>NC_092781.1:41081574-42422408 GCF_047496795.1 Chiloscyllium punctatum
GTTGACATGTATTCCTCCGTCAACCATCTTTACAATTAATTTTATACCGCCTCAAATGATCACGGTTCATTCCATTCGTTTCTCCAAGTCGTCAGTATAATATGGAAGCATTAGTTTGTTGTGGTTCTGTTCGCCGAACTGGGAATTTGTCTTGCAAACGTTATGGCCCCTGTCTAGGTGACATACTCAGTCCTTGGGAGCCTCCTGTGAAGCGCTCCTCTGCTGTTTCTTCGGGCATTTGTAGTGGCCTGTTTCTGCCGCTTCCGGTTGTCAGTTTGAACTGTCCGCTGTAGTGTCCGGGATATTGGGTCCAGGTATATGTGTTTGTTGATAGAGTCTGTGGATGAGTGCCATGCCTCTAGGAATTCCCTGTCTGTTCTCTGTTTGGCTTGCCCTATAATGGTAGTGTTGTCCCAATCGAATTCATGTTGCTTGTCGTCTGTGTGTGTGGTTACTAAGGATAGCTGGTCGTGTCGTTTCGTGGCTAGTTGGTGTTCGTGTATACGGATCGTTAACTGTCTTCCTGATTGTCCGATATAGTGTTTTGTGCAGTCCTTGCATGGGATTTTGTACACTACATTAGTTTTGCTCATGTTGGGTATCGGGTCCTTTGTTCTGGTGAGTTGTTATCTCAGCGTGGCTTTTGGTTTGTGTTCTGTTATGAGTCCTAGTGGTCGCAGTAGTCTGGCTGTCAGTTCAGAAATGCTCCTGATGTATGGTAGTGCGGCTAGTCCTTTGGGTTGCGGCATGTCCTCGTTCCGTTGTCTCTCCCTTAGGCATCTATTGATGAAATTGAGAGGGTATCCATTTTTGGCGAATACTTTGTATAGGTGTTCCTGTTCCTCTTTAAGTAGTTCTGGTGTGCTGCAGTGTGTTGTGGCCCTTTTGAATAGTGTCCGAATGCAACTTCGTTTGTGTGTGTTGGGGTGGTTGCTTTCATAGTTTAGGACATGGTCTGTGTGTGTCCCTTTCCTGTAAACCTTTGTGGTGAATTCTCCGTTCGGTGTTCTCTGTACCATCACGTCTAGGAATGGGATTTGGTTGTTCTTTTCTTCCTCTCCAGTGAATCGGATTCCTGTGAGTGTGGCGTTGATGATCTGGTGTGTGTTTTCTATTTCTGTGTTTTTAATTATTACAAAGGTGTCATCCACGTATCTGACCCAGAGTTTTGGTTGAATTTGTGGTAAGACTGTATGTTCTAACCTTTGCATTACTGCTTCTGCTATGTGTCCAGAGATCGGTGAGCCCATGTGTGTTCCGTTGATTTGTTCGTATATTTGGTTGTTGAATGTGAAGTGTGTTGTGAGGCACAAGTCCAGTAGTTTAAGTATGCCGTCTTTGTTGATAAGTTCAACGTCCTGTTGTCTGTTATGTCTGTCCAGTAGGTCGGCTATTGTTTATTTGGCTAGTGTTTTGTCGATGGAGGTGAACAGTGCCGTTACATCGAATGAGACCAAAGTTTCTTCCTTGTCTATGTGTATATTTATGATGATGTCCAAGAATTCCTGTGTCGATTGAAGAGATTGTCTGGATCCGCTGATCAGATGTTTCAGTTTCTGTTGTAGTTCTTTGGCCAGTTTGTGTGATGGTGTCCCTGGTAGTGATACTATGGGTCTGAGTGGGATGTCTGGTTTGTGCACTTTGGGTAGTCCATAGAATCTGGGGGCGTTGTTGCTTTCAGGTTTCAGACACGGAAAGAACAATACTGGCCAAGGGACTCAACTACAACCACAAGGACGCCAAGACAGCAGACTGCCTAGCAGCACTAGAATGCACTCTCAGGAACAATGGTCTGACAGAAGAGACACAACAAACTGTGAGACAAAGTATCGTACCACTGATAACAAGAAAAAAACAAACACATAACCTCAACACCAAGGAGAGGGAAGCACTGTAATCACTAAGAAACGATAAGAACATAATTATACGACCAGCAGACAAAGGCAGAATGACGGTCATTCTGGAAAAAGCAGAGTACATGCAAAAAGCATAACAACTACTTGCAGATACCAACACCTACCAAAAGAGGGAGTTTGACGCCAACCCAAAGCTCATTAACAGGATAAACAATACACTGAGGAATGTACAAAAAAACGGACATATAATAGGTCTGACCTACAAAGAATGAATCCTGAAAGCAACAACACCCCCAGATTCTATGGACTACCCAAAGTGCACAAACCAGACATCCCACTCAGACCCATAGTATCACTACCAGGGACACCATCACACAAACTAGCCAAAGAACTACAGCAGAAACTGAAACACCTGATCAGCGGATCCAGACAATCTATACAATCGACACAGGAATTCTTGGACTTCATCAGAAATATACACATAAACAAGGAAGAAACGATGGTCTCATTCGATGTAACGGCACTGTTCACCTCCATCGACAAAACACTAGCCAAATAAACAATAGCCGACCTACTGGACAGACAAAACAGACAACAGGACGTTGAACTTATCAACAAAGACGGCATACTTAAACTACTGGACTTGTGCCTCACAACACACTTCACATTCAACAACCAAATATACGAACAAATCAACGGAACACCCATGGGCTCACCGATCTCTGGACACATAGCAGAAGCAGTAATGCAAATGTTAGAACATACAGTCTTACCACAAATTCAACCCAAACTCTGGGTCAGATACGTGGATGACACCTTTGTAATAATTAAAAACACAGAAATAGAGAACACACACCAGATCATCAACGCCACACTCACAGGAATCCGATTCACTGGAGAGGAAGAAAAGGACAATCAACTCCCATTCCTAGACGTGATGGTACAGAGAACACCGAATGCAGAATTCACCACAAAGGTTTACAGGAAAGCGACACACACAGACCACGTCCTAAACTATGAAAGCAACCACCCCAACACACACAAACGAACTTGCATTAGGACACTATTCAAAAGGGCCACAACAAACTGCAGCACACCAGAACTACTTAAAGAGGAACAGGAACACCTATACAAAGTATTCGCCAAAAATGGATACCCTCTCAATTTCATCAATAGATGCCTAAGGGAGAGACAACGGAACGAGGACATGCCGCAACCCAAAGGACTAGCCACACTACCATACATCAGGAGCATTTCTGAACTGACAGCCAGACTACTGCGACCACTAGGACTCATAACAGAACACAAACCAACAGCCACGCTGAGATAACAACTCACCAGAACAAAGGACCCGATACCCAACATGAGCAAAACTAATGTAGTGTACAAAATCCCATGCAAGGACTGCAGAAAACACTACATCGGACAAACAGGAAGACAGTTAACGATCCGTATACACGAACACCAACTAGCCACGAAACGACACGACCAGCTATCCTTAGTAGCCACACACACAGACGACAAGCAACATGAACTGGGACAACACTACCATTATAGGGCAAGCCAAACAGAGAACAGCCAGGGAATTCCTAGAGGCATGGCACTCATCCACAGGCTCTATCAACAAACACATCGACCTGAACTCAATATCCCGGACACTACAGTGGACAGCTCGAACTGACAATCAGAAGCGGCAGAGAGAGGCCACTATAAATGCCGGAGGAAACAGCACAGAAGCGCTTCACAGGAGGCTCCCAAACACTGAGGATGTCACCTAGGCAGGGGACGAAACGTTTGCAAGACAAATTCCCAGCTCGGCGAACAGGACCACAGCAACGAGCACCCGACCTACAAATCTTCTCCCAAACTTTGAATACTGAAGCTAATCTGTGACATTTACTACTCTCCAGATTTGTGCTGATATCTTTGCTCATCTGTGCTCATATAGAAACAGAGCTCTCTGCTCCTGAACCCCTTTTATAATTGTACAGTTTTTCTGTTTCAATGTTCATCCTACCAAAGTGCATCAAGTCTTACTTCTCTCGATTGATTCTCATCTGCCATAAACAAAAGATACACCACCCTATCACTGTTCTGTTTGGGTTCCACACTGTTCTTGGGCACTTCATATTTCTTCCAGTTTTGAATCCATCTGAAAGAATTGGAATTGCCATGGAGTCACAGTACATAGGAACAACTGAAATAATCACACACTCGTCACAGAGAAACAGAAAAAATATACTGACAGGCAACAGACAGAGCAAGGGGAATATTTAGAACATCACGATAGATAGAATTAAGTATTGAAGTTTCATCATGTCTGCACAAAATGTCAGTCGCTTATCTGTGTATCTGTATTGGTATCTATTTACATGTGCATGTGTGAACTTGTGTGTCTATTTATCTGTTGTATCACGGTGCCTGTATCTGTCTCTGTGTGCATCTGTGCATCAATACTTTTCTCTGTTTTTATGCATATAGTTGT
The DNA here is from genome assembly GCF_047496795.1 of Chiloscyllium punctatum. Lineage (NCBI taxonomy): Eukaryota > Metazoa > Chordata > Chondrichthyes > Orectolobiformes > Hemiscylliidae > Chiloscyllium > Chiloscyllium punctatum. Next base: position 41,085,916 of record NC_092781.1, read on the forward strand.
CTAGGTCTATCTGTGCGTGTATATTTACCTGTGTCTATATGTGTCTATGTCTCTGAGTATATCTGAATGTCTCTGATGTCTACATTCTTTCTGTCTACCTGCGTGTGCCTTGGATCTGGCAGGCTCTGTGGTGTTTAAAGAGTACAATGACCCCCTCTGCTGGACACCACCGACTATTGCAGAGAAAGTGGCAGGCAGGAACAATAATGAGGGATTATGTCTGGAATGGGGGGGGGGAGGGAGAGCAACAACTCACATCACCGCCCAAACTGACAGCAACATATCAAAACACACACACACACACGCACACACACACTGCTGGTTTGGAGACGATTGCAATTGTATTGAGGTTCCCTCAGAGTGCAAAATATTGATCTAGTTAAATCTCTGGGCTCCCTTTGTAAAGTGGAAGTGACTTGTCTTTGATCATTATTCCTGATACTGAGTGTACAAATTATAGGGTGTCTGCACGGCAGATATATCCGCGCAACTCCGAGTGAACGATTTTGCAGGAGGATGAGAAAATGTTCTGTCACATTCTTTATCTTGCAACGCTTCTAATGCACTCTTACACATTTGAGAAAAGTTTGAAATGTCTAGAAAGAGATCCAATGGTTGTGGGAATGTGCCAGGAGCACCTTCGGTCCGTATGAGACAAAACTGCACTGTGCCTCCACAGGCAAACAGTCGTGTAATATGTCACAGTATTTGATGTCTTTTAAAAAGAAATCTACCACTTTGGCAGTGATACGAGGAGACTAGCAGAGGGTGGCACTGTATACGTCTTATGACAACAAGGACAGAGGGACAGAGAAGAGGTATGACCCCAATTTCAGTGATCTTGCGCGCAAAACAACAGAGATGCAGAGAGAGATTGAAAGAAATAAAGATAAGCGCACAAATGCACACAACACATAAACACAGAGGAATACACACAGAAATTGACACTTACATGCAAACACAAACACAAGCACAAACTCACACTCAGAAACAGACAAAATCATGCATTAAAGGCAGAAGTAGATATGTTTTTCATTAATAAGCGATCAATGGTGAATTGGCGAAGGCAGGCGAATAGCGTTCAGAAGCTTTTCAGCCTTTATCAAACGACACTGCAGTCTCGATGGGCCTAATATCCTAATTCTACGACAATGTCTTTGACCCTTGCGAAGTTATCGTATCTGTAGTTGTCTTGCTGTGTGTTCAGTGGAGGCAGAATTGGATAAGTATTTGATTGTCGTGGGTTAATGGAAATGTGGACAGTTCGAGAGGCTGAATGGTCTGTATTTTCTCCTAATTATTATGGCCTTGTGCCACAAAAGAGTGGTTTTTGATTTGAGGAGAATACATTTTAGAGAATAACGGCTTTCCCATTTCATACTGAGAAGGAATGTTCCTTTCTCATTAGGTTTGTGAGATCTGTGCGTTTCCTGTCCCGAAACAACAGTAAAGATGGGTTTGTCCGTAGAACAACCGGAACCACGATTACTGGGAACAGAGATGAAAGCGAACTTCAGCCAAATCGAATAAGCTATAAGCTTTCTGAATGGTGTAGCAGGTTCGATGAGCGACTACTGCTCCCATCCCATGAGTTGTTCTCCAACCGCTGAGCACGAAGCAGTTACAGATTTAGAGGAAGATCCCATTCAGCTATTCAGGATCATTACGAAGAGATGAGAATAGACCATTCTGCCCCCTCAGGAGTTAGGCAGAAAGAGAATGAGGTATTCACCTCTCTGTGTAATTACACAGCACAGAAGGAGGTTATCCAACATTTATATGCGTCGACAGCAACAAAAGAGCCCTGACCAGCTAATAGGAAATGGATATCAGGGAGAGTTAGTTATTTTCAGGTTGGAGTGCATCACCGATCAGTGTGAGATCATCACTTTTACAATGCATATAAATGATTTGGATAAGGGGACTGATAGGATTGGAGCTCAATTTCTTCATTCACGAAGATGTGGAGAGATTGCATTGAGATATAGACAGGGGAGTTTAGAATACAAACCTTCAGCAGAAGTGGCACAATGTGGGTTACAGCAGGTTTGTACTATGATGGAAGGATAAAATAACAGTGAATTACATAAAACGAGAGATACTACAGACATGAGTGGAACAGATGGATTTGTGTATTCAGGCACCCGAATCGCATACAAGTTAATCTGCAGTTGCAACAAGTGATTTGAATGTATTGGAATAATATTGTTTCCTGCAAAGGTTATAAGTATAGTCATAAGTATGTTTTACTGCATGCGTACATGGTATTTCTCAGATCACATCTGAAGTATTGGGTATAGTTATGATTCGCGAAATTGAAAAATATTCGTTTGCTTCGGAAACATTTCAAATATGCTTCACTTTACTTATTTATGAATTGAAGGTCTTACAGAAAACAGAGTCAAACAATATGTAAACGGACTCTTCAATCCACTCGTCCTTCATGAACAGAGACCCTATTTTGATCCAGTCCCATTTACCAGCATGTGGCCCATATCCCTTTAAATCTTTCCTATTCATATGCTCATCCAGCTGCCTTTTAATTGTTGTAATATTATCAGCCTACAACACTTCCTGTGGAAACTCATTTTTTATCTGCAGCACCATCTGGGTGAATAAAGATACTCCTCAGTACCCCTTTAAATATTTCCACACTGCCCTCTAGCTTTGGACTGCCTCACGCTAGAAAAAAATGGCTACACACTGTATCCAGGCCGTTCGTGATTTTAGGACCCTCTACAATGTCATAACGCTTCCGGCCTGAAAATCAGAGATGTTCATAATTAAACCATGTTAGATATAAAAGAGAGTACGTCAGATATGAAGCTGATTGATGTTACCACTTTTATTGGAGGCTAACAGTAAGGATTTAACTTTAAGAAAATAATGTATTCATTTTAACACTAATATTATGAAGATATGTATTGCTAAAAAATGATATGAACGTATCTTCAAAGTACAAATCGCTCCTACGTAGAGTAGGGAACGTGGATGTGGTCATACAGCCCAGAGAATGTTCGAAGCGACCTCACAAGTTCCAGTTTGGTGATCGGATAACATAACGGTTCTTAAAGCTTAGGGATTGAGAAAACGAAATCTGTCTGAGAAATAACAGCCTATTGCTCCTTCTCTTTCATTAGTCCTCCACGATGCAACATGCAAGACCTGAAAACCTCTCAGTCATCTTGATCACCCTTGGAGGATTCCTGTTGAGGATTCATTAGAATCTCTCCACTGTCTGAAGCAACGGGAATTCAGCCAAATACCAGAAGGCAATCCCATCGCAAGCAGTTTATCTGGGCATAATACCGTCAGAGGCAGAACAGCATTGAGCACAATCTGCTTTTCTTTGTGTCATGCGTTTAACAATTATTTCATGAATAATTGGAGTGGAAGTAAGGGCATTCAGAACATCGAGTCCACTCCGTTAACTAATCTTTGCTGATGGACATTTCAACTCCACTTACATGCACTCTCACCGCAGCCCTTAATTCCTCATGCGGTCAAGAATTTATCTATCTCCGCCTTGAAAATATTTAGCATCCCGGCCTCAACTGCGCTCGGTGTCCATGAATACCATAGGACCACCACTCTCTGGCTGAAGAATTGTCTCTTCCTTTCCATTCTAAAGTGACATCCTTTAATTCTGAGGCTGTGCCTCCGGGTCCAAAGCTACCCTCCTAACGGAAACAACTTCCTAGTGTCCATCCTTTTTAAGCCAAGCGTTATCTTGTCCGTTGGTATTAAATATCCCCTAAACCTTCTGAACTCTAATGAATACAATCCCAGGATCCTCAACCGTTCATCACATGTTCGGCCAACCATTCCAGGGATCATCCGTGTGAATCTCCGCTGGACACGCTCCACTGCCAGTATGCCCTTTCTGAGGCGTAGGACATAGGAATGGACAGACTATTCCAACTGGAAACTCACTAGAGGTTTATAACGTCTCAGAAGCACATCGTTATTTTATATCGCAATCCTCTTGAGGTAAATGACAACAAGGTATTCGCTTTCTTAATTAAAGACTCAACGTGCAAGTGAACCTTGAGAGAATCCTGGACTTGCATTCCCAATTCCCTTTGTTCTTCGGCTTTATGAATTTTCTCACCGTTTATAAAATAGTCCATGCCTGTGTTTAATTTTGCCAAAGTGCAATACCTCTCAATTACTCACATTGAATTTCATCAGCTATTTCCTGGACGACTCTCCTGAACTTTCTAAATCTTTCTGCAGCCTCCCCACTTCTTCAATACTACCTGCCAGTCCATCTAAATTCGTGTCATCGTCAAGCTTCGCCAGAATGCCGCCTGTCACTTCATCCAGATATTTATATTTAAGGTGAACAGCTGCAGCCCGAACACTGAACCCTGCGGGCATCATATATTACCGATTGCCAATACGAAAAAGAGCTATTTAATCACAACTCTCTGGCATCTGCCAGAGAGTCCATCCTCAAACCATGCCAGGACCTCATCTCGAACACCCTCGGCCCTCACTTTAGTCAGCGCTTTCCCGTGCGGCATTTTATCAATGGCATTTTCAAAGTCTACATAGATAACCTCCACTGACTTTCCCTCATCCAACCTAGTAAGGGGGTCACAACAGCGCTTTTCTAATTATCTGGGACTTTCCCTGCCTCAAGTGATTGTTGAACGATCACAACAAAAGTCTCCACTAATTCATCAGCCACTTCCCTCAGAACTCTAGGATGTAGCCATCGTGTACAGGAGATTTTTATTAGACCATTCAGCTTTTCTCGTATTTTCTATTTTATAATGGCGACCATACTGCGCTCTGCCTACAACTCCCTTCAATTGTTGGAACATTACTCATAACGTCCTCTGTGAATGCTGATGCAACGTATTAAGTTCTTCAGCTATTTCCTTATGTCCCAGCAGTAGCCTTCCTGCATCCATTTGGAGTGGCCCAATGTTTACTTTTGCCTCTCGTTTGTTTCTTCTGTATTGAAATAAACTTTACTATGATTGTTAATGTTACCGGCTAGCCTCTCTTCATATTTGATCATCTCCTTCCTTGTCTGCCTCTTTGTTATCCTTTGTTTGTTTTTGTAGTATTCCCAATCTGCTGATTGCCCAGTGTTCTTGTCCACTTTGTAGGCTCTCTATTTTTCTTTGATACATTTCCTGACTTCCTTTCTCAGCCATGGCTGTCTTCAACGCCGACCCTCGATAATCCTTATTTTCTTTGGGATGAACACCTGTATTGTGTCCTCAATTAGACAAAGAATCTTCTGCCATGTTTGCTGTACTGTCTTCCTCGTTAGGCTCTGTTCCCAGTCGATTTCCGTCAGTTCCACTCTCATGCACCTGTAATTGCCCTCGTTTAACTGTAACACATTTACTTCCGATTTTGCCTTTTCTCATTCAAACTGCAGACTGAACTCTACCATATTATGATCGCTGCCTCCGCAGTACTCCCTTACTTTCTGATCTTTTATGAAGTCTGACTCATTGCATAGCACTTGGTCCAGAATAGCCTGCTCCCTTATGGGCACCATCACAATCTGTTCCAAAAAGTCATGCTGTAAACACTCCATGAATTTCTTTTCTTTGGATCCGCCTGCAACATTATTCACCCAGTTGAAAGGGAGGACTGCAGATACTGGAGACCAGAGTCCAGATAAGAGTGGCGCTGGAAAAGCACAGCAGGTAAGGCAGCATCCGAGGGGCAGGAAAATCACACTTTTGCCAGAAACGTCGATTTTCTTGTTCCTCGGATGCTGCCTGACTTGCTGTGCTTTTGCAGCAGCACTCCCATCTAGACATGATTCATCCAGTCCACCTACAAATGGAAGTCCCCCATGATCACCGTGACCTTGTCGTTCTGACATGTTCGATCTGTTTCCTTGTATATCTTGCCCTCCTGGTCCTGACCACTGAGCTGAGGCCTGCACATAACTTGCATTTTTTTTGCCTTTGTGGTTCCTCAACTCCATGTACACAGACGCCATATCACCTGAGCCGAAGACGTTCAGTGCCAGAGTTTTAATTTTCTTTTTACCAAACAAGGCAACTATCTCATTGTATTTTCGATAAATTGTAAATCCATCGATGATTAGATTAGATTAGACGACTGGAAGTGTGGAAACAGGCCCTTCGGCCCAACACGTCCACACCATCCCTCCGAAGAGCAACACATCCAGACCCGTTCCCCTACATTTACCCCTTCACCTAACAATACAGGCAATTTAGCATGGCCAACTCATCTAACCATTATATCTTGGAACTGTGGAGGAAAACCGGAGCACCCAGAGGAAACCCACGCAGACACGGGGAGAAGGTGCAAACTCCACACAGACAGTTGCCTGAGGCGTTAATTGAACCCGGGACTCTGGCGCTGTTAGCTCAAATTACAATCAGATCAAATAAAATCTTATTGTCGAATGCAGCAGGGGCAAAGGGTCTAGTGACCCACTCAGTCCAGTATCCCAATGTACCATTCGGCAACTCATATCTGCCACAGAGATAGAGGCCACTTGATTTGGATACCTCATGTGCAGAAACAGAGGTGAAAATTCAGGCCCTGAAGAGCTTTTTCATATGGTTTGAGCTGGTTTGCAAAATACATTTCGGATGGGAATGTGGTTGCCAATGTGAAGCAGTCCTCTCCCCTCTTTTTACAGAATTTGCCGTGCCTCAATTTATTGGTCATGTTGGAAACCCAGATTAACTGTGAATGATACCTCCGTACTGCAAAGATTCTCCTCACAAAATCCTCTGGACTCCCTAAGAGCAACATTCTATAACAAGAATTCCAGTACGATTACAACCACTAACTTTCCAGTTCCAGAACAAAAGACCATAAGAAACAGGAGTATACATCATTGAGCCCCTCAACTCTGCTTTCCCCATCAATAAATCATAGCTTATCTGTTCTAGGCCGCAACTCCTCTTTCCTGGCCAATTCTTTGTACCCCTGAACGCTCTGATGAGTCAAGAAACCTTTAAGCCCCTTGCATCCAGCTCAGTGATCAATCTACTTATCTATCTGGAATAGAGAGGCTCCAACCCCTCTGTTAGAAGGGAACACTCTCCACGCATACACCATGAACTGTTGACATGAACAAACGTTATGAGCACAACTTAAGACTTAATTGCCTTTCTATAAAGGCTATATTTGACTGAACATTGTATCAAGAAACCCGAATATAATTGTACTTAATGCAATCAGTTGAAAGTCCGCACTGGTCCTGTTCCAGTGTTCTGTTCCTGGAAAGTCAGTTTTTGTGATTAAAGGAACTCAAATCTCTCAGTCTCGGGACATCGCTTTGCAGATTGCCAGGATAGTTTCCTCAACACAGAAATCTTCAGCTGCTTCATTAATGCCTTGCCCATACCATTTGTTTAGAAGTGGGGATGGTCGCTGAACATTATATGATGTCCAGAACGATGTGTTGCCACTCAGCTCCTGATGCCATCAGTGTCCAAGTGCAGCAAGATCTGGACCACGACACGGAGAAGGTAGGGCCAGTAAGGGATAGATTTGGAACATGTGCTTTGAGTCTGATCAGATAGGGCAATCCCAAAATGAGATTTCTTTTTGCTTCGGTTATCATGAAGAAAAGGGGCTTTGTTGTGAATGAGAACTTTGAGGAGCTGGAAAAAAGGCTTGGCCAGATCAAGATTGATGAAGTTGATATGCTAGAAATTTGGCAAACGTTAAGATTGATAAGTCCACAGGGTCAGGCCAGATTTATCCCAGTTTGCTCCGGCAAGCGAGAAAGGAGATTGCAAAGCCGCTGCGAAGATGTTTGATTCGTTACTCTGCACGGGAGTCGTACCAGAGGAATAGAGGAGGCCATTCTTGTTCCCGAAGTAGGGAAATTTCTTGCAACTGCAGACCAGTAAGTCTTACGTCTGCGGTCAGCAATATTTTGGAAAGAACTCTGAGGGATATGATTTATGAATACTTGGAAAAGATAGAGAGTGATTAAAGGCAGTCAGCATGGCTTTGGCAGGGGAAGGTCATGCCTCAAAAATCTTATTAAGTTCTTTGAGGAGGTGATGAGTCAGATCGACGAAGTTCAAGCAGTGGATGCGTTGTACATGGACTTCAGCAAGACATTTGTTAAGGTTTTCAATGGTGGGCTCGTTCATAATGTGAGGAGGTATGCGATACAGGCTGTCTAGAGTCGGAATTGATTGGCTGACAGAAGGCAAAGTGTGGTTGTGGATGGAAAGTATTCTGCCTGAAGGTTAGTAGTGAGTGATGTCAAGGAAGGCTCTTTTTTTGGGCCTCTGCTCTGTGCAGTTTTTATTCATGACTTGGATGAGGAGATTGAGGGATGTGTTAGTAAATTTGCCGATGACACAAAGGTTAGAGGTGCCGTTGATCGTATCGAGGGCTGTTGCATGCTGCATCGAAACACAGACAGGATGCAGAGCTGGGCTGAGAAATGGCAACTGGAGTTCAACCTGGATAAATGCGAATTGATGCATTTTGGAAGGTCGAACCTGAATGCTGAATATCAGATTAAAGGCAGGATTCTTGTCAGTGCGGAGGAACAGAGGGATCTTAGTGTTAAAGTGAATAGATCCATTAAAGTTGCCAGTCAAGTGGACAGGATTGTGAAGAAAGAATGTGATACTTTGACTTCCATTAACAGTGGGATCGAGTTAAAGAGACGTGAGGTGTTGCTGCACTTCTACAAGACCCTGGTGACTCTACACTTCTAATATCGTGTCCAGTTCAGGTTGCTCTATTTTAGGAAAGATACGAAGGCTTTGAGGACGGTGCCAGGAAGATTTACCAGGATGCTGCCGAGACTAGAGGGCTTGTCGTACGAAGAGAGATTGACTAAGATCGGACTTCTCTCGCTGTAGAGTGAGAGGAATAGAGGTGACCTGATCGAGGTATTCAAGGTAATGAGAAGCATGAATAGAGTGAATAGCCAGAGGCTTTTCGCCAAGGCTGGATTGACTGCCATGAGAAGTCATACATATTAAGAGACAGGCAGAGAGGAGACGTCAGAAGTCGGTTCTATATGCAGAGATGTGAATGTATGGAATGCGTTGCTAGCGGTGGTGGTGGAAGCAGAGTCATTAGGGACATTAAAGCGACTGGTGGATAGGCAAATGGTCGGCAGTGAATTGACCGGTGAGTTGGTTCAGTTATTGTATTTTACATTCGGATTAAACATCGGCACAACATCATGGGCCAAAAAGACTGTTCTGTGCTGTACTTTTCTATGATCTTTGTTATATGTTTAAGATTGTGCTATTAGAATATCCGTAACATTCATGCAGCATTAAAGTTATACTCTGCACCTTAACACCAGAAAAATTGTTCACCTAACAGCTCAAAATCGTTTCACTGCAATGAAGAAGCCATTCAGCCCATCAAAACGTTTCGATAAGAAGGACAGCCCATTCAGTCCCTCCTGTCATGACATAGGGAGGCAAAGAGCTCAGTCAGCACATCCAGCTGCGAAACAGCAACCAGGCGTCGACCAACCAAGTTATTGAGTCTCTTCCATGGAATCAGGAAGTGGCCATTCTGCCCGTCAAGCCACGTACACAGCAATGGGCGAATGTAATGGATGCTCCACATGACACACCAGCGAAACAGAGTCTGTACAGATAGACTGCTCCACGTTGTTCTTCCTGGCTCCATTGTTAACGGTACACACGTGTTACTTTAACATTGTTTTTGACAGTGAGCAGGAAAAGTCAATGGTGTGTGACAAGTCTGAAGGAGACATCTTCCCTCTCGAAGAAGAAGGACTGGTATTCCTGTGGAATTTGCAAGCCAGTGGGAATGGCTAATTCTTTCTGCGTAAGGCATTGTGGCTGCTGGCAGATTTGCGAAGAGTGAAGGATCACACACCAACTGCAAGTTGAGAAGGTCAGAGTTCATTCAGAAGCTGATCCCCTCCCTCAAACAACATGGAGGCCCTATACAGGTAAGTGAAGTTTTGGGAATCACATCTCTTCAACAAAACAAATGCATTTTTTCACGTAATGCTTTTTTTTCTTGAATGTGATAACTATGAGTCCATAATCCTCATGATACAGTGCCATCACCTCTTAAACTCTCATGGTGCCACATGTTAAACATTCATTTCCTTCACACTCTCCTTTTCACTGTCTTGCGGCAAGGAGATCATTCGTCATAAAGGAGAGAAAATCTGAAAAAAACAACATGCGGCAAATGCTGCTTCAACAACATTCTACAATGTCAAGGTGATGTTTCTTTTTTCGACTGTACTTGAACCATTTCGCAATTAAGAATTAATGATGACCTGTATGAATTCTGTTGTGACACATGACACAGGACATCCGGGTTCCTTTCTGCCAATATCACTTCTTAACCTCTCACCTTCTAATAAATAAATTTGAGAAGAATGGCATATATTTGCCACATTCAACTGACTTCGTTGCCTTGTGAATGGCTGTGTTCCAAGCACTGATACATGTGATACCTTATAAGCAATGTTATTTAGTACAAAGCAGGAACCTTCTCTCTGTGTTCTCCCCATTATCCAATTCTCAGTCCATTAGTATCATCAACCATTACACACGAGCTCTAACTTTCTTCACTCACTTGTGTGCAACAACATGAAATGTGTTCTGAAAATCCGATTCCAACTGGTTACCATTTTTTGATGTCACAACCAACATCCGTCAGCAGATTTACAAAAGATAATTCCCCTTTCCTGAATCTCTTCTGATTTGAAAAATCACATCATTATTCTCCAAGTGTCTTGTTCTCACCTTACTTCCAAAATACTAATAACTTCCTGAGAGCTGACATGAAGCTTTCCACTATATCGTGTTCTGTTATCCCTGTACATCCTGCCCATTATGTGTGGTCACATTAGCTGCTTTCCAGTCCGCAGGATCCCGTCCAGAACGGAAAAAACTTGTTAGAACTTTGCCCTCGCTCAATACTCAGGAATGTGGCTCATAGAACCATGGGGTTGACTGCACAGACTCTTGACCCATCATGTCTGCACTTGCTCCTACAAGAGTTCTCCAGCCAGCCCATTTCACCAGCCCTCTCTGCTAATCCTTGAGATTCATCACTTATCTGGTGCAGCAACGTATAAACCTTCAATACATGGAGGTTTTCAAATAATTTCTGTTTAATTACTCTAATTGCCTGCCCTCCCACCATCATTTTCACGGGTCGTCCTGTTCTCTAATATTTCGGGCAGATTTCCTGTTCCTTTCTCTATGGAGACAGAAACAATGTATACACCACGTCAGAAAGAGATTGCCTCTGACACCTCGTGATTACGTCAGGGGACGGAACTCAGGATCATGATAGGTGAGTGAGTCACTCCTGCCCGGAATGTTCTAGATTTATAAAAGTTAACGACATGGCCAGTGTCATCACAGTCCTGTCCCTGGTGTGAGAGTGCAGGTTATGTTCAACGAGGTGACACACTTCGGTGACATTCTCATTGTTGCATCAAAGTGGATTCACACATTGAAATTAGAAAAAGTACACTAGTCCAGGAAAATATTCCCGAACATCCTGCAGCAGATAGTGCAGTATCCCTGTTTCTCACAGTTTGCACAGCCCCCTTCTATGCAGCCTCTGCTACATTTGTGAGCCATGTAGCAGACCCAGATACACAGTAAATGCAGTCCCTACACGTTATGCAAAGTGGGGTCACCAGACTCTGAGGTGCCTTGTTGGAATGCAGAAACTGACAACTCAACCGCGAGAAAAAAAAATCCACACAACATCACTGGCTTACCAATGAGAGGAGCAAGTCAAATCCCTGTATACATGGTACATACAGTCACTGTTGAAAATGTCTTCCTCTCTTCAGTTGCTTTTCCTGGCTGAGCAACCGTTTCATCTCTGCACAGTCCTAGTGACCTCAAATATTAACAGTAACGCTCTCAATATAACTAGTTGACAGTGTAACGCCACAATTTTTTTGACACACAGTCACGATAACAGTAACACCACTAATGTCGATGGAGAAGATTGGAAATGCTGGGGAGACGATGTTGTACATATTGCTTTGAGGCTATTAATCCACGGATCCAAGATCTGGACGCTGGATTAAAACCTCACCACGGCAGATGATGGCATTTCAATTCAATGGAACATTTGGAATTAAGAATGTTATGAAACTATGAAATAATCATGAATTCTCAGTTAAATAAAAAGTACGACTGGGCTCACTAATGTCCTTCACGGAAGGGCACGTGCCATCATCACCTGGTCTGGACTACATATGACTCAAGACCGACAGAAATGTAGTTGACTCGCCATTGCCCATTGAAAGTGACAAGCAACTCAGTTATTTCAGTCGCTATGATGTGTCATAATAAATGGATGTATCGAGGCCCTGGCAATGTATAGCACTTCGAATGCAGTCGTTCAACAAGGCAGCTCACCAACACCTTCTCAAGTGCAACGAGAAAAGGGAAATAAATGCTGGTCCACCCAGGGCCACCCACATCCCATTAATGAATAAAAGAAGATGACCACACTCAGGGAAGAGAGACAGAGGGGACACGACTCATTTCATACAGGATCTCGAATATACACAGGCATGATATTCAGGGATGTGAGAAAAGGTGAAAAATGTATTGGACTAGCCACACATGTTTTTTCCCTCCAAGCTGATGATCAACAATCCCCTGGTTTGCTTCTTTTTCTATCTATCTTTCTCTTTTTTCTTCATCGACTTAACTCATTCCTCTCGTTCAAAATGGTCGCCCCTATCACCATAATCACTCGCACTATTTGCCAGCTGTTTTAATTTCCGATGTACATTCAATGGACTTAATCTGCAAACGGTACTTTTCTCACGAGAGCCTGCCAAACCTGCTTGGTTGCACCAGAACTTACTATTTCTTTCAGGTTCAGGTCTCTTGTGTCATTCTTTGTTTGCTGTAAACATTAATTTTGTTATTACATGGGATCATGACATCTCTACCAACGGCATCATTTAATAACCAACGCTTTTTGCCCTTGACTGTGAGGCCAATCCAAAAGGCACGAGAGAGGCAAGCACATTGTTATGGATTTAAAGTGAAATTTTGTCCAGACCAGATAATACGTTCGATTTTTCAGGACAGTACATCAGTGAAACAGATCGGTTTTTAGACAACTGCTGGTGGTCTGATGATTGCTATGAGTTAAATTTGCATTTATGATATTTCCTATAATTTGAATTTAAGTTTTATCAATAGCTGTAGTAAGATTTTAAAGAGTCACTTTAGTATAATAACCTATACCTTTGAATTAACCATTTAGCAACTGTACTACTCTGACATAGTGTAACTTTTACGAAGTTACTTTAGAAGCAAGAAAAAAAATTGTGATGGAAATACTTGTCAATATAACAGTGGCTGGTAGTGAGTGGGAATCGTAAAGTCGGAACTTTATGACGTCGTACACAATGGTTTCTTCAGCAATAGCACTGAAAAAAGGCATTGAGACAGAGATTCATAGAGATGTGCAGCATGAAACAGGCCCTTCAGTCCAATTCATCCATGCCGACCAGATATCCCAACCTAATCTAGTACCGCTTGCCAGCAGTTGGCCCATCTCCCTCGAAACACTAACTATTATATAACCAAGCAAATGCCTTCTCAATGTGCAATTGTACCAGCCTCCACCACTTCCTCTGGCAGCTCATTCTATACATGCACCACCGTTCTATACCTTTGCCACCTCACCTCAAACCTAATCTCTCAAGTTCTGGACTCCCCATCCCAAGGAAAATACTTTGTCTACTTATCTTATCCATGCCACTCATGGTTTTATAAACCTTTATATGATAACAACTGAGGCTCCGAGTACCCTGAAAAACATATCCAGCCTATTCAACATCTCCCTTTGAATGAAATCCTTCCATCATTGCAACATCCTTGAAAGTATTTTCTGAAATCTTTCGAGTTTCAGAATACCCTTCCAATAGGAAGGAGACCAGAATTGCACGCAATATTTCAAAAGTGGCCTAGGTAAGTCCTGTACCTCTCCAACATTACCAACCAATTCCTATACTCGATGTCCTTACCAATAAAGGAAAGCATACCAAAAGCCTTCTTTCCTATCGTTCTGCGACTCTACTTTCATGGAACCATGAACCTGCACTGCATGGTCTCCTTATTCAACAACACTCCCGAGGAACGTACCATTAATTGAATAGTTCCTGTCTGGACTTGCTTTTCCAAAATGCAACACCTCGCAATTATTGAAACTAAACTCCATCTGCCACACCTTAGCCCGTTGGTTCATCTTATCCAGATCCCGTTGTAATCTGACATATTTTTTTTTCTGTCCACCACACCTCCAATTTTGATATAATCTGAAAACTTACTAACTAAACTTTTACTTAACATGCAAATCACTTATATGAATGACAAGATGTAGTGGACCCAGAACCGATCCTTGTGACACTCCACTGGTCATAGACCTCCATTGGAAAAACAATTCTCCAATACTCCACTATTTCTTCGACCGTCTAACCAGTTTTAATTCCAAATATCTTGTTCTCCTTGTATACCCCGCGACCTAACGATGCTAGCCAGTCTTCCCCGGGGAACCTTGTCGAATGACTTGCTGAAATCAAGACTGAGTTGGACGCTGTGGATATGGTGGAACTGGCAGTGAACAACTTTTGTAATGGAGAGAATAATAAGAAAACAAAATCCATCGAGGTTATGAGCAGTTCTGTTCTCGGATGTGAAATTCGTGGAACATGAATTTAGATTGTGTTTGAAACTAAAGACGTTTGTTTCAGAATTGTTTATTTTACATTTGGTTTATGAAATTGATAAAAGAACAGACATAGTAAGTCTTACCTGGTAGGCCAACAATAGCCAAAATGGTTTTGGCCTGAATTATCATCAGTACACCTAATATCCGATATGGCAGTTATTCCCAATTCCAGGAAGCATAGAAAAGACTCAAGAATAAACTCCTGTCCATTGCTGGATCATTCCAGTCTATTGCTCTTAGATTCTGAATCATAGTTTGAACTTTCAAGTCTATTGTTCTTAGATACTGAACTGTCCTCTCCATGTCTCTGCAGATTCTGATCCCTGTTATTGATGGAGGTGATGCATCTGCTGCTACAATGGGATAATGCATTGAAAGAACCACTTATTAATTAGAGAGGGAAAGCCTCCAGTGGCATATTTAGAATCCAGGGACATTGACATCAAGCACAGTCACTGAACAAACAGCTCTAGTTTATGGCTTTCAATACAACACTTTCAATTCCCAATAATAACTGGACTTGTTTGCATGGTGTCATCATTGTCTATCGGTCTTTCTTCCCAACACCAATTGTTCTAACGAAGCCAGTGTTAAAGTTGAATGATGGATGATTTAATGTCGCAGGCTGGATGATTTTGTTGGGTTATCCTTGTACAATGCTGTAACCATTTTCCCCCTGCCCCCCAGAAATGCACGATGAAGATATTGTCACTGTGCTGATGTCGGCTGAACTAGAACACCGCCAAGCAATTGATTTTCACTGGGCATTTTTGCCCTGAACAACGAGATTAAGCATTGTTTTTTTCTGGACGTTCCTGGCATTGCTCTAAAAAGACAAATTTGAATCTTCAACGCACCAAGTACTACACCGAACTTTTAAAAATGATTTGACAAACATTGCATTTTATTGGATTGAAACAGTAAATTTACTTTTCTTTACTTGAATCTAAAACGAAACGAGATATGTACAATGAAATTGTTCATTAAAACCTATGGATTAATGAGCCAGGGACAGAATGAATATTATATTGACGGAATAGAGTCAGTGGACACGGAGTTCAATCGTAATCCTAAATCACCAGAATTTGACATTCCCATTGACGAACAGATTGAAATATAATGTAGAGCAAGGAAAAATACATTTAGGAGATGGATTATCGATCGACAATATAAAAAGGACAGAATAAGTTCAAATATGATCTAGGGAAATAATTTTGAATCTGCACTGTTTAGTTGCAGGGTATACAGGTTGATAAGTTTATCCAGAACTGGACGTGATATTCTGAATTAAACATCAACACAGATAACAATACGTGTAGGAGTACAGGAACATTACAACAAAGTAACAACAGAAATGTAGCTCTTCCGAAACTGGTGCAGAGATGATAGGCTGAGTGATCATCATCTTTGCTGTGATTATCATATGGTTTGGATTAAAGCTTTCAGTGCCTGAGGAGAAAACACTTGTTCAGAAAAGGATAAAACATGTGTTATCATCAATCAACTATTCAAGGAACGTTCTTCCAAGAAATGCAACAGCCCCTAAAATACATTGTCAAATGAAATCGATTTCCCGAGACTCATGCATGCAAGGGGATCGAGGAAAAAAGGTTTTGTTGTGGAACTTAAAGAAGAAAAAGACTTCAGTGCAATACAATAACAGAACAGCTCCAATGGGAAAAAGAGTGGACCATATTGTGTAATTGCCAGCAAATCCAACCGAGAATTGTCAAGACAAGGAAAATTCTAGGGACAGTGGAAATCTGAAACGAAAACAGAGAAAGTTGAGAGAAGCACAGTTGATGAGGCTACATCTGGAGACAAATTCAGAGTTAAAATACCGAGTATTATCTCAATGTATTCCGAAAAAGTCACACGGAACTCAAAAAGTTAATTTTCTTTCTCTCTGCTCTGAAGCTGCCAATCTGTTGAGTTTCTCTGTAACATTTTGCAGTTCAATCGTTAGAGGAACTGACAGGGATTCTCTGATCGCGAACGGGATTGCCCGAAGGTATGTTGCCTCCCAGGTGCCAGGATGCACGATGTTGCTAATCGATTCTACATGATTCTGAAGGGAGAGGATGAGCTGCAAAACATTTTCATGTATATTCGTAACAATTACATAAGTAGGAAAGTGGATCAGGATCTAAATAGTGATTTCAGGGATTTAGATTGGAAGCAACACAAGCAGAGCAATAATCTCAAGATTACTACCAGTGCCGCAAGCTACAGAGTCGAAGAAGAGGGAGTGAATGCAACTAAACGTGCAGATGATTGGGTGGAACAGGAGGCAGTTCTTCAGAGATGTTTATCATTGGGATACCTTCTGGGGAAGTTGGGACCTGTACATAAACGAAGGATTGCACAGAATCTGGAGAGGAACGAATGTCCCAGGTGCCAGATTTTTATAAATGAAGAAATGGTGGGTTCGTGCGTTTGCCTTGGCACAAACGTTGGTACTGTTGTAGATATTGTCGAGCGCTGTTGCAGGCGACAACATACCATTGATAGGTTGCAGAACTGGTCTGACATGTGCCAGATGTAGCTTCATCTGAATAAATGAGCAGTGACACATTTTGGAAACTCGAATTGGAACGCTGAATACAGGGTTATAAACATGACTCTGGCCAGTGTGGATGCACAAAGGTCCCTCAAGTTTGCCATCCAAGTCAATAGGGTTGTTGAGAAAGTATACACTGTTTGGCTTTAATTCATACGGGGATTGAGATCAAGAGCCACGATGTTTCGCTGCAGTTCCATAAAATACTGGCAAGACCACACTTGGAATATCGTGTCCAGTTCTGGTAGCCTCATTGTTGATGATGTAGACAGGTAAAAGAGAAGAATTACAAGGCTGCTGCCGAAGTGAACTCAGACTCGACACACTGTAGAGAAAAAGGAAGAGAGGTGACTTGATAGAAGTGTACAAAATAATGAGAGGCATAGATTGTGTCGATAGCCAGAGAGAAAAAGTATTATAATTTTAAGATGACTGGAGGAGGATATAGAGGAGATGTCAGACATATGTTCTTCACACAGAGAGCGTTGGGTGCGTGGTCGTAGAGTCAGAGACACTAAGGAGAGTTAAGCGACTACTGTGCAAGCACATAGTTGGCAGTAAGTCGAGGGGTGTGTAGGTTAGGTTGATATTAGATTAAGATGAATGCTTGGCACAACAGCGTGGGCCAAAATGCTGCCCTGCTCTATGTGCGATGTCCTATGTTTGACATAGACACAGGCATAGAGCATTTCAGCGCAGTCCAGGCTGTTTAGGCCTCAATGTTGAGCCGACCTGTAAAACAAATACGAAGCGCATCCAATTTACCCGATTCCAGGTACATCGTATGTCTACCCAATGACAATTTAAATGCCATTACTATTGACGAGTCTACTGCTGTTCCACACCCTTACTACTCTCTGAGTAAACAAACTACCTCCGACATCTGTTCTCTATCTATGACCCCTTAATTAAATGTTGTATTCCTTCGTGCTAACCGTCGCCTACAGAGGGAAAAAAACCTATCACTATCCACCATATGTAACTCGCTGATTATCTCATATGTCTCTATTAAGTCAGCACTCCGCCTTCTTGTCTCTTACCTAAACAGCCTCAAGTTCCTCAGCCATTTCTCGTAAGACTTTCCCTCCAAAGCAGGCAATATCTGAGTAATTTCCTCTGAACCCTTTGCAAAGCTTTCACTTCTTCCAATAATGCTGTGACCCGACATGTTCGCAAATCTCCAAGTGCAGCCACACCAGTGTTTTCTACAGCTGCAGCATGACCTCATCGTTCTGAACCTCAGTCGCTCTATGAATGAAAGCTAACACACTGTATGCCATCTGAACAACCTTATCAACCTTTTTGGCAACTGTCAGGTACATATGCATATGCACAACGAAATCTCTCTTCTTATCTACATTAGCAAGAATCTGACCATTAGACAATATTCTGCATTCCTTATCCTCCTTCCAAAGTGAATTACCTCATACATTTTTGCATTAAACCCCATTTGCCACCTCTCAGCTCCGCTCTGCAGCTCATCTATGTCCCCTGTAACCTACAAAATCCTTCGGCACTATTCACAATTCTATCGACCTTACTCTCATCTGCAATTTAATTTCACATCCTTTTTCGCACTCATCCAGGTCATTCATTAAAAATGACAAACAGCAGTAGATCCAAAACTAATAGTTGTCACTAAACTCCAGGATGAACATTTCCCATCGCCCACCACGGTCTATCTTATTTCAGCCAGCCAGTTTCTGATCCAAATCACTAAGTCATCCTCAATCTGGTGACTTCGTATTTTGTGAAATAGCCTGCTATGTGAAAGCTTGTCAAACGCTTTACTGAAATCGATATACACCATATTATTTTCTTTACTCTCATCCAACTGGTTGTTCACGGACACCAAGAACTTAATAACGTGTGTGAGGCACGACGTACAATTCACAAAACTGTGGTCACTAGGCCAAACCAACGTTTTTCTTTCTGGATGGTTATGAATCCAACCTCTTATAACTTTTTTCAAAAAACTTTACCCATAATTGAAGTAAGGTTCCCTGGCCCAAAAAAAAAGATTTGTTTTCAGTCCCCTACTTGAACAATAAAACAATATTTGCTATTCTCCAGTCTTCTGGCACTATCCGTGTAGACAATGACTACATAAAGATAATAGCCAAAGGCTCAACAATCCCCCCCCCATGGCTTCCCAGAGAATCCTAGGATAAATCCCATCTGGCCGAGGGTACTTTTTTTATGTATTTCCAGAATTGCTGACGCCTCCTCCTTGTTACATTCAACCCCATCTTGTCTAATAGCCTGTAGCTCAATATTCTCCCTGACGAAATTGTCTTTTTCTAGTGTGAATACTGACGAAAAGTAATCATTTAGAGCTTCCCCGATCTCCTATGATCCCACTCCGTACTTCCCTCTACGAGCTTTGGTTGGCCCTAATCTTACTCTAGTTATGCTTTTATCCCTGACATAATTTTATAAGCGTTCAGGCTTTTGTTGATCGTATCCGCGAAGGGCCACTCATGTCTCTTCCTGGCTCTTCTTAGCACTCCCTTTAGTGTTTTCCTGGCTGATTTGTGACTCTCAAGAGTCCTAACTGAGCCTTTACATCTCATCCTCACGTAAGCCTTCTATTTCATCTTGACAGTAGATTCGTCTGCCTCATTCAACCGCGCTCGTCAACGTTCTCCCTGCCTGACTGCTATGTAAAGTTCAAGGACACCGCAGTCCATCTTCCTTGAATAAGCTCAACATTTCGGTTGTGCCCATATCCTGCAGTTTCTGCCCCATCCTATGCGTTCTAAATCTTGCCAGTCGCAGCGCGTATGTTTTTTGTCTTTTTCCGTTTGAACTGTGGCAAAAAAACTGAACTGCAACAACGAATCTACTGTTTCAGATATCTCTCAAGTATTTCGATATGAACATTAAATGATAAATTACAAGCTTTCTGTATGAAATATCCTTAATAATGTTGTATTGTTATGACTTGCCATGAAAATGTTGAACGCAATGGCACTGACGAAACACCTCCAAAATTAACAGATGGAAAGTAATAGGGAATCTTATCTGAATGTCTTCTAACATTGTCGGAGTCACCCGCAACCAGAATGTCCTACCTTCCTGCGACATTTGACCAAACAGTGAAAACATGAATGAACTTGGGATTTTTAAGAGGCCATATTCATCCATGGGTTTTGGAAGGCAACGTCAAGGGCAAAGTTTATTTGTCATCCCCAGGAGCAGTGGAGCTGTTGAAAGCCTTCTTGAAACTTTTGCTGTCCAAGTGTTGCGCATACACACAAACACACACACACACATACACACAAACACACACACACACACACACACTCACTCACACACACACACACACACACACACACACACATCTGTTTGAAATGGGTTCCAAGATTGTTTTTAACAAACAATCGTGAAAGAAAAGATAATTCATCCTTTTTCAGGTCGCATGTAACTTGGAAGATAACTTAGAGAGATTGGGTTTTCCAATGTTTAGTCGAGGACATTACACATGCAGATTTTTCTCCTGGATCCATTGACCTCAGTTTTTTTGTTCCGGATCTTTGATACCACACTCAGCCACTTACTGCATTGATGGCAAGGGAACGCAATCTGATCTCACTTCAAGAGACACTGGAACATCAGTTGAGACAATAAAAAGCAGAAGGACTGAAGATGGTTTGCATGAACAATGTGCTCACTATTCTCACACATTCAAAAGAAGATCGACAAATGGCCTTCCGATTCTCTCAGGATAGGTTTGTTCTATCTGTAATGAGGCTGTTTGATTAAGTGGAGTGACAAGGGACAGAAAGAAGTTCTAATTTGTAGCATGGGGATCAAAACCATCCCGTTCACGGTGCATCAGACAGTGGTAAACATAATCTATTGTATGTTCCTAGTGGACACTGACCATTCCAATCTCAACATTCCCTGATGGCCATTAGTGACACTCAAATCAGAAACATTCATCAGCCTAGTTTTTATACTAAAAAGGGAAAGAGAGGGTCATGCGGACTGGGAGTAACAGTGGAAATGATGTAACATACAATGGGAGAGGCAGACGAGGAGTGTGAAGGGAGACGGCCAGTGTAGGGTTTGTAGCAGCAGAAAGGACAGTGCAAAGGGATTAGGAGTGTGAGGGAAGAATTGGAAGAAGGAGGAAGAATGACAATTCAAGTGTGAGTGACAGGGAAACGTGAGTGTGAGTTGAAAAGAGTGATTGATGGCCAATCAAACATCAATGATTCGGAAAATTGGGATCTGTTTTCCATTGATAATTGAAAACTGATGTATTTCGTTTCCCAACATTTGAATCCTGTTCATATCATAATTCTTTTGCATTGCTGGATCTAAATGAAGTGCAGACGCCATACTTCTCCCCCCAAAGTGCGTTGCCTCATCATTTTTTAACTTCTTTTCAATATGAAGAACAATGGACAAGTGTTCTAACAATTTGGTTCCAACTCAGGGTAGACATTAGATCTTAGTTTGAGCTCCTACAGTGTGTTTATAATGTAGACTTTAATTGAATATTTATCCTCATTACTCTGGATCTTTCGAAAAACGTAATGAATGAGTATGCAAATGAAAACGTCCTTCAGCTGGAAATATTGCAGCGAATGTATCAAAGAATGTCTATATAAAATGGAAAAGTGCCAAAACCTAGTCAAATACTGATGTCATACAAGCTTTCTGAATAAAGAATGCAAATGGGGCATAGCATGAAAAGGAGAATTCAGGTCCAAGTCCAAATAAATATTTGTGGCTGTCTCATAAAAGATTCCAACAGAATCACATTGTTAATTCGGGGTTATATGAAAACAAATTAACAGACTACAATTAAGTATTCATTTTTTGAAAATAACATCCGGAGAGCATCTAAAAAAATCAACGTTTGTTTGCGATGTTCATAAATTATATTTAGAAATATGTATATTGTTACGTGGCCTGAAACAAGTGCAGTGAAATGGTTGCAATTCCACCGCTTATAGTGTCATCCTACGTCTAGGATACCGAGGTGCAGCTTCATTAGTAATTGTTACGGAATGGAAAGAGTGAAAAATAAAGTTAAACATAGGAATACAAAATTTTGAAAATGTGTTGGAATTACTCCAAAAATCTCGCATTGAAAGAAGTTTAGAAAATGATGAAAAGAATTTTTGGGATTTGATTATGGGGCACAATTACTAATTTTCTGGAAGATACAAATTAAAGCCTGGTGGGTGACAAGGGAATTTGTTGGGTGGCTGCAGCCCTCTGAATACTTTTATTTTAAAATTAATCTGTTGGCGTACAACCTAGTGCTGTGTGATTCTTAACTTTGTCTGGAGTTCACTGTCAAGAAATGCGGTTGAGTTCGGTCACCACAGAAACTTTGTAAAGCAGTTGGTCAACACTTGGCGTTGCCGGCTCGATGACCTTGATCTCGAATATGTGATTCTGAGTGGTGGCAGTTCTGAAAGCGGTGATATAGTCGGAAGCTCTAGTCAATGGAATTTATTGGGTGGGTGCAGCCCTCTGAAAGCTTTACTTTAAAAATAATCTGTTGCGTTACAACCTGGTGCTGTGTGATTTTTAACTTTGTCTCATTCTGCACACAAGGAGCACGCCTGTACATCCCTCAAACAAACCCCAGACTTTGGCCAACCCATCCATCAATGGTCACTGAACACCAAGAGCTGCAGCTGGGATAAATGGAGAAACGCAGGGATTAGGAGCAGCTGTGGACACTTCGGCCGTTTGACTGTTTCTTTTTTGAATCTGTTGACCTAATCTGCCTCCCCTCTGGTGGCAGTGAGTTCTACAGATTCATAATCTTCGAAGAGAATTAGTTTTTTTTCCATGTCAGTTTAGAACCTATCTCCTCTGACTCTCTACCTATGAGCTCTTGTATGACACTATCCCAGGAGGGGAACATCTTTCCCACATTCACCTTATCAATCCCCTACAGCATTTCAGACATCTCAATCAGATCTCTCATTCATTCGTCTGAACTCCAGAAAGCACAAGTCCAAGATTCTCAACTTCTTCCTCTAAAAAAACCCTTTAGTGCGAGGAATCCACCTGGTGAACATTCACTGAACGGCAAACAATTCCGCCACATCCTTTCTCAAGGATGGAATCCAAATCTGGACACAATATTGTAACCAAATCCAAAAATAATCGTAACAAATCCACTTTAACTTTTTAATCTAGTCATCCTGCAATAAATGCCAGGTCTTCATTTGCCTTTCTTATTGAATGCTGAACCTGAGATAAACGCACAGAGACAGCCAGATCCTTCATTGCTTAACGCACTTTGAGTCTGTTTCCCATTTTAATCAAAATTTACCCTTTTATTTGTTTTGACGAGAATGGAAAACCTCTCACTTCCGCATATGAAACTCCATCTACCAGGTTCTGCCCTACTGTTCCATTGTATTAATATTTATCTGTGAACTCCATTTATGCATCACTGCCAGTTTTTACATCTGTTTAAGTATGTATTAAGAATCAACCGCATTGCTGTGTCTGGCGTCACGTGGAGGCCAGACCAGACAAGGATGGCAGTTTCCTTCCCTGTGAGGTATTAGCAAACTGGATGGGTTTGCATGACAATCGACTAATGGACACCATCAGTCCCTTATTTCCAAGTGTGAATTCAAACTCCAGCACTTATCATGGCAGGATTCAAAACCGGTCCTCAGAACACTATCTGCTTTTTCAGTTAACAAATAAGCGTTAATATTGGGTGACCAGCGTCTCCTCATATCCTGCAGAATACCTTGACGAAATTTCTGTCTTAATGCTATCGATGATTTCAGTTCTGAAACATGGATGGCTTTTCATCACTTCAAATTTAATCTCCAACTCATGAATATTCTTTTTGAGAGGTGTTTATCATATCTGTAAGTGTTTGCCACTGTACTTCATCTGTCCTGCCCCTTAATTTATTTTCCCCAGTACATTCATAGTTCAGGTCTTCGCTCAGCCAGTGTAATTATCATTGCCCAACACCAAAATTCTCGTCAGTGACTCTGTGTTCAAATAATCAATCTGAATCTAAAACTGTAACATATTGTGATCACTCATTCTAAGAGGACCATTAAATACAAGGCCATTTATTAGTCCTTCCTCATCACAAAACAGTAGTTAGTTATCTAGTTGTTCTATTACACGGTGTTCTCAGAAACAATGCTTGGTACATTTAATGAATCGTTCTTCTGGGCTAAACTTGCCAAGTATTAACCCAATAAATATGCATCTTCAACGCACCCATAAACACTCTGTCTTTCACAATTCATCTTATTTCTTAGTTTATATTCTTCACTATTTTGGTGGTGTGGTGGTGCTGGAAATTACTCCAACCAAGGGTCCTTCTCTTGTTTTTGATTTTTGTCCAGACCGATTAATCCCGAAAGTCTAGAAATGTGCCCAACGTTTTCAAAACAGCATCGAAAGAGTAACCCACCCAAATTCCCCTTCCTCTGTACATTAATTCTTGCTCATGAAATTAACCTGTACCCTCCTGAACACTAATGGAAATTGAACATGATCAATTCACCCACCCTCTGCACCAATATCATTTCTTGACATAGCCTTGAGATCATCCTCAACCAGGAGAGCGGTACGGTGGTTCAGTGATTAGCACGGTTGACTCATCGTGCCAGAGACCTGTGTTCGGTTGGAGCCTCGGGAGACTTTCTGTGTGGTATTTGCACGTCTTCCCCGTTTCGGTGCGAGTTTTCTTTGGGTGCTCCGTTTTCCTCCAACCGTCCAACGATGCAGAGGGTGGGTGAATTGGTCATGTTCAATTTCCATTAGTGTTCAGGACGGTACAGGTTAATTTCATGAGCAAGAATTCATGTACAGAGGAAGGGGAATTTGTCTGGGTGGGTTAGGCTTTCGATGCTGCTTTGATAATGTTGGGCACAGTTCTCTAGACTTTCGGGATTCGATTCCATGATTCAATGAGCAGCAGTCCCACATGCTTCCTCTTGTCTATGCTTTTAGAATACTGAGCGCTTTCGCACATCTAATTCACCAGTACTAAGCTTTCAGCAATCCCCATCAGGCCATACCTATTTGTCGTCGTTTGTGCTGTCAACTTATGTGTTGCATTTCAAGAACTGCGAGCAAATTGTGAAAGGTTTTAAATAAGTTTCAGTGATTAGCTTTATCTTTTTTTTGGGCACTATCCTTTCCACACTCTGCATTTTTATTTATTCATCACTGTCTATACTGAGACTCATTTCCATTATTTACAAATCAGAAGTGAGCTTTTATGATTCCGTCCCTTACTGGGTTCAGTGGATTGTTCCTGCCTGTTTGTCCTAGTTACCCATACCGTCTGCTGACTTTCTCATCCGCTTGTTTTGTACCCAGCCTCCTACGTTATTATATTAAACGTACAAAATTTGCTCTATCGAATCTCTCAGAAAGGATGTTGCTGACCCTCCAGTTCAGATGCAAATTATCTTTTTTTTTTCCTTCTTCGTCCTGCCCTGGAAGAGATCCCAATTTTTCAAAAATATGAAACCCTGCCTCCGCATCAGATCATAAGACAAGTTTTAATTTACACTATCTGTCTCACCACAAAGTGGCACGGGAAGTGATCTTGACATTTCAATCACAAAGATCCTGGTTTTCAACTCAACTCTCTGACCTCTCGTTCAGGACCTTGTCAGTCCTCCTGCCTATGTCATTGGAACACAGGCTGTTCATCCTCTCCCTTGGCATCTCCAAAGATACTGTCAGGCCTGCTGACCTTTTCTAGTAATTTCTCATTTTGTCACCAATGATATTTATTTATTGACCAAAAGATTATGCCACGCAGATTTGAAAAAGAAAATCTCAATTTAAATCCTTAGGGAATATCGAAATATTTAGTTGTCCAACAGCCACGATAAATGTCCATTTTTCTTCCATGAAAACCATCTTGTTCATTTTGCCAATCCAGGAACAAAAGGATTTTTTGAATCTCTTTTCATTTTCAGTACAATTACAGAGGATTGTCCACACAGCCATATAAACAGGAACACAAAAAGCATTACTTTTATCGAACAATACGAGTAACTAAATAAGTAATTAAAATTGTAATTAGAATGAAAAGTTTAGGTAATGTACGGATGAGAGAATCTAAACACTGTCAACAATACAGCTGGCAGTGAGATGAGAATAAACTTGTTGATAGCAGGATGTTGTTAGGATTTGGAAAGGCCCGTCTGGGAGAGTTGTGCATTTGGATTCAAAAGAAAAGTGGTTATAAATTTGAAAACTATAGATTTAGAGGGCTGCAGCGATGGAAATGGCAAATGGGAAAAGTTGGGTAGATATTTCGTGATCTGAAGCAAACGGTGTATCTCAATGGCCTTCTTCTTAACATTATAGTTCTGCATTATACCATGTACAGATGCTAATAAAAGACAGTAACTGATTATTACCCATTGTAAATGCTGCTAAAAATTTGACACTATGACTCTAACAGTTATAATCTTTAAAAGGCTTCTGAATGAGTATATAAATATGAAGTATTTAGAGGGGTATAGGTCAAGTGCTGGCAAATAGGACTAGATTAATTTAGCATATATGGTCGTGATAGACTAAATCTCTACGACCCTATGACTCGACATTTGATGTAACATAAACGTGTAATATCCAACTATTGAAAGGTCAGTTCCTTCATGGAGTTTAATAATTGCTCAGAACATGGACATTTTAAATCTTCTAGCCGGATGACCAAAAGAAATACTGAATTGTTTTTGGCACAAAACTCTTTGAAAAGGTTTGATTTTTCATTCAAATATGCTTTTGTTTTCAGTAATCACAGTGGGCGGTAAAGATCATTTATTTTAAAATTTGTATGCTTTCAATTCATTGAAATTACTACAACACCACAAACCATTTATTCAGGCTAATATGTAATGCTCACTGAATAATTGTCATGTTTTGCTTGTTGAAAAATAGCTGAAGCTCGAAACTCTGACTGAGAAATGTAATTAATTAATTATATTTAAAATAATGAAACCCCATTTGATGTTCAACCATTTGCTCATTGTGAATACGTAATCGTTCAGAGGCCAACCACTTTGGAAATATTCGAGCGACAATGTATCCATTTTATTGGGACATTGAATATGCAATTTTGTTTTTCACAATACTCAGACAATGTGTTCGGTATAAAACAAAATGTACTTTCTTTATTTTGGTAGCATAAAGTGTTGAAATTAGTTTACATTTAAGTTCCGTTAATATCGTAACAATGCTATTGTTTTCAGAGAGAATGCAATCAATATTCTGTTGAATACTTGTAATTCACATCTTTATATTGCCCAATTCAAGAAACATGGTCAACATTTTGTTCGGATCAGTAGACTTTGCTTTTACAACTATCACTGAATTTAGGGAGTGTTACTCGATCTCATAGCTGCCTATGATAATACGTGACACATTGTCCTGCTCCTGAAACTGTCCAGAGATCTTCCACCTGGTCCAGCGCAGTCTTTCAAACATTCCTTCACAACAAATCATTTGGTGTTCAGCATGGACAAGGGGAAAACAGCCAAAGGAGTATTATTGGTCGACGTGTCGGTATAAATGCCATCCAAGTTTGATACCAATCACTGACCAGTATCAGCTCTTTCAGATTCCTCTTCATTCAGATCCTCACCCAGGGAGAAAATGTGTGGACATGGCATGTCAGAACCAAACCTCACAAGTTACTTATGTTGATGACATGAGGTCTGCCTTCCAGACTCCAGCCATATGCAACCTGCAGATTAA
The DNA here is from genome assembly GCF_047496795.1 of Chiloscyllium punctatum. Lineage (NCBI taxonomy): Eukaryota > Metazoa > Chordata > Chondrichthyes > Orectolobiformes > Hemiscylliidae > Chiloscyllium > Chiloscyllium punctatum. The sequence goes on from NC_092781.1 coordinate 41,113,928, forward strand.
AACTTGGGCCATCCAACATGCTTTTGAGTGGGTGTAAACAGAGATCCGTTCTGCAGAATGCATCTGCAGAAAACGTTCCCAAATGGCAAGCCAAGAATCACATCAACAATTAAACTTGGTGGATTTTGTCCGGTGTAGGCCACCACACATATTGCGCTGACACTCAGTTGAATGCAATAATACGCACCATAACTGGAAATCTTGGCCTATTAACCCTCGCCAGCATCCTGAACTCACACACCTCACTCCCTCACACATTCACCAATTGATGAGAATCCAAACGTTGAGTGAAACAATTTGTGCTTCATCTCAACTTATTCACTCCATAATGCCATGTTTCGGTTTGATTAGATTATGATTACATTACATTACTTATAGTGTAGAACCAGGCCCTTCTTCACAACAAGTCTACACCAACCCTCCAAAAAGCAACCCAACCAGACCCATTCCCCTACATTTACATCTTCTCCAAACATTACGGGCAATTTAGTGTTGCACCCACTGACTGACTGCTTTCCATTTCTGGGCTATAGATTGTGTTGCCTTCCCGATCAAGTACAATTCGGAATATCCTGTGAATTATGGAGTGGAAAACACAGGAAGGTATCAACCATTTCCTTGTGAAACCTCAAACTGATGAGAGACAAGTTTGAAATATCAGGGAGAGAGAGATCATTGCTCAAAAAAGGTAAGCACACTGGTGGACCCTTTACTAACTAGCTGTATTGCTGGAAACAACATGAGCTGCAAATGATAGAGTCATTGTGAGTGGAAACAGAGACTTTCATCGAACTTGTCCATACCGCCACTACGTAATCTAGTCCCATTTGCCAGCATTTGGCCGATATCCCTCCAAACTCTTCCTATTCATACACCTGTCCAGATGCGTTTCAAATGTTGTAACTCTGCCAGCCTCCACCACTTGTTCTGGCCACACATTCCATTCGTGCACCATCGTCTGCGTGAAAAGTTTGCACTTTAGGTCATTTTTATTACATCTCCCTCTTACCCTGAACCTATGCCCTCTAGTTCTGGACTCACCCACCACAGGGTAAAGACTTTGTCTCTTTACCCTATTCTGCCCTCTCTTGATTTTATATAACTCTATATGGTCACCACTCAGCCTCCACTGCTCAAGGGAAAACAGGCCCAGCCTATCCACTATCTCCCTACAGCTCCAATACTCCAACGTTTGCGAAATCTTGTAAATCTTTTCTGAAGCCTTTCAGCTTTGACAACTTTCTTTCCTTATGATTGAGACCAGAACTGCACCCATTAATACAAAAGTGAACTCACCAATGTCATGTGATCTCCCAAATTCTATACTCAATGCACTGATCAAAAAAGGAAAGCATACCAAACGCTTTCTTCACAATAATTTCTCCCTGCCCCTCTTCTGTCAAGGAACTATGAATCTATGCTTCTCGTTGTCTTTGTTCAGCAAAACTCTCTCACAACTTACAATTAAGTGTACGACTTCAGCTCTGAATTGGTTTTTCAAAATGCAGCATCTCACAGTTATCTGAATTCAACTCGATCTGCCATTGGGCCATCAATCAAAATCCTGTTGTAATCTGAGGGAATCGTCTTCGCTATGCACTACATGCCCAATTTTGGTGTCATCTGCAAACTTACTAATTATCCATCCCGTGTATATATCGAAATCAATGATATAAATTAATAAAAGCAGTGGACACAGCCTCGTTTCATGTGGCACACCAGTATTCCCAGGCTTCCTGACTAAAAAACAACAGTCCACCACCCTCTGTCTTCTACATTTGAGCCAGTTCTGCACCCAAATGGCAAGTTCTCCCTGTATTCTATGAGATCGACATCGCTAACTAGTCTCCTATAATGAATGGTTTCGATAGCCTTGCTGACGTCCATGTAGATCACGTCCACAGCTCCACCCTAATCGATCCTATTCATTGCTTCTTAAAATAAACTGAATCAAGTTCGTGAGAAATGATTTTCCACATGCAAATCCACGATGGCCATCTCCAATCAGTCTTTTCCTTTACAAATACCTAAACGTTCCACGGGATTCCCTTCGACAGCTTGCCCGCCACTGATATCAGGGTCACTCGTCTATAGTTCCCTGGCTTTTCCTTACTGCTTATTCTTTTTTCAAATACCAACAGCGCGTTAGCCAACCTCCAGTTCTCCGGCACTTCAAGTGTGACAATTGATGATGCACGTATCCCAGCAAAGGATCCATCAATCACTTCCCCAGCTTCCCAGAGAGTTCGAGGGTGCATCTTATCACGTCCTAGCGATTTATCCAGTTTAATGCATTTCAAGGCATCCAGTCACACTTCCTCTGTAATATTGACGTTTTGCACGATGTCGACATCTAATGCCCCACATTCCATACCTGCCATGTCCTTCTCCACAACAAACACTGATCCAAAATACCTGTTTATTATCTCCCCATCTCCTGCAACTCGACAGATAGCCTGCCTTGTTGATATTTGAGAGACCACACTCTGTCTCTAGCTAACCTTATGTACTAGTGTATTTATAAAAACCGTTTGGATTCTCCTTAAGCCTATTTTCTTAAGCTATCTCATGTCCCGTTTTGGGCCTCCAGATTTCCTTTTTAGCGATATTCCTACAGCGTTTATTCTCTTATCAGGATTCACTCGATCTCTCCTGTTTATGCCTTCTCTATGCTTCCCTCCTTTTCTGAACTAAAACGCACTTTCTCTCATCATCCAGCATTCCAAGCACCTACCGGCCTTTTCATTCATCCAAACACGAACATACTGTCTCTGGACTCTCGTTACATCATTTTTGAACACTTCCACTTTTCCAGTTGTTCCTTTACGTGCGACCATCTGCCTCGAATCAACTTTTGGAAGTTCTTACCCAACTCCACCAAAATGAGCTGTCCTCCCATTTAGAACTTCAACTTTTTCATCCTGTGTTGTGGAGAAGCACAAACAATTTTGCCCTTTGATTTAGAGTTTTCCTCTCTGCACGATGAGCGGTGAATTAATCTCGGTATGTGGAGGTGATTGCTCGATTCTGGAATGTAATAAATAACAAAATGACGATTGAACAAAAAACACTTTCTCCAGCACCAGCGTTACATTTTCGGGCAGCGTGATAACAAATCGTGAACATTTGCAGAACTCCGATGTACAGCGTCCTCTGGGTGTTATAATCTTTGCTGGATATCCTTTACTTTAATGCTGGAAATATTAAATGTCAGGTAGTTTTGATACGGGAGTGAATTACAATGTGAAATTGAAGCATGTTTGCCATCACAGAGACTTGATTGAGTGATATCAGGACCAGCTACTGAATGTTCTGTGATATAGAAAGTATGAGCAGGAGAGGACCAGATGTGAAAGAGCAGGATTTGTTGCATTATTAATTAATGAACCAGTTACTGCGGTGAGGAGGGACGATATCTTGGAGGTGTCATAAAATGAAGCTTTGTACAGAGATCTTACGATCAAGAAGAAGATGTACTCACTGCTGAGGATGTCTATGGACTGCCAGTTAAAATACAATACAGTAGCAGATGTATAAGCAATTCACTAGAGTTTGTTAAAAAAAAATATATTTTGTCATTGTACTCATGGATTTTAATTGCCAGATTTAATTGGGAAATCTAGTGTTATTAAGGCGGAGGGGGGTGCATATGTCTTGAAATTTATTTCAAAGAGTTCATATATCAATATCTGGAAGATGCAGCAAAGGACGGTGCAGTGCAGGGCCTTCCTGCTGAAAATGCAGCCAGTCAGGTATTATAAGCAGTATTAGAAGGCCATTTTCGGACCAGTTACCATTACATCATGCATTTTTTGTGTATTAAAGGAAACACAAAACTGAAAGATAACCGGTAAAAGAGATTTGTTTTCGTTTGGGGAGGCAGACTTTCCTAAAAATAAAACAGGATCTGTCCAAAGTTATCTTGGAACAGTCAACTTGGGTGTTGCTGCAACAGGATAGTGTTTGGGCGTAAGGTGTCATTTTCAAAATTGAATTGTCAAGTGTCGAGCATCTTACTACAAAGATCAAATTTGGGATACAAGCGCAGAGAACATTAAAATTCCAGAAATATTAAGAACGGGAAAAGAAGGTAAGGAGAATCTTATAATAGGTACAAAGTGAGCAGAATAGTGTAAACACGACAGTTGTTGTGAAAATGCAGCGCAACGCTAAAGGAACTATGAAGATGAAACGTTAGCAAGTATAATTAACAAGATTCCCAAGCTATTCTTTCACTATATTAATGAGAAGAGGATAACAAGGGAAATAATGAAGCCTGTTAGGGACCAATGAGCCAATGCGTCCACTGTGACAGAATATATATTAAACATGCACTTCATATCGGCCTTCACTTTGGAAAAGCAGTTTTAGGATTGAGGTACCATGACAATGTGATCCTTGAGCCGATTGCTACAGAGGATGAGGTTAATTTGGAAATTTTGGTGGAATAAACGAATCCTTAATTCTCTATGAGATGAATTTTGAGCTGATGTTAGACATGAGGAAAGAAACTACAGGCTCGGAACATTATTTTTATTATGTTTCTGGCCGCAGAAGAGGTGTGATAGGACGGGACAACTTCCAATGTAGGTTTACATTGCACACAGCCTGCTCAGAATCAAAAAGGGGACCACCAAGTCTCACTTTGATGGGAAGGAAAATTCTGAAGGCTATTGTGCATGGAACATTAAGCACCTTCAAAGCTGAGCCAGACATTTTTTTTGAAACAGTCACTGAATCAAAGGTTACGGGGAAAATGCATAAAAGTGGAGCAGAGGATTATCAGAACAAACATAATTCAACTGAAACGCAAAGCATACATGGTGACCTCCTGGCCAGACTACTGTTCATAAGCATTATGGTATCCATTCTTCGCATATCACTGTGTTCGTTAAAACAAAACCCTCTCGTATTGGTGTGAGACACCGTTTGGAATGCAGTTAAGTGAAGGAATTTATAAATATTAAACTGATGACCAGAAATATGTCAGAAGCAGAAATTCACTCAATATTTTTTCACTTGCAATTAAATTAGTTCTCTTTCTTGGAGCATTGAGGGACACATTCTTGGATTGTCATGGACCACTTTGACAGTATGGTCCTTGGTAGAAGTTTATTGAACCTTCTTTGCTCTCTCTCTAAGGAAATAATGTATAATGCCTAAATAAAGAATCAAAACTGTGCAGTCCTCTATGTGCACTCTGATTAATGTTAATCTACTCAACTGAGGGAAGATGTCACTGCTCTTGCGTTTAAATCCTCTGACAATAAATGTGATCTGTCTTTCCAAATAGCTTGCTGCACATATGTTATACGTCAGCAGCTTTTAGACAAGGGCACCTTGGGTTATATTTAAAAGTGTACTTTCCAACAATGTATGATTAAAGAAATATACTGCACATCAATTTCTCCAACTAAGTGGGTACCTTCACATTTCCGCATCATACGTCATTTGCACTGTTCTTGCCCATATGGAGGTCTGTTCAATCTTCAAAAGTCTTTACATCTTCGTCACAGCACCCTTTCCCACTCATGCATAATTTATTAAATTCTTCACTCTATTTCCTGTCTTCTCGTGAATAAGTAATCCATCTGAATACATTCATAATCATAGAAATGTTAGGTGCAGGAGACTCATAATGTTTTCACTGGACCGTCAATTGTGCATAATTGCCTGCACAAAATATCCTGCCTTTCCCTGTCTGAATCATCCTCAACGCAATCTACATCTTTTACTTTGTATTGTGTAAAAAAGTATAACTGTATTTGTTATTGATCAATCTCCTCTGAGTAAATATTCTCAACAAATCCAAACGTTTGAATGAAGTACATGACCTCATCATTCAAATTCGCTTCCGATAGCATTCTGTCGTGAACACTGAGTTGCAAAGTTTTAGTTTAACCAATCTACATCCATCTTGTTCCATGTTTTTGTTGGTATAGTTTAGTTCTTTGTTTACATCTTAATACTTGAAATAGGAATATATTTGCTAAGGAGACATCGTGACAGATTTGGGCTAAAAGCGGGTATACGGAGAGAGGCAAACTACTTAAATTTTCAAACAAACGCAAGGGACTCAACGACATCTCTCTGTTCCAACCCGTGGTCTTGTGTTCCACGTGGCAATAGCCTGACGACCATGCAGCCAAATACAAACTCATTTTAACAGATAATTATTTATTTAAATTGCATGGTGTCTCTGATCATAACAAATTGAATACGTATTGCCACAATAATGCTTCTCCATACCCGGTGCATCTATGCTGTCCATGCTTAACGAAGGGTATATTGCAATTCAGCTTGACTACTATTACATACACAACATTCATTGCCTTCACCATCAACTACCAATAGACATAATGAGTACCATCCACAAGATACATTGCAGGTACTTACCAAATATTATGTGATGGCACCTTCCAGGCCATGAACACTTGGAACAACATGGACAACAGATACATGGGAATACCACCCCATGCAATTACACATAAAGTCAAAGACCATCCTGACTTAGAAATGTATCTCTATTCTAGGTGTTCACTTGAGAAAATCAACCCTTTCATTTGCGAACATTATTGTGGGTAACGAAGCATCAAACTGAATGCAACAGTTCAAGCAGGCAGTGTAACAACATCTTGCCCAGAACCACTGTGAATGGCCAATAAATAATGGCCCAGCCAACGATGTCTGATATCTTTCAATGCAGAATAAACGAACGTTTCACGCTTTGGTATCTGGGTTTCTCTTGCTGAGATTGTGAATAAATTTGGTCTATATTCTTGAGATTCAAGAAATGGAGAAGTGACTTGACGGAAACATGAGTTTATAAATGGCAAGGGCTTCATAAGGCCTTCGCTGAAAAGTTAGTTCTGTGTGTCTGTGAGTCCAAAATACGATGACACAATCTCAGCTTAACGGATTTGAGATGATGTGAAAACAATTCCCTCAAAGGGTATTAGATTATTCTGTATTCGCCATCCCATGGGTTGTGAATGCAATCTGACTAAATATAGTGGAAATTTCACAGAGATATGGAGGAGCTTCAATTTGGAGGAAGATGCAGATTTAGGGATGTATAGGGGCAGGAGGAGGTGACAGATATGCGGAAGCAGCAATAGAACAGAGAGGTCATCGAGAAATGGAAGGGTGTATGGGCTGGAAGACTGGACATAAATAGAGAAGGCTTTACTTCCTGGAAGTGTTCATAAAGATAGGGAGGCGCGGAGGAACTTGAGGATTTTATAGCGATAGGGCAATATGTAATTAGAGGGGTGCACTTGATGGAGGAAGTCACAGCGTTAGAAAGGACTGAAGTTGCTGGAGGACATGACAGAGATCGGTGAGGGTAGAGGAGTCGAAGATGTTACTGGGATAACGAGCAGAGCAACAGCTGGAGGAGGTCACAGTAATGAGGAAGTGTGCAGGGGCAGGCGGAAATTACAAATATAGGGAGGAGTGTAAGGTTTGGAGGAGGTTACAGAGCTAGGGAAGTGTGTAGAGGCTGGAGGAGGTTAAATAGACAGGGATCACATCTAGGTGCTACGGAAGTTACAGTGGTAGGGAGGGGTGTAGTTGTTCGACAATGCTACGGAATTGGGAGGGGGGCCTGACCTGGTGGTGGTTGCAGAGGTAGGGAGGTGCGTGGGGCCTTCAAGAGCTTAAAGAGATAGGGAGTGTTGTCGGGGCTGGAGTAAGTTACAGAAATATCGATGTGTGTAACCGCACGACGAGGTGACAGAGATAGGCCGCTGTCTAGGCACTGGAGGAGTCAACAGAGACAGGGAGATGCGGCGGGCTGTAGGAGGTGGCAGAGATAAGGAGTGAACTAGTGACTGGAGGTGTTTACTGGGCGAATTCGGGTGTGTCGGGGATAGAGAATGTTACAGAGATAGGGTGGTGTGCAGCGTACAGCGTATGATGGACGTTGTTGCGATGGGGAGGACTGGAAAAGCTGGTGGAAGTTATAGAGAAAAAGGATGTGTGTCGATGCTGGTGAAGGTTACAGAGATATGAATGGGTATAGATACTGGAGGTTAACGAGAAAAGAACGGGTATAGGTCCTGGAAAATGTTACAGAAATAGTAATGGGTACATGTACTGGAAGATGTTACAGATGTAGTTTCATTGTAGGTTCTCAAGAATGCAAAAGTACAGTGATGGAAGAGGTTAGGACGGCAGAGTGGGAAATTGAGCCCGGAGATGTTTACACAGGTAGAGAATGATATAGATGCTGGAGAAACTGACTGGTATAGGATGAGAAATGCTGTGGAGCCCATGAGAGATCAAAGGAGAAGTGTAGGTGGTGGAACAGGATAAAGAAATATGCGCTAGAGAATGTTACTGCTGGAGGGATGCATGTAGATACTGGAGGAGGTGACAGAGAGAGGGAGGAGTTTAGGGCTTGAGGATGGTGCAGAGATAAGGTGGAGTTCAGGTTCTGGAGTGGAGTACCTCAACAGTGAGGATTTACTGACTTTCTTAGTATACAGTAATAAGAACGATGGTTGGGGCTGGAAGCAGTTGTGGAGGTGAAGAGCATAGAACATAGACAAAGGCACACTACAGGCCCTCCTGCCCCCGACATTGTGCCGACCTTTTATTCTACTCTAAGATTAAAATGACATACATATCCTTTATTGTGCTATCATTCCTGTGCCTTTCTAAGAGTCACTTAAATGTCACGAATGTATATAACTCTACTACCACTACTGGCAGTGCATTCCAAGCATCCACCATTCTCTGTGTCAGGAACCGAAATCTGACATCTCCAATAAATCTTCCTTTGATTATCTTAAAATTATGTCCCTTGTGATAGACAATGCCAACATGGGAAAGCGTCGTTGGCAATCAGTTCTATCGATGCCTCTCATCACTTTGTGCATTTCTATCAAGTCGCCTCTCACCCTTCTTCGCTCCAATGAGAAAAGGTTCCCACAACCTTTCTTCATCAGACACGCCGTCCAGACAACGCAGCATCCTTGTAAAATCTCATCTTAACATCTCCAATGTTTCCACATCTTTCCAGATGTGACCAAAGCTTATCACAATATTTCAAGTGTGGTCTTACCAGGACTGTAAAGAGTTGCAGTGTTACCTCGCTGATCTTAAAATCAATCCCCTGCTAATGAAAACCAACATACCATACGCCTTCTTAACAACCCTATCACCTTGAGTGTCCCTAAGATCCCTCTATTCCTCCACATTGCCCTGAATCCTGCCCTTAAAAGCATGAATTCCGCATTTAAATTTGACCTTACAAAACGAATCACTTCACACTTTTCCAGGTAGATCTCCACCTGCTAGTGATCAGCCCAGTACTGCATTCTCTCAATGTACCGTTACAACCTTCCACAGACCTCTACACCATCGATAAATGCACCAAACTTTGTGTCATCGGCAACTTACTAACCCACATTATCCCTTCGGCATTCAAGTCATTTTCAAACATTACAAAGAGCCGAGATCCCAGAACAGATGCCTGTGGAGCATCACTGGTCATCGAGTTCCAGACTGAATACGATCCATCTATTACCAAATTCTGTCTTCGATTATCCAGCCAATCCTCGATCCAGACAGCCAAATTTGGCTATATCCCATGCTTCCTTACTTTCTGTATGAACATACCTCGGTGAACCTTATCAAACACTTTGCTAACATATATGTAGACCACATCCACTGCTGTGACTTCATCAATATGATCTGCCACACTTCAAAGAATTCACTGAATCATGACCTGCCCTTCATAACTGCATGCTGACTATCTAAATTCAAACTATAGATTTCCTAATAATTATACACATTTTCTGCCAGAATACTCTCCCACCAATTTGTCCACAACTGACGTAAGACTGTGGTTCCGTAATTCGCTGGGTCATTCCATTCCGTTTCTTGAAAACGGGAATAACATTGGCCATCTTCAAATCATCTGGTACGACACCAGTGGATAGTTATGATGCAAAGAACATTGCGATAGGGGCAGCGGTCTCTTCCCTCACATCCCGTCGAAAACTTGTTTATATCCCGTTTGCCCCAGGGACTTATCTATCTTCTCATGTTTCAAAATTCCCAGCTCGTCCTCCATCTTAACATCAAACTGGTCGAGCATGTCAGCCTGTTTCACACTGTGCGCACAAATGCAAAGGTCCGTTCCATTAGCGAATACTGAAGGAAAATAATTTTTAATGATTTACCCTAACACCTCTGTATCCAGGCACAAGTTCCGCGATTGGCTCTACCTTCCCTCTGGCCATTCTCTTGTTGCTCAGAGAAGTGAAGAATGCCTTAATGCTTTCCTTGAATCTACCCACATTTCGTGCACCATTCTAACCTTTTAAGTCCTTTTCTGGCTAGGTTGTAACACTCTCGAGCACTCTTTGTTCCTTGCCTCCACAAAATAAATAAGCTTACTCTTCCTCTTGACTAGATGTTCCACATTCTTTGTTATTCCACGTTCCTTCGTCCTACCATCCCTTCTTGTTTTCAGTGGGACAAACCCGAACACATCTCTCCACAATTACTCCCTAAACATCCTTCGTATGTGTATCACGATTTCCATGAGAACCCCAGTTCCCAATTTATTCTCCACAGTTCCTTCCTAATCGCATTTTAAATCCATGTCCCCTGACAACATAAAGTACTTTCCGATACAATCTGCTTCTAACCGTCTCCGTGACGATAGTTAATATCAGGGAGTTGAGATCAGTATCACTGACATGCTCTCCAACTGACAGATCTGATATCTCACCTGGTGCATTGTCAAGCACCAAATCCAATATGACCTCTTTTCTATTCGGCCAATTTGCATATTGAGTCTTGAATCCTTCCTGGAAACATCTGACAGAAATAAATTGCTCCATCAAATGGACTTCACCTCAGGTTCCATCAATATTAGGGAAGTTGAAGTCATCCGTTTCAACAATTCTATTATCTCAGCACCATTCCATAATCTGACCCCCAATTGCGCCTCTCTGTCTGCTGCTATTCGGGCAGTCCTTGGAAAACACCCAGTAAAATGACTGCTGCTTTCCTGTTTCTGACTTCCACCCATACTGACTCTGCAGGCAAACCTTCCTCAACGACTCCCTGTCTGAAAAGGTGATACCATCCCTGATTAGAAATGCCACGTTCAACCTCTTTTACCCACATCCCTATTCCTTTTGAAACGTCTGAACCGCAGAACATCCAACACGAAACGAGTATTTTGCATCAGTATTCATTGTTTAATAGGATATGAAAGAGGTAGACTGTAGAGAAATAGATGGTGACACCTTGCAAACTGTGCAAATTACAAAGGCTGAAGTGCTGGATGTCTGGAAACGCATTAAGGTGGATAAAACCCCAGGACGTGATCAGGTGTACTTGTGAACTCTGTGGGAAGCCAGCGAAGTGATTGCTGGGCCACTTGTTGAGATATTTGTATCATCAAAAGTCATAGTTGAGGTGTCGGAAGACAGCAGGTTGGCTAACGTGGTAACACTGGCTAAGAAGGGTGGCAAGGGCAAGACAGGGAAGTATATACAAGTGAGCCTGACGTCGCTGGTGGACAAGTTTTAGAGGGAATGCAGAGGGACAGGATGTACAGATGTTTGGAAAGGCAAGGACAGATTAGAGATAGTCAACATGGTTTTGTGCGTGGGAATTCATGCCTCACAAACTTGATTGAGTTAGAAATCACGCAACAGGATGTTATAGTCCAACACGTTTAATTGGAAGCACACTCGCGTTTGGAGCATCGCTCCTTCATCAGGTGATAATGGAGGGCTCAATCCTATCACACAGAATTTATGTCAAAAATTTACAGTGTATGTAACTAAAATTATACATTGAAAAATCGATTGTCCATTAAGTCTTTCATCTGTTTGAATACCATGATAGTTTCACTTCTTTCATGGTTAAATCACAAACCTTTTTTTTTGCCAAAGGTTGCATTCTCAGGTTAGCTGTTAACAATGATGATAGCTAGACAATATGTTGAAGGTGTTCGCCCCCTGTGTTTTCTGTCTATGCCATGTTGTTAAGTTTGATTCTAATCTAGAAAGTGAGATAACGGAGTTTGACATGAGTGCATGCAGATTTGGAGCAAAGGAGAATGTAACACTGCAAGTAGACATTCACCCCACAAAATATATGTGTGCGCGTGTCGGTCTTTGTCTGTATGTGTGTGTGACTGAGTTGGCGGTTGTGAGTGTGAGAAAGTGCATGTGGGTGTGCAGTGAATGTAGTGTGTCTTAAATCTGTGAGGGGTACATGTGTGTGTGTGGGAGTGTATGTATATGTGTGCGCGTCTGTGTACACGTGTGTCCGTGTGTATGTGTGTATAGGAGTGCTTGTGTGTCTCTGTGTGAGGGTGTGCGTGTGTAGGTGTGTCTGTGTGTTTGTATAGTGCAATGGTGGTCACCTGTAATATGAAATGAACCCAAGGTCCCGGCTGAGGCCCTCCCTATGGATACTGAACTTAGCTATCAGCCTCTGCTCGGCAACTTTTCACTGCTGCCTGTACCGAAGTCCGCCTTGGAGGATGGTCAACCGAAAGTCCAAGGTCGAATATCCTGGATCACTGAAGTCTTCCCCAACTGGGACGGAACCCTCCTGTCTGTTGATTGTTGTGCGATGTCCATTTATCCGGTGTCGTAGCCTTTGCATTAATTCATGTAAATCTCTGTTAACTCATTTTTTGGATTAGAATCAATCTAAATATCATGGGATAGACAGAGAACAGAGGGGCTCACACCATCCACATATTATCTAGCAATCACCATTGTTTACAGCGAACCTGAAAATTCAACTTAAAAAAAAATGTTTTTGTGATTTACACACGGAAGAAGTGAAACTCTCATCGTATTCAAACAGATGAAAGACTTAACAGGCAATCAATTTTTCAATGTATGATTTCAGTTACATCACACTGTAAGTTATTGCTGTAAGTTCTGTGTGTTAGGATTGAGCTCTCCACGATCAACTGATGAAGGAGGGACGCTCCGAAAGCTAGTGTGCTTCCAGTTAAACCTGTTGGACTACAACCTAGTGTTGTGTGATTTTTTTAACTTCGTATACTTCTGTCTAACACTAGCATCTCCAAATTATGAAATGTTGATTGAGTTTTTTGAGGAAATAACAAAGATGACTAATGTGGGCAAAGTGGTAGATGTGATCTATACGGACTTCAGTGAGGTGTTCGACAAGGTTTCCCCTTGGGAGACTGATAAGCAAGTTTAGATCTCACGGAATACAGGGAGAACAAGCCATGTGGATACAGAACTCGTTCAAAGGTAGAAGACAGAGGGTGGTGGTGGAAGGTTCTTTTTCAGACTGGAGGCCTGAGACCAGTGGAGTGCCACAAGGACCGGTGCTGGGTCCTGTACATTTTGTCATTTACATAAATGATTTGCATGCGAGCAGAAGAGGTAAAGTTGGTAAGTTTACAGATGACACCAAAATTGGAGGTGCCGAGGACAGCGAAGAGGGTTACATCAGATTACAAGATCTTGATCAGAAGGGCCAATGGACGGAGAACTGACAGATGGAGTTTAATTCAAATAAATGCAAGGCGCTGCATTTTGGGCCAGCGATTCTTAACAGGACGTATACACTTAATGGTAAGGTCCTAGGTAGTGTGAACAAAGAGTGCAGGTTCATAGCTCCTTAAGTGTGGAGTCGCAGTTAGACAAGATAGTGAAAAAGGCGTTTGATATGGTTTCCTATATTGGTCAGAATATTGAGTACAACAGTTGGTAGGTCTTGTTGCGGCTGTACAGGACATTGGTTAGGTTACTGTTGGAATATAGCGTGCAATTCTGGTCTCCATTCTATGGGAAATATGTTGTGAAATATTAAAGGGTTCAGAAAATATTGACAAGGATGTTGCCAGAGGAGGAGAATTTGAGCTATAGGGACAGGCTGAACAGGCTGGGACTGTTTTCACTGGAGCTTCGGAGGCTGAGGTGTGACCTTACAGAGATTTGCAAACTAATGAGGGGTAAGGATAGGTTAAATAGACAAAGTTTCTCCCTGAGGTTGGGGAGTCCAGAACTGGAGGGCAAAGGTTTAGGGTGAGAGGGGAAAGATATAAACGTGACCTAAGTGCAACGTTTTCACACAGAGGCTGGTACGTGTATGGAATGAGCTGCCAGAGGAAGTGGTGGAGGCTGGTACAATTGCACCATGTAAGAGGCAATTTGATTCGTATCTGAATAGAAAGGGTTTGGAGGGATAGGTGCCAGGTGCTGGAAGGTGGGACTAGATTGGGCTGGATATCTGTTTGGCATGGACGGGTTGGATCGAATGATATTTTTCCAAGCTGTACATTTCTCTGACTCTATAGCCAATTCTGCCACTGGGATATCCAATTCTCCATAATGACCACACCAGCATAGTTTCAATACTCACCATGCTCTGCACTTGTCACCCTTATCCCTTATACTTCTTGGATTGAAATATACGACCTTCAACCCATCACACTGACTGCAACATTGCCCGATTAACTGTTTATCCTTACTCACAGACTCTGCAAGCTCTATCTGCCTGTTCACCAAGTCTCCATTCATCTGATCCGGAGATCGGGTTCCTATTCATTTGCCAAACTATTTTAATCCCTCCCAAACACTTCTACCAAACTTGCTTCCCAGAATATTGGTGCCTCTGTAGATCAGTTTCAATCCAGCTTCATTATGCAGGTCCCACCTTCCCCAGAAGGTGTCCCAATGATCGACATTTCCAAAGCCCTTTATCCAACACCAGCTCTGCAACCACATGTTCAGCTGTAATTGTTCTCTGTTCCTCGCCTCACTCGCACGTGACACCATTATCAATCCTGAGATTACTACTCTGCACATCTTGCCTATTCGCTTCCAACCTAAATCCCTTCCATCTCATTTCAGCTTCTCATTCCTTTTGCTAGTTATCTCATTGGAACCAATGTGTACCATAAGTTGAACCTGCACTCCAACTCCTCTAAGATACTGTAGACTCAAAAACATCCCTTACTCTGGAACCTGGGATGCAATATAACATCCGGGAGTGTCTTTGATGAATGTAGAATCTGCTGTCTGCATGTCTCACTATTGACCCTTCGAAACTATTGCTCTCTTATTATGCCCCCTTCCCTTGTGATCTACAGGGACATGGGCGCTGTCATTTTCCCCGGTACTTAAGCACCCACCCCAATTGAATATATTATTTAACTTTTCCAGCAACTGCCCACACCCGCTTCCACTACAGTTCAACCTCATGAGATATTTTGGAATGGTGAAATACACAGGCTGGAGCAGGTTTCAGAAATATTGGGGGTTGTCATTGCTGGTCGAGAATACAAAGATAGCAAATAGTGCATGTGCTGGAGGAGATAACATTGGGTAGGACGGATGCAGATGCTGGCGGTGGTAACAGTGAGAGTGATGCAAATCCGCTGGAGGTGATGAAAGAGGTAGTGAGAAGTATCAGTGCTACAGAAGGATACAGAAATAGGAGGATGTGCAGTGACTGGAGAATATGACTTATATATGGAGAGGTGTAGGATCTGGTAGCTGTTACTGATATAAGAATTAAGATGTTTACCGAGGTAAGGAGGGCTCCCGTGTTTGAGAGGATTATAGCGAAACGAATGGACTAAGGTGCTTCCGAAAATGTGGATGGATTGAAGTGCTCGTGGGGTCCGCAATAGCAAGGATAGTTGAAGCAGCTGGGGCAGGCTGCTGAGATATGAAGAGTGTCTATGCTACACAAGTTTTCGGATTTAAGGGCGATGCGCTAAGGAGCTGATGGAGGTTACAGAGGCAAGGACGGCATTTGGGTCTGGAGGGGGTTTGAGAGATCGGAAAAGACTCCTTTAAACCCTGAGGTTTAAACAACAGGGGGCACTCTCATTATTGATGGGGAGTTTGTAAAGATAAAAAAAAGTGAAGGAGCTATCGTTTGCTTCAGAGAAAGAAATATAATGCTGGAGAAGGTAACAGATAATGGGAGGGATATCTCCTTGTTGTAGATTTAAGGAGGAATGTAGGAGCTGGGGATATTACAGAGACATAGAGTGATACATACTGC
Source organism: Chiloscyllium punctatum (assembly GCF_047496795.1). Taxonomy (NCBI): domain Eukaryota; kingdom Metazoa; phylum Chordata; class Chondrichthyes; order Orectolobiformes; family Hemiscylliidae; genus Chiloscyllium; species Chiloscyllium punctatum. The sequence continues at coordinate 41,129,966 of NC_092781.1, forward strand.
AGGAGGTTTCAGCGATACTGAGGGATGGAATAGGGAGTGGAGATTCCAGTGAAAAGGACGGGTGTTGGGGTAGGAGCAAGTTCCAGAGATAGGGAGGGATGTCCGGGCTGCAGCAGGTCACAGAAACAAGAAGTGCAGAAAACAGAATGTATGTGGAGGCTGGAGGAACTTGTAGAAAAATGAAAGGATGTACCTGTTTGAGGAATGATAAAGAAGAGAGGGTTTGTCGGGAACTGCAGGAGATTACTGCGATCAGAGCATGTGTAGGGACTGTTGGAGGATATGTAGTTAGGAGGTCTGTAGGGGGTGGAGGCGATAGAGATTGTGCACGATGTATATGATGGTGGAGGTGACTGTGAAAATAACCGATGTAATGGGAATGGATGCAACAATGCTAAGGATGGTCTAGAAGTTGGAGGCGTTGCAGAAATAGGGAAGGGTGCCTGGGTTGGAGGAGGCTGCAAAGATAGGGAAAGCTGTAGGAGCTGGAAGATCTTTCAGTAGTTGGTAGGATTACAGATGCTGGAGGAGTTTACAGAGTTTAGAAAGGGAAGTTGGTGGCTGAGAACATTAAATTATGTCGATGATAGAGTAGACGACAGATATAGACGGGAGCATTATCTGATGGAGGTTATGAAATTGGGAAGGGTATAGAGTCTGCAAGAGCTTACAGAGATAGGAAGGGATGTAGTAACTGGAACAGCTGACGGAGATAGGGAGGCTGTTTTAGCTGGAGGAGTTTACAGAGACAGGGAGGGATGAAGGAGCTGGAGGAGGTTACAGAAATAGGGAGGGATAAAGTAGCTGGAGTCGGCTACAGGGATAGGGAGTGGTGTAATCGCTTGTGGAGATTACAGAGATGAGGAGCATTGTAGTGGTCCAGGATGTCACAGAGATAGATGGATTTTGTAGCTGAAGCAAGTTACAGATATGAGGAGCGCCGTACAGATGGCTGTGATTATCGCGGTGGGGAAAGATGCAAGTGTTGATGAAGGTTATGTGGATAAGAATGGGTGTTGCTGCTTGTGGATGTCAGATATATAGGTTGGTATTTATTGCATTGAAGGAGTTTACAGTGATCAGGAGGGACGTAGAGAATGGATGAGGTTTACACAGGTAGGGAGATGTAGGGCAGCTGGAGGACGTTACACAGGTAGACAAGGGTATAGTGGGTCGAGGAGGTTTCAGACATGGGGAGGGCTGTCGTGACTGGATGGGATCACTGCAATGGGGAAGCAGGAAAGTGTTGGTAGAGGTCGTAGAAGTAAGAATGTGTCTAGGTGCTGGAGAATGTCTGAGCTATAGGGCGGTTTATACAAGCTGGAGGAAGTTACAGATGTAAGTCGGAGTGAAGGGTTTCGATGAGGTTTACAAAGCTCGGGATGGGCGGAGTGGCTGAAGGAGGTTATAGAGATAGGGATGTGTTAGATATGCTTCAGAAGGCTGCATAGATTAGCAGTCGTGTTGATGCTGAAGGTGGCGAAAAGGATTATTGAAGAGTGTACATTCTAGAGGAAGTTGCAGTGTTCGGGTTGATTATTCATTCAAGTGCAGGTTAGAGAGCTATGCTGGGTTTGTCGTGGCTGGAGTACGTTACAGAAAGAGGCAATGGTGTAGGGGCTTGAGGAAGTCAAAGACAAAGGTAGATTGTAGACACTGTAGGAGGTCAGACAGATAGGGTAAGGGCCTAGGGAAGGTTAGAGAGTTAGGAAGAGCAGGATCTGGAGGAGGTCAGAGAGGTAGGAAGGGGAATGGCCTGGAGAATGTTAGAGAGTTGGGTAGAGAAGGAGCTGGAGGAGGTCAGATAGATAAGGAGGGACAAGGTCTTGAAATAATTTCGTGAGCTAGGGAGGAAGAAGGAGCCAAAAATGGTTAGTGAGATCGGGAGGTTCGAGAGATAGGAAAGGGGTGTAGTGTTTGGTGGATGTTAAAGAAATACCGAACGGTGTAGGGCTGGGAGGAGATGAGAGAAATTGGGAAGTAAAGCTTCTGCACGAAATTACAGTCGTTGGTGATGATGAAGTTTATGGTGATACGGTGACACACTGGGATCGAGATGGATGCAGCGGCTAATGGATATGCAGTGGGATAGGTGGGCGGTTTCAAAACAGAAGTAGGAAATGAATTAATAGTGAAAAAGAAATATAGAAATTTGTGGAATAGACTTGGACTAATGAAGTAGTGAGAACTTGCAGGGTCCAATCACAATAGTCTTACACTCAGTCATACAGCATTGTGGAGGCCTTTGGGTTGGCAGCGACAAAATGAAAAAGGCCCGTAGATCCTGCAAAGTCCTCCTTTCTAACATCTTCGGGGGCGGGTACCTGAATTTGGAAAGTATCATACGGACTGCTCAAACAAGAATGTGACATAATAGGACCTCACGGTGCCAGGCCAAGCACGGACACGGAAACCACCTGCTGACTCCTTTCCCTCGGCATCATTGTTTCCAAACAAACACTGACACTAAAAACTCCTGCTGAAGCCCCTCCCTCAACTTCATGGTGTAAGATCAAGCACTGACACGGAAACCTCCTGCTGACTCCCTTCCCTCAGCTGAAGTATCATTATCTATCCACATTGAAGAAGACGGTGGAAGCAATCAGAGAGTGACAAAGGTAGAGAATATATACAGGGTGGGCCATTTCAGAATCTCCAGCAAAAGAGGTTCAGCAGCAGCATTGCTGATCAAGATGGTCCGTCCAAAAAGGACATAGCTACTTGACTGGGTCTGCACCAGGTTGGATCGTGGTTGGGGAATGACAAGGAGGGTTAAAGAATTTTGAACTCATTCTCAACAATCTACCGATTGGAGACTTATTGATCGATGACCATATTGGTAGCAGTGACGACTGAAAGCAGTATTTGTGGGGACAAAGTTCCACTTTTCACTGTGAAATTTGTGTGTGGTCATTCACGTGTGCGAGAGAGAGTGTGTTTGTGTGTGTGTGCGCGCGCACACGCGCGAATGCGCACATGTTTATGTGTGTGTGTGTGTGCGAGAGAGAGCGATAGTGAAGTGAGAGAGATATAGCCTATCACGGTGCTAAACGTGACAGATTTCCAGTACATCTACTGATTCAGTACTGGGCTGTATGAGGTGATTCATGTAATTGCCAACAACAGCAGAATTGTAGACCAGCAAATTTTCATATCAATGGCTCATGTATGCTCCACTTTATCGGAACCATCAAGCGAGGGGATAAACCCTTGTTCAATGGAGACCACAGGTGAGCCTGCCAAGCACAGCACCTAAAAATGAGGTGAAGTGCACCTAAAAATGAAGGTAAGTTAATAAACAATATCATTTACTCACCAAATAGAATAAGCAGCAAATGATCTTCAGATCCAAGTGAAAGGCAGGGAAATCGCCATTTCGGGCCGAAAACCTTCATCGGGAATTGTAGAATGATGGGGAGACCATTTTCAAGGTAAGCATCCTTGGAAGAGAATTCCTAGTGAGGTTAATAATCCCTAGGCGGAAGTATAGGCTTCCGATGCTGGAGCTTTTGCCCGAAACATCGATTTTCCTGATGCTTGGATACTGCCTGTTCTGCTGAGCTTTCCCAGCACCACACTCTCGATTCAATCTCCAGCATTTGCAGTCCTCACTGTCGCCGTGGTGTAAGCGAAATTATAACCCACAAATCAGACCTAATCTTTGCAAACATGTCACATGCATTCTGTGTGAATTGTGATCGTGAATCAAAGAACTCACTAGAGGAGGAGGATACTCAATCATGGAAGACCCAAATGCAACAATAGAAAAGATAAGGCGGAGGCATTCGCAACAATGTTCAGACAGAAGTGTCGATGAGATGATTTAGGTTAACTCCTCCGGATGGTAGATTTCAGCTAATTCGATTCCTTTTGTGTGGTATCTACAAGCAGCTGGAGGGAGTGGGTAACGCAAAGGCTGTGAACCCTGATAACATTGTCTTCAAGCTGTTTGTGCTGGATACAACACTGCCATCTAATGACAATGTGGAAAACTATCCCGGTGTGGCCTGTACACACAGACAAAACATCAGACATTCAATTACTGCCCCATTGTTTTAATCTCTATCATTAATAAAGGGATGGAAGATGTCATCTACTATGGTGTCACGAAGTGCATCCTCAGCACCAAAGTGCTTTCTAAACCTCAGTTTGGGGTCTGCCAGGACCACTCATTCCCTGACCTCATTGAAAACTTGGTTTCATGATGGACAGCAAGAAAACACGCAGCTCAATACTAGAGGTGAGGTGAGAGTGACTGCAAGTAACATCAATATAACTGCATTTGACCAAATGTGGCATAAGGTTTAATACCAAAATTGGAACAAATGAGAGTCAGGGAAACCTCTTCAGCGGTTTAAGGTATACGTAGTATAAAGGAAAATAGTTGGGTTCGTGGACAGCAGCCATCTCAGCTCCTGGACAGCTCTGCAGCAGTTCCACATGGAAGGTGTTTCTGGGTCAGCTTGCAGATCTGAAATGGAAAGATAAGATACCCTATTCCTTCGGTATGATTGGATTGCTCTCTCGTTAGAAAGAGACGACCGGTAGTAGTTTAACTGGACAGTCATTATGCCTCAATTAAGGGAGAGGTTGAGAAGGATAATCCTTAATAGTCACCTCGGTCATAGCAGGAATTGAACCCAAACTGTTGACATTAATCTGCAATACAAATTAACCGTCCAGCTGATTGAGCTAACCAAGAGGTTCAGGAATGTCAAATGGTCAGAATTGTGGGATGACAATACTGTCAGAAGGTAAGTACTGAAGGCATGCAGATGACCAATACTGAGGTAGTGCTTCGTCGTGAGAGTTCCCAAATTGCGGAAGTGCAAAACGATGCGAGATTCAGTATTTAGGTATGAAGCACAATCAGATTGTCAGTCCCATGAAGTGACCTCTGAAAATGAGGTACTGCAACTGAACTGACTCAATGACTAATGGAAATTCACTGAACAAATTTTCCAAATGTGTGGCAATCCCTCAGAACTAATCCTGTGATAAGGTGTTCCTCCATAAGTACTGAATCCCAGACAATGAGGAACTCCATCCAGACTGACCCGACAGCAACCAGACCCTCCTGCCACACACCTGAGCTGCCAACAATCATGCACTCAATCAGTATTGAACCCCACCCCCGACATCATGAGACTCTCCCTCAGTACTGACCGTCTGACAATAACGTCATCCCTCAGTGATGACGCTCTCACAAAGGGCACTTATTCAAAACTGAACCTGAATATGTGGAACATCCTTGATTTTGACCGCTTCCAATGATGCACTGTCTCAGAAATGTCCCTCTGGCAAGAGTCGAATGCCTCAATCCTGAAGCTCTGAAATGAATCTCTCTCTCAGGATGTTCTGGAAGTGCATCGCTTGCTGACTTCTGGGCACTTCACAGCACTTCACTAACTCAGGAAAATGAGGCACTGTTTCAGTATTGCCTGTCTGCCAATGAGGCAGTCCTTCAGACTTACACTTTGAAACTGCTGATAAAGCTAATTGTTCACGTTGTAATCAATATCACTCTTGAAATTCTACCTCCTTTGCAATGACGCACTGCCTCAGACAACAATGCACGCCCACAATTCTGAAAATCTAACAGTGCTGCAACACCTCAGGACTGACCCTCTGATCGAGCTGGAATGCCTCATCACTGCCTGACCATTGACCTTAGAACAAAAGTGCACTTCAGTAGTTTAAGCGTGTGACAGTCCTGCAACGCATTATTACCTACCTTCTGTTGGTGCTGCAATAATTGAGCGGTGATCCATTGAGCTTCAGATATGACCCAAAATGCCATTCGATCAGTATTGTCCCTCTGATGCTGTGGCCTTTCCTCAGTATGGTCACTCTGACAATGACGGCCTTCCTGAGTAGACTGTATGACAGTTCCACGCTGCCTCAGTATTTACCCTATAAATGTGTGACACGAGTACACTCCTGACCAAATTAAAATGATGCATCGGCTTAATTTGGTATTCCAATAATGGTACATTTCCTCTTTGCTGAAGGCTCTCCCACTGAATAACGGGGCAATTCCTCAAGACTGATTTCCGGCAATGACTACTGCCTCTGCACTGACCCTCTGACAATGAGCCACAACCACATTTCTGACCCCACAAACTGAGGCCTTTCATCAAATTGAGCCAGTGACATTGAAGCATTCCCTCATTCTGTTTCTGTGGCAGCGCTGGAATACCTCAGTGCTGACCCTTTAAATGAGTAGCATTCCCTTAATCTGACCCCAATACAATGAGGCACTGCCTCAGAAGAGACGCGTTAAGAATGAACACACCACCAGGATTAAATGTCTAATTACAAGGCGTTCATTTTGTATTTTACCCCGATAGAACCGCAATACCGTTCTACTGACGACCATAATACAAATGTTGCTGCACAATTTCAGTTCTTACTCCATGTACAATGAGGCACCGGGTCAGTGCACTGAGAGCTGACAAAGACTAGCACAGCGACCCAGTGTTTAGCACTTCTGTTTCATAAAAACAGGAATCCGCGTTCGATTCCAGCAACAGGCGATTGTCTGTGTGGAACTGTACATTCTGCCCGTGTCTGCGTGGGTTTCTTCCCCTAAAGATGTGCAGGCTCGATGAGTTGACCCGGCAAAATTGACCCAAGTGTAGGCGATTAGTCAGAGATAAATTTAGCTGACGGGAATTTGGCTGGCTTTCTCTTCAGTGGATCGCATGGAATTGGTGGACAGAATGGGCGGTTTCCACGCTGTAGGGATTCTAAGTCTAATGTGGTACTCACTGAAATCTGAACGTCATAAGATGATCATTGTCTGAGTATTTACCTTCTGCCAGTGATGCCGTCCCTCAGTGCTGAAACTCTGACAAAGAGGCACCGCCTGATAACAGACCTTCGACGTTGCACCAAGGCCTTTGCACTGACCCACTGGTAGAGTTATGACTGGCACAAGCAGCAATTGGAGTGGGAGTAGAGATTTAGTCATCTCAGCGCCAGGACATTTTGCAGACCCCCTTCAGGGTAGTGTCGTCAGCCCAACAACCTTCATCTGCTTCATCAATGACCTTCCCTCTGCCATCAATTTAGAAGTGGGGATGTTGAACGATGATTGCACACTGTTCAGTATCATTCGCGACTCCTCAGATATTGATGCACTCTTTTTTCAAATGCAATAAGATCTGGACAACATGCAGACTTGGGTCGATGAAGTGCGATTTGTATTTTGGCCAGACAAATGCCACAAAATGATATAACTCGTAAGAGACCCTCCAACCACTGCCCCTTTTGTTTGTTTACTCTGGATCACGTTGACACGAGGAGGGACGTTGTGTTCGGTAGGCTAAAGGATATTAAGATGAACAAATTTCCCAAAACGGATGGGATCCAACCCAGGTAACTGAGAGAGGCGAGGGAGAAGAAATACCTGGGGCCGTGACAGATATCTGTGTCGCATGCTTAAACACAGGTGAGGAATTGGAGGAATGGAGGCTTGCTTATGTTGCCCTCCTGCACAAGAAGGGTAGAAGTGATTTACTGGAAAGTACAGACCAGTGATGCTCATGTCAGTGGTGGGAAAGTTGCTGGACAAGGTGCTGAGGCACAAAATAAATCTTTATTTGGAAAAGAATGGGCTTATCAATGATAGGCAACATTGTTTTATGCTTGGGAGGTCGTGTCTTAACAACTGAGTAGAGTTCTTTGACAAAGTGACCAAGTTGGTCGGTGACTGAAGGGCTGTAGATGTCATATGTATGGAATTATTAAGGCATTTAATAAGCTAAAGGTAAAGTGAAGGAGAAAACGAAGTCACGGGGTGTGCAAGGTGTTCTAGCTAGGCTGATAGCGAACTGGTTGAGCAGCAGGAGACAGAGAGGAGTAGATGAACGCAGTTTCTCAAACTGAAGAAACCTGACAATTGGTGTTCCACAGGGATCAGTGCTGGGGCCACTGTTGTTTGTGATATGCATAAACGATCTGGAAGTGGGCATTGTTGGCCTGATCAGTAAGTTTGCAGATGACACGAAAATTGGTGGATTAGCAGAAAGCATAGGGAATTGCCAAAGAATACAGGAGAATATGGATAGACTGAAGAGTTGGGCGGACAAGTGGCCGGTGTAGTACAATCCAGGCAAATGTGAGGTGATGCATTCTGGGAATTCTACTTCATAAGTAAACTATACTGTAATATGTTGAGCCTTCGGAAATGTTGAGAGAGTTCTGCGAGTTCTGGTCCATTTTACCCTGAAAGTGGCTGCATAGGTGGATAGATTTTTCAAGAAAGCATATTTTATGCTTGCCTAAGACCCTATAGATACCACCTCGCGGGAGGCGAGGCCCTGAACAGATAATGCAGAATAAAGTAGAGGAAGTTTTTTTTAACTAAAAGCGCTGCTGGACATGTTTCGAAAGCCGGCAGGTTGGTAGTGGATGATGAAACGTAAAATAGTAGAGAATAGTCATACTGTTAAATTGTTACTAGACTGTTGAATGGTTTAGACAAGCCCAACATGATAAAGAGACTGTACTTTGGGAAATCAACAAAGAGTGTGTTGAACTAAGACTCTGGCTGAGAGAGAGCGAGAAACTTTTACGGCTGAGATCTGGGCTGTTCGCAGCAATGATCGGAATGCTAGAGAGAGAGAGACCAGCTGTAATTTGCAGAACGTTTGTGTGCGTGAGAGAGAGAGCCTTTATAGTTTAATCATTGTGGTCTGTTCTGTATGCATAATTACGTGTTGGTAGTTAAATGCTTGTGTTTTGTTTAGCTGGACTGAAATATATGTTAGTTTGGATAAAGGGATTGCAGTTGAGATACTGAGCAAGATATTTCCAGAAGCACGATATCATATTGTAAAAAGTTCTGAGAAATGGGAAGAAAGAGCTAAGGGTTTATTGACTAAATGATCAAAAGAAAGTACCTTTGATATACGTTTGTGCAATGAGATGGAAGGGCTAATTAAGATCTATAAGCCGAAAGGTAAATCTAAAAAATAGGAACCAAAAGAGTGTTCAGGAGATGGAAATACTGAAAATGATCAGAAACGAGGGTGATGAATTCAATGTAGCATGTAAAGCACCCGTGGTGACTAGCAAAGCTGCAAAAGGATAAGCTGAGCAGTTACGCGAAACAGTAAAGCAGGAATCAGTCCCATTTTATACCCCGTTGTGGAGGATTTGAATAGACCTCCTCCCTACTCGAATGAAGAGGCATTGAAGCAGTGTCAACTAATAAAGGGAACGATAGAAATAGAGGGACAGGTAGAATGGGACGGAAGTGCAGAAGAAAAAATGAACTGAGGGAAAGAAGAGGAAGAGCGAAAAGGTACAGGCAGTAGCAAACAGAAGCTATACAACGAGAGAAAGAAAAGTTGAAGCATGAGGTTAGTGTGCTGCGTTCAGAGAACAGAAAGCAATTGAGTGATACTCATGACAATATGAAAGGGGGCTGAAGAGAAAATAATTGAAGGTGATGCAGAGGAAGCAGAAAGCGATGATGAGAGACAAGGAAGGAAACAATCCCCAGTTCCGAAAGAATGGGAGCAATTGGAAGTAGCTTCAGCCTCTGAGCCCGAGGGGCAGTTATTGACAAGTAGTACAGGTAAAGGGAAAAAAAGGGCCAACAGGGAAGGATGGTACGACTCCTTATAAATGAGTGGAGAAACCGACAATACATTCGTTGGGGAAATCAGAATCGGGAAGGGCTGACGAATGCTCTGCCCAGTTTACACGAGGGAGCAGGAAAGTGGTTCAGGGCTATTGAAGATGAAACCACAGGGTGATTGCTGTCTATAGGAGACTTGAATGCACTGCTGGTGAGTTTGGTAGGTCTCCCAAACGTAAAGGAAATAATAGTCTGAGCCCGTTTGAAAAATGTGGCAGGTACCTCAATGATTGATGGGGTCAGGATTGATCGAGTGAGACAGAATGTATGGCAGGCCTTAAGAGACTGTTATCCAATTAACAGTGTCACAGTGTTTGTTTGCAAATAAACGATCTGCTTCCAGAAGAACTCTTTTGGTGATTCCTTCCTTTTTCATCACGACAATGGTCGTAGACACTTGGGAGTACCACCAGTTGCACGTTCTCCTCTCAATACACTGACTTGGAAATATATCGCCATTCCTTCACAGGCGTTAGTTCAGAATACTTCAATCCTCTACCTGCCAGCATTGTCTGTCAACCCACAGCAAGTGGACTGCTCCGGTTCAAGGAGGCAGTTCACCACTACCTTGTCAACGGCAAATAGCAGATAATGCTGGACAGCCTGCGACACCCAAGTCGCAGAAATGAACACAAACAAAAATGGAATTGAAAGTAAAAGATCACTGCGTCAAAGCATCTTGATGTATCTTTTCTCTCATGACTGCCCCACTATTCAGCTGATGTTAAATAATTCGATAGCATTTCTGTTTTCCTGGTCAATCACTGGCACTTTTGTTCGAGCATAACAGCACCAGCTCCATTCGATTACCGGTGAAACGTTATGGATGCCAATCGGTGAAGTGAATTAGACATTGCCATCCACTTTTGAGTGTTCCAACCACACAAACATGCGACCAATCTTGCTTCCTCCTCTCTTTTATTTGTTCATGTGGCTGAAGGTGCTATTTGTTGATTCTTGCCTCTGATATCACATGAACAGAACAATGTTCTTCTACCAAGGTTGTCTGGCAAATTAAAAATATTCCTTTACGTGTTCCTGTTTGCCAGTAATGTGATAAACCCATGGCTTCAGAATAAGGGAGGTCGCAGCTTCTTTCTTTTGTCTCCCTGGTTAATCCCACTTGTGCCTACATTGTCATCCCAACACCCCATGAATTACTAAAATTGGCTGTTTGTGCTTCTTTTTTATTTCAATGATTCAAGGTTCGTTTCAAAATACTGTGATCAGTCATGGACAATCTTTTCCCATTGCCAAACTCCCTCAGCTCTATCTTACTGCTCAGTTAGAGTTCACTATAAATAAACTAAATCTGATATCGATTCCAATGGGGCAGGATAGTTGTTTATTTCCATGTTTCATTTTTCATTCCAAAGCTTCAATTTGCATTACCGTTGTAGAAACTTTGCTTTGCGAATCATGCAAAAAGCACTGGGATCCGATGGAACGAACTATTCTGGATGTATTAGCCCTAGACTGGAGCCAGTTGATGAGATAACGTCCTGACATTGAGGAGGGAACTGTTGAGCTGAGAGAATTGGGATGCAGCGAAATCGGGAGAGTTGGATATACGATTGAGTCGGACGGGATGTAGTTACTGAGGCATTGTAGGATATTGAGATTGAAAGAATGGAATCTGGTCTCAAAGGGGCAGTGGGATGCAGTGACTGAAGGGGACTGAGATTTAGCGACTTCAGAGAGTGGAATGTCGTTGGTGAGGAGCTTATGAGATGGAGACTGATGATAGTAGGAACTCGTGCAGGATAGTGACTAAGATCGATTGACTGAAGAGAGTCGAATGTAGTGAATGAGAGAGAGTGAGATGCAGTGATTGATTGGAATTAAACGTGGTGAGTTGGGAGTGTGTGAGGTACAGAGTGAGTAGAGAAGGATGCAATGACTACACGGGATTTGGATTTAGTGACTGACGGAGAGTGGAAAATTGTCACTGAGGTTACTACGCTGTAGCATCTGAGATGGTGAACGATGTAGTGATAGTGGAATGTGGGCTGAGGTGATTGAGAGGGAGACGGATGTCGAGACTCAGGAGGAGTTGCTGACTGAGGGTGTTTTAAGTGAATCATGTGCCCTGTATGAAATCCGTGGGGTTGTTCTGACTTTTGGAAAATCAGAATTCAGATTCCAACATTCCTTCCCCCACCACAACCACACACACACTGCGCTGTCACAAATGCCTGGTCTCTCTTCCCAAGATGAAGTTAGTCTATTAACTTTATTATCTCCCACCTCCACGCTGCACGGAGGCCTGCGTCGTAGGTACACATAGAAATGTGACATATATAAACCATTTCTAACTCACACAAAACTCCATCAGTTCACCTTCCGTCCTCCTGTTCATGGGTTAGTGACAACTCACAGACTCAGCGTACAATGAATAGGAATTCGCACCATATTCTTCCCTCTTTCAGCTACAGGTTTGCCGTTAGTCCCTAATCTGTCACATCTTGGAGGACTTTTTTCCCCACAGAATGATTCTGAGCATGGACAGGGAAGCAACGACTTCTGACTCGCTATAGGGGATTTGAGCATCTTAACCTCAGACCACTGATATCCTTCTTTCATTTCAATTTTTATCTGCTGTCAACTGTCTTTGTGTATCTTTCTGTCTCTCTCTGTCTGTCACTCAGTCTTTCCTTCTCTGTGTTTGTCCAACTGTCTCAATTGATCTTTCTCTGTCTTCCCTTCCGCTTTTCTGTGTCTTTGTCTTCCTATCTGCCTCTCACTATTTGTTTCTCATTGTATCTGTCTCTGTCTATCTGTCTCAGTTTATTGCTCTCCCTGTTTGTCTCTGTCTCTCTCCCTTTCTCTCTCTCTACCGGTCCCCATGTCTCTCTCTGCTCACTTTTGACTCTGTATGACTGTCTCCCTCCGTCTCTGTCTCTGTGTGTCTCTATCTCTGTCTGTCTGACTGTCTCTCTGGGTAAGTGTGTGATGTCTGTCGCTCCTCATTTCACAATCTCTTTGCTTTTCTTCCTCACTTGCTGATCCACCTTGTAGAAACTGCCCTTGATACCTTTTGATCTTTACTATCTCATCTTAAAACAGTCTTCTTTCACTTTATTTCTCATGCTCATTTGTCTTTTTCTGTTTGCCTCACTCACGCAGGAAGGGTCACTTGGCACTAAACGTTCATTCTAATTTGTCTCTTCAGATAATGTCAGAACTGTTGAGTTTTTACTGCAATTTTGTTTTCGTTCACTCCAAATAATCCTGTTCATATAAGTATCCAAATAATTTTAAATGCTGCAACAACAGTTACATATACCAATTCCCTGACAATTCATTCTACACGCAAATCACTCTCTACGTAACAACGTTGTCCCCATGCCCTTTATAAAATGTACTCCTCGCACCTTAACGATATGTCTCCTAATTCTGAATTTCCCAAAACTAAGAAAACCAAACCTCTGCTATTCATTGAATCCATGCCCATCCTAAGTTCGTTTATCTCTATGAGGTCATCCATCAACCTCTCATGGCACAGTGAAATAAGTCCAAAGCAATTCATTCAAAAATTATAGCGAAGCCTAACGTCCCAGCAACATCATGGTGAATCTTTTCTGAATCATTTCCAATTTACTAATATGTTTCCTACAGCAGTGCGACCAGAACTCCACACAGTCATCCAGAAAACCCCTCATTATAACCAGCACAACCTCATCATGAAGTCCCAAATTCTGTAATCAAAGAACTGAAAAATGAATACGGCTTGTATCTGTGACTTAAACTCAAAGAATTCAATTTTGTTAATGTGGGGGAATGGGTCTAGGTGGGTTGCTCTTCGGAGTTTCGGTGTGGACCCGCTGGGCCGAACAGCCTGTTTCCACTCTGTAAGTAATGTAAAATAATCTAATCTCATTAGGGACCTCAATCTTCGGTCTCGTTGATATCTAACAATACCCAAGACACTACCATTAATTATATATGCTCTACCCGTGTTTGTTTTATAAAACGCAACTGGCCAAATTAAACTCCATCTGCCACACCTCAGCTCAATAAACCATTTGGTCACGATATTTTTAAATCTGAGTTAAGCTTCTTCACTGTCCAACATGCAGGCAATTTGTGTGTCATCCGCCAACCTAATAACCATGCCTTTTGGTTTTGTTTTTCGTACAAATAATTTATATGAATGAGAAACGATCTTCGAGAGATGAACGGTCTGCACTATCATATATTGCAATGCAACCTGTTCGAGGGGTGGATGAGGGATGGAACGCCTTTCTTTTGCGTGTAACAACCTGAAGAGATTTGAGTTGAATGACATTATATGCTTGTTTTCATTTTGCCTTCATTGATTTGCCTTCCATTTCTCACACACCCCTTTTCTGAAACCCCCTTCATAACCTCACTGAGCCTGGTACTTCTCTCTCTCTCTCTCTCTCTCTCTCTCTCTCTCTCTCTCTCTCTCTCTCTCCTTCGCACTTCCTCTGTTTTTCTGCTGTCCATTCTATCATTTCTCATGATCTGTCTCCCTTCTCTACCTCCTCACTCCCTCTCTCTTTCTCATTCTCTGTTTGTGTGTATGGCTGTCTGTATTTGTGGATCAGTGTTACTCAGTATTGTGACATCCAATGGGAGTCTCAATCTCTTTCTTTTTGTGCCCACAGGAACAGAGTCTTACTGGCTGCCAATGGAACTGGGGAGGGGACATGTCTCCTCTCCCCTTCCTGCCCCCATACTCCAAATCTTTATGGGAATATGCAAAAAGAGCTGAGGTCTCAGGGAGGACTGTATTGCAATGAGTTCTTCAATGAGTTGAGGGTTCACCCTGGACCGTATTGCAATGAATTCTTCATAATAACATCAGCCATTACGAAAAGTGAAAGCATGCTTTGCGTGGCATCACTCTATAACAGATTTCAGTCAACCTGCCGAAAGAACATTCAATCACACCATTTCACATTCATGAAACACAGAAGACGCAGGTCACAGCCATTCAGTCACAGAAGTGTATAACACAAAAAGAATGAACTTCACCGTATGAATTCTTTATCAGATAATAACGCAAAAATTGTGCTGTCATCTGTAACTTCCCACAACCAACATCATGAGAAGGCTTTTCCTCAAACATCCTCTATGGCCTGTGCCCCGACTTGAGATTTATGCCCCATATCACGGATCCGTCGATCAAGAAGAAATCTTTCTTCTGATCTATATGACTAAACCCTCAGCATTTTACACATCTCTTTCATGTTCGAGTTTCAATTTCCACTGCCTTTAGGAAAACGATCACAATCTGTCAAGTATATTCTATAACCGAAACTTTGCCGCCCAGGCAACATCCTGGTAAATCTCCTGTGTACCAACTCCATTAAGATAACACGCCTCTCATAATGTGGATTTCAGCACGACATGCAAGTCTTTCTTCATAACTGAAACTCTCCAGCCTAGACAACATCCTGGTAAAATTCATCTGTGCCAATTCCAGTAAAAACACTTCATTAGTCTTACAAAAACGTAAAGACACGACACCCGAATGCTGCGTAGCATAGACTTTCAAACGTAAACTTACCTCGAAGACAACAAATTCCTCCTTGTTACTGTCTTAAATTAGTCCAACTTCAATTTGTTTATCTGCGATTTGCGTCCAGATTCTTCCACGACTGAAAGAATCATCTTAACATTTGCCTTGAGAAACTCTGATGAATACGATTTGTTTCAATGACATTCTTCCTCATCTTTCTAAATTGCAAAGGGGCGTGATAACGTGTTTATCTTTTGATCAGAAGGCAATGTGCGTATGTGGGATTATGACAACGAGCATTTTCTGAATTGTCACCAAGAAAAGGTTAAATGTAACTTTAATTCAACTGTTCAGGACGGTTCCCAGTCAGGCAGGCTCGGGCTTTAGATACCAAATTGCTCGAAGTAAGGTGCGTGATTCATGAGTTTCCGACTACTTTCTGCTCCTGTGTTGTTTGTCCTTTGCCAAATTAAGTCTTCATTGTTAGAATAGTAACATTCTGTAATTTACTGAAATTCTTTTCTGTGAATGATTATAAATGTAACACCTTCAGCATTTTAATTTTTTTGTTGCAGATCAGTTGGCCTTCCTGAACTAAAATTGATGACGTTAACCTCCATTTGTTCTGTCTATTTTTGCCAAACATATGACCGACTTTTCTGATAATTTAACGTCAACTAACTTGTCTTTACTCCGTGACATCTCTGTTGTTTCCACCTGTAGCCTTCGGAGCTTCTAACTGCGCAGTAAGTCAAAATCCCTGTATCTACTTCCTCTCTCATCGGGAGTAACATGACCACAAGGCTGTTGAAGTGGTTTGTGACCATGTAGGAAAAGAAAAGGTCTGCAATCAGGTTTCTGTTAATAAGTGGTAACAGAAATTCATCACACAGAAGCGCAAAGCTGTTACCCTATTTATTCAGTGAGATTGATCCAATTTCCTCATGACATTAAACGGCATTACCATACCTGAGACTTCAATATACTTTGGGCCAGAGTTGCCACTCACCAATGGCAACAGGTCCTGAACAAATAAATGCATTCTTAGTAGAGATTTCTTCATACAATTTCGGACTTGGAATGCATTGATTGGGTAGAACACAGATGTTGCCCATTTGGAGAAATTCCTGTTATGTTGGCTGACATTTTCATATTTTATCAACGAGTCCTTAAATCCTTGATCAATGTATTGATGAAGGGAAAATTATTGCCACTAAAACTTACAATCAACCACAATTAGCAACTTGTCGGTTTCAGGAACGCTTTGCATACTCTTCTTCCTGTTCTTACTTATTTTGTGAACACTATCACCTTGTTTGTATTTGATGACTGATCATGATCCAGAAATATTCGAGAGTCAGAAAAGTCCTGCGCTATTTGTTTTGATTCATGATATTTTCTCTGCGTATATTCTCTGCAATCATGAGGTCGAACCCCCCTCTTTTCTGAAGCGGTGACTAGGGATATTATGGATTATCAATGAAGTTCAGAGAAAGCAAGGTGTCCATAGCGCAGATTAAGACTCCACAGGCAGAAAGGAAATGTGAAACATTAGTCAACCTAGGAGAACCAGGTAGACAATGCAAGAAAAACGTTGTGCCCAGAGCGGCAACAGGGAATCTTGAAAGTGAAGGGAAATCAGCCAGTTTTCACGTTGCATGTTCATGCAAAAATCACAGACCTAAAACATAATGCAGGAAGATAGAAAGCAAGTTGTAAAATAGCCCCAGTAATTTTCATCTTTCAGTATCTCTCCTCATTCCATATGAGGGTCAGAATATAAGTCGTAGGGCGAATGGCATGATGACATGCCTAACGATACGGTTTGAGCTAGAGTTTAAGATGCCTCGAGTATTCGGAAATAGTTTGCAGAAAATAGAGCAAATACAACATGGATCGAGTGCACCTGGAGAAGAGAGTGACTGAAACCCACAGTAGATTACTGCACCAGTGGTTGAAAAGTACGTGAACATACTCGACAGAATCGTGTACAAAAATACACAAAGCATCATGGAAGAAGAATCAAGGACAAAATGAGAAAATCCAAATGCGAAATAAGGAAAACGATAAGCATAGACGTCAAATGTCAGAATGAAAGAGATATAAAGTCTTAAAAAGCAGCGAACTGCAAATGCATTTTGAAAAAAAAGCAAGCCTGAAAACTCTGCATAAATAGAAGGATCAATTCAACTAAAGGGGAAACGTCACCACACAAACGAATCTAAAAGTTCTCACTTGGATGGGATGAAGTGAGCATGGCAGCAGGATGACCAGGAATGTGTCCTGAAATCTGGTATTCAGGAAGAGCCGACTTAAGAGAAAAGATGTTGAAATTTCATTCCATTTCAACAGCAAATAAAATGAGTACTGAAACAGGATAGCAGGTCAGTGTAGAGTTTTTGTGAGCAGAATTGATGTCTACCAAGCTTAGTCAGAGAAATATTACTGCAGACAGCATGTGGATCAGTAAAACTGCAGTGTTGATGTTAGCAATGATATTAAACGAGATATCAGTTATTTGGGCACTAAAGGAACATCTATGACTATATTTGATCACCTAATTAGTTTCAATACGGTACAACATGATTTTATGCAGCGTGCAGAGAATATTTTCCACACCGTTGTGTTGAAGAAACAAACAGAGAGCAGTTCAGCCATGACTAATTATGAGGAAATGATAAGTGAATAAATAATATTGTGGGAGAATTTTTGCTTATGAGCAGTGGAATATGAGAGAACTTTAATCAATGTCAAAAGAGAGGGATTTGAATTTCCGACTTTGATTCAGAACATGAAATTCAAGTGGTAAGATGATGTGAGCCTTCAATTAGTTATGATGGATTGGAAAATGTTACTGAAGGTATGCTATTAAATAAGCAGTGGTAAACATTCAAAGAGCAAATGGGTGAACCGAAAAGTTTGTTTATTCCTGTCTGGCATTTGAACAAAAGCGAAAATTTATGAAAACATGAATAGGATGAAAGTTTGAGGCTTTTTTTCCCCGTTCAAAATAAAGGCATGCAGAAATGCAAGCAAAGAAAAATAAATTGCTCCACTGAACTGGGAGCAATTTATCAATTATTAATGGAGGACCAAAAGGATTACTTAAGAGGTAGAATGGAGAGCAGGTGAGTAAGTTTTTTTCTGGAACATAGGAACGAACTGAAAGGATTTGTGATGTCTTGTAAAGACAAGCAAGCAGCTGCAAACTGAAGTAGCTCTCTTTCCGTAAGACACAGGAATACCTAATGTTGTTCAAAAAAGTTTGACAAATTTAACTCACACAGGAAAGCTTCCGACGTCACAAAATAAAACAAAGATAATTTTCCTTTATCTGATTATGTGGCATGGACGACGCTGGCTGACCAACATGTGCTACCCATCCCGAACGTTGTTTTATGCTTTCGTCTTAAACTATTACAGGCCAGATGCTGCAGGGTCAGTGACAGGGATGGAGTTCCAGGATTCCCACCCAGTAAATGAGGCACAAAATTTTCCATTTCAGAATGATAATTGGTTTGGAGGAGAACTTGCAAATGATTGCCTCACTATGTGCCTGCTCCTTCTTCTATTTTGAAGAGAAAGCGTTTGTGAAGTTAGAAGATCCTGCCAAAAGATATTTCATGTCTGTTTTCAATGCATCTTGCACCTACTATACAATGTTGCAAATGGCATTGACCCAACCCAACATACTAATTTGTTCAGTATGGTCTCATGGACCTTGAGTATATTTGGAGTGAAATATTTTCCATAATATTCCTGATTTATCGTTTTAAACATTTAACAGGCTTTTTTGAGTTAGGAACTGAATTAATCGCTGCAGTATCCATGGCATCTGACCGTCACTTGTCCCCATTGTATTTATACAGCGAGGCCGTTGAGTTGCGAGTCGATAAGAATAGCCAGTTGGGAACAGTGGGGAATTCAGTTATTATAAAGTCAATAAATGCAAGGGCCAGTGGTTCCATTTGCTATTTTCATTTACTGTCGTTTTACTTGCCATTTGGAAGCGCAAGCCTGTATATTCTCCAGATCACTTCGCATTGACCACCAACTGCCTACAGAATCTGAGGAATCATTAATTGTGATGGCTATTGTAGAATAATTGACAAACATCCCCAATTATAAATGGATTGTAATTGATAATTGAACTGCACTATCCGAGAAACATTTGGTTAAAAAAGGCCTTGCAACTCAGAGGAGTAACTTTTAATGAACACTACAGTCTTCCTCCGTGCCAGCTATAAATCCAACAAGCAGAGATATTTTTTCCCCTGATTACCAATTATGTTCAGGCTACTTATTGCCACACTCTCTGCAATGCAGCCACAATGTCTAGTGGCGCCACATTCACCACACATCTAGAATTAGCTCCTTTGTCCATTTTTGAACAAAGAATGAAATGTGTTCAAGACAAGAGTGTCTCTGAATGAACCCAAATAAGATCCAGCGAGCAGAATATTTCTGAGCAGGTGCTGCTTATTCAGACTATTAAAATTATTCTGATTATCGACGGAGAGCTGGTGCAGTAATATGGACGGAAAATGTGTTGCTGGAAAAGCGCAGCAGGTCAGGCAGCATCCAAGGAGCAGGAGAATCGATGTTTCGGGCATAAGCCCTTCTTCAGGCTTATGCGCGAAACATCGATTCTCCTGCTCCTTGGATGCTGCCTGACCTGCTGCGCTTTTCCAGCAACACATTTTCAGCTCTGATCTCCAGCATCTGCAGTCCTCATTTTCTCCCCGCAGTGATATGTAGCCAGGTTATACTTGTTTTACCTTTTCCATGTAGAAAATACACTTTTCTTTCATACTGTTAGATATCTGCGTTGTAATTGTACTCAACAGCTTGGCGAGGGGAGCAGCAAGTTCTGGAGCTTTAGTGCTGTTTGACAGAATGTTGTCTCGATCTTCAAACATTTCTTGATTTCGCTTGGAATAAAACAAATGAGCTTAACACTGCGATTCTCGATACAGGCAGAGGAGGAGGAGTTCGATCGTCAACTTGGCACTTTGCACTGAAGATTGATGAGGATCATGAGTCTCGTGAAATGGAAAAAGCTGAAGAAGGGCATTCCCAATAGAGAAATCGTGTCGCACAATTGATAGGATTGATGGCTGATAAATTTCCCAGTACTGATAATCTTTATCTAAGCGTCGGTAATGACCTGCCCTTCGAAATAATAGAAGCCTTCGTGGTGTTTCTCCACAATTCTTTAGACAGCGAATATTTTTCTCAAATGGTGAGTTGGGTCATGTGACCCTATTACTAAAAACAGGCCAGTAAGAAAACGGGAATTATAGTCCTGTGAATCTGACTTTGGTTATCGTGAAGATGTTAGAGACCATCGTCAACTTCTGTTCGTTTGCACATTCGTTCGAAAACATCAGTAGAATCTGACACAATCAGCCAAGTTACAGAGTCAGATTGGACAGAGAGGAACGGCTTATTTTACTATGGAACGGAGGAGATTGATTGGGTGACATTACTGACATTTATAAAATAATGAAAGGCACTGATAACGCTAATATCAATGGCCTTTTCCTTGGGGTAGGTAATTAAAACAATAGAATACATCAGTTTCAGGTGAACGGGCAAAGAGTTGAAAGTGCAAGAGGGAAAACATTTTCATACAGACATTAGTATATTTATGATTAAATTGCCAGAGCAAGTGGAAAATACAGGCATAGAAACAACATATCATATTTTGACAGGGTCATGAATCGGAAGTATGTAGATAGATAAACGCAGGTAAGTAGGAAGACTTTAGACTTGGATGCGTGGTCGAAGTGATGGATTTGAACTAAGTGGTCCATTTCAGTGCTGTATGCTTGTACAACTCTCAATGACAACACACACTTTACCAATGGACAAACATATTTCAAGAACTTAATAGGTGATGTGGCTTATTTGGACTTTCAGAAAGACTTCCATTACGTGTCATAAAAAAGGTGCAAAAGTAATGTTCATGAAATTGGAAACAATGCATTAAAATGGATGCAAAATTGGTAGGAGATCGGACAAATGTAGTTATAATAATGTGCTGTTAAAAACAGTTTAGTGGGCTTCAGGAGGGATCAGTATTGGGACAGAGACATTTTGACGATGGCAAATAATATGTATTTAAGGCGAGTATTTTATCATTTTATTATAAAAAAGTGGCTGGACTAGAGGTGAAAAGCAATCTGGTTTAAACAAGTCGGCTAATCACTTTGGAGTTGAAAAATGTGGCGCTGGAAATGCACAGCAGGTTTATCGGAGGAGGAGGAGAGTCAACCTTTCATGCTGAGCTCTTCACCGGTTTTAATGAGTTGACACATTTTTATTTTGCAGGTTGGAACAATAGAGCAACTTGAATGGGTGGGGTCAAGCTCCTAAAGAACGAGGACGACTGGCTTTTTATTTCTGCAGATGCAAGGGCTTTCAAAATTGATTTCAAAGCTCGTAAGCCTCACTATTTTACATTGAAAAGGTGTAGATCCATTCTGATGCTGCAATGGCGTGTGAAACAATGAGTTTTATAGAATTTGCCTTTGCCAACCGTATATGCATGAGATTTTATTGGAAGAGCTATTTGGTAACAGTTCAGATAATAAACGTGTGTTTTTCTTGGCTTAACGTCGAAAAGGTTGACCAATCGAATTTCGTGTGGAATGCAATGCATTCAAATTAACTTTAAAATATGAAACCGTAAAATATAATATCTCGCCTATGTCCTGCGAGTATCTTGACGCGATTTGGTTTGATTCAGAAATAAACTTGGGCCCTGGTGTCTTCAGAAAGTCTAATTCCAACGTTGGGTTTAGGATTATTGGACACAAATGCATTGGATGGTAACTGACAGAGTCATAGATTCATAGAGATGTACAGCGTGGAAACAGACCATTCATGCGGACCATATATCCCAACCCAATTTCGTCTCACCTGCCAGCAAAAGGCACATATCCCTCCAAACACTTCCTATTCATATACCCATGCAAATGCCTCTTAAATGTTGCAATTGTACCAACCTGCACCACTTCATCTGGCAGCTCATTCCATGCATGTACCACCCTCTGTGTGAAAAGGATCACCCATAAGTTTCTTTTATATCTTTCCCCTCTCACCCTAAACCAATGCACACTAGTTCTGAACTCCCGACACCAGGGAAACGACTTTGCCGATTTACACGATGGATGTCCCTCATAATTTTGTAAACATCCATGAGGTCACCCCTGAGCCTCCGACGCTCCAGGGAAAACAGCCCCTCCCTAAACCTCAAATCCTCCAACCCTTGAAAGATCCTTGTAAATGTTTTCTGAACTTTTTCAAATTTCACAACATCTTTCCGATAAGAAGGCGAAGAGAATTGCATGCACTATTCCAACAGCGGCCTAACTGTAGAGCCGGAACATGATCTCCAAAATCCTGTACTCAAAACTCACACCAATAAAGGCAACCATACCATACTCCTTTTTCACTATCCTATCCAACTGCGACTAATCTTTTAAGGAGCTATGATCCTGCATTCCAAGGTCTCCTTGTTCAGCAAAACTCCCTTGAACCTTACCACTAAGTGTATAAGTGCTGCTAAGATTTGCGTCCCCAAAATGCATTACCTCGCATTTATCTAAAATTAACTCCATCTGCCACTACTCAGCCCATTGGCACATTTGTTCAAGATCCTGTTGTAATCTGATTTAACCGACTTCAATGTCCACTCCACCTCGAATTTTTGTGTCATCTGCAAACTTAGTTTTTTTTTGTTTGTTTAAACTTCGAGATTTGCATTCGGTCGCTACAACAATATCTGTCCTTTTCAATAATGACTCCTTCAGCCGTGCAGACCCTGGGAGTGGAAAAAGTCACTTTGGGTGTTTTACACGATGGGGGCGCGCAAAGGTTTCAGAATTGTAGGTGGAGTTGCCAATCTCTGCCAGGAAAGTAGAAATAACTGCAGAAATGGCTGAGCCTTTAATATTACTATCTAAATCATTGAAGATGACTACTATTCAATTGCAAATGCAAGAGCGTGAAGTGGAGACAATGATAAGGGTAAACGTAAAAGAAAGTACACGCCCCGCATCACAAATAGAGAGTAAAAGGGGATTTAAAGAAGCTTGAAAACAAAGAAAAAGAGAGAAATAGAAAGGGCGGCCAAAACAGAAGTAAGGTGGAAAGAAAGAATTTTATACTTCACAGTTTATAACTGAAAACAATTCATACAACTGAATATGGCAAAAGTAGGGTAGAAAGGTAAAGGTAGTGATGGAAACACTGATCAAGCGCAATTCTGTCATCGCCATATGTCAGGCGTCAATGGGTTTGGATATGTCTAATAATTGGCTAAAATTAGGAGCAGGTTGTGGGAGCCTTATTCATTTCATTTGACAATGTAGTTGAGCAGATGAATTGGCCCATGACCACATGGTCATTGTTAATTTAAGATAACTTTCATGAAGACCAAGCGTTGTTTGAATCACTATTACAGGAGAAATCTGGGAAGAACAATGAGGGATGAAATATGATCTTAAGTGCATATGAGCTAAAGCAAGGAGTCAAATAAACCATGTGGATCGATAATGGCGTTGAAAATAGATCAAAGGTCTGATGCTTTCTGAGAAACAATGGTTTTGCAAGAGTTCAAAAATTCACTTTCCGAAGGAATGAGAGTTCATATGGAAGATTTGAGAGATTAGATTGCAAGCTTAGCTGCGGAAATATCAGGTGACTGTATGCTCATTCATAAAGGAAGGCTGACTTCTGACATTGATTTCAATCTGTGAGGGATAGAAATTATGGAAAGGAGAAATCCTCACGTGGCAAAGGAAAATGAGATTCCATTTTAAATAATAAAATCTACTGTAGGGGAAATAAGGAAACCCGCGAGGGAAAAAGACGACTAAAAACCATAAGAAGTTTCCACGGTAAGTCAGTAAATCACATGAAAAACCAATGTTGGTGTTTTAGACAACGCAGTGGTAAGGTGAATGTGTAAAAAAAAAGAACAGCCAGTGAATTTTATTGAATATGGGAAAGGAAAGCATAGTCACACCGAAAAGCTAAAATAAAATCACGACTTGGCCAGAGGATGTTCAAGAAGAATGTGTGAACCCTCTAACAAGGATTTATTTGTGTGAGTAAGGTTTACTTACGAATGACAAATTGATAAAAAAAGAAATTACGATTTTAGCCAAACAGGAGCAAGTCAGTTGTTGATTGTTAGAGATGAGGAGATAGGTCAGTTCAAAGCGTATTCCAAGGAAAGGTAATAATATGTGGAATTCCTGTTGAGAAGAGCATTGAGAAGATTGGGAGTCCAGTGAAATTAGTTGAAGTGGCGATATGAGTATGTGACAAATTTCTGGTACTGGATATGCAGTTGATACTTGGCAAGATGACATTTGGAAGTGACGGATGCTGTAATTTAAAAGTCACACTAAAGAAGACAAAGGTGGTACGACAGGAACAAAAGATCGAACTGGAAAAGACCAGGACAGCACAAGATCAGGCCCATCGACCATTCAACCTGTGCCAATCATCATGTCGGAACGAAACTAAAAATAACACACCGCCTCCTCTTATCCCTTCCAAATTCTCTATCACCTCCCTCTTCACACAAAAATCCAAATGCCTCTGAAATATCACTGATGTTCCTGCTTCCACCACCTCTTCTGGAAGTGAGTTCCAGGCTCCAAGCACTCTGTGTGAAAAATGCCCTGGCACATCTCCCTTGAAATTTCCTTCTCTCATCTTGAACCAAAATGCCGTTCATTAGCCATTCTCTATATGCAGTTCATAAATTTGTCGACCTCGATCAGGTCTATTCTCAGCACCCATCTTTTTAGTTAAAAGAATTCTAAACGTTTTAACCTTTCTACTTAGCCAATGCCTTCAAGACCAGTCAACACCCTATTGAACCTTTTCTTCAATCTCTCTAAATCTCCAACGTCATTCTGGTGGTGTGGACAAAAATGCACACAGTATTCGTAATGTGGCCTAATAACGTTTTTTGGAGCTGCAACACGGTTTAACATGTCCTCCATGTCCCAGCCGATCAAGGCAAACGTGCCATATACCTTCTTATTTTCGCTGGCCACATGCGTTGTCACTTTTAGAGAACGGTCGACCGACACGACGAGATCCATTTATGTGTTAATGTTTCTCAAGGTCCTGCCACTTACAATACAAATCACACCAGTTTGATATTCCATTATGCATCATCTTGCACTTGCCTGGAATAAAATGCCTCTGCCATTTCTATGCCCAATTCGCTAATCTATCTTTATCATATTTATTCTCTCTTAACAGTTGGCTCTATCAGCAACTCCAATGAATATCTTATCGTCTATGAACGTATTGACCAGACCAGCCACAGTTTCCTCCAGATCATTCATACATACCACAAACAGCTTGGAAACTAAAACTGACCCGTACAGAAGACCACCAGTTCTCTGTCTCCACTCTGATAAATCCCCTTTCACTCATAATCTCTGTCTTTTGTCACCAAAACAGTTTAACATGTGTCTAGATTGCCCATTCAAAATATCATGTGGTATTAGTTTTCCTACCAATCTGCTGTGCGACTTTATCAAATGCCTTACAAGATTCCATATAAACTATATCCACAGCCCTTACCTCATATATTATCCTTGTCGCCTCTTCTAAAAAACTCTCGTATGTTGGTGAGGTATGCCCTTCCCCAAACTGCCTGTGAGTAACCATTCCATTTTCTTCCAAATGTACACACAACGTATTCCTCTGTATTTTCTCCAAAAGCTTCCACAACACTTACCTCAGGCTCACGGCCCAAGAATTTAATCAATTATGAATAATTCTTTTGTTAAGCAAACAACACGAGCTAATCGCCAGTTCTCTGCAAACTCACCTGTTGCCGAAGACGCTATAAAGTTATCAGCTAATGCCCCAATTATTTCTTTCCTTGCCTATCGCAGTAATCTGGGTTAACCCCCATCTAGACTTGGGCAGTTGAATTTCGGAGAGTCATCACTTCCTTCTTGAAAATATTGCCGATTTGTGAGATTTCCCACACTCTTCAGTGATGTCAACATGAGTCATATCCTTCTCGTTGGTGAATACTGATATAAAGATTATGAAATATTTCTCCCTCAATCCTTGGCTCCGTGCATAACTTCCCTCCTTTGCTCTTTTCTGGGCCTCCTCTTTTATTTTTACCTTCTTACTTTTATTGTAGGCCTAAGAATTCTCGGGATTCTCCTTAACTCTGTTTGTTAAAGACATTTCATAGCCCATTTTAGCATTCGTAAATCCGAATATAAGTTCCTTTCTCATTTTTCCTTCTCTTCGAAGGCTCCGTCAGTTTGTCACTGCCTAGCCCTATATTTCGTTATATTTCCAACTTTTGACTAAACGGACAATTTCACTTATCATCAAAGGTATTCGAAACCTGCTTTTCCTCTCCTTCTGCTTTGCAGGGATATGCACGACTTGCACTTTTATAAACTGGTCCTGAAAAGCCTCCCCGTCGCAGCCGTAGATGTGCTCTCAATTCTTTACTCCCAACGCACATTATACAGTTCCTCATGAAGGACTCGTGCCGGAAACGTCGATTTTTCTGCTCCTCAGATACTGCCTGGCCTGCTGTGTTTTCCCAACACCACTCTAATCTTGACCCTAATCTCGAGCATCTGCAGTCCTCACTTTCGCCCATTCTCCAGTTCCTGTCTAATTTCGATAAATTGGCCCTTTCTCAATTAAGCACCCTCACCCCTTTGTCACTCTTGACCTTGCCAGGACAAGGCAAAGTCTTATGGATCTATGGTCACTATGTATATGCTGAGAGTTTTCCTCACTGTGGGATAACAAGGTCTAAAAGCAAAATGAAGAACAGGAAGAGAAATCAGGCAGGTAATGCAAAGAATTTCATGTTCAGATATTAGAGACTGTAACTGATCAAATGCTTACGGCAAAAGAAAAACATTTGGGGAACAAAGTTGATATTTTTGTTCAGAATTATCAGGTTTTTAATGGACAATGGAAAGTCTAAAGCAGTTCGATAAAAATGCAGAATCGTACTAAGACTGTGCACGGATACTAAAATTCCACTAACATGAAAATGAATCCTTGGTGAGAAAGTGGAGATCATGCATTGAGACCACCAGGAGGAGGAGAAATAGGTAGAAGTCCATCAAGTAACATTAAGGATGCGTGGCAGAAAGAAGGTTTTGCGAGTAATACATGAATCACTAAAAGCAGGTCATTTGGGAGTGAAGGAAATACAAGTTCAAAAACAAATGCATTTTTATTGTCTTGGACTGTGTAAGGAAGTACGTGATTATTGCCGGGCACGCCATATGTGTGAGGTAATCAGAATCTTTTCGGCAGTGTTACAATCTGCATATTTAATATCTTGTTGCATTTCCGAAACGTTTTTGGAAAAAGGCTTAATTAATACATTGGTCTGCAACAGACTACAGAAAGTGGCATCGATATTTCATAAGAATCATGATTGTGTCTCCTACAATTCCAGTGACTATTTCATTACACAGTATCATGGCTTAAAGTAACGCAGACGTGTTACTGTCGATTTGTTTTTGCTTAACTCGATACAGACTACTCACAGAAATACAGATGCATCAAGGATAAAATTTTACATCCAAGTTATTCAACGAAGTTATGAATATTTTTGGAATAAATCAAGTTACTGGCGTTTGGATTGGGATATCAGAACTTATTTGTAGACGTTACAACTGGGCATGCAACGATTGAAACAACTCGATTCAGTCCAGTTGAATTGTACTTTGGACATTGAGTTGGAAGGACCACTGGAATTAATTCAGAAGGAATTGATAAGGCAAGTTTCAGAAATCACATATTTCGGCATTTTGTCAAATGTTTGCTGAAGACTAAATAGAGCGGATGAGTGAGCTGAACAGTATTAGAAATTAACAAAGCATGCGATGGAACAGGAAGCAGGCAATTAATCATAAATTCACAATTTTGCTAGCGTAAATAAATTGTTAGCATTGCTGTCAGTTTGAGGTAAGTTTTGGTGTGCCTTATTCATGAAGTAAATTTTGCGAGCTGAATTATTTGATAAGAGCGCATATAGAAAGAAATCTATCAGATTTGCTGATGTGATTATGCTCAAAGGATTCTTTGATTGCGAAAGAAATCAAAATGAGAATGATGTATTGGTTAAAACACAGACTGATGATTAGGTTCAGACGATACTTAATTCGACATTCATCGAGTTAAATTGGACAATAAAGAAATTGCCAACACATGGGGAACATATTTGAGTATTCTTCCAGAGGAAGTTCAACATTACCTCAAACAGTTATATCAATTTCATTATGAGATACGTGCGAATAAGCTGGGAAGTATCAATCTAATAAAGAATTCGGTATACATCTATATATAGGAAAAGGTTTTTTTCTGGTTATTCAGAATCCGAATAGACTTCACTGTCTAAAGTTTGCAATGGTTCAAAAAGAAAGTGAACACTTGCTGACAGTAAGCAATATGGAAGTTTACGGAGCAACTGGAGCTCACCAGATTAATGATTCCAAAATCAAATCCATAAGGTATTTGCCAACTATTCTATGTTGATTATCGCAAAGTAAATGCAATTAAAATGTGTGATTGAAGTCCTATACCACGTTTGGAAGAACACATTCAGAAGCTAAAACAGGATACTTTACTGCAAATTGGATTTCCTCAAAATACATGTATGTACAACTTTTCTGAAAGAATAAAGGCAATTTCAGCTTTGGTCACACAGAATGAACTGTAAAATTTACAGCAATGCTTTTTACTATGAATTGTCAGCCACGTTTTAAAAACTAATCAATATATTTATTTTTTGATTACCACATTCTGTGGTGTAATTTGTCGTGATTTTTAGTCGCATACGAAAGGAAAATCTCTAACATTTGTGGTGTTTTGTGATAAATATGGCTGAGAGCAAATTTTGAAAAGCGCAATCTATGATTGCCTGGGCCATAATTTTTGACATTGACAAACATGCAAACAGGATGTATAAATGAAAAGGAATTCGGGAGTTTCCGATGTCATCGAAGAAGAGTGATGTTCTATGATTCCTGGGATTGAGTGACCTTTTTTTTTTACCAGAGGTTTACACCAAATTTTCACAATGTGTTTGCTCCACCGAGTAAGCTGCTGATGATGTGCATAAAATTTCAGAGATCTAAGGATAGTAATAAAGCATAACGCAGCCTGAAAATTGTGTTATTCAGCCCTGTCTATGCAAAGTTATTGAAAACGATTTTAGATGTAAGTGACGTGGATGTCGCTTATACTCTCCTGCAAGAAGAATTAAAGATATAAGAAAGACTTTTGATTATGTTTTTTCCAGAAAATCAAATAATTATTCACAGAAATATTCCACAACAGAGAAGAAAGTCTTCAGTTTATTATTGGTATTGCGCAATTTCAACTTATTTGTTTTTAAAAATTGATCTAAGGCATTTTTATTTCCTGATCATAAGTATTTGGAGAAAAAAACTTCAGTATGAAAATCCCAATCCTTTAAAAACGAATTTATTATTGCAGCTATTAAATTGGAAATTAATACACGTGGCAGGATAAGACAATATAATTGATGTCTAAAGATGGAGGCGTGTCATGCTGTAAGTGTACTGACAAGACTGTAAGAGTGAATGCGCACTTATAGTCAAATAAAGTTATCTTTATTTATTGAGTAATCATTTTTATTCAATGGGGCATTCAACGATAATATGGCGTTAAGCATTCAGTCTTTTTGATCCTTAAGAATGCTTCATATATTAGTTGCAAATTGTCTTCTGTATGCCATTAGGGTAAACAACTTGTGAGGCCATGGGGCACTTATTATTTACAAAACGTTCGAACAATAGAAGAAGACTGATTGATTGAGTTCAATACAGGCAGAGCAGGTAATTATAGTTACTGGCATTTTGAAGCTGGATATGGAATCAATTATTCCCTGCTGTGTTACAGTTAAAAATTGGGACCCTATTTCTGCCAGTTCAAATTGCGTGCGAGATCATTTCTTCTCGTGAATTTATTTTTGCCAAACATGTGCTTATGGGAAGTTACTATATCGGAACAGGTACTCAACACTACGTAATGTATCAATTAACCTGTTAAGAATTTTGCACTTGATACGCACGCATACAATGTTTGAGTGAGAAATTTTGGAAAATGAACTCAACATTAAATGTCAGATCAAAGCCTTGTTTTTAGTGTGTGAAATAAACGCACAAACCAATATAGTTAATGGCCGGGCGTGCAAGCAGATGTGACCAATCGCAGTCTTCAAATTCCAAGTCATTCCAAGGATAGAGTTGATATCTCGAATTATGCATCTATATTTTCTTCTGAATTACAACCGAACAATTATGGCAGTGTAATTTTCCCATTTTCCAAATGATCTCTGCATTTTATATCAATAATCCAAGGCTGTACAACTGACTGAAGTGTTAATGGTGGATGACATTGAGACCAGTGATCATAATTCATTTAGTCTGTTCGAGGAGATGGCCTGGTGATATTATTATGAGACTATATATGTAGAGACCCAGGTGATGACCCGTAGAATCGGGTTCATAGCCTCCAGGCTAGATGGTGGAATTTGAATTGAGCAAACGTCTCGTATTAAGGGTCAACTCATCAACATAATACATTCTTAATTGTTGGAAACATTTACGAATAAACCTTAGGGAAGGGAAATGCTGGCACACCTAATCTATCTTAAATGTGACTCGATATGTGTGATTGACTCTTAACTTCCCAATGGAAGATTGGTGATAGGCAATACAAGCTGAATTAGCCAGAGGCATCCATATCCCATGAATGAATAGGAAAATGAATTAAAATCAGTTTGATAACCAAAAGGAATCGCATAAAAGTTACATTTCTTAATTACAGTATATTAGCATGTGAAGGGATGTCTGGTAAATGGGAGGCTTTCCAACGTGAGACAACGAGCGTTGAGGACATTATGTTCCGCTGAGAGTGAACAATAAGGAAGAGTAGTGAACAATGTGTGAACAAAGATATCGTGTCTCGAATCAAGAGTAATGACGAGTGATACAGCAGGTGCAGACAACTAAAGTCAAATGAATCTCTTCAAGAATATAAGAGTGTTAATAAGTGGGAAATTAGAAGGGCAAAAACAGATGAGATGATCTTAGCAGATAAACAAAATGGCAATGCAAATAAATTCTACAATACATCAAGAGCAAAAGTGCATCAATGGACAAAATAGTGCGCCTAAAAAAACAACAAGGTAGTGCATGCTTAGAATTACAGGAGATGGGAGATATAAATTTAACAGTGGACAAAGAAAGGATGGCTAACCAGCGAAGGTAAGTAAACTTACGTGGCTTGAAGACAGTTCACAGTGCAGACGAGCAGGTTCTGTAAGTTCAACGTTTGGTAGGTTCTGTAAATCTTAAAACAAGCATGAAAGTAAATACATTTCCAGGAACTGCTTAGTTGTATCCCAGAACGTTGTGCATAGTCAGGTAAGAAATTGTGTGGTCTTGGCAGAGTTACCTGTACGATTTACCGCCAGAAGCAAAGTTCCTGAAAGCTTGAGCGTAGTCAATGCTGAGATTATTCAAAAGAAGATCTGCAGGTCACATGCCAGAAAAGGATAGTGTTGCTAATATACTGATTTTTATTAAAGAATGTGTGCAAAGAAGATCCTAGGAACCATCGATCACAAAGTCTGACATCAGTCGTGGTTGTTTCCGGGGGTTATCAGAGGTAAGATTTGCATGCAATTGGAGAGGTAAAGACTGATCAGGTGTAGTTAACATGAATTTGTTCCTTGGAAATCCGGCCTGACAAAGTTGGTAGATTTTATTTGTGGACATAAATAAAACGATTCTTGAGAACAGAGAGGCAGCCGTGGTCTACATTGAGATTCGTGCAAACATTGACAAGGGTCTGCATTTGTGGATTGCTTAGTGAAGTGAGATCACGTGGACTTCAGGAGAGCTTGACAATTTGGTAGAAAACTAGCTTGACAGTAATAGACACGGGGTGATGTGGAGGGTTTTCTGCGGACTGGAATCTGTGAGGAATTGTTAAGAACGGATAGGTGCTTTAATTGTTATTTACATCAACAATTTGGATGATAATTGGGGAGGCTTGATTAACTAGTTTGCAAATGACATTTGGCAGTGAAGATGGTTATCAAAGATACAAAGAGACGAGCGTTTGGACTCATGAGCCGAAAGTGGATCAATGTGACGTGTTGCATTTTGGTGAAACAAACAAGGGCAATGGATATATAGCCACCATCAGTGTTACAGAACGGGATTAAACCCCCCGCTAATTTAAACCAGCAGCACAGAAACGATGCAATCCATAATTTAATCTGTTAAAGTTCAAGAAACAATGAACAATCCCACAGGACAAAATTTAAATTAATGTTAACAACATTAATCGTTACGTACAACACAGAATAATAAAACCAACAACTAGTTACAAGTCCTTTCTCCTAAGACTATATTTTTACCCTCCCAATCTACAATACTAGTCTGATAAAAAAAAGCTTTTGATAATAATTTACAAAAAAATTCAAGTTTCAAACCAGTCAGCTTTTTCTACTCTCCTGTGTAGATTGTAAGGTCGGTTTCGATGTTGTCCTGTGCAAACCCCCTTCCACACATAGTTACCTTTCTGAGAGCTCTTCAATGAGTAGTCTGCTTGTGTTGGTATTTTAGCAGTTCCCTCTTTAGCTGTTCAAAATTGCTGGATTTTAACTCACTTTTTACGGAATGTTTCATTGATTTTAATATTATCAAAATACTTAATTCAAATCTGATGGGAATTTGGTATTTGGGACATTACTTAAACCGATTGGCCGAATTTGAATTTACTTTTTGTTTCATGGCAACTCACCTGCAGATATTTGTTTCAATAAAGTGGTGCATTCTGATATTATTCAGGATTCTCTGCGCTTTGTCCCTCCTTGATCGCTTTTCAACTCTCTTAAAGGTACACTATCTCTACACGTACATAACACTCCTACTCTCCTCTCTCAACCCCATCATTCTTTCTTCTCCCCGATAATCTCACTGTTCATACCCAACTCTATCTCGGCCAGTCCCTCTTTCTCTGCCACTCCTTAACTTTCCCTCCCCCTCGTTCCCTTTCTTAGCCATTCCATTCTCTGTCCGCTCTACTCTCTCTCTTTGACTGTGTATACCCAATCCCTCCTCCCCTCTTTCTCTCTCTTTTAGCTCCTCTCTCACAATCTCTTCCACCCTCTCCCCTTCTCTATGCCGCCTCTCTCCACCTCGCTATCTCGGTCTCGTCATTACCTTTTACCCTCTCTCTCCGCCTCACAGTTTCTCTCTCTCTCACACTCTCTCCCCACTCTCTGCAACCGACACCTCTCCCTCCATACTCTCACTCACATTCTGTCTCTCTCTTCCTATCTCGGCCTTTCTCACTCTCTTCCCTCTTATTCTCCATTCCCTCTCTCAATGACGCTCCGATTGTCTCTCCCTGTCTCTTTGTCTGTCTCTCCGCATTCCACTCTCTGTCTCGCCCCATTCCTCTCTCTGTCTCTCCACCTCTCCCTCCTCTCTTCCATCTCTCTCTCTCTCCGCCTCGCTATCTCGCTAATTCCTCTTTAATCCCAGTGTCTCTCTCCCCTTCCTCTCTCACTCTCTCGCCGCTCTCCCTCTCTCACTCCTTGTCTGTCTCTTCCCTTTCTCTCCCCAACCTCCTTCTCTCTAAATCTATCATTCCTCCCCTCTCGCCCCCTTTGGTTCTCTTCCTGTTTCGCACCACTCTCTTTACCAACTCACACTCTTTCCTCCACTCTATCTCTCTCTCCCTATCTCTCTTGTTCTTCCCCCTCCCTCTCTCTCTTCCCTACTTCCAACCTCATTCTCCCCTCAGAATACGTCACCTCCCCTCTCTCTCCCTGTCTTATTTCTAGCCACCTTTACTCTCTCTACTACATGCTTTCAGTCTTTCCTCCCTCCCTCCTTTCACCTTTCTCAGAAACACTCCATCTCTATCTGCCCCGCCCATCATCCACTCCGTCTCTCACTCCTCTTCCTACATCTCCCTTTCTCTCCGTCTCTCCCTGCCCCTCACTCCAGTTCCCTCTCTATAAACACACTATTATCTGTCTTTCTACCCAAATTTCTCTCTTCCCACTCCACATTACTCTAGCCCCTCCTCCTGACTACATCTCCACCTCACCGACTTTCCTCAAATCACTCTCCCCCTCTCTCCCCATCTCTCGCTCTCTCCCTTCCTTCCATCAGTCTCACTCCCTTCAGCTCTCTCTCCCCACCCTCTCTCAATGTCACCCCTCCCTCTCAATGTCTCGCTCACATCCCCACTCAGTCTCTGTCCGTCTCCCTCCCACTTTCTCTATCACCCCCTCCCCTTGCTCTCTCACTCGCTCAATACCAACTCTCTCTCTACTTCACTCTCTCTTTCCTCTCGTACTTTCCCAATCCCTCTTCATCTCTGTCTCGCTCTCTCATGCATTCACCACTCTCTGTCCCCCATCTTTCTGGCATTCTCTCCCCGCCGTCTCCCTCCACCCTCTCTTCTCCTCTCCCACTTCCTATCTCTCTGTCTCCCCTCCCACACTAGCTCTCTCCACACTACAACAAATCTAAGTCTCTCCCTCACCTCTCTCTCCCTAACTCTCTCTAGCTTTACCCATCCCTCTTTCTCCCACCGTCCCACTGTATTTCTCCCCATTTCCACTCTCACTCTCCCTGTCTTCCTTCCCTCTCTATCAACCTCTCCCTCTGTCCCCCATTCTCTCTCCACTCCCTCTCTTCCACTCACTCTCGCTTTAAGACCACACTCTTTCACCCTCCTCTGGCTTTCCATCACTACCTAACTCGGGCTCTCTATATGCGAACTCCCTGTACCCCTCCCTCTACCCTTCTTTCTCTCACCGGCTCCCAGGCCTTCGCTTTTCCCCTCCCAGGCTCCCTCCCTACCCTTTTCTCTCTCACACCTTCCATCTCCCTCTCTCTCAAACTTCATCTCACTCTCCTTCATCTATGTCTATCCCCCTGCCACCTCTCTCCTTGTCCCTCTCTCTGTACCCCTCCTTCTCTGTCTGCGCCTCTTTCTCACGCTCCGCTTTCCTCACTCTCTCTACCCCTTTGTCTCTGTACCACTGCAATACGTCTCCCTCTCTCCTTCATCTCTCTCCCCTCCCCCTTTCTCTCCCTTCCTCTTTCCCTCCGCTCGCTTCTCACTCTCAATATGCCCTTACGATCTCTGTTTCACTCTTTCCTCACGCTCTGCTCCTCCTAACTCCAGTCTCTCGCCACGTTTGTCTCCACCCTTCCTCTCTTCCTATTCCCCTGTCTCTCTCTCCAGCTCCCTCTGTCTTTCTTTCCCTTCTATCTCTCTACGCCCCTGCATCTCTCTCTGCACGTCTCCCACTCTCTCTATTCTCTCACGGTCGCTACCCGCTCCATCTCTCTCGCCCCTCTCCTTTCCCTATCTCCCTCCCTCTCACCTGCCCTCTGACTTCCCACTCTCTCTCCCTTTTTTTCTCTCTTGTCCTCTCTTTCTCTCCTCTTCTCTCTCATCCTCCTTTCTCTCTCGCCCCCCCCTACACTGTCCCAAATTCTGTCTGTCTGTCCTCATTCCCTCTCTGTGCCTGCTCTCTCATTTTCTTCACTCTCCATCTCTCTCTTTCACCCTCCCTCTCCCTCTCACCCAATCCCACTCTTTATCCCAACACACTCTCTCTGCTTCCCGTCTCTCTTTCTCTCTGACTCCTACACAACCAATCTCTCTATTTCGCCCCCCTCCTCTCTCCGAGCCATGGCTCTCTCAGTCACTCTTACGTCTCTCTATCTCACTTCCCCCTCTCTCTCTGACTCTCCCTCTCTCTCTTTGTCTTCCTCTTTCCCTCCCTTCCCATCCCTCTCACCCCGCCCCTTCTCTATCTCTGATCTTCTCCTCCGTCTGACTCTGTCCCCCTTGCTCTCCCTCTGTTTGACTCTCTCTTTCCCTCTCTGTGACTCTCTCTCTCCCTCCCTCTGACTGTCTCTCTCATGTTGTCACTGTCTCTGAAACCCTTCCCTCTATCTCTGTCATTTCCTTGGTTTCTCCCTCTATCTGACTCTTTCTCTCTCCCTTCTCTCCCTTTCCCTCTGACAAAATGACATTCCCTCCCTTCTTTCTCTATCTGAAGCACTCTCTCTCGCCTGTTGTTCTATCTTTCTCTGAGAAACAGACGGGAGATGGCGGGAGAAGCTGAGCTGGTTTGGGTGGGTCGATGGAGGATAGAAAGACGTGGGTAGTGGGAGGAGGGAAAGATGAGGGAGAGAAAGAAAGGAAGGAACAAGCCAGTGGCAGCAGGAGAGTGAGGGAAATTTTGTGGGATAGAGAGAAGAGCGGAAGTGTGACATGCAATGCGTTGTTAGAGAGAGAGGGGGGGAAAAGAGACTTAAAGGGGGAGGGGAGAGAAAGAGATAGTGTGCAGTAAGAGAGGGAGAGAAATGAGGAGACAAAGAGTGCGAGAAAAAAACATCAGGGAGCGTGCAAGAGAAGGAAGGAGGAGGGAGGAGTTGAGAGTGGGAGTTGGAGAGACAGAAAGACATCGAGAAACGGATGTAGTTGTTTAGCAATGGGGGAATGTTATCGAGACGAATTCTGCCGAAGATTAAATCTCACTGTGGGAAACAGAATTGTAAGCAAGGACATAACTGCATCGCAACCACTGAGTTCAGTCCCCGGTCCCCAACCCTTCCCTGATGACCTGGGCCTGAGTCTTTCTCTGTCCAGCACAGTTCCTTCAACTCCAACAACCATATTGTTCAGTCTTCTGCTCGGCACTTTTCTTTTTTATATTATTATTGTTCACAAATTGAAGCCATCGATACAGTCAGTGGAAAGGTGTCTTTTCTCACCCGACCCTGATTTGAAAGAACCATTGAACTATGTCCCTGTAACCCCACCGTCATAACCCCCACTACCGCCAACCTGTGGGATAAGGTTAGCCGAAGCAGCACCACCATCAGGTTGTTACCATAAAGACAGGCGACTTCATTGCTGAAACATTGAACTGAGATGAGAAAATCCCGGATGGATTGATTAATGTGTGATTTTCACTGATTGAAGAATTTGGTTAAGAGGATATTTCAACATATCTTTGAGCTGCTGTCTGAACTTAGTCTGGATCACGGCATAAATTGCGGTATTGGTGCAGCAACTGAGGAGTTGCAACATGAAGCCCAATTCCTGAACAAACGAATCTAGAGACACAGACCTAAACCCAAATTCATGCATCCACCTCCATATAGAATACACCATTAACGTCGACCACAGCAGGATAAAATTGGCTGAGACCACAAACAGTAAAATGATGGACTTTCTTCGGTTTCTCATTTCCGTGTCAGTCTGTGCATCATCAGTGGTGTGAGCCCGGAGTCTCCTGCGGGCTCTGCTGGTCAGTAAAATGTATCTGACGGTGAAAACATTGAGCAACAGAATCAGGAGAAATGGGACACCCGGGGTTAGAATATGGTGGAGGAACTCAATTGTGATCCAGACAGGGGAGAAGCGAATATCGATTGTTACATGACAAAACCAGGGAATGTTGCCCAGCACATACCGAGCTGTGAGCATAAAATACCAGAAAAGTTTCTTTAAACAGCTCAGCACAGTCACTGATCCTAGAACCACAGACGACGTTTGCTCACTGCAATATTTACTTTTCAGCTTCTGGCAAGAAATGGCCACAAACCGATCAAAGGTGAAAGTGACGGTGAAACAAACAGAACAGTCAATAGCTGTAAGAAGCAGGACGGCGTGGATATTACACGCAGGGATGGAGGACAGGAAATAGAACTGTTCCTCATAAACGATGGGAATATGTCTCAATATCAGGTCGAGGATAATGACCAGTAGGTCCGTCATTGCCATCGCCCACAGGTAACGTTTGACACATGGAGATAATCCACAATCTTTATAAAGTAGGGCGTAGATCGTCAATGCATTTACTGTAAGAAAGAAAAACAGACATTTTGTAATCACCTTGGAGGCAAAGTTATCAGTTTGATTGATGACCCGGTGAGACTTTCAAATGCGTCACTTCACTCAGAGATTTACTGAAATAATTGGAGCAAACAAAAAACAAATGGCAAGATTAGAATTCCTGACAAAAATGTGTCATGAAACACAGGAAACCATCTCTTCCTAAACACAGAGACGCATCCATAAGAACAGATGTATTCTCATGTATTGCCACACACTCGTTTACACAACAGTAGAATCGAGGCTAGAGTGGTGCTGGAAAAGCACAGCAGCTCAGGCAGCATATGAGGAGCAGAAAATTCGACGTTTCGGGCAAATGCGTTTCATCAGCCCTTCATTAATACCACTCTAATTTACATTCTGATCTCCAGCATCAGCAGTCCTGACTTTCGCCCATTCAGGAGCAGACTCGGGTCAATCTTTACGGTTCCTAATGCGGAGGTAAAAACGTTACTGTCCTGAAGATAAACGGATGTTGGTAGTTTCTGTTTTTTAGTCTCATTGTCCTCAATCCTGTGTCGTGGACAAATGTAAACTCAAGGATAAAGTCTTCACCCCTTTAACTGCATGAGGAGACTTCGGAACAGTGTTTCCTTCTCCCTGGAACGGGTACTATTCCTTCGGGATTTTATCCGTTGTTCAAATCAGGCCGTTCACAAATTATTTAAGTAATTGAATATTCTGGAGAATGTCAGTTATGGAATGCTTCCAGGAATGTCAGATATAGAATGTTCCGGGAACGGTGGGGTATAGAATTATATGGAGAAATTTGGTTACAGAATGCCCTAGGGAATATCAGGTGGAGAATGTTTGGTACAGAATATTCTGGGGAATGTTAGTTATAGAATATTTCTGGAAATGTCGGATAGTGAATGCTTGCTAGAGAATTTTCTGGGGAATGTCAGTTATACAGTGTTCTGGAGAATGTTATGTATAAATTATTCCATACAATGTCGGTTACAGAATGTTCCGGGAAATGTTGTTTGTTCAATATTGGGAATGGAATGTTCTGGCTAATGTCAGTTATAGAAAGTTGAGTGCAGAATATTGTCGGGAGTTGCAGCTACAGAATGTGGTGTATAGAATGTTCTGGGGAATGTCAGTTATACAATGTTCCTGGGAATGTCAGGCACAGAATGTGATATCCATTCATTCGTTTCTATAGTTTCAGAGTGTCGACACGGATGCCACCATTACATTTAAGCACACCACCCACCTTGTCGGTGATAGGTATTCATGTGACTTGATCAACGTGGTCTATCTCATACACTGCATGCAAGGATACCCTGATCATGGTACATTTGTGAGATTGAGCCCAGAGGCTGCAGCAAAGAATGATTGGACACTGCAGAGCAATCACAAGGCAGGAGTGTTCCCTCCCAGTCATGAAGCACTTTTACAGCGAAGGGCATTTGACCTCGGAATTTCGGGTGACTATCCTCCAAGGCGGACTTCGGGACAAGCAAAACGCAGAGTGGCTTAGTAGAGTCTGATTGCCAAGTTTGGTCCCGATGGGGATGGCCTCAACCGGGACCTTACGTTCATGCCACACTATACTGAACCCACTACACTGTACACACTCTCACCAGACACTCTCTCTCACACAGGCTCTCTCTCTCATATGCTCACATATAAGAACCCTATAGTCACACCCACACGCGCACTACCTCACAGGCACTCACTCACAGGCACCCACTCGCTTACATCTACACCGAACCACCCCCCCCCCACACACACACAGACACCCAGATGCACACACTCACAGGGTCTCCCCACGCACCTGCACACATATCAGTTTGTGGGGTGAATTTGTACTTGCACAATTACGTTTTCGTTTGCTCAAAACCTGCATGAATCCGTTCCTCTCACTTTTAGGTACAATCAGTCTGACCTAATATTGGGACACAGACAAGCTTTAACTTCATATCTTCAGTGCACTGTCTGGAGTGAGATATCACCTATTGTTAAAAGTTAGCACGAGATTGCAACTTCAAAAAAGGTTCTGATGTCTACATAAAGTGATAGAGTCATAGAGAGGTAAAGCATGGAAAGAGACCTTTCGGTTCATCTCATCCATGCTGACCAGATATCCCAACATAATTTAGTTCCATTTGCCAGTACTTGGCCCATATCTTTCTAAACCTTTCTTGATCATAAGTCCATTCAGATGCAATTTAAATGTTGCAATTGTGCCCATGTCTGCCACTTCCTACGGCAGCCCATTTCATGCTCGCATCACACTCTGTGTGAAGATGTTTCCCCTTAGGCCCCTCTTCTGTCTTTCCCCTGTCACCCTACACCTATGACCTCTCGTTCTGACTCTCCCAATCCAGGGAAACGACTTTATCTATTTATCCTCTACATGTCCCTCGTGATTTTTATAGTCCTCTAAAAGGTCACCCTCAACCTTCGACGCTCCGAGGAAACAGCCTCAGCCTCTTCAGCCTTAACACATATTTCAAATCCTCCAACTCTGACACCACCCTTGTAAATCTTTTCTGAACCATCTCGAGTTTCACAACGTCTTTCCGACAGGAAAGAGACTAGAATTGCACGCAATATTGCAAAAGTGGCTGAACAAACGTTCGACACATCTGCAACACGACCTCTCAACTCATATACTCAACGTTCTGTCCTCGAAAGCAAAACATACCAAATGCCTTCTTCATTCTCCTATCTTTCATGGAACGATGAACCCGAACTTCAAGGTCTCTTTGTTCAATAGCACTCCCTAAGACGTTACAGTTAAGTGTATAAATCCTGATAAAGTTTGCTTTCGCAAAATTAAACACCTGGGATTTATTTTAATTGAACTCCGTCTGCCACGCCTCAGCCCAATGGCCCATCTGATAATGATCACGTTAGAATGAATGTCAACATTTGGTGTGTTCTGAAAATTCATCCTGCGTTAAAATGCATGCCAATTGTATTAATGACGAAGGGAATTGTTCCCACCATCGATCCACGTGGCACTCTACTCATCAGAGCGCTCCAGGTTGAAAACGAAAAACCAACCGTCCGCCAACAAACTTTGTCTTGGACCTTCCATCCAGTTCTGCATCCAAGTGTCTAGTTCTCCAGACATTTCATGAGATCGCTCCTTCCTAACAAGTCTCCCATGGGGAACCTTGTCGAACTTCTTACCGAAGTTCATTTGCATCACGTCTGCCGCTCTGTCCGCATGAATCGTCTTTGTCACTTTTTTGAAAAAAAACTCAATCCAGTGCGTGAGACATAATTTCCCACGCACGAAGTCATTTTTACTATTTCCGAATCCTTTCTAAATGCGTTTGGATCCTGTCCCTCGGGATTCTCGCCAACAGTTTTGTCCACCACCGACGTCATGCCTACCAGTCTATAGTTCCCTGACTTGTCCTTACTATCTCCACACAAAGGCAGTCTTGTTAAGCTTGGAGGGGCACTATTCACTCACGAGTTACCCTTTTGTCCATAATGTATTTGTAAATACTCGTTGGATTCTCCTTAACCCTAAGTGCAAAA
Organism: Chiloscyllium punctatum; assembly: GCF_047496795.1. Taxonomy (NCBI): domain Eukaryota; kingdom Metazoa; phylum Chordata; class Chondrichthyes; order Orectolobiformes; family Hemiscylliidae; genus Chiloscyllium; species Chiloscyllium punctatum. Next base: position 41,171,617 of record NC_092781.1, read on the forward strand.
GATATCTCCTGTCCATTTTTGCTCTGCTGATTTCCTTCTTTGCCTTACTCCTTCTTTCTTTTTTTCTTCTAAGCATTCTCTCGATCTCTCCTGCCTATACCAGACAAATGCTACCTCTTTTTAATTCACCAAAACCGTGATATATCCAGTCACCCAGAATTCTCTGCCCCTCCCATTCTTTCCTATTACGCGAACAGGAATATACTGTCTCTGGACTGTCGTTATCCCATTTCTAAATCCTTCCAAGTGAACAGCCTTCACTTCACCTGCGAACATCTGCAATCAATCAGTTTCTGGAAGTTCTTGCAGAATTCTGTCAAAATAAGATTTCCTACAGTTTAGAGCTTCAACTGTTAGATCTGCTCTTCCCTTTTTCATCACTATTTTAAAGTAAATAGAATTATGGTCACTGGCCCTAAGGTAATCCCCTACTCACATCTGGTTCATCTACAATCTCTTATTTCCGAAGAATAGGTCACGTTTTGCACCTTCTCCAGCAGGTACATCCACATAATGACGCAGAAAATTTTCTTGTTCACTCTCAACAAATTCTTCTCCATCTAAATGCTTCACACTATGGCAGTGCCAGTCGATTCTTGGGAATTTATAATCCTTACCATAAACGCACGATTATTCTTGAAGATAACTGAAATCACCTTACAAATTTGCTTCTCAATTTCCCGCTTACTATTAGGGAGTCGATAATTCACTCCCAATAAGGTGATCATCACTTTCTTATTTCTCAGTTCCGCCTAAGTAACTTCACTGGAACATTTCTGGCAATATCATCAGTACAGCTATAATGCTAAACCTTATCAAATACGCCACTCCCTGTCCGCTCTTGACTCCCTTTCTATCCTTTATATCACATTTGTATCCTGGAGCATGAAGGTGGGAGCTGTGTCCATACCTGAGCTACATTTCTGTAATTGCTATAAAATCCCAGTCCCATGTCCCTAACCATGCACTGAATTCATCCGGCTTCTCAGGTAGGTCTCTTGCATTGAAATAAAGTCAGATTAATTTATTAGTCCTACTTTGTTTTCTGCTTTGTTGCTGCCTCTCCTGAGTATTTGGCTCGTTTCGTTTCTCACCGGCATCAGTCTCAGTTTGATCACTTTCCTCAGTATCTCCCTTAGTCTCACCACCACACCCCCTTTCTATTTTAAATACTCCCGAGCAGCTCTCGCAAATCTCCCTGCCAGTATATTAGTTCCCTCGTTCAGCTGCAGTCCGTCCATCTTGTAAAGGTCACTTTTATCCCTGAAGAGATTCCAGTAATCCAAAAATGTGAAAACTTCTTCCCTACACCATCTCTTTAGCCATGCATTCATCTGCCCTTTCATTCGATTCCTACCCTCACTACCTCATCGCACCGGGAGTAATCCAGCTACCACGACCCTCTCGGACCTCTTTCTAAATTCCTGCCAAACATTTTATGCTCTCTTCAGAATCTCATCGTTTTGTCTTCCTACGTCATTAGTACCTCCTCCTAGTATCTCTCCACTTTGAGACCATTCCACATCCTCTCTGAGACATCCTTGATCCTGACAACAGGGAGGTGACACACCATTCTGATTTTTCGCCGCTGGCCACAGAAACGTCTATCTGTGCCTCCTGTTATACAGCCCCCTGACATAATCGATCGCTTGGAACCTAACGGAACACTCATTACATTAGTGTCTGTATTAATACCAGCAACTTCGTACATTCCCCTGAAAGTCCATCAATACCTATATTTTGAGAAACAGCTTACTTGTTATTAATGGGAATAACCACAGAAGACCACTGTACTGCCACCTACATCTCCTACCTTTCCTGGAACCCACCCATCTGCCTGACAGCATGTGCAGCTTTCTCCCTTCCTATAACTGCCATCTGTCACATCCCCTCGCTCTTGTAAATTGCGTCTACCGGACGCTCCAACTGATCCTTTCCTTCTATCAGGATTCTCAACCAATGACATCTCTTGCAGTTATGATCCTCAGTAACACCTAAACCCTCCTGAAACTTTCACATCCAATAAGAAGTATGAAGGAACCGAAACTACAATGGTCATTCTAAAAGTTGAAAGATTTAATTTGCATTCATTCGATATTACATTCCGTGACACTGCAATCCTGGTGCTAGAAAGTCTGTATCTTATGATTCTGCTCCACAACAAACTGATGAAGAAGCAGCGTTTCGAAGGCTTCTGCCTCCAAAATAAATTGTTGAACTATATCCTGTTATTGTGTGATTTTTAACATTGTCCACCCCAATCTAACACCAGCACCTTCAAATCAAAAATATCCACACAGTTTGTCATTCTCCTTTCCATACACTTTAAGTAATTTTGTTTTGATTATCAACACGTTAAATTTAGCAGATTATAGAAACGTGTTGACTTGATCCAGAACTGATCCTGACTCCGTCTGAGACCTATGTCACATCTGTTGGTGTGACCAGTGGAGTGCTGGGACTAGAAATGGAAACAGGAACAGGAAGGGAACGATCGACTGTTGAGCTTAACGTCAGTGATGGATAAGTTATCTGAGGGCATTCTGATGGTTAGGATTCATATGCCTTTGGAAAAGCAAGGACTGATTCGAAGCAGTCAGCATGGGTTGGGCTGTGGAAAGCATATGTCATTAAATTGATTTAGTTTTTTGAAGGGGTGACAAAGAAGATTTCTGAAAGCACTTTGGCAGACATTGTCTAAGTGAACGTCAGCAAAGTGTTCTTAAGATTCCGATTGGTAATCAGACTAGAAACGATCGGTCACATTGGATGCAGGGGAGCGAGGTAATCGGATTCAAAATTGGCTTCAAGGAAGAGGGTCGTTCTTCTCAATGGAGGCCTGTGACCAGGGGTATTCTGCAGGAATCAGTACAGAGTTCACTGCATTTCATGTTTCATGTCAACTATGTGAACATGAATATCGGAGGCATGGTTAGTAAATTATCAGATTACATCAAAATGTTGGTGTAGCGGACAGTGAAGATGATTACCTCAGTGTAGAGCGGAACGACAATCACATGGGCCAATGTGACAAGGAGTGGCAGTTGAAGTTTATTTTCGATAAATATGAGGATTTATATTTTTGAAAGGCAAATTAGAGCTGGAATTATACACTGCATGCTATGGACATGAGGAGTGTTGCTGAATAAATAGAAGATGGCTGCAGGTGTACAGTTCCCTGCAAGTAGAGTCGCAGGTCGAGAGAGTAGTGATGAACGCATTTGGGATACTTGCTCTAATTGATGAGAGTACTGACTATATGAATTGCTACGGCATATTGCACCTGTATAGGACGTTCGTGAAGCCACTTTAAGAATATTGCATACAATTAGGCTGCCTCTTCTAAAAGAACAATGTTGTTATACTTGACAGGGGGCAGAGAAGATTGAAAAGAATGTTGAAGAACAGGAGGGTTTGAGCTACAGGGAGAAGCTGAATAGGCAGAGGATTGGCCCCTGGAGTATCTAAGGCAGAGGAGTGACGTTATAAAGATTTATAAAGTCTTGACAACAAGTTTTGTTTCCCAAGAAAGTGGAGTCCAAAACCGTATGCCATAGGTTGAAGCTGAGCACGGAAAGATTTAGAAAATATATTCGAGAAACTTTTTTCACGTCGAAAGTTGTGCTTGTACGGAAAGTGCTGTCAGAGGAAACAGTGAAGGTTGACCCAGTTACACTTGGAAAAATGATTACGACAAATGCCCCACACCTCTCTCGGCGCCATGTTCACAAGCCTCATTCCTGGAGAAAGGTTTTTGACCGAAACTTCGATTCTCCCATTGCTCTGATGCTGCTTGGCCTGCTGTGTCTTTTTCAGCACCACACTCTCGACTCTTATCTCCAGCATCTGCTGTCCTCACATTCTTCTATCTATTCGTCATGCACAGGTTGGACGAAAGGATCTGCTTCCGTGTTGGATGCAGTTCTGATTCTATAAGAGGGTTACAGTGAAGTTCGAAAAGAACCATTGGAATGCAGTTCTCTTCCCGAGATGTTTATCTTGCCTTTGTGCTAAGATTGATTTAAAACTGCATAAGTGAAGTATTTGACATGCAAGTGAATCGCGGATTCACACAAGAAAGTTGGCTGAGCGCACCATCTGGTCAGCCTAAGTGCCGAGTTGAAAAGGCTGAAAGTGTCAAGTGACCCACTCCTGCTCCTCTGTGAGGATCAGTTCTGGATCAAGTCAACACGTTTCTATAATCTGCTAAATTTAACGTGTTGATAATCAAAACAAAATGTGACTGGTGAAATTACTCAGCATAAAGCAAAACACCATTTATTTAAGTACCACAGATGAAATGCAAACAAATAAATAGTATTTTCGATGAAGGCATCTCGATTGGAAAACATAATAGATACCAGATACAGTATCTATCACGAATTAAAACTTCCAATCAAGGTACCTCCCCCAAACACACCACTTGGCAAAAAGGAAAACTCAGACACGTATTCTCAAAAAGAGTTCTTCAATCCAGGAGGAAAAATTTCAACAGAAAATTCAGAGAGAGTAGCAGCCAGGAGATATTCACAGATAATGGAGCAGAAGCTGCAGAGAGAGACTGCTCCACGTTTTTCTTTGCATCTCCAGTGTTCTTGGTGCACACATGGACTTTAACGTGGTTTCCTGGCTGTAAGGAGGGAAGCAATACTTTTTGTGTGAATCCTCTAGGAGATATCTCCGCCGAGAAAACAGACTGGTGCTCTCCATGTCGATGAGAAGCCGGTGGGAATGGCTAACTGTTTCAGAATGAAGTTATTGTGGCTGCTGTCAGGACTGTGTAAATACATGATGCTCATTGCAGATTGACACACACCGAGTGCATATTAATGTGGGGAGAGTTTACTCAGAGCCTCTACCTCTCTCAATAACCATGGAGCTCACAGAGCTACATGATTTTAGGAAATCCGAATTAAACTGATGAATGAGACTCTAAATGCAAATCATGATAGTATTGTTCATGTTGATCTTGTCAAGTGCACGTTCTGTGCAGTGAAACTATGTGCGTTACTTTGTTCAAATTTCAACTCACCCTATGACCTGTATATTTTTGCTGACCATGATCTTCCTATCCTGCTCACAAGCAATGTACTTTTATCACGGTATTCGGGTACATGTGACAATAAATCAAATCAATCATCCTCAGTTTGGAATTGAAATTCTCATCGTATCAATGTCTCTTTTGGAAATACATGATCCTCAGCAACACTCAACATTCAATGTAACCATCTCTTCTTCTCTCACAGGGCTACAGGTTAAGCTTTCAGTTTCTTTCCTCTCTCCTCGTGGCACGAATATCAGTGACGATGACAAGGAGATCACTCCCTTCAAACGTGATCAAAAATAAAGTGTTCGCCACTTGGGATTCATGACAGGCAGGTAACAAGCAATCCGCAATCACGATGAGCGACGAGCCACGCTCAGCTGTCCCTAGTCACCATACACTCAGATGACAAGAACTACACCCAGGCAGGGGTCGATGCGTCTGCAAAGAAATTGCTCATCTCGACAAATATATGCACAACCATTGTAACAGGCACACGAGCGACAAATCTTTGCACAAAACTTGAAGTCAAATCTGTGTGCATGCCCCAAATAAACGCTCATCAAGGTCCAACAATTGCAGGCAGATCGTTTTACGTATGTACTTCAACCATCTTACAATGAAGGACAACATACCACATAATGTAAGGTTTGTGAAGGTTTGTAGCTCATGTTGACGTTTAGGGGGTAGGATTGCTTGCTGAGCTGTAGGTTTGATATCCAGACGTTTCATTACCTGGCTATGTAACATAATCAGTGGCGAATTCCAAGTGAAGCGAAGCTGTTGTCGCCTGCTTTCTATTTATGTCTTTCTCCTGAATGGGATTCCTGTGGCTTGTGGTGATGTCGTTTCCTGCTCGCTTTCTGAGGAGTTGACAGATGGCATCTAGATCGATGTGTTTGTTTATGGCGTTGTGGTTGGAGTGCTAGGCCTCTAGGAATTCTCTGTCATGTCTTTGCTTAGCCTGTCCCATGATAGATGTGTTGTCCCAGTCGAAATGGTGATTTTTTTTCATCCGTGTGTGGCTATTCAAGAAGAATGGATACTCAAAAAATACAGTGCGCAGATTCCTCAAGAACAAACCACGGCAAGCAGACAAAGATCAGCCAGAAACCCTAACCACCTCACCATATATCAAAGAAGTTTCAGAAATGACAGCCAGACTACTAAGACCCGTCAGAATCTTTGTAGCACACAAACCCACCAACGCTCTCAAACAAAAATGAACAAACTTAAAAGACCCAGTACAACCCGTGGACAAAACCAACGTCATCGACAAAATTCCATGCAAGGACTGCCACAAACACTACGTAGGACAAACAGGAACAAAGTTAGCCACCAGGCTACACGACCACCAGTTAGCCACAAAACCCACGATACTCTCTCCCTCGTAGCACTACACACGGTTGAAAAAAAAAACACAATTTCGAACGGGACAACACATCTGTCCTGGGACAGGCTAAGCAAAGACGTGCCAGAGAATTCCTAGAGGCCTGGCACTCCAGCCACAACGCCATAAACAAACACATAGATCTAGGTACCATCTATCATTCCCTCAAAAAACGAACAGGAAATGACATCATCACAAACCCCAGGAACCCCATCCAGGAGAAAGATATAAATAGAAAGCAGGAGACAACAGCTTCGCTTCACTTCGAGGTCGCCACTGATGATGTCACCTAACCAGGTAATGAAACGTCTGGATATCAAACCTACAGCTCAGCAAACAGATGTATGCCCTATACTACATAATGCACCAAATACTTACAACCCGATATGTACGATTTTTTGATGACTCATGACTCATGCATGTCCTTTTGAACAACACTTTCGAACCTCGCACCATTTAATCAATACGAAATGAGATGGATACTATCTGCTGCTCACAACCAAATCATGCATCTGCCTTTCAAATTGCTGCGGCGCCAACACTGATACATGTGATATCCAATGAGTAACTGCTTTCAGTCCTGACCAGGGTGCGGTTATCTGTAGTTTCTCCACTAAATAATTCTCACTTCCTTTCGTATGTTCCCCCTTACGCACTGGCTTTCTCTCAACTGTAGGCAACCATGTGAACGTATTCTGTAAATTCAAATGCAGCACTCCTACTGCTTTTCATTTGTTGATGATGCAACGACGACAAACTCCACGGGTTTCTGAAAGATGATTTACCTTTTGTGTCGTTAAGCTGACTCTGTCTGCCATGTTATATGCTGATTCCCCATGTGTCTGTTTTTCATTTTGCTTCGAAAATATTCTAATATTTTGCTCATAATTAACACCAAGCTGCCCAATATTTAGTTTTGTTCAGCTTTCCCACCCATTCCCCTTTAAAATATTTCAGGATACAATATCTTCTTTACAATTTTCTGGAACCCGAATTTCCAGATTCTACAGCTAGTTGAAGGATGTTCCACAATTCTTTCTTACATCATTAAAAACAAACATTTGGATAAGTCCAGAAATCTGAAAATTTTGGAGGGATAAAGGTCAAGTACAGGCAGGTTCGTTTAGGATTATGGTTATTATGAACTGATTGGATTAAAGCGTCTGCTTCTGTGCTGTGTGAATCTATTACTCTGTCGTTAACTCTATTGCCATCTCCCTGAACACTCGGCGATGGGGTGCATGCGGTGAGTATCTTACCCAAGCTTGAATTCAATTAGTTTTTGGACAGCTTTTCTTTTGTATTTCTAATCTCACAATTTCTAATTTTCACCAGTCACTCTATAGGGTCAAACTTCTGGCAGATATTCTGTATCTTCATTTGTGGAGCTAGAACTATTGTTTTCCCGTCAGCGAGGGGCAGCAATAGACATTGTGACCGTGTGAATACATCAAAGCACTCCATCAGCAAGATAATGTCCATGATAACCACTCCTGCTCGGAAAATTCCAGGATCGCAAAAGTTGAATGAAACTGTTATTTCATGGTCGCTGACAGTACAGTCGTCTGCCTCGTCTGAGGTCACAGTTTATGCTGAAATAAAAGACACAAAGCTGTGTCATTTAAGAAACAAACCAGCTTCACAGTTTCCATATTGTATAGTTCCAGAGAGAGACATGAATAAGTCTGTGATCAAAGTATTTAAACTGGGGGAGTGACCAAAAGAGAACTGCAACAGCAAGTAATAGATGATGGTTTACTTACGAACAGCACTGGAGCAGTAGTGAAGACTGGGAATATTGTGGTGGTAGTAGTGGACAAGTTGAGTGATGCAGGGACTATGGAGAAATAAATCAACTCAGGTTCAAATTGGCCACGGTGATTATGAACATTTTTGTTGCTCTCCAGGCACTTGTAAGTGAAGGAAATGCATCATATGGAATTGGCATTGACTTTGTGATTTGAAGCGAATACAATAGCTTACTTTTTTTGCCAAATATAGAGAATAGACATAATGATCGCGTTAAAAATGATTTACAGAATTGATACATGCAATGAGACAGACTTACCTGGAACACCAACAATAGCGAGGATGGGATAGTAATCTGCCTGAATAATCATCAGTACACATTCTATCCGAAAAGATAACCATAACCAATCCTTAGAAATACAGTGAAGACCCCAGGATAAACTCCTGACCATTGTTGGAACATTCCAGTCTAATGTTATCAGATTATGGTCCATTTTGGAACACTCCAGTCTAGTTCTCAGATTCTGATCTCTCCCACTCTCTGGAGTTGCTGATCACAATCGTGTTGATGATGCTACTGCTGCTGATACTATGGGATAACACATTGAAACAAACCACCTTTTCATAAAAAAGGTAAGTACTCTCCTGACACAGTTCGGTTCCATGGAGACTGAAATCAACCACAGTCACTGAACAAACAGTTCCAGTTAACCCTTTTCACAATAACCCTTATAATGTAACCTGATCTGTGTGGGATGATAACATCGTCTGCTATTGGTCTTATTGCCCTTTTCCATTTATTTTTGCAAATGTTGGAGCGAAAGGAGAAAGGTGATGCTTTCTCTTCACAGGCTGAATTCTTCTGCTGCGTGATCCACATGCATTGATCCATGTAATTGTATTCCTAAAAGCCAATTGAAATGCTGTCACTATACTGAAATCTCCTCTATCACAACAGCTGTCAATCTAAAAACTGCCTCTTGGCACAACTACCCTGAACACGTATAAAAATACACAAGTGTGAATGTCTCTGAACTTCCCTCATACTGCTTCATTAAGGCAACATTGACTCTTTAACACAATGGATTTTCATCATTTGCCTGTAAAGCTGTAAACATCATATTGCACGGTTTGCATATACTTTGCTCAGATTTTCTGACCTTCGACCAGAAGTAAATTTTACATTTGCAATGACCTAGTTCATGAGGATTTAAGAGTCACAGCCAGAATATGTGTGTCATTGGTTTAGGGACAGAAAGGAATAGGAGATAGTGGCTGTGGAGAATGGAAAGTGATAAAGTGCCTTCTCACAGTCACCAATATCTTTTTGATAGACAGAATCAAATAAAATACAGGGAGAGAACAGAACAAACTTGGAACAAGGAATGGCGCGTGGAAGTGTAAACAAATCAGGTTAATTTGAAATAGAATGTAGGAAAATTATTTAATGCAAACTGCTTAATGTGTTTTTGAAGATAGATAAATTTGTCTACATGTGCACAAGACCGTGAGAATGGACAACAGAGATACAGTCACAAAAAACATGATCCATGAGATTTACAATATTTATAAAACATTAAAACATCCCTTAATTCTGTGTTGATGCCTTAACGTTCCCCTTTTCTGGGATTCCATACTGGAAACTCGCATTATTATTAAAATGTGTCTTGTAAATTTTTGCTTCTGTTATCTGAAGCTATTTCAGTTAATCCATTTTTTACCTGGTATGTTCTGTCAACAACTGCTGTTTGTCATATTATTCCAGATAAATGTTGTTGCTTCAAACACAACACTTGAACATGTTCCCCTGTTGTGCAAACACCTTCCAAAATATCACAGTACATGGGCATTGCCAAAAGGAATAGGAAGTCTGTCGAATTTTGTCAATGACCTCGTTTTTTGATATTTTATTTATTTTCTCCTCGTCTATATTCTGTCTCTTTCTTTTTCTCTTTGTACGTAATTAATTAATCTTCTAATCGTTCTCTGTATCCCAGCTCTGAAATCTCCCGCTCTCAGTTTAAACCTGTTGCTAACTCTTGGATGAGAAGCGATTATACTTATTCAAATTAAAGACAAGCACAAAAGGGAGCAGCTGGCCAGTGATAACTGAAAGAGGGAACAGAGCAGGGTAGACGGTGAACCAGAAATGGTAGGAGTTGCTCGGGATAAATCAGATGCACAGCTTAAATTCATCCCAAGGAGATAAAACGTACTCAGTGGAGGACAAGATAATATGGAGTGATAAGGGTTTCAGAGACAACAATTAACCAATCGCAAAAGCATACAATCTGCTGACGATTATTAGCAATCCAGAGGATGAGGAAAACTTTCAATACCAGCGGACAATAATAAATGAAAGCAATGGGGGAAGAGGATGAAATAGTATAGCCAGCCTGTTAAGAATATTACAGAGATTTGTAAGAGGGATTTAGATAAATAACAGAGAAGAGAGGGAAGTAAAAGGAAACAAACCGTTGGAAAATTAGTCTGGAGTACTTATGCGAAATAATGAAATGGCAGAGTATTTGAATAGAAACGTCTGCATCAGGTTTTCATGGTCCAGCCTGACGGGACTTCGAGAGCGTCAGGAGGCAGAGGTGAGTTTATAGACGATGACTAAATAGAAGGTGTTGAGGAATCGCAAAGTCATGAAGGCAGATATATCACCCAGTCCGGATGGTCAACACGTTGGGTTTCTGAGGTGAAAGCTGAGGTGATCATCGAGGCATTGCTGATGATCATTCTGGAATCGATGGAGTCATGGAGAGTCCCAGAGGACTGGAAAATTGAACGAAAACACCTCAGCCCGATTAAGGAAAGTGGGACGCAGAAAACAGGATGTTACATGTATCTAAGAAATTTAAAACTGTTGTTAAGAAGTAAGAACGCCAGATATTTGACTCACACTTCATTTCTTCACAAGCGAACAAAGACATTCCGGATGAAGCATAATTTCACTTGCACCATTCACAAGTGAATTTGCACCCAATTTACAAGTGTTTCTCTTTCACCTCAAATAAAAGCTGATTTGCGTTTTGCATTCTGCCTCCATGCCATTTGTTTCACGTCATCGCTCCTCCAACTCCCTAAAGGTATAACAAGTCAAATTTCCTTTCGTTTTCAATTCTGAAGAAGTATCACGCTGGACTTGAAACGTTAAGTCTATTCCCTGTCTCCAGACATGTTGGCAGACCTGCTAAGTTTCTCCAGAAATTGATTGTCGAGTAGACATATTAAGTCAAACAAAGAAATGTGGACCATATAAATCTGAATCAATAGCTAAACGTGCTGGAGAAACTGGGAGATTTGAATCAGGGTCACTATACCGAAAGATTAAATCTGTTTCCACTCCACAGATGATACCAGGCCTGCTTACTTCTCTAGCAATTTCAGTTTTTCAACAAGTTCCAAATGTAAGCATCAAAGCTGCTCAAACCACTGGTGCAACAAAAGCGCCATCCACCGGGAAGTGAACAATACCACAAGTGCACATTTCCATTGGTTCTGGAACGACGGAAGACTGACATCACTGCCACTACTGAGCTTTTAATCATACTCAGGGAGAGAAACAGAGGGAAACACCTTCCCTGTATACAGCGAAAATAGCACTTCAGGAAGGGAAAATAATCAGAAGATTACGTTAAAGTATTTTGTGCAATGAAAGAAACTGGTAGTGTTACACCATGGAGAGATCCTCAGCGGTGAATATATTAAAATGAAAGTTTGACTATATCAGAAACCAAAGTATATCACTGAGTACAGAGCTGATGGGAAAACGGATCTCAGTGTGAATTAACGACAACAGCGGAATTGCACTGCGGAGAATGAACCTCAAACTGTGTATTAATGTGGTGCTGTGCACCACAGCAGCAGCAGAAACAGAATTGTGTTCAATGATAACCTGTTCTTTATGCCTGGGATATTCCATCAGTCTACCATTAGCATCAAGCCGATCTATGGTTCAGTGATGAGTGTGAGTGAACATGCCAGGGTCAGGAGCATGTGAACCTGAAGTTGATGGCAACCCGTCAATGTGACCGCCTTTAAATGCATACATTCAAAACAGCAGAACTGACATCTGACAGAGAAGGCGAAACGTTTCCACAACTAACAGATCAGCTCGAAGCTCGCAGTTGTGCCACATCCAGTCGTCAATAATGCTGAAACCTTTTAAAAACTAATTCGAGAGGAGGGCTGCCCAAATATTCCCAACCTATATCATGTAAAAACCCTGTACAGCAGTATAATGGACGAGGATGTAGTATCTGCACCACCCTCAGGAAGAAGCCTTGATTGGATGATTCACCTCACCCCTGTCATGATGTCCACAGAATCACAGACTCCTGTCTTCACCCAATTCAATGCACTGCACACGACATGACAAAACAGCTGAACACAGCAGATACGACAATATAATAGGGCCTGACACGGTTCCTGCATTAGGGCTGAAGAATTATGATGCATAGCAACTCATGCCCCTGAGGAGTTTGTTTCCTTCCATTTCCAACTCTGACATCTACCTGGTAATGGGAAAAATTGGTCAGCTATGTCCAGTCCGCTAAGATGAGAATAATTATAATTCCACTAATTAGCACACCCTCAGTCCCATCACGACAGTCAAATTGATGGAAGTTTTTTTTGACAGAGCTGTGAAGCAGCACAGAAATAACCTGCTCAGTGCTGTTTCCGACAGGTCTCCATTTGGAGATGTCGCAGCTTTGGAAATGTCACTGGATTCCTAATCCAGACCAGGCGAATACTTTACTAGTTGGTGCAAGTCAGAAAAAACAATCGGCTTTCGAAATCAAAAATCTGTTGTCAGTAATATTGACTTTAAAACAAATATCGATTGAGAACAACAATTTGCTTCAGCAGTGTAGTTTCAGGAAGCAAATCTCCAGTGCTTCCTGTTCTGACCAAAAATTGAGGCAAGACAGACAGACGTGGGATAATCTCTTCAATGGTCTCTGAAACGGCCAACAAAGACACTCAATTGTATCAAAGTGCTCAAAGGTCTTGTCGTTCAAAATCGGACAGAGCAACTGGCACCAGCCTCAGTTCCAAAAGGGAATAGGAAACACAGTCCTGTCCACCCTGCAGAGACCTCCTCCCTTATTTCTGACAGCTTGTGACAACATTTGCAGAGCTTTCCTCCAGACAACGCAGAAACATCGGAAAGTATTAGACCAATCAACATATTAAGCCTCCCCACTCTCGTTCATGTTTGAACATCTCCTCACTGCACTTTTTGGACACAATGTCCATGTCCATTAATATGATTAACAATCAGAAACTACGAAATAGGATCAGCTGTATTTTATTTCGTGTTTAAAATGTGCTAAAGGATTCAATTTTGCAATGGCCGATCCCCATCTGTGTATGATATTCGTCGTCGCTCCCATCCCTTTCGTGTTTAGAAATCCTTATTGTATTCAGTTCCTTCGCTCTACAACCTTACGTTGCAGAGAATTCTCCAAGTTCGCCAGTCTCTGAGTGAAGACATTTATTCTCATCTCAATGCAGTGTAGCCTGCCTGTACCTAATACCGTGGCCAGTTGTTTTAGACGTCCCAGCCTGGGGAATTATCATCTATGCTACCAATCTTCCTCACCCTGTCAGAGCTTTTTGTATTTCACTGAGATCACCACTCATTTTCCTCAACGCCATGGAATATAAGCCCTTTCCACCCAAACACTGCTCCCAAAACAAACCTGTCATTCTGCAGGTCCAGTCTGGTCATCCTTCACTGCACATCTTCAATGCCAGATTTGTCTGTTTTGGGTTCGGAGACCAAAACTGCACACAATATTGCACAATTTTCGAGATGAGGTCTCACCAAAAGCTTGTAAAGCTGCAGTAAGCTATTTTTATTCCTCTACTCACTTCTCCTTTCAATGAAGGTTTTAACCATTTGTCTTCCTGCCTTATTTTTGTCCCTGCAATATTAATTTCAGTGACTGGTGTTGAGGGAGATCCATATGCTTTTCAGGTTAAAAGCGGCCCACTTGGTGGTCTATGAATATTGTCAGAATCGACTTCTCGATTCAGAACTCGCTGCCTTGCATGTACTTCAGATGCCTGCGCAGAGTAATTTAAAAATAATCGGGTATGTAGGTCCCATTATAGATCAAAATTTCCCACCAATTCAGATTTTCAAATGGTAGGCTGCTCTTCTACTTCTTTTCCAAAAAAAATACACAAAGTCACATCTAATTCCGTTGTTCTTCATCTGGCGTGTATCTGCCCATTCAGTGTAATTGTTTCAGTCACCTTCGAGCTTTTTTTTAACATCTTCTTCACCCAGTCATAACCCCAGCTGTATCCCATTAAAAGACTTGGATATATTACATTTGATTCCCTCTGCCAAATGTTTGGTGTGAATTGTGAGCAGACGAAACCCAAGCACCAATCTCAGTATATTCGGGGAGCCTTCCACTCGCAAAAACACCCATTTTTGCCTTCAACTGGTTCCTGTTAGGTCTGCCATTATAAAGCCATGTTCATATGTTGTCTCCAATCACATATGCTTTTATTTCACACAGTAGGTTTGGGGTTCCATCAAAAAACATCCCGAAAATCCAAATGAATTCCATCGATTGTTCTTCCACAATTTGTGGAAAGGATGGTTTCTCAAAAATTATACCCATTTGATAAATTTATATTTACTTTTTCTCTGCCCGTTAATTTCAGTCCCAATTATTTGTCCAAATCAGTTTACTTACTAAAGACACTGTATTTCATTTTTCAACAAATTTAGATGTTCTCCTTTTGCTGGGTTGTTTTTTTATCTTCATATCGGTTTCTGTTAAGACGGCACTGAAGTAATCGCTTCATAGTTCTGTAATTTTCCGTTCTCCATTATCCTTTGTCTGGTTTCAGACTATCAGGAAGATGCAATTAATTTCTTATTTTTCCATTGACATACGTTTAAAAGCTAGTACATTTATCTCTTATAACCTTTGCTGACGTACTGTCCAGAAACACAATAATTCCTATTTTAAACTGATCAGTGAATCACTTTCCACAATCATAGACTCCCATTCACTAAAATCATCGATGTCAATGTGTTGCAAAACCTTGACAAGATTCAGTTTTAGGACTTCTTACAGACAATTGCGAGGCAATGACCATTTACAACAGCAGATACTCTAATCATCTTCCATTGACATTCAAGGGCATTTTCATCACTGAAGTCGCCACTATAAACACGTGTATAGTTACATCATCCAGATTCTGAAATGAACCAGCCTTAAACCCATATCACTACAAGAGGCCAGAGGCTCGGAATTCTTCAGTGACTTCACAAAGTCGGATGTGGACGTGCCAATATTGAAATCGGTTGGACAACGTCGGAAGTCAGCAACACCAGGCTATTGTTCAACAGGTTATTTGAAATCACAAACTTACTTAGCGTTATCCTTGAGAGGGTCAGACGCTGCTATTACGGGACATGATGGTGTGGGGAGAGACTCATGTATTTTTTTCTACTTATTAGTTTGCTGTTGGAGTAATCTTCATTCCCTGTGTTCTCCATCATGCTTCCCCTGGACCAGAGTCGTACCATTGCCCCCATTATGCTGTCGACAAGTTCGTGGAGGTTAGTGACATCTTGTAAGGACACAGACACAGTATTCATTCACGAACAAAAAACCGAAATTGCTGGAAGAGCGCAGCAGATCTGGTAGTATGTGTGAAGTGAAATCAGAGTTACCATTTCGGGCCATTTCGAGTCTGATTCTTCCTCAGAACCGTCAGTCGTTTTCACAATGTGAACCGAATGGTGCCAGCCTGTTTGCAGGTGTCCTCGCTTTTGCTACTCACTGTAAAGCCAGTTCTAGTGCAGATTGATTTATGGGTTTACGAGATATGTGCGAACTATGGAGGAGAGCATCTCGACCATTACTTCCCTTCTTCAGAGTGAAACCTCACACTCACACCTGAATCTCAGAGACACAGAAAACAGTGCGCGTGGTCCAGTTCACAATGGACCCAGCTGGCTCTCGCCAATCGGAAAAAAAGGTGCGGGGCTGGTGGAATGGACGGCAGAGGTTGGGCCTCGAAGGAATTGGAGCGTCGGTGCGTAGCTCGATGTTCACACGTCACTAAGCTTACCGCCAGTGATTAAAAGCAGTTGCAGCACGACAATGATGTACTGATGAGTGCACTGTATGCACGAGCCGGTAAAGGGGGACACAGACGGATATCGGAATGAAACTGATGTCAGTGCAGTCTGTGAGGTTTTATAGACAATTGTGTACCAACATAGATCAGAATTTGAACTTTCCATCGCCTTTGCAGTAAACGGGAAAAGGGTTCCCGGGCCTCAGGAGGCGTGTGGAAAAGGTCACTGCATCTCTCTTGTTTGTGGACAATGCCTCGGGGGTTTATGGGAGAATGGTCATTGATTTTCATCAGAGTTGGAGGATGGGGAATGGGGTTGGGGCAGGAGGATGGGGCTGGGGCTGAAGAGTGGGGATGACTGTTACAAATCATGGAGTGAGCAAAAATGTTTCATGTGGTTATGTGCAACATGGCACATGTGCTGTTTTCCTTTGTCACAGGAAAGAGTAATAAGATAAAGATTTGTCTCTTCTGTCAGTGATGGACTTCTTTTTCTCTAATCACCTTATAAAGTGTTTGAATTTGGAAGGTTTTGGAAATTACAAACAGACATCACGCAGATACTCTTTACACCAAGATATGAACATCATAACACTTATGACTGTGGGAGGAAATATGTTATTTCAGGTATTTCAAGTGACTTCAGGTTCAACACAACTACTCTTTGTTGCCCTCTGAACGCAAGCAATCAGTCGGAGCTATTAGGGATAGACAACAAAGACGGGCATTGCAAATGATGTCCATGACATAGAAAGAGTTGAACTGTTTCGAAAGCAATTTCTGCTTCATTACAAACTAAGTCTGCGTTGGCCTCTCTCGGAAAGACAACACAGGGAGAGCTCATGCTAATCCAAATGTAAAGCATACAACATGAAGTACAAGGGGGATAAGGTCGATATACACTGCTTTGGAAAAATGGACGAAAATATAGTTCCTTTGTTCATCACTTTAGTTTGAAAATGTATCTGTGAAAACACAATATCATTTTGAGAATTGAAATAGTAAGTTTGGTGGCAAAGATTGCAAAATAGAATTCGAATTTGGTTTTATTGACATGCGTGCTCAAGTACGGAAGACAGGAGTAAACTGAACAGTTTGAAACGTCCACGTTTCATACTGACATTTTCGGTAGAAGATACGAAAGTACAAAATGTTAGATAAAGAGTCGAGAAGTTACCAAGATAAAAGTGATAACTGGATGGTTCTTGTCCCTAATAGAAATGAGAATCAACGACTAAAACGCAAATAATCCAATTTTATCGTGAAATCTGTAAAACATAGGACAGAGGATGAATGAAATAGTAATTCCAAGTATATAAGTTAGGATTTGAATCCATGTTTCCAACAGCTTAGATCAGGTGGTGTGCAGTCGCCACCATTTCCAATGCGTCAACTGAGGAGTTTTCTGGGTAATCAAAGAAGGAGGACGGAGGAAAACTTTGGCTACAAGAGTTTTTCCTTTATTGAGGTTTATTTCATTGTTAGAGTTCATTTCTTTGTTTCTTGATGTAGTAATCTCTGATTTATAAGTTGTTGGCTTGAAGAAACTAATTATGAATGAAATAAACTAATATTGTACATAGCTCACACTACTGGGTTTAGTAAAATACACCATCCTGATTAGTTGTCTGTTGCCGAGTTTTATCTTGTATGCACTCAGAGATCTGTTGCTCTACCCGCCGTCATGCCTCCATCCATTAACATTTCCATTTCTCTCACTTTCCCATCCTCATGCAACTCCCCTGCCCCCTGGTACCTCTAGGATTCAACTCCAATGTGTAAGTGTCCAGACTTGCAGTTTACAGATTGGTCGAATTTATGGCTCATTCGGAAGACAATATTATTTTAACTTGACACCTGTAATGTCAAGGCTTACACGACCGTGGGCCAAGTTTAATCAAATTGGGATCAGAACAGTTAGGTGGTTATTTGCTTTACTGGCAATGATGGAATGGCAACAATTGGTTGTCATGCCAACATTGCCCGCAAATTTGGAGTTTATTTTGGAAATTTCGTCTAGCTATTTATGGTTCAGTATAAACCAGTTCGAATACACTTGTTACGATAAGGCCATGACCCTATCCATTAATTAAACTAAACATCTGGAAAAGCTTACCGCTCCTCGAAATCTGTAAAAATATGAGTGATAGATAACTTCCAATTTCCACTGTTTAAAGAAAGCAAAGTCAATTGGTCAATAACCTACAACTATTTAAAACATTACACATCTTTTCTCTAAAATGCTTTTATCTACTTCCAACTCGATTGTTAGAATTAAAGAAATACGCACCAAGTTATTTTCAAAGCCAAACAACGGTTGCTGTCAGGAGTACCTTTCTTCATTTGGCTGGAGGATCTTCCTGGGTCGTCTTCCTATTTTTTACAGCGAAGATATTTCATGTCAAACAAATACATCTGATACTGAGTGTTTTTGATTGACCGTCTTCCGCGATAGCAGTTACTCTCTTGATGACAGTTAATCTGTCTAACTTCGAACATTTCTTTTTTTAAATGTAATCAAGAGTTTGGTGCTGGAAAAGTATAGCCGATCAGGCAGTATTCAAGAAGCAGGTGAATTGACGATTCGGACATACGCCCTTCATGAGAAATGAGGCTTGTGGGCTGGGTGACTTAGAGATAAATGGGACGAGGTGGGGCTGGGACGAAGGTGCGACACTGCTAGAGGCACAGCGCAATATCTGTCGAATGTGGATGGATACTTTGGGGCCTTGGACGAAGATGAGGGAGTGGTGTGGGCATAGATTTTGCAATTCCTGTGGGGGCAAGGGAATGTACCAGGAGAGGGGAGTGGGGTGTTTGGGGGCATGGACGTGACGAGGAAGTCGTGAAGGACATGGTCACTCCAAAACGCTCATAGCGGTGGGGAGCGAAATATATCTCTGGTGCCGGGATCCGTTTGGAGATGACAGAAGTGGTGGAGGTATATATGGCTAATATGGGAGGTTGGTGGAGAGCAAGGTGAGGACCGGCTGGTGTTCTGTCCTTGTTGCAATGGGCGGGTGGGGTACAAGGGCGGTGGGGCAGAAAATGGAGGACATGTGCTGGAGGGCAACGATAACCAGATGGTAAGGGGAATTGCTAACTTGGAAGAGGAAGGTCATCTGGGATTTTCGAAAGTGGAATTGGTCACCCTGGACACAGATGCGGCGGACGTGGTGGAATTGGGGAGAAGGATATCGTTTCTACAGGACGTAGTTTTGAGGATGGATACTTTGTAGTAGTATCTAGGTAGCTGTGGGAGTTGGTTGGCTTTTAGGAGATGTCCATGATTAGTTTGTCTCTGAAGACAGTAATGCAGAGGTCCAGGAAGGGGAGGGAGATGTATGAGATGTGACGGGTGAATTTGCTGTCTGTGTAAAAGGTGTTAGTTATATTGATGAACTGTCCAACCTCCTCGTTCAAAGTGGTACAGTCGAACTGCTACAGTCATCGATATAAGTGAGGAACAGGTGGTGGGTGGTGGCGGTGTAATTGCAGATGCTTCCTGCCCTGCTATGGTTTCCCAGCAAAACACTCTTGACTCTGATCTCCAGCATCTGCAGTTCTCACTTTCTCCTCATATCAAGCCTCAGTCCATTTGCTGTTTCTTCATTACTCATTCACAGGATTTAGTTCTTATTGGGTTTTTTTTGTCTGATACCAGTTACACTTTAGGAGGTGGTGATGAGCTTAAATCACTGAGGTCTATGTGCAGTTGGAAAACGCAAAGTGCTGTTCAGTTGTGTAATGCAGGTTTTGGAATCGGTGATACTGAAGGAACTGCAATACATTTCCAAGTCCGGATGCACAATGGTTTGAAGGTCTTTGTGATCCGATGTATCTGATGTCCATTTGCTTCCAGTTGGAAATGGTCACGGAGTTTGGAATGTATTGTCTCAGGACCTTTGGAGAATTGCTGCAGTGCATCTTGTTGTGACAGAGTATTGGTGGCGGATGGCATACATATTGATGGATGTGAGGCCAAACAAGAGGCTGCTTTGTCATATTAGCTTCAAATTGTCCATTATTCGAGCGTTCTGAGGAATTGTCACTAGACGCAAACACCGCACACAGATGCTGCCAGACCCTTGTGATTCCACCAATTTTTGTTTTTATTACTCGCGTGTCTTTGAAGCTGCACCTATACAGGCAAAAGGGAACAGTCCATCATAGGCCGGACTTGTCTATGAGATTTTGGACAGGTTTTGGGAAGTCTGGAGGTGGGTTATTCATTGTGAAATTAGCGGCTATGTACAGCTCTTGTAGTCATAGTGTTTATATGCTTTTTCTTGAATGTGGATTAGATCGAGAAAATAGTTCACGATGGATTAGGAATATAAACTGAGTAAAACTAGTAAAATCAACAAATATTCCATCTGCAGATGAGGTATTCTGAATGGATGAAGTTCTTTTTCTTGACAGTGCTTCCGCAGTAACGATGATTACCTTTGGTTTTTAAAGCTTGTTCATATATTTAATATCAAGGATAACATTGGCACTGCACAACTCAGATGATCACGCAGCGTCTGGTGACACTCAGTATCCCAACTGGAAAAATTAATATGTTTTCGGGTTGAATTTAAAAAAAAAACTTGAGTTTGTCAATGTAAACTTGAGCGAATGTTTGCATTGGAGTCCCAGAGTGAAATGGTAACCCCAGAATAGAATCTTTCGCTTTCATTGCTGTCTTAGTAACTGTAGCATTGCACAACAGATCAATCTTGGTCTTTGAAAAACCAAGATTATTTTTGAACGAATTTCCATTGAATGAGAAATGCAGAGGATGTTTCTCATTCTTCGTTTATATTTTTCTTGTCTTTTGTGAAATGTATCTTTTACTTCAACTTTTATTTGACTCTGGTCTGGAACAAAAATAACAAGTCCTTTGCTCAATCATGGCTCTGGTAGTTATTTCACAAAACGAATCTTAGGCTTTTTTAAAAATCGAAGTGACTTTGATACAGAAAAAATAAATAGAGTGTGCAGTGGGAAAAGCAAACAGGACTTGCGGGAAACACTCAGGATGTCACCCATCATTTTTGGAGAGAAAGCAGAGTTAGTTTTTTTTGGGTCCAGCGACACTTCTTTTAATATGTGTACAAGGTTAAAAATCACACAACACCAGGTTATAGTCCAACAGGTTTAATTGGAAGCACACTAGCTTTTGGAGCGACGCTCCTTCATCAGGTAGGAGCACAATCACCCGATGAAGGAGCGTTGCTCTGAAAGCTAGTGTGCTTGCAATTGAACCTGTTGTACTACAACCTGGTGTTGTGTGATTTTTAACTTTGTACACCCCAGTCCAACACCGGCATCTCCGAATCTTGAACATGTGTGTAATGGATAGTTTAAACATAAAAGATCGAAGAAGTTTCATGAATACAGTAACAGTTACAATAGTCTCAGATTCACTGAGGAGGAAAATTATCATCAAACCTTTTTTTCCATTACTCTACTTCATGGGGAAGTTCTTGCGTTGTTAATTTATATCTTAATCTTCGTTCTTTAGTTTGGTTTATTGGCTGGTTAAAGCTGCTGGTATCCACACAGAGTGATGCAGATCTGCTGGCTTTCATGAATGAATCTTCGGTGTTTTGGAAAATCTCTGGTGACGGGGTCCTCTTATGTCCTATTCTCCTGGTACTTTTGTGAAGTTGTTGGTGAAGGAAAATGAACTTTTAAATGGAAAACGTTATATAACTGGTCGAGTCAGAGTCATTGTGTGGAGATTTATTGTCGAAACATAATGTGAAGATCTTAATTAGTTCGTTATTACTCCTACCCAAATTTTGCATAGATTGAGCAAACAAACCAATGCAGGTTGGAATGACCTCATACATCTCTTTGCTGTCACGCAGTTGTAATTTGTAGTGCTCAGGTGCAGTTTTGTAGTACATCTGAAATAGTATACAATCCAGAGATTTCGGTGAGTAAGGGATTTTAGACGCTAGTTTCCTTTAATAATTTGTCACTGAACAGCTGTGCAGAAGTTGAAAGGAAATTTATGTGTGCACTTCTCTATCCTAAAAAAAATGTAGATTAGATAAATAGCACAGCATCTCAGAAAAATTGTGTTATTTAAACTTTTTTTAATCTCAGATATCTTTCGGCAATTTTAAGGCTTTGTATATATCGGTTAAGTTTGAGAGATTTCATAAATCTCACTAACATTAATAAGGCCTATTAATTGTTCATTAAGTAACAAAATTAAAGGTGGATTCAAAGAAAATGGCAGTGCAGTTAATGGGTGTGGTTGCTGGGTGTGGGATATCTTTAATACAGAGCAAAAGAATCTCGCAATATTCATCTTCGAGTTTATGATCTGTTGGTCAATCGGAAGACACTGTGGTGCCCCAATGTAATATTATTTCGATACATCATTTGAATTGGCATTCAGAGAATTTAGAACAGGGTCTTCCAATTTGGTCAGTGCCGAGGTACTGGAATGTGCAGCTGTGGTCGGTCTGTGAACCCAGGAGGTAGAGGAGACGCCGCTTTTGCTGGTGTCCAGTAGACCTTTGGTATTTGCAGCCTATTTAGATGAAGGCGAGGAGTGCAGGATTGTTCAGCGGACACCCACTGCGCCATAATATCGGGAGGCTTTCACATCTGGTGCAGAATGAAGTGCAGTAGCATTAGGATATAACATGGTGAAGGGTATTGACAATTTATTCTGTGGGAATTAACAAGAGTCCAGAACACACTCTTGCCTTCTTGTTGACTGGGCTTGTGACAACTGCTCAGAGCTGACAAGCAACGTCCAGCGGAAGGGGAGAATTCAGTCATCGTGAGGTTGACTGTATGTACGATGTCAGCATGTACAATGAAGACAGAACAAGGCAGATGCTCTGCACACTTATTGTGACAAGTATGGCACGAAATTAAAGGGCCGAATCTCACAGGTAACATCCCCATTTTGCAAAAGTGAAATCTGAAAAGACATGGGAGATAAAATGGGCAATAGTACAAAATAAAGTTAAGAAAACTAAAAAAAAAGTTAACAGAAAATTGTGAAGACTTTGTGCGTGGTGTGGTGAACATTTATAATCAGTCAGATTAATTAGCAATTCAGTGCAGTCGAACGGCCTCCCAACATCGGATGGATAAAGAGAAAATAAAGGATTCTGGATGCTGGAAATCTGAAACAAAATCAGAAATCGTTGGAGGAACTTAGCAGGCATGGCTGTATCTGAGGAGAGGACAGAGATTTAAGTTTTTAAGTTCAGTGATGCCAACACAGGTTTTCATCCACAGATACTGACAGAACTGTTGATTTTCTTCAGGTATTTTATGATTCTTTTCGTTCGATTCTTTGCTTTCATTAAAACTGGAGAAAGAAAATATATAATTGCATTATTCAGTGCGATCTAACGACCACCGAATAGTGGGAAGGATATAGATGAAGAATATGTCAGAGCTTATAGATAAAATTTAATATTATCGGGTAGATAAAATGGAGCACTTCAATAACTCAAACATTTCCTGGGATAGGAATAGTTAATTTCCTTTGTGAGCTGCATAATCACCCTGAGCTTCTTCACACAACGGACATTGTGCTGACATACCAACCACCGGTCTCGGGAAGTGAACGCCATGCAAAGATTGTGGGGATCCACGCATCAAATAAAAGGTTAGAGGGAGTATCAGTGACATTATCAAAAGAAGTGAGGGATTAACTTTCTAAATATGTATTCAACAGAATAGCCTATCGTCGGTAAAGGAAGCTTTGCAAAATGATTTGTAATAAATGGATTAAGTAGGAGAAAGTGAGGACTGCAGATGCTGGAGACCAGAGCTGAAAAATGTATTGCTGGAAAAGCGCAGCAGGTCAGGCCGCATCCAAGGAGCAGGAGAATCGACGTTTCTAGCATAAGCCTTCTTCAGCCCTTTCCTGAAGAATGGCTTACGCCCGAAACGTCGATTCTCCTGCTTCTTGGATTCTGCCTGACCTGCTTCGCTTTTCCAGCAACACATTTTTCAGCTCTAAATGGATTAAGTGACAGTATGGGAATGTTTCATGGAATTCAGAATGATGGGAGAAAATGAGGATGAGCATTTCCGAGTAAGAATAACCAACTGAGGGTGAATAGACATCATTGTCTCAAGAACGGTATTGTGATGGTTTGAATGGAATGTGTGGTTAGCAGAAAAAAAACAGCAGTTTAGCAAAGGGCTACCTTCAAATTTGAGATGGATTTGTTACATTCACGGTATAATCTCTCAAAAGGGAAAAAAATGAAAAGAAATCCACACATCAGATGATGAAGAAGCTACAAAAAAATTTAGAGAAGGAAAGGTGATAATCACGACCAATGAAGACTACATTTCACCTGGTGGGCTTTGTCTCCAATATTCAATTAATTTTCCAGATTTGTTCTGATTGGTTTTACAATGACAATGTCAATGCGAACATACATCGCATGCAAACCTCAGAAACACCGAATGGAGATAAATACTCTATTATGGCTTATTTCTACCAGTTCTGGACAGTGGTAATCCTGACCCAGTGACTGCCATTTCTTTTATACCCACCCTCACTTCACATGCCCTATTTTGGGAGAAATTATGTGGAAAATATAAACGCACTTCCAGTGACTTGGTCTTCCAATGATAAGCAAACTCAAACAAGAGCCGTCCCGATAATTGCAATTGCGAGATCAAATCAATTTCTTTTTAATTTGGGAAAGACAATGATAACGTCATTGCACCTTTAGGAATCTGAATTTTGGCTTTCTGCTCAATTACGTTCCCTCCTTGATTAGAGATTACGATAATTTCCCTTCAAAGATGTTAAGTGAACTGATCTGTAATTCCCCGATTTTCATCTTTCAGCCTCCTTTAAAAGCAGAGTAACGTTTGCAATTTTCCATTCCAGAGAGACAACTCATGCCTCTAGGCAATTGCAGAGTCGAGTTACCTACTCTTCCTGTGTTTTTTTATTTAGAAACTCAACGTGCCATTTCATGGATATGCAGCTTCCATCGTGGTTTCCTTGTCCGAAAATAGAACCATCCGAACAGTCACCACCATGAGTTTATAGTCCTCCTCACTGACCAGAAGATGGACTGGAGAACCGAGACTAACACAATGATTGTCGACACAGGACAGAAGCTGGGGATCTGAGACAATTGTCACAACTCGTGACTTTTCAGAAACTCCACAAAACCAAAAATCTTCATGTCAGCACCATGGTGGAATAAACCACACTCGTGCTGATGTCGAAGCCACAACAACACAACAACGTCCAACACAGAGCAGTTCACTTGATTGAGGTTCCCGCTCCTCGATTATGTTCCTTCTGCAATATCTACTGCCCTGCAGCTGCAGTATGCACTGTCAACAGGATGATTTGCAGTGAGTCACCGAGCTTGCTCCTTCCATTACAAACTCCATCACTGAGGAGGCGAGAGCAGCTCAGACTTATGTACAATCCCCAACTTCACATTTCCCTCCATACTCTACACCATCCTGGAAAGAGATTGCTGCTCTTTTGTCAGTGTCATTGTCTCCAGAAGCCGTAAGACCATTGTGGGAGCACAGTCCCCACCAGGAAAGCAGAAATTTCCATTGATGATTCTAGACCAATTTCTCAAGCCAGTATGTGCGGGCTGATATATACTGAAAATACAGCATCGTCGATATCTAATGGCAAATAGTAAAACAAACAGGAAAAAGGAGCTCATTTAGCTGGTGATGTACAATAAGTTTTATCATTTCTCCAAAATGCTGACACTGAAGAGTTTATGCCCTGTTAAGTCTGAACATACCACAGCGAATGAGAATTGATCTGTCCCTTGTCTTCCTATTAATCAATGAAGAACGGAAGGTGAGTGAGCGAGTGAATGAGTGAGTGCGTGAGTGAGTGAGTGAGTGAGTGCAGCTCCAGCAAATAAAAATTGGACTCCCACATTATTTGGACACAGTCTTCTAGGAGGGTCGACATATTCAGACCTGTAATTGGGAATGTAATGCACGTGTCAACAGCGTTTACTTTCGTATACTTCTAAAATATCCAATTCCTCCGAAAAACAAGCATGACCAGCAGGACTTTTTGAAATGTTAAAGATTATTACATTCGCTTCCTTTTAGTTTCTGAATTATATGTCATCTCAGGTAAGGGCAATGCACAGTTTCACAGGAACACAGATCTAACATGTAATTTTTACATTAGGTACTCGCTTTCGTCACGATTTTGATTCGTTTCCATATCTGGAGAGATAATGTCAGCACTAGGAAGATTGTGTAGACAGGTTACACTTGAGTGTGAGCATTCAACAAGTCCCTCATAGTCCTACTGTTGAGGAACTATCCACTGGCCTACATCAACATTCGCAAACAAACCCGTTTAGTAACACAGGTGTAAATGGAGGCCATTCACAACATCTCGACTGTTCCACAATTGCTGAGATTAATTCTTATTGGTTATTGTAGTTTACAAGAGACTTCAGAAAGATAATTAATTGTCATTGGTCACACTTTCAAACAGAATTTTCAAAACCAAAAGGAATATACCATTCCATTCTGTTACAGAATTTATCTTATTTTCATAACATGATCGCCAAGCTGCAACTTACTCTGCGTTGCATGCTCGCATCTGTGCTTATCATGGGATTCCGAACAGGTTTGACCCTATCAATGATGCTTATAGATTTGGTTGACTGAGTTTTTCCCTACAAACAATGCTCACGGAATAGGATCTGACTTCATCGTTCACAACCTTAACGAAGTTTCAGAGAGTCATACAACAAGGAAACAGACTCTTCAGTCCAACTAATCTATGCTGCTTTGAATCGCAAACTAAATTATTCCCATTTTGCTGGCCCACAACCCTCCAAAAAGTTGTATTCATGCTCTTATCAATGGAATATTTGGATAGAATCCAGAAGTAAAACCTGAAATAAGCCTGGATATCAGGACATCCTGCAGAATCCAGACGACTCTCAGTTTACCATTTTAGCCTGTCAAGTGAATACTGTCTTGGGCAGAAAAAATAACATATTTTCCAAAAATTAGAAGTCTGTTACATCAATAAAATGACAAAAGGGATGAATTTGATTATGTCTGCCATGTAGTCACCACGGACTCGATCGGACCCATGCTGTTTCCTCTCTCTCATATATTGTGCCGAATTGCTCACATAAACCAGAAGTTTACAGATCCTGATATAGTGGGGTTGAAGCAACCGAAAGCAATGTCCCTGAATTCATAGATGGCACAAAGATAGGTGGAAGGATATGTCGTCTACAGGAGGCGGGAAGTCTACAGGTGGACTCGGACAGCCGAGCAAAGTGTGCAAAAAGTGGCAGATACAAATTAATGTGGGAACTCATGAGGCTGTGGACTTCGGTAGGAAGAGTAGAAGTATAGGATACGAGTGAATACTGTTGTCAGCTTAACATTCACGTTGACTTCAAAATTCGGAAAGCAAATGCAACGTTAGCATTCATTTGGAGATGGCTGGAATAGAACATAGAACATGAAACAGGAGAGGCCTTTTGACCTTCATTGCGCAGAACTGTTGAGTGAACCTGAAGCTTATCTGTCGTATACTATTTCATTTTCATCCACATGTTTATCCATTTTCAGCTAAATGACCTAGTTGGCGAGTCTACTGTTGTCAAAGGCAGTGCTTTCCATGCCTCTACTTCACTCTGAGGAAAGAAACTACCTCTGACATTTGTCCTAAATCGATCACCCTTCAATTTAAAGCTACGTCCCATTTTGCAAGCCATCAGAATCAGAAGGAAAAGGCTCTCACTGTCCACACCAACTAAATCTCTCCTTATATTGTATATCCCTATTAAGTCACCTCTGAAACTTCTTCCCTCTAAAAGTGTCACATCCCATAAGATCTTCCGTCCATACCAGGCAAAATCCAAGTCAATCTCCTCTGAATCCATTCCAAATTGTCAACATCTTCTGTATAATGCGATGACCAGAACTGTACTCAATACTACATGTGGGGCCATACCAGAGTATTGAGCAGTTGCAGCATAACCTCTTGGCACCGAAACGCTCTCCCTCTCCCACCAAAAGCTTACTCACCAACTCTATCCATCTGGATGGTAACTTTCGGGGATCTATGTACAGGTACACCGAGATCTCTCTGCTTATCTCCACCGCAAAGACTCTTACGATTAGCCCAGTATTCTTTATTCCACTTGTTCCTTTCAATGTGAATCACCTCACACATTTCCGTGCTCAACTCCAGTTTCCACCTGTTGGAACAGCTCTGCAGCTTATTTATGTGCCTGTGAAATCTATAACATCCTTCAGTACGATTCACAACTCCACCGACCACAGCGTATTCGCAAAATTACTAACCCTTTCCTTTATGCCCTCATTCTGAGTCAATCATAAAAATGAAAACAACATTGGGCTCAAAACTGATCCTTGAGAGATGGTACAAAACTTGTAACTGAACTGTAGGATGAACAATTTTCATCAACTACCACCCACTGTCTTCTTTCAGCGAGACAAACCCAACTTCATAATCATCGGCAATCCCATGCCTCCGTATTTTGTGCAATAGCCTACCGTAGGGAAACATATCAAACATTATGATGAAATCCATATACACCTGAACAACTGCTTTACTGTCATTCGCCTGTTTTGTCCCCATCTCAAAGCACTCAATTAGGTTTGTGTGGCACGAACTAACCTTCATGAAATCGTTTCGACTCTCCCTAATCAACTTATTCAGCTGTAGTTGATTAGAAATATAACCTTTCGATCTCAACATTTTTTCTAACACTTTACCCAGAACCGTAGTCGAGCTCACTCATCTATAATATCCTAACTTATCTCTACTCTCCTTCCTGAACATGGGGACAACATCTGCCATTCTCCAATATTCTGACACTATTCCTTCAGGCAATGATAAATATAAGAGCAGGGATTCACTTCTGAGGCTCTCTGAGACAAGGTCTGACGGCATTGGAAATATTGTGAGCAGTTTTGTGTCTCTATCTAAGGAACAATATGTTGAGCTTGTAGGGCGTTCCCAGGAGATTCACAGGAATAATCACAAGAATGAAGGGCTTGTCATTGAACAAGGGATTAGAGTCTCTGGGACTGTGCACAATTGTTTTTATCAGGATGATATAGAATCTCATTGTAAGTTACAGAAAACCGACAGACATAGATAAAGTTGGCATGGTGAATAGTTTTCGGCGAGTTGGCGAGATGAACATTCGAACGCACAGCCTCAGCATGAAGGGACGTCATTTTAAAACAGAGAAAGTAGGATTTTCTGCTGGAAGAGTGTGGTGAATCTGTGGAACCGAATTCCGCCGAAGGCTATTGAGGTAACGTCATTCAGTGGAGTGAAGACAAAGGTAGGTTGGTCTGTGAATCGCAAGGCCATCAAAGATAAACTGATGGAGTCAGGACAACAGGGTCTAGATTCTCTCAGCAATGACTGAATGGTGCAGCAGACTTGATGGGCTGAATGACCTACTTATGTTCCTATAGCGAACGGACTTGTGGTCTAATGCGATAATGAGGCAATACACACGTGCCCACTTGCAAATATATTTTAAGAAGTCACCCTACTGGGAAACTTTATTTAAGATGTAACCTTGGCCCTTTCAGATTGGGCGAGTCATTGTTCCAATTCCAGCATTGGACAAAGGACTTCTTTTTAAAACCTAGTCAGTAGTTTACAAGCAAACAGAGAATGATTAGAGAAAATAACCACTTCGCAGTTTCCGTGCTGTGAGGAACTCCCCAGCACGAATTTTCTGAAGGCCAACTGTTAATTTGATTTTATATCTGTCTTCGACTGAAATCGGCTCTCCTGTGATACATGAAACTAATAACAGAGGTAGGCAGCTCTGAAAACTCGCTGCCTGGTTCCTCAGATTTGCACGGTCCTAGTTACAATTAAGGAGGTGGCAATGAGCTTAAATTACTGCAGTCTATGTAATGTAGGGAAACCCGCAATGTTGTTCGGCAGTGTAATCAATTATCTTGACTGAGCATCACGAAATGATACTTAATTTTTCTCCTCTCATATGGCCCCTGCTCCCTCTTTTGTTTTAAAGTAACTTGCTCTGATCTTCTTTGGAGGTTTGCAATTCCGAGGAATGATCCCCCGTTGTGAACCGTTAAATAAAGATGCTATGATATTTGCTGAAGGTTTTCAGCAATGTCTGTTTATATACTGATATTCTTTTGCCAACCTAATAGACCAATGCAAAAAATTATAAAACAGTGATTACTCTTCCGAAAAAACCGAGGAAATCAAATCTATCATTGACAAATGTCTCAAAGCTGCAGCACTGACAATCACATATTCTCTCGCCCTCCTTCTTTGTTTACCCCAAAACCTCAGGTGATACCTTGAAAATTGTGGCCACTGCAGTCTATCTCTTTCAGTTTGGAATATGGATTCAAAACCCACTTCTATAACCGATGGATTTTCAATTCAATCAGTTCTAAGACTACGTATGAAATTATTTCTCCAATGCGAGTCTCATTCGTGGTGATCATAAAAGGAATAATTCCTCTTGTGTAAGTTTCCAGAAATGTAGTCTGAATGTTGGTCCGTTTAAGGGCTCAGTTGGAAGCCAACCTTGTTTTCACTTGGTAATTATAATGTCAAGGCTTACAAGACTATGGATGCAATGTTAGAACATGGAATCAGAATAGCTCGGTGGTTGTTGTTTTCTTTTACTGACAGTTTGGAAACAGCAACAATTGGTTGTCTTGCCGATAGTGTCGCTAAAATTGGATGATTAATTTGGTAAAGATGCCAAGTTGTTTACTGTTCATTATGAACTTGGTCTGTCCTCATATTTGCGGCATGGCGATGTCACGCTGCCCCTGGTAACGCCATCATTATCAACAGGGGAATCTAATTGAAGGTTGATGCAGGGTAGAAGGAGATTTAGTCCACTTTTGGATGCAGAAAATAACATGTTTGTTGCTAACAGTTAGGTGACACTTCGATCAATCTCCCCTTTGCAATGCTGACGATCCTCCCTCATCAGCAGTGGTTTTTGAGATGGCCTGGTGGCTCAGTGGTTAGCAAGGTGTCTCCAAGCGTCAGTGATCCTTATTCGATTACAGCCACGGGAGTTTTCACGTTCTGCCCGCATTGGCCTGGTTTCTTCCAGGTGCTTTGGTTTCCTTCCACAATACAAAAACTTGCAGTTTCAGTAAATCGGCTATGCTAAATTGGGAATAGAGTTTAGCGATGTGTCAGTTAATTGCATTAGTCAGGGATAAAGTGATGTGTGGTAGGGGAATTGATTTGGGTGAGCTACTCTTCAAAGCGTCGTTGTGGATTTGCTGGGCCAAACGGCCTGTTTCCACCTTCTGGGAGTTAAACCATTTGTGGAAATTAAAAATGTTAACAAAGAAAGTGGACATATCATATGATCACATTGGAACACAGTGTTCTTTTAAAGCTTTCGATGTTGGAAAATTCTTAAGCACCTCTCCAAATTATTAGCACTAACTGATTTGAGCATTATTAAAAAGCACATAACACCAGTTTATAGAAATCTAACCTGTCAGACGTTAACCTGGTGTTGTGTGATTTTTAACTTGGTCCACCCCAGTTCAATATCAATTCCTTCACGTCATCATTTGAGATCATTAATAAGATAATTTGTCCTATTTGTCAATCAGAGAATTGAAGGATGGATTTATCTTGGAAGCTGGATCAATATAAAGTCGCACGACTGACACAAGTTCAGAACTCAACCTGTTTGAGGGACAGCTGTAGTTAGATGCACAAGATCACTCAAAGGTGAGTTTAATCATGCAAGGTATGACTTTCCTTTTGGACTTCAGTGATGGGTAGACAGATGGACCAGGAAAGATAGGAAAAGAATTAGCTGTTTCATATGAAACATGGGATGGTGTCTATGTGATTTGTGATTTGAAGTGTATCCAGCCACGATAGAGAGGAATTGTAAGGCGTCCTCACCCTAACTGCCCTCAATTTGTTGAGGGCATTTTCTGATTTTTGTCTCAGCCTGCTCTGTCATTTCTCCCGATCTGGGAGATGATTGAGTTCCAAATCCTGCCATTGCTGCTCTGTACTAACTGACAGTGGTTAGCAGGTCGCAAAACTGGATAGATTCATACTGCACAGGTTGAACCTGGACGTTTCAATCTGGATCCTTTAACATACGTAGCCTACTGATTTCATGTCGATATTTTCCTTGATAGTTGTCTACTTTTAACAATAGTAATTATTACCTACTTTTTGACACATTTCCTGTTTAAATCTTTGTTTTCAAGGTAGATTTATTTGGATCAGGGTGGACATTTATGTCTGAGGGATGTTACGTCTCAGGTTGAATCAGCTTCAGCTGTGTTCAGGTGCAACAATATGAGATGTTCTGGGATGCGGTGCTCATTCACTGATGGAGTACAGGAGGAAAGACTTATGTTTAATGTCACAGTGACCAACATTTGAAAGTCCCGTGAATATCGGGTCTCAGTCCAGCTGTTATTTCCTTAATACACATTCACAGGATCGAGCACTTATTGATTTGGTTGATGTTTATTGTCCTTTCCTCTTTTAAGCATGAGGAGGTGGTGATGATCTTGTTAAACGCACAGTGCTATTCGGAAGTGTAATGCAGGTGTTAAACTCAGTGACACTGAAGGAGCAATGCTTTATTTCCAAGTCAGGTTGCTGTGTGCTTTGGACGTGAATTGCAACTGGTTGTATCCATCTACATCTCCTGCCCATGTCCTTCTAAGTGGAAGTGGTTGTCCAGTTTGGAAAGTCTTGTGTCAGGATCTCAGGCAAATTTCTGCAGTGCATCTTGTAGACAATACAATTTGCTGGTGCAGTGTATAGGTGGTGGAAGGCATTCATACTTGTGGAAATGTTGCCAGCTAAGTGGGCTGCTTTTGCATGAGTGGTCGCAAATTGTCAAATATCCGTGAATTCTCAAAACGTGTTATGGGGCATAAACCCATAACATGGATTTCACTGTACAGATGCAGCCAAATCTCCGTATTTCCCACAACTTCTGCTTCTTTTTTATGTTTAGAGATTAGATGTTATACAGTGAGGAAACAGGCCATCCGAGCCAACAACAACCCTCCAAAGAGGGATAAATTTATCCCTTCACCCAACACTTTCGAGAATTTAGCATGGCCAATTCACCTCACCTGCACATCTTTGGACTATGGGAGGAAACCGGACAACCCGGAGGAAACCCACGGAGACACGGGGAGAATATGCAAACTCCACACTGGCAGTGGCCCGAGACGGGAATGTGAAGCCGGGCCGCTGGTGCGATGAGGTAGCAGTGCTCACCACTGTACCATCGTGCTGCTGAGTGGATTTGGAATTGCACCTGTCTGGACAAGTGGGGAATGATCCGTCAATAAGACTTACTTGTCCCTCTTATGTGGTGGACAGGCTTTGGGAACTCAGGAGGTGCATTCATAGTTGTAACATGACCAATCTCTGCCCTGCTCTTACAGCGACAATATTTATCCGTTTTTATTGAATGAAGATTCGTAAATTGAAATATACCATTATGCATAAGTTAGAATCGACCTTGATTAAAGCTAGAAAACAAAACAATTATTACTTCTGCAGTATACACATTCTGAATAGATGAAGATATTGTATAATGACATTGCCTCCCCACTAATAATGATTAGTGTTCCTTTTCAAAGATTATTGACATTCATAATCTCGGCGGTGACATCCGCACGCTGCAATCCATGTGATTATATAGGCTCCTGTGGCATTCATTTGCCCTGAGTGGATGTATTGATAAGTTCTCGGGTTGTGGTAAAACAACGTTGACTTTCTAAAGGTGAGCTTAACTGAACTCCAGTCGCACAGCGCAATGGCAGACTCAGAATAGAATTTTTAGGTCTCTGCTAGATACAAGTGTAGCACTGCACAGCGATCAGTCTTTGCCGTTTAATGTCCTGAGCGTGTTCACGTTTTTGTCTGAATCAAACTTATCTTTTGCGCACGGCATCTTTTGCTGAAAAGTTTATTTTACGCTGTTCTGAAGCAGAAATATGAAGTCAGCTCAAAGTCAACCTTACACTTTTTAAAGGCCTGTTGCATTAAACGAAGATATTCTGTTAGAGGGGAAAGTTAATACAGTTTTCAGTGGAAACCGAAACAGAAATTGCTGCAAAAGCTCTGGAAGTCTGCCAGCATCTATGGAGAGAAATCCGAGATAATGTTTTGGTTTCGGTGACCCTTTTTCAAAACATTTGTGTCTTGGGTAGGCTTTATTCATAGATTGAAATGATCTCACAAGTTATAGCGAATAAATCGAAGACATAATATTGTCACATTCACGCGAGAGGAATACTGTCATCAAATCTCTTTTATTGTTCATTTTACTTCATGTGGAATTCTTGCATTGTTGACTTTTTCATTAGTCTTAGTTATTTGGCTCATTTGCTTTGTCACACTGACAGCTTGTCAGGCCAGACAGAAAACGTTCCTTTCACCTTTTAATTTAGAAACCATTCATCTGGCTAGACTGAATGTTGGAGAGCTGCTGGATTTCATGGATGGCCATTTGGTTTGTGGGAAAGTCCCTGGTGACACAGTCCTCTTATGTTCTCCAATGCTGCTACCTCTCTCCAGTTGTCTGTGCAAGATGTGGGATTAAAACTGTTGTATAACGGGTGCAGTCAGAGACATTTTTGGGGAGGTGTAATGTAAAAACGTAATGTGAATATATTAACTAGTTAGTTATTACTTCTGCTCAACCATGGTGTAGATTCAGCAAACAAACCAATTGAGTTTAGAATGAACTCATAGATCTCTTTTTATCTCCCTACATTTGTAATCTGTAGTCCTCCAAAGCAGTTGTGTAGTACATCTGAAACCGAGTGCACATTGGAGAGTTCGGTGAGTGAGGGATTTTAGACAATCTTTTGTTTTATTAATTTGTCACTCTGCAGCTGAACAGGAGCTGAAAGTTAACTCTCAGAAAGCCATCACGAATTCAGCTCTGTGAACACGTCCAAACCCCAAAAGCATGAAGTTAAGAAAAAATAACAGGGAATCTCAGAGAAATGGGTCAGTGATTGAATGGCGATTGTTTGTTCACTTGCATTTTCTTTTAAAATCCAGGAAATATTTTCATACTTTTCCCCTAACATTTTTTAAGTTTCAGAGCATCAATACTTTTGAGTGAGAGTACTTAGTTTATTCGTTATCAATAACCTGAAAAAAATTCAAGTTTCATGAAATGGGAATGACAGAACAGGTGATGTGTGGTGACTGTCGAGTGTGGGATTTATGCGGGCTATTGGATAAAGGATAAGTTAATATTGAAGATATTCTCCTTAGAGTTCATAAGTTACCGACCAAGATGAAGACACTGCGGTGCACCAGTGAGGTTTCAATGTACATTTGATATTTATTTGAGGTGGCAGCCACAGTCTTAATGTGAGTCTTCCAATTTGATCATATTGATGGAAGGTGAGGGTGCAACTGGCATAGGTCTGAGGACCCAAATTGTGGAGGAGACACCGCCTTTCCTGTTATTCAGCGGATGTTTGGTTATTCCACCTTCTTTGGAAAAGTTTGATGATTAAGGGATGGTTGAGCTCACTAGCCACTGCACCATAATTGAGTAAGACATTACCTTCTTGAGAAGAATAATGAAACCTAGGATGAGGAGACAGTATAGTGAAGAGTATTGAAGTTTCTTTTTTCTGCAATATTGAACAAGAGCCCAGAACAGACTCTTGCCCAGCCATTGAAAGAATTAGTAAACCTGCTCAAGGAAGAAAAGGAACTTACAATGGAAGGGGGGATGTTTCATCAGTTTGAAGTTTACGTTTCAGTATCAAAGATGGCAAACTGAGGAATGCAGATGCTGGCTTTCAGAGTCGAGAGTGTGCTGCTGAAAAAACACATCCTGTCAACCCTTTCCTGATGGGGAATTTGTGTCCGGAATGACGAATCTCCTGCTCCTCGAAAGCTGCCCGAGCGGCTGCAATTTTCCAGCACGACACTCTCGATGTACGTACCAATGACACATTCAGGACAAGGAATAGGTCCTGCACAATTATTGTGTGGAACTTCGTACAAAATTAAGAAGCCAAATTTCAAATGTAACAGTTGTTCACGAAAGTGGAAAACTGAAAATACATGGGCTACTAAAAGCGGCCATTGTACAACGTAAAGCTTAGCAGATGAAAAAAACATTGAAAAGACAAGTGTGGAAACTTTGTGATGAGCATTTGCAGTAAAGTAAATTAAGCAGTTGCACAAATACATGTACACGGTTATAAAGTACTGGTGCTTACAAAGATATGACTGCAGAGTAACCAAATATAGGATCTGAATATCTCATGAGTCGTCAAACAAAAGTGGAAAGGAGGTAGGTTGGCAGTGTTCGAAAAGGCTCCAATAAATCCAACACTGAAGAAGGATATTGGTCAGGTAAATCATGATGCTGAGTTGACATAGATGAAGATGACAAACATATAAAATCCTAATGGACAGGAATTATGTGGTGGGAGGGTTGTCAATCGGCTGTAATAGAGCATTGCATATGTGAGAGAAAGCATGAACACAAATAACAGTGGTGGAGTTAGGTGCAAGTAGTTTATTTAGCATATATGTGGATGGGTGCATGAATAGGAAGGGTTTAGAAGGATATGCATCAGTGCTGGCATATGGGACTAGATTAATTGAGGCTACCTGGTGAGCACGGACAAGTTGACCGACGGGCCTGTTTCCATGCTGTACATCTTTGTGATTCATTGACCATACTGTCTGCTGGTGGCTCCTTCTTCAAGGAACTATGCATCTGCACCCATAAGTCTGTTGGTTCAACAACGCTCCCCAGAGCATATTATTTAGTGTATAAGTCCTGCCCTCGACTGCCTTAATAAAATGCACCACCTCATATTTACAGAAATAAAAATCCATCTGTCATGGATTATTTGACTCTTCTCATCAACGTCCCATTGTACATGAGATAGTCTTCACTCTCCACTGCATCCCTAAATTTGGGGTCATCTACCAAGTTAGAAAACCAGCCAACCCTACAGAACGATCCTTCCTGCAGTTAATCGCAGCACCACACCGCCCCACCTCTAATACTGACACAACGCCTCCCTGTGAGGCAAATGAAGTCATAATCCTAAACCCTCAATAACCACCAAATGCTGCAGTTCCCAGCTTTTCTCGTCATTTTCAGACTGACTTTCGACCCTTGACACTCTTTAATCTAACACCGATCTCAAACCCATCAACGAGCCAATTCCTCAAACCCAGCCTCCACCTGACGTGCCTCTCTAGCTCCGCATCATATGCCACATGAGCACTTTCCGCACACATTGTATATACCCCTGCTCTCTATATCTCTGAAAATACGTGGAAGCAGAACAAGTGAGACAGAAAGGGGCATGACTAAGACTTCTACCACAGTCTTGTATAGTGATAATAATCTCTGATTGAAAATATATTCTGCAGAATGATTGATTCAGAGATCTGTGCCTGAAATGAAGAGCTTCCTCAGGACATACGAATTAAAGTGATTGTCATTTCAGTCAAGTTTTGGTTTAACAGATTGTACTTTGGAATTAAAAGCACAACTTTTAAATTTGAGGACAGCAACGAAGTATACAACAGTAAATTCGGTTAACTTTTAAATAAAACGTGGAAAATGGACAAACAATTGTCATATTATGTTCACTGCACATGATATTGTGACTGCATGTTTTGTTGCACGGCCTGGAGATCCAGCCCTTTTCAGTTCTGAAAATGTCAAATCAGACTCAAACTTTAACTCTGTTTCTCACTCCATAGATTCTGTCAGACTTTTTGAGTTTCCGCAGGATTTATTTGGGGCTTTCCTACATCCCTTAGTCCAACCACATTCTACACTCCATTTAATAACATTCTGCTTTCCTTCTTAGCCAACGAAATGGAGAATCAACCACTTTGCCATATTTTATTCCACCTGCCAAATATCTTCCTCCCGCGAAATTCTCTCTGTGCCTTTGAAAGCAGTTTGTGTCCTCTTCCCAATTTATATTGCAAACAATATAGCCATAGACTTGACTGTATTAGGCTCTGTTCATTCATTATGTCACCGCTACAGCTGACAGACAGATAATGTTCCATGTTCAATTGCTGCGGCATTCCACGCATTGCAACTTGCCAACTTAGAAGTTATCGGTTCATCCCAACTCCCTATTTCCTATTCGGTCGCTAATTCTCTGTTTCCACTGATAAACAACTCCATCAGTGTGAGCTCTTGTGTCTTTCATTACTCACTATTTTGAACATTTTTAGATAACTAAACACAATACTATCCTGCTTCCTACGAGGTCTAACCTGCAGTTATATCCTCAAAATCGTTTGAACTAATGCAATTTCCTTTCAGAAAACGATGTTGATCGACCTTGCTTATCGTGTAATATTTAAAGTTGCTGTTATTCTTTACTTTCCATATCGCATACGGTTACCTTGAAAGTCCGACATTCTCGACCTTTTCCCTTTCCTGAGGTATGGTGACCCCTATGGTTAACCATGACATACCGTCTGTGTCCACCGAGAGAGAGGAAACCCATGGTCCTCAGTCATTTTTTGAACTTACTTAATATTTATGCTGTAATGGTTTCCACCAGGGGAAGCCACAGGTGAGGATCGAACGGAGTTGAGAGTAGGCATTGTTATCCCATTGTTTAAGGAAGGTCACTGTGATAAGTATAGAAATTACAGGCCTGTGAGCCTCACACTGGTTGTAGAGAAACAATAGGAAAAAATGCTCAGAGACAATGTCTGTAGGCATTTAGAAGCAAATGGACTTCTGAGGGATAGACTCAATATATTTATGTGGAGACGGTCACACTTCACAAAATTGATCAGTTTGTTTTAGGGGGTGAGAAATCTAATAGACAAGGGAATAAAAATTGATGCTGTCGACATGAACTTCAGTGAAAGCTTTGATAAGGTCCCTCAAGGCAGATTGGTACAAAAGGTAAAGTCACACTGTCTCAGGGGTGAACTGGCAAGATAGAAACAGATCTTGCTTTGTCGTAGAAGAAAGAGGTTTTTTATGGATGATTCACACTTTATTTCAAAATGGTGGGGTCTGACAAGTGGAATTCCACAGGATTCAGTGGTTTGACATCTGTCGTTTGTGATCTGCATAAATGATTTGGAGGAAAACATGGCTGGGCAAATTAGTAAGTTTATGGACGACAAGGGTTGGTGGCTTTGTGGACAGTGAGGATGACCTTCGGAGGCGACAGCAGGAAATAAATCAGTCACTGCATGGGCTGGAAAATGGTAAGTGGAGTTGATGCATTAAGTCAGTTGCTGCATTAAGGAAGGTCAAGTACAGATGAAAATTATATAGTGAATGGAAGAATCATGAGGAGAGTTAGCATGGAGAGAGAACTGGGTTTCTGGAAACGCAGATCATGGAAGGCAGCATCATAGGTAGATGGGTATTTAAAGAAATGCGTTTCGTATGCTTGGCTTCATTGAAATTGCAGAAAATGTAAGGATGGAGAGACTATGCTTCAGCTTTACCGAAGTCTATTTAAGGCCATACTCAGCATATTGTTCACAGTTCTGTTCACCACACTACGAGAAGGATGTCAATGCCATAGTGAGTGTACAGAAAAGGCTTGCCATCATGTTGCCTGGTATGGGGGACATTTTGGCTATGGCGAAAGGCTGTCGAGAATACTGAAATGCAATTTAAGAAACTAGACAGGACTGAGGTTCACACGTAGGAGGTGTAGAATCTCTGGAAAGTCTGAAAATAAATACAAACCCTGGACAGGATGGGATTTATCCTCGGATTTCCTATGAAACAATGAGGAGATTTCAGACACTTTGGCTTTTTCCTTATGTTGACATTGGCTACGGTAATAGTGCCAGAAGACTGAAGGAAGCAAATGTTCTCGCCTTGTTCAAAAGGTGAGTAGAGACAACTTTGATAAGTATAGACCGGTGAACCTTACCTCGGTTGTGAGTGAATTGTTGGGACAGGGTATAAGCGACAGGATTTATGATCATCTGTAGAAGAATCCGTTGATTAGGGATAGTCAACACGGTTTTGCGCAGGGAGGCTCATTTTGCACAATCCTTATTGAGTTCTATAAGATGGTGACCAACGAGTTGGATGGGGGTAAAAGAGATTATGCGGTGTACATGGATTTCAGTAAGGCTTTTGATAAGGTTCCCCATGGTAGGTTATTCCACAAAGTAAGAAGGCATGGGATTCAGGATGATTTCGTGGTTTAGATCAGAGATTGGCTCGCTAAAAGAAGACAGAGGGAGGCGGTTGACGGGAAATGCGCATAATGGGATTCATTTAGTAGTGGTGTAATGCAAGGCTCTGTTTTAGGGCCACTGCTGTTTGTTATTTTTTATACAAAATATGAATGAGGGCGGACAAGCATATGACAGTAAATTTGTGGGTGACATTCTGGTCGGTGGAGTTGTTGATCGTGCTCATGCATGTTACAAGGTACAGAGGGAGAAAAAGAATCTGCAGAGCTGGGCTGCGGTGCCAAGTGTAGGTTAACGCGCAAAAGTATAAGGTGATTCACTTTAGAGGGGGCAACAGGAATAAAGTTTATTCGGCGAATGGTAAGATTCTAGCTAGTGTAGAGATGAGCAGAGAGATCACGGTGTCCATGTACAGAGATCCGTGAAAAAAGCTATCGAGGTTAAGTAATTTCTTTATAAGGCATACGGCTGTGTTATCTTTTATTGGCAGATGGATTGAGTTTCAGAGCCACGAGGTAATATAGCAGCTTTACAAAGCTGTGGTGTGGCCATATTTCGAACATTGAGTACAGTTCTGCTCACCGAATTGGAGGAAAAATGTTTAAGCTTTGGAGAGGGTTCAGTCATGATTTACGTGAATGTTGCCTGGTATGGATGGAAGGTCTTATGAGGAAAGGTTGAGGCACTTGAGCCTGTTTTGGTCAGAGAGAAGAAGGTTGAGAGGTGACTTAATTGAGACATAAGAGATAATCAGAGAGGTAGACACGATGGAAACTGACAGACTTTATTCCTCAAATGGCTAGCACGACGGGACATCTTTAAATTGTGGGGCTGGAGGTATAGGACGAATGTGAGAGGTAGTTTTTTTTTCCTGAGAGTAGAAAGGCTGTGGAACGCACTACTTGCAACAGCAACTGACCCGCAAGGGTGAAGGGCATTTAAATGGCATTTGGACAACGTACAGATGAATTTGTTATTGTGTAATGTAGATGTGCTTTACTTTTGTTGCAGAGGTCGGTGCAACGAGGGCCGAAGGGTCCGTGCAGTGCTGTAATTTTCTATGTGTTATGTACATTATCACGGAGACTGGGTTTGCTTTTTGGGGTGACCTGTCAGATAATAGGACATGGATGGCATGGATTAAATGGTGAGTCGGAGACCTTTTTCCCAGGGGGGAGGGGTCAGTTACTCAGGGAAACATGCGGAGCGGGCGTGCATTTTAAAAGAGGCCAGCATGTCACACAAATTGATGAGTGCCGAGAGCGCTTTTTGACAGAGTTGGTGGAAGCAGACACAATGTTAGTATTCAAGACGTACCTGGTAGAAAACAAGAATAGGAACGGAGGTTGAGGGTCATGGTTCCTCTAAGTGAAGACAATTCATTGGTAACGGGCAATATGTGTCAACACAGGCTTGTCGGGCTGATAGGCCTGTTGCTGTGTGGTAACAGTCGTTACTCTTTGTTCTATTTTAGCCAATGACATCATATTTCCAAACTTGCATAAATCTTCCAATTTGCTATTCTTCTACTTTTTGCGTATTGCTGCATTTGCAAATTTCCATCAGCGAAAACAATTCCTGAACCGCAATGATATTGCCACTATTGTACCCATTATCACTGAAGTAGCTATATTTAAAACGTTCAGATCTAATCATTCAGATCCAGGTGAATGTCCGACTTTAATCTCATTTGCTTTCTGAATAATTGTTCCCTCAGTGATCAAGGTAATTCCTTCCCTTTACTTCTTGATTGTGAATCTTTTTGTTTTGTTGTTTTTAACATGAAACTGGATATGTGTTCAAATTCCCTGCTACTTTCGTCCTTTGTATTATTCATGGGCAAATCACGTCATCGAAATAATCAATATTTCAGCTAGCTTCTTCCTTTAAATAAGTATTAAAGTCCTTGCTTTCACTTTCTATTTTTTAATTGTCATTAGCATTCATATTCTTGTTCTCTTCATCAATATTTGTCATTTGTCAGTTTTTACTTTTTTAATCTCCTAATCGATTTTTGCACAGATGATGATCAATTTCTTTCGACGTTACGTGAATTTGATATTTAGCAATCATTGGTGTATTCTTCACGTACAATCTACATCATTCAATAGTTCCTTGATAAGAATACATAAATGTTACCTTAACTGTATCCCACTGTTTATCCAGTCTCTTCCCTCACCTTTTTTTTCCATCGCCCACTGAGTTAAACGCTGTCATCATCTTCTTGTGCTTGATCTTCTTTCAGTTTCAGGCACTCGCTTGATATCCAAGATTTTCAATTTTACATTACATATGAATTTCCGTTAAAGTTGTGACCACTTTTGTTGAACGAATCATTTATTGTATGATTATTGATGATCCTGTCTCGTTTCATACATACCAGGACGAAAATAGTTTGTTTTCCAGTTGAATCTAGAACGTATTCTTCGAAAAACTCTTGTAAGTACACCCCGTGAATTCAACCACAAGGCTGTATTTATCAATTTGATTCATCCAATCAACGTGAACTTTAAAATTGTAATGACTAATTTGGTACCATTCTTACAAATTCTCACTATTCCTTGGTTTGCGCTGTCCATCTACGCTCTTAAGAAACACAGGAATAAGACCTACCAGAGAATTATTTTCGTTTTTCAGCACCACACATAGTCATCCACAAAACCATTTCTCACTATTTCACTGACATCCGATGGTTTTAAACATGAAACAGTGCAGCAAATAAACTAGCCCTTCAGACCACCATGGTTGCACCTACCATGATGCCCTTCTAATTTAATGTAATCTGATTTCACATGTTCTGTGACCCTACTTATCCTGCCTGTTCATGTGTCTGCCTAAATTTCTCTTAACGTCTACATTGCATCTTCTTCTCGCACCCCAACTGACAGCATTTTCCAGGCATGTACCAGCCTCTGTGTAAACAAAAATACACGAATGGTTGCCTCTCGTTTCAACTTTCCCTCTTCACACTGAAGCCTATCAAACGAGCTGGCCAAATTCCCTCCGCTTTGGTCGTTGAATTCGTGAACATGAAGGATTCTTGAATACTCAGTTGAATGGTCCCTTCCGTGACCATTTTGGAACCACACCTCCGAAACTACTTTCATGTCATACCCATTGTTTTGTGACTTTTTACATCAACATTTTAAGAATGCTGCACACATTTAATTTCGGAATCCTATCATTAATTCTATCTTTATACTGAGGACATACGAGTTTATTAAGTTAGATTTTTTTTCCTGTATCTTTCCATTTTGATTGCATTGGTTCAATTTCTTCCTTCCCCTTCAACTCGCGATTTACATGTTGTCTTCAGATTTTTTTTTGCATTGTCTAAAGTGACAGAAGATAACGATATAATATGTCCACCTGTTCTTGATTTCCTGTTGCTAATCCTACAGTCATGCCCTCTAAGGATTCATTCCTCAATGTAAGGTTGAATGCAATGAAATCATTACGACATGAGCTGTTGAATGATTAAACCTGTGGACCGTCAGTCAAATAACTTTCATCACACGAAGGCAATTTATGGAAAAGTATTATTTCATTTAACCGTGTTCTTTCCAATAATTGATGTTAAATTTGAAACGTCATTAATTTGATCAATCTAGTGCTGGAATATTCCAATCCACTGACGATGCCTCATGAAGGTGAATTACATTAAACTTTCAGCATTGGATGAATTGTTGGAATTTTCTTGTTTGTATTATTTGTACAATTTATATTGTTCCTTCTCAGAATAAGGAAGCAGCTAACTTGAAAACTACAAAACTCCCTGTCTAAAGCCCACTGTTTTTGCCTATTAGATTGTCCATCATGAACTTCTGGCTCTTTCTGGGCAGTGTGGCGGTATCTATTCTGGCTGCAGCCTCAACAGGCATACTAGATTCAAAATTGGATGAAGACTGGAAAAATTGGAAATCACAACATGGGAACCAGTACACCAAGGTAAAAGGAGAGCCTGTAATGTTAAGCTCGCTCAGAATAGGAATGGTCTGCACACAATTGGCAG
Organism: Chiloscyllium punctatum; assembly: GCF_047496795.1. Lineage (NCBI taxonomy): Eukaryota > Metazoa > Chordata > Chondrichthyes > Orectolobiformes > Hemiscylliidae > Chiloscyllium > Chiloscyllium punctatum. The sequence goes on from NC_092781.1 coordinate 41,216,159, forward strand.
AGATTGAGAATATGTAGTTGCAGTCAATGAGAGGTATCTGTTGAGTGAAGTGACATTGAGAAAATATTGATCTTGAAATTCAATGGGCATTCTCCAAGTTTCTAACTTCATTAGAGAACTGACCAAACACAAAGTGAATCAGGAGCGACTTAGTGTATCTTAATTTACTAGGATCCCGATGCAGTCCTGTTGGATTTACTACAAATACCACAAACCTGCCTCTCGAAGATTAAGATCCATTCTTGGTGTCGAAGAGGCAATTGTAAGTGGGGAACTTGGAGACAGAGGGATGGCGAGGCCGTCTGATCATCCCAAGCGGCCCATTCAATGAAGCATCTCTTTGCTGACACCGACTTTACTATGCTGGCAACTTATGGCAGGTCTCTCACACAACAGATTAAGAAGGTTTATACATGCACAGTAATTGCCCATGTATTGGCCTCAGTTTTTTCGCAAGGACGTGGCTTATTGAATTTCCTGCCTGCCACTGGCTTAATCTTACTTCAGACAGGGACAGGTGGTAGTGGAGAGTACGTATCCATTGTCAACGTCATTCATGACGGTCGATTAAACCATCCTGTTGTTCAGCTATTTTATTCTTAATATACTTCCAGCATGAATCTCTAGATTGGCCACGCGACAGGTTTTGTTATGGGTGGGTTATTTTGAGTGGGGTGAGGGGAACCTGATTAATAATTTTCAGATATGGGTCGGAGGATGGACCCTGACAGCAAAATGTTATTTCAAGTTTCACCAGCGGATTTTTATGCTTCTGTATAATTTTATAAATGAAAGATGCTGGAGCCTGATTATATTAATCTCTTTATTCAGGATGAGGAGAGCTACAGGAGAATGATATGGGAGGACAACATGAGATACATCGAACAACACAACATCGAACATTCATTGGGAAAACGCACATCTAAAGTGGGAATGAACAAATTTGGAGCTCTGGTGTGTGCAGGATGTATCGTCTGGAATCTATTTGATGGTGGTCATTGTGAAATTGTGAAGCTTTATAATTGTGAAGTTATATTCAGCTACAGGAGGAGCACTTGGACATTTGGTCCTCCAAGCTGACTCACTCATTCAGTGCACTTAATGATTGATCTCCCTTTACTCCAAATTGGTGATTACTTCCTTCTCATTCCAGGTTTCCCTAACTCGTAACTCCTCTAGAAATCAAAATCACCTCTCTCAAATTTGAATACATTCAATGACTCAAGTCTCCATTTCTCTCTGCGGAAGAGAACTCTAATGACTAACAATCCCCTGATTCGACAATGTTTGCTCACTTGCACGATCAGATTCTGCACAACTAACTTGCATTAAACAACACTGGCTGTCTTGAGCTCCCTCTATGGATGGCAGTCACACTATGGATACACCTCTATGTTGTTGAGTCTCCATAGATGCTGTCCATTATGATGTCTGGACGCCGGAGTTGCATTCTGTACTGTGGAGGCTGATCGCTTGGGCTACAATATTCTTCTTGAGACTGCTCGATCTCTGGCTCCGCCCTACCTAACACTGTCAAACTTTATCCCAAAGCAGTTAAACTAACCTGCTTTCCAAACAAATTGATGTACATGATCCTGCTCTCTGTATTATTGCTCCTCAGGACAGTTGGTCATTTCCCCTGTTCTTGGCATCTCAAACAAATGTAACTAATGACATCAGCATTACACAGGCATCCTATGAATTGAAAAGAAGTTAATTGAATTGAATTGGATTGAATTGAAGTGAGCTGAACTGAACTGAACTGAACTAAATTGAATTGAATTGAATCGAATTGAAATCAATGTGACGTGTACCGAGGCACAGTGAAAAGCTTTGTAATGCGATAAATACAGGCAGATCACAGAGTTGAGTCGCATAGATAAGTAAGTAATAGCGACAATGTCTACGCCAGGTTCTGTTCTCATCTTTCCCATCAAGAAAATCATCCTCTCACCATTAGTCCTGTCAATCTCCTTCCAATCTTATTTCTTTCAGTATGATCAGCAGTCATTCTCCTCATCTTTATTATGGAGTAGACCCAGTCTGTCAAAGTGTTTCTCTTGTGATAACCCCTTTCTTCGTAGGAATAGTTTTGATTAACCTGCTTCAAATTTCCTTCCAAATATTTCTCCGTAACGAGTGAAATCAATGCTAATCACAGTGCCCCCTGTGTCGTCTGACTGACTTTGTCCAATCGCAACAAGACTTCCCCACTTTAATGCTGTCTTTGTACTGCATTAAAGGCAAATATTTATTTTGCCTCTTTAATAAATTGCTGGACAAATGTTAATAATTGAACAAAGAAACAAAACTTTTTTTAACCAAAGGAAAGCCGATAGATTGTGTGCATTTGCAATTTTAAAAGACATGTCATGCAGTGCCACATCAGCTGTTGCTAAACAAAGTAATAGCTTCTGGGTAGTGCGTGACATATCGGCAATCGTAGAGGATTTATTCGCTAAACAAGAAACAGAGACTGGGATGATGGAAAGTGAAGACAGAAATAACCCGATTTTTCTTCTGGGATGGAGGGGAACAACTGCACCAAAGATTGTCGAGCGAGTAAAGACCAACCAGGTTGGGACTTTACTGAATGGGGTTTATAAGAATGACAGGTGATCCCTTTGAAATTTACATGTTCTTACTGGGTTTTACACGGTGAGTGCACAGATTATGTTGACGTGAATGACAGAGGCTCGGACTTGACATCATCGAATCACAATAGATGGACATAATTTTGAAATAGAGATGAGGAGGAATTCCTTCTCTCTGAGCCCTGAATGTCTTGGCAGGAAGATAGGATAGTGAAGAAAGAGTTTGTTATTCTCCACTATATTTGTCATGTTATTGAATACAGGAATACAGATGGGAGGTCATGTTGCCGTTGTAGAGGACATTGGTTAGGCCACTGTTGGTATATTGCGTGCAAGTCTGGTCTCATTCCACTCGGAAAGATGTTGTGAAACTTGAAAGTTTTCAGAAAAGATTTACAAGTGTTTTGGCAGGTCTGAAGGATTTGAGCGATAGGGAGAGGCTGAACAAGTTGATGTTATGTTCTCTGCAGCGTCGGAGGGTAAGGAGTGACCTTATCCAGGTTTACAAAATTATGAGGTGCATGCATAAGATAATTAGACAAAGTATTTCTTTTCCCTGGGATCGGGAATCCAGAACTAGAGGGCATAGTTTAAGGGTGAGAGGGAAATGATATAAAAGAGACCTATGAGGCATCGTTTTCACACAATGGGTGGTACGTGGATGTATCAAGCTTCCAGAGCATGTGGTGGAGGCTGGCACAATTGAAGGGCATTTGCAATGGGTGTATGAATAGGAAGGGTTTGGAGGGATATGGGTTGGGTGCTGGCAGGTGGGACTAGATTGAGTTGGGATACCTGGTCAGCATGGACGGGTTGGACCGAACGACCTGTTTCCATACTGTACATCTCTATAACACTAGGACTCTCTGTATGCCTAATCTGAGAGAGATTCTTAAGCGGTAGGGAAATCAAGGGCCACAAAGAAAATGAAGGAACAGGAACATGGGCAGTTTTGGATCAATCATAATGGAATGATGGAGCAAGGTGGAGGGGCCACTAGTCTACTCATGTTGCTTTTGCTATGTTCTTATGGGGGAGGAAACAATTGCGCAAACTGAGTAAGACAGCTGAAATGCCTGTCAACGGCATTGAGAGGAGTCCTTAGGAAAGGAAAAACGAAGATGTTACAAACACCCCACTGGGTGTTGACTCTGATGAACATGCAGTACAGGTGGAGAACCTGGGAAATGGATTGAAATCTTTGCAGATAGCAGTGTGTGAGGAACGTAGTTCAACATAACTGTGGGAGACAGTAGATGGTCTAGCCCTTAAATGGAAACACTAAAATCAAGAAAGGAAATGAAGATTTTCAGCGATTCCAGGTGAAGTTGGGGAAGGGTGGAAATTCGAAGCAATATTGATTACTATTTCTAATTGTGGGTGAGAGTCGGAAGCAACAATCAATGGATCAAAGACACAACTTTGACAGGGGTCAGAGTCGGACTGGAACAAGGCATGCTCCATGTAGCCATCAAAAAGGCAGGCGCAACTCCCACTTTTGCATGTACCTAGGGCCCCGCTTATTACTCAGAGGATGGGACATGTTTAATCCCCTTTCAAACCGACATGCATCCCTCCCTACCCATCAAAAAGAGACACCATATGACTCACTACCAGTCTGCAATCTCAGTTTGATATGCGGACATCCACAGATCTGCATGATAAGATATGTGATGATGGATAGCATCAAATCTGGTCCTTTTCCAACCATTCCAATCCAGTATCTTCATGAAAATGAACAATCTGAGTTTTGAATCTAAATCTAATGATCCATAGGCCATGAGGCCAACTCAAGACCAACGTTTTATCCGGAAATCAGATCAGGCCGGTGATGGAATTTGAAATCCTCCTGATTGGGAAGGTTCGTCTCAAACACCAATAAACCCCACCAATCTGAAGTGACTTAACCTATCCTTCCATGATGAAATTGACCTGTCAGGTTTTAATGATCAGCGACGACTATCGAACTGATTTTTGCAAAATGAAACACGTGTATACAGCTCCTGCCATTTTGATAATTGAACGATCGAGCAGAGATATTTGAGCTGCTCGAGGCTTCTCACACAGCTTTATATTGGATTGGTACGCAATGGATGGCCACTTCCTTGCCTGTGCTCATTTATTCAGTCAAAGATTAAACACGAGTAACGAGTGCCCTCATTGCTTTCCCCGCACTTCATGCTAAAGTCAGCGAATATATAGAATGTAGCTTACGTTATTGACACTTCTCCGACATAATCACCACAAAAAGTCAATCATTTCACCAATGTGTTTGAATTTTCAGACTAATGAAGAGTTCAATAAGCTCATGAATGGACCTCCCCGAATCGAAGCAGTTAACATGACTGAAATTGAAGCTGATGAAAGAGATGAAGGTAGTGAATCTGATGAAAGTCCCATCGAATTGAGAACTGCATCTGTTGACTGGCGAAGAGAAGGTTTAGTTACTCCAGTGAAAAACCAGGTAATAAATCAGAAACATCTTTCAAGATTATTAAGTGCAGACATTAATTTCTGAACAGGATTGGACGTTATGATCAGCTTGTAGGAATTGTTAGGAAAGGCTTCGTTTCAGTAGATCATTGTTAACCCAAATTGCTTCTCCTGTTTTCTTGTTGCTTTGTTTCCTCGTATTGATTATGGTCATGCAAGGGAGCATGGTATATGTATCAATGGTAATGTTCATGCTTTTACTCATAATATCGAGAGAAATCTTACCGCAAAAACAAATTCAATGGTTAGATTAAATTGTAAAATTGAAGTCTACCAGTACAATTCCGATGTAATAAATAGAAGTTCAGATGTAAATTGGTACAACCCAACAATGGTAATGTTGCGAGCTGCAGTGCCAAGCTTCCTTGTGATACCATGTCCAGTCTTATTCAAAGAATATTCGATCATATGCTCGACACCCCAAATTTTAAAACCACATTCACTTCTGTTGGGCCTTGTACCTCTCTCAATCATTCTCTCCAACTGGACAGGGTTGATCGACAGGAGGGGAGAGCCTGCTGGTCAGTATATGAAATATTGTGTACAAATGGGAGTTGTAAACGATCGGATTATACTGTAATTCACGAAGTGTCACTTGCGTTGTATGTTTCGGAGGGAAAACACCATGAGGCTCAGTGAGATTTCTCACTATCGTTATCAAAAGCATCTCGGTAGCGACGTCAATGCAGCTATAACATCCCGCATATCCACTCCGAGTCTAATCTTCCCACACATTCTTCCCGGAGCAATTCAATAGATTCATGAGTAGTGCCCGATATCCTGGGAGCTGACCCATCACGAAAAAGCTGCTGTGAACCAACATGAGCACGAACATGGTAACCTTGCCCTGCTCAGATAGGAATGTTTTCGAACAGGCCGGAGAATGGTACAGAAAAACAACCAACATGCCATAAGAATGCTATGTGTCAGAATCGCTGTGATAACCCACCTTCCCCCTCTGACTCACTCTATCCCAGCCTCAGCACCCCCTCCTACCCAGATTCATGCTGTCACTGACGTCTTCCTCATCTTCAAAACCAACATCGCATTGGCATTGTCAGTTCACGACCTCGGAATACCTCCCGTCATGTACCAACACCAACGGCCATGCAAAACTTAAATCTCTCACTCAATCCTTCCCTTTCTGTCATTCCAGGAGATGAGTGAACACTGGTGGACAGAAAGCTCTTGGATTGGTGAAGAGGTGTCTGACACCAGATTCCTCAACCTGTGAGGAGTGACTCCTGTTTCTCACAAGAAAACATGATACACCCACATTCCACTAAGCGAGTAAATACCACTCATCACTGCTTTGTTAGCACTCTGTCAGTCTCATTAATTCTTCAGTGTGTCTTTGCATTAGTCCCAGAAACTTCTGTCTCTCGTGTTCTGTCGGTTCCATCAGCATCTACTCTAGCTCCACAGGGAAAGAAGTCATCTCCTCATTCTCTGAGCATGAAAGTATTGCGGCCTCAGAGGAAATATCAGTAAGGCTGCGTCCAGCTCACACCACCAGCTCCCTGAGAATGTGAGATATTGAGGATGTGGGAGCACAGTCTGGTAAGCACCTCACTGTGTCCTTTCCCACAGCACTCGGAGGGCTGCCAGCGACCCGGTACGGGCAGAAGAGACCGTGGTGTCGGCAAACATCTACATGTACCAGGGAGCAGCAGATGCAGCAGACAGGAATGTACACTTGAAAGATGCCAGGGATGTAGATACACTGCGGGGACCCAGATACCCAATCAAATGAATCATCTAACCTCCAAGGACAGTTTGACAGTTGGCATGGAGAAGCAGGCACAGCACCCTCAGCATTTGCTGGCCATGGGCACTATGCTGTACCCCATCGCCAACTGCTCCACAGGCCTGTAGTAGAGGTGCCACTTTCTAATCACAAATAATAGGGACAGTGCCCTGCTGGAGGAGAAAGCACACACAGGTCACTCCGAAGACCCAGACTCAAGATATCATAGAAGTGGTTGAGCCTCCACCTCCAAGCTGCTGCCCAGTTCTGCTCAGCATTGTCAGAGCTCCCGCCAGGCAAAAATGCTGCGAGGCTGACTGAACAAACCATTGCAGGGCTCACAGGCTGCAACAATGCCATATTCCCTTGATAGCCAATGCATTTCGTGAATTTGGCAAGAGTGGAAATTGAATAATGAGACAAGTGTTCCTATTAAGAAGACTTTTCATAATCAAATAATCCTCTTAAATGTCAATGCTTCAGGTTGTTGGTCACTGCTGTAGAAATCAGTTCAGTCCTCCTGGGAATAACCCTGAGGACGCTGCTGGGCCCAAATACTGTCCCCGCCAGGCACTCAGCTCCAGATTGGACCAGCTAGTGGAAAATTCTCCGACATCTTCAAAATCTCTCTTCCACAAGCTGAAGTCCCAATCTGCTTCAAGAAGACCACCATCATCTTTGTAAGTGAGGATACAAAACTCATGCATTGTTCCTTAATGAATACAGACCAGTGACCTGAGCACAATAATCATGAAGTGCTTCGAAAAGCTGGTGAGGGTCCACATCAATTCCATTCTCCCTGCCTGCCTCAGTCGCTTAAAATTTGCCTATTAAAGTAACAGGTCCACAGTGGGTGAAATATCTCTCTCCCTGCACACCTTGAACATCTGGACAAGGGCACATTTGTCAGACTCATGCTCATTGACTACCCCTCTGCCTTCAACACTCTTATCCTCTCCACATTGAAATCAAAACCCTGTGACATTGGTCATGATTCTATGGTCTGCAACTGGATTCGCAGCTGTCTGACCCACAGATACCAATCATTGAATATAGGCAACTGCACCTTCTCCCGAATAACCTTCATCACTTGCGTCCCCAAATAATGAATGCTCAACTATTTACTGTACTCCCTTTACACCCACGAATCCCAAACGAACACCGTCTATACATTCACTGACGACAGCACTATAACAGGAGGGAAATATGACAACGATGAATGAAAAGGCAGAAGGGAGATAGAGGGATCATTGACGTGGTGCAATGAGAATAGCTTCATTCTCTCTCTCAATTTTCGTAAAATTAATTAACACGTAATTGACTTCAGAATGAAAGGAGAAGAACTCGCTTCCACGTACATCAATGGGAATAAGGTTGAGAGAATGCAAAATTTCAAATTTCCTCGTCTGACCATAATGGACATTCTTTCTGGAAAATACCATGTGTTTACAACAACGCCTCTTCTGCCTCAGAGAGCTCAGGAATTTTGGCATGTGGAGGAATTTTGGCACAGTTGCACCTTTGAGCGCATACTGTCTGGGATCGGAAGGCCTGGTATGACAACTGCGAAACTCAGGATCATAACAAACTACAGAAGCTTATGTGCGCAGCCCAGACCATTATGGAATCAATGATCTCCACTTACACATCTCGCAACCACGAAACGGCAGGTAACATCACCAAGGACCTACCTCACCCCGGTAATGTACTCCTTACATGCATTCCGTCAGGTAGAAGATACTGAAGCTTGAACACATCCACCAGCAGGTGCAGGAACAGCTTTTCCCCAGCTGTTATAAGACGGTTATGAGGCTGTCTTGCTCCAATCATACTAATCTTGCTGACATTGAATTTGCCTTGTGCCCACTCGCTGCAATGTACCATTTGTCCAAGTCTTTTTTGATCTCTTCATCCTCGCATACTATCATGTGCCTATATTGCTCATAAACAAAGGGTTTCACTGTTGTTCGCGACACGTGACAATACAGAAATCGAATCAAATCCGAACCCAGGCACACCGATATTCACAGATTCTATGTAATTCTGAGAAACTTGAACAAACATTGAGACTAAGAGCATTAGTGTGAGAATGTGTTCCAAATGAATTTAGATGCAAACTGGATATAGTTTTTCGATCAATATGATTTAATGTGGTTATATTTTTGTCAACACTAGAGTCAATGTTCTTCTTCCTGGGCTTTCAGTGCAACTGGTAGCATAGAAGGACAGTGGGCAAAAAGGCATGGAAACCTGGTTTCTCTCAGTGAACAGAATCTGATTGACTGTGGACACATACCTAGCTGCTCTGTTTATGGCGCATCGCACGCCTTTGAGACAGTGATTCAACTTCAAGGCATCAACTCTGCTGAAACTTACCCTAACATAGGAAAGGTAAATCCCCAAGACTTCTCGTAAGATTGTGGTGGAGTCGGGATTCATTCTCATTTCGTTTTATTTTATTTCTTCGGTCCTGTCTGTGTTCGCTTGTAAGTTTTCTTGGAGTTTATTTTAATGACCTCTTGGTGAAGCGCAGCGAAATCTGTGAGTTTGACGAGCAGCATGGACTCACAACGGAGATAGCCGAGAGAGTTTGGTTTCCTGATGGCTCCTGTCCTGACGATAATTCATGGCTGCTCAGGCGGTGATGAGTCTAAATCCCTGGCAGTGTACATATCCGGTACAGTTTCGTGCAGGCAGCAGATGAGCTCTGTTTTTGTTCATGGCAATATCTGTAACTATCATAGATTCATAAAATTAGCTTTGCAGGTGAGTCTGGGATTGTGGCAGCATCTGCATCCAGCACAGATTCATGGAGGTTGGGTGCAAGTGGGTCAGTTTGCTGTCAGTGTCTGTATCCAGCAGAGGTTCATGGGGGCAAAGCGGAGGTGAGTTTTGTTTCCTCTCAGTCTCTGTATCCAGCTCAGATTCATGGAGGCAGAAAAGGTGAGTTTGGTTTCCTGTCATTACTGCATCCATCATCGAATAATTGAGGCAGAGTGAAGATTAGTTTGGGTTCTGTCAGTATCGCTGTCCAGCGCAAATTCATGGAGAGAGGGGAAAGGTGTTTTCGGGTTCTTGTCATGATCTGTATCCAGCACAGGTTCATGGAGATTAGGAGAACGTGAGTTTGGGTTCCTGTCAGTGCAGGTCTCCATCACAGATTCATGGAGGTAGCAATACAGCTTAGTCCCAGTAGAAGATCCGGCAGCAACTGCAGTGACTGCATTAGACAACGATATCCAAAGCAGCCTCGTGGTAACAACAGAATCGTGTTTGGACCAATGTCATGCCCAGCAGCATCAGTGCCATCTACTTTGCTGATGTCCATCAAGACCTCCTTGTGACCAAGACATCAGCGGAGTCAAGATGCTGCCAAAGATTGGGCGACTTTCATTCCGACGGTGATAGAGAAGGGGACACATGCCTGACCAGCATGTCCATGATGGAGCACTTAGCAAGGACTATATAATCTTTCAGCACTCCTAAGTCATCTCAACCTTATCTTGGAATGCTCTCCTTCATCTTGACACAACACCTCGTACAATGTGTCTGAGGAGTTAAGGGTATTTCCATTTCTGTGAACTAATGCTCACCATTCCCACAGTTCAAAGGTGTGGAGGTTTTGGGGATTGTCTATGTTAAGCAAACTATAGTGCGCATGGAATTATAGGTTAGGGTGTAAGCCCTGGGAGACGCAGTGTTACAGGGATACGGTAGGGCCGAATGGGCACTTTCGACATTTTGTGGATTCTCTGATACTTGGATGTGACGTTCAGCTGAATCAACGGAACATTCAGCATGTTCTGTCCTTCAGACGGGGACGTGCACCATCCACTATAACAGTTAAAATCCTAACATAGCGAAGGACAGATCTGAAGAGTCCGGAATAAAGGTAACTATTTTAGTCTGTCTCCTTCTCCCATGTACCCCATTGGGCTGGTCAGTCACTCTAATATACGCTGCAATTTTACGTTTGGAGTGAGAGAGACAAGAAGTTTTAAACGTTTGATGAGAAATCTTCGAATTATGTGCTCATGTCGTTGGTAGGTCTGTGTGTAAATATGGTACTTTGTTAAGAGAGGTGTTTACTCTTTCGGAATGTCATTTACCGTGCAACTTGCTGGGTTGACATTTGGCATATTGTGGTGTAATTAAGAAACTTGGCTTGAATCGATACTCAGAAGACTTTTTTGCGTAATTTGCTTTACGGTTAATGTTCTTCCAGAAGCCGTTGTTGTCTTTCTACACATCACAATTGCCCCGAGTATTGAATTTGATTGGGATCAGCCTCTTGCTTGCAAATCCCAGCTCTTTGTCTCAATGCCACACAGCTTCACCTTGTTCTTCAGTTCACTCTTCAAGCCCTTACCCCAGCTCTTCCACACTCTCATCTCTGGACTCATTGTAGATAACTTGTGCGTTATTATCCAGGACAGCTGTCGCTTTTGTTTTGGCTTTCTGCCAACACTGTTTAATTGTTCCTGAGGCCACGCAGACTTTAAGTTCATTGTCTGCCCATCCACTCTGCTCTCCAAACTCCAGCGTTTCATTGGCCAAATAAACAACTGAACGAAAGAAACGCTCTCTTCATATGACAGGCATACATGATCTGGTGACTGGGCAGTACTCTAAACTAAACCTATTCTCTGGCTATGTTTTATGGAGGTGATGGCCTCTCACTCACTGGCTGGATAGTCGACATTAACAGAGTCTCCTCTTTTCATGAAGCCCCAGTGTTCATATTGTCACTCGGACACTGAGCTGGACAAGAGAAGGGCTTTGCACAAATGAAATCACCAAGGAGTGGTCATTACCAGCCAGAGGCCAGTGGCCCTGCTCAACAGGAAGGCAGTAACATTGCGTACAACAACAACCTGAGGGCTGGTATTGATCTTGGGTAACAGACCAACAGTAAGTGATTGAGTGAGAGGAGTGGACGTGACGATCACAACACAGCTTTGTGTCGGAGTGTGTTTGGCTGGGGTAGGGTGTGGTGCAGTAAGGTCACATATCAGCAGGTGTACCCTTCCTCAACTGGTACTTGATATTTCCAGACCCCAAGCAATTCTGAACACATTTGCATGTCGTTGTCCTCTCATGTTGAGCACCTCACTCACCGCTGAATGAATTATATTGGCATTGGTATCAGCACTGGTCAGTATTATAAATTGCCAATTTGGCAGCCTCAGTTTGAATTCCAGCACGAATACTCGGCTTGTGATTCATTACACGTTTAGTGCCTAATTTACAGTCCACATTTGGGGAAACGACATGATCTCAAGAGTTAAAGTGAGGATGACACCCCTTTCCATTAAGGCATGACGTGACATCAAGGAGCCCAAGAAAATCTGGGGTGAATGGGAATGGGAAGAAAAAGCTCCTTTAGTTGAAATTATATCGAACACATTGAAAGGTGTTTGCAGTTATTTGATGTCTTTCTGCTCAGGGCATGTCGATCGGATTTCCTCCGTATAGCCTTCTTGGGAAAGCCATCTTCAGCTGCTTCGTCACTGCTCTTCAATACAAAAGGTACGCAGGGGGAATATCTACACGATTGTCAGCAACATTTGAATTTATCATATTTTGAAGAAATCTGTGTCCAATGCGGCAAAGTGTGGACAATATCTCTACTTGCGAAGATAAATCACAAATAACATTCTCACCAGACAAGTGCCAGGCAATGACATAATCCAACATGGGAGAGAATTTGACCATTACTGAATTGCACACTATCAACATCTCTGAAGCCTTTCCATCAACTGAACAAAAGGCAAGGATATGGTGAAATACTTCCACTTCTCTGGATGACTGCAGCTCCGACAACAAAGAAAGAAACAGTTATTTTATTGGTTGTCTCCTATAGACATTGGAAAGATTGGGCAGTAGATCTTGGAAACGTGCAGAAATAACAGAATTGCTGATAAGGGAGATTTGAAATTCCCCAATATTAAATGGAAAATCCGTGGTGCAGATTATCTGGATGGAGATGATTTTGTTAGGTGTTTCCAGGAAGTATTCCTGACGCAATAAGTAGATATGCCGACTGGGGTGGCCATATTGGATTTGGTGCGAGGCAATTCGCCAGGCCAAGTGCCAGATAACTCAGTGGCAGAGCATTTTGGTGACAGAGAGCATAAATGCCTCAAATTTGAGGTCGCCATGGGGAGGAATAGAAACTGACTTTATGAGAGAAAATTTAATCTGGGGACGGGATGTTTTACTGCTCTTATACAGGACCTGTGGAGTGTACATTAGGATTAATTGATTTACGGACATACACAACAGAAATGTGGAGCATTTTTTTGCTATGTTGAATAACTTTGTCCCAATGAGACCGGTGTGGAATTTTAAAGGGAAGGAGCCCTGGATGACAAGAGTAGAAGAGGATCTGGCGCATATTTTGAAGATTACAGGGTCGAAAGGAAAGAACGCAAAAATGGACTGAGGAAACTGGTTGGGGGCATGAGAAAGCCCTGGCGGGAAGGATTTTTTAAAAATCCAAATGTTTGACACACGTTCATTAGGAATAAGACAATGATCTGAGAGAGTGTAAGCTGGATCTAACCCAGTGATGGGAACTTAAGCACTGAGCGTGGCGAGGTAGAGAAGAAGCAAAATAAGTTTATTTGCTTAAGTATTCATGAGACAGAGGGAGCTTGATGTTAGAGAGAATACTGTGGAAGAGCTTAATAGGCTTCAGCAGATTGATATTAAGAATGTGGATTTGGTGGAAATTCTGGAAAGCATGAGTATGATTAAATCTCGAGGGCCAGATCAGATATATCCACATTTCGTACGAGAAGTGAGGAATTAGGTTACTGCACCTCTGGCAATGATCTTTGAATCCAACCTCTCCATAGTAGTTATTCATGTTTGGAGGGAGGCATATATTGTACTTCTCTTCAGGGAAGTAAATAGGGAAAAAACCAGGAAATTATTGTCTGGTAGGTTTACGTCTGTGGTCAGCAAGGTACTGAAAAATGTTCGCAGATATAGGATTTTGGATTGTTTGGATAAAGATTTTGGATTAAGGAATGTTTTTTTTTATAAATGGCTTGGATAAAGAAGTGGAAGGTAACCAGAGACGTTTACCCAGGAAAAGGGCTGTCAGGAGAGGTCATACCTTTATGGCCACTGGAGAAAGCAAAGGGAAGATATCAGAGGTTGGTTATTTCCACAAAGAGGTTTTGATGCGTGGACTGCACTGCTAGCTTTGTTAGTAAAGTTAGAAATATTAAGAATATTTAAGCGACCGCTGGTCAAGCACATGCACGGCAGCAATTGAAGAAGTGTGTATTTAGGTTGATCTTAGATTAAGATAAATGTTTGGCACAACATTGGGGTCCGAAGGGCCTGCACTGTGCTGCACTGTTCAGTGTTCTATGTTTGGACACTGAGTAGCTTTGACACCATCCAGGTCATTCACTCGATTTGCCTGGCATCAAAGCCACAAATATTAATTCCCTTCAATATCAATCCAAAGTGATAGCAGTATGTACAATCCACGAGCTACAGCTGTGAAGTTGACTGATGGAATGTAGACAGAACCTTCCAAACCGAAGGCCACTTCCACCAAGGAGGGTAGTAGTTACACTTAACACCACTCTCTACAACATCCCCTCAAATCACTCACCATCCCGGCTCAGAAATTTATTGTCATTCCGTCACCGACGTTGGGTCAAAAGCCTTGAACTCTCTCTTGAACAGAATAGTACCGATCAAAAATTCTGCAAATGTTCTGGCAGGCAACTCATCACACCTTCTCCCAGCCAAGTTTGAATGAACGCTGACGCAGTCTGCCACAACTACATTTTAAGCCATCTTGAATTTAAATCTGGGTGTATGTGGCAATTCATCCTGCTACACACACACACACCCATTTCGATATCACTCCCAGTATCAATCTCACCCCAGAGTTGGCATAATGTTCTGCCCTGTGTCCTGAAACTGAAGTAACTGCAACATTGTTGAGAAGTAATTGAAAATTATTGACCAGAATCTTTACTCCATCAGAGAGTAGCAAAATCACCACATTTATAATTGTCCAATTTTCGTTTAAACACGGGCATTGAGACCATACTTTAGGCAATCAATATATTACATCATTTCCATCATGCAAGAATTTACAGAGAGGCCGAGGGATGCAGGTGTATAATTCACTGGAAGTGGAGCCGAGGATAGATAGGATGGTGAAGGAGGCCTTTGGCGTGGTTACCTTTATTGTTCAAAACATTGATACAGGTATTGGGACGTCATATTGCAGCTGTCCAGGACATTGGCGAGGCCACATTTGTAAAACTGTACACGCGTTTGGTTGCTCTGTTAAAAGGGGGATGTTGTTAACATTCACAGGGTGCAGAAAATATTGGCAAGGATTTTGCTGGGATTGGGTTACAGTTATCGGGAGAGACTGAATAGGGTGGGGCTTTTCTCCAATCGGAGGAACAGAGGCAGAGTTATCAAGGTGTATGAAATCATGAAATACATGAATCGGGTAAAGAGCAGAATGCCTTAGCCATGGGATCGGAGTCCAAACCAAGAGAGCAGAGCCTGAAGATGAAAGGGGAAATATTTGAATAGGCACTGAGACTAATACTAATTAATTGTAATCCAATGACTCTAATGATGTCATTATTGACGGTTTGGGAAACGATTATCTGCATGTGAAGAATTTATTTCACTACTGTATGATCACAAGTTTCAGATGAGTCGACTGAAAACTGTGAAGCGCCTCAACTCTTTCTAATGTTGTTTCGGTATGAGCTAACTAGATGGTGAGCATGATTGGGATATTGAGTTGTCAAAGCAAAGTATATATATTTTTTATTTTCTCACATTTCAAGTCGTTTGTAATACCATTGCTTGGTCTCAGTGTAGAATGTTTCGAATACATTTAGCAATAAACATTAAGTTTGACACAAGAAAACCCTAAAAATGATCTGAGTTGTAACTGTCTCGCGCCGAGTTTCATGTACGTATGGAAAGACCTCCCTGAAGAAGTGGCGGAGGCTGGTACAATTACAAAATTAAAACGGTACGGAGATGGGTATATGGATTGGAAGTGTTCAGGGCCAAGTGGTCGCAAATGGGAGTACAATACGTCAGGATGTGTGATTGGCGTGGACGAGTTAGAAGAAACAGTTTGTTTTCGTGCTAAGTCACGCAAAATGTGCCTTTTTCTAAACAAATAGTGAACAAATATCGCACAGGTTTGGGAAAATAAATTGGCTGCCTAAGTCGGAATGCAGAAACGAGTCAAGCAAAGAAAAAATACCTTTATTATGATCTTAATAAGTATTCCTTTTGAACATTTTATTTAAAATTTAGCCTGGAGACTACTGCAGATTTGAATCAGATAAAATTGCTGCTAAAATCACTGCCTACAAATGGGTTTGGGGAGGCGAGGCAGCATTGGAACAAGCAGTGAGAGAGATTGGACCGATGTCTGTTGTGATTAATGCAAGTCTGAAATCCTTTCAACATTATAAAGGAGGTAAGTCGCAGAGTACTGTATGATGTCTTTGAATCAGATTATCGACTGTTCAAGAAAAGGTATTAGAAATCATAAATCTACAGACACATTTACTGTCACTATTTTGGTATTAATATTACTGATTGTGCTATAGCTAAGAGAACTGACGGTGAGATGTAACTGTCCTGATGTGCTGCTGAGTGCCTGCATATGTCAGCGTTTTATTAATTGTAAACCGAAGACGCTACACTCACTGTATCTGGATTAAGAGGAAGGGCGAGACCTTGGACTTGAAATCTCTTAGCCTCCTGCTGAGAGTCTTTCACTCTCTGCTCCATCTCTTCTCTCAGTAGCTGTTTCTATTCTGTTCTTGATCTCCTCTCGTGTGGCAACTCGAGGTGACTTGCAAAGATGGTGGTCTGAACAGGGAGGTGGACGCCTGCACAGCTTCCTTGTGATGATGATACAGGTCGTCTCCATGTGCAGGACTATTCCCTATTGACTCCATCAACATTTCAAATCACAAAGCACTTCTACTGTACAACCCACAATTGGAGACAGACCGAAAAATACTGAATGCAGAGTGGAGCTCCTTTATTACCCCAGGTGTAAGATTTTGTAAGTTAACAGAATGTGTTAACACACATGGCAGCAAACCGATATTCCACACGGCCAGATCCCATGGTCAGTGTCTTCTGCACATGTCTGGGAAATTATTTCTACACCGAAAATAATCTCAGCAAGATATAAAAACAACAGCAATAATCATTAAAAAAATGGAAGAATATAATCAACGTCGGACCTTCAATTGGAAAACAGACAGTCTGTGATTGGGTGGAACAAGGAAATTAAATAAGAAAAGGGATGGTGGTCCAGTGCCAGCCGGAATGGACAGGAGACAATTAAAGAAAGTAAAGAAATGTATGCAGAAAGTTTCAGGGCCTGAAGGAGTGTTATTTTTTTAAAAAGAGATCTCGAGGCCCGCGTGCATAGTTCCATGATTTTAGAGTCACACGTCGACAGGGTAGTGAAAGCAGCATTCGTCAGTGCATTGAGTATATGCTTTGCGATGTCATGTTCCAGCTGCAAAAGACATTGGTAAGGCTAGTTTTAGAATTTTATGTTAAAGTCTGGACTTTATGCTGTAAGAAAGATGTTTTTAAATTTGAAAGGATCCAGAAAATATTTACAAGGACTTAGCAAGGGTTGAAGTATTTGAGGGTTAGAGTGAGGCTGAATTGAGTCAAGCTTAGAGTTTTGCTGGAGAATCATAGCAGGTCAGGCAGCATTTGAAGAGGAGGAAAATCAAGTTTCGAGCAAAAGCCCTTCCTGATGAAGTCGAATTTCCTCCCTCCTCAGATGCTGCCTGACCTGCTGTGCATTTCCAGCAGAAGTCTATTCTGGACTCTGATTTCCAGCATCTGTACTCCTCACTTTCGCCCGAGGCTGAGAAGGCTGCAGCCTTGTTTGCTGGTACGACAGATACTGAAGGGTGAGCTTATGGAGGTTCATGAACAATAATGGGTATGGGACGAATAAAGAGGAGGAGAGTCCAAAACTAGAGACCGTACGTTTAAGGTGAGAAGGAAAAGATTTAAAGGTATCTGAGGAGCAATGTTTTCACACAGAGCATGGTACGTGTCTGGAATGAAATACCAGAGGAAGTGGTGGAGAGTGATACATTAGCAAAGGCATCTGGATGGGTAGATGTATAGGAATGGTTTACAGAGATATTGGCCAAGTGCTGCAAAATAGGACTAGATTGCTTGAGGATATGTGCTCAGCATGGACTATTTCGATCGACCAGTTCGAAGCATTTCTACGCTATAAAAGTCTGACTCTGAAGGATGTGCCGAGAGGAAGTGAGAATGGCGGAGGCGATGTCATTGGGAAACATTGATTAAAGTCAACAGATGTAATGGTTGCGGAGTGAGGACGATCAATTTGAAGACAGTTAGTACAAACAGACATGTCAGTGTTCATGAAACAAAGCTAAATTAACACTAATTAAATATTTCACAGATAAACCATTTAATATGTGTCTCCTTACAGGAGTTTACTATGATGAAAATTGCAATGGATATGTAACTGATGAAGTGCTGGTGGTTGGTTTTGGAATTGAGGATGGAATGAAGTATTGGCTGGTTAAAAACAGGTCTGTACTCTTTGAAATAACAAACACCTGATCACAGACGGAGAAGGGACAGTGGCATGGAATGAATTTCCTGTCTCTTTGCTGCAACCTGTGTATCTGTTCAGCGAGCACGTAACTCTGTGTTTATCTGGAAGTGAATGCTTAATGGTTGTGCTGTCTGAGATGATATCTAAAAACAACGTCAGAGGCAGGTATCCCATCACCAAGTAACGCTGCACTTACAAGTGTACAGTTCTTGTCTGAAGTATTGCTTCGCACAGAGGCAGGCATCAGAGTGTCATTATCCCTGAATCACAACCAGTTTTTAAACTTACCAGTACAAATTACAAACATATGGTTAAAATTAATAGCTATACACAACAAAAGAAAACAATTTCCTGGGGAAATGGGCGGCAAAGTCATATCTCAAACCCAACTGTACAACCTGTTCACAGGGAAACAAGGACAAAGCTCCAATCACTTGTCACTAGGACACTGATGGGATCAGATTAACAGCCCCAATTCTGGAACGTAGAACATAAAACTTTACAGCCCAGTACATTTCTTTTAACACTCGATGTTGCGCCGACCTGTGCAACCAATCTGAAGTCCATGGAGCAAATACTATTCCATTCTCGTCCATATGCCTGACCAATGACCGTTCAAATACTCTGAAATGTGGCAATACCTCCACTGATGCAGGCAGAGTTCTAAGCCCCGACAACAATCTGAGGAAAGAAACTATCACTGACATCTGTTCAATATCTATCTCTGTTGATTTTAAAGCCACCCCCCCCCCCCCCCCCTGCCAGCCCTCGCCATTCAAGGAAAAAAAGCCTCTCACTATCCAACCTATCAAATATTTTAATTAACTTATGTGTCTCAATTAATTCACCTGAAACTTTTTCCTAACGAAAACAGCCTTAACTCCCTCAGCTTTTCCTTTTGCTATCACCCTCCATAACTGGCGAGTTTCCAGTAAATCTCATCTGAACCCGTTCCAAAGCATGCACATTCTTCCTGTAATATGGTGACCAGAAGTGTGCATATTACCCAGAATGTGGTTGCGACAGAGTTTAGTACGGCTTGAAGAATGATCTCCTGTTTCCGAAACTGAATCCCCCTAACAATCAAAGCAAACACACCATATGCCATTCCAATAACACTATCAACCTGGGAGGCAACATTCAAACATTTATGTACCTCGACACCGAGATCTATTTGCTCATCTACACAAGCACGAATCTGACCATTCGCCCATTACATTGGATTCTTTCCAAACTGAATCACCTCACACTTTACCGCGTTAAACTGCATTCGCCACCTGTTGTCATAGCTCTGCAGCTTATCTACTTATCTCTGCAATCCATACATCCTTAGTAACTATCCACAACCCCAACAAACTTAATGTCATCCGCATATCAGTCCACCATTCTTCTGTGCTCTCATTCAGATCATTCATATAAAAGTCGACTAACAAAAGTGGATCCGAAACTGATCCTTGCGGTACTTTATTAGTAACTGAACTCGAGAATGAATATTTTCCATCAACTACCACCGTCTGTCTCCTTTCAGCCATTTATTCTTTGAGGCTTCGCTGGCTGCCATCATTACAATCACGGCAGTCAGGTTTGGAAGAAGCAGTCCCATCTTCAGGGCCAGATTGGATACAAAATGTTTGATTAAATAAGTCCTGTGTTTCGGGTGAATACACACACACACACACACACACACACACACACACACATTTCGACATGATTTCCCAGAAGAAACAGTATGTGGGTAGCTTATAAAAAATACACATTGTTGTTTAATATGGTAGACAGTATTACAGTGTAATGGGTGCTGGAATTGTTTGGTAAAGCTGGAAATGTGATTTGGGCAGGGTAACCGGATATGGAACAAATTTTAAGGCCGAAGTATCCTTGCAGTTAAGGAGACACTGGATAACCTGTGCCCAAATCAACTCATGCTCTGCATACACTCGATCCAGTGACAGGCAATCTCCAAACGATGATGGTAAAAAAAACCTGAGAAAATCTCATCTTCCATAAGGCAAGAAGGAAATCTACAAGAGGCCATATTTCAAGCTCTCACTCGTCCCTATTCACTTTCCCCTTCATATCCACTACAGCTGCAGACCTATCCCTGATATTGATCTCACCTCATGTCATTTTAAATGTTGTAGTGAGTCCATACATACTGTACTTATGGGCAATTGATGCAAAAGAAAACAATTGTCTCTTTCCAGCCTGATGCAAATTATTCTTTCCAACTCATTGTCTAGCTCAGTAATTCCAGAATTCAGTCCCTATAATAATTCCAATTGTATACCAGAGTTAAAACAGCTGCTTCTCCAACCATGTCCCTTTTATCAGCGTTTTGATTCTAACACCAATCGAATTTCTTATTTTCCAGCTGGGGAACAGACTGGGGTGATGACGGGTACATCAAAATTGCTAAGGATAGAGGTAATCACTGTGAAATTGCCAGTTTTGTGCGGTACCCTATCGTGTAACGAGCCAACTGATAAGACAGAGCTGCATCAATCCCAGCTGAATGAAAACCCAGACCATTTCTGATATTGCTGACTCATTCAAGGACATTGCTTTAATTGTCTGCTGCAAATTTAAAACGTGAAATAATAACGATTTTTGCACATTTCTACCGCTTCATATAAAACCAATGGCATTGTCTCATTGATACATATAGCCACTGTAAATGATAGAATAAATAAATTCTCCAGCTTGTAGAAGACAATAATCTGCATGTACTGCTGATGACCAACAATGTAATAAAGGCTGCCAGCAAACATTTTCAGAGCTTGTTTGTTCCAAAGAATGTATTTAGCTTTGTGCCTAATGAATTGTGTTGACTGCTATGAAATATATTGACCAAACATGTTGTAGACAAATGCACAGAAAATGTGAAGAGTCTATGTTTTTTGACAACAGCACCGTTACTGAATAAATGCAATGGGGTTGTTGAGGACAATAAGGCTTAACTGAACAAAATCTAACCAGAAACTCTCCTGGAAACAGGTTAAGCTGGCCAGACTGTAGAATGGGAGGTTCCGATGAGATTCAGTTCAGACAAATGCGAATATGCAATTTCACCTATTGATTGGTACTGAATGGAAAAACTGGAAAACTGAGTACTTTAAGCATGACAAAGCAATACTGGTGGAGAATCGTAAATGACAAAAAGAGGTCACACACAGATCTTGTGAATTAGACGAATACTGGTTTATTTCTGACGATATCATGGGCAAGAGATATTCCTAGGAGTGGTACAGCATGGACATACTGCACAGATAATTCCAGGATTCTTTATCCCGTGCTGTAGATACAAATAGTGTGCATAATTTTACATCCGTGTTCACGTCGTGCATTGTTAATTCCAAGACAATATGAATTAAATTATATTGAATGGAAAACAATGTAATTGTAACAGGGGTGCCCGTTCCTCGTCTAGTGCAGATGCTCATGTCCAGTATCCTCGTTTCAATTCTTATGCAGGGTGGTGTGCAATCAGGTGTCACTCAGTCTAGGAAGGCTTTGTGGAGTTCAGTACTTGAGGAGACTGGGGATGTCCTCCCATCACTTCGATAGAGATGATGCTATTGTGAGCTAGGAATACTGTTGTCAGATCATCTCAGGAGTGTATTCATGGAGTCTGGAAGCTGTTTAGATAATGGCTTGTTTTGCTGTTTTGTTACTGAGCTCGTTGTAGTCAAGTTGAGGTATTTTGCGTATGTTGTGTTTAGTTAATAACCGACATGGCTTCTGCAATCATTTAGTGGGCACGCAGATTAGTTCATTTTCTTTTCTCCGACAATTCCTTCTTTTTTTGTTTTTGTCTGAGAACTGGGTTTGAGATGAAGAGGCTGTGTCGCAAGAACCAGAAGGTTATCTGACGCCGTTGGGGCAGCATCAGTTGGGTTGTATTTGGAGTCCGAGTCCAAAGATGCATATTCCGTGTCGGTTGCAAAGTTATTGTTCGAATGGGCCTTCATTGATCCATGGTAAAGGGGCGGGGGTAGCACCTTGGAGCACAAACGCTGGCGATTTAAACACACTTTAATAGCCATGCAAGAGGTGCGGTATCGACAATGATAGTAATGACAAATATGAATCCCTGTCGCAAGGCTGTGCTCCAGGACAACTGTCACAGTTCTTGCCCAGTTCCATAGGTCCCATTTGGTTTTTGGTTGAGCAGTACAGTGGTAGTGCATTGGATATGCCAGGCTGGGTTACTGATGTCCTCACTGGGGTTGGGTAATTAAGTGCAGCAATTGGAAACGATGAGGGTGCATGCGCCCACTGTTTCGAACAGCAGATAGTCCTAGATCATCCAGTTTTGCAGGGTGTCATTGGGGATGCCAACAGTTTTGACATTCAGCTGGTCGTTGGCTACCTCCTCCAAGGTGGGGGCCAGCTGATGAGTTTTTATTTTGAATCGAGTATTTGGGTGAAAGGATAGAGAGAACCAGGTCAAGTTCGGTGAGGCTTCGCTTCCTGTGATATGGTGGTGTCGTAAAGGGAAATACTGGGAATGATATGCAAATGAGACTGCACCGCATATACAACATAACAGCTCCTAGGTCAGGATAATGAAAGTTAGGCTTTGTGGCCACAAATAGCATAGATACCATTACAGAGTCTCAAATTGTCGGTCTGGAACTCTCTCTCGGGTTTGGTGTTTTGGCTGGTAACGTTGAGGACGTGAAGGATCAGTAAACTGTATTCTCCCGTGGACCACTTTGCTGCGGGAGTGAGGAGCAACGAGTTCATGCACTGGCGCCAGCCGGCATTCCATCTGATTGGATGGCTGTTTTTGAGGCTGATAGATTACAGTGGTTTGCACTGTCTGGTCGAGTCTGTGAGGGGTAGTGCCGGGGTATCGTTGGAAAGGTTGCATAAGCGAAGACCTATCCCTAAAGTTTGTTTAATGGGTGCCCTGCGGGTTTCCAGTGGGCCAAACATTTACGCCCGTAACTTTCCATTCCCGGTGACAAGCTGAGAGAGGTTACTTCAGGGACTTGTCGCGTTCCAGCCGCCATTGATTTCTGATTTGTTGAAGGGGATGGGTTTCAGGGGAATTCACTCTTGGGAGTACATGGAGGCATGAGCGCAAACACAACATCTAATCTGCTTGACCCGTAACTCGTGAACACCTAACATTTCTCTTTACCTGCCCCCAGTTCCAATCATCCCGTAGCAGGATGATCAGGGTGAGGAGATAAATGATTAGTATAGCGGCGGTCACCTAGAATTTCCTCAGGGAGCGGAGCTGACTTTGGCTGTGTTTCCTGTTTGTTGCTGTTTGCGGTGGAGCTCGCTTGCAGCAGGTCTCATGCTGGATTTCTATTCAATTTGACAGTTGTCCGGGTTGTCAGAAACAACAGTTATGGGTCTTTCTAATTCGATGAGAAAATCGTTTTCCAGTGAATGAATCATTATGTAGTGAGAAAGTGAGGACTGCAGATGCTGGAGATCAGACCTGAAAATGTGTTGCTGGAAAAGCAGAGCAGGTCAGGCAGCATCCAAGAAGGAGGAGAATCAACGTTTCGGGCATGGACCCTTCTACGGGAATGAGGAGAGTGTGCCAAGCAGGCTACGATAAAAGGTAGGGAGGAGCGACTTGGGGGAGGGGCGTTGGAAATGCGATAGGTGGAAGGAGATTAAGGTGAGGGTGATATGCCGGAATGGGGGTGAGGGCGGAGAGGTGAGGAAGAAGATTCAGGTTAGGAAGGTGGTGCTGAATTCGAGGGTTGGGACTGAGACAAGGTGGGGGGGAGGGGAAATGAGGAAACTGGAGAAATCTGAGTTCATGCCTTGTGGTTGGAGAGTTCCGAGGCAGAAGATGAGGCATTCTTCCTCCAGCTGTCGTTTTGATCTCTTGTGGTTGGAGGGTTCCTAGGCGAAAGATGAGGCGCTCTTCCTCCAGCCGTCGTGTTGATCCTTCCATATCCGCTGCAAATTCACCTGCACCTTCGCACACATCATTTACTGTATCCCCTAACCCGATTTGGCCTCCTCTATATTGCGGACATAGGCCGCCTACTTGCGGAACATTTCAGAGAACACCTCTGGGACACCTGGACCAACCAACCCAACCACCCTGTAGCTCAACACTTCAACTCTCCCTTCCACTCCACCAAGGACATGCAGGTACTTGTACTCCTCCAACGCCAGACCATAGCAACACGGCGTCTGGAAGAAGAGCACCTCATCTTCCGCCTAGGACCCCTCCAAGCACAAGGGATGAACTCAGATTTCTCCAGTTTCCACATTTCTCCTCCCCCCACCTTGACACTGTCCCAACCCTCTAACTCAGCACCACCTTCCTAACCTGCAATCTTCTTCCTGACCTTTCCGCCCCCACCCCCACTCCGGCCTATCGCCCTCACCTTAACCTCCTTCCACCTATCACATTTCCAACACCCCTCCCCAAAGTCCCTCCTCCATACCTTTTATCTTAGCCTGCTTGGCACACTCTCCTCATTCGTGTAGAAGGGCTCATGCCCGAAACGTTGATTATCCTTATCTTTGGATGCTGACTGACCTGATGTGCTTTTCCAGCAACACATTTTCCGGTCTGATCTCCAGCATCTGCAGCTGTATTCAACGCTAGCTATGTCACAGATGATGTAATGTATGCACGAGCGAAATCCACGTTATTATGAAGTGGAGGTTGACCCCCGAACTACGAACTAAAAGTGTTACTAATGTTTAGAACAAATTTCCTGTAGAATCCACTCAATTGTAAAACTCGTAGTACTTCCTTCTTTGAGGATGGGTTTGCGAATTCCTCGATGGCCTTCACCTTCATGTTCCTCAGTGTTATCACCCACTTCCGTTGCTGTGCCCGAAGAATGCCATTTCCAATTTCACAATTCGTGGTTTTGCAAGTTTATGATCAATGTCCCCTGCCATAGACTTTCATGGAACATTTTCAAAATCTATCAGAATTGCTTGATTGACCTGTTGAGACATGTTTGTAAATTTGCAAGTCACATTCCTGGGCCATATCAATTTGTTCAACATTCCATCTCTTTCTTCGGATTATATTCCCTTATTCCTTACCCCCTCCCTCAGTCTATCTTCTGCAGATAAGCTGACCTAGGAGCCAACAGTTCTGAGGAAGCGTCAGTCGACACGAAACGTGAAACCTGATTTCTCTTCACAAATGCCGCCAGACCTGCTGAGCCTTTCCAGCAACATCTGTGCTTCTTGTTTCTGATTCACAGCATCCGCAGTTTTTTAAATCGATTTTTATTCAATGATACCATTGTCATCAATAATACTGATGCCTGCTGCATATCTCAGAGTTATAAATTACATTTACGCCTCCTCTTTGATATGTATATATTTACAATCAGCCTGCCTTAAAATTCAGTGTGGACGGTTGGAATTATTTCGCAATTTCACAAACCTATATTTAAACACTGTCTCCAGGCCTGTCAAGTTCGGTTCATTCCAGCAATTTGTCCTCTGAGGCAGCAGTTTTCACAAGTGTGCAAGACGATTGCAACACATAACACAAACACTCTCCATATGCACATACAGAAACAGACACTCAATTGAAAATCTGAATCTACTTCTATGACATCATACTCATTCAGTATCTCTACCTCATGCAGCACGGTGCCTCAGTGGTGAGCACTGCTGCCTCACAGCTCAAGGGACCAGATTCGATTCCAGCCTCAGGCAACTGTCTGTGTGGAGTTTGCACATTCGACCTGTGTTTGTAGAGATTTCCTCTGTGTGCTCCAATCTCCAATCACAACACAAAGATGTGCAGATTGGATGAATTTACCATAGTGTTCAGGGATGTGTATGTGAGATGCATTAGGGGAAATGTAGATAAATGGGGTCGGGAAATGGGTTTGAGTGGATTTCCCTCCAGACGGTCGTTGTGGATGTGTTGGGCCAAATGACCTGTTTTCACAGTGTAGGGATTCGACGGAAGTTCGAGGCAATAAAACATTTCAAATGAACTTCAGTTCCAAGAAGCACATGTTGCAAACAATGCAGCCTATTCGACTTTTGAAATAAGTACAATTCAAACAAATGATCCCAACTCATTATATTGTAAGTTGAATGCCCAGTCCCTCAATCTAATATATATTGTGTAATATCATCCAAAAAACAGACACTCTCCAACAAGTGCTTGAGGTTCAACTCCAGAGTATCCCCCAATCTGTAATGATTCACCGAACAGTAGAGATTCTTTAATGATACAAACTATTCAACAAAGAAACTGAATTTGAACCACTTTCACATCGAGCTGGCATGGTCCTGTGATGTATAAATTCCAATAATGGGTTAATGTCAACGAACCCGGTCCTCCGAACAGGTTGTGCAAATCCTGACGTTATTAATAGTGCAGGTATGTCATCTATTGCAGAGATCAATCTTCCAGTGGTTTTATACCTGGCAGCAGCAACTTGTATCAATCCCATTGTCTAAAGTATTGTTCAGGGTGACTTGCACACTGTCCAAGTCTGCACCAGTGCATTGTTGGGGAAAGATGTCAATTACTTGACAAAGAACGTGACAAGATCAGTTTGTCCAATTGTTTCCCATTAGTAACATGAAAGGAGGTCTCAGCAAATCAGATGTGACATACCATCCTCTCAACTATGCTCAATTACTGCAGAACTTGCTGAAAGGAAAAAAAATTGTTCCATTTGGCTAATGTGGATGAGCGAGATCAGGAAATACACATACTATGGCGAACTACTCATGACCTGGAGTAAGCTATTAAATAATCACAACATCGAAGAATCCAAATGCATCTTAAATCAATTGCAGCCAGCGGTAAGTCTCAGGACTGTCAAAGCAGGAATCATACAAGATTGTTATTCTTGATAGGGATTACAATTATCACACCTTGCCAATTCAGGTGTCCCTCAGACCAATGTGCTCAGTCGAACCATACCAAGTGATGCATTACATCTTAATAAATGAGGAATTATCACATTTGTCCATCTCGACCAATGATGTTCAAAGGTTGTACGATATTAGTGACACCTCAGAACCCAAATCAACCATGTCCACGTGCTTAATGAGCTGCACAACTTCCAGATTAGCAGTGATCATTTTCAAATAAATTTCACACGACAAAGTGTCAGAAAATAATTAATTCCGACGAAGCCAATAATGCTCTATATACTATTGATAATAAGTTGCGGTTACGATTGTTAATCATCCCACTATGTTGATTCTGACAGTTAACTGTGACCGAGAAATGCATTGATTTTTATGTTTATATGCGTAGGAGATATGTATACATTACCACACACTATAAATGAATAATTTAATTTTCAATGAGTAATTCAAAACTATTATAGTTCACAATTATCTACACACATGACTGGCTTCCGAAGCTGTTTCAAAGACCATTTCAGAATCAACCGGAATGTTTATATCTCTTTAATGACATGTAGACCACGCCCGGTAAGATATGCAAATTTCCTTCGAAGAAGCATGTTCGTAAACTAGATGTTATTTTGATCTGTTTCAATAGTTACATGATATCCATCAAACTAGTTTAATTTTAATTAAATCTAAACTTAATTGTAGATTTTATTGAATTCAATTTGACGCTTTCCAAACTTACTTCAGATTTCCTTTTTCATTTTGGATGAAGTATTCGATGGGATAAATACCATTTGTACCCGAAAGTGACGACACAAGTTCATAAGGTGGTAAAGAAGGCAAATGCTATGCTTTTTGACATCGGTATGATCCTTCACTGCGATAGTTGGCCAGTCATATTGTAAGCATGTAAGATTTGAGCCACATTGGAGTATTGCATGCAGTTCTGTTTGAAATTTAGGAAAGGATATCAAGACTGGGTTTCGCATGCAAAAGTGGTTTACAAGAATATTTCATGGATCGGAATTCATTAGTTATCACTAGAAGAGGGATGTACTTGGATTAATGACCTCAAGAGGTTTCAGATGCCAAGGGAAAACCTGATAGAATTGCAAAATGTTGGGATGAATTAATAGGGTCGATAGTCAGAGCCTTTATCACAGGGTGGAAATGTCACATAATAGTCTGCATAGTTTGAAGTTAGTGGGGGAGGGGGGTGGAAGAATTAAATGGGGATTTGCAACAAAAAGTCTTTTTCCACAGCACGTGAACAGGGCCTGGAATATGCTGCCTGGACAAATGTTAGAAATGGATACGATAAGGACACCAAAGAATCTTTCAGATAGATGCATGAAAAGCCAACGAATTGGCAAATGGACAATGTGCAGACAAACTGTGTATGTTTAGAACGACGATATGGACAGCAAACACTCAATGGGCTGAAGGGCCTTCATGTGTTTTTGTACATTAGATTCACTGTAGTGTGGAAACAGGCCATTTGGCCCAACTCTCCAAAGAGAAACCAACCCAGACCCATTTCCCTTCATTTAATCCAGACAAATGCACCTAACACTACGGGTAACTTAGCATGGACAATTCACCTGGTCTGCCCATCTTTTGGATTTCGGGCGGAAACCCTTGCAGGCTCAGGAAGAATGTGTAAACTCCACACAAATAGTCTCACGAGACGGGAATTGAACCCAGCTGCCGGGAACTGTGACGTTGCAATGCTAACCCCTGAGCCATCATGCCAGCCCAAGTTCTATGTTTTATATTCTTCTGTGGAATAGGCCATGAATCTGTTGTTTTGTTTCAGAACTTACAAATTTTTGGGAGGAATGAAATGACGAAAACTTTGATGAAACGGAGCTCTATGTTGACCAAGGAGGAATTATTGCCGAGTGACTACATTTTATCTGTAGAAAACCAAAGGTTATGAAAAATGTGTTTTTGAAACTGGATTTTGAACATCTCAAACATTTTCCAGTTCTAGTGGGGATTCATCAAGCTGAAATGCAACTTGATATATTTTATTCACAACATCACTGAAACGTAGTGTGCTGTTTCAAGATGCTGGCCAGAGTGCTGGCCACCTTTTCAAGATGTTGTAATGTAAACTGTGTTGATATGTATTATATGTTGAATAAATTATGTGCTACATTAAATATGAAGTATGATACATAACTTCAGTGTGAGGTGGGTTGCTGTGATTTCAACGAATAATATTGTAGTTTTCCACAGACCTGAAAAAATAATTGACTTTTAACAATTATTATTCTTTTGCAATCATTAATGACGTAAGGTGTGCTGTTACTTTAAGACAGTTGAAAGCTAGCAAGGACTCAGAGAGGCACAGAGCCCAGAACAAGATAACAATGTAACGTTTGATCAGAAGAACTAGCACGGGCTGACCTGCTGTGAGACAAAAGCAAATGCAAATTCAACCAGTCAGTTTGTATTATGCCCAAGACACAAAAATCTAATCAAATTTGAATTTGGTATTTTGCCAATATTAAAACCATGAAGTGATCCGATGTTTTGGGGTATAAAACCAGAAAGAAAACTTGATCAGTTGAGAGAGAATTGCCAACATACTAGCAAATGTAGGCTGCTCATCAGAACTCTCTGATAGTTACCTCTCTGGAGATGGAATTTGCACAGTAAAAAATTTGCACACCGACCCTGAGACCAAACCGACAGAGGAAGATGCCAAGAGAAGATTCAACAGCTGGCTGTTTTTTGAAATTTGAATTTTTCAGCAAAGCTTAATCAGGTGTTTTTTCAGACCAGTATTGTAGAGGGGAAGGTAATCGATAGGGTGAGATATTTGAGTTGTAATCAGTTGTTAGTTAATGTTTCCTGATAGACTTTAAGCAAAGATGCTAATTTTTCCTTTAAATAGTGACTTTTGGGATAGTTCTTTGCATCTCAAATGTTCATATTACCGCATGGGGTAAATCTTATCTGTCTTGCTCATTTAACTTAGTGAGCCGGAGGGGTGGGGGGGGGGGGGGTGGTTACCTCGTGTCATAAGACATAATCATCGAATCACCCAATAAATAATAAGGCCTTTGGACCATCAAGGCTACTCTGCCAAAACTACGGTCTATCAACTCTTCCCACTTTTGAGTATGTCATCCATAGACTTGAATGTTATGGTTTATCTGATGCTCATTCAAGAATCGTTTTTCTCAGGATTGTACAGTTGGTCGGCTGCTTTACTCGGATGAATATTTCCCCGACCATTCTCATTAACCACCCCCCCCCCCCCCCCCCAGTCTGTCAAATCCTTTGAATTTCCTCGTATCACTCATGGATTTTATTTATATTTGTCTTAAATTGTTTTCCAAACCATGAAAGTACATCATAGATCTTTCTCGACAAGAATAAATCTTACTTTTGTTTTTAGTCTGCATTAAATTTATCTTGATGATTTTGCTTTCTGGGACATTGTGACAATTGTTGGTCAGGTAGGAGCAAAGCCATACTAGTTGTACCTTAAGCAGAATGAGAACTGAATCCCTCCGGTAATGATTGCTCATTCTGTTGGGGCAGGATTAAAGTAATATGGTTGGAGGAGGTATCCCGAGGATGAGTCATCAGGGCAAGATCGAGAAAAAAAACATTCCGGAAATAAATTAGGAGGTTCTAATAAGTAGAAAGGCAGTCACGGTGAAGCAAAATTGAAATTGTTAAGATTGAATGATACATATTTTCTAGCAAGGGGTCTGAAGATCAAAGACGGAAGATTTGATATCATAAGTTAAGAGACAGGATTGAAGTCATTGATGTCAGTGAAGGCAAGCAGAGGGATATGTCGGTCAACCTTCCAGAATGTACAGGCTTCAAGCAATACAAAGAAGCAGTGAAAATTGGAGGGCAAGTTATAACATTGATCAGTGATCAATTTCCACGAGTACAGAATAATAAAGCATGAAGAATTTCCTCAAATGAATTTATCCAATTAAAAGTAAATAAAACAAACCAAATGGAGCAATTACATCACTATGGAATGTACTATATGCCCTCTATTACTTCGGGAAAAAAAATGAGTATATATGTCGGTAAATTTCCAGGAATTGTCAAATTCATATGGAGCTGGTTTGGCGATTTCAACTTTCCGATTATTAATTGGAATAAGGAAAACGTGAATGACTTCGAGGCAGGAGAATTCTTAAAGTCCATCTAGTAGTTCACAAATCCACTATAATCAAGGAGAAAGTGAGAACTGCAAATGCTGGAGATGAGAGACTCCGTTTTAATCAAGTTTGTATGGAAAACAAAAGTCGAGAATCAGACTGGAATCGAAGTTCTAAATGAGGGGAAGACCGCTTTACATAAAGTCATGTGAGGTTTGGCAAGAGAGGACAGGAAGAAGACTTTTTCTCGACAAGTCTGAAAGTGTCGGAAAGTTTGCACATTCAACAATAAAGTGAGGAGAGTACATGCCAGGATGTTCAATTAAATAAAAATCGTGAAACCCTCAAAATCAGTATTTTCTACACATCCTTAGCGTCAATACTGTTCGCTGAAGACAGCAGAACTTATAAAGGAGTATAGAATGATCAAGGGAAAACTTAACAATATGATAAGAGGAAAAACACAGACGTGAAAGAACAATGCTGAGAAAACAAAGGAAAATCAATGAACTTTATTCGAACTTTCAGGATACAACCAAAACCAGAGAAAAATAGATTGCATTCAGGACCACAGTGATAATTCGTATCTGAAACCAAATGATGGAGGTAGTGGTCTCAATATCATGAGTGAGAGGAGAGATATGGGAGAGAAATCAGAGAGAAAAAAGAGTGCAGCGAAAGCCAAGTGAGAGTTGTAGGGGATTTTTAATTGGGGGATAGGTAGAATACCTTGTAAGGAGGATCACAGGTCTCATACAGTCTGTTGCCTACCCTAGTTCGGCAGAGGGACATCGCTGACCGGCCTGAAAGGAGATTGAGAGGGTGAAGGATGATCCAGTTGCTGTGGTCCACTTTGGGACCAACAACATAGGCATGCCTAGGAGAGATGATCTGTTTGGGGATTATCAAGGCCTCGAAAAGTAATTAAGAAACGGGTACTCAAGGTTTATAATCTTTGTGTTACTACCTGAACCACTTGCAACTTTGCTTAGTAATAAGAAAATTAGTAAGTAAACACATGGCTCTTGGAGTGGTGTGGGAAGAGGGGTTCCATTTCATGGGCTATTGTCATCAATTTTAGAACGAGGGAATCTGACCTAATGGGATGGTCAACGTCTGAACCGATACAGAACCAGTGTTGCAGCGAAAAGGACAAATCGGGTGGTCACTTGGAATTCACACGAGTGCATTGGTGGGGAGGATGGGAGGGGCAAACGACAGCGAAGCAGCAGGTTTGCATGAGTGCAGAGTTTAATTCCGTAGCGTTGAACTACGCAGAGTTTAACTAAGAAAGAAGTTGAAAGGAAGGACAACTCAAGAGATATTATTAATAGAGATGTTACAATTCAAAAAGAGGGTATAAAAACTACAAGAAAGGCACTTTGCATGAATGCTGTTAGCATTTGAAACAAGGTTAATGGCAAAAATCATTGAGAAGGAATCTGATTTAGTCGCCATTACAGAGACATGGTTGCCGATGATCACAACTGGGAGTTTAATATCCAGGTGATTCGGACGCTTCAGAATGACAGAAAAGAAGGGAACGAAGGTAATGGAGCTCTCATTTTTAAGGATCAGGGCGATGGTGAGAGATGATGTAAGTTCTGTGGAAAATAAGATTGAATTCATTTGGGTGGAGATTAGAAATTCTAAAAACACAGTGAAAGGCATAGTTTGTCGGCCATGAAATTATAGCATCACAGTGGTGTACACAACGAACAATGATGTAACATTTGCATGTAAAAATAGTATGGAAAGTATTATGGGATTTTTAATCTACATGTCGATTGATTGAACCAGGTCAATCAAGGTAGCCTTGAGGAGGAGTTCATTGAATGTATCCACAATAGTTTGCTTCAACAGTCTGTAACGGAACGAACAATGGAACAAGCTACCCGAGGTCTGGTCCTATGCAATGAGACAGGAATAATTCATAATCTCCTAGTAAGAGATCCTGTTGGTAGGTAAGATTGCAGTATGGTTGAGTTTAGAATACAGATGGAAACTCAGAAAATAAAATCCCACTTCAAGGTCACGTACTAAAACAAAGGAGGCTACAATAGGTTGAGGGAGGAGATGGCTAAAGTAGACTGGAAGCAAAGACTTTAATGTAGATCAGTTGACGAACAGTGGAGGACTTTCAAACACAATTCTTCAAAGTGCTCATGAAAAGTATATACCAGCGAAAAGGAAGGACTGTAGGAAAAGTGGTAATCTGCCATGGATGCCAAAGGAAACAAGGGAGGCTATCAAATTGAAAGTGAAGGCATACAAACTGGCAGAGAACTGCCCGAATCAAGAAGATTGGAAAAACACCAAAGGACAACAAAAAGCCACAAAAAAGAGATAACCGAAAGTAGGATAAATTATGATAGTAAACTAGCTTAGAATGAAAAGACTGAGAGCAAAGGTTTCAAGGATATAAAATGAAAAGTTGTGGCACAGGTAAACATTAGTCCTTCAGAAGACAAGAAGTGTGATTTAATAATGGGATATGAGGAAATGTGTGATACATGGAAAAGCTTTTTTTGTCAGTCATCACCGTGGAGGACACGAATAACATATCAGTAATTGTCAAGGAGGGTAATGTAGGTTAGGACTTACAAACGAGCATTATCACAAAAGAAGTAGTGTTGTTGAAGCTAATGAAGCTAAACATAACACAACTCTACTGGTCCGAATGAAATGCCTCTTAGGGTATGAAAAGCGATAGGGACGGAAATACCAAGTGCACTTTTGGTAATTTTCCAAAATTCAATGGACTCAAGGGCAGTTCCGGAAGATAGGAGAACAGCAAATTTGACAACGATTTTGTTTTTTAAAAAGAGGTAGACAAAAGATGGGGAATTATAGGGAGGTGATATTAACTTCAGCAGTGGGAAAAATACTTGAAGCTATTATCAAAGAAGAATTAGCAAAACACCTTGATAGAAATTACTCCATTGGACAGATGCAGCATGGGTTCATGAATGGCAGGTCATCCTTAACTAATTTACTGAAATCCAATGAAGACATTTCAAGCACTGTGGACAATGGGGAAACAGTAGATGTAGTTTATCAAGATTTCCAAAAGCCATTCAACAAGGTGCCTCACAAAAGCCTGCTGGATAAGATAAGGTTGTGTGGCGTTATGGGCAATCTGTTAGCATGAACAGAGGATTGGTTAACTAACAGGAATCAGAGTGGTGATAAATGAGCATTGTTGGTTTGTGATCAGTGACGAGTTTTGCATCTCAGGAATCAGTATTGCGACCACAATTATTCACACTTTGTATAGATGGTTTGGAATTGGGGACCATGTGTAGTGTGTCAAAGTTTGCAGAGGACATTAGTATGAGTGGTAGAGCAACGTGTGCAGAAGACTGTGAAAGCTTGCAGAGGAACAAAGATGGTTTAAATGAGTGGACAAACATCTGACAGAAAGAATGCATGTTAATAAACGTGATGTCATCCAACTTAGTAGGAATAACATTTAAAAAGATTATTATTTGAATGGGAAAAATTGCAACAAGCTGCTGCGGAAGGGACCTCAGTGGAATTGCACAAGATATACAGAAGGTTGGTATACAAGTACATGAGGTAATTTAGAATTTTGTCCTTCATGCAAATGGGCGTGTATGCTACAGGGTGCTGTTGACGCCACTGTGTGCACTTTTGGTCTCCTTAATTGAGAAAGGATGTACTAGCTATGGAGAGGGAGCAGAGGAGATTAATTTGTTTGATGCTGGAGTTGAAGGGATTGACCGATGACGTGAGGCTGAGGTTACTGGGAATATATAAATTGCAGCTTAGAAGAATAGTGGGGGATCTAAAAGAAACATATCAAACTATGAGATGAATAGACAGTATCAAATTAGAGAGAATGTTCCACTGGCAAGTGAAACTGGAACAAGAAGGCATAAACCTCAACGTTAGCGGTAGCAAATTTGAGACTAAATTGAGGAGGAACTTCTTCATCCAGAGGGCAGTGAATCTATAGAATTTCTTGCCCAATGAAATGGTTGAAGCTTCCTCATTGAATGTCTTAAAGCGAAGATAAATAACTTTTGGGAAAGTAAAGGAATTAAGGGCGATGGTGAGAAGTTGGTAAGTGGGGTTGAGCCCATGAAAAGATTAGACATGTTGTAATTGAATGGCTGAGCAGGCTCAATGGGCCAGTTGGACTATGTGTGCTCCTTGTTCTTACTTTGTTATTGTGGTTTACACTGGATCTGAAAATGGGAATGGGGCAGGTTTAAGGGAGGACCTCTGAGTGAAAGATCGTCTCGGATGCTGCAATTATAACATGATAGAATATAATAGTCAGTTTGGGAGTGAGTAATTTGCATCAAAATCAATTACAATGAAATGACTGTCAGAACAGCGAAGGTAAACTGGGCAGATAAATTAACAGGAAAGGTAGGAAATGACTTCAATAGTGAAGGAGTGCTGCACTGTTGGAGGGTCATAACTAAGGAATCACCATACTGTTGGAGGATCAGTACTTAGGGAGTGCTGTATTGTTGGAAGGATCACTACGAAGGGAGTGCTGTACTATCGAATGCTTAGTACAGTACTGTCTCAGGACAGTAGAGATGCGGTGCCGCACTGTTAGGGGTTAGTATTGAAGAAGTGCCGCAGTATTCGAGTGTCCCTTTCCATTTTGGTCGAACTCTGCTCCACAGGTTCCCGATTGAATTTGCTCGCACTGCTTTTTCAGGGAGAATGTTCGAGACTCCAATCCCTTCATCAATCCTGCCTCCCTCACACACCAAGGCAGCACATTTCAGGCCTGCACACCTCGATGGTCCCTGTCTTACCAACACTCTCAGGCAGCATGTTCAGACCCTAAATCCTCGATCGAATCTGCTTTCCCCACATTGTCAGGCAGCATGTCCAGACGCTAAACCCTCGATTGACCCTGCCTTACTCTCAGGCAGTGTTTTGTGGACCCTAAATCTATTATTCCCTCAGGCAGCATGTTCATACCCTAAATCCTTGAGAAGCACTCTCAGTCAATGTGTTCAATATCTTAACCCTTCAATTGACAACATTAAAAAAAACATTTGAACAAATACATGGATAGGAAAAGTTTACAAGGATCCGGGCCAGATCCAGGGAAATAGGGTAACCATGGATGGACAGTTTGGTCAGCACGGGCTAGTTTGGGCTGAAGGACCAGGCTCCGTGCTGCACAACTCT
Source organism: Chiloscyllium punctatum (assembly GCF_047496795.1). Classification (NCBI taxonomy): domain Eukaryota; kingdom Metazoa; phylum Chordata; class Chondrichthyes; order Orectolobiformes; family Hemiscylliidae; genus Chiloscyllium; species Chiloscyllium punctatum. The sequence goes on from NC_092781.1 coordinate 41,252,804, forward strand.
ATGAAACTGCCTCGCCCACATTCTCAGGCACTATGTTCCTGATCCTAACCCCTCAATTAACCTTGCCTTCACCACACTCTTAGGCACATTGTCCCTGTCCCTAAATCCTCAATTCCCCCTGCCTCCTCACACACTCAGGTGAATCGTTTCAGTCCCCAAAACAACGATTGATCCTGCCTGGCCCACACAAAATGAAGCTATCTTACTGAGACTTGGTGGGTGGCACTCGACTGGATTGATTTGTTTCTAACGCCTTGACTGCCATTCGCTTTAAGTCTGTTGCTCAATGCTCTGACAGTCAGACACATTATAGTGATCAGTCAAGTTTGGAAGAGGCTGACGGTAGAGAACAAGGACAGAATCAGAGACCCAGAGATGGAAGGCAGAAGGAATTCTGTGATTTTGCTTTTCACCATATCTCGGAGCTTCAACTACCTGTGTTTAGTCGATCATTTACATTTCTCATATTATGTCTTTCAAGGATTGAATCTTGTCGATTACCTGCTGATTCGATATGACTTTATTATCGTTGGTTTCATGTCATAAAGCGTACGTTGCTGCACAAAGACATGATTGTTTAGGTGAACAAATAAGAACAGTCATGCAATAAAATAACTGGTAACATGAATTCCTTGAATTATGACTGAACAAAACTCCTCAGTGTAGTCCACAGGTGGGTCCCACTGTTTCCAGATTATGAAATAATCGTTTTTATTCACTCGTGGGATGAGGGCATCACTTGTTGGGTGCAGAACTTATTACCCTTCCCTAGTTGTTTTTTTTGAGAACGTGGCAGTGAGCTCCCTTCTTGAACTGCTGTTGTCGGCGTGCTGTGGATAGACCCACAATGTTGTGAGGGAGGGAATTCCAGGATTTTGATGCAGTATCACCAAAGAAGATGTGATATATTTCCAACTCAAGAGGGTCAGAGGCTTGGAAGGGAACTTGCAAAAGGTTGGTGTTAGAATGTGTTTACTGCCCCTGTCCTTCTTTAGAGACTTCAACACATTCTAGATGGAAATGCACGCGTGGTTGGAAGGTACTGTCTGAGGATCTTGCATGTATGTCTGCAGTGCATCTTGTAGATGGATAACACTTCTGCTCATGAGGGTCAGTGTTGGGGGAATGGATGTTTGTGGATGTAGTGCCAATCAAGCAGGCTAGTGTCAAGCTTCGAATGTTTGTTGTAGCTGTACTAATACAGGAGTATTTCATCGCATTCTGACAGAGAGTTCTTAACCCACTTTAAGGGTAGAGTTTAGCTTGGAAAACTATGAATTTCCCATCATGGACAATTCATTTGGATTGCACAATGGAAATGGATTTTCCTGCCGGGTAATTCCTATCAGCTTGGAATCCTCTGTAAGTGTCCAATAACATGAAATCCTTTTGCGGGTGTTGATGAAATTAAACAGAATAGTTAATCAGAATATGTTTCACAATTAAATACATTGTCTCGCTCCCCAGTAACAATTATCATAACACACTGACCAGCTAAATGATAAATAAATGTCTGGGCTCCTTACTTTTCAGCCATGAAGTTTCCCAATTCCAATTCCAATCCCAATGCAGTCTTAAAAACAATTTCCTGTCATGCAGTGAACGGTCGAAATAGTGCAAACAAAACTCTTGTGTTAAAAGTGACTCAATGTCACTCTCTGCTGGCCAACACACTATTGCAAATGGGGTGTTGAAGAATGAAAACACTCAAGGATTCAGTCAGGGAGGGAGAGGAGGAGGGCAGCAGCTCACAACACCATCTAAACTTTCAACACTGTTAATGCAAATACACATACACACACACATACACACACACTCGGAGACACACATACAAGACAGTTGTGGAGAGGTTTGCAACTCGACGTAGACGTTTCAGTGTGGAACATGGTCATTGGGGGAAATGTTGTGCTCCCTCTTCAATTGGTAAATGATTCGTGTTTGTGCAATATTCATGACATTATACACATTATATAGAATGCTTCCACTGCACCAGATCCAAAACAGAATTCTGAGTTTTCTTCACAGATGCTACCAGACTGCTCTGCTTTTCCAGCATTTTCTATGTTTGTTTCTGATTTATGGCATCCACAATCTGTATGATTTTTAGTTTGCAATGTGAGATATACACAGACTCTGATATTCCCGCCTCAGAAATCTGCAACTTACGCAGTGATGTGGCTGTCCAGTACAACGTGGTATTTTGTCACTCCAAGCATAAGCTGGACAGAGAGAGAACATGAGAGAGGCAGACAGGATTCAGTCAAAATATAATCGAGAACCCATTCACAGAGACACTGACACGGAGAAACACACACAAATCTGAAAGAGGGAGAAAGGGAGGATAGAGAGAAAAGATGGATGGAAGGACAGAGAGAAAGGATAGAGAGAAGGACAGAGATGGCGGGAGAGAGAACAGAAAGAAACAAGGACGGCAGAATGAAGGGTGTTTCGCGCTATCCCAGTTACTCCCAGCGCTTTTGATATTTTCTGACACTCCTCCTCTCCTGGGGTTTACTTCTGCCTGGAAATGTATCAGCGTGTCTCTACGTTTGTCATAGAGTCATAGTTGTACAGCACAGAAAACCTATGGTCCAATTTGTCCATGCCGATCTGATAACAGAAATTACTCTTATCCCATTTGCCAGCACTTGGCCCATATCCCTCCAAATCCTTCCCGCTTACATTCCTATCCAGATGCCTTTTAAATGTTATCATTGTACCAACCTCCACCACGTCTTCTGGTAGCTCGTTCCATAGACACACCAAACTTTGCATAAAAATGTTTCCCCTTAGATCCCTTATTCGTTTTCCTCATCTCACCTTGAAACATGCCCTCTTGTTTTGGACTCACCCACCCAAGGGGAACGACTTTGGCTAATCACCCCATCAGTGCCCCTCATGTTTTTTCCAAACCTTGAAATGAACACTCCTCAGCTTCCAGTGCACCGGGGAAAATAGTCCCAGCCTATTCAACCTCTCAATGCAGCTCAAACCCTCCAAATCTGACAATATCCTTGTAAATCCTATGTAAAACTTTCAGGTTTCACAACATCCTTCCTTACGCAGGGAGACGAGAATTGCACACAGTGGCCTAACCAATGTCCCCAAATATTATGCCAAGCCCAGTTAAGTGAGTCTGCGTGCACTTTATAGCTAAGCAAGACCCTAGTGCCAACATTACAGAAGCTTCACGTCACAATGGCTGTCCTCTTTGACTCCTCATTAAATGATTCTGGTCCCGTGCGATTGCTCAGGATTTTCCCCGAATGGCCTCATTGACTAGTCTTTCTGTGGAGACCACTCCTTCATCCTGTCCTACATACTGCATCTCGTGCTTTCCCCTCCATCTCTCCAATACAAAAGACCCTTCCTTCCTCCCTCCCATACCCCCATAAAACACTCCACCCTCTCTCATTCCGATCTAGCCGTTTCACTGACCACATTAATTCAATGCAATGTTCCAGTCTTCAGCCGTCCTGGGCACACTTTCATCAGGAGGTCACTTCATGCCCCTTCCACTCCACCATCCACTGTTTTGGATAATAGTGGTGGCAAAACGTGGGAAAGAGGCACTTTAAGGAGGATCCCACTGGATGAACTGCACAGCTCTCTGTGTCACTGAGTTCAAGTCTTCCCAATGCTGCCTGTACAGTCAATAGGACAGAGCAGAGGAGTCAAGGGAAAAAAGCGTGAGAAAATGCAAGGAGAAAATGAGAGAAGGACCAACAGATAGAAGGAGGGAGTGCGAGACTGAGAGAAGGGCATAGAGAGAACGTGAGTGAGAAACCGACAGTGAAAACCGTGGGGGTTTATTTGGGGAACAAAGCATAATGTCAGACAGGTATAGGATTGAAGAGGGGATGGAGGGAGGGAAAATACAGGAAGAGAACGAAAGAAGGTAAGACAGAGAGCTGGACAGAAATCCCAAGGAGAAATATAGAGGAGTGAAACAGAGATTTGCAAACACTGAGAGGTCGAGCTAAGAGAGTGGGTGTGCCACTGCAGTGCAGACAAAATGGTCTACAGACACAAACACCAAGGTTCCATAGAGCTGAGAGAAAGATGCAGAGAGACATGGGCAAAGATGTTGGTTTTGAAGGGATTGAATGAAGAAGCATTCCTGAAAAAAAAAGGATGGCAAGGTGACAGGGAGGCCATAAGTTGTAGGAAAGGAATCTGAAAGGAATTTGAACAATGGTAGAGAAATAAAGACGGTGGGGTAGGATGGGGATTGAAGAAAAGATGCAGGAGAGACTCTGGGAAAGTGGAAATGGAGATGAGAGCTGTAGTGACAGAGGGAGTCAGTGATAGCTCTTGGATAAGACTCTGCAGCAGCCCCTGAGCGATTTTTAATGCTATTTAACACGACCCAATCTGGAGTCACCCTTGGGGGTAAAATCCCAGAGACAGCCTAAACCCCTCATTTCTCTTCGCTGTGTGTTTATGAACGACAAGGAAAGAGGAGGTGTTCAACTATTCTCTCTGGTTCCATCTCTTGTCTGATGATTCTCTCTTTCGCTGTATTGTCAGAGTTTCAACTCCAATATCTGGCCTCTTCTGTTTCAATTTGGAATGATCTTATGTTCTTAATGCAATCCTCCAACTCTTGGCCCAAAGATTGCTCCACTCTTCTGCCAGTTTCGGAGTGAACCAGCCTTTTCGGATTTGAGTTCAAGATTTTGAGTGAGAAGTGAAATCTCTTCGAAGCTGCCCTAAGTCTCTCAGTGCAAGGTGGAGAAGGCCAGTCACGAGGAACAAAATAGCAGGCCCGATGTGCTCTCTTCTCCAGCGCAGTTTGGGAAAGAAACATGGGAGGGACGAATTTCCCTCACTGGCTTCCCCTGCTCTCCCTTCTGTCTCAGGCGGGGCAGTAATGGGCTTGCTCCTGGCTCCAATCGAGTTGAGAGCTTGCTACAATTGTGTTGTACAAGGGAGGCCCCCTGGAATGAAGTTGATTAGCTCTGTTGGACAGAGAATTCGTTTGTAATACAGTGTGATGCCAACAGTGTGGGTTCAATTCCCACAACCAGGGATTATCATGAAGGACTCGCCTTCTCAAACTCTCCCCTCACCTGAGGTATGCTGATTCTCTGATCCACCAGCCACCATATGAAATGTTGTTAGACCAAACAGTAGAATGGTCACAGTGATGGGACTGAGTGTGGACTGTTCTTGTCCCCATGGAACAGGGATCATCATAAAATGGAACAGCAGAAGGAATTGATTCACTCCCAAATCAGCTCCACCTTTCAATCAGACCATGGCTGAGATGATCATACTTAACCCAAATTTCCTTCCCCTGTCCCCCATCTAATAACTGAATAAAATTCCTATCCTTCACGTTGGAGGATCACATTTCCAGTTCTCAAAGACGCTTACTTGGAGCAGTCACAAAAATAAATGTGCTGGGAATTTTTCAAGACATCTGATTGTCTGCAGACTGAACTGATTAAGGAGGGTTGCTTTTCCTTCTTGCTGTCAGTTGTGATGAAGGGTGAGTGGATGGGAAACGTTTCCTCTGCTTTAATCTCACAGAAGCTGCCAAACCTGCTGAGTTTTCCAAGGATTCACCTCCAGCGAGCGGCCCCAAGCGGGACCGCAATCCCCATTCGTCGGCACCACTGGATTGACAGAGCTCTTACCCAATCGGAGCCGGAGACTGAACTCGGTCCCGTCTTGTGGGCTCGAGGTGTCTCAAGGCGTCGCCGTTTAACTGACACTGCGCGAGGGAGGGGCGGTGCTTGCGCATGCTGAGCATTTCAAGCTGGGACCCATAGGACGGCTACTGGCTTTCCCTCTTCCCCGGAGTTTTAGCTGCACTGGAGTCAAAGGGTTTGTGTCGAACCAAAATCCTTTCACTGATGGTAAGAAAACATCTTCCATGTTGGTTCACAAACTGTTAACGTGTGTCGGAAGACTGTGGGGGAGATAACATCAAACAGCTTACTTTCCCCGGGCAGGGAGGTCAGACTGGCCCACAGCAGGGAAACAGGCCACAAGAAACACAATCCCCACTTGTTGGAAAAGCTCAACAGCTCTGGCGGAGTTAACCCTTCGGGTCGAGTGAGCCTTCCTGAGAGCTGTCATTGGCCAAACCCTCCATGCTGAGAGCACTCTCTCTGGGCTGGCACCACCTAACCGGCTTTCCTCAACTGAACTCGCTCCATTTGGCTGTGTTTGGCTCCGATCCCTCTGAACCTTTCCTTTAAGGTGAAGTGGTGGCTCAGTGGTTAGCACTACCTCAACACCAGGGACCCAGGTCTGATTCCACCCTCGGGCGACTGTGTCGAGGTTGTATATTCTCCCCCTCTCTGTGTGAGTTTCTGCTGGTTGCTCTGGTTTCCTCCCACATTCCAAATATGTGCAAGTTTAGGTGAATTGAGCAGGCTAACGAACACATTAGTATTCAGGGGCATAGATGTGCGTTAGTTGTAAGATATGCAGGATTATATGGTTTGGCAGCGATTTGAAGGGGGATGGGTCTGGTTGGGTTACTCTTTGGAGGAATGGTGTTCACTCGTTGGGCACAATGGCCTGTTCCCACAATGAAACGCTCCAATCCAATCCAATCACCTGTCCAATTGGTGTTGGCACTCAGAGGTAGCAGGACTAGATAAGGTGCATCCAAGGATTTTGCGTGGAAAGGAGACATTATAGAGGCACTAGCGATAAGACTATCGCCTTTACGAGATTCTGATGAGGTCCCAGGAAACTGGATGGTTGTCAACACGAAAACCGTTTTCTAAAACGTGTTGGAAAGCAAATCCAGTTACTTACAGTCATGTCTGCTTAACTCCAGGGAAGCTTCAGGCAACAATTATTTGGAAGAAAGCTCGTAGTTATGTGGAAGAAAGTGGGTTGGTAAGGAAAGGTCATGGTGAAATTGTTCATAACTAACTTGCTCATGTTTTTCAATGGATTAACAAAGTGTTTAATGAGGGAAATGCTACTGATGGAGTTTACATGGATTTCTGAAGGCACCACGCAACAGACTTGAGTTTCGTTGTCGTTCATAGTGTAACAGGCAGGGGTAACATGGATACAACAGAAACTGTGTGGTGGGAAAGACAGAAGATCTTTTTGGATGTTTCGATGTTTTTCGATCTGCAGTGAGGTTTGGAATAGAGTTCGCATAGTGTGAATATTGGGAACGCCATGTTTTGGGAAGGATGAAGGACAAGGCTGTATCAGGGATGCTTGAATAACAAGGGAAAGTGTAAATTTTGTCCAAGGGATAAAAGAATCATATTTCAGGTTTTTGGATGCTAAAATCAGATAGGGCCCATAATGAACATAATAAGTAGAAATAATTCAAGCAGGGAATTAGTAGAGCAAGAAGGTTCCATAAAATGACTTCAGCAAATAAGGTTGAAGATTATCGCAAGGCATTGTATACAGACATTCAAAATATGAGGATAATCGGGAGAAGGTATGATCAATTGAAGATAGTGGAGGGAACATTCATTGATATTCACCCAGGAGAAGGATATGGAGGATCGTGAGATTAATGCAGAGCATGCGAACATGCCAGGGCATTTTGACATAAGAAAGAAGTGTTGGGTCTCTTGAAGAGCATTAAGTTGAATATGTCTCCAGGGCCTGATAGTACCTACCTCAGAGGAAAAAGAGAAGTTTGCCTGGGCCTTGATGATCTTTGCATCCACGCTAGCCAGTGGACAGATCCTGGAGGACTGGCATGTATCTAATGTTTTTGTTTCTGTTCACGAAGGGCGAAAGGGATAATCCAAGAAACTGTACACGTTTGAGTCTCTCATCAATGGTTGGGAAGCTGTTGGAGAGAATACTGACTATGTATGTGCATTTGTAAAAGCGGGTCCTAATGAGGGGCAATCAACATGATTTTGTGTGGAGCAGATCATGCCTTACTACGTTTGATTGAACTTTTTGAGTAGGTGACAACGGTGATCAAAGAGGATAGAGCAGTGAATGTTGTCTACATGCTTTTGCGTAAAGCGTTTAACAAGGTCCCTCACGGTAGGTTCATCCAATAGATTAAGATGCATGGGAACCACGGTGACTTTTCCATGACCAGTGGTGTTCTGCACAAATCTATACTGGGAACACTTGTGTTTGTGTCTTGTGCCTTCTTTCGGTGCTGTTTAGCTAACTTACTTACCCAATTTAATGTCCCTCTCACCTCCGACACATAACCTAAATGTGAGATCCCCGACATTCATCCTGCTAACCTCTGATTAATTAATTCAAATGGCCTCTAACTTCATGCCCAGATATTAATTCGAAGGGAGTCAAATGATTAGATTCGTTTAGGAATTCCCTAGCGGCAAACAATACGAATGGGACACCTTTATCCCGATCTGTCACGTATTCCAGAGAATAAGCATGGTCTTCCGTGTATGATGCGAGCTTTCGAACGCTCCCAGGGATTTTCGACATAACGCAATGGATTTAATCTGCCCTATGACTAAACTATACATGACCTCCTTAAAAAACTTATCATTAAAATTGTCCTGATTGAATTTCGTTGGGTCGCCCATACAGTGTGAAGAAAGCTATGAACGCCTCTATTAAACTTTGAACCTTCATATTCTGTCACTGAATTGCCATCGGAATTCTGGTAGACACATTAATTTTGATTAGCAAGTGCTGGTTCCCACGTTTAGTTTTTGGGAAAGGACATATTAATGCAGTTTTAACCCATGTGAAATGTTCTTTCAATGCAGGAAATGGCAACAAAGGTGCTGAGTTTATTACTCTTTAGATTACCTACCATTTGACATGTGCGACATGTATGATAATATTTAACCACATCCTTGTTCATTCCAGGCCAGTAAAAATGTTTTTGTACCTTTACCTGAGTCTTTCGTTCACCAAGATGGCATCGTACAGGTCGTTCATGTAAAACCCGTGACACTTCCTCCCTGTATTCTACCGTCAACACAATCTTGTGTACTTCTGCCTACTTCTCCTCTGCACTAACATGCCGTGCTCTCCAGTTTCGTCTTAGGATTCCATATTTAAGATAATAGCCTTCAGGACCATTCTCTGCCTCGCATTCAGAGTAGGCATCAACATATATGTTTTTTTATCGTCTCATCTTTCGATTGGAAGTTCATGAGTTTTTCGGGACTGAGCACTTCTGCCTGACACCCTTCCTGTTCTGTTTTTTCCAAGGCTATTATGTGAATCAAGGTGTCCGTTAACTGATCCTCAGCTCCTTCTTCGTTCTCTTTAGTTTTTCGGTCGGTCAGTGAGTTGATTGTGGGATCTGCTTTCTATCCCGTCTTGGAAAATTTCAGGATATTTTTCTTTTAAGTTCTCAGTTACCTGGTCTTCGTCGGGCTTCTCCGCAAGACGTGTGTCATTCCCACCTTGGATTCTGCCAAGACATTTCCATGAACAAACTGACGTTCTGGACCTGACACTCCGTAATTCAGAACTTCCCCAGTCTTGAGTTGGCGCTCCAACCTGACCTTACATAGGGCAATGCTGAATTTCTGTCCATCTGTCCCAGAAGTTAACACTGTCTCGGGTAACAGATCAAAAAGAGTGCAAATACATTCGTCTCTTACTATTACAAAATGACTCGATTCCGTATCTCTCAAAATTATACTTTCTTTCCATTCTTGCTCTGTTCTTCCTCAGTTAACTTCACCAACAGAAATGAATTCTTGATAAATATCAGTCATGAACTCCGAAATTTCCTGGGTTGTGCACTGACCTGCAACTTCTCGATGTTTCTTGGCGTTTTCTTTGCTACGTTAATTAATGCCACTAGCTTCGCCTCTTTTACCACATCGTTTCCCACAGGGCTTTTCTAAAACGACCAGTGCTGTGAGTGTGAAAGTAATATCTTTGCACAGTGGAAATCTGAGGCCTTTCATCTTCTTTCCACATCATTAGGTTCCTTTTTAAAGTGTGGGAAACAATAACCAGTGTTCCCTACTCCTTGTTCCTGAGTGTAGGATCTCCCCTTCGCCCAAATTCTATCCCTCACAGGATGCAAGTCTTGCCAGTAACTAAATTTTGCCTTCTGCACCAATCTGCCATGTCGTCTCACTTCTTGAGGTTTCTGTTCATCCACATGAATTCTTGTTGTGTCGGGACCTGAGTTTTTCAACTCTTCCAGGGGAAAAATCTCTTCTCGAGTCTCATACGTCTTAACTATTTTGAAGACTTGCACCTATCTCTCAAGATGACAATTTTAATTGTCTCAGTCTCAACATAAGCCTGTTCATGGTTTCTTCATTAAGTTTCATATCTGCTGTCTATGCGCATCTGGTACCAATTCATAAGCACTCAAATTAACCTGCTTGACCTCTTCATTATCTCTTGATCACTCAGCTGACAGCACTGCACAGACCTCATTGGCTTTGCCTACGAAATTAGACAGAACTAGCATTAACCACAATTCCACTGACCACTCCATTTGCCTCACCAATAATTCAAATAAAATAAAGAAGGCTTCGACATCTTTCTCATCAAGACGTAATTTAACATATTTGTATCTGTCACTAATTTGTCTCTTCATCTCCATCCTGTTACTTGACTTTCCTGGATAAGTCATAATTTCTGAAGTTCAAATTCTCTTTCCTTTTCCATTGTTTCTCTTTTTATCCATCACTTTTTTCGCGCTTTCTCTTTGCTCAGCTCAGAAGCTTCTCTTTATTTTCGTTTCCCGCTCTCTCTTTATACATCTGCTAACTTCAATTTTCTCAATTATAATTGAGGTTTATTTTTCTAACTTTACTGTACTTGTGTGTTTCTCTGACACATCTAAGTGGTTGAATAACTCACTTACAATTTCAGTTTTACTTATGTCCTTGATTAAACAGAATTCTACCCTCTTCACTAATTTTAAAAGTATGCTCTTTTCTTTAGTTTCGAAACGTTCTTGGCAAAATTGGGAGACATTTTTAAATCCCAGATTATCTTTAGCTATTTTTAGAGCCATTTTTCTCAGTTTTAATGTAACCAATCCCAAGTAACAGAAATTTAAGAAATTGTCTCACCTACCTTTTCTTTCAGATCTCGGACACTAATTAGCGTTTTTTAAAATCTGCTGCGATCTTTCCTACCACAAATCTGTCCAAATCTCAGACAGGATCTGATTACTGCGTCCGGTTCACGTACCAAGCCCCCAAGTTGTTGTGACGCGCTGGCAAACCCTTCTGTTAATTAAAGCAAATACACACAATCAACCTCACGTCGCCTCATTATCTGCTAAAGTATGAATGACAATCAATTGTCCCAAATTCAAACACTTCACAAAAAATATTGATTTTATGCTGTCACTCTAAAAGTGAACGTTAAACAAGAGCAACTTGCAACTCTGTGTCTCATTTTTCTACATTATATGGTATTTACTTCCAAATCTATCACAATGCACTGATCCAATAAAATCCCTACGAAATTTATAAATACTCAGATTTCAACATGAGACAAGGCTTGTCATTCCCACTATCGATCTTCCTCTGTTTGTGTATCTGTCTGAGTCGTCCTAAGTCATCTGATGCTTGGGTGTTTCGTATGAAAAAGGTACCTTGGGCAGAGAATTTGGTGAAATCAGTACTACAAGTTGTCGATACTGGTCTTCCTGGCTAACTGTCCAAAACGCCTACTTTTTATACTCCAAGTATTGGATCGTCTCATTGATTCAATATTGTTCAAAGAGTAAAATTCGATTTCAATTTGATTTTTGTTTCTTGGGACTTAATTTACACTGATTGGCTAATTCGAAATGCTGACAAAGCAATTGAGGTTTCGAGCTTACAGCCAAAGTTTTCCTCTTAAGTTGCATGTTTCAATTATCAGTCATATGACTGGTGCTTGCCAGCTTTCACTCTCTCTTAAAAGTACATTACACATCTTTAACTTCATAACAACAAAGTCTCTGTCTCGGAAACCAAACAATCATTTATGGATTTGGCTACCTGTTCAGACTCCAGGCAAACGTTCCCTCCGCAATCACAGATTGACCCACTCTACCTCTCATCATTTTCTTAGTCCTCACGACTGTGTCAAACGCGTTTGGCTTTTAGCTAATCGTTCCTGCCAAGGCTTTTTACTGCTCCCGCCTGGGTTTACTCAATCCATTTTTTAATGTTTTTTTTCAGCTAGCCTAAAGCTGTGCCAGATCCTTGCTTCCTCAAACATAAGTAGGTTTCCTTCTTCCTTTTGACGAAAAACTCCTCTGCTTTTTTCATTCAAGACTTCTTCCACTTAACATTCCTGACGTAACTCAGTGGGACAAAGATATCCAACACTCGCAACAAGTGTTCCATAAACAGCCTATACATTTCTGTTGTACATTTCCTTTAATTCCCACTTTATACTCCCAATTTACACTTGTTTAATAAAAGCTTAATGTTCCCTACCACAATTAAAAACATTGCTGTATTGTCGACTCATCTCCCTTGCCATTGCTTCAAACCTGACGCAGTTGTGGCTAGTTTAAGCGAAATGATCTCTCACTGATTGATCTGACACCCGGCTCGGCTCGGTGTCTTGCACTACATCCAACATGTCCTCCAGCATAGTCGACCTATGTATATATTGAGTCAACAATCCCTCCTTGACACACTTGGAAAAAAAAAGGTTTCATCCCGGCCATCTGCACTCAGGAGGTTCCAAACAATATCGGAGAAATTAAAGTCAGCTGTAACAACAACTGTGTTACATTTGTACATTACCTCGTTCTACTGTCCAATCTGTTCTTCCATCTCTCTGTCTCTCCTCTTATTAGGGTGTCGATAGAAAACATTAAATAAAGTGATTGCTTCTTGCCAGTTGCTGATGTCCACCTATACTGACTAAGGAGACAAACACTCTTCGACAATCTTTTTCAATGCAGCTTTGATGCACTCTCTATTTAAGAACAGTTGCTGAAGTGATTTATCAGGATGTTATCGGTGTTGGAGAGATTTTGTTTTTAAGTAAGATGGAGGCAGACTGACGTTGTTTACTGCATAGTAGAGGAGATTAGGGTGGTTTAGATGATTAGCTTCCCTACAGCATGGAAATAGGTCCTTCCACCCAAACAGTCCACACTGACCCTCCAAAGGGTAACCCACCCAGACCCCTTTCGCTCTGCATAATGCACCTGACAGTTTGGGCAACTTAGCATGGCTACTTCACCTGACCTGCACATCTTCGGAATGTCGGACCAAACCGGAGCACCCGCAGGAATCCCATACAGACACGGGGAGAAAGTGCAAATAGCACGCAGACAGTCGGCTGAGGTTGGAATTGAAACTGGGACCTGAGTGATTTGAGGCAGCAGTGACCAACTTTGACACTGCAAGCATTGCTCACTTGCAAACTTCAGCGACACGCTTGGTCAGTGGGGGGTTGAACCCACGGCTTTGGCATTATTAGTGCCACCCTCCAACCATCTGAGTGCAAGAGGAAGGTACGAGCAGCGTAGATGGGGAGATCGAAATCCATGAAGGTCTGGATTATATCAGGGTAAGGAAGTTTAGAGGTGATACAAGACAAAATGAATCCATCCAGAGAGTGGTAAGAAACTGTAAGGCACTGCTGCACAGGTTAGAGGAAGAAACCCTGAATACCTTTAAACAAGTATTGGGAAATTCACTGACAAGGGCAATGCATGCAGCACAATGGCTCAGTACTGGAAAATGGGGTTCGTCGCGTTAAAATATGTTTATTAACTACCAATGTAGTAGAAGCTTTATTTGTATATGTACATGTATATATTCGACACAACTAAAACAACGGACACTTAAAATAAAACATTGCTTCGCGATGTAAATCACAGGTTTTATTAGTTATGGTTATTCGTTTGGAGTGGATACACCAGCACGCATATCAGGCAAATTATAATCATCTTTATGCTAGTGTTCATTTTTTGAACTTCTATCTTGAAACAGTAGCGCAAGGGAGTGGATAATAATTGTGCAGTATGGCAACATATTCTAATATGTCAAGAGAGGCGGGGCGCTTAAAGGTTTAAAGGTGAATCATTTATATATTCCAGGTTTACCACAGGGTGTTCAGGATAATTAAATATACATTTTCGCTCAGAGAACAGGAGATCAAACCATTTTGGGGTGTTTTGCAAGAGACATAAAAAAAGAAAAATTCAATGTAACCACATTACATCAGGAGAAAACGTTTGCCCTTGTTCCTGTCACTTCCTGACTTGGTGTGTGTATATAGAAATCTACTGGATATTGAAGGGTTGAGAATGTCTACGTTTTCAGACGTGCAAGGATTCATATCGCAAAACCTGATAAAACAGAGAAGACAGCAGGAATTATTGCGTATGGAAAATGCAAAGATTTGAGGTTGGGCTTTAATTCTCCAGAATTGATTTGGTGAATAGTGCTGGTGTTCAGCAATATTTTGCTTGCTATTTTAAGGTTCGAGCATTCATGTTTCTAACTTCCTTTTTATCATTATTTTAACTTCTGCGAAGCAACCTAATTTTTTATTATTAAAATGATGAGATGTGCCTTTCAGTTCGATTTTTAACCTCCTGTGTTTCTTGAAGAGGTGTGCTGTGAACCTGATACTTTATTTAATGGTTTTAATTTCTCTATACTATCTGTTTATTAACATGTTCACATGCTGATTATTGGGTGCTTATGTTAAATATTGTGCAGCAACATATGGAGTACATTGTCATGAGGGATAGGATCGTTTCTCGCTCGATTAGCTGAAAACACTGCATTGGTTCCATGAAACGTCTATTATACTGTGATCAGTGAAATGGAATTATAATAAAGACAAAGGGCTGAACTGGTTATAATCGTGCTGCAGAAGCTTTGAAACTGCTTTCTTTGGATACCAGATTCAATCGGATACTTGTCTTGTTCCAACCTTGCTGCAAACAAGCACAAAAAAGCTGAATTCTAAACGTTAGTTCAATGTCACTGCCCTTGATATCAAGACCATGCTTGATTGAGAGTGATATTGTGGAGTCTGAGAAAGACGCAAGACACTGCAAATCAGGTGGAAGATCCTCCGCGAACTGGTGGCCTATCTTGGACAAAGGATATTGATTGATGTGAGTGTGGTCATTCATTCAATCTCATTTCAGTTATTTCTGTGCAGGTGTTAATCAGGTTAGTGTTCTGAATTGTCAATATCCGCTGATGATTGCACAATAATCGTTATTTTGGCCACTCATCTGATCTGAAAATGTGTTGATGGAAGAGCGCAGCAGGTCAGGCAGCATCCAAGGAACAGGTGAATCGACGTTTCGGGCATCAGCCCTTCTTCAGGAAGACGGGCTGATGCCAGAAACGTCGATTCTCCTGTTCCTTGGATGCTGCCTGACCTGCTGCTCTCTTCCTGCAGCACATTTTCAGCTCTGATCGCCAGCATCTGCAGTCCTCACTTTCTCCACTCATCTGATCGCAAATCAGTCTCTCTCCAGACCAGACCTGGACAAATTCCAACACGGTTCTGACAAGATGCAAATAGCATTCACGCCACACAAATGCCAGGAAATGATCATACCCATTGAAGTATATACCCATTGTCCGTTGACATTCAATATTGTTACCATCACTGAATGCCCTTACTGTCACCATTCTTGGGTTTGTCATCTGGAACAAGAAAGAATTTAACCATTGCCCTTTGACACTGAACTGAGCTACCATCACTGAGTTTCCTACATTATCAAAATCATAGCATGATCAGATGCTGAAATGGAAACGCCATATCGATAGTATGGCTGCAAGAACAGGCAACAGGCTGGAAATCCTGCATAGAGGTACATACATCTGTGTGGTAAGTTGTTTTTATTTTTCGTGAGGACAGATAGACTCCTTTTATCACACTATTTTCCAGTCTTATTCAGTTAATGCCTATGCTGATTTTCTATGTTCTACACGAATTTGAAAATATATTACTTTATATTCCATTAATTTCAGCATTTTAGCTCACCTAACTTGGCTTTTCTCTCGTTTTTTTGAGAATGTGTTGCTGGGAAAGCACAGCAGGTTAGGCAGCATTCGAGGAGCAGGAGAATCGACGTTTCAAGCATAAGCCCTTCATCAGGAATGAGGCTTGTGGGCTGAGGCTGAGAGATAAATACGGGGTTTAGCTGAAAAAAGCGATAGGTGGATGAACTTGAGAGAGATGGTGATATATCAGAGGGGAGGAGTGATAGACAGATCCAGTGGGCGGTGCCGAATTGGAGGCTTGGGACTTGGACAATCTGGAAATTACTCGTTTTTAATGAATGACTGTTTCTCATCATGAGCCAACTCTCTATCTGGTTTACAAAATTATGAGGGGCATGGATAGGATAAATAGACAAAGTCTTTTCCCTGGCATTGGGGAGTCCAGAACTAGACGACATAGGTTTAGGGTGAGAATGGAAAGATATAAAAGAGACCTAAGGGGCACCTTTTACACACAAAGGGTGGTACGTGTATGAAATGAGCTGCCAGAGGAAGTGGTGGAGGCTGGTACAATTGCAACATTTAAAGGCATTTGAATGGGAATGTGAATAGGAAGGGTTTGTAGGGATATGGGCCGGGTGCTGGAAGGTGGGACAAGATTGGGTTGGGATATCTGGTCAGCATGGATGGGTTGGACCGAAGAATCTGTTTCCATGCTGTACATCGCTATGACTCTCTGACTCTATAACTTCAGAAAATACCTCTCGTGACAGTAGTAAAGCTTTGTTTTGAATTCACTCAAGCCTGAGTAGGACTGATCTTTGTTATTCATGCATTCAGGAGATTTGCAGACGAGTGGCAGGACAATTAAGTTAAGTCTCAATCAGATCGGACAGAACCGCATTCAAAGAACGAGCAGAAGTTCGATACCAAATCACAGCGAAGTGCCTTCATATTAGTTATAACGTCATGGTCTGAGTTGTTTCATTTGACCCACGGCTTTTTTTTTGGAGTCGTTATTTATAACTCCAACCAAAACCTTCAGCAAACGCTTTCAGTGAGTCACAATCTCACGTTTATATACTCCTGCTGACATATCGCCATGCCGTGCCCTAGGCGAATAAATAGTATTCCAAACAAAAATGATGTTATCTCAGGAGATACTTCTGGATATATCAAAACACTTAAGTTGGAGTGATATTATTATTCAGTGTTATGCTTTGTTCCTTTGACAATCTTTAAACTGCATTTATCATTGCTGAACACTTACACATCTGTCAGGAGCCCAAACTTAGAAAAGTTTAAATGTCTAGGGACAGTGCATCAGCATTTTGCACCGCTCTTTCCTGCAGAACCTTCTCAGGTGATATCTAAACCTCTTCTGTCACTTCAAGTCTTTACAGCGTCATCGTAGCACAATGGGCAATGGAGTACAAGTAGTTAACTGAAAATGTTTATTCAAAGACTAATCCTGTTAGCCTCCAGGATGCTAATTGTCTCCATTTAGGCTTTCCCGTCTGCCTCCAAGAATGTTAATTGACACACTGGAGGCTTTGCAAATTACATAAATAAGAGATTCCTCTCAATGTATCATCTCTTCGAGCAAGCAGCACACTGTAAATCTATGGAGAGGGCAAAGAGAGGTCAGGATCTGAAAGCAAAAAGTTGGAATTTTTACGTCAATGGAATAAATCTTCATGCAACAGAATTGAAGCTTGACGGAACTGATCAGAATCTACATTATTGAAACAAACACATCATATTCTAAGAGCAGTGACTAGGAGTATATCCACAATGGATTTGAATCTGACAACCACACATTGGAGAGTTACAGCTATCAACAGAAGCGTGTACCAGGCGTTTCATGTTCTTTCTACACGCTATGACCAAATTCCAATCCATTGGCGAATCTATCAAATACTTCGAATTATCCAAGCAGTATATTATCCAATACTGGCGTTGGTTGGTGTCCCTGGTAAGTCACTTTAATCAATTTTGATTTTGGTTTAAGACTGTAGACTTGTATTTCTGACCAATCCATTGCTTTCGATATTGATTTTTTTCAAAGAAAAAAGCTTTTCGCTGCTCACAGACTGACATTTTCTCATGAATCAATACCCAACCGTGAACCGTCAATCCATGACTTTAATTAATTCAGATATTTCTTGCCAAGTAGTTCAGATATGTAATTCTCTTCCTCTGGGGACGTTGAGATTTGAATGCGGGGGCCCTGGCAGCAAGGCTGGGACCATACCACTCCATCACAGCAAACCTGAGACAATATCAATTCAATTACTAACTCCAATTAATTTGACCATAATTTTACTCATGTTCAGAGCTCATTCATTCCATGTCTTTCAGAGGACAAATTTCTGCAAAACAGTATAACACAACCGATAGCTTTTCATGTTGGAGATCTCAGTGTAAACTTTTACACGTTAGTGTATGTTGTGTATCTTCAGTGTAACATTCAATAAAACATCTCTTCACATCTCACAGTATTTCAGGTATTCTATCATATCTTTGTTCATTTTACCAAACTGTCAATCGCCTCCTAAATTCTGCTGCTTTTCCTTTTTTTCTTAATGACATTGCTATATTTTTTTCTGATCATTTTTATTTTTACAAGAGAATTCCCTTAATGTATTGGCAACAATGTAGGAAACGAAACTTATACACATTGGCTTAATTGCTGCAGATTTGAAATCCAATCCTCACACTGTCCTGATCATTGCGCACTGGACATTGGGTTAACAAGGTTGTGTAAATATTCAGCAACCTATTCCGTACTTGGACTTAAGAAAACGCAGTGGAAAGGTTATGAATATATCCCATACAATCCAGTATATACAAGAACGTACACAAACGGATACATACATGCATGCATGTGCTCATGTGGGTGCACACCAACACACACATGCACCCATACACACACTCTTGCGATATTTTTGTTCATCTGATAATTTTGATCATAGCCTGGTATATGAAAAATCCATCATACTAATACTCATTGCGCTCAATTACTTATATGGGTTTCAGTCAGGCAACAAGTCAAATTCTATACTTTCAGTTCAAGATTTCGCTCTCTCAATAATATTTGTTCTGCTTAAACTATTTTAGTCACCTTCTGTATTTAATGTAGACAATGACTTACGTCGTTGTCAGGACTATTGAATGCACTGCTATTAAGTTCAGGACCTATGAGACGATCCAGCTTGTTCTGAAAGCCATTGATACAGATGTTGTTGCATGTTGAAAATCGTACATCAATCTTGTCAACTTTGTTTTCGATACTTTTTCTATGAAATTATGGTAATTGCCCACACAGCTTATTCTCAGCTGTGCATCCACTTCCGTGTGTGGGGAAATGGTCCAATTTAAGATGAAACCGTCTTGCCAAGATTCATTGAATTTTAGTTCAGTCATAGGGTTTCGGTATTATTGTTGGGGGCAAAATCTATTATCCATCTCCCGGTGTCCCTGAAATGTTGACGATGAAATAGCTTCTGGAACTGTGCAATCCATGTAACACCAACACATCCAGTGTACAATTACGAAGGGAATTACGGGTCATTAACCTAAATACACAGCAAGAATGCTGAACAGATGGAAATCAGGGTTATACCGAGCATGGTGAGGATTAAGAAGGTGGTGCGTTTCTTATTTACGTCAGCCCTCGCCCTTCCAAATGGTTATGTTCATGCAAATAGAAGGCATTGAGAAATGTGACTTCTGAGTATATCCAAATTATCGTGTAGACCAAACACACTGCTGCTATGAGATATCTGCATTCGAGACAGTATATGTTCTGTGGATTTGCTGTTAATCCAGCTGACTTCTTTGGCCTGGACAGTGTCAAGCTTCTTTTAGTAACGTTATTGGAGCTGCAAACATCCAGACAGGTTGGGGGCTATTCAAATATATAATGAAACAAAGAACTACGAATGCAGGTAATCTGAAATAAAAACAGATTATTTTGGAGAAATTCATCACATTTGACAGTAGCTACGGAAAGAAAATACACATCATATTTAGATTTCAGAGACCTTTCGTCAGAATGAATCACACTATCGGCTTGTGCCTTGTTGATGATTGACGAATTTTGGGGGGAAGCCAAGACATATGTTACTTGCTGTTGGATTCTTGGCTTCTGGTCAGTTCCTGCAGTCATTGCACGCAAAGGATACATCAGTTCAGTTTCTGTTCAATGGTAGCTTCCCGTTGCGTTACTAAAGGGGAAACCAGACATGCTAACATAAGTGAATATTAAGGGGTGTTTATTCTGCTCTCGTTGGAGATTATCACAGTCTGAAATTTTAGGAGCAGGTATGTTATTTGCAACGTTTTAGACCAAGCATTGGATATTTAATCAGTCGTGCTGTATTTCGATTTATATTAGCGATTGCCCTCTGACTTAATGTGGCTTCAGCAGTGTTAGTGGAAACGATGTGCATTTCTTTCGAGCTGCTGCCTTTCGACCTATCCTCGGAGGTCACATGACGAGATCAGACATTTCAGTGCGCACAACAAGCGTTTCAACTGCACTGCAGCTTTTTCTGAAACAAAATAAAGAAATAGAACTGTAGCTCCTGAAATGAGCATAACGCATAACTCAAAAGCTGAATGATAAGGAGAGATTATTCTCACCATACGTTTTCTGGTATCATTTTCACAACTCCACAGGAATTGGCTGAAGAAATCATCTTACCTTAGTTTGTTCTTTAAAATTGTGCATCCGCTTTGACCATCAGCTGCTGCCTACCATCTGGGCAATGTTACTGTTATATTCGTGCCTGAAACTCACAATTTAATTCCAGGACTGATCAAGTAATACAATCGCCTTGTCTTGCATCAATTGATGTATCTGGTTGTTATCCTTCCCAGTCTTACCATTTAACTCCCAAACATTTTCTTTCAGCTAGAAATAAAATAAAAATAAAGTGTGACGCCCAAATCATTTTACCACATTCCACACTGAGGGCAGCAGCGTTTATGAACTTCTCCCCGAAAGAGTATCATGAAGTTGAGGGAGTCAAGACATTGAAATGGATTGTTCATGCTCAGTGCAGACGCAATTGACCAAAGGGATTTTTTTATTGTTGTGATTATTGTTGACTCTTTGACTCTACGCTGTCACCAAATTATTCTGCGCACTCATTTTGAATGGGCCGACACTCTATGTTGTATGTCTTACATTTTTCACCTGCCATAAAGTAATGTCATGTATTTATTTTAATCTTCCGTGTAATATCTTCCAGAAAAGGTACCATCCCCTGATACCGAAGTGAGTGCCGATGTACTTTGGCTCATAATAATGCAACGTATTTTTCTTAAAATAAATATCCTACCTTCGAGTGCCCTGCATGCTTCCCCAATTTTAGTACATCGTCTCCTCAAGGGAACCTGGGAAGCTGTCTGCCAACCACTGTTTCCGGCTCATGGGTACCCCCAACTGTAATCTGTTCATCATTGAAGATGATGCATTCAGTTTGGAATGCTAAGAGACGGACTGTGTCTGAACCATGCTCTGGAGAATAGACATTCGTTGCGTGAAACAATGACACACTTATTTTTTTTTGAAAAAAGTCTAAGTTCAATCATTTCAATGCATTAGAATAAACAGTAACACGTTTATAGATCCAAAGACTGCGATTTAACGTTGACATCAATCTAATGTACGATTTCTCTGTTTATTTCCACGTCACAGTTAACATAATGACGATCATGATACTGAGTCGTCAAGACTGTCGTCTCTCCAAATGTGTCACGCGATACATGGTGGCCTTGGCAGTGGCGGACATACTTGTTATTATCTTCGATCTAATCTTAAGACACATTGTTCTGGTCTATAAACATCACTTTCTTTTCATACGGACCATTCGCATGTGTAATATACATGCTGCACTTATAAATGTTGTCACAGATTCATCTGTCTGGTTCACTGTTGCTTTTACTTTTGATCGATTTGTGACCATCTGTTGCAAGAAGTGGAGAAGTAAATATTGCACCATAAAAACCGCAGATGTGGTTCTTGGAACACTTGGAGTACTATGTTGTTTAAAAAATATCAGCTGGTATTTTATGTTAACTGGTTTCTACGGAATGTGGAACACCCCGTGGTTTTGTATCATGGCTGAGGAAGTTCGCTTGTCTCTGGTCTGGACAGCAATCGAGTTCTTGCATCACGTCTTATCATTGGCCGTTCCATTTGTGCTAATTGTGCTGTTCAATGTTTTCACCATCAGACAAGTTTTACTGAGCAGTCGAGCTCGCAAGAGGCTTGAGTCTCAGAGAATGTGGGAGTGTCATGGTGATTCAGAGGGAGAGAGCCGGAGGAAATCTATTGTTTTCCTATTTGTTATCTCAGGAAATTTCATCGTGCTACGTGTTTTGATGACGCTCTTTTATTTGTGGAAACGGATAACAAACTTGGGCTATAAGACGATACATATACATTACTTTGTACTTGAACTGAGTTTCATTCTGCAAACCTCGGGCTGCTGCACAAACAGTTGTGTTTATGCCGTTATCCAGTCGAAGTTCAGAAGACATTTAAAGGTTATGATTAAATATCCCTTTTCATGCTTTTTCCAATTAGTTAGACGATGTAAATAACTGAAGCACTGGGAGCTTAGAATTGATGTTCATTTCATTTCACATTGTGTGACATTGAGTGGGAGGTTGCTGTGGTATTCTCTAATGGTGAAGAAAACGTACTCCTGAGGCCTTTTTTCTTCAGCAAATGGGGATTATGTTTGGATCTCATTGCCACAGTGATCAGGTTGTGTTCTGCAGACTGCTCATTTGATGACGGATATGTTACATGGCGTTCGTTTAGGAATGCAATTACAATGTTTAAAATATACTTGGATAAATATATGAATAGGGAAGATTAGAAGGAATTGTGGCCGGAGCAAGCAGATGGGAACAATTCCATTTGAAATTTTGTTCGCAATAGACTGGTTGGACTGAAGCGTTTTTTTCCCTGCTGTATGACACTGTGAATCTGTGATGATTTTCAGTGACAGCAGAGTGAGAGGTGAGTGGGACTGATTTTCTTGTCTGAGAACTTAACCAAAACACGCACATCCAATGTAGGTAACGCACAGAATTATTATGAGCTACGGCCCGCCCTCACTACTGGCAACGTCCTGTTGAAAGGACAACAAAAACGTTAATGGAGGACTTAAATATGAATATGGAATCCGACAGTAATCAGACCAAAGGCTTTTATTCCGTCTGTTGGACCGATGCTGATGTAGGATGGAGACGTTCATCTGAAAGGATTCTGCAGGGTTTCTTTTTTATTCTTTATATTTCAATCCGTAATTCTGCACATTTAATATAAGAATTACATTTGCTTTCCATTGCCTTTATGCAGCTGCAATGGCTACACTCCCTGAAAAGCCATTTAGGATCATCTTCTGTCCTACCATGTGCAATGATTTTGACATCATTTCTACATGTTTTCTCTTTTGAATTGATTTGAATTCGCGCCTTCGACTTCTGTCAAGGGAGGCATTTTCACCATCCAGAATTACGTTTCCCTCCATTGGAACTACCACAATGAAGTTCTTTTAACGCTTACTGATTTTGCTATCTTCCAACGACACTGGAACAGAACTGCATATTAATGTACTATTTGGTCAAAATAATCATTATTGAAATGTAATGTAGCTTCATTAACTTAGCATTCTACATTCATTTTGTTAAAGGCTGATGCACTCTATATTTCATGAGCTATGATCTAAATCTGTCATATCAAATTAAACAAATGCCATACATATATAAACCCTTGTGTGTCGTTACCGTCTTCGTTTTCCAAATAATACTTTGGATTTAATACTTCATGAATTTGTTCAGCAAAAATGACTAAGATCACATCACTCTAAATTAATCTGCATCAGCTCCGTCATCCATTTGGTACTTTACCTGCTCTCCAGGTAATTCACGCAACTGTAGGTTTTCCCCTCAGGTCAAGATTTGAGGTCGTGCTCTGCATAGCAATATTTAAACGTCAATACATCTCAGGAAGGACAGAAATCAGAACACTGATTTTGGCAAGATCAACTCGAACAAATTTTCATATCGAAAACAACATAATCGCTCATCTCATCTCTTAACATCTTGAACATCCACCAAAGTGGAATCCTGACGAAGGGCTTATGCCCGAAAAGTCGATTCTCCTGTTCCTTGGATGCTGCCTGACCTGCTGCACTTTTCCAGCAACACATTTTCAGCTCATCTCTCAACATCCCTGACACTCTGCGAACTTCCTATTGACATTGATTCTGTTCCTTTAAACCTGGTACCCCAATTGAGAACACGCATTTTTTTCAAGCTTTTTTTTCAATAGACAATACACAATCGGTGCAGGAGTAGGCCATTCAGCACTTCTAGCCTGCACCGCCATTCAATATGATCATGGCTAATCATTCATAATCAGTATCCTCTTCTTGCCTTATCTCCATAACCCTTGATTCCACTATCTTTGAGAGCTCTATCCAACTCTTTCTTAAATGAGTCCAGAGACTGAGCCTCCACTGCCCTCTGGGGCAGAACATTCAACACATCCATAAGTCTCTGGGAGAAGATCTTTCTCCTCATCTCTGTCCTAAATGGTCTACCCCGTATTTTTAAGCTGTGTCCTCTGGTTCGGCACTCACCCATCAGAGGAAACATGTTTCCTGCTGCCAGAGCGTCCAATCCTTTCATAGTCTTACATGTCTCAATCAGATCCCCTCTCAGTCTTCCAAACTCAAGGATATACAAGCCCAGTCGCATCGGTCTTTCAGTGGAAGATAATCCCGCCATTCCAGGAATTGACCTCGTGAACCTACGCTGCACTCCCTCAACAGCCAGCATGTCTTTCCACACATTTGGAGACCACAACTGCACACAGTACTCCAGGTGTGGTCTCACCAGGGCCCTGTACAGCTGAAAAAGCACCTCTTTGCTTCTATTCTCAATTCCTCTTGTTATGAAGGCCACCATGCTATTCGCCTTCTTCACTACCCACTGTACCTGCTTGCTTGCCTTCATTGACTGGTGATCAAGAACACCCAGATCTCTCTGTACTGCGCCTTTACCTAATTTGATACCATTGAGGTAGTAATCTGCCTTCCTGTTCTTGCCACCAGATTGGATAACCATACATGTATCCACATTAAACTGTATCTGCCATGCATCTGCCCACTCACCTAACTTGTCCAGGTCACCCTGTAATCTCCTAATATTCTCATCACATTTCACCCTGCTACCCAGCTTTGTATCATCAGCAAATTTGCTAATGTTATTGCTGATGCCATCTTCTATATCATTAACATATATTGTGAAAGGCTGTGGTCCCAGCATGGATCGCTGCGGTACCCCACTGGTCACTGCCTGCCATTCCGAAATGGAGCCCTTTGTTTCCTATCAGCCAACCAATTTTCAATCCAATCTAGTACTTTGCCCCCAATACCATGCGCCCTAATTTTACTCACTATCCTCCAGTGTGGGACTTTATCAAAAGCTTTCTGCAAGTCCAGATACACTACATCTACTGGATCTCCCTCGTCCATCTTCAGAGTTACATCCTCAAAAAATTCAAGAAGATTAGTAAAGCATGATTTCCCCTTCATAAATCCATGCTGACTCTTTCCTATCCTGTTACTGCTATCCAGGCGCGCCGTAATTTCATCCTTTATAATAGACTCCAGCATCTTTCCCACCAATGAGGTCAGACTAACTGGTCTATAATTTCCTGCTTTCTCTCTCCCACCTTTCTTAAAAAGTGGTACAACATTCGCCACCCTCCAATCCTCAGGAACCGACCCTGAATCTATCGAACTCTGGAAAATAATCACCAACGCATCCAGATTTCCCGAGCCACCTCCTTCAGGACCCTGGAATGTAGACCATCAGGCCCCACAGACTTATCAACCTTGAGACCTCACAGTTTCTCCAACACCAAATCCTAGCAAATGTAAATTCACTTAAGTTCAGGTCCTTCAGCCCCTGTTACCACAGGGAGATTGCTTATGTCTTCCCCAGTGAACACAGATCTGAAGTACCCATTTATTTCTTCTGCCATTTCTTTGTTCCCCGTAATATATTCCCTTGTTTCTGTCTTCAAGGACCCAATTTTAGTCCTAACCATTTTTTGCCTTGCACATACCTCAAAAAGCTATTACTATCCTCCTTTATATTATTGGCCAGTTTACCTTCGTACCTCATTTTCCCTCTGCATATTTCCTTCTTAGTAATCCTCTGTTCCTCTTTAAAAGCTTCCCAGTCCTCAGTTTTCCCACTTATCTTTGCTATGTTATACTTTTTCTCTTTTAACTTCATATGTTTCTTAACTTCCCTCGTCAGCCACGGCCGACCATGCCTCCTCCTGGGATCTTTCTTTCTTTTAAGAATTAACTGATCCTGCAACTTCTGCATTATACTCAGAAATATCCGCCGTTGTTCATCCACGGTCCTCCCTGCTAAGGTATTGCACCATTGAACTTTGGCCAGCTCCTCCCTCATAGCTCCATCGTTCCCTTTATTCAACCAAAGTAATGTCACTTCCGACTGTACCCTCTCACTCTCAAATTGCAGATTGAAGCTTAATGTATTATGGTCACTACTTCCCAATGGCTCCTTCACTTCGAGGTCTATGACCAATTCTGGTTCGTTACACAATACCAGATCCAGAATTGCGTTCTCCCTGGTCGACTCCAGCACCAGTTGCTCTAAGAATCCATCTCTGAGGCACTCCACAAATTCTCTTTCTTGAGGTCCAATACCATCCTGATTCTCCCAGTCTACCAGCATGTTAAAATCCCCCATAACAACTGTAGTAACATCTTTGCGACAGGCCAATTTCAGCTCCTGATTCAACTTACATCCGACATCCAGACTACTGTTTGGGGGCATGTAGATGCCTCCCAAGATGGTCTTTTTACGCTTAGCATTTCGCAGCTCTATCCACACTGACTCTACATCCCCTGACTCTAGCAACCCCCGCGCAAGGGACTGAATATCCTCCCTTAACAACAAGGCGACCAACCCCCTCTGCCCGTCAGTCTGTTCTTACGATAGCACGTGTAGCCTTGAATATTCATTTCCCAGGCCCTGTCCACTTGAACCCACGTCTCAGTTATCCCCACAATATCGTATCTGCCAATTTCCAAAAGAGCATCAAGCTCATCCATCTTTTGTGTAATGCTTTGTGCACTCATGTATAGTATTTTTAATTTGTTACTGCTCTCACCCTTCCCATCAACCCCTTATTTCACTCAACCTTACAGCATGATCCCTTTCCGAGTTTTCTGCCTCATTGATACAGTTGTCTTTCTTGACTTCTCTTGTTCTAAATTTCCCTTCAATTTCCTTTTTAAACATCCAGTTTGACCTCTCCCCCCGCAATTTAGTTTAAATGAAGCGGTGTTGCAGTGAAAAACCTGCCTGCCAGAATGCTGGTCCCGACCCTATTAAGGTGCAAACCGTCTCGCTTGTAGAATTTACGCTGACTACAAAATGTACCCCAGTGATCCAAGAACATAAATCCTTGCTTCCTACACCAGTGCCCCAACCACACGTTCAAGTCCAGTATCTCCCTGGTTCTGGCCACACCCACTATCAGTTTCCATTTAGACATGTTTTAAATAGTATTATTGTCATGAATCATCAGTCATTCCACCCTCGTTTGCAAGTCATCTTTTTAATCGTCTCCCTAGTCCCGTGATTGAGCTCACTGGGCCAGCGGTTGTCTGATCAACATATTATCACTTTTGAACCACGTGTTGCAGTGGCAGAATCACATCGTTCAAGCATTATCTGAATTGTCTGAATTGTATTCATCAAATAACATGATCTACAATGGAGAAGTTTGATGGAAATTATTTGAAATAGAAATACTGTGTAGAATCCATGTTCAAACTTCCTTATCTGTTCTCACTGTGTTTGAGGACATTTATTTGGAACTGGCATATAATTATGTCACACCATTTTATGTCGGGAATATCTGCAAAGTTTGGTTCCCATTCCTTTTATTCTCTCAGTCACTTTGGAGTTCAATCTCTCAATCGAACTGGTTCAACCTCTTTATTCCTAACCATACGGGAAATCCACTTCAATATTTTCACTCTGTCTCCTTTTCATGTCAGAATGTTCATATTCCGAAATACGTCGGTACTAACTTGCCTTCCATTCTGCAGCACGGTTGCTCTGTATTAACCCTGCTGTTTTACGGACCTGGTGACCGTGGCATGATACCAGCCTCGGGCGACTGTATGTGTAGAATTTGTACCTGCACCTTGTGTCTGCATTAGTTTTCTCCCAAAGTACAAAGATGTCGAGTTTCATTGGATTGGCAGTAGAAATACAGGATGACAAGAACAGGGGAGGGAGTATGTCTGGGTGGGTTACTCTTCAGTTCTATGGTGTAGAATTGATTGGCCGAATCGCTTCCATCTACATATGTATTCTATTATGAGCGTCTCATCTCTCTGTCCCTTCAATTGACTCAGTTCTTGCTGATTTTAACACACATAGATGTACACGCGGTTCAGTTATTAGCAGAATAATACAAATTAAACTCAGTGTCCCTCGAAGTTTGAATGTTAAGGGATGATGCATGCAAAGTCTTCAAGGTATGAACGGAAGAACAAGAACAGATGAATAGAAACAATTTCCACTTGTTGGAGATTCCATAAAAGTGGTAGATTACCTGACGAAAATAGGGCCAGATTGTTCAGGAGAAATAACATAATGCACTTGTGAGCAGAAATCGTGGGAGATGTTTAATTGTGTTTTCCTTAAACATCTGTTGACGCTAGATCGTTTGATAATGTATATCTAAGATTGCCTTTTATTGTGATTGTTTGATTAACGAGATTGTGAGAATAGGACAAAGGCAGATATAAGGAGTTTGGCAACAGATCAGCAATTATCAGGTGTTATGGCAGAACTGGCTCGATATGATAACTCGTCGATGCTCTTTTATTATTCTCAGATCCTTTTATCATTACCTGTGGTACACGGTGAGACTGGACTTTCTGGTCAACGTTGTGTTATCCGTTGCTGTAGTGAAATTTGTAAATAATGCTGCAGTTCACACTATGCACGGTTTACAAAGAAATTGAATATTGTCGCTGCCAGATTGAATGATCATCACATGGGCGGTTTTGACATGGATTAGATTAGAGCTTCTTCAATCTTGTTAAAGCTGCATTCCTCTGAGCAATGGAGAGTATTGTGGGGCATTTTTGGCCTGTGCCTTGTAGGCAGTGCACAAACACTGGAAAGTAATATGGAGAGTTACGCACGGCAACAATGCATACTTTTGGGGATCAGAGTGAAAATATTCAATCTAAGAATTCTAGTATCTATCTAAATTAAGGAAAATGTCTCAGGCCACACTCAGGCAAAGAGCTCACTATCAAGTGCGAGGTCAGCCACACCACTGAGTCTTGGACCGTGCCAGCAGGCACTAATGTGACAAAATAGCTGCATGCGTACTAACTGATCTCCCAGACTTCCTTCCATTTCTGTTTTCTCCATATTAGAGGGGCAGTTCTGTAGAATTGATAAAAGGAAGAAAAAAAAAACAGACCCAGAGGTTTGTCAGGCAGTGGGCATTCGTGGTCATTCTGGTAACTATTAGATTAAGGAATATCAGAACTAATACAATCAGAGATTTCATAAAACGTTGGTGGAACATTAGATACAGAAAGATCTTTAATCTGGGAAGAAACAGGTGAACCCGTCACCAGTAGTGACCCAAACCGGGCACAACATCGTTTAAATAAAACAATGACAAGGGAAACCGAACAAAAATAGTAACTCCACTCCCATCTCATGGTGCAAGAATTTAAAAAAGAAACTTCAAAGCTCGTTCAAGTACAAATTTACGGACATATTGGAACCTCTGCCTTTACGAACCATCTCGAAAACTGTCAAGGGTAAAATAAATTTGTTAAAGTAGAAGCATCGTCAGATAACTGACAAACAGACTTCTCTGACAAATAGAAATCCTGACAGCATAGAAACCCACAGACACACTCAGGTAGCAGCTCACCAGAATAAAGGACCCAATACACAACATGTGCAGGACGAATGTAATTTACAAAATCCCATGCAGCGACTGCACTGAACAAAAAAAATTTAGGACACACAGGCAAACACCTAGCAACCAACATCCATGAACACCAAATGCCAACTAAGCCATACGCCCAACTCTCTCTGTTTTCCATACGTGCAGACAACAAGAACAATTAGGTAGTTTATAAAAGATCAACAGGAGATGATCTGTTACATGTATGTTTTTGTTAAAACAGATTAAAACAAATTAGTTTAATCAAATTCGTTATACAGTTCAATTTAACTGTTCGTGAGTTCCAGTCGATATTAATTCTTCGAATTTCCAGAAGACATCGTGGGACGTTTCCTGATTGTCGAAAGAACTTAAAAGATGCATCATTATTGTTGTTCACCGTTCTATTCCCTTTACAGATTCGGCCGACGACAAGTGAAGCAGCGTCCACAGCTGTGGTCACCACAGCACTTTGTCAGAAAATAATACAAAGTGAAGCACAACTCTGACCTCAAAAATTACTGTACTCGACAATAATTGCGGCTCTATGCTTTTTTATTCACTCCACCTTTGTGATATCGATGACAAAGCGAGTTCTATGCCCAGATCTGGCCTCTTTAAATCGGAAACACTCGGAAAGCTATGTACAGCCCTGTGCTGAAAATCTCTTCTTGAACAACAAGCAAACCTCAGAGCACAGTTCAGACTTCTCACGATGATAGTAGGACTACACTAGTCGCCATTCAACATTTGGAGCACCAAATACCTTAGATAGAAGAGTGCTGATAACTCTGGTCTGTATAGACCTTGGTTAGATTAAATTAGATTCCCTACAGTGTGGAAACAGGCCGTTCTGCCCAACAAGTCCACACCGACCTTCAGAAGAGAAACCCACCAAGCCCCATTTCTCTCTGACTAATTCACCAACACTATGGGCAATTTAGCGTGGCCAATTCACCTGACCTGTGCATCTTTGGCTTGTAGGAAAAAACCGGAGCACCTGGCGGAAACCCACTCAGACAAGTCGAAAATATGCAAAATCTACACAAACAGACACGCGAATCTGGATTCAAACCTTGATCCCTCGTGCTGTGAGGCAGCAGTACAAGCCACTGAGCCACCGTGCCAGCCAGAATTGAAAATCTTTGGAGAGATTGCTTATAGAGTCATATAGAAGTTCAGAACAGAAAATACACAACAAAAAGTACTTTTGAGCAACTTATCTGCATGCCAAACAAAAACAACTGTGTTGCATTTCTAATTATGTTGTCGAGCCCTTGGGCCATAGCCTCTAATTTCATCCTGAGATCTGTCTGTTTCTTAAATGTTAACGGATTTTGGCACTTATACACTGTGAGTTTGAGATTGGCACCAATCTCTGTAAAAAATATTTTTCCTTTGAAATCCGCTGAACATTCCACCCCTTACTGTAAATCATTGCCCACGGTCTTTCATCCTCCCAACAAAACGAATCGTTTCTTCCTACCCAAGCCATCTTTTCCCAAGTTAATTTGATGCAGAACAATCACTCGCCCTTTCAATCACCTCTGTCTAAGCATAGCAAACATGTCTGCCTTTTTTTTTGTGATGTGGACTGATCGCAATGTGCACAGTGTACAGTCCTACTCTCAATCTGATTGGTTAGCTGTTATATAGAGTCATATGTGATTTTTTTTTGTTTTTTCAAATATGGTCATCACAATGTTTACTGGAATTGAGCAGTGTATGGTGCTCTCAGATGATCTATGTTAGATATATGGAAAACAAAAATTTCACATATTGTTCCATGTAACAGCTGACCAAACATATTGAGAACGAAAGACACCATACGCATAATATGCAGAACCAACATGATATGCAATTTTGTATGTAACTCACGATCACAATCATTACATCAGTCAGACTGGGGGGAAAGAAAACGTTGAATCCGGATACACAAACTACAAAGAGCATCAAAACACCACGACCAGTTCTCCCTCATCTCAATATGCACAGACAAAGCAGACAGTCAATTTAGCTGGGGTAACATCAATATCTTAGGTCAAACTAAACACACACCTGCACTGGAATACTTACAGACCGAGTTTTCTACCAGCAATGTCATCAACAAACATGTTGACATATTTCCCACGTGCAAAATATTACAAATGAATGTCGGAAGTGGTAAAATGTAAATTAACATTCGGCATAAAATATCAAGCGGAGTAGAACAGCAGCACTTCAAGGAAGTCACACAAATGATGTTACCTAAAATGGTGATGAAACGTTTGCAAGACAACTCACCATATCGGCGAGCGAACTCGCAACCACGTTAACACATTCCTTTCAATGCTTTGGAACGTCTTGAATGGACACTGCTGCCAGGGTATTTACACGACAAAGGCTACACTTCTAAAACTTGACAAATGCAGAAGATCGGCAATTTTCCATCATCATAAGTCATGGTAAATTTTGTAAGGAGACAACACAATAATAACAGATGTCAATGAAATTGCACATACTTGGAAGGAGAAGAACATAAATGAAACTATGGGAACAGAGCGAGACAGATCATGGTGATACAGTGTTAAAGTAAGGATACAAAGAGAGTGTAAGAGAAGAGAAGAAAGAAAAGGAAATGGAGAAATATTCACAGCAGTAGTAATCTCAGTATGATGATGCGACATAGATTTCAACTAAAAGTGTTCGATACCGATTGAAATTTCACGTGACAGAGAAAGCGAGATAAGAAGAAAGATAAAGAAAACGGGTCACATTTTGTCTCAAGTCTTTCAAAACCACATGACATTCCAGAGGTCTATAGAACTATAGTTGAAGAATCATCATAGATAAATCCTAGATAACTGGTCTACCAAGATGGCGCAGAGAAACTCCAAATCTGCAGTCAAATCCTGTTGGGGCAGATCTTTGTAATGATGTGGCTGCATTATCCGAAATAAATTGCTAGATCCAGAATTAAGGTCAGGCCATTAGTTAGCACAATGGTTGCTTTGGGGTCGGAGGTATCTCTACGTAACAGGCTCGATTTTGAACAAAGAACCTTACAAATTAATTTTCAGAATATGTGTAATGTCTTGAGCTGCAGATGACTGCAGGACGCTGTTCGACCAGAGATCTGTGAGAACAGACAGCTTTAATCTTGCAGCAAGCGTTAGAAAACACAGTCGGGTCGCACAATAGCAGACACAAACGACAAGGTTGGGGTGATGTCATGCAAAAATGTAGTGGATTAGAAAAGTGCATTGAGCTGTGAAAGTGATTACGTTTTACTCTTAACAGTGATAAAAGGAATATAGTCCTCTGATGCAGAAGAGTTACTGAGAATAAGTGCTGTCACTTTCATCCCCAAAACACTATGTCATTGGAATATGTTGCAATGCATCTGAATGATAGAGGGACAGTGACTAACTGACCCTGAACGTCAGGTGGGAAAGAAACTGCACACAACTCATGAGATAAAGAATGCTAGCAGGAGCAACACGCATAAAACCTATAACAATGAATAACAGAATTTGAGCAATCCTTACAGAAAAGGAATTGTGCAAAATACGTGTAAAAGATTATAATAGTTAACATTTGAGTGTGAATATCGGGATAAATTGAAAGAACGCAATACCTGATGATTACCTTTTTTGATAAACATAATTGAATCATGGTAAGTAGGGGTGTCGATAGGGATGTCCATCATTGGACAGGTCTGTCACAGGATTGGATGTATAGTTTATGAGGTAGGAACAAAGCCATTGTTGCATGCAATCATTTAGATGTGAAGCAAATAAAACTGTTGTGCCCCACTAGGGAAATGATATGGTCATTGATCTCTCTTCCGATTTGAGCTGGATTTTAAGAGGGTTCCAAGTAAAAGCAAGATTCGGAGTGCTCTATCGCTTCGCAAGCACCTGTGGTAAACATCCCGATTGAAGATCGATTGACAAGGTAAAAATGCTTGAAAATCTATATCAACACATTCAGGAACAGCTTCGATTTTACTGTTATCCAAATTATGAATGCACCACACAGAGCACCAGAGATGATTTTTATCTGCAGCTTTTTTTCTGACGACATAACAATATATTGTGCGTTTTGTTCTATTATTCTGGTTTACTTAGATCAGGTAGATTTCCCTGGACAGCAGGAAAAACGATATTTTTCAGTGCATCCAAGTAACGTGAACATAATAAATCAATAAATCAAATTAAATGTAAAGTATCGATGTCAGTCTACAGAACCTGCTGTAACACCAGCAGTCACAGATTTGCATACTGGAGTCCACTCTCCACAGTTACCGTCTCTCTCCAGGAACAAAGCCAATTTTGTATCTAACACATCGACTCACTTTGTATTCCATCTGAGGTACACTCCTAAACAAATCCACCAGGAGGGAGCTTGCAAAATGCTTCAAGAAAGTCGATGCCGACACATTCCACTGCCATACCCCATTGATCAAATTAACCCAATCAAATTTGTGACACATGACGTCTCTCGCATAAATCTATGCTGAACCTCCTTCATACGAACATACTTTTCCAAATTCAAGTCAGTCCGGTCTATAAGTATATTCTGCAACAAAATCCCCACCATGACGTAAGCACAGCAACCCATAATTTCCCGAAGTATCAATCTTGCCCTTCTTCCACCATACGAACGACACTGCCTATCTTACAGACTTCTGAGGTCTTGTAAAATACGATGCAATCATCTCTACAAAGGGCCCTGTAATTAACTCATTTGTCTCCCTTACATTCATGGAAGAGTTTCCATAAGATCCGGGGTGCGGGGGGGGGGGGGCTTATATATTTAATATGTTTTCAAGATACCCAATGCCTTCTCCTTAATATCGACATGCCAAAAAACATTTACACTCCAATCCTAAATCTTAAAATCGTCCATTTAGTTCTCATTAGAAAATGCTGATGCAAATTATTTACTGAAGGCTGCATCCACTTTTTCTGGCTGAAACCATAACTTTACTAATTTGTCCTTGAAAGGATATACTAGTTCCCTAGTTACCATTGGCTCCTAATTTACGTGTAAAATGTGTTGTGATTCTCCTTATACCTAATTTTCAAAGGCGTTTCCGATACTATTTCGCCCTCTTCGTTCCTCTTATAAGTTTTTGTCCTGCTCTCTTTATATTACTCAGGGGTGGAGTAATATTTCAGTTTTCTAACGCTTGAGTATGTCATCTTTTTATCCTGACTGATCTTTCAATATCCTTGTTACCCAAATTCCCCAAATCCTGCATTCCATACCGTTCATGCCCACATGAATGTCCTTCGTCATGAACTCTGACGAACTGGATTTACAATGTTTGCATCTGTCAGTTGTGGACAGATGAATTCACTTTACATTTGATCCATTCTAATGAATCTAGTTCGTGCCTATTATTGTTGTAAATAGTCTTCCCGTGATTTACCTTTTCAATTCGCGACTATTTTTATCCTAATCCATAACTGTCCCACATTTCACAGTACTACGATCATTATTCCCAACATGCTTCCCCACTGTAACTTAAAATTCGTGGTTCGGCTCATTCCCCAAACAGAAGCTCTGATGCTACCCCTTTCCTCATTAAAATATGCACATATTGCTTCCAAAAATCCTCCCGCATTCAGATTCTGCCCGATCTAAGCTACAGACTCTCTGGAAGTCCCAGTCAACGTAATGAAAAGTAAGGGGTGATGGTAGTAAAACGAGACTAAAAAATATAGATACATAAAGTGAACATGTAAAATTTATCAAATTAAGTTTCATGTGTCAAAATATACAATTGTACAAATTGACGAAATAAAGTATGACATTGAAATAATCTGAACATTCAAAGCTCTAAGATGTTGTGTGATCTAGGCATCACCTCGAGGTGCAGCAAATAGATATGAGCGAAAATACAACTTTTTGGGTTATTACAATGAGAATATAACTAAATGTTTGGGTCTTAACGTTCCAGCTATGCAAGGCACCAAGGGGATCAAATCTGGAATTATTGGACTAAGTATTGGACGCCTTTTTGAACAAATATTATCAATACACTGGAAAGAGTTCTGAGAATACGAGAATAGAATGCAATCGCGATAGCTATTTGGCCCAGCAAGTCCGCGTTCGTCCTTCGAAGACCATCTCATTCAGACCCACACGCTCCAAACATACTGCATCTCCCGTGGCCAACCCACCTCACCTGCATATCTTCAGATTGTGGTAGAAAACTGGAGTACCAGGAGGAAACCCACGCTGACACGGGAAAATATGCAAACTCCAGACAGAAGTCTCCTGAATTTGAAATCGAGCCGGGTCCCTGGTGCTGTGAAACATTAACGCTAACCACTGAGCCACCATGCTACCCCAATTAATCACAATTATGATTCAGTGATTGGTTTGCCTAATTGTGAAAGATGCTGAGGTCTGGCTTGTATTGGCTGGAGTACAGTAGGGTTTTTACAAAATTGCTTTTGTTTTCTAAACGTTTGAGTGGAACTAACATGTTTGATCCTCGTGTGGTTCAAATTCATATCATATACTTCCTATTGTCGTAGATGCTCCAACCAGAGTTCTCCGTTTAGAAATCGGGCTTATCAGTTTAAAACATCGATTAAAGCATTTTATCCCCTCACAGGTGATCAGAGTGTTTGGAAGTCTTACTTTGAAAATGTGGCAGAAGCCAAGTTCTTGATTTCTTTCACTTCAGAGGCATGCGGATTATTGAGAAGCAAGGTTTTGAAAAATTATCGGGAAGGCAGGTTTGAGCTGAACATTATTTCAGTCATCGTTGAATTAAATTCTGCTGGACAGTGTATTGTCTGAATGACCGGCATCGGCCCCAATTCCGAGGGTCAAGTACCCCGTGAATGAAATTGTACCCATTTTATCTGGTGTTCACAAGACGATGTTGCTCAGATCGTACTTTCGAAGCTGTTGCTGTCGAACTGGAATGTTGGATGAAATGTTGATTGTCTATTGTGCAAGGTTCGATGTCATGTATCTGAACATATTGCTGAGTGCACCAAATTTCTGCATTGAGTCGATGAGTCGAAAATTAACTTGGAGGAGGCAGAAATGATAATACTATTTCAGATGGAGACGAAATGATTTTAGTTTTGATGAATAAACAACAAATTTAAAACAGATATTGATTCAAATATGTCAAGCAAAATAAATAAATGTCCTCCGTTTTTTTTAAATAAAGAACAATAAAGCAAAGTAAAGAGGAAGCATAACTTAATAGTCTCTGATAAAGTTGACATTCTGTTTAGGTCAAGTTGGCATTTGATTTTATTATCTGAATATCTGTTGCTTGTTTGAACAATGTGTAGAACATTTAAAGCATTCTTCTCCACACAATTAAAGGATACATTAAAATAGCTAATTTAAATTAATTTGATCAGAAATAATGCATTTCAATCATGTGTAACGAACCTTTCAAAATGCAAATTGCACAGGTTTATGCACTGGTCAGAGTGACTCCAAGTAAGTTATAAATCAACAAACCGATATCAGTGAAAAATCGCTGCCTAATCTGTTTTATGTCTTTGCAGGAGAAATAATTGAAACAGCTAATACCAAAGATCAAAATAAGAACATCTGCTCATTAGTTTGGATGATGTTACTGCAAATTAAATATGGGCTGCAACTTCAAAGTTTCTGGATTGCACTAAACCGGATGAAATTATAAGCACAAAAAAGGAACAGAGTTCAGGAGGACGTGATTGACTGGGGGAATATGCAGAAACATGTCCAAATAAACATAGTAGTACTAATATGTAAAGATAAGTTAGAATGGTTTTGCAGCATTTACGCTGTCAATGGCACAATCCAAGACAAATAAGGCGTCAGAGTTGTGTATGTTCATGATTCGGCCGCCTGCATCTATCAGGGAAATGGTGTGTGCCGAAGAAGAACGGTATTCCTGGTGAAAGAAACAAATTAAATGCTCTTGGTGCTCACATCATGTAGATTTGTCAGATATTATTGAATTATTGAATTTCTACAGTGTGGATGCAGTCCCATTGGGTACAGAACAACCTTCTGAATAGCATCCTATCCTTGTTAACCTGCATTTCCCATGATTAAACCACCTCGCCTGGACATCTTTGGACTGTTGGAGAATACAATTCTGTATGCAGTGGATAATGCTCCATCGATGGATCTGATAATCTTTTAGCCGAAATTTGGTACTTAACACCAAACTGCAACTTGTACTGTTCCCATACAGCTACAACAGTAGCATCAGTCTGGCAATCTGAAAACTATGCTTAAATATTCTTCGCATAAAATGAAGGAAACAACTAATCTGTCCCTTGGCTCGAACATAGCTCATTGTTAATAGTTAAGTATGTCGCTATCTCTAAACTCACCTTGGTCCGCGCCTCTTGATCACCAGTTAAGTGAGGGAAAAGCATATTAACAGCTGGATGTCGAGTTTTCCTTCATAATCACCTTTTCACATCGGCTCAGTTTGGTTGACAATGTGGCCACTCAGTTCGCCACCACAAACCTGATTCAAACATGGAGAAAACCTGAACTCTGCAGGGGAGATTGATTGGCTTTGGATTCCAAGCCATTCTTGACTGATGTGGCATATATGGATCTTCGTAATATTAAAAACTATTCTCACTGAAACTTACATTGACAGGTGCGGTTGTGGCAGATAGTTTTTTGAGTCAGCATGGTTCGCTCTCATACTTGTCCGAGCAATCACCTGGAAGAGTTGTGGTTCAGATCGCAATCATTACGTTTACTCGTGACGCTGAACAATACTTGGAATGTCTTTCGTAGTGGCAGTTAACAATCACACCACAGACGTATAAGATAATAACCATTTGTAGAAGAGACATTCTCGTCAACATTACCTGACCTTCAGTAGCAGTTCCTGCATTGAAGCCCACGCTGTCAATATTCGATAAATTCCAGTAACCAAAAACTGTGGCCTCAAGAATTCCAAAATGTTATCAACATTGGACCTGATGACACTCCCAATTTTGTGAACAATTTCATGGCACATTCAATAGTATGATGAAATTCATTCAGCTTTGCGTAATAAATCCACATTGAACAACATTCAATAAGCTTTATACCATTGTAGTCAACGACATAATTTCTTGAATCTGGATCCTTGTATAAGATGACACTACCGACACATGGTAGCACAGGTTTTACAAAAAAACATTTCACAAACTCGAAAAACTTGTCAGACAACATCTTGCAAACTTATGTCTCGCACCATCTGGTAAACAAAACAACAGGTACTTAGGTGATTCATCATTCGCAAGTTTCCCCTCCAAGACTCATTTCATATTCTGTCTTGGAAATACATCTCAAATCATTCAATCTCACTGGATGATAAATCTGGATTTTTGCTCCCTAACAACATTGTATTTTTCCGGATAACACATGATGATTCAAGAAGGTAATTCAAGACCACTATCATCGAGGTATTTAGCAAAACGAACATGAATATACAGCAGTGAATTCTGTGTACCCTGAATGAATTTAAAGTATTTTTTGTAAAGATGAATGTCAAAGGCCCAAAACCACATATTGAAGCTCTCTTACGAGATTAATAGAAGAAAATGTTTTTATAGTTGGTTGTTTTTTAGCAGGGGGAAAAAAATGGTCTCGGGGAAAGAAAGGGGAGAAAGATACAGATAATCTTTTCTATTTTTGCAAGATGAAAGTGTTGTTTTTCATTATTTCGGTTTGCGAAATGTCTGCTAATCGTGTTCTGTAAACCATGCTGTTAATTCAATACAATGTCAGGAATTAATGTCTTTTTCACATGAAAATTGAGATCCAGAGTATATAACAGAAAATGTACGCGTCTAAATAGCTGCATTAGTACGGTCAGTCACAGTGGTGTTTACAGAGACATCTTTCATACAAAATCCACTGACATGGGTTTATCTCAATTTGGTGATTACTACCATTGAAGGAGCGAGAAAATAATATGAGACTTAATTTAAATGCCGTCCAATTGTGACGAGTGTGATCAAATGATTAAAATTATACCAGATTCCTCATATTGAATGGCCATATTAAATGCACGCTAAAAAATGTAAAAGTATTCCAATCTTTAAAAATGCAGTGAATAGTAAAAGCCGAAGTATACCACCATATCAGTTTTTGGAGAGTATGAATCACTTATTTCTAGGAATTGACGAAATTAATTATCTGCATTTCACTGTTGCAGCCAGCTGTAGTATTTGAACCAGTGTGTCTCACAGTGACAAACTGGAGTGGCAAAGCAATTAGGATTAATAAAAAATCCCGTCTCGTCCCCATTGCTTGAAAGTACTGAAAGTTTACTTATACAGACTATCAAACTTCCATTACAGTATTAGTTCTGTGGGGTATGATGCAATTTTCACCGTTTAAATTGTAAATTTAATTTGTAAATGTGGTGATAATTATTATTGTAGCGGTTCGAAATTTTGAGAATCAGTTTATGTGTTACTCTGTGAAGTATAAAACAATATAATACTTTAATAAGAATGATCAATATCCAATGGTACAATTATAACGTGATGAAGATGTATCGTGACGTCATTTTGACAGTGGTTCTGAATATTTATAATAATGCAGGCTTTTCTTTATTTTCGTGCAGAATAAATGATTGTGTGACCCAGTCCAGAGAATGTATCGCTGCGATTATCTTGTTTACTGGGGCCAAGGGATCATGGTGACGGTGACTTCAGGTAAGAACCTTGAACTTTCTGAGTGACTTTTTTTGATATATTATCCCTCTATTCATGTGAATAATTCCTGAATTAAATTAAAATTAGATCCTGTGCTGAACTTGGTTTGATTACGATTGATTTTTGTGAAACTGATTATAGACTTAAATTAAGTCTCAGAAAATAACAAAAGTAGTGGAGAAGGATTAAGATACTCAGTTTATTTTTATTAATGTGTTGCTGGAAAAGCACAGCAGGTTAGGCACAATCCAAGGAGCAGGAGAATCGACGTTTCGGACATGAGTCCTTCAGGAATGACGAAATTGTGTCCAGCAGGGTAAGCTTTAAGGTAGGGAGAAGGGACTTGGGGGAGGGGCGTTGGAAATGCGATAGGTGGAAGGAGGTCAAGGTGAGGGTGATAGGCCGGAGTGGCGGGGGGGAGGAGACGTCAGGAAGAAGATTGCAGGTTAGGAAGGTGGTGCTGAGTTCGAGGGAATTGACTGAGGCAATGTGGGGGAGGGTAAATGAGGAAACTGGAGAAATCTGAGTTCATCCCTTATGGTTGGAGGGTTCCTAGGTGGAAGAAGAGGCGCTCTTCCTCCAACCGTTGTCTTGTTATGGTCTGGGATGGAGGACAAGGACCTGCATGTCCTTTGTGGAGTGGGAGGGGGAGTTGAAATTTGAGCCACGGGGTGGTTAGGTTGGTTGGTCCGGATGTCCCAGAGGTGTTCTCTGAAATGTTCCGCAAGTAGGCGACCTGTTTCCCCAATATAGAGGAGACCACATCGGGTGCAGCGGATGCAAAAAATGATGTGTATGGAGGTTCAGGTGAATTTGTGGCGGATATGCAAGTGTCCCTTGGGGCCTTGGAGAGAAAGTACGTTTCTCCAGATGATGTTTGTCAACATGACAAGCTGCAGCTGAGCTGGTGGTCTTGCGATTGAAATTGCATGCGTCCGGACATTGTGCTTAATTTTGGATATCAGAGCAAATGGTTAACTCGAGTATGTGCTTTTGGAAAAGTAAATGCATTTTTTTGTTGTAATGCTTTGCAATGAAAGGAAATACTTCAGACTATCGTGCGATCGATATGAAGCAGAAAATGAACAGCCACCGTGGTTGTGAGCACAGCAATATATGCATTTACTTTCGCGTTCCCTGTGACTTTGGTGGCTTAGCTCAGCTGGTTCCTGTGTAGCGCTAATAGCGCCAAGGTCGTGGGTTCAATCCCCACGCTGACCATATGGCGCGCTTGCGTGGTTAGCGTTGCGGTGTTCGGGATTGTCGTGACTTTTACTTTCACCGTCTGCAAGAACTTGTCATATGATCGCTTGAGATGTGTATTCGTTCGAAAGCCGACCATCG
Organism: Chiloscyllium punctatum; assembly: GCF_047496795.1. Lineage (NCBI taxonomy): Eukaryota > Metazoa > Chordata > Chondrichthyes > Orectolobiformes > Hemiscylliidae > Chiloscyllium > Chiloscyllium punctatum. The sequence continues at coordinate 41,294,752 of NC_092781.1, forward strand.
CTGTCATGAACATCAACTCGCTGGTCCATGCCGGATCTCAGCTGCGTTGCTGTATTTCCAAACAACGTGCTCCACGAATCCACGAAGCAGGAAGCCTCACCTACGCAATAAAATATTTGACAGGGATAGACGCACGACTTGATCGCCGTACCCGTGTTGACTTGTGGATGTTGTCTTCAGCAAATCAATCAGTCTCAATTGTGTCCACAATCAAATGCAAAACATGAAAAATATGCAGTATTAAGCAGACGTGGCACAGTCTCAGAGGAGAACCAGAGTTCAGGCTTCAATTCAAATCAAAGATTCGTTCATGTTATTTTCCTGGATCTCTGTTAATACTTGTCACACGACTTCCAGAGGGACTTCATTCGCTTGCTCACCTCTCATGCATCGACACTGGAGTTATCTTATCACCAGCCATTAATAAAAGCAAATTATTGCAGATTCTGGATTCTGAAACCAAAAGAGAAAATGCTGGAAAATCTCAGCAGTTGTGGCACCATCTGCAAGAAGAGAAAAGAGCTGACGTTTCGAGTCTAACGGACCCTTTGTTAAAGATAAAAAAAAGGGGTAGAATTAGGGAGCTATTTATACCAGGCTGACAGAAGGTGAGTCAAGGCACCAGAAGCAAAGGTGATAATGACAGTGCATGGAGAGATTAAAGCGAGATTAGGAGCCGTGAATGAGGCAAACTGAAGACAGTGTTATGTGACAAAATATGTGGGGGATGTGTGAAGCATAGACAAAATGGAAAACAGTGGAGAAGGGTAGCAAAGCGGGAAGAGGAGAGGGAAAAGGTATTGAGAGAGTGGGGAGCGAGTGAAAGAGAGACAATCAAGAAATAAGAGGTACAGAACAGTGAAAAAAAACAACTGAAAAAGATAAATAAAGAAATTGAAATAAAATTACCAGAAGTTGTTTGAATTCAACAACCTTAGACAATTCTCTTTCATCTATTTTATTTATCTTTCTTATCATTTCACCTGCACTCTCATAGAGCCATTAGATATGGACAGCACTGAAAACACAGTCTTCCGTCGAACTCGTCCATTCCAAACAGATGTCCTCAACTGATCCAGCCACGATTGCATGCACTTGAGCCATTTCTCTCTCAACACTTCCTATTCGCATACACGTCCAGATTCCTTAAAAGTATTGGAATTATACCATCCATCACCAGCTCGTCTGGCAACATATTCCAAAACGCACCACCCTCTGCGTACAGCCGTTGCCCCTCACTGCCTTTGGAATTCTCACCCACCCACACCCCCAGATTTAAACCCTCTCGTTTTGCACTGTCCTACCTGAACGAAAGGAACTTATCTATTTACCGATTCATGCCCCTCATGATTGAAAAACCTCCGTAAGATCAGCTCCCAGCCTCTGACGCGTCAGCCAAAATAGTGAGTGAGTGTTCAGCCTGAAAACGTTTCCACCTTTTCCATTTTCAAATGTAGGATGTAGCATGCTGTCTGAAGCAATCATCTTAGCAGCTGATCTGTCGCCGAGAAACGCTGCAGGAAGGCGTGATAAGTTGCTAAATATGCTGTCAAACGAAGATTGCACAAGCAACATGAGTCAGTGAGCAAAACGTGCAATTGACTTCTGAGCTGACATCAAAGCAACTGCGTCGTTCGGGAGCAGAAAGAATTCCACTGTTAGATTACAATTCAAATGCATTTGGCATAAGTTTCGTAGCAGTTTATCAGCAGCACATAACCCTGACTCCAAGGGTCTGTGAGTATCCAGAAGAACAGTGAGCGATCGTTGAAAGTACGTTTCTCCAGACGATGTTTGTCGACATGACAAGCTGCAGCTGAGCTGGTGGAATTGCGATTGAAATTGCATGCATCCAGACATTGTGCTTAATTTTTGATATCAGAGCAAATGGTTAACTCGGGTATGCGCGTTCGGAAAAGTAAATGCTTTTTCTGTTGAAAAGCTTTGCAAGGAAAGGAAATACTTCAGACTATCATGGAAGGGAGCACTGAATGTCAATCCTCCTTTCCACATACTCAGGCTTGTTGTCACATGCTGATGGAAAAGCTGAGACTTATTTCCTGGTTTTCTTACACACGTCGATACCATTGCACGAAGCAGCTTTCGAATGTTTTGGAATACATGTCGTAAAGCAGCATGCGTAAGTGTTACTCAGACATCGGCTTTAGCATTAGTAAATGTGGAATCTATGTAGGTGAAGGTCAGAAATACAAAGGTAATGACAGCGTTGCTGGAATAGGTGTTAGAATGTTGACAGGCTGAAATTTGCCTCAGACACGCAACGTTTGAGCATTCAGTTCGAGAGGGATGATCTTACATTCAAAACAAATGTGTTCAGCTTATATAAGTGTAATTGCAAACGGATGGGGGCAGGGCTTGATGGAATGCACCAGGAAACGGGTTTAGCAGCACAGATCTGTGAAGAACACTGACAATCCATTCAGGAAAACAGTTCAACGCTCACAGTAAAGATAAAATTCAAGTGAGATGGAAGAATTATTGGAAGGGGACGAGTGTATTATGTTTAAGTGGAAAAGTTAAAGATAGCAACAAATCGAATTAAAAGGAAAATATAAAATGTGGGAAATATTTTCGGTGATCAGATTAATAAGGAGGGAAACGGTAAACATCGAATGCGAAACTAGTGCTCATTTCAAAATAGAGAGCAAGAGCGACCTTACATAGAACGAAAGGAAGAGAAATTCCAACGTGAACATAGGCCTATACTGAATGAAGCTGGGAATTAGGGGCTGGGAACCAAGAAATGACAAAAAAGTTGAATAAACAGTATGCATTTGCTTTGAAAGTAGCAGGCAAATAACATTGTAAAATTACTAAATAATGAAGGTCCAAAAAAGGTAAAGAATACAATACCTTTCGCTGAGAAGAAGATAACAGAGAAATTAAAAAGAATAATTATCAAAAAATACATTGGAACTGATGAGGTGCAATCGACGATAGAAAAATAAATAACAAAAAATGTGTTAGATGCATTCATGGCAATTTTCCTACAATCATTAGATTTCACGAAAGTATCACTAGTTTCGGAAAGTGGCAAGGTAACACATTTATACAGAAAAAAATGCAAGGTCACAATGAAGTCTGACTGAGGCCATTATTGACCAATTAATATAATTTATTGGAAAAATTGTGAAATCTATAATAAAGCATGTAACACCAGAGCATTCGCGTGTTCCTGGGTAGCGCGGTGGCACAGTGGTTTGTACGGCTGCTTCATAACGCCAGATACCCATGTTCAATTCCTACTTCAGTCAACTGTTGGTGCGCAGTTTGCATCGGTTTCCTTCCACCGTCCGAAAATGGGCCCCTTGGATAAACTGGCCATGCTTGATTGACGGAGAAGGGTCTGTTTGAGGTTATTGTTGGGAGGGTCGTTGTGGACTTGTTGGTCCAAAAAGCCTATTTCCACCCTTTAAGTAATGAAATCTACACAACATGAGAATGGATTTACAAAATAGAAATCATTCTTGATGAATGTTTTTGAGAATACGGAGAAATAGTTAATGCATTTTTTTTATTTTCTGAAGGCATTTGATAAGGCAACACAGTTCAGATTAATTTATAAGATGACAGCCTGTGGTTTTGGAGGTAATATGTTACCATGGAGAGAAGATTGTGGAAATCACAATCGTAAGAGTGATTGATTAAAAAGTTTACTTTGCAGGATGCCAAACTATAACTACTGGGAACCACATAAATCAATTTCGGGGGATCCAAATATTTACAAAATATTTTAATTACTTTGATGTGGAAAGTGTATGTACTGTAGACAGTTTGGTAAATGGTACAAAACTTCTAGAAGGGGTAAGTGTTGGGTATGAAGCAAAACAAGTTGCAGGGGCTATAGATTGGAAAAGAGAGGGAACAAGAATCTTTGCATGTTGATATAATGTGTGTGAAATAAATTAGAAATGACATTAAAAGTGAGCTTTTGAATTTTAGCAGAAAAGTAGAGCAACTGAATATCATTTAAATACAGATTGAATTCTGGAATTTACTGAACAGATTTGGATATCCTTACCACAGAATGACGAAAAGCTAGCTTTAAATTTTAACTGCAACAAAGGCCATTGTAATGCTGGGCTTTGTTTAAAAATGGAATATTGTGAGTAGGAATAAGAAAAGGATACAGCAGATGAATACGTGGCTGAGGAGCTGCTGCAGGGGCGAGTATTCACATTTTTTGATCATTGAGATCTCTGCAGAAACAGAAATGACCTGAAAAAGATGTACAGGTTTCACCTGAATCGGAAAGGGACCAATATTCTTGCAGGGAAATTTCCTCGTAGGGCTCTGAAGGCTTCATACTGGTAAGTGTGATGATGAGAATCAACGCAATAGTGAGAAAAAGCCAAGGGTTGAGGATGGTAAAGTAGACAAGGTGAACGATTCTCAGGGTCAAGGCAGAGAAAGGTTGGGCATAAATTATGTATGACTGCAAAACAGCATTTACTTTAGTGCAAGAGGCCTGACAGATGAGGCAGGTGAACATAAGGCGTGGATGTGAATGAAGGATGGGGAGATATCATTACTGCAACTGATATGTAAGTCAGGATGAACAGGACTGGGAGCTTAATGTTCAGGGGTATACATGCAATATGAATGATAGACGGGATGAGGGGATAACAAGAGAGGAGGGGGATTGGTACTTCTGGTTCAGAAGCACATTATGGCTGGATGTTGCGAAGATATTCTTGGGAGATTTCCCAGTGACGTTACATAGATGGAACCTATTTTTGAAAAAAAGGGTGATCACCTTGCTGGGAGTGTAATGTAGTCCTTCCAATAGTCAATTGGAAATTCGCAAGTGAATATATAAGAAGGCCTGCGCAACATGTCTGAACAATCGGATTATGGTCGGTAATCTTTAACTTTCCAAACATATTTTGGGACTGTCATAGTGTTCAGTTCATGGATTGGGAGTAATTGGTTAGGTTTGTACAAGGGAACTTTGTTATTCAATATGTGAATGCACCTGCGAGAGGTTGTGCAATACATGACCTTCGGTTGCGAAGCAGGGCAGGGCAAGTGATTGAGGTATCCTGGGCTTCAGCATCCGGAGCACGTGATCGTAATTCTATTCGTTTTAAAACAGTTATGAAAAAGGTTAGAATTTATTTTTTAAAAATGAATGCTGCAAATTGGAGTGAGGCCAGGTTTGATGGTAGCAGACAGGAACGTTGAAAATTTGTTTGGGATGGGGATGGATGGCTATTCGCAGGAAAAGTGACGGTTGGGAAATGGGAAGCATTTAAGCATGAAAGTATGAGGGTTCAGTGATGGTATGTTCCTGTTTGTGTGAAGGGAAAACCTCGTCGGTGTTGGGAAAGCAGTATGACAAGAGAATTTGAGACTCTGGTCAAGATATAGGAGGAGACATATATCAGATGTAGACAACTGGGATCGAGTGAATCCGGGAAAAGGATATAAGGGCAGGAGGAAACTCGAGGGTAAAAAAGGGCCATGAAGTCTCTTTGACAAATAGAATAAAGACACCTTTATAATTCTATAATTACACTAAGGGTACAAAAAGAACCATGGAGATTAAACAGCCGCTTAAAGAGCAACATAGCTGTCTAAGTGTGAGACCACAAGAGATGGATGAGACACTGAACAAATATTTTGCTTTATTATTTACACCAATAGACGTATGAAAGCCAAGGAAACTGGGAAATACATAGGGCTGCATGAAAAAGAGTTCATCTCAGAGTAGAGGAGGCTTTGTATGTCGAGAAGCCGAAAAACAGAGATAAATCCCTGAAACGTGATCACCTGTTTCCCAGAACTTGATAGGAAGCTGGAGAGCAGATTCCTGAGCCCCTTGCTGAGACATTTGCAAATCATTGATAATCATGGATGAGGTGCTGGAAGACTAGAGATTGGCTAATGTGGTGGCATTATTTAAGATTACTCGAAGGGCAAACCAGGGAACTGGGGAATGGTAAGCCTTTCTCTCAACAATTACTGCAAGAGCTGCTGAGTTTTTTCCATAATTTCCGTTGTTTGTTTCTGATACACGACATCTGCAGTTCATCTGTTGTTTATTTAGTGGCCACAGAGTGCTGTCTTTTGGAGCGGAAGCCTGTTAGAACATAACACCACAAGAACGTAAGAAATGGGAATAAGATTCGGTCATCTGACCCCACGAATCTGTTCCCCGTTCAACAAGACCATGGATGATCATTGCATGGACTGAACTCCACTTACCAATCCGCTTACGGTAATCTTTCACTTCTTGACTGTTCAAAAATATATCTATGGTCGCCTTGAAAACAATCAATGAGATAGCCTGAACTGCTCCACTGACCAGAGATTTCCACAGATCCACAACCGTTCGGGTGAAGATGTTCTTCATCAATTCAGTCCTAAATCTGTTCTCCGTTATCTTGCGGCTACGGGCCCGAGTGCTAATTTAAACCCCCCAGTGCAAACAGCCTCCCTGCTTCTATCTTATATGTCGCCTTCTTAATCTCACATGTTTCTATAATATCCCTTCAAACTACTCTTCGAAATTCCTATGAGTGTGTTTCCAGTCTACGCAGTTTGTCCTCTCAAGCCTACTGTCTCATTTCCCGAATCAACCTACTGAATCGCCTCTGCACCTCCTCCACTGCCAGTGCATCCTTTCGCATTTAGCAGACCAAAATTGCTCACAGTACTTCAGGTGTCGCCCTAGCAGCACCCTCTCCAGCTTCAACAGAACCGCACTTCCTTTAAACTCCATCTCACTCGCAATGAAGGACAATGTTCCATTTGCCTTCTTAATTACCCGCTGCACCTGCAAATCAGCGTTTTGTGTTTCATGGACAAGCGCACTCAGATCTCTCTGCACAGCAGCGTGCTGAATGTTTTCAATGATTAATAGTCATAAGAATATTTAATAATTATATTGTTATTCCAACATTTACGAACATTGTACTCCGTCTGCCAAAGCCTTACCCAATCACTTAAATTATCAATACCTCTCTGCAGACTTTCAGTCTCTTCTGCACACTTTGTTCTACCACTGATCTAAGGGTTTTGGATAAACTATGATACACTACACTTGGTTTCTAACTCTAAACCATCTATTAATAGTGTAAGCTATTGCAGTCTCAACACTCTCCTCAGAAATACATCACTAGCCACTGTTCACCATCCAGATAAGATCCATTTATCCCCATTTTGTGTGTTTTGTTGGTTAATAAATCTTCTATCCATGGTAATACATTAACTATTAGCATGCATCTTTATCTTATGCAACAATAGTTTGTGGTGCACCTTGTTGAATGCCTTTTGGAAATATGGATACAATGCAACCATCGGTTCCCCTTTGCCCACCACACTTGCAATGACCTCAAAGAATTCCAATAAATTAGTTAAACATCACCTGCCTGTCATGAACCCACTCTCACCGGCCTGATGAAACAACGTCTATCCATTTAGAAGACAGATTCAAACATTTCCCCACTACATAGGTTAAAACCCACAGGCCTATAACTACCCATCCTTTGTGTATCTCGTTTCTTTAAGCAGTCAAGTAACATGTGCTATTTTCCAATCTGTCGGAATCGCCCCAGGATCCTTCAACCTTCATTAAATTACCACGAGCACATCTATTATTTTCTTTGCCGTCTTTATTAGTACCTTGGGTGTTCCACGTGACTCGATTCTGGGTCTGCTTTTGTTCATCATTCATGTAAATGATTTAGATCAAAATATCGAAGGTATGGTCAGTACGTTTGTGGATGCTACCAAAATTGGTGGCATTATATACAGTGAAGCAGATTTCAAAGATCACAAAGAGATTTTGAGTGCTTGGATCAATGCAATGAGGAATGGCAAATGGAGTTTAATTTTGATAAATGTGATGTATTGCTTTTTCATAAATAGAATGAGAGTAGAACTTGGACAATCGAAAATCGGGTCTCAATTACTGTTGTATAATGTAGACAACGAGAGGCTATGTATTGTTTGAAGTTTCCGTCATGTGGATAGGGTGCTTGCTTTAGCATGCCTTCCTTCATTGCCCAGACCTTTTCCCGTCAGAGTTGGGAAGTAATGTTGAGGTTCTGCAGGGCCGTAGTGAACTACACCGTGTCCATTTCTGTCGGAAGGGTATTATCAAACTGCAGACGGTTTAGAAAATATTTACCAGGGTGTTTTGCGGGGATGAAAGGTTGAGTTTCATGGGAGAGGTTGGATAGGCTGAACCCTTCTACTAGATCCTATTAAATCGAAGGGTAGTCTTATCGAGGGTTTTTTTTAGCCAAGAGTGATATACATAAGGCGAAAGGTAGGTATCTTTCCCCAATGTTAGGATAATTCAAGACTAGGTGGCATATTTTGAGAGTGAGAGGAGCAAGATTTGAAGAAAAAAGGACATGAGGGGCTTTTGTTTTACATGGAATGTGTTTCATGCATTGAAAGAATTTCTAAAGGAAGTGAAAGATCCAGGTACAGTTTTGAAAGTTGAAAGACATTGAACAAGTTCATGGAAAAGAGAGCTTTGGAGGAATTTAGGTGAAAGGCAGGCAATTGGAGTAGGGTTAGTTTGGGATTATCATTGGAAAGGACTTGGTGGATCAAAGGGTCAGGCTTCATTCTGTCTGAATGCATGACTCTTTTAGTCGATGAATGGCAGATTGAGTTTAATTTAAACAAAAAGCGAGCTGCTGCATTTTCACAAGGCAAAACAAAGCAGGGCTTATACGCTTAATGGTTGGGCCTTGTGGAGTGATGCCCAGCAAAGAGAATAAATGTACAGGTGCATAGTTTCGTGAAGGTAGAGTTACAAGTAGACAAGGTGTTGAAGAAGGCCTTTGGCACATTTGCCTTCATTTGTCAGAACATGAAGTATAGGAGTTCATGTTTCAGCTGTACCAAACGATTGTGAGGCGATTTTTAGAATATCGCGTATCATATTGATCCATCTTTTACCTGAAGGGTTTTGTTAAACTTGAGAAGGTGTCGAAATGATTTATAAAGGATGATGCAGCACGAGGGCGTTTAAGCTATTAGGTGGTCATGAATAAGCTGAAACTTTTCCTTTCCCTGCAGTAAGAGGAACGAAGACTCAGGGTTGGTTGGAAAAGATTTATAAAATAATGCAGGCATTGATAGGATGAATAACCAAGGTCTTTTTTGATAGAGTGGGAGAGTCCAAATCTATAAGATATAGGATTAAGTTGAGTGGAGATAAGTTGGGGAAGGCTTTGAGGGATAATTTCTTTCTACACAGCTGGTGGTGCATGTACGGGGAAAAGCATCTGCTGGAGAAAGTGGTGGAGTCGAGAAGAATTATAACATTTAAAATGCAACTGGATGGGTAGAGGAGTAGGAAACAATTACAGCTATTTGCCAAATGTTACTCGGTCAGATTGCGATATCAGTATAGCACAGATGAGTTCGAATGAAGGATCTGTTTCCGTGCAGTAAAACTGAATGACTACAAGTTTTGTTAAACTTAGGAAAAAAAAATGCCGAAATTTTGTTTCCACTTCCTCTAAATTAGTAGTCACAAAATTAAGACAGAAGAAAATTTCTTCTCTCAGAATACAGTGTATCTGTGACATTCTTTTCCACAGTCCACCGAGGTTGGGTCATTAAGTATTTTCAAGGGTAACTGGACAGATTTTCAATCGGTAATCAAATCAATGCTGATGGGGAAAAGGCTGAAATCGGAGATGAGGATTATGAGTTCAAACGTGACGTCATTGACTGGAAAATCAAACTCCATTGGCAAAATGGCCTGCTTCTGGTTCCTTATAACTGGCCTTTGGCCTAAGTTAGTCTTTTCAGAATTATTATAGGCCTCATTAAAATATCCCTCAGTTTCAGATTGAAGCCAAGATGCTTCATTTCCTCCTTCTCATGAGAAAAGGCAAGTCTCGATAAAATCATTGGGAGATCGACCTTCTCCCATTTTGGTGGCATTGCATTCTGTCTCAAATGAAATGACTACATTTATAACCCTTCAGCTCTGTTGAATATTAATGAAACACAACTACAGCTGCTACAGAGAAGTTGAAAGACAGATTAAAACTGCATTATAATGGGGGTGGCAAAGTGGCTCAGTAAGACCATAAGACATTGGAGTGGAAGTAAGGACATTCGGCCCATCGAGTCCACTCCGCCATTCAGTCATGGCTGATGGGCATTTCAACTCCACTTACACGAATTCTCCCCGTAGCCCCTAATTCCTTGTGACATCAAGAAATTATCATTCTCTGCCTTGAAGACATTTAGCGTCCCGGCCTCCACTGCACTCTGCGGCAATGAATTCCACAGGCCCACCACTCTCTGGCTGAAGAAATGTCTCCGCGTTTCTGTTCTGAATTTACCCCCTCTAATTCTAAGTCTGTGTCCAAGGGTCCTCGTCTCTTCACCTAACGGAAACAATTTCCTAGCATCCACCTTTTCCAAGCCATGTATTATCTTGTAAGTTTCTATTAGATCTCCCCTGAATCTTCTAAACTCCAATGAATACAATCCCAGGATCCTCAGCCGTTCCTCGTAGGTTAGACCTACCATTCCAGGGATCATCAATGTGAATCTCCGCTGGACGTGCTCCAGTGCCAGTATGTCCTTCCTGAGGTGTGGGGACCAAAACTGGACACGGTACTCGAAATGGGGCCGAACTAGAGCTTTATAAAGTCTCAGTAGCACAACGGTGCTTTTACATTCCAACCCTCTTGAGATAAATGACAACATTGCATTTGTTTTCTTAATCACGGACTCAATCTGCATGTTTACATTTACAGAATCCTCGGCTCGCACTCCTAGATCCCTTTGTACTTTGGCTTTACGAATTTTCTCACCGTTTAGAAAGTAGTGCATAATTGTGTTCTTTTTTCCAAAGTGCAAGACCTTGCATTTCCTCACAATGAATTCCATCAGCCATTTCCTGGACCACTCTTTCAAACTGTCCAGATCCTTCTGCAGCCTCCCCACTTCCTCAGTACTACCTGCCTGTCCACCTAACTTTGTATCATCGGCAAACCTCGCTAGAATGCCCCAAAGCCAATCATCCAGCTCATAAATATATAACGTGAACAGCTGCGGCCCTGAAACTGAACCCTCCGGAACACCACTTGTCACCGGCTGCCATTGCAAAAAAGAACCTTTTATCCCATATCTCTGCCTTCTGTCAGACAGCCAATCCTCAATCCATCCCAGTAGCTCACCTCAAACACCATGAGCCCTCACCTTGCTCAGCAGCCTCCTGTGTGGCACCCTTACAAAGGCCTTTTGGAAGTTTAGATATACCACACCCACTGGGCTTCCCTGGTCTCACCTAATTGTCACCTCTTCAAAGAATTCCAACAGCTTTGTCAGGCACAACCTCCCTTACAAAATCCATGTTGACTTGTTCTAATCTGACTCTGCTCTTCCAAGAATTTAGAAACCTCATCCTTAATGATGGATTCTAGAATTTTACCAACAACAGAGGTTAGGCAAATTGGCCTATAATTTTTCATCTTTTGTCTTGATCCTTTCTTGAACAAGGGGTTTAAAACAGCAATCTTCCAACCATCCGGGACTTTCCCTGACTCCAGTGAAGTTTGAAAGATCTCAACCAACGCCTCCGCTATTTCCTCAGCCTCCTCCCTCTGAACTCTAAGATGTATCCCATCGGGGCCAGGAGATTTATCAATTTGAAGACCTTTTCGCTTTTCTATCACTTTCTCTTTTGTAATGGAAACCATACTCAACTCAGCCCCCGACTCCCTTTAATTGTTGAGATATTACTCATGTCTTCCACTGTGAAGACTGACGCAAAGTACTTTTTACGTTCTCCTGCTTTTTCCTTCTCTCCCATCACTAGGCTTCAAGCATCAGTTTGAAGTGGCCCAATATCTACTTTTGCCTGTCGTTTGTTTCTTACATATTGAAAGAAACTTTTACTATCATTTCTAATATTACTGGCTAGCCTACTTTCAAATTTGATCCTCTCTTTCCTTATTCCTCTCTTTGTTATCCTCTGTTTTTGTAGCTAGCACTGTAGTAGTTAGCACTGCTGCCAAATAGCACGAGGGAACCAGGTTCGCCTTCTGTCTTGGGCGACTGTTTGTGTGTAATTTGCACATATTCGACGTTTCTGCGTGAGCATCCTTCCACAATCCAAGGATACGCAGGTCAGGGTGAATTGGACATGCTAAATTGTCCAAAGGATATGTGTATTAATCATAAGTGAATGTCAGATGGGGGAGTGGATCTGGGTGGGTTGCTGTTTAGAGGGTGGTGTGGACTTGTTGGTTAGAACGGCCTGCTTCCATACTGTAAGCTGTCTAATCTAACTTTACCTCCCCTATCAAGCACACTGTTGACATGGAATATACATATGTTACATATTAAAGCTCTCTCATCATTCAGCCATTAAACACTGCAATGGTTGATAAAATACGCTTTGCATATGTTTTTATGTCTCTGTCTGTGTATTATAATCTTCCAGTGTAACAAAGTTTTGATGCATAATTTTGTTCACTTTTTATGCATGGATCAAAACATTATAACATCAGGATGACAATGATAAGGAGGTCTTAACCCTTTACAGTGTTATGTCAAAAGTTTTCCATCATTGTACAGCTCACGTCTGTGCTGGGTATATATTCCTCTGCATTGTGCTGTCCAATGCATTTATGCCAAAAACATTTTGGTTTAGACGCAGAGTAGACTGCGTCCAGGATTCCCGGAAAAAAAAGTTCCCGGGGCACGGAGAAGACAGTTTCAATATAGAGTAAGAGTCTCTCTTCACTTTAACATTAAACATTCCACGAGCTGTGCAGTCAACTTTAATTACAAATGAGATATGCATGAGACTGATCCATTCAACTTTCATCAGCCAATAATAATACTGGTGAGATACAATGAAAATCCATTTCAACATTAACACAATGAAGTCTCTCACAGCCTCGTTTCCATAAAACACTTCAAGACCATTGAATACTCAGATTATTGAGAAAATCTCGCTCTACTGACTTAGATCTCTCCAGAAAGAAAAGGATAAATTTGGCTGAGAAGATGCTCATATACAGAGGAGGAAGTGTTCGATGTCTTGCAACTTATAAATGTGGATAAATCCCCAGGATCTGATCAGTTGTAGTTTAGAACTCTGCGGTACGCTAGGGAAGTGATTGCCGGTCCCCTTGCTGAGGTATTTGTGTAATCAATAGTAACAGGTGAGTTGCTGGAAGACTGGAGGTTGGCTGACATGGTGCCACTGTTTAAGCAACGGTCAGGACAAGCCAGGGAACTATAGACCTGTGAGCCTGACGCTGGTGGTGGGAAGTTTGGAGGAAATTATGAGTGACAGGATGTACACGTATTTGGAAAGGCAAGGAGTGATTACGGACAGACAACATGGCTTTATGCGTAGGAAATCAAGTCTCACAAATTTGATTGAGTTTTTTGAAAAGGTTATCAAGAGGATTGATGAGATGATAGCAGTGAACGTGTTCTGTATAGAATTCAGTAAGGCTTTCGACAAAGTTCCCCATGGGAGAGTGGTTAGCAAGGTGAGATCTCACGAAATAAAGGCAGAACTATCCATGTGCATACAGAACTGGATCAAAGGTAGAAGACAGAGGATGGTGGTGGAGGGCTGTTTTTCAGACTGCAGACCTGTGACCAGAAGAGTGCCACATGGATCGGTGCAGGTTCCCTTACTTCTCGTCATTGATATAAATGATTTCGATTTGAGCACAAGAGTTACAGTTAGTAAGTTTGCAAATGACATCAACATTGGATATGTAGTGGACAGTGATTAAGCGTATCTCTGATTGCAATGGGATCTTGATCAGATGGGCTAATAGGCTGAGGAGTGGCAAGTGGAGTTTAAGTTAGATAAATGCGAGGTGCTGTATTTTGGGAAAGCAAATCTTAGCATTAACACATTTGATGTTAAGGTCGGAGAGAGTGTTGCTGAACAAATAGTCCTTGGAGTGCATGTTAATAGCTCCCTGAATGCAGAGTCGCAAGGAGATAGGATGGTGAAAAAAGCGTTTGATATACTTTCCTTTATTGGTAAGGGTCCTGAGCGCAGGAGTTGGGAGGTTATGTTGCAGCTGTACAGGGCATTGGTCAGGGCCACTTTCGGAATAGTTAACGCAAATCCAGTCTCCTTCCGATGGGAAAGATGTTGTGAAAGTCGAAAATGGTTCAGAAAAGATTTAGAAGGAGTTGCCAGGTTTGGAGGATATGAGCTATAGGGAGAGGTTGAATAGGTTAGGGTTCTTTTCCATGGAGAGTCGGAGACTGAGGGATAACCTTGTAGAGGTTTTTAAAATCATGAGGGGCATGGAGAGGATAAACAGACTAATTCTTTTCACTGGAGTGGGGAACTCCAGAAATAGATGGCGTAGGTTCAGGATGAGAGGGGAAAGATATAAAAGGGACCAAAGGTGCAATTCATTTCTCGTAAAGGGTGGTACGTGTATGGAATCAGCTGCCAGAGGAAGTGGTGGAAGCTAGTACTATAGCATCATTTAAAAGGCATCTCCATGGATCTATGAACAGGAAGAGATTGGAAGGATATTGGTTGACTGCTGGCAGTTGGGACTCGATAGGGTTGGATATTTGGTCTGCGTGGATGAGTCGGACCAAAGGGTCTGTTTCCATGATGGACATCTCTATGACTCTATGACTCAGTATGTTGGTGCGGCGTTGACTTCATGTTATTTAGGAAAACATTGTCCGATTGTGGAAATGCAAAACACAGCATCAGATATAAAAAATGGGAGAAGGCAGGATGGGAAAAGTGAAAGAGTGACAGAGAAAGAAACATTAGCTGTGCCAATCCATTTCGGATTTGTCGGGCTTTTTGTGGCGAAACGTGGAAATTTATGCCACTGTCACTTTAGAATCAGATAACTTGCACACTAAACTGGCCTAACATCAGTTAGAATGGAAATTCCCTGCCTACCAGCATAATGGGTCAATCCACAACAGCGGTTCAAGAAAGCAGCTAATCTTTTCAAGGGCAAATAGAGATGGGCTATCATTGCGAGCCAGCCAGCGATTCCCAGGTCCCACAAATGAATATTAATAAAAAATCAGTTGCTTTATTTGCATGTTTGCCACTATTTTTGTGCTGTGCTTGTGGGGAAATATAAACTGGGGTTTTGTTGTTCTGTCATCTATTCTAAGAGTTCTATTTGTGAGTTTATTTACATAAACACTTAACTGGTGTCAAAGAAGAGTTGATGACAGTATAGCCAGATGAACGAAGTTTTAAATGATAAGTTTCAAATAAAACCAAATTTAATTTAAGAATTAATAGACTGTTATTAATTATTCCTTTAAATGATTTAACAACTTATTTTAATTATTTCTGATTTCACACCATAACTGTCCTTATTTAATTTAATAATACTGGCCTTAGCCCGCTGTTTATGATCTGAGAACAAACAGTTAAACCACAACAAGATCGCAACTACCAAGGGTCATCAATTCATCATATGTCGTGGCGTAACACCAGTAACACTTAATCTCTCCTCTTTCTTTTATAGATATCTGTGATTCACTTCCTAAAGTCTTAAATTGGTTCTTGATATCTTACATGAGTGTAAGCAAAAAGAGAACAGCAAAATATGACGGAAGATAGTTACAAGTTATAAATAACTGTTCATTGATGCAACCTCTCCTTGCCTTTTACCTGAGATATCGCCGAAGTTTGCGAAAGGTTTCTGTGTTTAAATAGAGATTTGCAAATGAAACTAATAGTTGTCATTTGGCATGTTTCGCCCAGTGATAACTCTCAGGTGAATGTTAAAGTACTATAGCATCCATTATCTTTTGTGTCTTGTGTTTCATTGTGCAAATGGGATTGGAATTGAATACATTGTTGAGACCAACCGTCATCTGCCTATTTGGTTTTGATGCAGTCAGTGTGTGTTCACCCTCACAGGCAGGAAGACTGCTTGCATTGATAACCGGGAATTGGTGCCCGGTGTGCCATTCTCAGCTGACACAACATTTCCTGATTCTGTGTTCCAACAGCAAGCCACACATTTTATTTCTGATCAGAAAATAAACACCCAGGGTAACAGTCCAAGGAAACATCTGCCAATGTGACCTTTACCTGGTAACGGGTACATGGGGCGGTATGCAATCACATTGAAGTAACATTCACGAATCAACCTGTCGAACTCGGCTTAACAGTCAGATTCCACGACGTTGCTGGACGAATATCCAAACCGTGTAACAAGATCATTCGATTCTCAAAATCTGGAACACATCTACCGTACTTTTCAATGTTTCTGATCTTGCGCGTTTTGTTTCTTTATCTTTTGATATAATGTTTTTAAAATCTGTTTTAGACGCGAAGTCCTGCAGCCATAGTCTCCCCAGCCGAGTGGGGAGGTGTGGAGGGAGACACACAAACTCAAGGGAGTGGGGTGGGGGTGTTGGGGCCAGGAGGACACATAGACTATGGGAGTGGGAATGGTAGTGTGGAGGTAGAGGGAGACACAGTCCTTTGGAGTGAGGATGGAGGTGCGTGGGGAGGGAAATGAACATACTTTGCGGAGTGAGAATGGGGTTGTGGGGAAAAGGGAAATACACAGACTCTGGGAGTGGGGACGGGACAGTGGGAGGCATGGAGACACACGGACTTTGGGAGTGGGGGTGGAGTGTGAGGCGGACATAGATACAAAGACTCTGAGATTGGGGATGGAGATGAAAAGGGAGGGAGACACAGTCTCTGGCACTGGGGATGGGGATGTAAAGGGAGGGAAACACAAAGTCTCCCGTTGCGGGGATGAGAGTGCGAGGGTAGGTAGATGCACAGACTCTGAGAGTGGGGATGTAAATGTTGCAGGAGGGAGACACACAGACTGGTAGTTGGGATTGAGAATGGGTGAACAGACGCACAGATTGAAGAGTGGGGATTCGGGTGTGGGGGGAGGGAATCACACGGTCTCTGGGAGTAGAGCTGGGAGCGAGAGACACACAGATTCTGCGAGTGGGGGTGGAGATGTAGGGTGATTGAGACAACAGACTCTGGGAGTGGGGATGGAGGTGTGGGGTGAAGGTTATTTACACAGCTACTGGGAGTGGGGAAGGGGTGTGGGGTGAGGGAGACACGCAGACTCTCTGATTAGGGATGGATATGTGGGGGAGGGAGACGGACAGAATCTGGAATGGAAATGGGGATGCAGGTGCAAGGAAGCCACTCAGACTTCGGTAATGGGGATTAGTGTGATTGGGGACGGAGCCATACAGATTCGTGGCGTGGAGTTTGTGGTGTGGGCTGAGAGACACACATCGACTCTGGGGAGTTGGGATGGGGGTGTGGGGTTTGGAGAAACTCCAACTCATGGGACCAGGAATTGGCACATGGGTGGAGGAAGACACACAGACTCTTGGAGTAAGAATGGGGGTGAGTTTCATGGAGACACACAAACTCTGGTTAGTGTGAATGAGGTGTGCGGTGTTGGAGAAACTCAAACTCTGCGAACTGGAAATGGGGGTGTGGGGAGAGGGAGACAATCAGTCTCGGGGAGTAGGACTGTGGTGTGGGGAGTGGGAGACACGCAGAGCCTTAGATGTGGGGATGGGGTGACATACAGAGTCCGGGAAGTAGAGAGGTGGGTAAAGTGGGTAGGCGGGCACACAGATTCTGGGGAGTGGGGAAGAATAGGTCGGGGCTGCTTTCCCTGGAGCGTTGGAGGCTGAGGGGTGATCTAAAAAATGTTTACAAAATCATGAGGAGCATGGATAGGATAAATAAACAAGCTATTTTCCCAGGGATTGGAGAATCTTGAACTAGTGAGCATAGATTTAAGGTGAGAGGGGTAAGATATGGAATGGTCCTAAGGGAACAATTCTTCTCACAGATGGTGGCAAGTGCATGGATTGACCTGCCAGAGGAAGTGGTGGAGGCTGGTTGAATTGCAACATTTAAAAGGAATCTGGATGGTTGCATGACCAGGAAGGGTTTAGAGGGATAGGGATAAGGTGCTGGGCAAAGGTGGCTACATTTCGTTAAGATATCTGTTCGGCATGGATGAATTGAACAGAAAAGGCTGTATTCGAGCTGCACCACTCGATGACTCGATGACTACAGTGAACAGCAGTCCCTGTCTTTGATCCAAAGAACAGAAGTCCTCGTCATTCTTATGGAGGATAGCAGTCCCTGTCTTCATCATAGGGTACAGCCGTCCCCTTATTAACTATAGAGAGCAATAGACTCTGTCTTCGTCATAGGGATCAGCAGTCCACTTTGTTATTATAGAGAACAATGATCTCTGTCATTACTGTTGAGAACAGTAGTCCCTCATCTTTTTTTGTCTGTAACAGCATTCATTGTCAAAGAGAGCAGGAATCACTGTATTTGTCGTGCAGATCAGTAGTCCATGTTATTTTAGAGAACAGTCGGCCTTGTCCATATTGTAGAGAACACCAGTCTGTTTTTGTCGTTGAGAACAACAATCTCTGTTTTTATTGTGGAAAATGACTGCATAGCTGAGGAGTTGGTGTATGGGAGAAGGATCCACATTTTTTGATCATTGGAATCTCTTCTGGGGTAGAAGTGACCTGTACAAGAAAGACGGATTGCACCTGAATTGGCAGGATCCTATATACTGGCAGGAAGATTTGCTGGAACTGCTTAGGAGGATTTACCCTATTAAGGTGGGGGTGGGACCCAGGGAAATAGTGAGGGAAGAGATCAATCTGAAACTGGTACAGTTGATAAATGAAGCCAGTCAAACAGTCACGGCAGGCAGGGACAAAGCAGAGAACAAGGTCAGGCTGGTAACTTAAATTGCAAATGTTTCAACGCAAGACGTCTAACGGGAAAAGCAGATGAAATCATGGCATGGTTAGGAGCATGGGACTGGGATATCATAACAATTGCAGACACGTGGCTCAGTGATGGACGGGACTGGCAGCTTAATCTTCCAGGATACAAATGCTACAGGAACGACAGAAAGGGAAGCAAGAGAGGAAGTGGAGTGGTGTTTTGGACAAAGGATAACATTGCAGCTGTACTGAGGGAGGATATTCCTGGACAACACCAGGGAAATTATTTGGGTTGAGCTAAGAAATAAGAAAGGGATGATCACCATATTAGGATTGCATTATAAACGCTCTAATAGTCAGAGGGAATTTGAGATACAAATTTGTAAGATCTCAGTTATCTGTAAGAATAATGGGGTGATTATGTAAGGTGACCTTCACTTTCTGAACATAGACTAGGGCTGCCATAGGGTGTTAAGGGTTTAGATGTCGATTAACCTGTTAAGTATGTACTGGAACTTTTTCTAATTCATTATGTGGATATTCCTCCTGAAGAAGGTGCAAAACATGACCTCCTCTTGGTAAGTATGGATGGGCAGGTGACTGAGGTGTCAGCAGGGCAGCACTTTGGGGCCAGCGACATAATTCTATTATTTTTTTTAAAAACTGATGGAAAAGGATAGAACAGATCTAAAAGTTGATGTTCTACATTGAAAGAAAGCTAATTCTGATGGTATCCGGTAAGAACTTTCAAAAGTTGATTGGGGACGGATGTTCGCAGGGAAAGGTATGGCTGGAAAATGGGAAGCCTTCAGAAATGAGATATTGAGAGTCCAGTGATCGTATGTTCCCGTCTGGATGAAAGGTAAGGCTGGTAGGTGCGAAGATTGCCTCATGACGAAAGAAATTGTGGGTTTGAATAAGAAAAAAAGCATATGTCATGTACAGACAAGATAGTTTAAATCACGCCTTAGAAGAGTCTAAAGGCAGGAGGAACATACTTAACAGGGAAGCAGGAGAGCAAAAAGGGGACATGATAGAGCTTTGGCAATTGGAGTTAAGCAGAATCCAAAGGGTTTTTACAAATATATTCAGGATAAAAAGTGACTTGGGAGAGAATAGAGCCCATCACCAATCAGCAAGGCAGCCTTTTTGTGAAGCCACACGAGATTGGGGAGATATTAAACGAGTATTTTTCTTTATTATTGTGGAATAGGACATGGAAGAGATAGAATGTGCGGAAATAGATGGTGACATTTTGTAAAAGTCCCACTTGTTCGAGGAGGAAGTGCTGGATTTCTTGAAATACAGACAAGTGGATCGATCCCCGGATCTGACCAGGTGTACCGTAGAGCTCTGTGGGGAACAGGAAAAGTAATTGCTGTGATCCTGGCTGAGACATTTGTATCATCAATAGCCACAACTGAGGTGATAAAAAACTAGAGGTTAACTAACGTTGTGCTATTTTTTCATAGGGATGGAAAGGAAAAGATCTATAGACCAATGAGCCTGACGTTGATGGTGGGCAAGTTGCTGGAGGGAATCCTGACGGACACAATGTACATACATTTGGAAAAGCAAGGACTGCTTAGGATCGTCAACATGGCTTTGTGCGTGGGAAATCTTGTCTCACAAACGTAACTGAGGTTTTTGAAGAAGTAACAAAGAGGATTGATGAGGGCAGAGCGGTAGACGTGATCTATATGGATTTCAGAAAGTCTTTCGACAAGGTTCCACAATGGAGATTGGTTAGCAAGGTTAATACTCATGGAATACACGTAGAACTAGACATTTGAATACGGAACTGGCTCAGACATAATAGAGATATGATGGTAGTGCAGGTTTGTTTTTCAGACTAGAGGCCTGTGACCAGTGAATTGCCACAAGTTTCGGTGCTGTGTCCACCACTTTTTGTTATTTATATAAATGATTTAGATGTGAACATAAGCGGTATAGTTAGCAAGTTTGCAGATGACACCCAAATTGGAGATGTAGTGAACATTGAAGGAGGTTACCTCAGATTACAACGGCATATTGATCAGATAGACCAATGGGCTGACGAGTGGCAGATGGAGTTTAATTTAGATAAGTGCGAGGTGCTGCATTTTGGTAAAGCAAATCTTAGCAGGACTTCCGCACTTAATGGTAAAGTACTGGAGAGTGTTTGTGAACAAAGACACCTTGGAGTACAGGTTCATAGCTCCTGAAAGTGGAGTCGCAGGTAGATAGGATAGCGTTTGGAATGCTTTCCTTAATTAGCCAGAGTACTGAGTACAGGAGTTGAGATGTCATGTAGCAGTGTGCAGGACATTGGTTAAGCAACCACTGGAATATTTCGTGCAGTCTGGTCTCATTCCTATTGGATGGATGTTATGAAACATGAAAGGTTTCAGAAGAGTTTTAAAAGTATGTTGTCAAGGTTGGAGGATTTGAGCTATAGGCAGAGATCGATTAGGCTGGGTCTGCTTTCCATGGAGCGTAGGAGGCTGAGGGGTGACCGTACAGACGTTTATAAAATTATGAGCGGCCTGGATAGGATAAATAGACCAAGTCTTTTCCCTGGGTGTGTTCCCTCCCAGCGGTCCTGGACATTCGACCTTGGACCTTCGAGTGCCCATACTCCAAGATGGACTTCGGTACAGGCAACAAGGAAAAGTGGCCAAACAGAGACTGATATCCAAGTTCAGTACCCATGCGGATGGCCTCAAGTGAGATATTGCGGTCATATCAGACTACAGGTAACCCCATTGAACTATATACACACACACAAAGACACACACAGACAGACAGATGCAGACACACAGATACTCCTCCGCACATAATGTCCTACGCACACACACACACGAAGATCCTCTCTCATACACAAACACATACACTCCCACACTCTCACATGTATGCTCTCACACACTTATACCCCTTTACACTCAATCTCACAGACACTCATGACCCCGCCTCTCTACCCACCGACCCCCCACACACACAAAGCCACATGTACATATACATGTGCAGTGAACTTGTACTTGCAGCATTACATTTTAATTTGGCCGAAAACTGCATGAATCCATATAAGATTCTGTAAATCCGTTTTTTAAGATCAGAATCTGTCTGATCATGTGGCACAGACAGTCTCACATGCGGCAGCTCACACCTTAAATGTATTACCTGACCCGACAGGACACCAATTGTTAAGTTCACTTGAGAATGATATGACCAAATGTTCTGCAACTTGCATATGAAGAAACTGAAACCAACACTTTCATTCTAAACTATGAGAGACTAAACAAACATTCCAGGTCTTTTTCGATATATAATTTCAGTTACATCACACGGTAAAACTTTTGCAAAAGATTCTGTGTCTTAAGATTTTATACTCTAAAACTGCCTGATGATGGATCAGCTCTCTGGAAGCAAGTGCTTCCAAATAAACCTGTTGGATTATCACCTGGCGTGATTTTTAACTTTGTACACCACAGTCTAACTCCAGCATCTCCAAATCATAAAGAGATTGAGTCACTGGCAAAGCACATCTAGCGATATAAGCTGACACCAGAGTTAGTTGAGTCACTACTGAAGAGAATGTATAGCCTATTTTAGATAGAGTAATGCATTCAATAAATGAAGGAACTATCTTAGCCCAGGCACAAGATATAGTGCATTATCTACAAAGACAAAGACGCCAGTAGTTTAGAATATAATAGAAAAGTAATTCGTAGCGTATTGAAACGCACAGACATGAATTTGTGTTTCTGCATCTTCCGAGTCAAATTAATTGCATCAAAAATCCATGTGATAAATGTCATTGTCACACGTTGTCCCATCCGCAAAGCTCACTAGGTCCTTCCTAAATTTTGTATTACCATCTTCTAGCTGCTAGGTTCATTTTACAGCAACTTGTGAAGTTGTGAATTGTCTGCCAAGACGTTAGTCAAAGCTATACATGAAAGCAGTCCCAGGTCCAAACACTTTCACCTGAAAACCATCGCTATGCATCTTCCTTGAGACTAAAAAAAACAACTGCCCCTTTTGATCCGTAATTTCTAAACTTTGCTGGCATGTCAGTTGTGAAGAATGTTTTCAAATAACTTTTGAAGTGAAAATGGTCCAAATCAATCGGTTTAAAGTAACATCTCGTGTGTTACCCTACAAAAAAAAATGAAGCAAGTTGTTTCGCACGAGTTACTCTCAGCAAGTCTATGATGGATTATTTTATCAAACAAAATAATTTCCAATGTTATGAAAGCTCAACTTTCTTCACTGCAATGTTCTGAACTTTAAGTTGCGTCTACTGAGTCATGAAACTGGCTGATCTGCCTAAAAGTACTGTGTTTGCATTTCACTTTGTTTATTTAATTTATTGACCTTATATGAATAAAGTTAACAATCACACTGAGCCAGGTTATACACCAACAAGTCTATTTGGAAGCAGTAGTTTTCGGAGCACTGCTCCTAAATCAGGTGGTTGTGGAGTATAAGATCGCAAAACATGTAATTTATGGGAAATGTTTCCAGTGTGATATAATTGAAACTATGTAATGAAAAAGACCTGGATTGTTTGCTTAGTCTCTCATCATTTAGAATGATCATGTTGGTTTCATATGTAAATCGCAGAACTTTTTAAAGTTACATTCTCCAGTAAACTTTAACAATTGATGTCATGTCGGCACAGATAATGCTTTTAAGGTGTGAGGTCCACTGTGCAAGACTGTCTATGAGACAATTTTCAGATTGATTGCAATCTGAAAGAAAAAAACAGATTTGCAGAATCTTATATGGATTCATAGGTGCACTTGTGAAGTACATTCGGGATGACAAAGTCGGTACTTCAGTAGATATTGTGCGCACTGAAATCTCCCATAAATCAGCAATGACATGGACAACTTTTTAATTGATGGTATATGGAACAAAATAAAATTGAATACTACAGGCAAATAACTCCCTTTCAATTATTCGAAATACTATCAAGGAGTGTTGTATGTGGACCTGGGGAGGCAGGAGAATCTCTAATTTAACCACATGAGAGAACGTGACGGAAGTGATTCAAGGTTGGAAATGCAGATAGACTGGTGCGTAAGAGTTCGAGAGGTGACCTTATACAAATTGATAAAAGTTATGAGAGGTAAGGAAAATGACAAATGTCTTTTCCCTCGTATGGTGGATTTCGAGAGCAGAAAACTTTTTTAGGGTGAGAGGAGGTGAGTTTTAAAACGATATCAGAGGACCATTTTACACAAAGAATGGTTCGTGGGAAGAATTAACTTCCAGTGGAATAGTTAGATACGGATACAGTCATATCTTTTAAAATACTTTTAGTTAGGTCTATGAATAAGAGATGTTTGGGAGGACTTGGGCCAAGTGCACGCAGGTGGGACTAGTTTAGTTTGGGATTATGTTTACCCATGGACTGGTTGGACCGAAGCGTCTGTTTCTACATGATTTCTCTCCATGACTCAATGTCTAGCTATCTATCTGTTTTTCTCAATATTACATGGTGCTGCAGTGATTCTCCAGTGAACTGTTGATTTTTATATTCCGTAAGATCAGCTCCCAGCTTCTGACACGCCAGGCAAAATCGTGAGTGAGTGTTCAGCCTGCAAACGTTTGCACCTTTTCCATTTTCAAATGTAGGATGTAGCATGCTGTCTGAAGCAATCATCTTAGCAGCTGATCTGTCGCTGATAAACGCTGCAGGAAGGCGTGATAAGTTGCTAAATATGCTGTCAAACGAAGATTGCACAAGCAACATGAGTCCTTGAGCCAAACGGACAATTGACTTCTGAGCTGTTGCTGACACCAAAGCAACTGCGTCGTTCGGGAGCAGAAAGAATCCCACTGCTAGATTACAATTCAAATGCATTTGGCATAAGGTTCGTAGCAGTTTATCAACAGCACAAAACCCTGACTCCAAAGGTCTTTGCGTATCCAGAAGAACAGTGAGCGATCCTTGAAGGTACGTTTCTCCAGACGATATTTGTCAACATGACAAGGTGCAGCTGAGCTGGTGGCATTGCGACTGAAATTGCATGCGTCCAGACATTGTGCTTAATTTAGGATATCGGAGCAAATGGTTAACTCAAATATGCGCGTTCGGAAAAGTAAATGCTTTTTTTGTTGAAAAGCTTTGCAACGAAAGGAAATGCTTCAGACTGTCGTGCGATCGATATGAAGCAGAAAATGAAGAGCTGCCGTCGTTGTGAGCACCAGCAATATAGGCGTTTGCTTTCAGCCACTTAGTGGTGTTGCTTGGTTAGCTCAGCTGGTTCCTGCGTGTTATGAAGAACGCTTAGGTCGTGGGTTCAATCACCCCACGTACCATGTAAAGCCACGGCGTGGTGTTCGGGTTCGTCGTGGCTTTTACTTTCACTGTCTGCAAGAACTTGTCACATGATCGCTTGAGATGTGTATTCATTCGAAAGCCGACCATCGCTGTCATGAACATCAGCTCGCTGGTCCATGCCGGATCTCAGCTGCGTTGCTGTATTTCCAAACAACGTGCTCTACGAAACCACGAAGCAGGAAGCCTCACCTGCGCAATAAAACATTTGACAGGGTTAGACGCACGACTTGATCACCTTACCCGTGATGACTTGTGGCTGTTGTCTGCAGCAAATCAATCAGTCTCAATTGTTTTCACAATCAGATGCAAAACATGAAATATATGCAGTATTAGGCAGACCTGGCACATTCTCAGAGGAGAACCAGAGTTCAGGCTTCAATTCAAATCAAAGATTCGTTCACGTTATTTTCCTGGATCTCTGTTAATACTTGTCACACGACTTCGAGAGGGAATTCATTCGCTTGCTCATCTCTCATGCATCGACACTGGAGTTATCATATCTCCACCAACATCATAGAACCATTAATAAAAGCAAATTATTGCGGATGCTGGAATCATCATTTTTGTAGAAAAGGCCAATATACAATTAATGATGCCAAAAGTTAAAGAAGTTAATGTTTATTGGATAGGGAATATAGCAAGTGATATTCAAGACAGATGGGGGATGTGGGAAGCTGGAGTGTTTACGATGTTGACTTAAGCAAAACCATCTAAGTCTGAGCTGAACTATACAGTGATATGTGATGAGTCTCAGGATGAGGTGTTAGAAAGACAATCGCAGTCGAAAGACAGTGCTCCACAAACTTTGAGAAGTGAAGCAATGTTGTTAGGGGAGAAGGAAGTGATCCTGCAAATACAGAGAAATCCATTCCTGCCAAACTGGTAGAGTGTACCAGGCTCTGCACTGCATGTAGCCTTACTGGTAAATAAGGGATATCAATCTAAAGATTTAGGCCCTATGGCCAGGCCTGAAGAAACAATTAGGGAATGGTATATGCTCAAGACAGGAGTTTGGGAATCCAGGCATGGCAGCTGTATTAAAACACTAGCGTGCTGCAACTTGTCAGGGAGTCCAAAGGAAGCCAAGATAACAACCCAGCCGAGCATGCCAGTGACAGTGGAGGAAGGTGATCAATGTGGTAATGACCAATTGGATACATTACCAGACAATTTGTGGTCGCAACATGATGCAGATGGGGGAGATAGAAATCAGCTGGACCAATGCAAATAAGATTGAAAGCAGGAGCTGGGACAATAGTGACATTTATGACGAATGAAGATTCTCAAGGGTTGGTATACCATTGGAAAAAAGCCCAGAGAATGGGTGTGCCTTCATTCAGCCCGTTGTTAACTTGATGCTACATTCTTTGAAAATCAAGCAGAGGTTTGCATGAGTATATCATTCCCCCGTCACAGGGTATGGTGGAAAGAATTCATGGGACATTGACAGCCAAATTAAAAAAGATCTGCGCAAGCACAAACCTTAATTGCATGATGTGCTGCCGCTGGCTTTACAATCTAAGACTACATGAGCTGCTCACACCGCTTGAGATACTCACAGATAGACCTATGCCAGTGCCCAGGTGGAGAAGCCCATACAAAGGGCCTAGCTTGGAGCAGTTAAACTCAGAACATAAGCAATATATGCAGCAGCAACCTATGATACATGAGACTATCCACCTGCTGGAAATATAAAGGGAACTGACAGCTGTCAACGAGGAAGGACCGAGTAAGTCCGGGGATTGTGTGTACGTGCGGGTTTTTCGAAGATGCTGAAATAAGTCGAGGAGGGAGAGAACTTTCTTAGTGATTAAGGCATCATCTACCGCCATCCAAGTGGAAGGACGACACATATGTTACCACCTTAATCATTGTACTAAAGCTCTCTCACCGGCACAAATTCACTCTAACACTGAGGTAAGAGGAGTTAAGGCTGAAAAACATGGACACGGGTAGGACACACAGGAGGCTAGTACGCCTCCACAAGGTTCTGAACAAGGTTCAGGTGAAGTTCTTGGGAATCCTGATCATTCCAGAAATGATGCTTATGGAGATGTTGAGAACAGTCTTCCTGGCACAATGGATGGGGAACACATGGGGGGGTGCCCCTGATAATCACCTCTCTGATGCCAGGCCTGCATAATTTGACTTGGCGACCATTAACTTGGCAGACCTGGACAGGTAATGCCAGGGTTACTTTGTAGCCCTAGCATGGGTATGCGCCCGTGACAATCACTGGTATCAATGGGTAAACGACACGGTCGTAGTCATGGCTAGACAGGACTGCTTCCTGTGAACTAATTTAACCCCCCTCATGCTACGTTGTCCATATGCCCTTTAACTTGAGCATCTGTACTGAATGGTGTTTGCAGCACTCAAGCCGACCCCTTTAGCCGAATGATTCATCAACATACAGGCAATCCTCTTGCCCCCTTTTGGTGCCTGCTACTTTAGGCCACTATATTCTATCAGCAGGATAACGTGGGCTGGCAGCAACTCCAACGGTAGTGTTGATATAGTCCCCCGTGGTTCATCAGTAAGACTAATTACATGCTTGCAGAGGCTGCTTTCAGGAAACGGGAAGGGTTGAGTTTTGAAATCTTTAAGTGAAATGGCTACACACAAGTAGGCTACGTTATGGGTCTTTGTGGGAATACAATTCAAATGAAGGTGGACACCACATTTGGGGCTATTTTAAAATTCTCAACGTGTCCCACTAACAGATACTTACTGGCTGGGAGGTAAGAAAGTAGGATTGGGCATGACGCTGCCCACTGACTGGAGTGGCAGATTTGCCCGTCTAATGCTCCGACACGAGGTAGATGTATCGCCACACGCAGATTGAAGCTACGTTACAGTCGCCGAACTAAGAGACGGTATGTCACTGATCCGACAATTCAGATTGATAGTATAGGACAGCCAAGAGGTATTCCTAACGAGGTTAAGGCCCACAATGAGATTGCTGCGGGCTGGAAAGCTCTTATCCAATGAATGGGATTAGCAAGAATGCTGAATGGATTAATTACATGTATTACAAAAAGCAGAGATTTATCCATTATACTGATGGTTGTGGCCTTCGGAGAATAATTGGATGCTTACACCAAAATGACATGACAAAACAGACAGGCCTTCGATTGGATACAGGAAGAAAAAGGCGGAGTTTGTGTGATGTTTGGGGAACATTGCTGTACCTTTATACCTAACAACACTAGCACTGGGGGATCTTTTACTAAAGCATTGGAAAAGCTAAACAATCTAAGAAGGGAGATAAAATAAAAACAATGCAGCATTTGGTCATCAGGCTTTTGATTGGCTGAATACTATATTAGGGTTTTGGGGAGCATGGTTTGTCAAGATTGGCCTTACTGAAGTTGCAGTTTTGCTTGTTGTTGCCTTCATCTGTTGTTGTGCACTACCTTTTATTGAGTCCTTTTTAGTTTGCGTCACTGCACGGCAACTTGTGGTAATTTCAACTACCCCAGGAAATGCTTACTCCTCTGGTGGAACCACACTGTTCGATGGTTATGATCTAATAACTGCCACAGTGCAAGGAATATGTCCACGTGGGGACGTCGATGATACTTCTGAAGAACGTGTTGCGGGTCCAAGATTGTGAGGGATCTTGGGTCATTTTATCCTGTTCTGGTTATTGGAGGGCAGGTCTTTGGCCTAACGGACCTCAGGAATGGAGGAAGAACCCTTTAAGTTTCAGACCCCGAAAATTATTTTGTCCATGTTGGGATCTATATTGCTGGTATTGGGCACAAGGGAGGCTAAGCTTATTGTTTTCTTTCCATGGGTGAGACCAGTAGGTCTCAAAGGGGGGAGTATGGAAAATAAAGAACAGGAAAGCATGGGAAGGGTTAAAGCATGAAGACCACTGGCATCTGTATTCTGTGGAAGGCAGGGGCAGGATGGGATAACCATCGTGAAGCATTTTTACACCAATTAGCAGAGTAAGGTTAAGGCTGAAAGGTCACTATGGCAAGATGAGATAACACAAATAATAAAGCATGTTCCTCTGTTAAGTGTTATTATGACAGGATTGGGACTATAAATATTTGGGACATGACATTAAAATAGCTAATTAATAGTTACGAGAGTGAGCTTGAGACAGGAGACTATTGTAACAGATGGAATAGCTAAATATCTATCATGATAGGTTAGTCTCCAATTGAAGATCACTGTAGCAGAGTTACCAATAAATATCCAACGGTGACATTAGAATAACATTAAGTAGAATGTACAACTTAGGTGATAAAGGGAATTAACACCACTGCTTTATTGTGAACCTAGAGTGAGGTACTTGATTAATGCAGTTGGACATGCTGATAAGCTAACAGAAACATGATTAAAACAAATTAAAAACCACGGAGCCTGAGGTCAGTGGGCTTTCGAGAATCAGCTTTCTCGGTGTCAAGGTTTTTTGTTCGCAAATACAAGGCCTACTTCTTGAAGCACTCTCTGCGTCTCCTGGTGGTTCTCTATATTTTCTCCACAACAGTGTGCGACAAGGTTCCTCGACTGCTAAGCCATAGACTGCTGAGCAAGGTCAGATCACATTGAATACAGTCTATTCAGCCTCTCCCCATAGCTGAAACCCTCCAACCCTGGCAGCATCCTTGGAAATCTTTTCTGAACCCTTTCAAATATTGTTGTCAATCATCTCAGTTTCAGTAAAGCGTTTGACAAGATTCCCACGGTAGGCTATCACAGAAAATACGGAGGCATGGGATTGAGGGTGATCTTGCGGTTTGGATAATTAATTGGAAGTAAGAACACAGAGGGTAGTTGTTGATGGGAATTGTTGCATCCTGAAGTTCAGTTACTAGTTCAGTTACTGCAAGGATCTGTTTTGATGGCCCTGCTGTTGATCAGTTTTATAAATGATGTGGAAGAGTGTGTAGAAGCCTCGGTTAGTACATTTGCGGATGCTATTAATGTTGGTGGAGGTTCAGATAGTGCCAAACGATGTTGTAGGTTACAGTGAGACATAGATAAGCTGCAGAGCTGGGCGGATAGGTGACAAATGGAGGTTAATGCGGAAAACTGAGAGGTGATCCACATTAGAAGGAGTAACAGAAATACAGAGTACTGAGCTAATGCTAAGATTCTTGGTAGCGTGGATGAGCAGTGAGATCTCAGTGTCCATATTAGAGCCCTGAAAGGTTCCACGCAGGTTGAAGGGTTGTTAACATGGCAAAGGTGTGTTAGCTTTTATTAATCGAGGGACTGAGTTTTGGAGCCATGAGGTCATGTTGCAGCTGTAAAAAAACTCTGGTGTGGCCACACTTGGAGGACTGGGCACGGTTCTGCTCACTGCATTCTAAGAAGGATGTGGAAGCTTTGTAAATGGTGCAGAGGATATTTATCAGGATGTTGCCTGGTACGGAGGCATATGAAGAAGGCTGATGGACTTAATGCTGTTTTCCTGAGAGAGACTTGACAGAGACACACAAGATGATCAGAGGAATAGATAGGGCAGACAGAGCCGTTTTCCTCGGATGGTAATCGCTCGCACAAGGGGCCATAATTTAAACTGAGGTGTGATACATATAGGCCAGATATCAGAGATAGATTCTTTATTCAGAGCGTAGTAAGGGCATGGAATGCCCTGCCTGCATCAGTAGAGGACTCGCCAATTTTAAGTCTTCTCAATGCAGTATTCCGGTGCGGAACATTCTCAACACCTGAATGGGTATTCTACATTACACCTTCTGATTTTAAACTCAGTATTCTCCACTGCAGCCAGCTTTTCCCGGATTTCCTGGTGTCGGCTCTGATCTGTATCATGTGCAAATATTTTACTGAAAACAAAATACTTGTGAATGTCTGGTTCAGTCCATATGTCCCGAAATGTGGAACTTTGCATGGCAGGGATGATCTCACAATTCCCCGTGTTACTGAAACAGTGATCTAGACATGGACTGTAGGTGGTGTAGAGAATGATACAGCCCACTGGCTGGTTATTGTGCTGGGTTCTGTTATTCAGCAGAGTTTGGAAAAGCTGAGCCGCGGTGCAGTTTCCATTGATCTGGGCGGGGTTCAGCAATTTACTTTCTGGGCAACGACTGCCACTGTTCGGCAAAACAGCGAGGTAATTTATTCCTGGGTAGTTCAGGAATAAGTTCACATCGTAGGTAATGAAAGGATGTATTGGTCTGCCGGGGTAAAAGTCTACACGTCTGTCAGTCTTTCTGCACTGGGAAGCAGGTAAAGCCACCAGGAAGGCGAAGTGTCCTCTCCCATAATCGGTCGCCTGGTGCCCAGCTGCTCTGCGGAACCTGAAAGAGGTAAAGCCAGGGTGTGAGTCAAGGAACAGAGTTTGGGTAATACATTCTCTTTGCAGCGTCAGTAGGCACGGTTTGAGATGGGTTATGTGGAAAAATCTCCATCATATGATAGAAAACGTGAAACCCTGCATTTGACATTTCAAGTTCTTGCATGGAAGGTCAATGTTGATTCCCTGTCCCAGTGTTGTAGTAAGCTCTGGAATGAGTGAGAGGTTTATAGAGAGAATCAGGGTAATTGACAGAGAGTAGAACAATGCTACTTATTTTTGTACAAATCCTCCTGCAATGAATCAGAGAATGCCACAAGCCTCCTTGATAACTCGCTATAACTTCATTTTAAGTTACTTTGACTGATGCACTACTTGATGCCACATGTTACACGTGATGGTTAGAAATAAATAGAGACGGGCAGAGAGAAAGAGAGAGAGAGAATGAGAGCTCCAGGTGCAATCAGCGGAAGCTCGAGGTAGGGAGAATTCTGGAAGAATTGTTAATCGGAAAAATGTTTGGGGCGTACATAGACAAACAGAACAAAGGCTTGCAGACTGAAAGGAAATGGGAATAATAGCAAAGGAGGCAGAGGGAGACAAAAGGAAAGTGAGAGTTGAGTGAGATGATTCGGTAAACAGTAAAATGTTGCCTGTGTGGGGGATTTGGACTTTCTTTTCAAAGCTCACTCCGATGCATTTTACTCTCTCCTTTATTTCGGGGTCAGCGGGTGCTTTCGATTTCACTGTTAGAGATATGACCCCGGAAAATCTGGTAATAGTTTCCCTGGAAGTCGCTTCCTCTGGGAGTAATGAAAGTCCTGGTTAATGGGTTCAGACTTATTTCCCACAGCGACAGAGCACTCCCTATACCTGCCGTGTCCTCGCCATTTATTACCAGCCTACTCCAGGCAACCAGGCTCTGATTTGACCTCAGATTGAGCACAGCCCCCAGCTGACAGAGATGGTCAGGTAAGATCTGTTTCCCTGACACTTACTGATGGACAATGCCAGTCAAGGCACGGTTATCCAGTGCAGCGGCATCGGACATGGAGATTGTGGGCAGCACCAACACGAACAGGCAGAGTGTCCGCATTTTGAGATTTGTCAGCACCCTTTAACCGTCCTGTAGGAAAAACACAAAAAATCTGGAAAGGATGAAAAAAAAACAACTTGTTAAATTCATACTACATTGGCGAAAGTGTGAAAGATATGCAGGGACACACATGTCAGCAAACAGACAATGTCTGTCTATCGTCGTAGGTGGTGCTTGCCCAAAAGTTAAGCAGAAGTTCTGGTTATCTCCCTTGGGTCGATTTGCAGGTGAAGATTGAAGTTTCTTCTAGGAGTTATAGGGTACAGCTAACCCATACCCTATTACAACTGGAAGAGGGGTTGGTGGAGGAGATGTGGAGTGACAGTGCTGGACAGTGAGCGAGAGGGAGCGCGTGACAGTGAGAGAAAGGGACAGCGCTGGACAGAGAGAGAGAGAGAGCGCGGGAGAGTGAGGGATAGGGACTGAGCTGGACAGTGAGCAAGAGGGCACGCGGGAGAGTGAGAGAGTGGGAGCGTGGGACTGTGAGAGAGAGGGAGCGTGGGACAGTGAACAAGAGAGAACGTGGGACAGCGAGAAAGCGTGCAGGACACCGAGCAAGAGAGCACATGGGACAGCAAGCAAGGGAGATGACAGGACAGCGAGCGTGAGAGAGCACGGAACAGAGGAAGTGAACTCGCGGTAAGATGAGCGAGAGAGAGCGTGGAACAGCAAGTAAGAGAGAAGGGGACAGTGAGAGAGAGTGCGCGACAGAGAGAGACGGGAGAAGAGAGAGGAGGAGACAGCGAAAGAGAGGGGAAGACAGCAAGACGGGGGGGGCACTGTAAGAGAGAGAGAGAGAATGGGAGGGAGGGAGTTGGAGACAGATAAACCGTGAAAAGGACATATATAAAGAGAGACAGCGGGATACAGAGCAAGTGCAAGACAGCAAGAGAGAAATAGAGACTGAAAGCGAGAGAGAGGGACGGACAGCTAGAAAGAGTGTAAGAGACAGCAATAGAGGGAGGGTGCGACATCCAGTGGGAGAGAGAGAAAGAGAGACAGTCAGAGAGAGAGAGAGAGGGCGAGAGAGAGAGAGAGAGACAGCAGAAGAGAAGAACAGACAGTGCCAGTGAGCCAGAGAGAGAGAAACAGATTCAGAGAAAGTGAGCAATAGATCTGGGGAAGAGAGTAGTGAAAAAAGACATTGAGAGAGAGAATGAATGAATGAGTGAGTGAGTGAGAGAGAAAGTGAGAGAGAAAGACACAGAGATAGAGAATGGCAAAGACAGGGACCTGTAGAAAGACAGGCAGAGAGGGAGATACAGTGGGGTACAGGGAGTGAAAGTGAAAGAGAGAAAGGTGGGGGAGAGAATGGGAAAGAGATACAGGTAGTGAGAGATTCATAGAGGTAGCCAGATAGAAAGAGACAGTAAAAGAGAGAAAGAAAGAGAGATACAGAGAGAGAGAGATAAGCAGAGAGGGAGACAGTGAGAGATAGACACGGACAGAGACAGAGTCAGAGAACTTTAAAAAAAGCAGGAAGGAGAGAGAGAAAATGTGTGTGAGAGAGAGAGACTGGCAGAGGCAGTGGGAATATCTGAGAGTCAGTGATAGAGAGAAAGATAGTGTAAGAGAGAGAGAGGCGGCATGAGAGACAAAGCTAGGAAAGAAAGACAGTGAGAGACAGCAAGACAGAGAGACACAGAGGGAGAGAAAATGAGAGAGAAAAAACGCAGAGAACAATGCAGATGGATAGACAGAGAGATAATGACAGAGACAGATAGAGAGACTGAGTGATATGAAGAGTGAAAGAACAAGAGAAAGAGTCATTGTGTGAGAGAGCGAGATAATGAGAATGACCAAGCAACACAGAGAAGAGAGAGAAGGGGTGAGGGAGATTGTCTCAAATGGAGACAGGCAGAGAGATTCAAAACGACTCACCAACCTGAACCACCGCTTCTCTGAGCTAATTAATGAAACTGCCCTTGAGTCCTCAATTGATGTCACTGTCCCAATTGGCCCACTCCTTCTTTTGATTTGGCCAGGCACTTACATATTGCAACATAACCATCTCGGCCAGACGAACAACAAACATCAAGCCACCTCTTGCATCAACGGGGATTGAACGTAAAATGCAGAAGATAGTTTCGATTGCAGTTGTATATTCCTTTCCCTCTGAAACACACGATTTCTAGAACCTGGTACCTGGTTCCAGACTCCTCCAAAAGAAATACGTTTATTCATCGTCCAAACATTCAATGGAAAGAATCATGTCTGTGTCAGAAGGCAAGTACTTCATCTGCAGAAATACTTTTATGCTGATCTCTCCACTGGAAGCATAACCTTCCCTCATATGATCAGCGATTCTCTACACTTTACTCAAAGGCACAAGCCAGCTGACATCTGGCAAGTAGACAACTTGACAGTGAAGCAATGCCTCCCCACTGCTCCTGATAATGCGACAGTCTGTATAGTCTGTAGTCTGGTTAGCTTCCATTTAAATCAAAGATTTTAATGATTTTATCATTGATAACAGATTTGAGTTGCAAACATGAGCAAAAGCCTAAAAAGATCTAATCATGGAATACAGGTGAAGCTAAAGAGTATTGATACTTAAAGGAAGTGGTGTACCAAGCTGATGGTGGGTGGTGGGGAGCGTTTTCTGAAGCAGTGGTAAATGTATAAAATATATATAAAGCTGACGTTAAACCCCGGGCCCGGAGACTCAGAACAGTTTCTAATTCAGTAAAGGGAGGGGCTAACAAAATAATGCCTTGTGAGAGAAAACACCATGAAATTAAACTAGTGAGAGATATAAATGTGTTTGCAACAGCTTTCTGCAGGTAAAGCAAAATGTGATCAGGAAAGTCAAATATGTGCCCTCGATTGGCAGCAGAAGAAAAGCTGCAATTGGGACAAAGTAAACAACAGAGAAATAAAAATGATATTATTGACCTTTTCTCAGAGACAAAATTTCACAAAGTTTCTCAACAATACAACAGACACGATGCCCTCGTCAAAATGAGGAGATAGACGAACTGGTCATTCATGAACAAAAGTAGAACATAGAACATAGAAAAGTACAGCTCAGAACAGGACCTTCAGCTGACGATGTTATGCTGAGTATTAATCCTAATCTAAACCAGAATCACCTAACTGACGCATCCCTCAATCCCCTGCTGTCCATGTGCTTTTCGATCAGTTACTTAAATGTCCCTAAAGACTCTGCTTTCGCCACCACCGCTGGCAACGCTCTCCATGCATTCACAACTCTCAGCATAAAGAACGTACCTGTGACATCTCCTATATACTTTCCGCCTAACACCTTTAGACTATGACCCCTCGTGCCAGTCAATCCTGCCTAGGGAATCGTCTCTGGCTATCGACTCTATCCATGCCACTCCTTATCTTGTATACCTCAATTAGCTAACCTCTCTTCCTCCTCTTCTCTAGAGAGAAAAATCCGAGCTGAGTCAATCTGTGTTCGGAAGACAAGCCCTCCAGTCCAGGTACCATCCTGGTAAACCTTCTTTACATGTTCGCCAATTCTCCACATCTTTCCTATAGTAGGGTGACCAGAAAAATATTCCAAGTGTGTTCTCACCAGGGTTTTGTAGAGCTGCAGCAAAACCTCGCAGATTTTAAAAGTCGATTCCCATTAATGAAAACCAAAACACCATATGTTTTCATAACAACCCTACACAATTAGGTGGCAACTTTGAGGGATTTACCCACTTGAACATCCAGATCCCTCTGTTCCTCCACACTGCCAAGAATCCTGTCTTTAATCCTATATTCAGCATAAAGTTCGACCTTCGAAAATGCATCACTTCACATTCATCCAGGTTGAACTCCATCTGCCATTTCTTAGCCCAGCTCTGCAAATCTCCCTGTATCCAAATGCTCCTGACTTTATGAATGAGCCTACCGTGGGGAACCATATCAAATGCCTTGTAGTACTGGAAAAAATAATATAATCCTGGAATCTGAAGATCTGCATCTGTGAATCTGCAGATTATTGGTTGTAGTGATAAGTGCATAATCGTACAAATGTTGCTGGTTATCTTTCCAAATTCTGGAAACTTTGGACTCATTCCAGCAGATTCTATGATGTTGGTATGGCATCAACCCCAGTGAAATATCAAATTGTCTTGAAAACGATTATGTAAGTGGATGCTTAAAAATAAAATGGTCTGATTGGATGGAGTCAACACGAGTTTATCAAGACAAACCTTGTTTCACAAACTCGACAGAGCTCCGTCTTTGGAAGAATTAACTGGCAGAATGCATTCAATGTAAATAGTGAGGGTTTGGTATCCCGTCTGATAGAGTGTGTAACTGTAGATAACAAACTCGTTAGCATTCAGCATAGTTTAATGGCCAGTAAACAAATAATAGGAATACGTAGGCCATTCTCGGGTTAGCTTGTTGTGACCAGAATGTTTCCAAAAGGACCAGGCTTTTCACACCAACCATCCACAATCCTTATGCATGGTTTGAATTTTGTGACCAAATGTACGATTTACAAGTTGGCCGATGATGTAAACTGAGAATGCAAGTTTCGAGGTGAGCAAAAAGGCAATAAATGACTGTTACAAGCTAATTATCGAGGAATAAAAGTGTGGAAAATGTAAACCACCAAAGATATTACACTGGAGTGCTAGAAAATAGTGTTGTGGTGTTTCAGTGAAGATCTCATTCTTGGTAGGGGGCGGAGGAAGGCAGCACTGAATAATGTATTCCTGCTTCTAATTCCTACCTTTTCGGTGTCAGTGCAGTTATCCAACAAGATTATCCCCACAGCTCATCATGAGCTGAGCACGTTGCATCTCACTTCAAGTAAAAGATTCTTGTTGTGACTTTTCCGTCAGTGCGTCCAGCATGGACAGCCCTGTATTGTAGAATCAGGCGTTATTAAAACTGGGGCAAATACTAGAAATATCATTTTGTGTCTCATTGATTTTACTGCATGGTTATTTCACAAACACCTGATTAATGCAGACACAGTCATTGTATGCCATTGTAATAGAATTATAAACAAGAGTAGAGAGATTTCACAGAATAATATGAATCGAAAACTAGGATTCCAATTTCGAAGAAATGCATAAATCAAGAGAAATGTGGAAGCAACGATCTGGTCAAATTGGTAATTTGGTCTTGAAGCAATGTTTCCATGGATTAGTCTCTAAGAATAAATACTTATTTAAATTCATACGTCATTGGGCTGATTCATTTGGGTCTTCTGCAGGGTCGACATTGGAAGCCCATTTACAAAACATCACATTCCCTATCGCCCTGCAAATTTGTATTCCACAAGTACCCATAAAATTAAGTTTTGA
Organism: Chiloscyllium punctatum; assembly: GCF_047496795.1. Lineage (NCBI taxonomy): Eukaryota > Metazoa > Chordata > Chondrichthyes > Orectolobiformes > Hemiscylliidae > Chiloscyllium > Chiloscyllium punctatum. The sequence goes on from NC_092781.1 coordinate 41,332,482, forward strand.
GGTCAAAGCAGGATATGATTCTGCTCTGTAAATAAGATGCTTCTGGCTAGAAAAGGTACCCGAGATATTTGACTTTAACATTTAGCAGTGTTAGGTTACACAGGGCCAGAGAAACGACAATAGATGTCCCTGGATAAACAATTGCATACACAAGGAGAAAGAAACTAGAAGTTGTGGTGTGAGAGCTTCTGCATCAGGGGGTCGTTAACATTTCATGTTGGGTTCAAAAAACCAAACAAAAACAAAACAACATTTTGCGGACATCTTTCGATGCGCAAATACTATATACATTGGAGTAATCGTTGAGCATTTTTGACTAGTTTTTAAGGTTAAATTTATGTTGCTACGACTTTTGAGGGGCTGAATTCCATGTTCATGAAACTTCAAACCATATCATAAGCAAGAAGGCTGACATCTCTGCAGAGTTTCTCAGGTTGTCCGAGACCCAGCCATCTTCAGCTGCTTCATGAATGAACCTACCTCAAAAGCAGGATGTCCAACGACGAGATCACAATGCCCAGCATCATTCCGGATTCCTCGGATCCTGAAGCCGCCCATGTTCGTTTGCAAAAAGATCTGGAGAATATCCTGACTTAGATTTAAAAGTCATTTTTAAGATTTACACCAAATAAATATCAGGCAAAAGCATCTCCATTATGAAACAATTTAAACATTGTCCCTTGATATTCAATGGTGTTACCGTCACGAGCACCCTCACTCTCAATATCCTCGGGTTACTATTCACCAGAAACTCAACATGACTTTGAAGCTGGGGAGCTTGGGGAAATAAATAGTGATGTCTTGAAAGCTGTCCATATTAGAGAGGAGGTGGTGCTGGAGATCTTAACATCCATGAAGGTAGATATGTCCTCAGGACCTGATCAGGTAATTCTGAATACTGTCGAATATTTATTTCCCACCTTTTATTCATGTTAACCTAGTCTCCCTGGTGATCAGGACCAAGTCATCCACTCATGTCCATCTGTCTTATTGCAGTTGCTTTGCACATTCATGGAGAGAAAGTATAATTTACATTTTTATGAAAAGTTAAACTTGTCCCTTCCTATTCCTTTCTGCTTATCATGCTATTCCAATGTTTCAATCTTTCTCTGTTTTTAGAAATATCCACTGATCTGACCTCTGCTGCTGCCTCACCTCTCTCAGTTTAGACCGCTATCCATAATCATATTCATATGATTGACCAGGACACTGTTCTCAGCACTGTTCTCGTGAAATCCATCACAATGGGATATATCGCATTTCCTGAATACTGACGCCAGCCCCCCATGAATAAAAAACACTTTTTCTGACAGTGTTGTTTTACTCTGAAATCTTCTGGCATGCTTTTGTGATTGACCAGTATCCCTGCATGTGGAATCCATCACTGCGTGGGTGTAGCTGCTGCCTCTGTCTGTCACTTTCTGTTGCAGCTGCTCTGAGATCCTGGGCCCACAAAATTTTCCACTCTCGGGTCAAGAGCAGAAACATGATGTTGCACAGGCCAGGATTGGAGACTGCGATTTTCGAGACCTTTGTGAAACTCAGTACCATTCCATATGTGTAATCCGCACAACGTCAGTTTAATTTCTGAATCTATCTAATTCTGTGTCTCCCGTAGTTGCTTGGAATTCCTGACTTGGCATAATTCCCAACTCCTGTCTCGTCCAACACCACGTGGAAAACAATCAACCAGCCAGAAAGATGGAGAGTGAGACCTACAACCTTCAATAAATCCTGCAGGTAATTTCACTTGAGTTGTACAAAGCGGAGATGAATTGGAGCGTTCCATGTTGGAGACCTACAAATGTGAAATAGCCAGAGGGCTGATGTGGGAGCACAAAGGCTCCATTGTCATCCTTCCAAGAGAGGCCTGCTTTCACCACTGTTTTACTGAGATTCACGATGATAGCACAGGCCACAGTTGATGACTGGGATTTTCACATGATGTTTTAATGAAGCTCAATTTAAGAGATGAAAGCAGGCCTCTTAGGAGAGGCTGATAATAATGTCGGATATCTTTTTATACTATTCTGTTCTTTGTCTTCAATACAGTATTTATATCACGTCTGATGATCCTGTGTGTTTCATCTTTTAAACTTTTATAACTTTCCCAATCTCTGTAACCTCCTCCAGCCACTGTTTCTCTCCCTATCTCTGCGACGTGCTCCAGTATTTAAAACATGCCCGATCTTAGCAATCTCATCCTCCAGTCATTGCAGTAGTCTCCAATTGCCTCCAATCTCTGCAAACTCCTACGACCTTCCTCGTGTGTGCACCCTCTTCCCGCACCTGCAACACTCTTTCCTCCCATCCCACAGAATCTCACTACTTCTGTAACCTCCAGCCGTTAATACAAATCTCCTGAACTGCTTAAAGTTCTCCAAACATTACATCCTTTCCTCCATGTGTAACTTGCTCCAGTCTCTACTACACTCCGTATTCGTGTAAATTCCTGAAGCCACTTTGACCCTCCACATATCTGTCACCTCATTCAGTCTCGACAATCTTCTCTGTGTCTGACCTTCTCCTGTTGCTGCACTGCTGCCTATCTCTACTTCCTTCTGTCACGATTAGCCTTCCTAATGCTGTAGTCTCCTGCAGCCGCTAAAACTATCCATGTCCATGTAACATTCTCATGATTGTGGTAATCACCTCCAGTCTCTGAAGCTGTCTTTTTGACCTTCCTGACCTCCTTCAGTCTGAAGAAAGGTTGCTAACTCTGTAACCATAACCATTGCCTACAGCCCACCATGTCACTGTCCTCACCCAGTCTTTCTATCGATCTCTGTAATCGCCTGCAATCTTCCTATTGTTGTACATTTCTTCCATTCTTCCAATAAACACTAATTGATTAACCTATTTCTACGCTACAAACTATGTCTGCTTCCTTCTCCTGTTCCTGCAACCCTTGTGAACTCTGTAACGTTATCCAGACTGTACCTTTTTATCTTATTGTCATACTGCATAGAAACAGGCCCTTCAACCCATGATGTTTCTGCAGACAACCAGCAGCAAACTACACTCATCTCATTTCGCTGCACTTGGTCCATAAGCTACAAGGTTCTGTCAATTTAATTACCCATCCTGATGCTTCTTCAATGTTATGGGAGTGTCTACCTCCACCACACTCTCAGGCAACACTTCCCATCTACATACCATACGATTGGTAAAATAACTACTTCTCAAATGTCCTCCAACTCACCTGCTCCTCACCTTAATCTTTTGCCCTCTTGTGTCTGATGGTAGGCAAAGGGCAAGATATTCTCGTAATCTACTCTGTCTGTATCTCCCATAATATTGGAAACATCAGTCAGATTCCTCGCTCAGCCTCCTCTACTCCAGCGAAAAAAATCTCAGCCTATCAGTCACCCCTCATAACTGAAACTTTTCATCCAAGGCAACATCCTGATGAATCTGTTTTTCACTCTCTCCGATGCAATCATGGTTTTCTGACAGTGGCCGACAGATCTTGGCACAGTACTGAAGATGTTGTCTCACCAATGTTTGTAGAAAGCTTCCTTACTCATTCATTCCTGATAAAGAGCTCATGCTCGAAACATGGACTCTCCTGCTCCTCGGATGCTGCCTGACCTGCTGTGCTTTTCCAGCACCGCACTCTCGACACTTGATAATGAAGACAAGCCTCCTAGACGCCAGCTTTCTCAACCTGACTCCCTGCACAGACCTGTTCATGGATCTATAGACTTGGACGCCACAACCCCTTAGTCCTCCCCAGTTTACCAGCTGAGCAGTATCAGACTGGGACTATCCTCGTCATTATCAACAGCGCCACCGATTTTTGTATCACCTTCAAACTTGCTAATTCCTGCTTCTGCATTCTCACAGAGTCAGAGAGTAATACAGTCTCTTCAGTTTGGCTCTTCAGTCCAAACTGGGCCATGCTGATTATGACGCCCACAAAGCTTATTTCAAGTGCCCACATTTCTCTATATCCCCCTCAACGCTTCCCATCCACGTCCCTTAAAAAAATGCTTTTTACAAAAATATTGCTATTGTACCCACCCCAACCACATCTTCTGGCAGCGCCGTCCATATATCCACCACTCTCTGCATACAAAATTACCCCTCAGGTCCTTCTTAAATCTTTCAGCTCTCACCTTAAACCAATGCCCTCGAGTTTTCAGTTTCTCATCCCTGGGACACCAACTCATATGCATTCATCCTATCTGTGCCCTTCATGATTTTATAGACCTCCGTCAGGTCACCCCACATTCTCTGACAACGCTGCATCAACACCCTTTGTCCCGTAGTTGTAAGCCAAGTGTGAATCAAGTTTCCCAACTTGTTTTGGATCCCTGGGCCCTTTCGTTTTGTACCAGCTTTCCACGTGGGACCTTGTCAAACGTCTTTCTTAAGTCCATGTAAACCACATAAACTGCGCTCCCTTAATCAATATATTGAGACATGTTTTGAAAAACTCAATTAAGTTAATCTTCCTTCAGTCCTGTAATCTCTCGTTTTTTTTATTTGTCTCATTCTTACTACACTCACTGCTTCAGTAAATTGTATAATCCCGAAAATACTTCTCTTCGATATAAACTTCTGTTCTTGCAATGCTCCATACGACTGTAAACACTTACCATCCCGAGAAACCTTTGTGACTAGAACGTTTGTCATTCATTACAGCATTCCCCATTCACTGTTGCCTACTCCAGCCTCTAAACCTGTCCCTGCCTCTGCAAGCTCATCTAGGCTGTACAAACCTCACTTTGGCTGCAATCTTTCCCATAGTCCCTACAGAATTCTCGATCTGAATAATGTTGTCATATCTCGACAATCCTCTTGATCGCTGTAAACTCTTCCCATCACTACATCACTGATTATCTCTGTAAGCTCTTCCCAACTCTACAAACTTTGCTCTGTCTGTAACCTCCTCTGGTCCATACACACATCCCATCTCTGGAAGCATCTTCAGTATCTCAAATATTCTGCTTCAGAATAACTTTCTCAATTCGATACATTCATTTCCATCTCTGTAAACATCTCTTTCCATCACAAATTTTCCTATCCATGCATTCACCTTCAGTTCCTACAAACTTCCCATTTACTGGTGGTGTGCGACAAGGATTTGCTTTGGGACCACTGCTGCTTGTCAGTTTTATAAATGACTTGGACGCAGGCATCGGTGGATGGGTTAGTAAGTTTGCAGATGACACTAACGTCAGTGGTTTGTAGGACAGTGCGGAAGAATATTGCAGTTGCATGGGGACTTGGATAAACTGCCGAAGTGGGCTTAGGAGTTGGAAATGCAGTTCAATGCAGATAATTCCGTGATAGTTCAATGCCAGGGTGGTAAGGGGACAGAGACCGAGAGGGCGGGGTGGGGGGGGGGGAGGTGTTGAGAGAGAAGACGGCAAGCGCGAGAGACAAACAGTGAAAGAGAGCAAGACATGATAGAGAGAGCAAGACAGTGTGTGTGAGAGAGAAAGAGAGAAAAACGGTGAGAGAGCGATAGAGGAACAGCAATAGAGGGAGAGAGAAATGAAAGAAAGAGAAAGCCCCAGACAGAGAGAGAGAATGGCAAAGGCAGAGACCCAGAGTGATACAGTGGGAGACGGAGGGACAGTGAAAATGAAAGGTGCAGAAGAGAGAGGGAAACAGATACAGATAGTGACACATAGATAGAAAGAAAGAGGTAGTCAGAGTGAAAGAGCCAGTAAAAGAGAAAGAAAGGGAGATACATAGAAAGTGCGATAAAGAGACTGTGTGAGAGAGAGAGACACTGAGTGAGACAGATTCGGAGCAGGTAAAAAAACAGGAAGGAGGGAGTGATAAAGTGAGAAAGAGAGACTGGCAGAGTCAGTGAGAGAGACAAAAAGGCAGTATGAGAGAAGCAGTATCAGAGAGACAGACAGAAAGCTAGGAGAGAAAGACAGTGAGAGATAGCAAGATAAAGAAAGAGACACAGAGAGAGAGTGAAAGTGAGAGAGAAAAAAACAGAGAACAAGGCAGACAGAGAGACAGAAAAACAGAGAGATGATGAAAGAGACAGATACACAGTGAGTGATATAAAGAGTGACAGAACAACACAGAGTCAGAGTGTGAGACAGCGAGATAGTGAGAATGGCAGAGCAACACAGAGAAAGAGCGAAAAGGGTTGAGGGCCATTGTATCAAATGGAGACAGGCGCAGAGAGAGAAAAGTTTTACCACCTCTTCTCTGATCTGATTATCGACTCTGCCCTTGAGTCTTCAATTGACGTCACTGTCCCTGTTGGCCCACTCCTTCTATTGATTTGGCCAGACACTTACATATTGCAAAACTACCATCTCGGTCAGATGAACAACAAACATCCAGCCACCTCTTGAATCAACAGGGATCGAACGCAAAAGGCAGAAAGTGGTTTCAAACACGTGTTTATATCTCTCACTCGTTTAATTCCGTGTTATTTTCACCCACAATGCATTATTTTGTTAGTTCCTACTTTAGGGACTTAGAAAATGTTCCGAGTCCCCAGGCCTGGGGTTTAACGTCAGTTTTATATATATTTTATACATTTAGCACATTCCCACTGCACCACAAAACGCTCCCCACAACCCACCATCAGATTGGTACACCTCTTCCTTTTATTGACGACACTCTTGACCTTCCCCTGTATTCCACGACTGCATCTCTCTCAGGCTCATGATTGGAATTCAAATTTGTTACAAATAATGAAATCTTGAAAATTTTCAATTTAAATGGAGGCAAACCAGACGACAACATATACAGACTGTCTCATTATCAGGAGCTGGGCGGGGTGGGGGGAGGCAATGCTTCACTGTCAGTTGTCTACTTGCCAGATGTCAGCTGGGTTGTGCCTTTGAGTAAAGTGTACAGTATCGCTGATCTTATGAGGGAAGGTTATGCTCCAGTGGAGAGATCAACATAAAATTATTTCTGCAGAAGAATTTTATGCCTTGTGATAAGTACCTATACAGAGGCATCTTATTTCCATTGAATGGACAATGAACAAATGTATTGGTTTAGCGCGGTCTGGAACCAGTTACCAGGTTATAGACATCAAATGGGTCAGAAGGAAAGCAATATACAACTGCAATCTAAATTATCTTTCGCACTTGGCGTTCGAACCCTGTTGACCCAAGAGCTGGCTGGATGTTCGTGGTTCGCCTGGCCAAGGTCATTGTTTTGCAATATATAAATGTCTTGCCAAATCAAATGAAAGAGTGTGCCAGCAGGGACAGTGACATCGATTGAGGGCTCAAGGGCAGAGTCGGTAATTAATTCAGAGAAGTGGTGGTTCAGGTTAGTGAAACCTTTCTGTCTCTCTCTCTCTCTCTCTCTCTGCCTGTCTCCATTTGATACAATCGTCCTCACCCCTTCTCTCTCTTTCTGTGCTGCTCTACCAGTCTCAGTATCTCGCTCTCAATCTCTCTTGTTCTTTCACTCTTTATATCACTCACTGCCTCTCTGTAACTGTCATCATAACTCTGTCTGTCTATATCTCTGTCTGCCTTATTCTCTGTGATTATTCTCTTACACTTTTACTCTCTCTCGCTCACACTGTTTCTCTTTCTCTATCGTGTTGTCTCTCACTGTCTTTCTCTCCTCGATCTCTGTCTCTCGAACAGTGTCTCTCTCATACTGTCTTTCTCTCTCTCTCTAACGGACTCTGCCAATCTCTCTCTCTCACTCCTTCTGCATTTTTTATGTGGTTTGACTCTATCTCCCTCAGTGTCTCTCACTCTCTGTTTGACTGTCTCTCTATCAATCCCTATGTATCTCCCTTTCTTTCTCTCTTTAACTCTCATTGTCTCTGACTACACCTTTCTATCTGTATCTCACTACCTGTATCCCTTTCACTGTCTCAAACCCCCACCTTTCTCTTTCAATGTCCCTCCCTCTCACTGTCGCTCCCTCTCCCACTGTCTCTCTCCAGGTCTCTGTTTTGCCATTCTTTCTCACTCTGTCTTTCTCTGTCACACTTTCTCTCTCACTCACTCATTGATTCTCTTTCTCTATCTTTCTCTGAATCTTTCTCTTTCTTTCTTTCCTCTCTCCCTCTATTACTGTTTCTCTCTCAGTCTCACACACACTGTCTTGCTCTCTTTCACTGTTTCTCTTTAACTCGCTATCTGTCTGTCTCTCTCTCTCGCCCCCACCCCGCCCCCATGCGCTCTGCTCCCTCTGCACCCCGGCATTGAACTATCTCGGAATTATCTGCATTGAACTGTATTTTCCAACTCCTAAGCCCACTTCGGCAGTTTATCAAAACCCCCGGCAACATTCTTCCATACGGTCCACCACTCCACCGGCTTTAGTGTCATCTGCAACTTTCTAACCCATCCACCTTTGCCTGCTTCCAAGTTATTTATAAAATTGGCAAACAGCAGTGGTCCTAAAACAGATTCGTGTGGCACACCACTCGTAACTGGGAAGTTTGTAGGAACTGAAGGTGAATAGACGGATAGAGAAGTTTGTATTGGCAGAGGTGTTTACAGAGATAGGAATGATTGTATTGACTCGATAAAGTTATTCTGAAACAGAATATTTGAGAGACTGATAAAGATTCCAGGGGAACGATGTGTGTATGAATAAGGTGATTTCAGACCCAGCAAAGTGTGTAGAGTGGGGAGGAGATTACAGAGATAACCAGTGATGTCGTGATGGGAAGTTTACAGTGATCAAAAGGGTTGTCGAGACGTGACAACATTATTCAGACAGACAGCTTTGTGGCGACTGAGGGGAAGGCTTCAGCCAAAGGGAGATTCGTACAAGCTAGATGTGGTTTAGAGAGACAGGGACAGTTTTAGCGGCTGGTGCAGTTAACAGTGAATGGGGAATACTGTAATGAATGACAAATGTTCGAGTCATAAAGGTTTCCCGGGATGGTAAGAGTCTACAGTCATATGTAGCATTGCAAGAACAGAAGTTCATATCGACGAGAAGTATTTTAGGAATTATACAATTTACTGAGGAAGGGCATGTAGTAGGAACGAGGCAAAGTAAAAAAGAGGGATGACAGGACTGGAGGAAGATTAATTTAATTCAGTTTTTGAAAACATGCCTCAACATACTGATTAGGGTAGTGCAGTTGATGTAGTTGACATGAACTTAAGTCAGGCATTTGACAAGGTCCCACATGGAAAGCTGGTACAAAACATTAAGGGCCAAGTGATCCAAAACAAGTTGGCAAACTGGATTCAAACTTCGCTCACAAATATGAGACAAAGGATGTTGGTGCAGCGTTGTCTTAGTAACACAGTCTCTGAGCAGCAGTGTGCCACTTTGTTCAGCGCTGGGATGCTTGCTGCTTATTGTTTATGAGTGTCTTGGAAGACAGGAAAGAATGTAAAGAATGTCTGAGGATGTTGTCAGGACAAGTAGGCCTGAGGTATAGGGAGAGTTTGGCCAGGAAAGGACTTTATTCCTTGGAATGTCAGAGAATGAGGAGTGACCTGACTGAGGTGTATAAAATCAAGAGGAATACAAATAGGATGAATGTATATATTTGTTTTCCAAGGGATGGGGAACTGAAAACCAGAGGGCATTGGTTTAAGGTGGGAGGGGAAAGGTTTTCGACGAACCTGAGGAGTAACTAGGGCACACACAGAGCGGTGCGTATATGGACTGGGCTGCCAGAGGAAGTGGTTGAGGCGGGTACCACAGCAATATCTTTTAAAAATATATTTTTAGAGTTGCATGGAATGGGAAGAGTTGAGAGGGATATGGAAGAATTGTGGGCACTAGGAATAAGCTTTGTGGGCTTCATAGTCAGCATCACCTAGTTTAGACTGAAGGGCCTGTTTCCACGCTGTATTACTGTCTGACTCTGTATGAATATATACTGTGGAATTCACAAATTGCAGAAGACACAAAAATCGGTGGTGCTCTTGATATTGAGGAGGTTAGTTCCAGTCTGATAGTGATTAGCTGGTAAATTGGGCAGGGCACTGGCAAATGGAAATATAAGGACATACACAATGAATTCTTAATTCCTGTGGAGTACTCAGGGGTTGTGGCGTCCAAGTCTATAGATCCATGAAGGGGGTCAGTGCAGGTTGACGAAGCTGGCGCCTGGGAGGCTTGTCTTCATAATCGTGTGTCGAGAGTGTGGTTCTGGAAAAGCACAGCAGGTCAGACAGCATCCGAGAAGGAGGAGAGTCGACGTTTCAAGCATGAGCTCTTCATCAGGAATGAATGAGCAAGGAAGCTTTCTACAAACATTGGTGAGACAACCTCGGGAGTACTGTTCCAAGATCTGTTTGCCTCACTGTCAGAAAATCATGATTGTGTTGGAGAGAGTGAAAAAGAGATTCATTGGGATGTTATCTTGGGTGAAAGGTTTCAGTTATGAGGGGTGACTGATAAGCTGAAATTCTTTTACTGACGTAGAGGAGGCTGAGTGACGGATCTGATTGATGTTTCCAAAACTATGAGACATACAGACAGAGTAGATCACGATAATTTCTTCCCCATTTCATACTGTCATACACAAGAAGGCACAAGATTAAGGTGAGGAGCAGGTGAGTTGGAGGAGTTTTGAGATGTACGTTTTTGCACTCAGAGGATGGTAGATAGATGGAACGTGTTGCCTGAGAGGGTGGTGGAGGCAGACGCTCTCACAGCATTAAAGAAGCATCTGGATGCGGAATTAAAATGCCGGAGTTAAGAAGCTTATGCACCAAGTGCAGGGAAATGAGGTTGGTGGAGTTTGCTGCTAATTGTCTGCAGGGACATCATGGTGTCAAGGACCTGTTTCGATACAGTATGACAATTAGATACAAAGGTACAGACCGGATAAGGTTACAGAGTTCACACAGGTTGCAGGAACAGGAGGAGGAAGCAGACATAGTATGGAGCATAGCAAGAAGTTAATAAATTTGTGTTTAATGGAAGGATGGAAGAAGGTTACAACAATAGGAAGGTTGCAGGCGATTACAGAGATAGGGATGGTTGTCAAGACTGGATGAGGTTCATGACATGGAGGGCTGTCGACAATGGAGGACTGAAGGAGGTGACAAAAAGACAGCTGTAGGAACTGTAGGTGATTACAACAATCAAGAGAATGTTAAAGGAACATGGATAGTTTTAGAGGCTGCAGGAGGTTACAGCGTGAGGAAGGCTAGTCATGACTGGAGGAACTAGAGATAGGGAACACTATAGCAACGGGAGGAGGTGAAAGATCGAGAAGATTGTAGAGACTGAAAAGGTGACAGGCATCGGGAGGGTCAAAGTGGTTTCAAGAGGTCACATGAATAGTGAGTGTAGTAGAGACTGGAGCCAGTTACACATGGAGGGAAGGATGCTGTGTTTGAAGAACTTTAAGGAGGTCAGGAGGTTTGTATTAATGGTAGGAGATTACAGAAGTAGTGAGTTACTGTAGGAAGAGAGGAAGGAGTGTTGCAGTTACTGGAGGAGGGTGCACAGATGAGGAGAGTTGTAGGAGGTTGCAGAGGCTGAGGGAGTTTGGAAAGATAGTTAATATTGCAGTAACTGGAAGATGAGATTGCTGAGATAGGTCACGTTTTCGAGACTGGTGCAAGGTACAGTGATAGGGAGAGTAATCGGCACCGGAGGAGTTGACAGAGATTGGGGCTGTTATTGAAGTTTGAAAGGTGAAACACACAGGACAAAAAGATATGACATAAATACCGGATTGAAGGGAGAGAGAACAGAATAGAATAAAAAGATCGCAAACTTTATTACCAGCCTCTCATAAGAGGCCTGCTTTCACCTGTTGAACGGAGCTTCATTGAAACCGTCTGTGAACATCCCAGTCATCAGTTGTGGCATGTGTTGTCTGAGTTCAACTGAATCAAGCAGTGGTGAAAGCAGGCCTCCTGTTGACAGGATGACAGTGGAGCTTTTGTGCTCCCACTTCATCCCTCTAGCAGTGTCACATTTGTGGGCCTACAGCTTTGAGCCCTCGAATTCATCTCCACTTTATCCAACACAAGTGAAGTTACCCGTAGGATTTATTGAAGGTTTCAGATCTCACTCTCCTTAATCTTTCTGGTCGGTTGAATGCCTTTAATGTGGTATGGGGTGAGACAAGATTTGCAAATTCTACTAAGTCAGGAATTCCGAGCAGCTACAGGAGATGCAGAAATAGACAGATTCAGAAATTAAACTGACGGTGTGAGGATTACACTGATGGAATGGTACTGAGTCTCATGGAGATCTGAAAAACACCAATCTCCATTCCTGGCCTGTGCGACACCATCTTTCTGCTCTTCTCTCAAGAGTTGAAAACTGTGCGGGCCAAGGATCTCAGAGCAGCTGCAACAGAACTTGGCAGAATAGGCAGCAGCTACGATTAGAGTGGTGCTGGAAAAGCACAGCAGGTCAGGCAGCATTCGAGGAGCAGGAGCAAATGCCCAAAATGTCGATTTTCTGCTCCTCGGTTGCTGCCCGAACTCCTGTACTTTTCCCGCACCACCCTAATCTTGACTCTCATCTACAGCACGCAGCAGCTACACCCACACAGTCATGGATACGACATGCAGAGACACTGAGTGATGCCAAATGCTTGAAGGAAGATTTCGGGAATCAACAACACTGTCAGAAGTGGTTTTGATTCATGGGGGGTGTCTGGCATCAGTATTCAGGAAAAGCGAGATATCCCAGTGTGATGGATTCCACGAGAACAGTGCTGGGATCAGTGTCCTGGCCAATCATATGAATACGATTATGGATAGCGATGTAATCTGAAAGATGTGACACAGGAGCAGGGTGTCAGGTCAGTGGATATTTCTGAAAACAAAGACAAAGATTGAAATATGGAAATAACATGATCATGTGGCTGAAGTTAAACAAAAAGGAACGGGATGGACAAACTTAACTTTTGATAAGAGTAAAAATTATACTTTCACTACTTAAATGTGCAAAGTATCTACAATAAGACAGCTGGATATGAGTGAATGACTGATCTGATCACCAGAGAGACTTGATTAACGTGAACCAAAGGTGGGACATCCATATTCTGGAGTACTCATTTTGCATCCAGATAGGCTGAATGGGAATACAGCTGGGAGGAATATTTTAGTTCGGAATAACAAGCAAGACTGACAAATTATTTATCTTCAGGTTATGAAATAAAGCCAGTGGAAAAGCAATTTGGAAGGACGATGCGCCAGGAATTGCAAAGGGAAGAACAGTTTAGCGCCTGCCGCACAGCACTGCATCCTTAAAACTGAATTAAACAGAAACTTATGGGATTTGTGAAAAGACATTTAAGCGATTGTGGGGGACCTCAATCTTCATGTAGTCTGAGTCAGTCACATTGGTAAGAGTGGTCCCGAAGTGGAGTTTGTAGAATGTTTTTGTCAGGCTTTGTTGGAACAATAATATTGGCCACTGACTGGGGATGTACCTGTTTCAGATCCAGCATTGCATCATGAAGCTGAGTAAATGAGTTTTGTCACAGTAAGTTATCCTCCAGGAAATTGGGATTAAGATGGAATTCAGAGGGATGACGAAGTTTTAAAGTGTTCCCACAAAGGACAAGCAATAATTGGGGACTAGAAGCAGATTGCCATGAGTTGAGTCTGAGAGGGAGCACTGCCCGATATAAACAGGGAAACAGTGAAATGTCTGGCTGCAAATGATCAGGGGCAAACATGTGCAGGAACAGCCTCATATATTCATCAAAAAGGCATATTCTTTTGCTCTGTGCACTCTCACCATCTGTTCCCCTCGGTTTACACCACAAACCCCAACATTTTCCGGGAGCTCCTTTCCAGTTCTGAACAAGACTTAGATAAATCTCAACACATTAACTGTTTCTCTCTCCACAAAACCTCCCTCAGCAACTCAGTTCCCACAGAACACTCTGGGTGGACTACATTACCCATGCTGCCGTGGTAGACAGCGCCTGCGCAGTACGGGCTGGTGAGCTTGGTGTGGTGGAGGATCGAGCCGCGGGCCCTCATGGGAATTGTAGTTCTGACGGGCACACACACGACGTGCGGCGGTTGGTGGTCAACGGTGGGGAGTTCGAATGTCCGCGCGCGGGATTCCCCCCGACCCGCGGTGACGTGGAGTGGCTGGATTTGGGGGCTCACCTGTGGAGGTTTTTAGACCCACAGACCTCCACCAATCAACAGCGTCCCTCCAAACCTGGTGATGTGGGAACACAGGGGAAATGGCACAGATATTACATCAATGGTTTCTCTAATTTCTGGGTGGAATATAAAAAGAAAATTACTAATTCCAGGGCACAAAGTTCCTCAGAACTATAGACTAATAAACCTAACGTCTATGGTGGGTGAATTACTTGATAGGATTGTGAGGGATAAGATTTATATGCATTTGAAAATATAGGGTTTGATTCGGAACAGTCAGCATGGCTTTGTGGATGGAAGAGCATGCCTCACAAATTTATTAGAGATCTTTGATGAAGTGACCAGCAAGATTGAGAAGGGCAGGGCAGGAAACGTACTCTGGATGGAGTTTTTGGAACGTTTTTCAGTGTTTGTTGGAACAACAACATTGTTCACTGACTGGGGATGTACCTGTTTCAGATCCAGCATTGAATCATGAAGTTGAGTAAATGAGTCATGTCATAGTAAGGGATCCTTTCGGAAATTGGGAATAAAATGCAATTCCAAAGGATGATGAAATTTTGAAGTGATCCCCACAAAGGGCAAAATATAACTGGGAAACAGAAATAGAGCCTTACGGCCTTTGATAAGTTTACACACGGTAGGCTGTTCTGGAAGGTTGGATCTCATGGAATCCCAGGCAAGCTGGCAAATTAGATACACAATTGGCTTGACAGTAGGAAGCAGAGGGTAGGAGTCAAAGGATGTTTGTCTGATTGTAGGCCTGTGACGATTGTTGTCCCTCAGGCGTGGTTGCTGGGCTCATTGCTGTTTGCTGTCGATATCAGGGATTTGGATGAGACTGTACAAGGCATGAGTAATCAGTTTTGCTGATGATACTAAAATAGGGTGGTATCGTGGACAGTGAGGAACATTATAGAAAATGTATCAGGACCAGCTGGGCAAGTGAGCAGACAAATGGCAAATAGAGTTTAATCTAAGTAATTAATTCCCCAGGGCCCAATCAGGTGTAAAATGTGTTGCTGGAAAAGCGCAGCATGTCAGGCAGCATCCAAGGAACAGGAGAATCGACGTTTCGGGCATCAGCCCTTCTTCAGGAATGAGGAAAGTGTGTCCAGCAGGCTAAGATAAAACGTAGGGAGGAGGGATCTGGGGGAGGGGCGTTGGGAATGTGATCAGTGGAGGGAGGTCAAGGTGAGGGTGATAGGCCAGAGTGGGGTGGGGGCGGAGAGGTCAGGAAGAAGATTGCAGGTTAGGAACGGGGTACTGAGTTCGAAGGATTTGACTGAGACAAGGTCGTGGGGGGGGGGGGGAATGAGAAAACTGGAGAAGTCGGAGTTCATCCCGTGTGGTTGGAGGGTTCCCAGGCGGAAGATGAGGCGCTCTTCCTCCAAGTGTCGTGTTGCCATGGTCTGGCGATGGAGGAGTCTCAGGACCTGCATGTCTTTGGTGGAGTGGGAGGGGGAGTTGAAGTGTTGGGCTACGGGGTCGTTGGGTTGGTTGGTCTGGCTGTCCCAGAGGTGTTCTCTGAAACGTTCTGCAAGTAGGCGGCCTGTCTCCCCAATATAGAGGAGGCCACGTTGGGTGCAGCGGATCCAAAAGATTATTGTGTGAAGGTGCAGGTGAATTTGTGGCCGATATGGATGTGTCCCTTGGGGCCTTGGAGAGAGGTAAGGGGGGAGGTGTGGGCGCAAGTTTTGCATTTCTTGCGGTTGCAGGGGAAGGTGCCAGGCGTGGAGAATGGGTTGGTGGGGGGTGTAGAACTGACGAGGGAGTCACGGAGGGAGTGGTCTTTTCGAAACGCTGATAGGGGAGAGAAGGGAAATATGTCCTTTGTGGTGGGTCCCGTTTGGAGGTGGCGGATACGTTGGTCATGGAGGCTGGTGGGGTGGTAGGTGAGGACCAGTGGGGTCCTTTCCATGTGGCGGTGGGAGGGGCGGGGCTCAAGGGCGGAGAAGGGGAAAGAGGAAGAGATGCGGTCTGGGGGGAAATTGCTGTCCTTGAAGAAGGAGGTCATATGGGTGGTGCGGTTTTGGAACTGGTTTTCCTGGGAGCAGATGCGGTGGAGACGAAGGAATTGGGAATATGTGATGGCGTTTTTACAGGCTGCAGGGTGGGAGGAGGTGTAGTCTAGGCAGCTGTGGGAGTCGGTCGGTTTATAGTAAATGTCCATGTCGATTCAGTCACCCGAGATGGAAATGGAAAGGTCTAGGAAGGGGAGGGAGGAGTTTGAGATGGTCCAGGTGAATTTGAGGTTGGGGTGGAAAGTGTTGGTGAAGTGGATGAACTGTTCAACCTCCTCGTGGGAGCGTGAGGCAGCGCCGATACAGTCATCGATGTAGCGGAGGAAAAGGTGGGGGGTGGGGCCAGTGTATCTGCGGAAGATGGACTGTTCCACATATCCTACGAAGAGGCAGGCATAGCTGGGGCCCATACGGGTGCCCATGGCTACTCCTTTGGTTTGGAGGAAGTGGGAGGGTTGGAAAGAGAAGCTGTTCAGGGTGAGGACCAGTTCAGTCAGTCGAAGGAGGGTGTCAGTGGAAGGGTACTGGTTGGTACGGCGGGAAAGGAAGAAGCGGAGGGCTTTAAGTCCTTCGTGATGGGGGATGGAGGTGTACAGGGACTGGATGTCCATGGTGAAGATATGGCGTTGGGGACCGGGGAAGCGAAAATCATGGAGGAGGTGGAGGGCGTGGGTGGTGTCCCGAACGTAGGTGGGGAGTTCTTGGACTAAGGGGGACAGGACCGCGTCGAGGTATGCAGAGATGAGTTCAGTGGGGCAGGAGCAGGCTGAGACAATGCGTCGGCCGGGGCAGTCAGGTTTGTGGATTTTGGGCAGAAGGTAGAAACGGGCGGTGTGGAGTTATGGGACTGTGAAGTTGGAGGCGGTGGATGGGAGATCCCCTGGGGTGATGAGTTTCTGAATGGTCTGGGAGATAATGGTTTGGTGGTGCGAGGTTGGGTCATGGTCAAGGGGGCAGTAGGAGGAGGTGTGGGCGAGCTGGCATTTAGCCTCAGCGGTGTAAAGGTCGGTGCGCCAAACTACTACCACGCCTCACTTGTCTGCTGGTTTGATGGTGAGGTTGGGGTTGGCACGGATGGAGTGGAGGGCTGCATTTTCCGAGGGTGGGAGGTTGGAGTGGGTGAGAGGGTTGGAGAAGTTGAGGCAGTTAATGTCGCGGCGACAGTTGACTATGAAGAGATCGAGGGCGGGTCAGAGGCCGGGGGGACAGAGATCGGCGTGGGGGCGGAGTTGGGCGTGGTGACGGAGATTGGCGTGGGGGCGGGGTTAGACGTGACGGTGTTCCACGTGGGGGCGGGGTTAGACGTGGTGACGAAGATCGACGTGGGGCTGGAGTTAACCGTGGTGACGCAGTTCGGCGTGGCGGCAGAGACACATGCAGAGCTGTGGTCGTGCAGATTAGTGATGTCACTGGCGGCGGAAGTGGCTGATGCGGTGGCCACCCAGGTGGCGGAAGTGGCTGTGCCGACGACAGAGACAATGTTATTCTCGATAGCCACGGAGACCGCGAATCTGTCGGTGATGGTCTTCCTGGCGATTGTGGAGGCGGTTGTCTGGGCAGCGTTTGCGGAGGCTGCGAGGTCGGTGGGTGCGGAAATGAAGTCACTGTCCGCAGCGGCGGTTGTTGCTGTGAGCGCTGTAGCAGCCGCATGGTTAACGTAGCATCGGCCGTCATTTTCGCCATCTCCAAACAGACCCCACCACCAGGGACATATTTCCCTTCCCTCCCCTATCAGCGTTCCGAAAAGACCACTCCCTCCATGACTCCCTCGTCAGGTCCACACCCCCCACCAACCCAACATCCACTCCCGGCACCTTACCCTGCAACCGCAAGAAATGCAAGACTTGTGCCCACACCTCCCCCCTTACTTCCCTCCTCGGCCCCATGGCACACTTCCATATCCGCCACAAATTCACCTGCACCTCCACACACATCATCTATTGCATCTGCTGCACCCGATGTGGCCTCCTCTATATTGGGGAGACAGGCTGCCTACTTGTGGGACATTTCAGAGAACACCTCTGGGACACCCGGACCAAGCAACCCCGTAGCTCAACACTTCAACTCCCCCTTCCACTCAACCAAGGACATGCAGGTCCTTGGACTCCTCCATCGCCAGACCATGGAGGAGGTTGGTCCATGGTCTAACAACGGTTGGAGGAAGAGCACTTCATCTTCCGCCTGGGAACCCTCCAACCACAAGGAATGACTGAGCTCATTTTCTTCCTGTGCAATAGCAGGCAGGCAGGGGCATGGAAGAACACAGCAAGTCAGGCAACATTGAGTTCTCCAATTTCGAATAACCTGCCTTCCCATCCCCCAATTCCTTTCCCACCCCTTCTCCTCCCTTCCAGACTCGCGACCCTACTTTCAGATTCAACTGGATTCCGTCCTCCCATCGTCCAACCCAGTGGTACCCCTTTACCTGTGTTAACCTATCCCCACCTCACCACCCTGCCTCCTCCTCCCTCGTCCTGCCTCTTTATCTGTAGCTCCCTTCCCCCACCCCAGTCCTGAAGAATATTTATCCGCAATCAGTTGATTTCTCCCCCTCCTGATGCTGCCTTGCTTGCTGCGTTCTTGCAGTCTTCTGCCTGTCTACCTTTCACCTTCACAGGAACATATAGATCTTCAACTCTAGCTGTCCCACTTTTATAGGCTTCCCATTTGCCCGAGGTCCCTTTGCCTGCAAACAAACTACTGCAATCAATCCCGGCAAGCTCCTAATTCTGTAAAAATTAACCTTGCACCAATTTCGAATTTGAATCTTTGGACCAGTTTTTTTTTCCCTTCTACGTAACTACTTTAAAATTTATAGAACAATGGTCACAGGTCCCAAACTGCGCATCCACTGTCACCTCACTCACCTCTCCTGCCCTATTTCCGAAGGATAGGTCAAATTTTGCCTCTTCCCGATTAGGACCATCTACATACTGTTTGAGGAAACTTTCTTGACGCACTTAATGAGTTCCATCCCATCAAATCCCTTAATGTTCTGGCAGTCCCGAACTGGGTTATACAAAGTAAAACTCCTTTTCCTGCAAGTCTCCCCATCTCTCTACATATTTTTGTTCCTGTAATTACTACTGAATATTTGGGGGCCCATAGAACAACCCCAATAATGCCGCCATTCCCTTCTTATTTCTTAGTTACACCCACAAAGCCACCCTGATTGATCCTTTAGTTATTTCATGTCTGATGTTTTGTGAAACTCTCGTTAATCAGAAATGCAAGTTCCCAGCCCCTCTTTCCATTTCTGTCCTTCCTAATGCATTTTACCCTGGTACATTAAGCTGTCAATCCTATCCGACCCATAGTCATATTTCCGTAATAGCTACACTATCACAGTCCCATGTACCTATCCACACCCAGAGTTCATCGATCTTACCTATCACCCCTTTTGCATTGAAATAAATGCCATTTAATCCAACAGGCATTCCTTGTTCCCCGTTTTGTTCCAGCCTGACCTGTCTTTTCAATTTACAAATCCTGATTACTCTATCTCTTTCCAGCCTCGTACTTGCGTCCCTGCTCTTGAGGATACCACCCCCCTGCCAATCTCCTTTCAACTCGCTCTTGTAGCACTAGCAAAACTGACTGCGAAGATATTGAAACCCTCTCCAGTGCGTGTGCGACCTGTCCCTCTTGAACGGGTCACCTTTGTCACAGAAAAGATCCCAATGATCTAAAAATCCGAATCCCTGCCCCCGCACCAATTATTTAGTCACATATTTATTTGCCATGTTCTCCTATTTTTAACTTCACCTGCTTATGACACTGGAAGTAATCAAGAGATTACCACGGTCGAGGTCTTGGTTTTTAAGTTTCCTCCTCGCTCTCTGTAATCACTCTGTAGGACCTCATTCCTATATCTACCTCTGTCATTTGTGCCAACGTGCACAATGACTTCTAGCTGCTCAGCCTTCCCCTTGAGAACGTTCTGCAGCCGCTCGGAGACATCCTGGCCTCTGACACCGGGGAGGCAACATACCATCCTGGATTCCGGTTTGAGGCCACAGAATTTCCGATCTGTCCCCCTAACAATCGATTCTCCTACCTCTAAGACCCTGTTTATCTTTACCCTTTCCCGCTGTGCCCCAGAGCCAGTTGTACTGCAACCAACCTGGCTACTGCTGCTTTCCCTTGCACGGTCATTTCCCGACACGCACCCACTCCCCCAATCTCAAAATCAGTAATTAGAATGGTATATTTGTTTTCAAGGGGAATAGCCACAGAGGATTCCTACACTCTCTGCCTACTCCCTTTGCCATTCCAAGTGGTCGCCCAGCTATTCTCTGCCTGGAACACGACAGGAAGCAAGGAACGCCTGTTGGATTAAATAGCGTTTATGTAAAGACAACACGGCTGACAAGTAAGGTAGATGAACTCAGGGTATGGATCTTTACATGGGACTGGGATATGACAGTCATTGCAGAAACAGGCTAAGGGAGGGACCTGGGTGTGACCACCTCACTAAAGCTCTTAGTTATGGAAGTTTTCAGTATCTCGGATGAACCTGAGAGTAGTCAGCTACAGCTCCTGAACACTTCCCATACATGTGTAGTCATCGGGGACAGTGGAAGTCTCCCTGAGCTCCCACATCCCGCAGGTAGAACATGTGACTGCCCTAACTGCCATCACGACTGCTGTCAGACTAGCATTAAAGGGCCTTTATCTGAGCTTACCTGCACATTTTGCTGAACTGCTTTTTACTGAAGCTTCTCGAACCAAAGCATTACTGCCTACTCTGCCAATTACAGCATGTCAATCGACGACTCCACACATATTTTTGGTTAGAGAAGAAGGGAAACACTTTTTTTATTTAAAAACTATACTTTATTCATAAAATATTTTGATGATCTATACAATTGTTGATGCAATTCATATGTCAGCGGTTTCAGGGCGTGCATAAGGGATCTCAAAGGCAGAGCCCTTCTCAAGAACAGCCAAGCCATGTCTTGGTGCTTGTTGGAAATTTCTGGCGATGAGGCATTCTGCCAAATGGCTTTGACAGCCTGCCCAGGGAGACGCTCAACAGGATCCTCACTCTCCTTTTCCCGAAGGGTCTCAAGGAAACTATGTGCTGACCACTTCCTGATGGACTTCTGGTCAAAAGTGTTATTTTTCAGAAATTTCTCCACGAAGGTCAGGTGATATGGAACGATCCAACAACTTGGAGCGTTCCATTGCTGCGAGGCCAGGCCCATCCTTTGCAACACCGGGGACAGGTAGTGTCTCAGTACATAGTGACACTTGGTGTTTGCGTACCGGGGTTCCACGCACAGCCGCACACAAATGTTACCACCAGAGTGAGGGTGGCATTGGGAGTGTTTTCTCCCCGTTGCCCAGATCTTTACACATTTAGTCTATCTTTGATCTCCATATAAAATGGAAGATGACCCGGGTGACTGCGATGGCACAGGTTCTGGGAAAAGGCCAGACCTGTGCAACATATAACAGCAATGACAGTGCTTCACACCTGATGACCAGGTTTTTCCCGCAATGCAGAGCGACCGTTGCTTCCATCTGCCCAGTTTCTTACGCAGTGTCCTGATACGCTCCTCCCCAGTTTGGCACATGCCCCAGCCCCGCCGAAGCAAATACTCAGTACCTTCAGGTGGTTGGCCCTGACGGTGATGGGGATGGAGGATTGGTCAGCCCAGTTGCTGAAGAGCATAGCCTCGGTTTATCTTGGCCCCCAAGGCCCGGTTGACATGGTCACATATGCACATGAGTCTGTGCACGGACAGCGGATCCGAATAGAAAACGGCGACGTCATTCATGTAGAGGGATTCCTTAACCTGTCGGCCCCCACTGACAGGAATAGTCACCCCTCTCAGGCCCGCATCCTTCCTGTTGGAATCCGTAAACGGCTCTATGCAGCACACAAACAAGGCAGGAGAAAGAGGGCAGCCTTGCCTGACTCAAGACCTTACTGGGAAGCTAACTGATTCCCACACATTTATTGAGACTTCACTGACAATGTTGGTATAGAGCATCTGATCCAATTGTAGATTCCCTCCCCAAAGCCCATTTTGGAGAGAACATCTCACATACACGTATGCAATATCCTGTCAAAGGCTTTCTCCTGGACCAGTCTGATGAGGCAGGTGTCCAACCTCCTGTCCTGCACATAGGCGATCGTATCCCTGAGGAGTGCGAAACTCTCAGTGATCTTCCTGCCCGGTAGAGCACAGGTTTGGTCAGGATGAATCACTGATCACAGAGGAGACCTGACCCGGTTGGCGATGAACTTTGACAAGATTTTGTAATCTGCATTCAATAGTGAGATCGGTCTCCAATTTCTGATTTCCTCCTTCTCACCCTTCCGCTTGTAGATGAGGGTGATGATGCCTTTCCTCATGGATTCATTTATAATTCCTACCAGAAACATACTGACATACACCTTCAGCAGGGCCTGGCCAATTAAGTCCCATAGAGTAGAATAGAGCTCAACCGGTAAGCCGTCACTTCCTGGAGTTGTATTCTTTTCAAAGGACTCGAGTTCCTTGGTCAGCTCGTCCACAAATAATGGCTGGTCCAGTCTCTCCCGTGTTCTGTCGTCTGAGAGCTCCGTGATAGAGGACAGAAACGACTGGGAAGCCGCGCTGTGGTTGGCTTAGAGTCATACAGACTGGCATAGAAGGATTTGTTGATCCTCATGGCATCAACCTGAGATGACGTGAGTGAGCCAGCTTCCACCTTCTTTGTGCACCTTCTGGAAGAGGAAACTTGAGCACGTCGTGTCCTGCTCCACGGAGCGAACCCTGGACCGGAAGATTATCTTGGAGGTCTCCATGGTAAAGTGTGAGTCTTGCTGGCCCTTCATCTCCTGTAGATCCTTCATGACATTGACCCCCACTGTCTGCAGCAGGAGCAGGTTCTGCATACTTTCCTGGAGTTGGGACAGTTTTGCCTGCCTCTCTCTCGCCTCTTGAACATCTTTCAGGATGAAGAACCTCTTGATGTTCCCTTTTACTATTTCCCACCAGTCTGCTGGAGAGGGGCTTCATGTTTCTCCAACCTGCGTAGTTCCTCTTGAGCTCCTCAATGTTACCTGGGGACAACAGATTTGTGTTCAGCTTCCATGTTCCCTTACCAGGCTTCTTCTCGTCCTGTAGGTGACAGTCGGCCAGCAGTAGGCAGTGGTCAGTGAAGAACACCAGCTTGACGTCGGTGGATCTAACGGAGAATGTTTGGGACACAAACAAGTAATCTATCCTTGAGCGCATAGACCCGTCTGCCCGTGACAAGATATATCTACATTGTGCTCAGTCTGCAGGGGTGCTGTGAGGCAGTGTGCACCTCCTGGTTCTCACTGGGTGGGGGTTGGCCTTTACCAGTACCGTCAGAGGGTTCGTCTTTTCCTGTTTCTCTCCACAGCACTTTGCCTCTACTTCTGGCGACAACCTTCCTTACACCCGTCCTCACCATCCGAAGAGCTGCCCATATCCTCCTCATGCAGGTGTCGTTTCCCCCTTTACTGGGTGTTTTTGGGGACCTGGAGGGTTTTCCACTTCCTGTTTTTTAAAAGAATTCACTCCTCGCCCCCCTCGGTTCCCTCCTCTTCTATTACCTCTGTCTGTTCTGTAGGAGTTTGTATTAGCTGATGCCCCTCCCCGCTGGCTGCGGCCTGCTACGCTCCAGCCTGTCTTTCCTTCTGGGTTCCACCTGACACTGTTCCCTTGCTGGTTTGAGGTGGCTTGCTGATATTTTGCCATCCACCTCCAGCCATCTGTGCGTAGGTGGCAGGCGCTCATCTTGGGCAGGCCTTGTACATATGTTCCACCTCTCAGCACAATTACAGTTCTTGGTCTCTTCTCATTCCTTGGTTGGGTGACTTTCCTGCTTGCAGTTTCGACAGATAGTCACCTTACAGTCTGCCACCATGTTTCCTGATTTCCCGCAGGTTTGGCACACTTTCGGCTGCCCTGCGTACATCATGTAACCTCAGCTCCCTCTGATTGCAAAGCTGGAGGGTGGGTGGAGGATGTTCCCACTGGCATCGACCCCTCAGGGTAACCGTGACCTGCCGTTTTCTGGTCAAGATCCGGAAAGGGTCGACCACATCATGCTTTCTCCCTCGACCTGGATGTTTCTTCTCAGGAAGATAAGGACATCAGCTGATGGGACGTGGGGATTGGACATATGAATTGCAACAACCCTACTCCTCTGTGCAGGAAGCACACACAACGGGACAGCCGACCAGATGGAGAACAGAGGCTCCCCTTCCTTCTCTTTGAACACCTTCAAGAGCTGTTTGCAATGCTTCTCGCTCCCGAAGGTCACATCGAAATAGCCTGTACCAGGGAAATCCTGCAGGCAATACTCGTGTGCTGCGTCAAATCCGCAGCACTCGAGCAGAATCTTCTTGAGGGACACAGTCCGATCGACCGGTGTACGTTCCTCCACCTTCTTTACAGTAACCCTGACTGTGTTGTGAATGCCCTGACCTGGGCTACAAGCAGCTGCTGAGGTCATAGCTCGTACGTTGTCAGGTCCATGATATGGCGTTAGACTGAAACCAGCATGAGGATCCAACAAGGGCAGGTCAGCACAACCAAACAGTCCTCCAGTCACAATCCAGCGATGATCTCAATTAGCTCTGACGATTCGCCATTCGAAACCTATTCTAATAAGAACAGTATCTTGAACCTAGACTCGTCTTGGGAAGAGCACCTTATTGATCATGGATTAGTGGTGCTGGAAGAGCACAGCAGTTCAGGCAGCATCCAAGTAATCTCATGTCATCTCCCCTGCCGGGGAAGGATGGGTTGATGGAGTAATCAGGCCTTAAGCACCCCTTGACATCAGGTTCATGCTTGCCCTTGCAGGATGTGTTTAAGAGGTCTTCCTTCTGGTAGTGTTGAATGCGCTGATGCAAATCTTCACTCTGACAGCCAATGTGCATTGTCGCAGTCCTCTGGTCTTTGCTGTCGTTCTAATAAGAACAGGCGTTAATCTTGTTTAAAAATCTGTCCATCTCAGCCTTGAAGATATTTGGTGATCCGGCCGCAACAGCCTTAACAATTTTCTCCAATGGTTTCCCTTCCATTGATGTGAGACTTGGTGATCTTTAGTCACTATGGATTTTTTCTAGCACTCTGCATGAAAGTTGAACTTACAATAGATTTTGTCCTGTTCAATCACACCTCCTCTATGGCCAGACGCAAAACAAAAAAAAAACCCACAAAGTTTAAGAGCCTGTAATCTCCTCCCTCATCTTCCATATCGGTCTAATTTGCATTTCATCCGGATCTAGGGAGTAGCCCACTTTTAGTCCTGCATCAACTTCCAATTCTTCCTCATCAGGTGTCAATTTGCTCAAAGACACACTGTCAGGAACTGACAGTGAATCCAGGAACTGCTTCTCCAAAGCAAAGACCGATATGTCGTACGTGTTTAACATATTCTCTGGCTCTGTACACAGGCTGCTTTTTCGGTCTCGAATACTCCCTAGTATTTGTCCAGTTACCCTTTTACCCTTAATACACCAATAAAATGTCTTTGAATTCTTGAAAATATTGTCAGCGAATGTTTTTATCACCACCCTTTTTGCTCTTCTACTTACTTTCTTGAGTTTATCCCTATACGTTCGCTACTCTTCTGGGACCTCCATTGACCTGCAAACTTTAGACCTGTTTTAAGTATCTCTATCATTTTTAATTCCATTCTGAATATTTGTAAACATCCAAGGTTCTCCTGTCTTGTTTTCCTAAATTTCATCTTCAGTGTAACAAGTTGTGGTGACATTGGCATCGATTCCATTTTGAGAATGTGACCACCCCACCCCCACGCTCTTCTGCTACATTTCACCCAGAAGTAACTGTTCTGTGGCCAGATCCTGATTTATTTTAATACGATCTACCTCAGCAGTCCAAAAACCTTTTATTTTCGGAGTTTTGTCTTTTGATATTTTGCTTAACAAGCTAAACATGCATGAGTAACAGTCACTGGTGCGACAATGTTTTCCCAATCCTGCCTGCAATAAATAACTGGCTTCCTTCCCCACAGTGATGCCCAGCACTACACCACCCATTGTTATATCTGCTCCATGTTGATATAAGAAGCTCTCTGGATTAAATTTCAAGACATCTTCCCCGTCTTAATAAGTTATCACTGCCCTAATGAATATTTGGAATTGCATTGCCTGAATATAATGATCTTATTATTGTATTTACACACCTCAGTAAATTTATTTTATATCTGCTCCTATATTTTCTTTTATCTGGGGTACTATAATATATCCCCAGCAGTGTGCCTGTCATGGTTTTGATTCTCAGCTCTACACACAAAGCGTCATTAGAAGATCCTTCCAAGGTATCGTCCCTCCTTCCTGTCGTCATTGACTCCATAATTAACAATGCAATACCATCTCCTATTTTTCCCCTCTCCTGCCCTGCCTCTCGTTCTTGTACCACGGAATATTGAGTTGTCAGCCCTGACCTCCCTCAGACATGTCTCTGTGATGGACAAAATGTAACACTTCCACATGTCACCTCGTTCCATGATCACATCTGATAATATTTCCAGCATTAAGGGAAAGAACATCCACCCTAGAATATAACACGTGGAATACTCTGTAACTCGGAGTTCTTCAGTCATTTACTGTTTGTTATCAAGCTGCATAATCCATGAACCAAAACTGTAATTCTGGAACTGTTGAATTGTAATTCCATTTTTAATTAATGTATTCATCAAATGTAACATTCTAGAACTGAACAGTCAGCTCTACCTACAATGAATCCCTGGTGATTAATTCCCTGTTGAGTCTGCAGAGGAGTCAGCCCTCAATGATGGAGAAATGAGGACTGCAGTCGCTGGAGATTAGAGTCGAAAAGCGTTGGTAAAGCACACCAAGTCAGGAAACATCCCAAGGAGCTGGAGAGTAAAAACTACGGGCAGAAATCCTTCATCAGGAAATCATTGGTGCCTTCACATTTTTTTCCATTCTGCGATTCACAGGATATTGTGAACTGTATTTGGTCGGGACGGCAGCCCTGAAATAGAAATCAGTCAAACCGTCAATTGGCTGGGCAGGGAGTAGACAATATGAGGTGAAGGGCAGATTGGTTGAAGAACAAATATAAGGATAGATAAATCCCCTGGGCCAGACAGGAAACACCCGAGGTTCTCACAGGAAGTGGCGCCTTTGACGATGATCTTTGCATCCTCACTGTCCACTGAAGTACTGCCAGATGACTGGGGGCGACAAATGTTAATCCCTTGTTGAGGAAAGGGAATAGGGATAATCCTGGGAACTACAGTATTGGGCAAAGTATTGGAGAGGATTCTGAGAGACTGAATTTATGATTATTTGCCAAATCAAAGTTTGATTAGACATGGCATCGCGTTTTGAAGACAGATCATGCCTCACACATATTATTGAATTCTTTCAGGATGGGACAAAATACATTGATGAATTTGGATGAGTGGGTGTGATGTTCATGGATTTTAGCAACGTGTTTGATAAGGTTCCCCATGGTATGCTCATTCAGAAAGTAAGGAGGCATATGATACAGGGAAATCTGTCTGTGTGGATATTGAATTGTCTGGCCAATTGAAGACTGAGGGTGGTAGTACATGGAAAGTTTTCAGCCTGGAACTCGGTGACTTCTGCTGTTGTTTGTGATCTTTATAAATGACATGGATAGTAAAGTGTAAGGATGCTTTAGCAAGTATTATGATGTAACAAAGATTGTTGGATTTGTGGAAAGAATGGAGAGCTGTTGTAGGTTGTAATGGGACATTGACAGGATGCAGAGCTGGGCTGATTAATGGCAGATGGAGCTCAACCAGGATAAGTGTCGTGTGATTCATATTGGCAGGTCGAATTTGAATGCAGAATACAGGATTAAAGACAGGATTCTTGGCAGTGTGGAGGATCATAGGGATCTTGTGATCCATGTCATAGCATCTTCAAAGTTGTCACCAAAGTTGATAAGATTGTTAAGATGTATGGTGTTCTGATTAGCCGGGGGATTGAGTTTAACAGACACGAGGTCGTGCTGCAGCAAAAAAAAACTCGACTTAGACTAGATGTAGAATATTGTGTTCAGTTCTACTTGCTTCATTACTGGAAAGATGAGGCTTTGGAGAGGGTGCTGAGGAAATTGACCAAGATGCTGAGTGAACAGGAGGTCATGTCTTACAAAGAAAAGTTGAGTGAGCTCGTGCTTTTCTCATTGGAGCAAAGAAGAATGGGAGGTGACATGATAGATGTGTTCAAGATGATGTGAGGCATAGATAGAGTGGATAGCCAGAGACATTTCCCATGGTGGAAATGGCTATCTCGAGGTGGCATAATCTTAAGATAATTGCAGGAAGGTTTAGGTGAAATGTCTGAGGTAGGTTGTTTACACAGAGTGGTGGGTGCGTGGAACACACTGCCAGCAGCAGTAGTAGAGTCAGCTGCATTAGGGATATTTAAACAATGATTGGATAGGCACATGAATGATAGTACAATGAAGGGTATGCAAGTTAGTCTGATCTTCGAGTAGGATAAAAGCTTGGCACTGTACTGTGCTGCACTGTTCCATGTTTCCTGTTTCACCCAGCTTGTGGGTTCTCACCAATTGTTGAACGTGTGACGGAGTGATGTGCATGAGATCAGGAAGCTGGGAGGGGTGTTAGCCCAAAACCTCCAGTTATGGAGCGTACGGACACCTGAGTGCCAGTGAAATATGTGTGTGTGTGATGACATACACCTGACAGAATACGCCAAGTTTAGTTATTAACGTGATTCTTGACTTGTTATTTGCTGCTGTTTTCTTCAGATACAATCTGATGGCTGAGCCATGTATTAATCAGATGTTTGCTATGTTTCGTAAATTGGTCAAAAAAGGATGTGAGCTATGATTATTCATCTGAACTATAATCTCTGAAAACAATTAGGTTGATTCTATATTTATGGAACTCAAATATAAACTCCTGTCAAAATTTTCTAATACAGAAATAAAGAATGTATATTTTATTTTATATCGAAAAAAACAACATGGTATCTAACTACATTGGTGACCAGAATTACATATTCAATATCAGGATTCAAAACACACAATTTCATTCCA
Organism: Chiloscyllium punctatum; assembly: GCF_047496795.1. Taxonomy (NCBI): domain Eukaryota; kingdom Metazoa; phylum Chordata; class Chondrichthyes; order Orectolobiformes; family Hemiscylliidae; genus Chiloscyllium; species Chiloscyllium punctatum. Next base: position 41,361,600 of record NC_092781.1, read on the forward strand.
ATAGTTTGAAACTGGTTGGCTTCTGAATGATTACATGTTCAGAATGAGCAAACGATTGAACAATCAAATAGAATTAGCGTTTGCATATAATCAATCAGTTTAATTTCTCAATGAAATATACAAGATTCAGCTATTTGTCAGCAGTTTAGAAATGGGATTAATTCAGCATGCACTGTGAATACTAAACTAAGGAAATGATCTGTGTTATCAAACTTTAGCGAACAATAAGTAGAAAACTTTCAATTTTTAGAAAGAATGAAATTTGATAATAAATGTGGACAGTGAAAACAAGATGAACGTATTAATATGTGAGTGAAAAGTCCGATATTTTCAAAGAGATTTGTGCAAAAATGAAGGCATATTTGTTTTAGAAATTAGATTACAACATTTAAAGTATTCATGTTCTGACTAATAATTAGATTTCATAATGATGCTGACCTTGCAATATTTGCATTTTAAATGCTTATGCTGCACGAATAATCAAATGTTTGCGAGCATTTACATTGGGAAATAATCTGATACTGACTTTTATTCGCATCTGACACATGACAGAGTACAAAAGTTTAAAGTACGGGAGAAGAACATTTGCCACTGTGTGTGCATCAGCTCCAGGAATGTCTCCCAAGCCCCACCCATTTGCCAGCCCTATCTTTGTAGCCTACTAAATTCATAATTTCCAAATATATCCAGTTCTCCATTTCACCTTCATCCACAACTTTTCGAGACAGTGCATTCCAAATCCGAACAACTCTCTCAATAAAGAAGTTTTTTTCTTATTTCACTCCCAAATCTCTTGCTGACAATCTTGAAATTACAACCCATTGATGCTGTAATGCCATCTATCAGAAACAGAGTTTCTTGTTTTACTCTGCAACCTTTATTTCTTAATTTTGAGCAATAAGTTCACATCAATATCTATTCTGCTCCAGGAATAATTAGCCCAATGCCTTGCAAAAACTGTAACAAACACTTCATCGGAAAAACAGGCAAGAAAATAGCCAACCGGAGACATAAACATCAACTCACCACAAAAAAAGACATGATCCACTGTCACTAGTATCCTCACATACAGATGAGGAATTACACCACATTGACTGGGTCTGCACATCCATCCTTGGATAAGTCAGAGACACGCAAACAAATTTTGAGACACATGTCATTCCAACTGGTTCCGCATCAACAAACATATCAATTTTAACTCCATGTAGGATTCTCTGAGAAAAAAAGGACCGGAAATTACATCACCAACACAGGAAATTACATTATCACCTCAAGGAAGTCCAAAGATTTAATTAGAAAGTGGGACATAACAGCAGCGCTTCACCGGAGGCTCACTGATGATTTTCCCTCGTATGGTGATGAACCTTCTGAAAATGAACTTTCCAGCCCTGCCAGCAAGATGACATCCAGAATAAACCAAATTTCTCTCCTCATTCCTTTAACGAAATCCTTCATTCCAGTTTTCATTCTGATTGTTTATAAGGTAATTAGTATTCTTCTGCAAAGTAATGTTGTGTCTGTCTGTCTGTATGAATGTGTGCGCGTATGAGAGAGACAGATCAATCGTCTCTACTTTCTGGATTACTCCCCATGCCATGTGGAAAAGAGGTAAAGATTAGGAAGACAGAATAGCTTAACGTGCTGTTAATAAACTAGGTCATGGGTGAGGGTTTCACATTTTTGGATCATTGGCATCCGTTTCAGGATAGGAGGGACTTGTACATAAAGGACAGGACAGAACTGGAGGAGCATCAACATCCTTGTGGGGAGGTGTGTTCGTTGCAAGTTGAATGGATTTAAACTGAAAAAAGGAGGATGGGAGCCAAAGCAGCTGGTCACAAACTGAGCAGAATGTAAAGGCATCAGGCAGGGCCAGTCTAATGATCATGGAGAGGGAAGGAATCATGTCAGTTCAAAATGTGAGTTGGAAGTTGGAATAAATAATACAGATGAGGCACAGGTTTTATTCAGAGATTAACAAATAAGGATGGAGAGTGTGGGGAATGTGAGGGATTGAGGTGTGTGAGATCAGGGACACGGTGCACAAGAAAATATTTAATGGGAAAGAGATTGGGGTGGAGTGGGGTGGGGAATGCTGTGGTGAACAACTGACATTAAATTCCAGGAAAACTTGGCGTTTTTCAAAGCTAATACCTGGGAAGGAATTGATTATGCTTTAGAGAAATGGCACCCTTTTAGCCAGGCATCTGTATTATATTGAAGGAAAAACTGTGTTCATGATATTGCTGTAGTTATGATAACGGGGGCAAACAGCTGTAATAATGTCAGTGCTGTTGTTAGGCAATACTTCTGTTGAGCAATTAAATTATCCTGAATGTTCCCAAGGACCGCACTGGGTTGAGTAAGTGCTGAAGCTCCATGAGATGATGCTGGTTTGTAAAATAGCCACTTATTGAGTACAGCCAAAGGAACAAACCAGCAACTGCCATTGCTTATTGCTTCAGAATATACCAGCGTGTTCATGGCTGCCGTCGCATAGAAACACGCAACAAAAAACAAGCCTATCACGTCTGCGCTAGAAAGTGCATATATAAAGTCTTTTTAAACGTCTGTGAGGTTAACTGCATCAACAACCCTTCTCGGCAATGCATTCCAGACTCATACCACCCTCTCAGTTTGTAACAGACTCCACAAATCCTCTCTCAATCCCCTGCCTTTTAGTTTAAAAGTGTGACCCTTTGATTTCAATTCTTCAAGTAAGGTAAACAGCTGCTGACTGTTCATCCCCTCCATTCCCCTTATGCTCTTGTACACATGTACCAGGTTCTCTCCTCAACCGTCCTTGCTGCACAGAAAACACGAGCAAATTTAGCCCTCCCCATTTACAGCGTGAGTGCTCACTGTCTTCTTGCTTTTGACGTGCATCATCTCACATTTATCAGTGTTAAATTTAATCGGCCATTGACCTATATATCTGAATAATCTGTTTAAATTTCCTGTAGCCCAACAGTGTCCTCCTCACTGTGAACCACACCGCTCATCTTTGTGTCATCCACAACATGATTTATCATTCCACTGCCCCCGATCTTCCACATTCTCCCCATCGTCATTTATGCATATCACACAAAACCCACGATTTTCTTCCTGTTCTGCAGATTTTATTCATAGGAAGATTTGAGAATTCCAGTCTCATGCTTTTCCTATTTTGGTGAATTTACAGAGTGATGCAGTTATGATCTTTTATAAGGGTGCCACAAATAGCATTTTCGACAAAGAATTCAATTCGCATTTTACACTCTGCCCCTCTGCAGCGTTTTTCATAAAGCTTGTAACTAAATTAGAACGAACTCTGGTTTGGCACCTTGCGCTGGAAGATTAGCATTTTGCATGAAACTGTTCTTTGTAACATTCCCTGCAATACTCAGAGCTGAAGATTTTTTTTCACCTGCAGAATGGAAATTGACTCATTTATTGTTTGTTTAAATCAGTTAGTGTGATGAGGATACGTATTCAATTAAATTCTATGTTATGGACAAACTGAAAGAGAGCAAATCATATTCTCATGTCTACCTTGAATTGGAAGCAAATACATACCGTAAAATTATTCAAAATTGTTGAAGCACCACACTGGAGGAGACAAAACAAAACATGTCTGCACTTGGTGGATAAACCGAAATATAGATTACATGTACAATCTAAACAAGAATCAAATGATAGAAAAGAAAGTACAATAAATCTTTTCTTAATTTTCAATGGAAACTAGATCTCGATTTTCCTGAACAGTGATGTTTTCTCACCCAATCTCACTTCCCCCAAAACAACCTTTTCCCTGTTACTAAAACTTCATCTGCCATTCGTCCTTCTCCTTCCTACTCTTTCCTTACAATATTACATCCTTGCACTTTTTCTTCTACTGATACATTCCCTTCCACTGACGATCTACATTCACACCCTCTGCCACTCTCTCTGCAAGTTACACCAATTTCCCAGTTACTCCAAATTCTTATGGCCATCCCTTTCCCTTCATGCTTTCCAACTGGGATAATGGGAGCCGCTGGCTTCTGTGCTGCTACTGGTCATCAGTGAATGATGAGATTGAGATGATAAATGTCCAATAGGAACAGACAATATTGTGTGTGTCTGTCACTGTCTGATGCACCGTTAACAGGATGGCTTTGTTTCTCATGGTACAGAGTGGAGTGTATTTCTGTCTCTGTGTCACAGGGCTTAACGAAAAAAGCCTCATCACAAATAGGACAAATATATCCTCAGAATCAGAAGTCCATGCATAAGTTTTCCTTTAAATATTATGAGGAGAGTGAACACATTGTTCAAACAAGCCGTGTTCGATCGTTTTGCTGTTTATTATTTTAACTGATTTTCCAATGTCATTTGAGTGAGATCAGAGGATCTTCTCATTCATCAAAGTAGTATTTGGCTCATGTTTCACAGGGACCCTGAGTAAACTGTGGTCAATGGGAATCGCAGGAAATTCTGTGCCGTTAATTTCCTCACTGAACAATGACACCTTCCCCAGAGCTATTGGGAATGACAAATAAACTCTGCCCTTGTTTGTGCCTTCCAAAACCATGGATAAATTTGTCCTGTTAATAACATCAAGATAGATTATGTTTTTACAGTTTGGTCAAAACTCTCAGAAAAGTAAGGTTGCGTGCCACCCCATTGAAATCAGTAGGTTACAATAAGATGATGATCCCGATTATTTTCAATCAGTTACTTTCTGAGGACTGAGGACTGATCGTGCAATGTCAGTGCCACTGAGATCAGCATTTTCTCTGTCCAACAACATCGCATCACATTGGGTCAAGGCTGCAGCACTCCATTATTCTAATTTATTCTCCAGCTCATTCTCCATACTCACCGGATGTACTAGCCCCCCCCCCCCCCTAATTTGCAACAATGTAGAGCTCCCCATAATATTCTGGAAGCCTCCTGTCCTCCCATACCCTGCCCTCTGACTCCATGCCTTTCTCCAACTCGACCTCCTGTCGTATATTCACCATCCCTCCTGAACTTCCACTCTCTGATACTGAATGTTCTGAAATGCAGAAAAGATATGAACGTTGTCTCTCTGTGCCCCACCTTAATGAAATTCGGGCTCGACAAGATGTTGAACTCTTCTTCTGCTGTCTTCGCCTCAGTGCCCATGGTTTCGTGCAAGATTCCTCTCACTGTCCCATAGACTCTGTAACCCAGCTCCAACACTCTCTACACCTGAACCTCTCCCTCTACACTTTTATCTGAACTCAATCTTAGGTTCCCTACAGTGGAAACAGCTCATTCAGACCAACAATTCCACACCGACCCTCCGAAGAGCATCCCTCCCAAACCCATTCCCCTACATTTATCCTGACTCATGCAACTAACACTACGGGCAATTAAGCATAGCCAATTCACCTAACCTGGACATCTTTGTGACTGTGGGAGAAAACCGGAGCACCATGAGGTAACCCACGGGGAGAATGTGGAATCTCCACACAGACAGTTGCCCGAGGTGGGTAATAAACCCGGGTTCCTGGCACTGTGAGGCAGCAGTGTTAACAACTGAGCATTCATTAAGAACACACAACGTTACATTGGTTGTCTTCATTTACCTTCTTCCCCATCACCCAATCTAACCTATCACCCTCTGAACAGACTGCACTCAGTGCGCTTAGATCCACAATTTACTGTGTTATTCAGCCTCTGCTGATAAGGATATTACTGCTGTAGTCTGGTGGACTGACCTCTATTTTGCAGAGACTCAGCACCCACTCACAGATCCCTCCTCCTCTCTCCCCCTGGACCATGACCCCAACATGGCACATCAGACCATTGTCTCAACTACAATAATTGACCACATTTCATCTGGAGACTCCCGCCCCACTTGATCCTTCCCCCCTTAAGGGCCCCAAGCTGATGGTTGTCTGATAGCAGAGCTCACGTCTATCTCTTCCTGATCCTCCACAAACAGAAGTGCCTGAGCAGACCCATTGCTTCAGCCTGCTCCTGCCACACAGAGGGGGTGCATGGATACACACGTGGACCCGTTATACATGTTTCCTCATTGGGTACATAGACCTATCCTTGTTCCAGTTCCATTCCAGTCCCCATCCACAACACTTTCTCCGATACAAAGATGTTATCATCGCTGCTGTTTCTCTCTTGTCCAGAATTGGAAACGTTCATTCATTTCAGTTTGAATTTGCACCCCTCCATCAAATTCACCTGATCTACCTGTCACTCTTCCCTTCCTTTCCTCGACATCTCTGCTTCAATTTCTGGGGATAGACCAACCACTAATATTCAGTAATAACCCACCATCTCCTAAAGCTATCTGGAGTATACATCCTCACATTTGCTTTCCTGAAAAGACTCCATTCCATTCTCCCAGTTCATCCATCTCCACCGCATTTCTTCTGATGATGCCAAGTTCAACAAGGACGCCTTTGAAATTTCTCGAATGTTCCTCGAACAATGATTCCCCAGCACTGTTGTCAAGAGGGTCCACAACCGGGTTTGACACATCTCCTGCACATCCAACCTCCCCCTCCCTTCTCTCCAGCAACAGAGTTCCCCTTGTCCTTACCTACCATCCCACCAGCATTCACATGCAGAGGATCACCAGCCACATCCTCCCCCCCGCCCCCACTCAAGTGACATGCCACCATTAGACACATATTCGCCTCGCCTCCCTTGTCCGCCTTCTGGAGGGACCAATTTATCCAGGACACATCTATCCGCTCTTTTTTCACTCTAACAACTTCCCGCACCCCCCACAACATGTCCACTTCACTTTCCCCTGCCTAAGGTGTAACACTTCTCCATTTACTGCCCACTCCTCATTATCCAAGGGCCTAACCATTCCTCCCAGGTGAAGCAGCACCTTACCAACATTTTCCAAATACTAGCCCACTACATTCGCCTCAACATCGGGGAAGTGAAGAGTAGGCTAGGTGGCTCCTTCGCAGAACATCTATGTTGAACGTCTGCAAAAGACCCTGAGCCTCCAGTTGCCTGCCAGTTTAATACCCAATACTCTTTACTGGCCATTATCGGTGTGGCAGGCTTGCTGCAGTGTACCAGGAAATCTCTGCGCAGCTGGAAGAACAATGCATCATTTTCCATGTACGGACCCTGCAGCCCTTCAGACTCAAAATCAAATTCAATAATTTTCGGGCCTGAACTCCCCAATGTCCTTGGCCCCTGCCCAAATGCGAGGCCTAGTTCTCACATAACCATCTATTACTCACCCTCTATTGTTAGCTATTAACAGTCTCCATTAACAGCTATCCAGCCTCTTTTGCATATCAATAACATTTTCCTAGCTACCATCAGTTCTGAGGAAGTGGACCCAAAGCTTTAAGTTTGATTTCTCTGTACTGATGCTGCCAGACCTGCTGAGCTTTTGCAGCAACATCTACTTTTGTTTCAACATTTTCATGGCAAGTTCTCACAATGCACTACGTCATCTATATTTGAGCCCTGTCAAACAGGAACTTTGTAATTTCTCATTGAATGCCAAAAACAAATTACTCGAGATTCAACTGAGATAACGGCTTTGCTGTTACCATTCAAATCAGACAATTTGTCACAGTTCAGAAAGAAAAAGAAATTGGAAGAGCTGGAAGGAAACTCAGCAGATCTGGCACAATCTGAGCAGAGATGCACAAACTTAAACTTTGATTCCAACATGACTTTTCAGAACAGTGCCACATCATATTCGATATGTTAACTCTGTTTCTCTCTGCAGATACTTCCTCATCCGTTGCATTTCTCCTCCATTTTCAGTTTGGATTTCATGTTTCCATATCATTATATTTCATGTTTCTTGACAGGTCTACATGTTGAACTTGGTTATATTTGGACAATGAGGTCCTTTCCTAATCGTATTATTGTTGGTGCGTCTGTAACACTTGTATTACAGCTGAAGTCTGTTTCTTTTTGAAGTTTCGAATGAAGAAAAATCTTTTTAAGAATATCCTGCACATCTCAGGAAATCCACTTTGTTTGAAAATATATTTTAGAGGCAGCTGAACGTCATGAACTAATAGGACTGGATTATTGATGATGGAACGCTCTTTGTCCTTCATTGAACAAACTTACTTCCCCACTCTCCAAAACATTTCAATATATATCACCTAATTGTCACAGCATTTGTGATGGAAACTCAGCCCATCGTGTCTACCGGCTTGGAATGAGCTTCATCTCTTCTGCTGCTCTCCTGTATTTTCCCCTTTGCCCTTCACGTTTTGTCATCAGTGTCTGTTTTTAATACAAGTATCCTTTCCAGATGTAAACAACATTATCAATCTCAACAAAAAAAACAGAAGTTGGATGGAAAGCTCAGCAGGTCTGGCTGTATTTGTGAAGAGTAATCGAAAATAATGTTTCAGTTCCGGTGACCCTTCCTCAGTCTGTATTCCTAATGATGAAAAATCTGTATAAAAATATAGTCGAATTTATCACAATTAAAATTATCATGTTCAGTTTACATTGCCATTCAGCATTGCATCTCCCAAACGTTGGCTGTTTCCTTGTGCATTATGTTTAATTCTATCTGTCAGAAAGATCGATCATGATTGGGGAATACCATTGTACTCCCCATGCAGTCTCTACAGCCACTGCCCCATTCCGTCCTATCTCCCAGCTAGTGTCATATTCATTTCAACCTGACTCATTAATTCATAGATCTTAATGAATAAGTTCATTGTACTTATCAATTTTGGTTTTGGGCTGAGGCCGAAAAGCGTAAAAAAATGCTGCATTACAGCAAATACAACAGCGTTAACATGTTTGTCAATTTATATAAATAAATTGCTGAAGCATATTCAGTATGGAAGATCCATAGTTGCCTTATTAGAGCAGTGAGAGGAACATTCAGAAAGGTCCACACTTCCTAGTCCCATGTATAGTAGAAGATTTTGTTTTGCGAGTAGTGCAGGCACTTGATAATAAAGAAGAAACAGAGATAACAGGGTACTTAGGCAGAGTGAGGGATACAAGGTTACAGCACACAGGTGGTGTGCAAAGCAAGATCGACGTTAGCACGTTTAATATTATTTGAAGTTAGAGAGGTTTATTCATCAGTATAATAACAGAACAGAAGAAGGTGATCCTGAACTTGGTGGTGCAAGTTTTGCAGCCTATGTAACTTCTGCCTGACGGAAAAGGTTGCAGGATATAATTATCGGGGTGGGAGAGATCTTTGATGTTGACAGGCTTTCTGCGACAATGAGAAGTATAAATTGAGTCCATGGATGAGATGTTGGCTTCTGTGATGGTGTGGGCTGTGCACACCAACTTTCTGTAGTTTGCTATGGTCCTGCTCAGGGCGGTTACCATGTCAGACGATTATGCACTCGAAGAGAATGCTTTCAGTTTTCAGTATACAGAGCACTGGGAGCCAGACAGTTCCAAAAGAGTTCGCAAGAGAAACAGGAGGATAGTCAGTCAAAGACAGAAAGGAAACATAACAAGGAAACAAACAGTCAAACAAACAGGGAGAAGGGGAGAGAGTAACCTCGGGGCGAAAAACAGAAAACAGAGAAAAGGAAAACACAGGGAAACGGAGTGAGGGAAACAGTGAGGGACAAAGGGTATGGGAGCTAGGGAGGGGGGCGGTCGCACGGAGCTGGGGGTGGGGATCGGGAGAAGCTGGAAGTGAGTACCACAGGGAGCTCGGAGCTCGGATCAGAGAGAGAGCTGGAGAATGGGAGGTGAGGATTTATTGTCACCTGTAACAAGATGTACAGGCAGATGATAGTGAGCAAGGATATACAGAACAATGGCTGTAAAACATGTCTGAGAGGCATTAGGTTACGTTGCACAGGGCGTGCGCGAGGCGAGATCAACATGAACAAGATCAGTATTATTTGAGCTTAGAGAGTCCATTCATCAGTCTGACAACAGCTGGGAAGAAGCTGTTCCTGACCCTGCTGCTGCGTGTGTTCAAGCCTCTATGTCGTCTAGCCTGATGGAAGAGGTTGTAGGAGATCATTACTGGGGAGTGATGGGCCTTTGCTAATGTTAGAACAAAGAACAAAGAACATTAGCGCACAGGAACAGGCCCTTTGGCCCTCCAAGCCTATGCCGATCCAGATCCTCCGTATAAACCTGTCGCCTATTTTCTAAGGGTCTGTACCCCTTTGCTCCCTGCCCATTCATGTATCTGTCCAGAAAAATATCTTAAATGACGCTATCATACCCACCTCTACCACCTCCGCTAGCAATGCATTCCGGGAACCCACAACCCTCTGTGTAAAGAACTTGCCATGCATAGCTCCACTTGACTTTTCCCCTCTCAATTTGAACTCGTGACTCCTGGTTATTGAATCCCCCACTCTGGGAAAAAAGCTTCTTAATATCGATCCTATCTACACCACTCATTATTTTGTAGACTTCGATCAGGTCCTCTGTTAATGTCGTCTTTCTGATGAAAATAATCATAATGTTCTCAAGATCTTTTCACAGCCAGCGTCCTTTATACTAGACAATATCCTGGTGAATGTCCTCTGCACCCTTTTCCAAAGCTTCCAAATCCTTTTGGTAATGTGACGAACAGAAGTGGACGCAAATGTGACTGAAACAAAGTCTTATATAACTGTGACATGTTCTGCTAACTCTTGTTCTCAATACCCCGTCCTATGAAGGAAAGCATATGCCTTCTTGACCACTCCACTCACCTGCGTTGCCACCTTCAGGGAACAATGGACCTGAACATCCGGATATCTCTGCACATCAATTTTCCCCAAGGTCTTTCCGCATACTGTATAGTTACTCTTGAATTTGATATTCCAATATGCATCACCTCCCATTTGAACGGATTGAAGTCTGTCTGCAATTTCTCTGCCCAACTCTCCAATCTATCTATATTCTGCATATGCTCTTACAGTCCTCTTTGCTATCTACTTCTCCACTAAGCTTAGTGTCATCTGCAAACTTGATAATCAGACCACCAATACAATCCTCCAAATCATTTTCATGTATCATAAACAACAGCGGTCCCAGCACAGAGCCCTGTGAAACACCATTGGTCACAGTTCTCCATTTTAGAACCTCACTTTCCCTACTACTCTCTGTCTCCTTGTGCCCAGCCACTTCGTAATCCACGTAGCTAGCACACAACGGAAACCATGCGACATCACTTTCTCCATAACCCTAACATGGGAATCCTTATCAAACGCCTTGTTGAAGTAAATGTATATGACATCTACAAAGGGTCAGTTAGACTCGAAACGTCAGATCATTTCTCTCCTTACTGATGCTGCCCGACCTGCTGAGGTTTTCCAGCATTTTATCTTTTGACTACTGCAGCTCTTCCCTCATCAGTCAATGTTGTCACTTTCGCAAAGAATTCTATGAAGTTGGTAAGACAGTACCTTCTCCGCACAAGACCATGTCGCCTATCATAGATAAGCCGAGTTTCTTCCGAATGAGAATAGGTCTTCCTCCTCAGTATCTTCTCCAGCAGTTTCCTATACCTGACGTCACGTTCTCCGGACTATAATTAACTGGAATATCCCTGATACCCTTCTTAATCAAGGGGATTATCAATTCTCCAGTCCTCCGGGACCTCATCTGTGTTCAAGCATGCAACAAAGATATCTGTTAAAGCCCCAGCTATTTCCTCCCTCACTTCCCTCAGTAATCTGGAATAGATGTTTGCAGCCTTTCTGCAGTAACGAGCCGTGTAAATTGAATCACTGGTTGGGAGGTTGGAGTCCGTGATGGCCTGGGCTGTGCACACAACCTTCTATAATTTCGAACGGTCCTGAAAAGAACTGTTGACATATTCGTCCGTTATAAACGCGGACAGGGCGCTCTCAATGGTGCATTTGTAGAAATTCTGCATGCTGAATTTCCTGAGCCACGGGAGGAAGGAGAGGCATTATTGAAACCTCTTGACTGTCACACCAATGTGAGAAGTCCAGGGCAGGTTGTCCGTTATTGTCACTCCGAGGAACTCTGCACTCTCTCAACCATCGTATAAATGGAAGTGTCATCCCCTCGTTTCTTTCTGAAGTCAATGGTCAGTTCTTTACTATTGTTGAATTTGAGAGAGAGGTTATTATCATTACACCACGCCACCAAATCTCTATCTCAGTTCTATGTTCTGACTCTTCGTTTTTTGATATCCGTTCTGCTATGGTGCTGTCAGCAGCGAACTTGTCAATGGTGTTTGTTTTATATTTAGCAACACAGCCGTGGGTGTACAGGAAGTACAGCTGGGGGCTGAAGACACAACCGTGTATGTACAGTGAGTACAGTAGGGTTCTGAGGGCACAGCTGTGGGTATACAGGGAGAATGGTGAAGGGCTGAGAACACAGCCATGGGTGTACAGGGAGTACAGTAGGGGCTGAGGACACAGCCGTGGGTGTACCGGGAGTACAGTAGGGGGATGAGCACGCAGCCGTGGGTGAACAGGGAGTGTAGTAGGGGGCTGAGGACACAACCATGGGTGTATGGGGAATACAGTAGGGGACTGAGGAAAAATCCTTCTGGAACTCCTGTGTTGAGTGTTATTGTGGAAGAGGTACAGTTACCTATCTTCACTGATAGTGGTATGTGGGTCAGAAAGCTGAGGATCCAGTGGCAGAGGGAGGAGATGAGACTATGGTCATGGGGTTTTGTGATCAGTCTAGAGGGAATATTGATGTTGAAGGTGAAGCTGTACTCAATGAGCAGGAGTCTGTTGTAGGTGCCATTGTTGTCCAGATGTCCCAGGGTTGAGTGCAGGGTCCGGGATATGATATCCATTCTGGATCCATTACATCAGTAAGAAAATTCTTGGGGATCAGGGCAGGCTGGGAGATTGAATGTGGTGTGGGCCATAACCAGCCCCTTGAATCACTTAATACTTATTGAGGTCAGAGCTACTGGGCGGTAAGCATTAAAAAACGTTGCATGAGCTTTCTCACTTACTTTCTTCACCTTCTTGAAGCAGGTTGGGACATCGGCTCCGGGGGGGAGAAGCTGAAGATGTACTTAATTATCTCTGCCAGTTGGTCCACACAGGATCTGCGTGCTCAGCCTGGAACACCGACCAGGCCTATCACTTTCCTTGATTTGACTCACAGGAAACCTTATCACGCCTGCAGCGGTGACAAAGGGCACAGGTACATCCGAGGCTGTCGGGGCTGATTGCAACCTAGCATTCACACAATCATTCATCATTCAACCTCTCCCCATCTCCCTCCGCCTTCATCAACACAGTGACATTGGTCGGTATGAGCACCACAGAGTTAGTGTCGAAATAGATTGACATCAATAGACTGGGATTGTGAATCATCATGTCCTGTGTCACTATAATGGGGTCAGTTCATTACGAAGGTTGGGGGGAGGGAAGCGTGAGATTCTACTGAGTGTCAGTGGCGCAGGGAATGAAATTCTACAGGTATAATTCCAATCAATCCACTATGATAACCTGAATGGAGTCAACACCTAGAGTGTTGTCCTTTGTAGATGGTGGGCAGTCCTTCGGGAGTCAGGAAACATCTTACACAAGAACCATCTAGGCGAAGGACTTCAGGGAATATTTGCGACGTTTGCAGATGGAAAATGATGGTTGGATGGGCAATTGATATCGAGCAAGTGGGGAGGCTGCAGAAAGACTTGGAAAGTTTAGTACTGTGAGAAAACACGTGGCTGATGGATCACAATATGGGACCGTGTGACATTGTGCACTTTGGTATGCGGAATAGAGGCAGACACTATGTTCTATTATGATTCACTAAAGCTGAAGCACAAAAGGATTTTGAAGCACTAGTCCTGTCTTACAGTTAATGTGCAGGTTTAGTTGGCGGTTAGGAGAGCAAATGCGATGCTAACATTCATTTCAAGAGAGCTAGAATACAAGAGAGGAGTCATACTTCTGAGAATATAATGGGCTATATTGGAGGTGATCCATCCTGGTGTTGACAGCTTGTCATATGAGCAGCAGTTGAGGACTCTTTTATCCATACTCGATGGAATTTAGAAGAATGGGACGTGAGGCATCTGATAGAAACTGATCGATTACTGCAAAGATTGATACAGTCAGCGTTTAGAAGATATTTCCACGAGTCATAGAGACAATGACAAAACAGCACAGTTTCAGAGTGAAGGGATGGGCTGAATGGCCAAAATCTATTGCTATACCTCATGCATTCATGACCATATTGACTATTATTCAGTGCAGAGTTGTAACACACTGACATGCTCTTGTATCCATGTTGTTTTGCCTTCACGTTCTGGTCAATGTTAACACCTGTGTTACGGACGGTGGAAGGATTCAGTGTCAGTCAATAGTCCATTAATATTTTGAATATGAGCTCCTATCTGTGAGTCTCATCTGGCAGGAGCACATTGTCTCTACGATGATTGTCATTTTCTGTCTGGTATTTTTGAAGGATTCATCCTGTTAGGCTAATATTGTTGAATTTAACAAAACAGGTGAAATTTATCAGAGCACTCAGCAACAATATGTCATCGAATACTGAACACCCTTCTAATAACAGGAAAGTCTAAAATGTTCAATATTAGAAACACTGCTTTCCTATTCGTGTTGAAATCTGATAAGCTGTCCCATCGAGATGCTCAACTTGGAACTATTTTTTAAAAAATCTTTTTTTGGACGTGTGCATCGCTGGATGGGCCCAGCATTTCTTGCCCATCCCTAGTTGCCCCCTTGAGAAGGTGGTGCCGAGTTGCCTTCTCGGAATCCTGCAATCCACCTGCTGTGTGTTGACCCACGAGTGATTAAGAAGGGAATTCCAGGGTTTTGACCGAGCAACAATGAAGGAACGGCGATTCATTTCCAAATCAGGATGTTGACTGGTTTGGAGGGGAATTTAAAGGTGGTGGTGTTCCCAAAAGTCTACTGCCCTTGTCATTCTGGATGGAAGTGTTCGTGAGATTGGAGCGAGTTGTCTGAGGATCTTTGGGGAATCTAGTTGATAGTAAACACTGCTGTTCCTGAGCGACCGTGGTGAAGGGAGTGAATGCTTGTGGATGTGGTGTAAATCAAATGGGCTGCTTTTTCCGAGATGGTGTCAAGCTTCTTTAGTGTTGTTGGGGCTGCACTCATTCAGGCAAGTGAGGATTATTCCGTCTCATTCTTGACTTGTGCCTTGCAGATGGTGGACAGGCTTTGGGTCGTCAGGAAGTGTGTTACTCGTGCAGTATTCCTTGCCTCTGATCTGCTCTTATATTTATGTGGCGAGTCCAGTTGAGTTTCTGGGCAATGATAACCCCCAGTATATTTATAGTGGGGGAATTTAGTTATGATAATGCTGCTGAATAGCAAGTGCTTATGTTGTTTCTTATTGGTGCTGGTCATTGTCTGGATTTGTGTGGCACGGATATTACTTACTACTTGCCAGCCCAAGTCTCGATATGGTCCAGATCTTGTCGCAGTTGGGCATGAACTGCTTCAGTATCTCAGAATTTGTGAATGGTGCTGAACATTGTGCAGTCATTATCGAATATCCCCACTTCTGACCTTATGATGGAGAGAAGGTCATTGTTGAAGCAGCTGAAGATGTTTGGACCTCAGACATTATCCTACAGGACTACTGCAGAGATGTTCTGGAGCTGAGATAACTGACCTCCAACAACAATCACCATCTTCCTAACTGTCAGGTATGACTCCAATAATGAAGTGTTGGCCCGTGATTCCTTTTTAACTTGGGGTCCTTGATGTCACATTTGGCAGCCTTGATGTCAAGGGCTGGAATTCAGTTCATTTTTCTATGTCTGAACCAAGACTGTGATGAGGTCAGGAGCTGAGTGACCCTGAAAAAACCCAAACTGGGCGTCACTGAGCAGTTTATTGCTGAGCAGGTGCTTCTTGTTAAAATTGTTGATGACACCTTCCATCACTTTAATGATGATGGCGAGTTGACTGATTAGGCGGTATTTGGCCAAGTCGAATTTTTCCTGCGTTTGATGTACAGAACATACTGGAGCAGTTATTCCAATTGTTGGTTTGCAACCATACTGAAACAGCTTGGTGAGGGTAGCGGGAAGTTCTGGAGCACAAGTCTTGAGGACTGCTGCCAGTATGTTATCAGGGCCCATAGCTTTTGCAGTAGTCAGTGCCTTCAACCGTTTCTTGATGTCAGTCAATCGAATTTGCTGAAGACTGCTATCTGTAATTATAGGGACAACGGGAGGAGGCCGAAATTGCTCATCCACTCGAAACTTCTGACTGTAGATTTCTGTAAAAGAATCAGCCTTATCTTTTGCGCTGATGTGCTTGCCTGTTCCATTATTGAAGTTGGGGATATTCGTGGAGACTCCTACTCCAGTGAGTTATTTAATCGTCCACCGCCATACATGATCGGATTAGCAGGACTGCAGAGCTTCAATCTGATGCATCAGTTGTGGGATATCTTAGCTGTGTCTGTCCCTTGCTATTAATGCCATCTGCCACGCAAGTATTTGTGTTTGGAAGCTTCAGCAGATTAACATTTTATCTTTATATATTCCAGGTTCTGCTCCTGGCATGCCCTTCTGCACTCTCCATTGAAACAGAGTTGATGCTCTTGCTTGATGGTAATGGTTGAGGGGAAGATATGCTGGACTGTGACGTTATAGATTGTGCTTGAATGGAGATCTGCTGCTATTGATGGTCCTCAGTGTCTAATGGACGCTCAGTCTTGAGTTGCTAGTTCTGTTCGAAATCTGTGCTATTTAGCATTGTGATAGTGGCACTCAACACAATAGAGTTTATTCTCAATGTGACCGTGACACTTTGTCTCCACAAGGACAGAGTGGCGGTCACTTTTACCAATACTCTAATGGACACATACATCTGCAGTTCGTACATTTGTCAGAATGCGGTCAGATATTTTATTTTACACCCCTCGTTCATTCCCTCAATACCTTCTGCATACCCAATCGAGTCGCTATGTCCTTTAGGACCCGACCAGCATTATCCGTACTGCTGCCAAACCAGTCTTGATGGTCAACTTTGAATTCCCCCAGCCAGAATATACTTTGTGCTCTTGCCACGGTCAGTGCTTTCTTCAAATGTTGTTTAACCTGGAGGAGTGCTGATTCAGCTGAGGAAAATCATTACGTGGTGATCAGTAAAAGACGTATTTTTTCCATGATTAATCTGAAGCCATGGGAATTCATTGGGGCCGGAGTCCATTTTTGGGGACTCCGAGAACAACTACCACCCGACTGTATCGCACTGATCTGCTCCCTCTGCTGGATTGGTCCTGCCTTTTGGACAGTATATTGCCAGGGATGGTGATGGTGTTGCCTGGGTTATTTCTGTGAGTATGACTATGTCAGGCTCTTGCTTTACTACTGTGTAAAGCAGTTCTCCCAATGTTGGCACTAGCCCTCAGATGTTACGAGGGAGGTCTTTGCAGGTTCTAAAGTGATGTTTCTAATATTGACTTTTCCGGTGCCAGTTCGATGCCAGTTAGTCCATCTGGTTTCAGTTATTCGAAACCTTGTAGCGATTGATACAACTGAATGACTCTCTAGACAATTTCAGAGGGCGACTGAGAGTCAATCATATTGCTTTGGAGTTGCATGTCAGCCAAACGGCTTGGGGATGGAAGATTCCTTCATTGAAGGACGTTAGAAAACCAGATGGATTTTTCTGGCAATCGGCAATGATTTCATTCTCATCAAACAATTCTTAATTCGAGGGATATTTTTAAATTATTGAATTGAATTTCCATCATCTGCAGTGGTGGGATTCGAACTCGTGTCCACAGAACAGGAGCAGATTTTCTGGATTGATAATCTAGCGGTAACACCATGAGGCCTATTTGGAACCACATGTTGTACTCAGCTGCCATTTCTTGTGTTGCCCTGTTTTTCATTCATTGCTTATGTTATTCTGCAATCTCATCCTTCATTAAATCCTGATTAAAATACACAGTCAGGAACGTCCTCCCGACTGATAGAATTTCATTCAATCTGTTTTGTTTGAACAGGCATTTCAAGGCAGCGGCAGATCAGAAAAGAACATCATGTAAGAATGGCTGACTGTGCCCTGTAACTGATACAGGACCAGCATGTCCGTCCAGGCACCTGAAGTACTTATTGTTGGTCAGAGACTCCCAGAATTATTATAGCACGGATGGAGGCCATCCAGCCTATTGTGGAGTCACAAGTTCTCCACCTGCAGAATTGGAGATAGAGACCGTGTGTGAAGATAGATGTTGTGAGAGAGAAATATACAGAGACAAAGAAAGTGAAGGGAGGTAACCTGAGAGAGGATAGAAAGGGAAGCGACTGACTGAGTGGGAGAGGAAAAGGTGTTAGATGAGGGTGAAGTTAGATTGATCAGAAGACAGCATGAGGATAGATAGATATAGACAGACAGAAGTTGGAAGTTTTATTTAGAAATTCCTCTGGACGGCAAGCCCTTTGTCTGGGCACCATACGCTGTGACCACTGTGCTGACACTGGCTGTCATCCCAGATTATTTATTTCCAATAATATCACAGAGTTGGGTTACTGACAGCTAATCAGAACCTATTGGGCCAATAGATGGGCTCCATGAAGATGGCAGAGTGTTTAAAGAGACTGCTAAGAACAGCAGTAAATGATAACCACCTACCCTACCCCCCAGATACTGCGTGAAAGACTGGGCTAGAGAATCTCAGTGAGGGGGATTACTGACAGAGGGGAAATCAGCATCTCAGCTATGGGTCAAATAATGATTGATAAATATTGCAAACCACTTCCCTAGTTTTGAAATCGACATTTCAATTTGTATAGCTCCATATCAGGAGTGCATTTTAACAACCTTATCTAGTTGTACTTTGCATATTTTGGTCTGTACAGAAAATCATTTGTCCCTGTATTTTGTATTGCATAAATGCATTTCATTAATAATGTTTCTGCTGATTCTCTGCTAGATTTAAATTTGAATCTGTACTTCATATGATTTATCAAGAGTAACGTTCCAATATTGATTCCTCGGGAACATAACTGACCCTCCTACTAGTCTGAGCAGCCATGGCCCAGTTCACTCCATCTTCTGTCTTTTCCCCAATGTCATAATCACAATTTAATTGAGTGCAGTAAATGATACTTCATCTCAGTTCATTAATATCGATAACATCAACAGCATGACCTACACCTGCCTTCTCTGATTCTGGAATAACAATCTGAATTGTTAACATATCCTTACCTTTTGCTTATTATAAACACACGTTTTCTTAGTCACATTTTGCCATCAGATAATGGACAAAAGATGTAATTTCGATATTTTACTGATATTGCAATGGCTGATCAGTAGTTACAGGATTTATTGCTCCATTTATGAGCAGAGAAGCATGCTTATGTTCCATGAAACCTCTGGCATTACTTCCATATCCAAGGTAGACTGAATGATTACACACAATCAATCTGCCATCTTCAACGTTCCTTCCTTCAATCATACTCAAATATCACATCTAGAATGCATAAATATTCAAAGTTATTTTGAATTTTTATAAAACTTTATTGAATTCAAAGGGGTTTACTGAAGCTATTTGTTCAGCGATTGTGATTATGTCAGTCTCGATGGATCCTTTGCGTCCTCGAGAGTTTCTCTGTTCTGTAAATAGGGGAATGCTTTCAGTGTTTTGTTCCATAGTATGAGCGGGAGCATGACCGACAGCAATAACAGGGATCAGCAGCTCCAGAGAGAGGGGGATGAGAGATCAGAATCTGGGAATATTAGCCTAGAATGTTCTAACAACGGATTGGAATCTGAAAACGTGAGACTGGAATGTTCCAACAATGGATCAGACTCTGGGAACATTAGACTGAAATGTTCCAACAATGGATAGGTGTTTATCCTTGGGTCTTTACTGGCTTTCCCAGCTTTGGATATCATTAGCATCGCAGATTGAAGATGTACTGATGGTTATTCAAGCTGGTTACTATCCTATCCTTGCTATAGTTGGTGTTCCTGGTACGTCCCTCGAGCTGTCCAGTGAAACTGTCTGAACGAAATTGATGCTCATGATGTGTAGATTTTGGGAGGGTGCAAGTCCCCGTTTTCTGTTCCAATCAAAGAATCCATTCCTTAGAAATTATAACGAGCAAATTACTATTTACAAATTACTCACCAAAATGTGAGAATGAAACAGACTGTTATCAACCACATTGATTCATTTTCTCCTGAAAAGTTTGCATCTCCATATCCCCCCACACACCAATCCTGTCCAGTGCCACCACTCAGATGTCCCAGTCTCTTCCTCAGCCTCAGTGCAACTCCAGAATAAACCATCGTTTGTGCCTTTGGTAATTCCGGATATATCTGTTTCAAGTGCCTTCTTACCATGTGTCCATTGCAATATAATTGTACTTGAGATACTTAACTTATTCTCTGCACAAAAACTGAAAGAGGGGAAGACTGTATATAGTAGTCACGTCATTGGCTCGTAATCTAGAGCCACATAATAATAATCTATTGATATCTGCATGCCTCATGTCCTTTAGAGAAAGGGCAATGGGTCATCCTTCCCTGGTCAGGCCTTTGCGTCACTGCAAAACCATAGCAATGTGTTTTACTCTTTACTGACCTGTGGAACAGCTGAATCAGCCACTCAGTTCAAGATAGGCATAACATGCTGGCCTGACCAGGGCTGCAAACATCCCGTGAGGGCAGAACAAAAGGAAAGATAGCTCCCTTCCTCTGCCTTTATCCCATATTCCTGCAGATGATTTCCATTCAAGCAGGGGGCCATTTGTAGTTTTAGATGGATTCTTTGTAATTGAATCTCTCCCCGAGAGTGATGTCCATTCTACATAGGCACGTCTGGTGCTGGCTTTATTGATGCTGACCTACAGATGGAAGGATGTTTTAAATTCCACATCAGTGGCATTGCATGGTAAATGAATGATTTCCTGTGTCACACACACACAAAAACGGAACCAGCTGAGTAGTGAAACGAATTATTGCGACCAAACCTGAGAGTGTTGTTGAGGCAGTATTTGGGGCATTGTGGGCAGATTTGCTCTCCTTTATAAGGGGTGATCTCCTTACCACAGGCAGAGTAAACAGGGGTTCCACGAAATTAATCCCTGGGATAATGGCATCATGAGGAGTGAGTGAAGGTTGATATGTAACGCTGTGAGAGAATAAGAGGTGATTGCATTGAAACCTGGGGGATGGGCAATCACTCATTATATTCTAAACAGACAATGAGAAGGTCATAGATTCTATGACTGTTGTTTCAATCTGGATAGTTTAAGTGCCTCTGAGGACGTTATGCCCACGTACCCCAACCCCCATTCCCCATGGCGATTGAGGGAGACAGTGAGGTCAAAGCTTTGAATAAACTTTCACTACATTGATACAATGCAGTTGGCGTGTGATACTGCACTGAATGTCATATTATTGAACACCCCGACAGCAGCCACAATACCTTCATTCTAAAAACGTTAACTATTCCCACCAGCTTCTGACCTTCATGAAGAACATGAATCCATCTTCTCAGAGATGCAAGGTGCTTCCTTAAGGTTTAGACCGTAAGGCAATAAGGTTTAGGAGGAGAAATGATGCCAGTTAGCCCATCGAATCTGCTCCATCATTCAAACATCGCTGATCGGTTTTTCAAACCTATTCTCCAAATTTCTCTTCATAAGTCCTCATCCCCTGGATAAACAAGAACCTATCTATCACCATCTCAAATATACTCAATGACCTGGTCCCTACAGATTTCTGTGGTAATAAGTTTCAAAGATTCACCACTCATTAAAGAAGTTTCTCCTTATCATTGTTCTAACAGGTATTCCCTTTAAGCTAATTCTGTTCCCTCGGGTCATCATCTCTCCTACCAATGGAAAAATGTTAACAACATTCACTCTGTCCAGGTCATTCAGTATTCTGTATGTTTCAATTACATTCCCTCTCATCCTTCTAAGCTTTATCGAGTACTGACCCAGAGCCCTCAAACATGCTACATACAATAAGGTTTTCATTCCTACGACAATTCTCGAGAAGATCTTGTGAACACGCTCCAGGGCCAGTACATCCTTCCTGAGATATGGGGCTCAAAAGTGCGTGCAATACGCCAAATGTTGACTGACCAGAGCCGTATGCAGCCTGTTCTGTGTTCAATTTATCTCGTAATAAACGCCACCCATAATAAAAACAATTGGCCTCCTAACTACTGCCTCAAACTGAAAGCTTACCTTGAAAGGACCCTGCACCAGAACTCCCAAGTCCCTTTGCACTTCAGATTTCTGAATTTTCTCCTCATTTAGAAAACAGACTATGCCTCGATTCTTCATGTCAAAGTGCATGCCATCACACTTTCCGATTTTGGAATGCATCTGCCGATCTCTTTACGTGTCCAAATCTTTCGGCAGCCTCTCTGCCTCCTCTATACGATCTTTCCCTCTACGTATCTTTGTAACATATGCAAACTTAGCCAGAGTGCCCTCAGTTCCCTCATGTAGATTGTGAACGTAACAACTAAAAAGTTACGATTCCAACACTGTGCCTTGCTGACCACCACTTGTCACTGGCTGCCATTCTGAGAAGGACCATTTCATCCCCACTCTCTGCTTTCTTCTAGACAGACACACTTCCATCTATGCCACTACCTTGCCTTTAACACCACGGACCATTATCATACTCAGTAATCTCCTGTGTGACACGGTTTCAAAGTCCTGGTTGAAGTCCAGGTGGATAAGATCCATTGGCTGTACTTGGTCGAGCCTGCTCATTCCCTCTTCAAAGAATTCCAATAGATGTGTCATGTGTGAAATTCCCTTGATGAAGCCATGCTGACTTTGTCCTATTTTACCAATCATTTCTAAGTATTCAGAAATCTCATCCTTCACAATGGATTCCAGGATCTTACCAACGACCGACGTCAAGCTATTCATTGTAGATTTTTTTTTGTCTTTTTCCCTCTCTCTGCCCTTCTCTCCCTTCCCCTCTCTCTCTTTCCGCTTCTCTCTCTTCCCCTCTCTCTCTTTCCCAATCTCTGTCACCCCCACCTCTCCCTCACTCACCTCTCTCTCCACCACCTCTCTCTCTCGCCTACATCTCTAGCTCCACCACCATTGCCTCTCCCCCGCTTCTCTCTCTCCCATCTCTCTCTCTCCCCGCTCTCGCCCCCTTCCCTCGTCCGCTCTCTCTCTCCCTCGGTCTGTCCCCTCTCTCTCTCATCTCTCTCTCATCTCTCACTCGCCCCTCTCTCCCTCTCTCTCTCCCCCTCTCTCTCTCTCTCTCTCCCCCTCTCTCTCAACCCACTCTCTCTGCCTTCCCTCTTTCCCCTAGTTCTCTCTACTCCCTTCTCTCCCCTCCCTCTCTCCCTCTCTCGCACCCCTCTCTCGACCCCCTCTCTCTCTCTGCCCTTCCCTCTCTCCCCTCATTCTGTCAACTCACTCTCCCTCCCCCTCTCATTCCCTCTCACTCCCTTGCTCTCCCCGCGCTCTCACCCTCTCACTCTACCCCCTCTCTCTACCCCTCAATCTGTCTCCCCCTCTATCTTCACTTACTCTCTCCCCACTCTGTCACCGAACCTTCTCCCCTCTCTCTCCCTCTCTCATTCCCTCCGTCTCTCACCCTTTCACTCTCCCCCACTCTATCCCCCACTGTCTCCCTCACTCTCCACCCCCTCTCCCACACTCTCTCCCCACACTCACCTCCCCCACTTACTCACCACACTCTCCAGCCCCTCTCTCTCCCCTTCCTCCCTCTCCCTCTGCCCTCTCTTCCCCACTCTCTCCCCCATTCACTCCCCCATTCTCTTCTCCAGTCGCTCCCCCACTCTCTCCCCATCTCTCCCCCTCTCTCTCCCCCTTTCTCTCTCGCCCTTTCTCTCTCCGCCACTCTGTCGAGCACCCCACTCTCTACCCCCTCTCCCACACGCTCTCCCCACACTCATTTCCCCCACTCACTCCGCCCACTCTCCAGCCCCTCTCTCTCCCCCTCCTCCCTCTCTCTCTGCCCCCTCTTCCCCACTCTCTCCCACCATTCTCTCCCCCATTCCCTCCTCCAGTCTCTCCCACACTCTCTCCCCATCTCTCCCCCTCTCTCCCCAACTCTGTCGCACCCCCTCTCTCTCTCCACCTCTCCCCTATCTCCCCGCACCACTCTCTCTCTCTCTTCCTCTATCTCTCCCCCTCTCTCCCCCTCACTGTCCCACCCTCTCTCTCCCCTCTCTATCTCCACCTCTCTCTCACCTCTCACTTCCCGCTCTCTCCCCCTCTCTCCCCCCTCTCTCCCCCCTCTAACCCTCTCTCTCTCCCCCTCTCTCTTTCCCACTGTCTCTCTCCCCCTCTGTCTCTATCTCGACCCACTCACTCTCCCTTACTCGCTCTCCCCCACTCTCTTGGCCCTCCCTCTCTCCCTCTCCCTCTGTCCCCTTCTCTCTCTCCCACTCCCTCTCTCCCCCTCTCTCGCCGTTTCTCTCACCCCACTTCTCTCCCACTCTCTTTTTTTTTCCTTTTCACTACTGCACTTATATAACCCTGTCTCTCTACCCTTTCTCTCTCTCTCGTCTCTCTCCCCTCTATCTCTCCCCTCTCCATCTTCTCTCTCCCCTCTCTTTGTCTCCGCTCTCTCCGTCTCCCCGCTCTCCATCTCCCCCTCTCTGTCCCCACTCTCTCCCCACTCTCTGACGCTCCCCCTCTCAAACCTCTCTCAATCCCCTCGACACCTCTTCCCCCTCTCTCCACCCTCGCCCCTCTCTCTCCCCCTCTCTCTCCCCCTCTCTCTCCCCACTCTCTCTCCCCCACTCACCCCCCACCCACTCTCTCTCCCCCTCTCTCTCTCCCCTCCTTCCCCCACTCTCTCTTTCCCCCTCTCTCGCCCCCAATCTCTCGCCCCACTCTTTCCCCCTCTCTCTCCGCCCTCTCTCACTCCCCCCTTTCTCTCCCCTGTCTCTCTCCCCTCTGTCTCCCGTCTCTCTCTCCCCCTCTTTCCCTCTCACCCCCTCTCCCTCCCCACTCCCTTCTCTCCCCTCCCTCTCACCCTCTCCCGCACCCTTCTCTCGACCCCCTCTCTCTCTCTGCCCTTCCCTCTCTCCCCTCACTCTGGCTCCTTACTCACCCTGCCCCTCTCATTCCGTCTCACTCCCTTGCTCTCCCCGCGCTCTCACCCTCTCTCTCTATCCCCTCTCTCTACCCCTCACTCTCTCTCCCCCTCTCTCTTCACTAACTCTCTCCCCACTCTGTCACCGAACCTTCTCCCCTCTCTCTCCCTCTCTCACTCTCCGGTCTCTCACCCTCTCACTCTCCCCCCACTCTATCCCCCACTGTCTCCCTCACTCTCTACCCCCCCTCTCCACACTCTCTCCCCACAATCAACTCCCCCACTCACTCACCCCACTCTCCAGCCCCTCTCTCTCCGCTTCCTCCCTCTCTCTCTGCCCCCCTCTTCCCCACTCTCTCCCCATTCACATCCCCCATTCTCTTCTCCAGTCGCTCCCCCACTCTCTCCGAATCTCTCCCCCTTCTCTCTCCCCCTTTCTCTCTCGCCCCTTCTCAGTCCCCCACTCTGTCGCGCCACCCCACTGTCACCCACCAATCTAGCCCCCCCCCGCTCTCACAACCATTCACTCGTCCGCTCTCATTCTCTCCCCCTCTCTCTCCACCTCTCCCCACTCTCCCTCTGTCTGTCCCCCTCTCTCTCCCCCTCACTCTCCCGCTCTCTCTTCCCCTTTTCTCTCCACACTCTCTCTCTTTCTGCCCCCTCTCCCGCTCTCTGGACCCCTCTGTCTCCCCACTCTCTCTCTCACCCGTCTTTATCCCCCCGCTCTTCCCCTCCATCTCCCTGTTCTCTCTACTCCTCCCTCTCCCCTCTCTCTCTCCCTCTCTCGCCCGCTTTCTCACCCGCTTCCTCGCTCACTTCATCTCCCTCCGTCTCTCTCTCTCCTCCGTCTCTCCCCTTTCCTTCCCTCTCCCCCCTCTCTCTCCCCCCTCTCTCTCAACCCCCCCTCCCCTCACTCTCCCTCTCTCTCCACACGCTCTCCCCCTCTCTCTCCCCCGTCTGCCCCCGCTCTCTCACCCCCACTCCCTCACCAACCTCACTCCCCTCTCTCTCGCCCTCTCTCTAACCCTTACTCTACCCTATCTCTCCCACTCTCTCTCCCTCTCATTTTCCCGTTTTCTCTTCTTCCCTTTCTCTCCACACTCTCTCTCTCTGCCCCCCTCTCCCCCTCTCCCGCGCTCTTCGCCACCTCTATCATCACCCCCTCTCGCCCCCTCTCTCTAGCCCTGTCTCTCTCCCCCTACGTCCAATCTACCCGTCTCTCTCCACTCTCTCCCCCCTCTCTCCCCCTCCCGCTTTCCCTCTCTCTAACCCCTCTCTCGCCCCCCCCACTCTCTCCTCCACTCTCTGCCCTCTCTCTCTCACACCCCTGCTCTCTCACCACCGCTCTCTCACCCCCCTCTCTCTCACCTCCCTCTCTCCCCTCTCTCACCCTCTCTTTCTCTCTCTCGCCCTCTCTCTCACCCTCCATCTCTCCCCCCTCTCTCTCCCCATCTATCCCCCCTTCCCTCTTCCCCCTCTCTCTCCACACTCTCTCCTCACCACTCCCTCCCCTCTCTCTCTCACCACCCTCACTCACCTCCACACTCTCCCATCTCTTTTCCCCCCACTTTCTCCCCCCACTCTCTGCTCCCTCTCGCCCGCCCTCTCTCCCCCCTCGCTCTCCCACTTCTCCCTCCCCTCTCTCACCCCCCTCACTCACCTCCAAAATCTCCCCATCTCGCTTCCCCACTTTCTCCCCCCGCTCTCTGCCCCCATCCCTCCTGCCCTCTCTCCCCTCTCTCCCATCGCTCCCCCTCCCTCTTTCTCCCTCTCTCTCTCACGCCCCTCACACACCCCCCCACGCTCTCCCCATCTCTCTTCCCCCCACTTTCTCCCCCCGCTCTCTGCTCCTTCTCTTCCGCCCTCTCTCCCCTCTCTCCCCCCCTCGCTCTCCCTCCCTCTCTCCCCCGTCTCTCTTCCTTCCCTCTCCTTCTCTTTCCCACACTCCCTTGCCCCTTCTCCCTTGCCTCCTCTCCTTCCCCCCTTTCGCCATCCTTCTCTCGCCCCTATCTCTCTGCCCGTCTCTCTGCTCCTCTCTCTCCCCTCACTCTGTCACATCACTCTTCCTCCGTCTCTCACTCCCTCCCTCTCTCACCCCCTCTCTCCCCCTTCTCTCTCCCACTCTCTCTCCCCCTCGCTCCACTCCCTGTCTCTCTTCCCCCTCTCTATCTCTCTCTACCGCCTGTCTCTCTTCCCTCTCCTTCCCCACTCTCCCCCTCTTCTCTCACCTTCTGTCTCCCCTTCTCTAACGTTTCTCTCAGCGTCTGTTTCAGCACCTCTCTCTCGCACCCTCTCTCTCTCTCTCTCCCCTCTCTCTCTTCAATAAATCTCTCCCCCACTCTGTCACCTAACTCTCTCCCACTCTCTCTCACTCCCTCCCTCCCTAACCCTCTCCCTCCACCCCACTCTCTCTCCCCCCACTCTCTCTCCCCACTCACTCCCCCACTCTCTCCCCACTCACTCCCCCACTCTCTCTCCTTCCACACTCTCTCGCCACTCTCTCTCCCCCACTCTCTCTCCCCTCTCTCTCTCCCTCCATTCTCTGCCCCCCTCTCTCTGTCTCCCTCCCTCTGTCCGCCTCACTCTCTCCCCCTCGCTCTCCTCTCTCTCTCCCCCGACTCTCCCCTCTCTGTCTCCTCCTCTCCCGCCTGTAACCCCTCTCTCCTCTCCCCTTCTCTCCCCCTCCCTCTCCCCCGTCTCTCTAACCACTCTTTCATGCTCTCTCTCGATCCCCATTTCTCTTTACCCTGCTCACCCTCTCTCTGTACCCCTCAAACTCTTTCTCCCCCCTCGCTCTTGACTAACTCTTTCGCCGAAATCTCTCGCCTCTCTCTCTCTCTCCGCCTCTCACTCCCCCACTCTCTTCCACCACTCTCACCCCCTCTCTGTCGACCTCTCTCCCCCTCCCTCGCACCTTCCTCTCCCTCCCCCTCTCTCACACCGTAACTCTCCCCCTCTCACTCTCCTCTCTCTCTCTCCCCGACTCTCTCCCCATCTCGCTCTTCTCTCTCTGCCCCCACTCTCACCCCCTTTCTGTCCCCCCTCTCTCTCCCCCTCTCTCTCCCACTATATCTGCCCCCTCTCTCTCACCCCCGGCTCTCTCACCCCGCTCTCTCACCACCCTCCCACCCCTCTCTCTCCCCCCTCTCCCCTCCATCTCTCCCGTGCACGTTCCTCTCCCTTCACCCCCTCGCCCTGTCTGTCCCCCTCCATCTCCTCTCTCTCTTTCCCCTCTCTCTCCGCATCTCTCTCCCCCCACTCTCTCTCCCTCTCTCTCCCCCACTGTCTGCCCCCTCTCTCTCACCCCCGGCTCTTTCACCCCTGCTATCACCACCCTCCCTCCGCCTGTCTCCCTCTCTCTCCCCTCCTTCTCTCCCTCTCTCTCTCACTCTCACTGTCCCGCTCTCTTTTCCCCCCCTTTTTATCCCCACTCCCTCTCTATTCCCCCTCTCTCCCCTCTCTCGACCCCCTCTCTCAGCCCCCACTCTAGCCCCCTCTCTCACACCGTCTCTCCCGCCTCTCCCCGTCGCTCTACCGATTTCTCTCCCCTCTCCCCCTCTCTTTCCCCCTCTCTACCTCTCTCTCGCCCCCCACTGTCTCCCCCCTCTCTCTAACACCCCGCTGTCTTACTATCGCTCTCTCACCCCCTCCCTCACCTCCCTCTCTCCCCTCTCTTTCACTCTCTCGCCCTTTCTCTCCCCTTCTACCGCTCCCCCTCTCTCTCTCTCCCTCTCAATCTCCCGCTGTCTCTTCCACCTTTCTCTCCACACTCTCTCTCTCTGCCCCCTATCTCACCTGTCTCTCTCCCCTCTCTCTCCCTGATCGATCTTACCCCTATTTCTCCCCACTCTCTCTTTCTGCCCCCTCTCTCTCCCCCTCACCCCCTGTACCCCCTCTCTTACCACCCTCTCTCGCCCCGTCTCTTGCCCCCACTCTCGCCCCCCCTCTCTCTCCCCTCTCTCTACCCCTCTCTCTCGCATCCTCTAACTCCCCCCTCTCTCTCCTTTCTCTCACCCCCTCTCTTCCCCCCTCGCCCGCCTCTCTCCCCCTCTCGTGCCCCTCTCTCCCCTTACTCTCCCTCTCACTCTCGCCATCTCTTTCCCCATCTCTCTCCCCATCTCTCTCCCCTGTCTCTCCCTGCGCTCTTTTGCCACACTCTCACCCCCTTTCTGTTCCCCCTCTCCACCTCCCTCGCCCCCTTCGTCTCCATCCCCCTGTCTCTCTCCCCCTCTCCCCGTCGCTCTCCCCGTCGTTCTCCCCGTCGCTCTCCCCCCTCTCTCCCCCTCTCTCACTCTCTCTCTCCCCCTCTCTTTCCCCCCTCGTTTCCCCTCTGTCTCCACCTTTCTCTCCTCCTCCCCCTCTCTCTCTCCCCTCTCTCTCATTCCCCGCCTCTCTCTCTTCCCCCTCTCGCCCCCCTCCCCTTCTCTCTACCGTCTCTCTCAGCCACACTCTCGGCACATCTCTCTCTCACCCCCTCTCGCTACCCCTGACTCTCTCTCTCTCCCCACTCTCTTCACTAACTCTCTCCCCTACTCTGTCACCCACTCTCTCCCCTCCTTCTCTCCCCCTCTCTCTCTTCCCCTCTCTCTCTCCCTCCACTCCCTGTCCCACACTCTCTTTCCCACTCTCTCTCCCCTCTCTCTCACTCCCTCCCTCCCTAACCCGCTCCCTCCTCCACTGTCTCTCCTCTCTCTCTCTTCCCCCCCTCGCTACCCCCACTCTCTCCCCTCTATCTCCCTCTCCCTCTCTCGATTCTCTCTCCCCTTTCCTCTGTCCACCTTCCTCTGGCCCTCTCCCTCTGTCCCTCACTCTATCCTATGTCGCTCCAGCCCAACACTCCCCTCTCTCTCCCTCCACTCTCTGTCCCCCTCCTTCTTCACCCCTCTGTCCGCCTCACTCTCCTCTCTCTTCCCCCACTCTCCACACTCTCTCCCCCACTCTCACCCTCTCTCCCTCTCCCCCCTTACCCCTCTCTCTACCCTACTCTCTCACCTCCTCTCTCTCTATCCCCTCTCTCTTCCCACTCTCTCTCCCCCACTCTCTCTCCTCTTTCTCCCCTCTCTCTCCCCCCGCTCTCACCCTCTTTCTGTCCCGCCTCTCTCACCCTCCCTCGCACCTTCCTCTCCCTCCCCCTCTCTCGCCCCGTCACTCTCCCCCTCTCACTCTCCTCTCTCTCTCCCCCACTCTCTCCCCTCTCTCTCCCCGCTCTCACCATCTTTCTGTCATCCCCCTTTCACCCACCCTCGCAACTTCCTCTCCCTACCCCTCTCTCTCCCCGTCTCTCCCCCCTCTCCCTGTTGATCTCCCCATCTCTCTCCCCTCTCTCTTCCCTCTCTCTCCCCCACTCTCCCCCTCTAACTCCTCTCTCCCCTCCCCTTCTCTCCCCCTCCCTCTCCTCCTCTCTCCCTCCCCCAATTTTACCCCACTCTCTCCCCACACTCTCTCTCCCCTCCCTCTCCCCTCTCTCTCTCCCCCTCTCTTTCTCCCTCCACTCTCTGTCCCCCTCCCTCTGTCCACCTCTCTCTCCTCTCTCTACCCCTACTCTCCCTCTCCCCTCCCTCTCCCCTCCCTCTCCCCTCTCTCTACCCCACTCTCTCACCTCCTCTCCATATCCCGTCTCTCTCTACCCCACTCACCCTCTCTCTCCCCTCTGTATCTCCCCATCTATCTCTCTCTCGATTCTCTGTCCCCCTCCCTCTGGCCCCCTCCATCTGTCCCCCACTCTCTCTCCTTTCTCTTTCCAACCCGACTCTCCACTCTCTCTCCCCCACTCTCTCCCTCTCTCTCCCCTCTCTCTCTCCCGCTCTCTCTCTCCCTAAATTCTCTGTCCCCCTCCCTCTGTCCCCCTCCCTCTGGCCCTCTCCCTCTCCTTCTCTCTCCCCTGACTCTCCCCTCTCTCTCCCCTACTCTCCCCCTCTATCCCCTCTCTCCCCTCCCCTTCTCTTCACCCTCCCTCTCCTCCTCTCTCCCTCCCCCACTCTCTCCCCGCACTGTTTCTCCCCACTCTCTCTCCCCAATGTCTCCCTCACTCTCTCCCCACACTCTCTCTCCCCTCATTCTTTCCCCCTCCTTCTCTCCCCCTCTCTCTTCCCTCTCTCTCCCTCCACTCTCTGTCCCATTCCCTCTTCCCCCCGACCGCATCTCTCTCCTCTCTCTCCCCCACTCTCCCCCCTCTCTCCCCCACTCTCACCCTCACTCTCTCTCCCCTCCCCTCTCTCTACCCCAGTCTCTCACCTCCTTTCTCTATCCCGTCTCTCTCTACCCCGCTCACTCTCTCTCGCTCTTCCCCTCAAACTCTCTCTCACCCTCTCGCTCTTCACTATCTCTGTCACCTAAATCTCTCCCCTCTCTCTCCCACTCACACTCCCTCCCTCTCTCACCCTCTCACTCTCCCCCTCTCTCCCCGCGCTCTCTCCCCCTCTCTCACCCCCTTTCACCTTCCCTCACCCTCCCTCGCTCCCTTCCTCTCCCTCCCTCCGTCTCTCTCCCAGTCTCCCCCCGTCTCTCTCTCCCCCCGTCTCCCCCCTTTCCCCCACACTTCCCCCACTCTCACCCCCATCTCTCTCCCCACTCTGTCGCCTCATCTCGCCCACTCTCTCCCCGTCGCTCTCCCCGTCTCTCCCCCACTCTCTCCCTCCATCTCCCCCTCCCCTCTCTCTTCCCACTCTCTCTTCCCCCACTCTCTCCCCTCTGTCTTCCCTCTCTCTCCCCCCGTCTCACCCTCTTTCTGTCCCCCTCCCTCACCCTCCCTCGCACCTTCCTCTCCCTCCCCCTCTCATCCACGTCTCTCCCCCTCTCCCTGTCGCTCTCCCCGTCTCCCCTCTCTCCCCTCCCTCTCCCATCTCTCTCTCCCCCTCTCTCTTTCCCCACTGTCTCCCACTCTCTTTCTCCCTCGCGCTCTCCCCCACTCTCTCGCCCTCCCCGTCTCTCTTCCCTCTCGCTATCACTCTCTCTGCTGCCTCTCACTCTTCCTCCTCTCTCCACACCCCTCTCACCCTTCTCTCACCCTCTCCCCTACTCTCACCCCTTCTCTCTACCGTTTCTCTCTCACCCCCTCTCTCTACACCTCTCTCCTACCAACACTTTTCCCCCCCTCTCTCTTCCCCTCTCTCTTCACTAACTCTCCCCCACTCTGTCACCTAAATCTCTCTCCTCTCTGTCACTCCCTCCCTCCCTAACCGTCTCCCTCCCCCACTCTCTCCCCCACTCTCTCCCCGCACTCTCTCTCCCCACTCTCTCTCCCCACTCTATCCCCCACTCTGTCCCCACACTCTTTCCCCCCTCCCTCTCTCCCCTCTCTCTCCCCATCTCTCTCACTCCACTCTCTGTCCCGCTCCGTCTGTACACCTCTCTCTCCTCTCTGTCCCCCACTCTCCCCCTTTCTCCGCCTCCCTTTCTCTCCTCCTCCCTCTCCCCTCTCTCTCTACCCCCACTCTTTCACCTCCTCTCTCTACCCTCTCTCTCTACCCTGCTCACCCCCTCTCTCGGCTCCCAATCTCTCTCTCCCCTTCTCTCTTTCCTAACTTTTTCTCCCACTCTGTCGCCTAAATCTCTCCCACTCTCACTCCCTGCCTCTCTCATGCTCTCACTCTCCCCCCCGTCTCTCTCATCTCTCTCCCCCACTCTCCTTCCCCAAACTCTCCCCCAATCTCTTCACCCACTCTCACACCATCTCTGTCGCCTTTCTCTTCCCCCCTTTCTCTCGTCCCCCTCTTTCTCCATTGTCTCCCCCAATCTCACTCCCCCTCTTCCTCTCACCTTTCTCTGCCCCCTCCTCTCCCCACACCCCCTTGTCTTTCCCCTTTTCTCAACCCCCACTCTCTCCCTCTCTCTCTCCCCCTCTCTCTCACACCCTCTCTCTCACACCCTCTCTCTTCACACTCTCACTCTCCCCCTCCTCCTCTCTCTCACCCCTCTCTCACACCCTCCCTCTCACACCATCTCTCTCACACCCTCTTTCTCCCCCTCCCTCCCGCCTAACGCCAAACTCTCTCTCTAAACTCTATCCGCCTTTCTCTCCCCCCTTCTCTGTCCCGTCTCTCTCGCCTCCTCTCTCTCTCCCCATCCTTTACCCGCCACTCTCTCTCGCCCCCTCTCTCTCCCCCTCTCTCCCCACTCTCTCTAGCCCTCTCTCTTTCAACCCCTCTCTCTCGCCACACTCTCTCTCGTCCCCTCTCTCTCGCCCATCTCTCTCGCCCCCTCTCTTTCGCCCCCTCTCTCTAAGCCCCTCTCTCCACCCATCTCTCACCACCTATCTCTCTTCACCCATTTCTCTCCCCTCTCTCTCCCTCTCTTCCACTCTATCACCCCTCTCTCTCACCCTTCACTCTCTCCCCCCTCTTTGTCCCCCTCTCGCCTCTCCTTCTTATCTCTCTCTATCACCCTTTCTCTCTCCTCCCACTCTCTCCCCTCTCTCTAACCCCTCTCTCTCCCCACCTCTCTTGCCCCTCTCTCTCGCCTTTCTCTCTCAACCCCTCTCTCTCTCCTCCACTCTCTCCCCCACTCTCTCTGCCTCACACTCTCTCCCCCTCTCTCTCCCACTCTCTCTCTCCCCCTCTCACACCCCTCTCTCCAGCCTCTCTCTCCCCGCTCTCTCTCACCCCTTCTCTCTCCCGTCTCTCTCTCCCCTCTCTCTACCCCTCTCTATCCCCCTCTCTCCAGCCCTCTCTCTTCCCTTCTCTCTCCTCCGTCTCTCCACATCTCTCTCCCCTCTCTCTCCCTCTCTCCCACTCTATCACCCCTCTCTCTCCTCCCTCACTCTCTCCCCCTCTCTTTACCTCCCTCTGTCTCTCTCCCTTCTCTTGCGATCCCTCTCCCCTCTCCAACTCCCCTTTCTATCTCCCCTCTCTCTCACCCCTCTCTACCCCCTCTCCCCCTCTCTCTCCCCTCCCCTCACCCCCTCCACTCTCTCGACCGTTCTCTCGCCCCCCTCTCTCGTCCGCCTCCCTCGATCCCGTCCCTCTGCCCCGTCTCTACTCCCCTCTCCCTGCCGCTCTCTCTCCCCCTCTCTCTCTCCCTCAGTCTGTCCAGCTCATTCTCTCCCCTCTCACTCCCCTTCTCCCCCTCTCTCTCCCTCGCCCCTCCTTCTTATCCGCTTTCCCACTTGCTCTCTACCCCCTCTCTCTCTTCCCCTTCTCTCTCCGCCCTCTCTCTCCACGCCTCTCTCTCTATACCATCTCTCCTCCTCCACCTCCCTTTCCCCCTCACTCCCTCTCTCTCAACCCCTCACTCCCTCTACCCTCTCTCTCTCTTCCCCTAAATCTCTCTTCATTAACTCTCTCACCCAACTCTGTCACCGAACTCTCTCCCCTCTCTCTCTCCCTCTCTCATCCCTTCCCTCTCTCAATCCATTCCCTCACTCACCCTCTCACTCTCCCCCTTTCTCCCTCCCCGTCTCCCCTCTCATCTCACCGCGCTCTCCTGC
Source organism: Chiloscyllium punctatum (assembly GCF_047496795.1). Classification (NCBI taxonomy): domain Eukaryota; kingdom Metazoa; phylum Chordata; class Chondrichthyes; order Orectolobiformes; family Hemiscylliidae; genus Chiloscyllium; species Chiloscyllium punctatum. The sequence continues at coordinate 41,395,980 of NC_092781.1, forward strand.
TCTCTCTGCCCCCTCTCTCCCCTCTCTTCCCTCTCTCTCGCCTCCTCTCTCTCCCCTCCTCTCTCCCTCTCTCTCCACCGTCTGTCTCCCCCTCTCTCGCCGACTCTCTCCCCCGTCTCTCTCTGTCCCCCTCTCTCTCTCTGTACCCCACTCTCACTGTCCCCTAACTCTGCCCCCCTCGCACTGTCCCCGCTCTCTTTTTCCCTCCTGTCTCTCTGTTACCTCTCTCTCTGTCCCTCCTCTCTGTCCCCCTCTCTATTCCCCTCTCTCTGTCCCCCTCTCTGTCCCCCTCTCCGTTCCACTCTCTCTGTCCCCCCTCTCACTGTCCCCCCTCTCTCTACATTCCCCTCTCTCTGTCCCACCTCTCTCTGTCCCCATCCTCTCTGTCCCCCCTCCTCTCTGTCCCCCTGCTCTCTGTCCCCCTCTCTCTGAACCCTCCTCTCCCTCTGTCCCAATCTCTCTATCCACGCCTCTCTCTGTCCCCCCCTCTCTACCCTCTATCTCTGTCCCCCTCTCACTGTCCCCCTCTCTGTCCACCCTCTCTCTTCCCCCTCTTTTTACGCCCTCCCTCTCCACATCTCTCCCCTCCCTCTCTCTCCCCCTCTCTCTCTGTCCCCTCTCTCTCTGACCGCCCCTCTCTCTGTCACCCAATCTCTCTGTCCCCCTCTCTCAATGTCCCCTCTCTCTCCGTGGCACTCTCTCTGTCCCCTTTCTCTGACCCCCCTCTGTCTGTCGCCCCTCTCTCGCCGTTCTCCTCTCTCTGTCCCCCCTCTTTCTGTCCCTCTCTCTCTCCATTCCCCTCTCTCTGTCCCCTCTCTCTCTGTCTCCCCACTCACTGTCCCCCTCTCTCTGTCCTCCTCCTCTCTGTCACTCACTCTCTGTCCTCCCTCTCTCTGTCTTCCCTCTCTCTCCGTGGCCCTCTCTCTGTCCCCTTTCTCTGTCCCCCCTCTCTCTGTCCCCCCCTCTCTCCATTCTCCTCTCTCTGTCCCCCCTCTCTCTCCGTTCTCCTCTCTCTCCATTCCCCTCTTTCTGTCCCCTTTCTCTCTCTCCGTTCTCCTCTCTCTGTCCCGCTCTCTCTCCGTTCTCCTCTTTGTGTCCCCTCCCTCTCTGTCCCCTCTCTCTCTGTCCTCCTCCTCTCTGTCACTCACTCTCTGTCCTCCCTCTCTCTGTCTTCCTTCTCTCTCCGTGGCCCTCTCTCTGTCCCCTTTCTCTCTCTCCCCTCTCTCTGTCCCCCTCTCTCTCCCTTCTCCTCTTTGTGTCCCCTCTCTCTCTGTCCCCTCTCTCTCTGTCCTCCTCCTCTCTGTCACTCACTCTCTGTCCTCCCTCTCTCTGTCTTCCTTCTCTCTCCGTGGCCCTCTCTCTGTCCCCTTGCTCTCTCTCCCCTCTCTCTGTCCCCCTCTCTCTACGTTCTCCTTTTTGTGTCCCCCCTCTATCTGTCCCCCTCTCTCTCCATTCCCCTCTTTCTGTCCCCCACTCTTTGTTCCCCCCTCACTCCGTTCCCCGCGCTCTCTGTCCCCGCTCTCTCTGTCACCCATCTCTCTCCGTTCCCCTCTCTGTCCGCCCTCTCTCTCTTTTCGCCCTCTCTCTCCGTTCCCCTCTCTCTGCCCCCCATCTCTATCCCCCCTTCCTCTGTTCCCGTCTCTCTCAGTCCCTCTCTCTCTCTGTCCCCCTCTCTTCCCCCCTTCCTCTGACCCCCTCTCTCTGCCCCCTCTCTCTCCCGTTCTCACTGTCCCCCTCTCTCTGACCCCCTTTCTCTCTGTCCCCCCTCTCTCTGAACCAAATCTCTCTGACCCCCCTCTCTCTGTCCCCCCACACTCTCTGCCCCCCCCCTCTCTGCCCGGCCTCTCTGTCCACCCTCTCTGTACCCATCTCTCCCCTCTCTCTGTTCCCCCCCCCCCGTCACCCGCTCCTTGGTCCCAGCCCTCTCTCTGTCCCTCCCGCTCCCTGTCCCCCTTCTCTCTGCCCCCCTCTATCTGTCCCCCCTCTCTGTCCCCCCGTCTCTCTATCCCCTTCACTCTCTGCCCCCCTTCTCCATGTCCCCAATCTCTGTTCCCCCACTCTCTGCCCCAATCTCTCACCCCCATCTCCGTCCCTCCCCTCTCTGTCACCCTCTCTCTGTCCGCCCTCTCTCTGATCCCCCTCTCTCTTCCCCCACGTCCCGCCCTCTCGGAGCCAGCCCTCTCTATGTACCCCCTCTCTCTGTCCCCTCACTCTCTCTGTCCCCCCTTTCACTCTGTCCTCCTCTCTGTCCCCACGGTCTCTCTGTCCCCCTCTCTCTGTGTCCCCCCTCACTCCGTCCTCTCTCTGTCACCTCCCTCTCTGTCCCCCCGTTCCCCCCCTCTGTCCCCCACTCTCTCCATCCCCCACTCTCTGACGCCCTCTCTCTGTCCCCCACTCTCTCAACCCCCACTCTCTGTCTCCCTCTCTCTATCCCCCTGCTCCCTGTCCCCATCTCTCTGTCTCCCTCTCTCTATCCCCCTGCTCTCTGTCCCCCTATGTCTGTCCCCTCTCTCTGTCCCCCTCTTTCTGTTGCCCTCTCTCTGTCGCCCTCTCTCTGTCCCCCTCTCTCTCCCGTTCTCTCTGTTCCCCTCTATCTGTTCCTCCCTCTTTGTCCCCCTCTCACTGTCGCCCTCTCTCTGTCCCCCACTCTCTGTACCCCCCTCTCTCTGTCCCCCCCTCTCTGTCCCGCTCTCTCAGTCCACATTTCTCTGTCCCTCACCCTCTGCCCCCCTTTCTCTCTATCCCTCTCTCTGTGTCCCTCTCTCACTCTGTCCCCCTCTCTGTCCCCAGGCTCTCTCTGGCAACCCTCTCTCTTTTCCTCCTCTCACTCCCTCCTCTGTCTGTCACCTCCCTCTCTGTCCCCCTGTCCCCCTTCTGTCCCCCACTCTCTCCATCCCCCACTCTCTGCCCCCTCTCTCTGTCGCCCACTCTCTCCAGCCCCCACTCTCTGTCTCCCTCTCTCTATCCCCCTGCACTCTGTCCCCATCTCTCTGTTCCCCTCGCTCTGTTGCCCTCTCTCTATCCCCCTGCACTCTGTCGCCCTCTCTCTGACCCCCTCTCTCTCCCGTTCTCTCTGTCCCCCTCTCTCTGTCCCCTCATTCTTTGCCCTTCCCTCTCGCTGTCACCCTCTCTCTCTATCCGTCCCCTCTCTCTCTCTTTCTCCCCTCTCTCTGGCAACCCCTCTCTCTCTCCCCACTCTCTCACTGCCCCCCACTCTCTGTCCCCACTCTCTCTCTGTCACCCCTCTCTCTTCCCCTTTGCCCACCTTTCTCTGACCCCCTCTCCCTCTGTACCCTCCTCTCTCTGTCCACTTTTCTCTGTCACCCCCCGTCCCCCCGCTCTCTGTCCCCCTCTCTCTGCCCCCTCTCTGTTCCCAACTCTCTCTCCCCACTCTCTCTGTTTCCCCCTCTCTCTCTGTCCCCCCTCCGTCTGTCCACCCTCTGTTCCCCTCTCTCTGTACACCTCTCTCTGCCACCTCTGCTGCCCTTACTCTGTGACCCCCACTCTCTCTGTCCCCCCTCTCTCTCTGTCCCCCCTCCGTCTGTCCCCCTCTGTTTCCCTCTCTCTGTACACCTCTCTCTGCCACCTCTGCTGCCCTTACTCTGTGACCCCCACTCTCTCTGTCCCCCCACCTCTCTCTGTCTCTCCCGCTCTCTGTCCCGCTCTCTCGGTCCCCTCTCTCTCTGCCCCTACTTCTCTCTGTTCCCCCTGCTCTCAGTCCGCCCCCTTTGACCCCTTCTCTCTTTCCACCTCTCTCTGTTCCCCCCTCTCTCCGTATCCCTGTTCCCCTCAACTGCGCCCCCGTCTCTCTGTCTCCCCTCTCTTACTGTCCCCACTCTCTCTGCCCCCTCTCTCTGTCCCCCTTGTCACTGTTCCCCCTCCTGTTCCCCCTCTCTCTGTCCACCCTCTCTCTGTACCACCTCTCTCTGTCCTACCTCTCTCTATGCCCCCTCTCTCTGTCTCTGCCCCCCTCTCGCTGTCCCCACTCTCTCTGTCCCCCTCGCTCAGTCCCCCTCTCTGTCCCCCCTTCTCCGTCCCAGCCCTCTCTCTGTCCCCCCTCTCATTCCCCCATTCCTCTGTCCCCCTCTCTCTCTGTCCCCCATCTCACTGTCCCCCTCTCTCTGTCCCCCCTCTCTCGTCCCCCCTCTCACTGTCCCCCTCTCTCTGTCCCCCACTTCCCCCCTTCCTCTGTCCCCCTTTCTCTCAGTCCCCCTCTCTCTCTGTCCCCCCTCTCTCTTCACCCCTTCCTCTGTCCCCCTCTCTCTCTCTGTCCCCCTCTCTCTGACCCCCCTCTCTCTGACCCCCTCTCTCTAACCCCCCTCTCTCTGTCCCCCCACTCTCTCTGTCCCCCTCTCTGCACCCCCGTCCACCCTCTCTGTACCCATCTCTCTCTCCCCTCTCTCTGTCCCCTCCTTTCTGTGTCTCCCCCCATCTCCCCCCTCCTCTGTCCCCCACTCTCTCCATCCCCCACTCTCTGTCCCGCTCTCCCTGTCTCCCTCTCTCTATCCCCCTGCTCTCTGTCCCCCTCTCTCTGTCCCCTCTCCCTGTCTCCCTCTCTCTATCCCCCTGCTCTCTGTCCCCTCTCTTTGTCTCCCTCTCTCTATCCCCCTGCTCTCTGTCCACCTCTCTCTGTCCCCTCTCACTGTCCCCCTCTCTCTGTCCCTCTCTCTCTCCCGTTCACTCTGTCCCCCTCTCTCTGTGCCCCCTTTCTCTCTGTTCCCCTCTATGTGTCCCGCCACTTTGTACCCACTCTCTCTGTCCCCTTTCTCTCTGCCCCCCTCTCTCTGTCCCCCTTTCTCTCTTTCCTCTGTGTCCCTCTCTCTCTGTCCCCCTCTCTTTCCCCAGGCTCTCTCTGTCCCCCTCTCTCTTTGTCCCTATCTCACTCCCTCCTCTCTCTGTCACCTTCCTCACTGTCCCCCTGTCACCCCTTTGTCCCCCATTCTCTCCATCCCCCACTCTCTGTCTCCCTCTCTCTGTCGCCCACTCTCTCCAGCCCTCTCTCTCTGTCTCCCTCTCTCTATCCCCTTGCTCTCTGTCCCCATCTCTCTGACCCCTCACTCTATTGCCCTCTCTCTGTCCCCCTCTTTCTGCACCCCTCTCTCTTGTTCTCTCTGTCCCCCTCTATCTGTGCCCCCTTTCTCTCTGTCCCCCTCTCTCTGTCCCCCTCTCTCTGTCCCACTCTCTCTGACCCACCTCTTTGTCCCCCTCTCTCAGTACCCTCTCTCTCTGTCCCCTTCTCTCTCCCGTTCTCTCTGTCCTCATCTCTCTCTCCCCCTCTCTCTGTCCCCCCTTTCTCTCTCTGCCACTCTCTGTCCCCATCTCTCTCTGTCCCCCTCTCAGTCCCCACGCTCACTCTGCACCCCCTCTCTGTGTCCCCTATCACTCCCTTCTTCTCTGTCACCTCCCTCTCTGTCCCCCCGTCCACCCTGTCCAGCACTCTCTCCATCCCCCTCTCTTTGTCCCCTTCTCTCTGTCCCCCACTCTTTCTATCCCCCACTCTCTGTCCCACTCTCTCTGTCCCGACTCTCTCTGGCCCCCACTCCCTGTTCCCCACTCCCTGTCTCCCTCTCTCTATCCCCCTGCTCTCTGTCCCCCTCTCTGTCCCCCTCTCTCTGTTGCCCTCTCTCTGTTCCCCTCTCTCTCCAGTTCTCTCTGTCCCCCTCTCTCTGTCCCCCTCTCTTTGCCCCCCGCTCTCTGTCTGACCCCTTTTCTCTCTATCCCCCTCTCTCTACCTCTCTGTCCCCACGCGCTCTCTGTCCCCCGTCTCTCTGTGTCCCCCTCTCACTGCCTCCTCTCTGTCACCTCCCTCTCTGTCCCCCCTGTCCCCCCGTCCACCACTCTCTCCATCCCCCACTCTCTGTCCCCCTCTCTCTATCCCCCACTCTCTCCGTCCTCCACTCTCTGTCCCACACTTTCTGCCCCCTCTGTCATTATGTCCTCCCCTATTTCTCTCTCTCTCCCTCACCTTATCTCTCCCTTGCCTTTCTCTCTCTGTCTCTCCCTGCTCCTTCTCTCTCTGTCCACCTCTCTCACCCTCGATCCCCCTACCTCGGTCTCTGTTTCTCCCCACCTCCCTCTGTTTCTCTCTGACTAAATCTCTCTCCCTCCTGCCCCTCTCTCCCTCTCTGACGCAGTCTGTCTCACTGACGCCTCCCTCTCCCTCTGCTCCAGAGACTGGGGAGGGGTGTAGTGGTTGGTGCTGTGGCTGCATGTGGTTGGAGGGGTAGTTTTGAGATGATAGAGCGATGTAGGAAGTGGGAGGAGTGGGAAAAATGGGGTAGAGACGGAATTGCGGAAGGGAGACAGATGGCAGGAGAGTGAGAGAGAGTGGAGGGGAGGGGTAGAGGAAAGAGTGGAGGCAGGTGGAGAGAGTGGGGGAGAGGAAATGAGGAGGCCAGGTTGGAGTGGGGGGAGTCAGAGGGAGTTAAACCCAGCTCCTGAGCTCAGGGCGCGGTGTCCTCCCCTTCCCTGAGGACCAGGACTTGGGGCTGAGTCTGTCTCTCTCCAGCTCAGCTTCTCCAACACAAAGACACACAACAACATCGGTCACTCTGATGCTCGGCACGTTTTAATCAACATTTTTATTGGTTACAAATGGAAGTGATGGATACAGTCAGTGGGATGGTGCCTTTTCTCACTGGACCCTGGGTTGTGAGAAACATTGAAATGTTTCCCTGTCACCCCCCTGGGGGATAAGGATGGAGAAACCAGCGCTACCCTCAGTCTGTTACCATAGCGACAGGCGGCTCCATCGCTGAAACACTGAACTGAAATGAGAAAATTCCGGATGGATTGATTAATGAGGGAATTTGATTGATGGATGGATTTGGGTGAAGGGATATTTCAGCACATTCTTCAGCTGCTGCCTGAACTTAGTCTGGGTCACGGCATAAATCGCGGTGTTTGTGCAGCAACTGAGGAGCTGCAGCATGAAGCCCAATTCCTGCACAAAGGCATGGAGATACACAGAGTGATACGCAATCAACCACATCCGTTTCCATATAGAATACAGCATGAACGTTGACCATAACAGGATGAAATTGGCCGAGATCACAAACAGTAAAATTATGGATTTTTTTCGGTTTCTCATTTCAGTGTCAGACTGAGCGTTCCCATTGGTGTCAGCGCGGAGTCTCCTGCGGGCTCTGCTGGTCACGAAAATGTGTCTAACGGTGAGAACATTGAGCAGCAGAATCAGGAGAAATGGGACACACGGGGTTAGAATGTAGTGGATGAACTCGATAGAGACCCAGACAATGGAAAGTCGAACATCGTCTGTTGCCACACAAAACCAGGGGCGGTTCTTCAGGTAATACCGAGCCTCGACCATAAAATACCAGGAAATGTTCTTTAAACAGCTCAGCACAGTCACTGCTCCCAGAACCACAGCCGCCGTTTTCTCACAGCAATATTTACTTTTCAGCTTCTGGCAACAAATGGCCACAAAACGATCAAAGGTGAAAGTGACGGTGAACCAGACAGAGCAGTCAGTGGCTGCATAAAGCAGGACGGCGTGGATATTACACACGGGGACGGAGTACCTCAGGAAAAGAAACTGTTTCGGATAAACAATGGGAATGTGTCTCAGGATCAGGTCGAGGATAATGACCAGCAGATCCGCCACTGCCATGGCCCCCAGGTAACGTCTGACACATGGAGACAATCCACAATCTTTATAAAGCAGGACGTAGATGGTCACTACGTTAACTGTGAGGAAGGAAAACAAACACATTATCCATCAGCCTGGAGGCAAAGGGACCCGTTTGATCGGGGACCCAGTGAGATTTTCAAATGTGTCCCTGTATTCAGGGATTTATTAAAATAATTGGAGCTGGAATAACAAATGGGAAGGTCAGAATTACTGACAAAAATGTGACATAAACCACAAGAAACCCTCCCTCCCCAAGCACAAAGAGACACATCCATGAGGACAGTTAGTTTCTAGAACATTCCCACACACTCGATCATTCGAGAGCAGACACAGGTCACTCCTTCCCAGTTCCTAATACGGAGAGTGGAAACGTTGCTGTCCTGAAGGATTCTCTCCTAGTTTCCTGAAGACAAACGGAGTTTGGGAATTTCTGTATTTTGTGGTCGATCCTGTGTCGTGGAGAAATGTAAACGCAGGGAAAACGTATTCCCCCCTCTAACTGCCTAATAGTCCTTCGGAACGGGATTGTCCACTTCTCCCTGGAACGGGATCTCTTCCCTCGGATTCCTAAAGTTTTTTTCAATTCACTGGAGTCCAGCCGTTCACAAACAATGTCAGGGAGAGAACGTTCTGGGTAATGTCGGTTATAGAATGTTGGGGACAGAACGTTCCGGGGAATGTCGGTTATAGAATGTTGTGGACAGAGCGTTCCGGGGAATGTCAGTTGTAGAATGTTGGGGACAGAACGTTCCGGGGAATGTCAGTTATAGAATGTTGGGGCAGAACGTTCCGGGGAATGTCAGTTGTAGAATGTTGGGGACAGAACGTTCCGGGGAATGTCAGTTGTAGAATGTTGGGGACAGAACGTTCCGAGGAATGTCAGTTATAGAATGTTGGGGATGGAACATTCCGGGGAATGACAGTTATAGAATGCTGGGGACAGAACGTTCCGGGGAATGGCAGTTATACAATGTTGGGGACAGAACGTTCCGGGGAATGTCGGTTATAGAATGTCAGGGACAGAATGTTCTGGGGAATGTCAGTTCTAGAATGTTGGGGACAGAACGTTCCGGGAAACCCCTTGATCTGTCAATCACCTTTCCCCGACTACCCACCCCACCAACATGATGTCCTGTACCTGGACACACTGTAACATTAATGGGGTGAGAGACGGAGGGTCCAATCACAGGAATGGGAACTGAAGGCATTGCCAGTTCAGCTGAAATGGTTAGATACACCACATTTTCAATCCACCTCACAGTACCAGCCCAGACACCATACACCCAGAGGAGACATCTGTTCACCATGGAACTCTGTACAGACCCGGCCAGTGTCCTGCTCAGTACAACCCAGCAATCTGCCCAGATTCAACCATTACACTGGTGAATACAACGCAGCAATCTGTCCAGAGTGGAACACTGCACAGATCAGATCAGGGCATTGATCTATAACCCCGCACTAGATATCTGTCCAGGACGGGGAGCTGTGCAGACCACAGCAGTGCATTGATCTATAAACCCGGACTAGATATCTGTCCAGCACTGGGAGCTGCGCAGGGCACAGCAGTGCATTGATCTATAAACCCGGACGAGATATCTGTCCAGTATGGGGAGCTGTGTAGACCACAGCAGTGCATTGATCTATAAACCCGGACTAGATATCTGTCCAGGACGGGGAGCCATGCAGACCACAGCAGTGCCTTGATCTATAAACCCAGACTAGATATCTGTCCAGGATGGGGAGCTGTGCAGACCACAGCAGTGCATTGACCTATAATCCCGGAATAGATATCTGTCCAGCACGGGGAGCTGTGCAGACCACAGCAGTGCATTGATGTATAAACCCGGACTAGATATCTATCCAGGACGGGGAGCTGTGCAGACCACAGCAGTGCATTGATCTATCGCCCCGGACTAGATATCTGTCCAGCACAGGGAGTTGTGCAGACCACAGCAGTGCATTGATCTATAAACCCGGACTAGATATCTGTCCAGGACGGGGAGCTGTGCAGACCACAGCAGTGCATTGATCTATAACCCCGGACTAGATATCTGTCCAGCACGGGGAGTTGTGCAGACCACAGCAGTGCATTGATCTATAGCCCCAGACTAGATATCTGTCCAGGACGGGAGGCCGTGCAGAGCACAGCAGTGCATTGATCTATAAACCCGGACTAGATATCTGTCCAGTACGGGGAGCTGAGCAGACCACAGCAGGGTATTGATCTATAAACCCGGACTAGATATCTGTCCAGTACGGGGAGCTGAGCAGACCACAGCAGGGCACTAATGTGTGAACCTGAAACAAATATCCATCCAGCATATGGAGCTACACAAACCATATCATTGCATTATCCATAAACCTCAACCAGAATGACTGACCAGCACAGCGATCTGTGCAGTGATCACCCGTGAATTAATTTGCAAACCTGGACCAGTTACCCGCCAAGTGAGTAGGACGGTGTACCCCACCCCAGTGCATTGATCTGTAACCCAGGAGCACTTACACTCCCAGCATGTAGGACTGTGTAACCCACCCCAGTGCATTGATCTGTAACCCAGGAGCACTTACACTCCCAGCATGTAGGACTGTGTAGCGCACCCCAGTGCATTGATCTGTAACCCAGGAACAGTTACCCTCCCAGCATGTAGGACTGTGTACACCATCCAAGTGCATTGACCTGAAACCCAGGAACAGTTACCCTCCCAGCATACAGAGCTGCGTACGCCCCCCCCCCCCCCCCAGTGCCTTGATCTGTAACCCAGGAGCAGGTACCCTCCCAGCATGCAGGACTGTGTACACCACCCCAGTGCATTGATCGCTAAACCAGGAGCAGTTACCCTCCCAGCATGTAGGACTATGTACACCACCCCAGTGCATTGATCTGTAACCCAGGAGCAGTTAACCTCCCAGCATGTCGGACTGTGTAACACACCGCAGTGCATTGATCTGTAAACCAGGAGCAATTATCCTCCCAGCATGTAGGACTGTGTACCCCACCCCACTGCATTGATCTGTAAACCAGGAGCAGTTATCCTCTCAGCATGTAGGACTGTGTACACCACCCCAGTGCATTGATCTGTAAACCAGGAACAGTTACCCTCCCAACATGTAGAGCTGTGTACACCACCCCAGTGTATTGATCGGTAAACCAGGAGCAGTTACCCTCCCAGCATGTATGACTGTGTACACCACCCCAGTGGATTGATCTGTAAACCAGGAGCAGTTACCCTCCCAGCATGTAGGACTGTGTACACCACATCAGTGCATTGATCTGTAAACCAGGAGCAGTTACCCTCCCAGCATGTAGGACTGTGTACACCACCCCAGTGCATTGATCTGTAAACCAGGAGCAGTTACCCTCCCAGCATGTAGGACTGTGTACACCACATCAGTGCATTGATCTGTAAACCAGGAGCAGTTACCCTCCCAGCATGTAGGACTGTGTACACCACCCCAGTGCATTGATCTGTAAACCAGGAGCAGGTACCCTCCCAGCATGTAGGACTGTGTACACCACCCCAGAACATTGATCTGTTAACCAGGAGCAATTACCCTCCCAGCAAGTAGGACTGTGTACACCACCCCAGTGCATTGATCTGTAAACCAGGAGCAGGTACCCTCCCAGCATGTAGGACTGTGTACACCACCCCAGAACATTGATCTGTTAACCAGGAGCAATTACCCTCCCAGCAAGTAGGACTGTGTACCCCACCCCAGTGCATTGATCGGTAACACTGTGTTAGATGCCTGCCCAGTGTGGGGAAACTTGCAGCCCATGCTGGAAGTGACAGGATGTACCACTCCCACCCACTTACAGCTCCATGTCTCCATTATTGCCCTGACAAGGGGTTGCTGTGTGTGTGAACATCACCACATGGGCGGGGTTTGGGAAATAGACCGAGAGGGAAGACTGAGAGACAGTATCATGAAAGGATGTGTTCCCAGGTTTCAGAATGCTGAAATGTAGACACTTCGATAACATCCTGTAACATGAACCTGTCTTCCCAGGAAAGATGGGAAAATGGGATATTGGTGTGAGGTCAGATGTTGGAGAGTTTTGGATGAGCATTTGTTCTACAGCTTAGTAAATGGAGTTCTTCACGGCTGGAGGTACACACCATCACCCAGATGCCCCTGGATATTCCGTGATCCCTGATACTGGTGTCATCAGTCAATGGGCACACGGTTGAGCTTTCTCAGCTTGGAGCTGCCCTCCACAGTTTACCCCGAGCATGGCAGATAAGGGACAATTACACTGTGGTTTGTCAACAGGGGCACGGAGGCTCTGGTGGATGGGCGAGTACAGAGAGGGACCATTCTCTTCCTAGAGGGATCACATTACCAGACCCACCGAGTATGGTCTGAGCTCACAACCCAGCTCAGTGCAGTATCTGTGGTCTGAAGAAATGCCCAGCAATACAGGACAAGCATCAATAACCTTCCCTGCTCTGTCAGGATAAGGCTCACCTGAATCTCTCTGTTCCCTCACACTCACTGTATATCTGTTATAGCACGAACAAGGCTCATGGTCCACCACTCTCACTGCCACGTGCAGCACCTTGTCTCTCTGTCTCTGTCTCTGTCTCTCTCTCTCTCCCCTCCTCCCTCCATTTCACCCCTACACTAATAACACTGCATGGATACAACAATGTGGACTGACTCCCTCCGGACCCCTCACCATGACCCCCTCCACACCTACACTAACACTAACAGCAGAGCCACCCACTCCCACCCTCACTCACTCCCTCCCTTCGTCCTATTCCAGGAGAAACAGCCTGGAAAAGGACAGAAAGGGCCAAGCTGGGTGGTGGAGTGCCCGATATCCGTTCCCTCACCCCCTCCCCCCGCCATGTGGGGAGGACCCTGGTAGGAGCCGGGGAGGACCAGGATGCCTCGTGTGGAGATTCTGAAACATCCACGTCCCACCGACCGAGTAAGGAGCAATGTTCAGTGAAGGGCAATTCTCACTTTAAACCCACTGGCAGCTCCGTTCCCTCCGGAAAAACTTAGAATCCATGGCCTTGATGCCATCTCCCTTTTGTGTCGAACTGGTACAAAGGAAATCCCCACAGTTTCGGTGGGCAGGAGGTTGGGCTCACAACACATCGTCACCACCACCTCCCAGGAAGGGAGCACAGTGACTCCCTCCGACACCTCCTCCTGTAAACAGCTCAGAAACTGAAACTGATAGTAACTGCTCTCCTCAACTGTCCTGATATCTTCAACAATCTGTGCTCATATACACGCACCTGTCTCTGCTCCTGCACCCCCTCTGTAACGGTATGACCTGTATTAAACTGTCTTTCATTGTCTTTCCTACCAAAGTGTATGACCTCACACTGTTCTGCACTGATCCCCATCTGCCATAAACCTGAACACTACACCAACGTGTGATTGTCCTGTTAGAGTTCCACACTCTCCTCCAAAGACTTTACAATTCTTCCAGGTTCAGTGCCATCTACAAACGTTGAGATTGTCATAGAGTCACAGTCCCCATGAAACAACTGAAATCCTGCTCCATTCACGAGTGTGAGCCAGTGAAATACTGCTATATTACCAATACTGCTATGTTTAATTTAAGTTACCTATGAGCTTCACGCCGTGTCCTCACCATCCCCGTGTGTGTATCTGTGTGTGTCTGTGTGGGGCAGGTCTGGCAGTCTCTGTGGTTCTTAAAGTGATGCAATGCCACCCTCTGATGGCCTCCACACGCCACTGCACAAGCATTGGCAGAGGGTGAAAACCAACAGGGATTCATTCAGAGATGGGGAGGGAGAGGGCAGCTGCTCACAGCACCATCCAAACTAATGTCTTATCCATGGACTGATCTAAATGTCCTTTAAATCTTGTAACTGTTCCTGCTTTCACCACTTCCTCTGGAAGTTCATTCCACACACAAGCCAATTTCTGTCTAAAATAATTACTTCTCATGACGTTTCTAAATCGTTTTCCTCGCATCTTAAAATATCCCTCAGTTTTGAATCCCCAACTCTCGGGAAAAGACATCAGCCCTTCAGCTTATCTGTACCCCTCCTTATTTTGTAAACCTCTGGAAAGTTACCCCTTAATCTCATACTCTCCAGTGAAAAAAGTCCCAGCCTATCCAGCCTCTCCTTATAGCTCACTCCCTCCATTCCCAGAAACATCCAGGTTAATCTGTTCTTAACCCTCTCCAGCTTAATAATATCAAGGTCAATAATATCAAAGTGAATAGTCAAGGTATTTTCTAAGGGTATGGGGAGAACAAAACTAGAGGGTATAGGTTTAAGGTGAGAGGGGAAATATTAAAGTGACCTAAGGGGCAGCTTTCTCCCCCAGAGCGTGGTGTGGCTATGGAATGAGCGGGCAGGATGACCAGACTGGACACAGTATTCCAGAAGAGGTCTCATCAATGTCCTTTACATCCTCAACATGCCGTCCCAATTCTGATACTCAATGGTCTGACCAATGAAGACAAATGTGTTAAACACCTTCTTAACCACACTATCTATATGAGATGCAAATTTTAAAGAATTATACCTGACGGCCTAGGTCTCTGTCCTACAACACTGACAAAGGCCGAGCTATTAATTGTATAGGTCCTGCTCCTGTTTGATTTACCAAATCCAATACCTCACATTAATCCAAACTAAACTCCACCTGCCACCCTTCAGCCCAGTGTGTGATATTACTGCCACCTCACCCTTCACCTTCAATTTTAAAAGGCCCATCCCTCTCCAGGAAGCCTGCACACTCCTGCCTTGATTTTCACAAAGACCCTGAGCTTGGTTTTCCTTGTGTGGTTTGGGGGAGGAGGGACAGATTGTGACACAGTCTGTGGGGAGGAGAGGCTGGAGAGTAATCACCGGCCGCACGTTAGAGTTGGGTAAGAATGATCGGTGTTTTGTGATCAGAAATTAAGCTCTTCGTTCGGCTCTGGTGTTCAATAATAAATATCCATTTGAGACCCTTCTTTGGGCAGAGTGTGAGTGCACGATTTTTTCCCCTAATATTGCAGGCTACAGGTAATAGTGATTAAAGATGTTCTTAGTTAATTTGGATAGCACAGCACATACACTCAATATCCTACAGTTGAGACAAATGTTTTGCATTTGTTTAATAATAAAAGTGTTGTTTGTAATTCAGTACTGGGAACCTGATTATAATAAATCCACACCGAGCTGAAAGTGAGCACTAAAATATGACCCAAAATCTGGGTATGGTAGTGTAGTGGGTAGTGTCCCTGCCTCTAAGCCAGAACTCAGGATTTGATTCCAATTCCTGAACTTGTGTGGTAGTGTTCCTAGCTCTGGACTAGAAGGCCTGGATTCAAGTCCTGCCTTTTGCAGAGGTATGTCCCAGCATGTCAGAACAGGCTGATGAGCAAACACACAGGAGAATACTGTTACAGCTTTATGGGTATTGCTGAGTGGTGCTAGTGTCCCTACCTCCGGGCACAAAGGTCCAGGCGTAAAGCCCACAGAGGTGTCTCAGGATACATCTGAACAAACTGGTTAAAATGGATTTAGAATTGCGACTTGATGGAGAAGGAGGAGGTGTCAGTATGGCACTTCAGAATTTAGGCCCAGGATGATTGAAAGTACAGCCATTCGTGTTGGTTGGGGTCACATTTCGCAGCAGTAAAGGTTTATAAAATCAGAATGGTAATGGGTAGGGTGAGTAGTCAGGGTTTTTCACCAGGTTAGTGGCGTCCAAAACTAGAGGGCATTGGTGGAAAGTGAGAGAGGCAAGGTTTTGAAGAGGCCTAAAGGGCACCTTTTCACACAGAGGGTGGTGTGCGTATGGAATGAGCTGCCAGAGGAAGTGGTGGAGGCTGGTACAACTACAGCATGTAAAAGGCATCTGGATACTGACAGACCTGCCGAACTTTTCCAGCAATTTCTGTATTTGTTAAAAAAATGTATGCATTTTAACACAGGTATTCTGAATACATTAAATATTTTATTTTTTAATGACGCAGGGCCATGTAAACATATTTCAAATTGACCGAGACCATTTTCTGCTCAGGGTATTGCTCTGTGTATGACAGCAGCAATGATGCACCTACATGGAACAGGGAATGTGATGGAGACATAGTTTGGACAATGTACAAGGAGACCTCACATGGTCCAGTTTGGGAGAAGATGACATTACTGTGTGATTCAACTCAGAGAGGGAGACAATGTAACCTGCCTGAGAAGGAACGGCCGATTACACTCTCTCTCCTTCATTGTTCCTCATCACAGCAATGTGTGCGAGCTAAAACAAACTCTACAGTCATCGTTACCACTCTTATTTTTATAGAACCCGTACAGTGTTGAAACAGGCCCTCCGGCCCAACAAGTCCATACCAACTTTCCCAAACCATTCCCCTATATTTACCCCTGACTAATGCAGCTAACCTAGAAATCCCTGAGCACTACAGACAATTTAATATGACCAATCCACGGAACCTACACAGTTTGTGGTAGGAAACTGGATCACCCATTTGAAGCTCACACAGACAAGGGGAGAATGGGCAAACTCCACAGAGACAGTCACCCAAGGCTGGAATCGAACCCAAGTCCCTAGTGCTATGAGGCAGCAGTGCTAACCACCGTGCTACCCTTTGGGTAATTCCTGACCAGAATTCATTGGAATCTATTCACTGCCTAAAGCAAAGGGAATTCAGCCAAATCCAACTCTCCCAGGATGAAATCGCATTGCTAGCAGCTGTGAGAGTACAATATAGACCATAAGACATAGGAGTGGAAGTAAGGCCATACAGCCCATCGAGTCCACTCTGCCATTTAATCATGGCTGATGGGCATTTCAACTCCACTTACCCACATTCTCCCCGTAGCCCTTAATTCCTTGTGACATCAAGAATTTATCAATCTCTGCCTTGAAGACATTTAGCGTCCTGGCCTCCACGGCACTCTGCGGAAATGAATTCCACAGGCCCACCACTCTCTGGCTGAAGAAATGTCTCCACATTTCTGTACTGAATTGACCCCCTCTAATTCTAAGGCTGTGCCCACGGGTCCTCGTCTCCTCGCCTAACGGAAACAATTTCTTAGCGTCCATCCTTTCCAAGCCAGTGATTATATAATTGCAATACCCAAACAGTTTGCCATTCATCTTTCCACCATAGTTTGAGTAACATTGCTGTGGATCATAAACGTGTTGTTTTAGCAGATTAAAGAAACTAGCCTGACTTGTTGCTAAAACTGACCCTGACCCAATCTGAGACCGATATCATCGGCCATTTCACCAACCTGGTCACATTTAACATTTGTTGTGAGCAGTGGAGGAATGGGGCTAGAAAAGGAAACAGAGACCCCAAAAAGCCGGGGAACTATAGACTGGTGAGCCTGATGTCAGTGGTGGATAAGTTGTTGGAGGGGATTCTGAGGGATAGCATTTACATACATTTGGGAAGGCAAGGGCTGATCGGAGTAGACAACGTGTCTTTCTGTATGGGAAATGATGTCTCATTAATTTGGTTGAGTTTTTTGAAGAGGTGACAAAGAAGATTGATGAAGACAGTTTGGTAGACATTGTCGAGATGGACTTCAGCAAGGTGTTCTTTTAATGATTAAAGAGCCAAAAAAATTACAGCCCAGGAATAGGGCCTTAGCCATCCAAGCCTGAGCCGATCCAAATGTACTGTCTAAATCTGTCGGTCAATTCCTAAGCATCTGTATCTTTCTGCTCCCCACCTACTCATGCATCTACCCAGACGCATCTTAAATGAATCTGCCGTGCCTGCCTCTACCACCTCTGCTGGCAACGCGTTCCAAACGCCCACCACCCTCTGTGTGTCGTACTTACCGCGTGTATCCCCCTTAAACTTTCCACCTCTCACCTTGAAAGCACGACCTCTCGTTACTGAATCCTTCAACCTGGGAAAAAGCTTGTCTCTATCCACCCTGGCTATACCCTTCTCCATTACTTTAGTGAAAATAAACCTAACCTACTCAGCCCCTCTTCAGAGCTTGTATTTCATTCTGATTGGTAGAGAGATTAGTAAGTTTCAGTCACATAGGATACAGAAGAAGCTAGTCACAATTGGCTTGAAGGAAGAGGGATATTTTTCAGCATGGAGGCTTGTGAGCAGCAGTGAACTGTAAGAATCAGTACTGAGTTCACTGCATTTCATCATTTATGTAAAGGATTTAGATGTGAATATTGGGGCAATAGTTACTAAGGTTACAGATTACATCAGAAAGGTGGTGTAGTAGATTATCTCAGAGTATAATGAGACCACAATTAGATGGAACAAAGGGGCAAGGAGTGACAGATGAAGTTTAATTTAGATAAATACGAGGTTTTGCATTTTGTGAACGCAAACCAGGGCAGGAATTATATACTTGATGGTAAGGTCCTGGAGCGGGTTGTGAAACAAAGGGACGTCGGACTGCAGATGCATCGTTCCTTGAAAGTGGAGTGGCAGGTCAACAGAGTGGTGCTGAACACATTTGGCACATTTGCCTTAATCAGTAAGAGCATTGAGTATAGGAGTTGTGGTGGTATGTTGCATCTGTACAGGCTGTTGGTGAGACCTCTTTAAGAATACTGCGTACAACTCGGTTGTCTGCAGAAATGACTGACACACACATGTTCCAGGACTGGAAGTTTGAACTTTAGGAGAGGTTGATTAGGTTGAGGTACTTTCTCCTGGAGTGTCAGAGGCTGAGGGGTAACATAATACAGGTTTCTAAAACCATCAGGGGCATGGATATTCTGAACAACCATCAGGGGCATGGATATACTGCTCCCTAGGGTAGGGGAGTCCCGAACAAGAGGGCATAGGTTGAAGGGAAGAGGGCGAATGATTTAGAAGGGACCTGAAGGTACATGTTACATACAGAGAGTGGTGTGTGTACATAAAGTGCTGTCAGAGGAAGTGCTGAAGGCGGTTACAATCGCACATTTAAAAAATATCTGAAAGAAGAGGGATATTAGCCAAATACTGGCAAATGGGACTGGATCAGACTTGATATCTGATCGGAGTGAACAGATCGGTCTAACGGGTGCTGAACACATTTGGCACATTTGCCTTAATCAGTCAGAGCATTGAGTATAGGAGTTGTGGTGGTATCCGTTCTGCATGACTCTCTGATTGTATAAGAAGGATGATGAATAATTCTGAAAGGACCTTTCAAGTGGGAATTCTCTTCACTGGAAGTTTATCGTGACTCTATGTTCACATTAATTGAAACCTGCTTTAGTTAAATATTTGACAGAGAAGTGAGTCATGGATAATGGGACACAGACAGGAAAGTGGGGCTGAGACCCCAACCTGATCAGCCACAATCTTAGTGCCTGGTGGAGAAGGCTCAAAGTGTCTAATGACCCACTCCTCCTCCTCAGTCCCATGTTCCTGTGTTCCATTCAGCCGCTCAAACGTGCTAGACAGGAACAGTTGGAGGCCAATTACTCCTATAACCTGTTGCACCGAAACAGAGGAGACCATTCAGCCTCTCAAGACTGTCCCACACGCTTTGAAGTGATTTGGGAAATGTAATTGGAAATTCCAGGCACAGGTATGATCAAGGTCCCTCATCTCTCTTCACAGAGATTCCCCTCTCTGCAACTTGTGCTTCATTTGTTGGTCATGTTGCAGACCCAGATTCACTGTGAATACAGCCCCCATACCTCAACCAGAGTTGGCTCACAAAATCATCTGTTCTTCCTGACTGCAATATTCAGTAATTGCAATTTCATGAAGATAACACCCACTAACTCTCCAATAACAGAATGTGAGAACATCAGAACCAGGGACAGGTCGTTCACTCCCCAAGCCTGACTTGCCCTTCACTAAGATCATGACTGATCTGCTCTTGGTCTCAAATCCTCTTTCATACCCAATTCTTTATCGCCCTCAACTCTCTGACAGGTCGATATCTATCTACCTCCTCTTCAAATCATTTCAGTCATCTAGCTTCCCAACACTCTTGAGAAGAGAAATCCTGATATTAAATAATACCTGTTTGAAGAAACCACGTGCTGCTCCTATACTATGGGTTACTGATGCGAACAAAAGAGGTTGACTCAAGGGTTCAGGTAAAAATGACTGGCCCCGATATCAAGGCAGTGGTTGACATCTGCTGACATCAAGGAGCTTAACAAAACTGGACTTAATGGGAATCAGAGTAAACTCTCCAATGTTTGGGGTCAAACATGGCACAAAGGAAGATGGTCATCATCTCAGTCCTGGGTCACCTCTGTGGGAGATCTTCAGGGTAGCTTCTTCTTCACAAACATCTTCAGCTACTTCATCAATGTCTCCCCGCCCCCACCCTCCCCATCATAAGATCAGAAGTGGGGATGGTCACCAAAGATTCCACTATGTTCAGAACATTTTGTTCCCCCTTCAGCTCCTGAACTGGCCTGTGTCCATGTGCATCAAGACCCAGACTCCATTGAGACTTGTGCTGTTAAAGTGTCAGTGACATTCATGTAACAGCAGTGCCTGGCACTGCCCATTGCCACAGTAAAAATATAGTTCATTCAGCACCTCACGCTGGTTTCACAGGAATATGAGGAAGCCATTCAGCCCATTGACACTATTGGAGATGAACAGGGACAGCCCATGCAGTGCCTCCAGCCTATTACTCAGGAAGAGAAGGAGTCCAGTGTGATGGACCACACCAGAGCCCCTCAAAAATATTGGAAGGCAGTTGCCTAGAAACTAATGTTTTCTTATTTAAAAGGGAATGTAAATTGTCTGTTCCAGATGCAATGTGACAGGTCAAACTACTCGGTGTGAAGCTAAACACTCTTTAAACACGAACTATAAAATGAAACCTAAGAAAGAGGAAATTAGAATAACTTAATTCTATTGGACAACTTAACAGAATAATAGATTGTGGAGCTCTTACTAATGAACTGTTCCGAGAGACGAAAATCCCATAAACACAGCCCTTGGCAAAACTGAATATTCAGTCACAGATTGCCACAAACTCAAAGATCCTAATCTGTGAGAGCTGGTCACACCCATTCAGGCTGCATTAAAATAAACACAAGGCCTCCCTCGCTGTGTACTCAGTGGTCTTAACTCACCAGCTTGGTAATGATCATTCAATCTCTCTCTTAAAAGAAACCAGGACAAAATAACCTCTTAAAACTGCAGCATCATCACACTTGTCAGTACATCGACCTATCAAACAGGAACCAGGGGTAACCAGTCAGGCCCTTGGCCCTGTCCAGTTGGACAAGGAAGAAGTCATTCAGTCCCCTGAGTCAATTACACAGAATCAGAACGAGGCCATTCAGACCCTTGAGTCACTTACACAGGGACAAGAGGAGGCCATTCAGCCAGTTGAGTCACTTATACAGGAACAGTAGGGGGCAGAATAGGGTAAATGATGCTGATCCTGATGAATGGCTTTTGCCCAAAACGTCAACTCTCCTGCTGTGCTTTTCCAGCAAACCACTGTCTACTCTGATCTCCAGCATGGGTAGTCCTCACTGTCTCCTAATCGATGCTCTAACATGATGAACAAGTGGAGCAGAGGCTGCAAAGACAGATTGCTCCACGTTCTACGTCGTGGCGCCATCGCTCATGATACACACGTGGGACTTTAACGTGGTTTACTCGCGGTGAGGAGGGAAGCCATGTGTCTTGTGTGAAGTCTCAAGAAGGCATGTTCCATCTCTGAGGTGACAGCCTGGTGTTCTCTATGTAGGGCAGAAGCTGGTGGGAATGGCTACCTGTTTCAGTTGGAAGGTATTGTGGCTGCTGTTGGTGATTGTGAACAACCTGACGTTCAGTACAGGGTTCACACACCGACTGCACTATAACATGGGGAGAGTTAGAAAAGGCATATACACTATTAGGAAAGTCACGTTAGACTGATGAATGGACTCATTACGTTCAAATAATAACGATCTTGTTCATGTTAATCTTGTCTAGTGCACGTCTTGTGCAGTGTATCCTGTATGCCTTACTCTGTCCAAGTGCATTTCCACCCTATGATCTGTCTGGCCATGCTCACTATGGTCTGCCTCCACTGCTCATAAATAAAGTGTTTCCCTGTACTGAGGGACACGTGACAACAAATCAAACCAATCAATCCTGGGTAAAGTATGGAATTTCTCTCCCTGTCAATGTCTGTTTTGCAAATAAGTGATCGCTGCCACTCCTCGTGTTTCAGCATCACCATTTCTTCATCTCTCACAACTCTACAGGTTAAACACTTTGCTTCTTTACTCTATCCGCATGTTGCCATCACCAGTGTCTGTGGTAAGGAGATCATTCCTTACAAAGGAGATCAACTCTGTAGAGAGTGCCCCAAATGGTCTCTCAGCAAGGCTCTACAACAGCAGGAAGATGGCTTTACTTATCTACTCGAATCATCTTACAATAAAGGACAGCAGACCATTGAATGCACCCATTACGTACACAGGGTCTGATTTGGAGCAGTCAGTATAGACTTGTGAGTGGGAGATCATGCTTCCCAAATTTGTTAGAGTTCTTTGATAAAGTGACCAGGAAGGTTGATGAGTACAGAGCAGTCGACAGAGTCTCTATGGATTTCAGTAAGGCGTTTGATAAGGTCCCACACGGGAGGCTGCTCTGGAAGGTTCCATCACGTGGAATGCAGGGGGAACTGGCCAATTGGATACACAGTTGGGTTGATGGTCGGAAGCAGAGGGTTGAGTGGAAGGATGTTTGTCAGACTGGAGGCTTGGTCCATTGCTGTTTGTTATCTATGATTTGGTTGAGAATGTACAAGTTATGATTAGTAAGTTTGCAGATGACACTAAAATAAGTGGGATTCTGGTCAGTGAGGAAGTTTATCAGAAATTGCAGCAGGACCTTAATTCAAGTGTGGAAGTGGGCCGAGAAATGGCAAATGGAATTTAATATAGATGCGTGATGTCTTACATTTTGGGAAGTCAAATCAAGGTAGGAGTTTCATGGTGCATGGAAAGATCTTCAAGGCTGTAGCGGGCAGAGAGACCTTGGAGTTCAGGTGCACGGTTCTCTGAGAGTGGAGTCACAGGTAGACAGAGAAGTGAAGAAGGCTTTTTGGTACATTGGCCTTCATCAGGTAGGACGTTGAGTATAGAAGTTGGGAATTTATGTTGCAGTTACACAAGGCTTTGGTAAGGCCACACTTGGAGTTTGTGTTCAGTTTTGTCACCTTGTTATAGGGAGGATGTTATTAAATTAGAAAGAGTGCAGAAGAAATTTTCAAGGACGTTGCCAGGACCTAATGGTCTGAGTTATAGGGAGAGTTTGGGCAAGCTAGGACCTTTTCTTTAGAGGGTAGGAGACTGAGGGAGTCCGTATAGAGCTGAATAAGATCACGATGGTAGGGTTAATGCTCTCAGTCTTTTTCCAAGGTTTAGAGAATCGAAGACGAGAGAGGATCAGTTTAAGGTTAAAGGGGAAGGAATAAAAGGGAACCTGAGGGGCCACTTCTTTACACACAGGCTGGTACGTGGATGAGCTGCCAGCAGATGTGGTTAAGGGGGTTACATTAACAATATTTCAAAAGCATTTGGATAAATATGTTGATAGGAAAGGACTGGAAGGATATGGGCCAACTGCAGGGAAATGGGGTTAACGTGGATGAACATTTACAAGGTGGAGTCGAACCCCTCTGTTAATAAAACCCAAACACCCAGAAAAGCTCGCCTCACATCGTAATCTGTTAAAATATGAGCAACACAGATCTCCTACATTCCACAATTTAAACAAAAATTAACAAGTTAGTTTCTTAACTTTAATAGTGAACACGAGAGGAGCTTCACAAATACAAGCCCATCTTTTCTTAGCTACTTACTCTCTGACTCCGACTCTCTCAAAATCTGCTGTTCCAACAACCCACATGTTAAACATTACAATCTCAAGACCACACCGTCTCTATCTTCACCGCTGTGTTCACTCTTCCAGCTGCTTATCTCCCTGGGTCATGTTTTATTTTACTGCAAGTAGGTTTGACAGAAACATGTATCTTTGATAGAGAGTGTTTGAGATGGCCAGTTAGCACTCCTGTTCTACAGCAGTTACTCTGCTGTTGGATGGCAGTGGCTCTCCCTCTAGTGTTCAAATGCTGGGGATATATACTTCCAATGATACAATAATTCTCACATTTGATCGCTTTCCAGGTACCCAAACAATAATATTCAAATTCCGTTGGCTTCTGGTATCCTGAACGTTATTTAAACTCTTTGGTTGTATTTGAATTGTTGTCAAAACAGCAACCAAAACTCAGGTATAATAACCCAGCTAATTGTGACATATGCAACAATCTGACATTTAGCTGGCATCTGTGCTGTACTTTCTATTCAACAAAACCCGTTCTGTCTTAAAGTGACCTGACATGCTTTCAGCTTCATAACACCTCCCCCCTTCACAAAAATAAGAACCATCAGAATGAAAAGATGGCTTTGTTTCTTTTCCTCTAATTCGTCATCACATTATTATGAAATACAAAAGTAATAATCTCTTTTATATCATTCATATTAATTTTGCACACATAGAAAACACTGGGATAAGTCAAATCTTATCAACACCTGTTCCTTTAAATCCACGATAACACATCTGCTATCACATTTTAGGACCCACAGCATGAACATTGTGTAAGTTTAAAGTCGGTGTGATAAGTCTCCAATGAAATATTCTCATAATCTGGTCTTTAAATCTTCCAAAAAACGCGAGAGGTTTGTCGTTGTCCTCAACCATCTCCGACAATTTGTTTGTCACATAAACATTAAAATATTGTCAGCCCAGTGCAAAACTTTAATCATTCTTTTTCAGTAATGGAGATATTGTATTTTTTTTTCTGGTGGATATTGAGTTTTTTCGCCAAGTAGCCAATTGGCCATTCAATCATCATCTTTCTGTATCAATACATTTCCGATCCCTATATCCCGAGGGTTTCAAAATATTTGGTGCAGCTAAAACTGGTGCGGTGATTAATCCTGCTTTAAAATTCTCAAATGCCTCCTGGCATTTTACTGTCCACCAGAATTCTGTGTTCTTCTTTACTAAGTCCATCCGTAGTACCAATACGCTGCTGAAGTTTGGAAAAAACTTCCAATAGAATCCACTCAGTTCCAAAAATTGAGGCACCTTTCTTCGAGGATGGTCGTGGAAATTCCGCAAAGCCCTTCGTCTTTGTTTTCCATGGGGTCAACCTTCCATGTCCAATGTAATGTCCCAAGAACGCCACCTCTGCCTTTGCGAATTCTGTTTTCTTTAAGTTTCTTACCAAGTTTGCTTCTTGTAATCGTTCAACATGCTCTGCCAACTGTAACATGTGAGCTTTCAATCACTTGCTAAAGGTCACTACATCATACAGATAAGCTGCACAATTTGTTTATCTAACCATAACTCTGATCCTGAATCACTGAACCTGGCTTTGACGGGAATTCCTATCACTGGTGGCAATACTAATACGTCATCCCCACAGGAAATCGTCAAAATTTCAGAGTTTTTATCTGCCACGTGTTTCATTCTATGCTGAGCCCTTCAGGTGCTGTTTAGCGAACTCACCTACTCCATCTAATCTCTCCCTGACCTCACATACATAATCTGAGTGTGAGATCTCTGACTTCGGTCCTGTCAATTTATATTCAATTAATTCCAAAGGACCTCTCACTTCAAATATTAACTCAAAGGAAGTAAACTGAGTAGATTTATTTGGGGCAAATAATTTTTGTCGACTGGCAAACAATTTAATGAGACACCTTCATTCCAATCATTCCGGTAATCCTGACAGTACACTGTTAATATGGTCTTCAGCGTCTGATGCTAACTTTCCAAGGCTCCCTGGGATTCAGGATGGGACGTCCTTGATTTGAAGTGCTGTCTGCCTAAGCTATCCATGACTTCCTTAAACAGCTGAGCGGTAAAGTGAGACCCTTGGTCTGACTGAATCTCTCTGCGGAGCTCACAGTGAGTAAAGAAAGCTGCCAACTCCTCCACCTCCCTTTTTACCTTAACACTCCATAATAGAATTGCCTCAGGAAAACTGGTAGACACATCCATTATGGCTAGCAAATATTGGTTTCCACTTTTATTTTAGATGGGGAGCTACACAACTCATCATAACCTACGTGAAATGTTCTTCGAATGCAGGAACTGGTAACAAAGGTGCTGGCTTTATTACTGCCTGTGACTTACCTATCATTTAGAATGTTTGACATGTACATTAAAAAATAACCACGTCCGTGTGCATTCCAGGCCACTAGAAATGCCTCTGTACCTTAGCCTGATTCTTCTGTCCACCTAGGTGACTCCCTACAGTTAGTTTATGTGCTACCCGTAACACTGTACGCTACCTCTAAAACAACCTGGTGCACTTTGGCCAATTTCCCTTCTGCACTAACCTATCGGGGTCACCATTTTAATTTTAGCATTCTATCTTTCAGTTAATAACGTTCGATAATATATTTTGATTGCTTTTCTGTGTGTGTGCATGTGTATGTGTGTGTGAATGTGTATGTATATATCTGTTGTAAGTCCATTAGCCTTTCTGGACTAAACACCTCTGCCTGATTCTCTGCCTGTTCAGGGTTTTCCTGCACCATGACATCAAACAGGGTGTCAGTTCATTGCACATCAACTCCTGTGGCTTTATATTTCGGTTTTCCTTCCTGCTCTAACTTATGACAGTGGAATCTTGTTACTACACAGTCTGGAAAAAATCCTGGGTAATTTTCTTTTAACTCCCCAATTCCAATTTTTCCTTTTGCCTTCTCCAACACAAGGGGTGCCACTCCCACCTCGGATCCTGCTAAATCGTTTCCAAAAACAAACTGTATTCCTGGAAATGACACTCTGTTACTCACTGTCACTGTTACTTCCCCAAACTTGATTTGGTATTCCATCCTGATGTTACACAAGGGAATACATAATTTCTAACCCCATTCCACAAATTGTCACGATCTTGATTAATATGTCAGAAAGAGTGAAAATACTTTCATCTCTCACCATTAGACGCCGAGAGAAAGTGAGTGCTGCAGATGCTGGAGGTGAGAGTTGAAAGGTGTGGGGCTGGAAAAGCATAGACAACCAGGCAGCATCAGAGGGGCAGAAGAGTTGACGTTTCATGGATAAATCCTTCATCAGGAAAGTGGGGGGTGGGGTAAGGGAGGGGGAAGGGGGCCGAGAAATAAATAGGAGAGTGGGAATGGAGCTGGGTGTAAGATAGCTTGGAAGGAGATAGGTACACGCAGGTGGGTGTGATGGTGATAGGTCGGAGAGGAGGGTATTGTGGATAGGTGGTAGGACAAGTAGAACCCTCAAACTAGAACCATCATCAATGTTGACTTCACCAAATTCCAAATCTCCCCTCCCCCAACCTCTGCCACATTGAACCATTCAATCTAAAACTGCCCTCTTGAACCGCCCTAACTGGCCAGCTTCCTTCCCACCGACCGACTCCACCCTCCCAACCGACATATCACTATTACTCCAACCTACATCTTCTTATTGCCTTCCCAGTGACCCTCCCACCAGCCCAGCTACTACCCTCGTATTTATCTTTCAGCCCCATTGTCCCCCCACCACATTCCTGACAATCGGTGTCTGCCTGATATTCGATTGTTCTGCTTTTCGGATGCTGCCAGATCTTTTGTGCTTTTCCGGCGCCTCACTTCTCAACTATTAGAGACGGAGGAGATACCATATCTCACATAATTATAACTTCTTGTCCTTCTCCCCCTGATCTTTCTGAGTAAACTTTATCTACAGAGGTGAATTCTTTCAGAGATCGGGTATTAACTCCATACCCAGCCCTTGTCTACGCTGTGCACTCTCCTGCAGCTACTCGGCTCTACTTGGGGCCTCCTTTACCAGTTTCACTAAAGCCACTGGGCTTAGCCTCTTCTGCCACATCTTTCCCCAAAGTGCCTTCCTTCAACGACCATCACTGTGTGTTCCAGCTTACTGCAGTGAAACCACCTTTTCCCAGTGCCCTCCTTAAACCATCAGCAATGGAATTTTAGGTGTTCCACGCCCTTATACTGAGAACACCTGAGGCCTTTCACCTCCTTTCAACCCCTTTGGGCTTCTTTTTTCACTTGTGGTCAACTATTGTGCGCTACTGTTCGCTTTGTAATGTGTGAACTTCCCTTCTCCCAATTTCTATCCCTCATTGCATGAAAATTCTCCTGGAAGCTAAATTTTATCTCATGCATCAATGCAGATTTACCTGCCATTTCTGTCACGCTTCTCGCTTCTTAAACTTTCTGTTCGTGCACATGAATTCTTAGCATCTCTGGAAGTGAGTCTTTAAACTTCTCCAGCAGAATAACCTCCCTTCGAGCCTCACAGATCTTATCTATTTTTAAGTCCAGCACCCAACTATCAAAATGACTGGAGTTAATTCTTTCAAACTTATAATAAGTCTGACCTGGTTCCGTCTCTATTTTTATGAACCTCTGTCCAAATGCTTCTGGTACCAATTCATAACCAATCAAAATAGCCAACTTAACATTTGCATAATCTCTTGACCCCCTCATCCGACAGCGCTGCACATGCCTCACCAGCTGTGCCCACCAGCTTAGTCTGAACGAGCATTACCCACAAGTTCACTGGACACGTCATCTGCCGAGTCATTTTTTTCAAATGAAATAAAAAAGGTTTTGACATTTTTCTCACCGAAATATGGAAAGGTACTAACATAGTTGTATACATCCCGACGTTCTCCCTTCATCTCCATCCTGTTAATTTAACTTTCTTGTCTAATTCCCAACTTCTGAATCTCAAATCCCCTCTCTCTTTCTTTTTCCTCTCCTTCTCTTTTTTCTCTCTCTGTTTCCGTCTCTTTCTTTATCTTCTAACTTAATTTGTCTTATGTGCAAATTTAAGTTTTTTCTAACTCGACTGCAGTTGTCTGTTTCTTTGATACATCAAAGTGCTTGACCAACTCCATTATAATTTCAGCTTCCCTTTTGTCCCTGGTTAAACCCAATTCCAACCTATTTGCTAATTCTAAAAAATGTTCTGCTTCTGTCTTTCTAAACTTTCTTGGCAAATTTGGGAACCTCCTTAGTAATGTTAAAAGCCATTTCACTCACTTTTAATTGAAACAAGCACCGGTAAACAAAATTAAACAGATTTCCGACCGGTTTTATTTGAAGATCTAGGTCACTAATTGCAACGCGTTGGAATTTGCTGGGACATTTTGTACCCGAAATCTGTTCAAATCTGTCCAATTCCCTTACGGCAGGGCCCCAAACTGTGAAGACATCTATGTCGAGGACTTCTGTTAATGAAAACCACAAACCCAAAAAAGCTCACCTCACCTCGTAATCTATTAATACATGAGTGACAAAGAACTCCCAAATTACACTAATAAAAGAAAAATAACAGTTTGTGTATATGCAAGTTACCTCGCTGTGCTTGAAGGTGTGTTTTCTGACGATTCGACACTATGACTAGGTAACATCATCAGTGAGAGTCTCTGCTGAAGTGCTGGTGGTATGTCGCACCTCTCCATTTATAGGTCTTGGGTTCTTAAGATGGGTGATGTCATTTCCAGTTCTTTTGTTTTACAAGAGAAGGTAGATAGGATCTAAATTGATGCGTTTATTGATGGACTTCTGGTCAGAATGTCATTCCTCTAAGAACATCCTTGCGTGTCTTAGTATGTGTGTGCACTGTCCCAGTCAAGGTGGTGCCCTTCTTTGTCTGTATGTATGGAACATAGTGATAATGGGTCATGTCTTTTGGTGGCCAGCTGGTGTTCGTGTATCATTTTAACATGACAGCAGGACAGTTTCAATGGCGGAAAAATGATTTTATACAGACCGTTTAATTAATGTGTGTGCAGATATGTAACATTTTTCATATGTACACAACACATTCTAAATGAACAATGGAGACACAGTTAACAAACATTAATGCATATGATGAATAAAATTTATAAAACATTAAAACATCATCTGATCCTCATCTGAAGTGATATGTTTCCCCTTCTCTCAACGTTCCCTCCTTTTCTAGAATTCTCTACTCCAATCTCTCCTTCTTATCAGGATGTGTGTTATAAATTCTTGCTTCCGGTGTCCCAACTTATTTCAGTTAATCCCCTTTCTACCAGAATTCAATATATTGGCCTGTTGGGTTCTTTTCAAAGCTAGTGTCTGTCATATTATTGGAGATAAAAATTCTGACATCAGAGTCAGCATTTGAACACATTACACTGTTGTCCATGCACTATACAAAGAACCACAGCACACAGGAATTGCCAAAACATTGAGAGATGTACATCTAATTCCTTCAATGCTCTAGTTTTCTCATTTTTCACATTTCCTCATATATATGTTGTCTCGCCCTTTCTCTCTTTGTATCTAGTTAAGGGAATTACCAATTATTCTTTGCGTCCCTTCTCTCAAAGCTCCTTCTTATGGTTTATATCTATCGCTCTCTTCTAGATGTAATATGATTATAATTGAGCAATGTAACTGCAAAGACATTCAGGAGGAGCTGGCGAGAGTTAATTGGAAGGGGAGCTGAGCAGGGCAGACCATGGAGCAGCAAAAGCAGGAATTTCTGGGGATATTTCGGGGGATATCAGAAATTCTCCCAAAGGAGATGAAACATACTCATGGCAGGACAAGGCAGCCATGAGTGATAAGGCATCAAACCAAAAGAGGAAACATACAATATGGTGAAGATGATTGGGAATCTTGAGAATTCATTGGCTCTGAAAATACATAAGGCTGACATCACTGATATTACAGAACTCTTAATCATGGTCAGGGAGAGAAACACATTCACTTTAAACACAGAAGATGACATTACTCAAGGAAAAAAATCAGGTGAATTAAACAATTGAATTAAAATCAGTTAAGTGGTTTTGCAGAATGTGTCAGATTGAAAGCATGACCCGGGGAGAGACCCTCAGCAGAATGAAAGTATGAAAATGGAAGTGTTACCACATCAAAAACCAGAGTAGATTACTGAGTACATGAGTAATGGGGGAATGGGTCTCGATGTGAAATAAGGGACAGACAGCAGAATTGCATTGCAGATGTTGCAGCTCAAAACTGCGTATTTATATAGTGCTGTAGACTACAGCAGCAGGAGAAGCAAAACAGCATTCAACCACAACCTGTAACTTTTACCCTCGAATAATCTCGTCAGTCTGTCATTACCATCTGTACGATCTATGTTTCAGTAATGACTGTGGGTGAACATGTCATCGTCAGAACCACGAGAACCTAAACCTGATGCTAACCCATTAAATCTACCACACTTGACAAACAGATCTGATCAAAGCTCCGCAATCCTGTCACATTCTGTGGTAAATGGTGATGGATGATTAAACAAATGACGGAGGAAAGGACTCCACAAATGTCCCCATCCTAAATAATTGAACAGTTCTGTACATCAGTGTAAAAGACTAGGATGTGGTATCTGCACCACCATCAGCCAGAAGTATGGAGTTGATGATCCACCTCGCCCTCGCCATGATAGCCATAGAATCACAGATGCCCGTCTTCAACCAATTCGATTTGAATTTCGTGACATGAAGAAGCTGCTGAACACAGTACGTACGAAAAAGGCAATGGTCCCTGACACCATTCCTGTAATAGGACTGAAGACTTCTGCTGCACAACAAGCCGTGTCCCTGAGGAAGCTCTTTCATTCTAGCTCCAACTCTGACATCTCCCTGGTAATGTGGAAAATTACTCAACTATGTCCAGTTCCTAAGAGGATTATAATTACAATCTGGCCAGTTACCTCCGCCTCAGTCCCACCTCGACAGTCAAATTGGTGGGAGTTCTTTTTGACAGAGTTATCAAGCAGCACAGAAATAACCTGCTCAGTATGATTTCAGATAGGTCCCCATGTCGAGATGGTGCTGCTGTGGAAAGGTCACTGGATTACTAATCCAGACCAGGCTAATGCTCTGGCAGCTGGTGTATGTTAAACACAATTGACAAAATACTAAGATGCAAAATCTGGTGTCCGTAAATAGTGACCTTGAAGCCAATGTCGATTGTACACACCAATTTGCTTCACAAATGTCCTTTCAGGAAGTGAATCTCCCGTGCTTTCCTGGTCTGACCTAAACGTGACTGCAGACACACAGACATGTGATCAACTTTGCAATGATCTCTGAATCCGCCAAACAAGACATTCTATTGTATCAAACTGTTCCGAGGTCTAAAGGATAAAACCAGACAGGACACCCGGCGCCAGCCTCAGTATCAGAAAAAGGGAATTAGAAACACAGTCCTGTTGACCCTGCAGAGACCTCCTTCCTAAAATCTGAGAGCTTGTGATTAACCTTGGGAAGCTATAAAAAAGGAGTGCAGTAGTCCATTTGGTCTGTCGATTTTGCTACCCAATTCAATATAATGATACCTGGCCCTTTATTTCCATATCGTTCTCCTTCTCTCGCACCATTCCTTTACTGTCTCTAAATCCTTATTTATATTCAGTGTCTTGGCTTCCAGGTTCGAGTGCATTCCCCAGGTTCACCAGTCGCTGAGTGCAGACATTTATTGTCATCTCATTGCAGAATGGTCTGTCTGTACCTAATACTGTGGACCCTTGTTTTAGACACTACAGCCAGGGGAATTATCATCCCTACTTCCAATCCATCTCACCCTGTCAGAGCTTTATATATCTCACTGAGATATCCACCCATTTTCCTAAACCCCATGGAATACAGGCCCAGTCGCTCCAAACTCTGCTCCCACAACAAGCCTGTCATCACAAAGATCGGTCTGGTCATCCTTCACTGCTCTCCCTCAATGTCAGGTTTGTCCTTTATTATGTACTGAGACCAAATCTGCACAGAATACTGCAGATTGTTTGAGATAGGGTCTCACCAAAGCCATCTACAGCTGCAGTAAGACACGCTTACGCGGGACTCAAATCCCCCTGAAATGAAGGTCAGTTGATCTTCCTAACTGCTTTATGCTCCTGCAATATTGCTTTCAGTGACTGGTCTACAGGGAGATCCAGATCCTTTGCAATGTTACAGCTCCCCACTTGGTAGGTCTATATACACTGGGCAGCGTGTGAATGCCATTCCCAGTATTGCCTTGTGGGTTCAGACCTCACTGTGCTGCAGGGACCTCGGAGGGCCGCGCAGAAGGAAACAACAAAAAGGCCCATACGTCGCTTTTCAGATAAACATGTTTCAAGCAATCCCTTTTCAAACGAAAAGCTGCCAATCTCTTGTTCCCACCAAAGGGCACACCGTCACCTCTGCCCACCTTGCTCTCCATCTTCCACGTATTTGCCCATTCACTCCACTTGTTTTAGTCACCTTGAAGCTTTTTTACAACCTCCTCACCCACTCGCAATCCAACATCTTTTAGTTCTCTCAGCAGGCTGGGACAAATTGTATTTGATTCCTGCAACCAAATGTTTAATGGGTATTGTGAACAGCTGGGGCCTGAGCACCGATCTCTGTGATATCCCAGCAAAGTTCCTCTGATATTTTTTAAAAATAATATTTATTTCGTGAATCTGGATGTGACTGGCTGGGCCAGCACTTATTCCCTGCCCTTGTTGCCCTTGAGAAGGTGGTGGTGAGCTGCCTTTTTGAACCGCTGCAGTCCACTGTGAGTTCAGTGACAGGAACACCATTAAATGCCAAGGGGCAGTGTTTAGATTGTATTTTAGTGGTGATGGTCACGGTCTGGCATTTGTGTGACGTGAATATTACTTGCCACTTGTCAGCCTGGATACTGTCCAGATCTTGTTGCATTTGGATATGGACTGCTTCAGTATCTGAGGAGCCACAAATGTTGCTGAACATTGGACAATCATTGGCAAACAACCCCACTTATGACCTTAGAATAGAGGCAAGGTCATTGATCAAGCAGCCCTGAAGATGTTTGGGCCTAGGCCACTGCCCGAGGGAAACCTACAGACTTGTCCTGGAGCTTAGTTGACTGGCCTTTATCAACAATGACCATCTTCCGACGTGTCAGGTATGATTCTAACCAGCGAGGAGTTTGCCCCGATACCCATTGATTCCAGTTTTGTTTACGCTCCTTAATACCACACTTGGGCGAAGGCAGCCCTGTTTTAAAGGACTGTCACTCTCACCCCACCACTGGAATTCAGCTGTTTTGTCCATATTTGGACCAAGTTAATGAGGTCAGGAGCTGAGTGACCCTGGTGGAGCCAAACTGGGCGTCATTGACCACGTTATTGCTGAGCAAGTGCTGCTTAAAAGCACTGACACCTTCCACCACTTTACTGATGATCGAGAGTAGACTGATGGGATGGTGATTGGCTGAATTGGATTTGTTCTGCTTTTTATGCATAGGAGATACGTGGGGTAATTTTCGACGTAATCGGGGAAATGTTGTTGTAACGGGATGGAACAGCTTAGCTAGGGCAGTGACAAGCTCTGGAGAACAACTTTTCAGGACTATTGCCAGAATGTTGTCAGGGTATGTACCCTCTGGGGTATTCAGTGTCTCCAACTGAAACTGGATATTGCGTGGAATGAATCGAATTTGTTGATGATTAGTAACTGAATTGCTGAGGACCACTGGAGGAGGCCGAGATGGATCATCCACTCAGCACTTCTGACTGAAGATTATTGCGAATGCATGAACGTTGTCTTTTCAACTGAAGTGCTGGGCTCTTCCATCATGAAGGATGGAGAGACTTGTGGAATATCCTCCTGCGATGGCTTGTTTAATTGTCCATAACTATTCTCAACAAGATGTGGAAGGATTGCAGAGCTTAGATCTGATCGTTGCTTGTGGGATCACTTAGCTCTGTCTATCACTTTCTGCTAATGCTGTTTGGTGCACAAGTAGTCCTGGTTGGTGACTTCATCAGGCTGACACCTCATTTTCAGGTATGCCCAATGCTGCTCCTGCCCTCCTGCTCACTCCATTGAATCAAGGTTGATCCTCTTGCTTGATGACAATTGTTGTGAGGGGGATATGCCAGGCCATGAGGTTGTGTGGGTGTACAATTCTGCTGTTATTGATGACCCACAGCACCTTATGAAAACCCCAACTTGAGCTGCTAGATCTGTTCGAAGTCTGTCCTATTTAGCACGGTGATAGCACCACCCAAAATTGTGGAGGTTATTCTCAATGTGCAGGTGTGACTTCGTCTCCACAATGACCATGCGGTTGTCACTCTTACCGATACTGTCATGGACAGATACTTCTGTAACTGGCTTTAGTAAGGCTGTGATCAAATGTGGCTTTTCCCTTTTGTTGATTCCTTCACCACCTGCTGCAGACCGAGTTGAGAAGATATATCCTATCCGACCCAACCAGCTCAATCAGTAATGCTGCAGCTGAGCTACTCTTGGTGGTGGACATTGAAATCCCCCACCCAGAGTACATTTTGTGCCCTTGCCACCCTCAGTGCTTCCTCCAAGTGTTGATCAGCATGGAGGAGTACTGACTCATCAGTTGAGAGAGGCTGGAACATGGTCATCAGCAGGAGGTTGACTTTCCCATTGTGTAAACTAATGCCATGAGACTTCATGGGATACAGAGTCACTGTTGAGGACTCCCAGAGCAATTCCCTTCTAACTGTATCCGACTGTGCCACCACTTCTGCTTTGTCTGTCCTGCCGTTGAAGCAGGAGATATCCAGGGAAGGTGAAGGGGAGTCTGGGACATAGTCATACCCACAGAATCATACCTTAAATACAATGTCAGGCTGTTGCTTCACAAGTCTGTTTATTTCTATTCACTGTTTCCTGCCAGATGTCCCATTCCAGAAACATGGCCATATATTCGCCCCATTCCACGAAGATTTGATTTTGCAAACTGGGCTTGGAGCTTTATCAAATTTTTTCTGAAAATCCACATGTTTTACATCCAATGCTTCTCTTTCATTTGTCTCCCAGTCTGTTTCTCATACATGATTCCCATTTCATAAATCTATGTTAGTGTTGTCTATGACCATTATTTTCAGCCTCAATAATTGCTCCTAAACAATTTACTTACTATGTTCGATGTTCCTTGTACTATTTCGTTTTCCATACCTGACTTGGTTTTCCTGGTATTGTTAGAAATTTCTATGAAGACAGAACTGAAGTAGTGGATTCATAGTTTTGCCATTTCCCTGTTCCCCATTCTCCTTTCTGGATTCAAACTAGAAGGAACCCGCATTGTTTTGTCATACTTCTCACATTGACATAATTTGACAAGTTATAACAGTTCACTCTTATAACCTTTGTGAATATTATCTTCAGAAACCTATCAATTCCTGTCTTAAGCTGCTCAGCTCCACATTATACACGCACAGGAGCATAGTCTCTGTACCAACAGAAATACAGCACGATCTATATTAGTCCCACTTTCCAACACCAGGCACATAGCCTGGAATGTTATGACACTTCCAAGTGCTCGTCCAAGTACACTGAACGGTTGAGAGGTTAGCCGTGATAACTCCCCTCTCAGGAAGTACATTCCAGACCTCAACACCCTCTGGGTGAATAAAAAGTAATGTTTAAATCCTCTCTGAACGTCAAACTCTTCACTTTAAGGTGTGCTCCCTTGTTCTTGACCCTCTGTCGAAAAGGAACAGCTACTGTCTATCCACCCTGTCCATGCCCCTTGTTAACTTATCCTTCTGAGTCACATCCCCCGCAGCCTCCTCTGCTCCAAAGTAAACAATCCGAGCTTATCCAGCCTCTCTCCATAGCTGATATGCTCCATCCTAGGGAACATCCTGGTGAATCTCCTCTACAACCACTCCAGTACAATCACATCCTTCCTGTAATGAGGCTCCCAGAACGACTTACAGTACGCCATCATGGACTAAACCAAGCCCTGTATAGCACTTATAATCTACTCCCTGATTAATAAACGCGCCACCCAAGGTTCAATTCTTAACTAGTCCATTACCCTGTTCAGTCACATTCATGGATGTGTGGAGAAACACCTTCTGAGCTCCCTAGTGTGCTGACAATCATTGTGTACACTCCATGTCTGGTGCCTCCTTCCAAAGTACATCACCTCATATTCATCAGGATCACATTGCATCTGCCATTGATCTGCCCATCTGATCATTCCACTTGTATTTTCCTGTAAAATCAAAACTTCCTCCTCACTGCCAACCACCCGGTCAATCTTTGTGCCAAACACAAACTTACTTATCACAACTCCCACCCCTCCACCCACTCCCCCTCCAGATTCACATCTATACCATTTATGAATGCTACAAACAATAAGGGACACAGCACTGATCCCTGTGGTACACCAGGGGACACTGGTCTCCAGTCACACAAACAGCCTTCTCCCAACACCCTCTGACTCCTGACACGAAGACAATTTTCGTTGTAACTTTTCAAGTTATCCTCGATACTGTGAGATTTTGCTTTAAGTTTTTCAGTTTCACCTTTGGAACTTTGTGAAAGGCCTTGCTGCAAAACTAAATAAGCGACTCCTCAAACTAAATCAATCAAATTCATTAGATGTAACTTCACTCTGATAAAGTCATGGTGATTATTCCTGATCAAACCTTCCGACTCTGATTGGAGTTCGATTTTCTCCTTCTCTATTTTCCCCAGTAGTTTCCCGAACAGTGATCTAATACTCGCTCGTCTACAGTTACCTTGGAAAATCTCTACCACCCTTACTGTGACGTGGAATCATATTAGCAGCTCTCCAGTCCTCTAGCACCTCCCCTATGGTCAGATTCTAATTAAAATTTCCAGTCAGGGTCTTTCCTCCCTTGACTCCATCAGTATCCAGACCTGTGAATTGGTCCAATTTTATAAAAGACAAAGCCTCAAACCCCCACTCGTATTTTACATCAATCTCTTCAAGAGCTTTCCAGTCCATCTTCTCGAATTCAGTACATGCATCCTCCTCTCCCAAGTAAAATAGATGTAATGTTTACATGTAACAATCTATCAATGTTCTCCGGGTTGACGCACTGATTGCCCCTCTGGTTTCTAATGGACACTAACTGTTTGCTGATTATTCTGTTCTAATTTTCCGTGTGGAATATCCTGGGATTCTGCCTAATCTGGCCTGCTTGCACTTCTCCATGTCTCTCTGTTATTCAGTCCCCTCTATGTTTCTAAGTTTCTAAGTTTCACTCCAATCACCTCTTATCTTTTGAAATTCGAGATCACAGGCTGAGTTTCCCCATCAGACAATCTTGCCATTTTAGGGATTAATCTGGAGAATACCTTTTGCAGTTCCTCTGTAGTCAGTATATTCTATCTTAGCTTGGGACTCCAAGCAGTACACAATACTCTAAGTTTAGTCTCAGCAAAACTAAATGCAGCTGGTGCACGACATCTTCTGTATTCTAATTAAATTCACATGAATATAAACCTAATTTTTAGTTTCCTATTTGCATGCGTTCTTCCCAATTCCTTTTACTTTAACTTTTCATATGATGTTAGTGGGAGAGTTCTTTAAAAAGATCCTCCTAAATATCCAACGATACGTTATCCATTGGCTCCTCATTGCCTATGTCCATAAGAATCATCTTCAAACCATTCCAAAACAATGTTTGCCACTTATGGTTTTCGTTTCATTGATGCATTATCATACTCGCAAGTTTTCCCATTACCTTCTATGTATCCAGTAACACGTTCTTTGTAATTCAGCCCAAGAGACACCCGACCGCGGACTACAAGTTAACTGGCCTGTACTTCACCACTCTCCATCTTCGTCCTTTCTTAAACTGTTGGATAATATTTATAACTTTTGCCATATCCAGATTGGCAAAATACCTTTCCGGAATGTATTGGAAAATAACATGAAAATCTGAGATGCAATCAATACGTCTATTGCTGCTTCCTCTGAAATTCTTGTATGAAGTGCATCTGATCTGTCAGATTTATAAATACTCAATCCAGCTTTATTTTCAAAGATGACCTCAACACTGATAAGAATAATCTTAGACTTTACTTACACAAGTCCCAATGTCACTTGGTATTTCTGGGAGAATTTCTGGATATTCTGCCTTGAAGATAGACACAAAGAAACTGTTTCTTTCCCCTGTGATTTCTCTGTTCTCTACAATAAATTACCCTGTCCGCACACCTACTGTTCCACATTTGACCTTGTTTTTACTTCTGTTTCATACACTGATGCACGTCTTTTTTTAGCAGTCTTTATTTTTTTTAGCAGTCTTTATGTTTTCTTTAGCAGTCTTTATGTTTTTTAGCAGTCTTTATGGTTGTCTTTTGTTTGCATTCTGTTTCTCTTTTTGATTTCCTTCTCAGTTTCTTGGTCATCCGTTGTTGGGTCCTACATTTCTCCGAATCCACTACCTGACTACAACACTTGGCATTTTTCTAAGCTGCTTCCTTTGACCTAATAGGCAGTTAAAGGTGAAGCTGAAAGGGTTAGGTCGGAGAAGAAGGTAGACCAGAGTGATGGAAAGGAAGATGAACACATAGGAACGTCCAAAACGGGGAGTGTGCTGAGTTGGAATATTGGACTGGGATAAGGTGCAGTTAGGGGAAATGGGGAACCTGGTGAAATCTACATTAATCCCCTGTGGTTGGAGGGTCCCAAGGTAGAAGAGGAACCTTTCTTCATCCATGCTTCGGGTGGTTAGGGTTTGGTGATGGAGGAGGCCCAGTTCTCTCATGTCCTTGGCAGAGTGGAAAGGAGAGTTAATGTGTTTACCCACAAGGTGGTGGAGTTATTCAATATAGCTGTTCCAGCGATGTTCTCTGAAATGATCCACGTATGTCTCGCCAATGTAGAGAAAACCACACTGAATTTAAAGGATGCAGTAGATGAGGCGTTCTGTCTCCCTTCATCACCTATCACTTTCAACACCACCTTCATCTACCTATCACATTCCCAGCTCCCTCCCTCCTGCCACACCCCCTTCTCATTTATCTCTCAGCTGCCTTGACCCAGACGCCTCATTCCTGATAAAGGGTTGTGCCCGAGACGACAATGCTCGGGCTCCTATTATGCTGCCTGACTGTGCTTTTCCAGCGCCACTGATCTCCAGCAGCTGCAGTGCCCACTTTCTCCTCACACCTTCAGGGCTTGCATGATTCAGATTTATAACAGTTACTTCAAATAAAACAAAAACTATCGTGTACTCAAACAGCATAAACGAAAACCAATGCATTGTTCTCACTGTTCCCAAAAGGCCCTTTCCACCAAAGTTTTCAATTAGCTTTTCTGATCATCCAACATCAATTTCTAAATAACCTGATCTCTAGCTCAGTGCTTGACATAATGTAAATGCCAGCGATCTAACACATGCTCATGAAATCCATTTTTCCCAGCATTAGCATTCAGTTGGGTTAACACAGTTTAGATAGAATGTAAACAGGACATTATTACGGCAGTTGCCACAAATGTGTATATCTCATTTTCCTGTTTTATAACATGTCCAGCATTTGTATTGCAGCTTTCACTTTGACATATAACTCCCATCAATTTTTGATCCTCCTTGCTGTTTTTACGCTCCACATTACAAGATTCTGTAGAATCTGAGCGACGTGGGCTTTGGGGAGATTAATGGTAGAGATCATCTCGCCACATCATTTATGATCATCTTAAGCATCATTGTGACAATTTCTCCAGATTTCCCGTAATGCTAGTGGAGCAGAGAAGGACAATGATCGCTTAACAATGCTCTGTATTCCCCCAGAGAGCTGAGACTGCTCTAACCTGGGTACGAACCTTACAGCAGGGAGGTAAAGCATTGCTGCTGCTGGACAGGATCTTAGTGAGATCACATCTCGCTTTTCACGAAAGGATAGTCAGGTTGATCCAATAGCCATTGGAGTTTACAAAAATGAAAGAAGATTTCTTATTTTAACATAGATGACAGGAAATAGTCAACAACTGAAGAGAATTACACAGATAATGGATGAATCCATTCCGTTCTTCAGCCTGTTACACACGAACAACAGAAGGATATTCAGGCCTTTGACCCTGTTACACCAGAATAGTACGAGGCAATTCAGCCCCTGGAGCCGAATGTATATTTACAGGAGGATGCCAATCAGCCCCTTGACTCTATAGCACTGGCCCTAGAAGAGGCCATGCGGCACCAGTATCCTATTACACAGCAACAGGATCAGCCCATTCAGCCTCCTCAAGTCTGTAACATAGGAACTGAAAGCGGTCACACAGTGACAGGAGATTTGTTATACTGGGATAACAGGATTCCATTCAGACCCACCGAGCCTGTTGCAAGAAAATTGGATAAGGATAAAAACTATCTGAGACTTATTTCATGAGAAAGGAGGAGGTAATTCAGACACATGTCTGTTGTATGAGAACAAGAGAAGACCAATCGCTCCCTTGGTCCCATCTCTGGGATACATGCAGAGACCGTTCAGTATCTCCACCTATTATGGAGGAATATGAGAAGACCCATGAGCCCCTCAAAATGTTACACAGCAACGGGAAGATTCCATAATCCCCCACCCCTCTAACACATCAACAGTGGGTGGTCATTCTGGCCTTGGAGATGACAACATGGGAATACCAGAAAGACTTCATCCCATCGATTTTGTACACCAGCAGGATGATGAGTCCAATCAGCCACACATACCACTTCTGCAGCAATTGGAGTACATCGTTTAAATCTCTTTTGCCCATAAAACAGGAATTCAAAGAAAACGTAAAGGTTTTAGAAAGGGAAGAACTTATAATAACTGAATACATTAGGGAGTAAAATGTAACAATAAAGTATTGTAATTTAAGGCAAATTATTCGAATCCATTGTTGTGGACATTTACAAACGTAAACCACAATTCATCGGAGTCAACATGGTTTTACAAAGGATAAATCATGATTGAAGTGTTTTCTTGAGTTACTTAAAGATGTAACAAACAAGGTGGATAGTGGGGATCCTGGAAATGGAATATATCTGGTCTTCGTGAAGGATTCAGATACGTCGCTTCTCCAAAGAGTGAGTGGTAAGATCAGACAGCATCGGTTTAGGAGTAATTTATTAGCTTGGATGGAGGATTGGTTAACCAACAAAATGCAGTCAGAAGAATTAACTGTGTCATTTTCTATTGGAAAATGCAATTTGTTGGGTGCCATAGATTTCAGTTCTCATGCTTCAACCATTTGTGATCGATATTATTACTCGGTTGACGGGATAGAAAATACTATAGCTACATTTAAGATGACGCTAACATTTTGGGAAATTACTTCGGAATGATGATGCAAGAGAGTTAAAAACTATATGTATAGATTGGGTGAATGGGCAAACATTTCGCAATGAAAATTAAAGTGGATAAATATCGGGTTATTCGAGTTGGCCAGCCGAATAAAAAGGCAAATTATTATCTAAATGGAGAGAAACTTCAAAGTGCTTAAGTGCAGAGGGATTTGGGTGCCTGCTTGCATATCACAGAAAACTTGCTTGCGGGTACTTGATGTAATGAGGAATGCAAGCATAACTTCAGCGTTTATTTGTAAAAGGATAGAGTAGAAAAGTTGCTGTAGCTATGCAAGGCATTAGTGAGGCTGCAAATGGAGTCCAGTTTGGGTGTCCTGCTGAATGAGGTATTTCCATTAGAGGCAATTCAGAAGAGCTTCATTAGATTGATTCCATATTTGAAGTGTTTGTCTTATGAAGAGAAATTGAGCAGTTTAGGCTTATACTCTCGAGTTTATAAGAATGAAAGGAGAGGTCATTGAGGTCTGTAAAATGCGAAATGTAATTGAAAGTGGAGCTGTGGAGTCGATATTTTTTCATGTGGTGCAATCTACAATAAGAGACTCCAGTTTTAGGATGGAGAGATGGCAGGAAAGTGGAACAGAGTCCGCGATGACATCAGCCATGATTGTATTCCATGGTGGAGCAGGTTCGAAGGGTTGGATTCCTGACTGATGCTCCATGTTCATATTCAGCTTTACGACTGTGTTACACAGTAATGGGGGAGGATTATGTATCAAACAGGAAGCAGGCGCTCCGGATACATCAGTCTAAATCAGTTTGACACAACGTCACCAGTGGAGTCGCACAGTGACCAGTGCTGTGTCCTCAACTATTTACAATCTATATCAATGATCAGGAGGATGGAACAGAAAAAGAGATACTGAGTTTGGTCATGTTGCTCTGATAAGCAAGAGATTAAATTATCGAGAGAGGGTGGAGGGTCTACAGATAGATACAGAGAAGAAAAGGCAATGGAGAATAATTTGGCAGCTGCAATATAACATGATATAATCTGTCATTTCATTTACAGGAATAATGGAAGGCAGTATGTTACTGAAATGGAGAGGGATTACAGGGATTAATGATACTGTGTACTGGGGGTTCAGTCAGACCCGTTCAGACATGGGAGGTTTTGCTCCATCCCTGATCGTCTGCTCCTTGATGCTCCAAGTGACCCCATTGCTCTCTGTACACATGGAATGTTTTGAAGTGTTTGGTTCTTGTTGTGGGATGCTGTTTTCAAACGTGTATCAAGGGGATGTCCTTTATCCATGATACAATCACTCCTTCCTACATGGAGACCCGACGACGATGGGAATGGTTGCCTGCTTGTGAATGAAGAGGCTGTGGTTGCTGTCTGGACAGGGGTATTCACCAACATGATGTACTGTGATGGGGATGCTGCAAGATTAATACAGAGAGTGCTCCTTCAGTTCCTCTACCTCTCCCATTGACATAGCTACTCCGCAGATGCCATGTACACCATCGGGAATCCCACTATTATGGATACACCCGGCAGTTCCCTGCTGAGGGTGAAACAATGTATTTACCTCATCCACCATATATATCCTCCGTCACTGAATGGTTACATTGATGGCAACATACAGGGAGATGATGGATATGTCACCCAGTCCTGTTTGAAAAGTTCCAGAACATAGAAGCTGAATGAAACAGTGACCCTAACAGCCACTGGCAGCACCGTCTTCCCCCTGGTGTGAAGCTGCAGGTCGTGTTGAAGGAGGTGTCACCTCTCTGTGACCAGTTTCTTGTTCAATCAGTGTCCCCTTACACTCTGCTCCTGGGTCAAGTGGAGCTTGGGAAGCTGTTCCTGGAAAATCCGGGGTGGACACAGCAGATCCCTTTCCCCACAAACACACACTCCATGGTTTCAGAGCTTCCCCTCTCTGCAGCCTCTGCTCCATTTGTTGTTCATGTTGCAGACCCAGATGTTGTAACTACAGTCCCCATGCTCCATCCAAAGTTGGGTCACCAAATCCTCAGGTCTCCCTGAATATCTGAGGCAGCTCACAGCACAACCTCCAGCAAACCATCCTCAGCCCCTCCACTAACGTTTCAATAGACGAGTCAGTTAGGAACCCCTCGTCTATGAGTGTTGTGGACCAGACCTGATTCCTGCAAAATATTTTAAGAAGGCCGCTTAGACCCAAACCTTTCGTTATTTTGAATATAGATGTGAAGTGTGCTTTCCAGATATGTTGTGACTGGTCAAACCACTCGACATTAATCAAAATATAATCTATTTAAATGCTTTAGTTAAAATACAATCAAAGAAAAGAACATTTCAGGATGGCTTATATGTGGAACACT
The DNA here is from genome assembly GCF_047496795.1 of Chiloscyllium punctatum. Classification (NCBI taxonomy): domain Eukaryota; kingdom Metazoa; phylum Chordata; class Chondrichthyes; order Orectolobiformes; family Hemiscylliidae; genus Chiloscyllium; species Chiloscyllium punctatum. Next base: position 41,440,013 of record NC_092781.1, read on the forward strand.
TACACAAACAATAGATACCGTACCTTCTTGGTATACACTGCTTGGCACAAAGATATATTCAAATTCAGATTCTTCCATGCAATTTACTTATCCAGGAGAAATGAACATCAACAGAGATCTCAGAGAGAAAGGCAGCGAGGGATCATGTATTGACACTTCCAACCATTCTGGGACCCCGAACAGTTTCTGAATGCTGCAGCTAAAAACAAAACGAGGAAACATGGTCTGGGAGAGCTGGCCACTGCCCTTCCATTGTTACCACCGTTTTAATAAAACCTAAAGGCTTTCTCAGTTATTTACTTAAACTGTTTTCAGACAGCAGTTCTTCACCTCTGCCTTTAAAACCTCTCTTCAAAAAAAATCCAAGAGAAAATAACCTTTTTACAGTGATAGTATCCTCACAACTCCATCTGTAATAAAATAATACATCAATATGCAAAGATGTATTCATTTTCGACGTCCTAACCTTCCACTATTAGTAGAGTGAAATGCATATACTTTACATTGACTGTGAGCATACAAATGTTCACAACTAGTTTCGATTTCAGTCATTTTACTCCTGCCACAGAATGCCTTTGTCTTTCTTTATCCAAGTCTCCTCAACGTGTCAAAACTTACGTTTTCTCGCCCTGTCAACTTCATAATTTCAAATTGAATGGCAGCAAGAATAAGCTCAGTCGAAACAGACTGGTACTTTTCTCCCTAAATTTCTCCAAAAACTTTAAGGGGTCACGATCAGATTTGTCTTATGTATGTTATTCGCAATTTAAATGCTGAAATGTTGTAACGCCAACACCAAGCTCAAGGCCTCCTTCCCCGTTGTGGAATAAATCTGTTGATGTTTCCACTGGACACTCCAATCACACGTTACATAATGGAGCACTTCTCATCTCTCCAATAGTCCTTCTGAATGACATAGCTCCTCGTGTCTCAGCATTAAAAAATTACATACTACTGTATCTCTTAATGCTGTAACCTCTTTACCTGCTACTCCTGGCCTATACCAGTAAACTTTACTCTCACAGGTGTATGTTTTAAGAAGATCTCACACATTCTTCTCAATCCCTCACAGAAACCAAACTTTGATTTCTGAACCAAATGATCAGCAGCCATTTCAGCTTCTAATCTTGCCATTGTTACTCTCTGCTCTTCCACACGAGCTCTCACGACTGCAGGAAGTGAATTGTTGAACTTCTCCAAAATTAGAGACTCTCTCAGAGTGTCATAGGTTTGCTCTGTTTTTAATACCCTTACCCACCTTTCAAAATTACTTGGTTTTATTCTTTCAAACACAATATGTGTTTAACCACGGACGCTATTTTAGATACCTGAAACACTGTCTGTCGGCTTCTGGCACAAGCTCATATGAACTTCAGATGGCTTTCTTCACCTCTTCCGATAGGGATGCAAATACCTATCAGCTTTGTTTGGATAAACTAAATCCACATGTTCTCTGGCCACTGCACTTGTTTAGCCACTTTCTGAAATGAAATTTAAAAAGCTCCCCCATCATTATCATCACATTTAGATAATGCCTGGATGTATTTAAACAGATCCTGATCAGGCCTTTGGCTACCATAGGGTTGCTCAACCTCACTATCCTCTAATGAAAATCCATACAAAATGAAGAGGAATTTAGAATAACTTAACTATTGGAAACATTAACCGAATAATGGATACAGTACGTTCTACAAATGAACTGTTCAATCTATTAACATCACCTAAACACACCCCTTGGCAAATAGGAACATTCAGACATGCATTCTTGCATACAGTTCTCCAATCCAGGAGGAAACACAATCAAATGAGGCTTCAGAGAGAGTAGCAGCTAGGGATGATTTACTAAAACTTCCAACCCCTCTGGGACCCCAAGCACCCGGTGATTGTTACAGCTACAGGAAAAAACAAACTAGAAAGCCTGGTCTGTGCGAGCTGGCCATTGTTACTACTATTTATTAAAAACCCTAAACGCCCCGTAAGTTATTTACTTGAGCCGTTTTCAGTCGGCAGTTTGGCCTTTAAGACCACTTACTAAAAAAAATGAGAAACTAACGTTTTATTTAAAAAGTAACAGCATTGTCACACAATTTATATGCCTGGTCCTTTTCTCAGTGGAATTCCTCGTGTTACTGATCGCAAGGTCACCTGAGAGGGACAACCACAGGTACAGAGCAAGTTACAAGGATGTATCTCATAACTTCTGAAACACGCCTGTCCATGGACCATCACATGGGACATACCAGGAAGTGAACAATAGCGTGAGACAGCAATTTAGTATTCCTGAGCTACACAATGCCAACACTCGATACACTAGGGAGCCAAAACCCAAGGCCAGGGAAAGGTACAGAGGGGCAGAGAGATTCACATTAAAGACAGAAACAGACAGTTAATTAACTGAAAAGATGTTGTGGAAATATGCGGAAAAAGACAGGACAGTGGGACTAACTGTAGAAGTGAAATCTTCGTGAGTAAAATGACAAGAATTAAAACATTGAATAAAGGCATTGTCAGATCAGCTGTAATGGTTTGTTACATCAAATTCTGAATCTGCTCAACAGAACACCGCAAACAACATAAACTGGGACAAGATGACAGCCCAGCATGGAGAGCTGTGCAGACCATGCTCGTGTGTTGCTCAGTAAACTGCACTATCTGCCCAGCATGTGAGTATTGCAAACTTTACTATCATATGCTAACTATCCTTGCATCGGATTACTGCCTGCAATGGGAAAGTTCGGTGTGTGTGTGTGTGTGTGCGTGTGTGTGTGTGTGTGTGTGTGTGTGTGTGTGTGTGTGTGTGTGTGTGTGTGTGTGTGTGTGTGTGTGTGTGTGTGTTTGAACGCGAAACTCATTGTTTGAGAAGGAATGCAGATGGAGGAAACTATTTTAAATACGAACAACTGGCAAGCTTTTTCTTAATCAACACAGAGAACGAGGGAAATTTCATGGACAGATGAGACAAAGTGTTTGAGAATGTTAAAATAAAGTCATTGCCAGACACAACAGCAATAAACATCGGCGTGCACATGAATGAAAGATGGATGGAGGTTTGGTGTGAATTCGAATCAGATTTGCTTCGGCAGGTATGAAGCCGGGAGTGTCAGCAGCACATTATTGGCTTCATTAAGACTGTATTTCATAGCTCAAGGTTCAAACAGCAGATAGAATAAACCAGTGAGATATATTCTGGAGTGGTGAGTATTTCAAGTTAGAAATGGTCAGGGCATGGTATCAAGAATCATCTCATGGTCAAAGGGATCTCCCACAGTTGTGACTTGTCTGCTTCAGCCGCAGATATTGGACAGGGATGGAATGGGAACAGTGGCAGGAAGTGGAGTTTGTAACCAGAACAGTAGACAGTGACCTCCATGCTCTTAATAGCAAAGGCAATGATACAATGCATTGTGGTTCTCCCCTGAAACTGAATAGATCAACATAGAGATCCGTAAGTAACACTGCCAGAGCAGAGAGTGAGACAGTAATTGAACACGTTCATTAATGTAGTTAGTAGTGGTCTGTAGAGTGAATATCTGGATTGAGAGATTCAACAGGAACAATAATAGTGACAAGAAGTGTAGACTATATGAAATAACACAAATACAGTCATAACTGGTTTATAGAAAACAAAATCTGGACAGTGACACTCACCAAGAACACCAAGGGTAGCCAGGAAGGGATCATAAAAGTTTGAATAATGAGAAAAGCGTAATAGATCTGCGATGAAAATGACCATCAATAAAATGCAGAAAAATTCCAAACATAATCGGATAAGCTGCTGTATACTGCTGGAATATTCCAGTCTAATGTTCTTAGATTCTGATCTCTCCTCCCCCTCTCTCTGGATCTGCTGTTCCCTGTTCGTGCTGTCGGTGATGGTCCCGCTCATGTTATGGGTTGACATATTGAATGGAGCCCATTTATCATTAAATGATGGAAGCCCTCCACTGGCAGAATTGGAATCCATGGAGATTGGCATTAATCGCAGTCACTGAACAAATAGACTCAATTAACCAATTCAAAACATCACTTTTCATTTACTGGTTTTGGATGGAATGGATGAGGGTTGCTGAGGAATGGATCATAAATCTTTAAATCCTTTATATCTTTTTATTAACTGTATATGAGAGTAATAACATGACACTGCATGCGTCTATATATGTTCCACTCTGTTTATGAAAGGAGGCAGTTCTTAAATAACAGATCGGCTGCATAAAAAAAAGTCGGGTGGGCAAGTTTCTCGATACCTGAACACAAAGTACGGTACTTATTGACCAGTGTGCGGCCACTCCTGGTTTTAATGCCCTGTTGTCAAATCCTTTCATAACCTTGAGACAGAGCATTCAGACTGCTGCTCAGGAACAGGCCGAAGCAATTCTGTCCCTATGCGCCTCTTACAGAGGGATAAGAGAAGGCCATTCAGCCCACATTAGCCTGTTGCTACTTGAAAAGGTGTAAAGCTGGAATATTGGCACATTTTGTCAACAGAATCATTCAAAACAAAGAGATGTGTCGCTGCAGCTGTATGAAGTGTTACTGAGAGGGCACCTGGAGTACATTGTGTTGTTTGTGTTTCTGTAACTGAGAAGGAATGGGTCTCTATTAGATACAGTTTACCGGCTGCTCATGATCCACGGGTTGCTGTGTCATTTAATGTCTCAGATCTGCAACACAGGGACAGGAGGAGGCCATGAAGCCTCTTGAGTCTATTTCAGAGGGACAAGAGGAGGTCATTCAGCCTCTCCAGTCTATTACAGAGGGACAGGAGGAGCCTATTCAGCCTCTCGAGCCTGTTACAGAGGGGCAGGAAGTGTTTGTTTAACATTCAAGTCTGTTACACATAAATATTAGTTTTTAACTAGTTGTGGAATAGTAAAGACCTGATGTAAACATTAAAGTTCTAACTTTGAATGAGGACAATTTTGAAAATGTAACGCGAGCCCTGTGAAAGACTAATTGGAATACACATTTGCAGGTAAAGGGGTGGTTGGAAAATGCAAGGTAATCAAAACGTAGTTTCAGAGAGTCCAGAGCCAAAGTGTTCCTATTAGTGAGATGGGCAAGTCTGGTGGGTGCAGGGAGTGCTGGATGTTTAGCTATATTGATGTTCTGGTCAAGGTAATGAAAGAGGCATATGTCAGGTAAACAGAGCTGAGATTAAATTAATCCCGAGAGGAGTATAAGGGCAATAAGTGTATAGTCAATGGGGAAATTGGGCCAGAAAAATGTGGACATGAGATGGCTTTAGAAATAGGGTTAATGAGGCATTGAAGCAACTCTACACATCCTTTAATTGCAAAATATTAACTAGGGAGAGAATAGGGCACCTTAAAGATGAGTAAGGCTCCGTATGTGTAGAACCATAGGAGATGGAAGAGATACTAAACAAATATCTTTCCGAGTATTTAATGTAGAAGAGGTTACAAGAGCGAGAGAATGAAGAAGTACATAGTGATATCTTGAAAAGTATCTATATTACAAGGAGATGTTGGACATTTTAAAACATATAAAGGTGAACGAATCCCTGGGACAGAATCAGTTGTATCCCAGAATATTGTGGGAAGCTAGGAAAGACATTGCTCAGCCTTTTGCTGATATATCTGTAACATTGATTTCCACAGGTGAGGTGGCAAAAGAGTGGAGGGTTGCTAACATAGTATCATTATTTCAGAAATTAAGGAAAATCCAGGTAACTATAGATCGGTGAGCCTGACGTGAATGGTGACTAAATTGTTGGAGGGGATTTTGAGGGAAACGATGTATATGCATTTGGAAACACAAGGACAGAAGAGGGCTTTGTACATTGGAGATCACGTCTCACTGACTCGGTGGAATTTTTTGAGGAAGTGAAGAAGATGATTGATGAAGGCAGGACAGTGGATGTTGTCTTCATGGAATTCAGTAAGAAAACCAAAATGTTCTACATGGTAGACTGGTTAGCAAGGTTAGACTGCCTGGAATCCAGGGAGAGCTCGCCATTTTGGTCCAAACTTTTCTTCAATATCGGAGACAGGTTGGGGCAGTTGGCATTTGTTCATTAAACATGGAGACCTGTGACCAGTGGCGCTGCTTGTAAAGATCAATAGTGGGTCCACTGCCTTTTGTTACTTATACAACTCATTTGCACTTGAGTATATGAAGTATGGTTAGTAAGTTTGTAGATAATTCCAAATTTGGTGGTGTAGTCGACAGTGAAAAATGATCTCTCAGAATAGAATGGGAACTTCATTAGGTGAACCGAGGAGTGGCAGATGGAGTTTATTGTAGATAAATGTGAGGTATTGCATTTTGGCAAGACAAATCAAGGCAAGACATATCGGTAGGGTCCTGTCGAAAGTTGCCACTCAAGTAGAACTCCATCGAAATTTTCGAATCCCTACAGTTAGGAAACAGGAATTTCGGCCCATCGAGGCCACTCCGTCCCTCTACACAATATCCCACTGGACAAACCCCTACCCTATCCCTCTAAGCCTGCATTTCCGATGGCTAAAGCACCGTGCCCTCACATCCAAGGGTACTATGCACAATTTAGGATGGACAACCTACCCTTATCTGTATATCGTTATACTGTCGGAGGGAAACATAGCATCCGGAGGAAGCTTACACAGACACGGGGAAAATGTACAAACTCCACACAGCCAGTCATTCAAGGATGGAATTAAACCCCGATCGCTGCCCTGTGAGGCACCTTGTGGTGCAGGTTCTCCGTTCCTTGAAAGTGCCATCACAGGTAGACAGCGCAGTGAAGAAGGCACTTGCTGATCTTCCCTTTATTGGCGCGTGCTTTGAGTCTATGCGTTTGCATGACATGTTGCATCTGGACAGGACATTGGTTTGGCCACTTTTGTAATATTGCCTTTAATTCTGGTCAACCTGCTGTTAGAAAGATGTTGTCAAACTTGAAAGGGTACAGAAGAGATTTAAAAGAATGTTGCAGGTGTTGGACGGTTGGAGTTACAGGGAGAGTTTGAATAGGCTGGGAGTATTTTGAAGTGTTGACGCTGAGGGTGGACCTTAAAGAATTTTATAAAATCAGGAGTGGCATACAAAAAGTAAACAGTTTATGTATTTTCCCAGGATAGACAATTCCAAATGTAGAATATAAAGGCAATTCCAAATGTAGAATATATTATGGTGAGAGGAGAAAGATTTAAAAAGGGACGTGAGGGACAACATTTTCATACAGAGTCTGCTGCGTGTATGGATTGAACAGCCAAAAGAGGTGGTGGAGGCAGGTACAGTTACACCATTTAAAAGGCATTTGGATGGATACATGCATGGGAAGGGTTTAGAGAGAGATGGGCCAAGTGCTGGCAAGGGAGACGAGATTAATTTAGGATTGGCTGAGAAGATTAGAGTGAATCCAAATTCATTATAGTAAAGATAAAGAGCAACTAGAGAGAGAAGAGGATGCTTTAAAATCCAAAACAGGCATGCATGCGAAAAACCTTAAGAGATGGGTGAAGTCCTCAATTTGCCCTCTGTGTTTATCATGAAGAAAGACATGAAGATCTGTGACATTTAGGAGGTTATTTATCATATTTTGATACTGTCCATATCACAGTAGAGTTGCTGTTGAACATATTAGAACGCACAAAGTCAGACAAATCTCTTGGTCCTGACCAGATATATCTAAGAGCACTGTAAGAGGCGAGAGAAAAAGCCTAGGGACCAAGATCCTGGAAGACTGGGTAGTAGCAAATGTTGTGCCCTTATTCAAGAAGGGCTGCAAAGAAAAGCCGAGGAAATATAGGCCAGTAATCTTCACACCTGTTTTCGGTAAACCACTTGAGAAGGTTCTGAGAGATAAGATGTGCATGCATTTGGAAAGACAGAGTTTGACTTGGATAAGTCAGCATAGCTTTGTGGATGGCAGATCATGCCTTACAAATTTTGTTAGAAATTTTTGAGGAAGTGACCAGGAAGGTTGATGACAGCAGGGTTGTAGACATAGTCTATTTGGATTTCAGTAAGGCCTTTGATAAGGTTCCACATAGTAGGCCGCTCTAGAAGGTTAGATCGCATGGAATCCAAAGTGAACTGGCAAATTAGACTGAGCTGCCAGTGGAAGTGGTTGAAGTGGGCACATTAACAATATTGAAAAGGCAATTGGACAAATACACAGATAGGAAAGGATTAGATGGATACAGAGCAAAGGCAGGGAAATGGCAGATTGGTAGATAAGGGGCAGTTACACCATGGTTTGTTGACGGAGCACGGTGGGCGTATTGGATGGGCGAGTACAGAGGGGGAACATTCCCATCCCAGAGGGTCCCACACCACCAGACCCACCGAGCATGGTCTGTGCTCACTACCGAGTTCAGTGCAGTATTTGAGGTCTGCAGAACTGTTCAGCAATACAGGACAAGCATCAATAACCTTCCCCGCTCTGTCAGGATAAGGGTCACCGTATTCTGTCTGCTCCCTCACTATCACTGTATATCTGCGATTGCAACTGCCCCCGAACAAGGCTTATGGTCCCCCACTCTCACTACTGCATGCAACAGCTTCTCTCTCTCTCTCTCTCTCTCTCTCTCTCTCTCTCTCTCTCTCTCTCTCCTTTGCAATACCTCCCACACAGTCATAGAATATTCTGGAGAATGCTGATTATAGAATGTTCCAGATAATGTTCCAAATATTTCCCAGTTTCAGGAAAATGGTAGTGTCCCAGTGTGTAACACATAAGAGTCATTTAACTCACCTTAATTATATTAAACCAAAAATAACTTCTAAACACGCCTTGTTGCAAATACAATTTTGAGCAGAGAACATTTTTACCCCCAGCTGTTATCTTGACCGTTATCCGAACTGTACCACTTTCATCATTATGAATGTTTCTCTTACCCTTTGTCTGTGACTGTTTCTGCCTCTAACAGTTAAAAAGTCTCCCACTGAGTTGGTAGGACGGTAGGTTTGTGATGTAGGGGCAAGGCAACAACGCAGGATCAGTTCCTCACACTGACAGAGATTACCATGAAGGGGACACTCTCTCAGCCTCACCCCATCACCCGAGATGTGGTGAACCTCAAGATAAACCACCATGAGTGGTCTCTCTAATGAGAGATTTTTGGGACTGTATTATATCAATGTTAGCATTTTAATTTTTAAAAAAATATTTAAAAAGAGATTTTTAATATTATAATAAACCAATAACAAAACAACTCAAATATCCGAAAAAAATTACATCCAATTGCATGTACATACAAAACAAGTTAAAACACTACACAGACAGAAGAAAAAACAAACTAAACAATAAATAATGAATAAATAATAAAGCTCAGCATAACAAAAGGACAGCTCTCGTTCATCAAGAGCATTAACTGATACACATTTTTATGTTCACAGTTCTTCCTCTCTGGGGGTGGGGGAGTTCAGCCATCCAACACAACAGAATATTTTTTTCTAGCACCGAAAGTACGGATTGTAAGGTTATAATTTTTTTCCCATATTCATCTGTGGAAAGCACCTTGGGCAGGCCCAGGAAAACAGAAACCAAGTCCATCTCCAATTCAGTCCCCAATACGCACTCTATTGCATATGAAACAGTGCTCCAATATAGATGAAGTCTGCAGCAGAACCACAAGCAATGAGTAACAGTGCCTGTCGTCATTCTGCATTTAGGACATGCTGAAGATAATCCCACTCTGAATTTTGAGAGACAATTTGGGGTCAGGTAGACCCTACGAAGAATTTTCAACTGCATGAAATGGGTCCTATTACAGATCAAAATCCTTCGAGCATTTTCACAAATATCCTCCCATGACTCCAAAGTGTTCTGAATCCCAACTCTCTCTTGCAGACATCACAAAGCTGCACAGTCTTGTCTGAGGCGACACTCTCCAACTAATGATAAAGGGTACTGACAGAGAGTGTATTCTAAGCAATAAGCGCCCTCATCCCTTTATTGGATCTGTAAGAGTGTGGCAAAAGTGTGTTTTTTTAAATCAAATCTCCGATCTGGAAAAAATACAGAAGAGGTCTCCACTAGGTAGTCCATACGCACGAGTTATTTGATCAAATGATATCATTGTTTCTCCATTAAATAACACGTGGTGGCTCAGTGGTGAGCATTGCTGCCTCACAGCACCAGGGTCTCGGCTTTGTTTCTGGCGTTGGGTGACTGGCTGTGTGGATTTAACATTCTCGCCGTGTCTGTGTGGGTTTGCTCCCACAGTAAAAAGATGTGCATGTTAGATGAATTGGTCATTGAGAAATCACCCATAGTGTTCAGGGATGTGTAGGTTTGGGCATTAGTTAGGGTAAATATAGGATGGTAGGGGAATGGATCTAGGTGGGTTACTCTTCAGAAGGTCGAAGTGGACTTGGTGGGCCCAAGGGCTTGTCTCCACACTGTGGGGATTCTACTAATTCTAAATCACTCAAGCAAGGTACACTTGCTGCCCACAGTTTAAACCTGGAATCCATTATCGCCGGATGACAACCCGGTTTCCCAATTACAGGGGTAAGAAACATGATTTTGGCTGTATTGCCCTCGATCTGACGCATTGTCATTCATGCTTTAACAATATTGATAATTATTGGGTTATGACAATACTTCATAAATGTTGTCAATTTAGCTGAGAAAAACAGATTAATAAAGGTTCACTTTATCTGATGGTGTTCAATATCTCGCAATATTGACGCCGAGTCCTCAGCAGCCCAGGCACTAACATAGGATAAAAAAGAGCTTAATTGATAGCTTTTATCTGGGCAATCTACTCCCCACAATCTGGGGTTAGTTGCAATTTGGTTAGCTTGATAAAGAGTCGCTTATGGTGCCAATTAAAGGAGCTAAACCAGCCATTATGTCTCCTAAATACCTACGTGGGAAACATCAAAGGAAACATTCACACGAGGTATAGTGAATGAGGAAGGACATTCTTTTTTAGAGCTATCCGACCTAGCCAGGACATTGGAAGTGTCTCCCATCTTTGAAGGTCTTGTTTAATTTTGTCAAACAAATGGACATCGTTCACGTTTAATAAATGATCAAAGACGGATGTAATGAATATACCGAAATTGGGAAACCCTCCCCCATCACACCCCCCGTGACCATTTAAAAGGAAACCAGGATTTGCCCTCATCGGGTATTTCCCCAAGACGTTCCAGAGGCATGGCTTCCAACGTTGTAAAATTAATCATAGAACCCGAAAAGGTGACAAGCGAATTATTGCATTGCATCACGTGAGCTGCTGAAATTGCGGGATTTGACAAAAACATAAGACCATCTGCATACAACATAATTTTATGTGACTTTTATCCCACTTCTGGGGCAGGTATGTTGGAGTAATATTCCTAATTGTGCAGGATGCCACTGAATCTAAGATTGTTGCAGGGATGGGGAAGAGATCAACCGTCGTGTGGCATTTCTGCGGTTTCAAGAAGAAAATAAAATCCCTACTTGTGAGGTCGATCTGCCTCCAGACATCCACCAGCTCTAGTTCTAGACACAAATCCATTAATTGCTTACATTATAACGAGGGAACTCGGGGACCTTTGGACATTCTGTCCATCGTGGGGCCATAAGACAGTCGAAATTTCCTTCTACAATGATGTGCCATGATGCAGGATAACTGAATTTGGAAAATGCATCTACCAGGATTTTAAGAGGGTGCACCGGGTGGCAATAAACATTTAAAATACTGTATTAATTCCCATAGTTCAAGACTTTGCGATTATGATCCCTTCATGGGTGTTAATACAATCCAGTAATTTAAATGGAAGATTCTTCTGATCCATTATGAATTTTCTTAGTATTAAAAGAGGAGAAATAAACCCGATCAAACCCGCCCTGCTGTAACGTTAAATGTTCCTTGTCATCAAGGTGCATCTCTTGCAATAGGAAAATTCACTCTTTTTTAAGAAGAGAAAGTATATTTTTCTCTTGACTGTACAATGGCTCCCCTTAATGTTCCAGGTACACCATGTAAGCACATTGTTATCCATAACACACTGCAGCAACATTTGAACTCGAGAGAATTTCATCTCGAATTACACATCGCTGAGCATTAATGACAAAAGACTCATCGAGCCTAAAATCTGTACAAACTAAAACTACTGCAACTAACAAGCTCTCAAAACTTTCCAAAGCTAAAAACATCAAAAAAGAATGAAACAAAATCCAAAGTGCCAAAGACACTTGACAGGGTTTTTACCCCCCGCCCCTCACCACCACCAACCAATGGGGACGCTGAAGGCCGAGGTCTCTGTTCTACAACACTGACAAAGGCCCTACTTTTAATTGTATAGGTCCTGCTCTTGTTTGATTTACCAAATCCAATACCTCGCATTAATCCAAACTAAACTCCATCTGCCACTCCTCAGCCCAGTGAGTGATATTACTGCCACCTCACCTTCCCCGTTTAATTTTAAAATTCCCTCCCCCTCTCCAGGAGGCCTGCACACTCCGGCCTTCATTTTCACAAAGACCCTGAGCTTGGTTTACCTTCTGTGGTTAGGGGGAGGAGGGACAGATTGCATACTCAGTCAGTGGGGAGGAGAGGCTGGGCAGTAATCTGCGCCTGGTATCATTTCATGGTTTTAGGAAGAAGGCAGTCACACGTGAGAGTTGGGTAATACTGATCGGTTTTTTGGAACCTGAAATTATGGTCTTTTTCCGTCTCTGGTGTTCAGTAATGAAAATCCATTCGAGACCCTTCATTGGGCAGAGTGTGTCTGCAGGATTTCTTTCCTTAATATTGCAGACCACAGATAATAGCGATTAAAGCTGTTCATAGTGAACTTCGATGGCACAGCACGTACACTCAACAAAGTAAAAACAATGACTGCAGATGCTGGAAACCAGATTCTGGATTCGTGGTGCTGGAAGAGCACAGCAGTTCAGGCAGCATCCGAGAAGCAGTAAAATCGACGTTTCGGGCAAACGCCCGACATCAGGAAGGGCTTTTGCCTGAAACGTTGATTTTACTGCTCGTCGGATGCTGCCTGATCTGCTGTGCTCTTCCAGCACCAATAATCCCGTACACTCAACATCCTACAGTTGAGACAAATATTTTGCCTTTGTTTAACAATACAAAGTGTTTTGTGTAATTCAGTAATGGTAACCTGATTATAATAAATCCACACCGAACTGAAAGCTGACACTTAAAATATGACCCAAAATCTGGATATGGTGGTGTCGTGGGTAATGTCCCTGCCTCTGAGACAGAGGTTTGGATTTGATTCCTGAACGTGCGTGGTGGTGTTCCAAGCTCTGGACTAGAAGTTCTGGATTCAAGTCCTGCCTGTTGCAGAGGTATGTCACAGCATGCCAGAACAGGCTGATGAGCAAACACACAGGAGAATAATGTTACAGCTTTATGGGTATTGCTGAGTGGTGCTAGTGTACCTACCTCCAGGCACAACGGTCTGGGTGCAAGTCCCACAGACGTGTTTGATAACACACCTGAACAAACTGATTAAAATGGATTTAGAATTGTGGCTTGATGGAGAAGGAAGAGGTGTCAGTATTGCATTTCAGAATTTAGGCCCAGGATGATTTAAAACACAGCCATTCCTGTTGATTGGAGTTACATTTTGCAGCTGTAAAGGTTTATAAAATCAACATGGTTATGGATAGGGTGAGTAGTCAGGTTTTTTCCCCAGATTGGGGCATCCAAAACTAGAGAGCATTGGTTGAAATTGAGAGTGGAAAGCTTTTGACGAGCCCACGAGCACCATTTCGCGCAGAGTGTGGTGTGCATGTGGAATGAGCTGGCAGAGGAAGTGGTGGAGGCTGGTACAAATCCAGTATTTAAAAGGCATCTGGATGCTGACCGACCTGCCGAGCTGTTCCAGCAATTTCTGCATTGTTGCAAAATTCAATCATTTTGACACAATATTCTGAATACATTCAACATTTTATTTTTAATGATGCAGCGACATAAAAACATATCTTCAAATCGACTGAGACCATTTTCTGCTAAAATGGTCTTACTGTGTATGACAGCAACAATGATGCACCTACATGGAACAGGGAATGTGATGGAGACATAGTTTGGACAATGTACAAGGAGACCTCACATGTTTGGGAGAGTATGACATTACTGTGTGATTCATCTCAGACAGAGAGAAAATGTAATCTGCCTGAGAAGGAACGGCCGATTACACTCTCTCTCCTTCATTGTTCCTCATGACAGCAATGTGTGCGAGCTAAAACAAAAAAATCTACAGTCATCATTACCATTCTTATTTTTATAGAATCCCTACAGTGTGCAAACAGGCCCTTTGGCACAAAACATCCATACCAACCTTCCCAGGCTCGCTCCCTTACATTTACCCCGAACGATGAACCTAACAACCCCTGAACACTTCGGACAAATTATCATGACCAATCCATCTAACCAGCACAGCTGTGGACTGTTCAAGGAAACTGGAGCAACCATTAGAAGGGGAGAATGTGCAGTCTCCACACAAATTGTCACCCAAGTCTGGAATTGAACGCAAGGCCCTGGTGCTGTGAGTAGCAGTGCTAACCACTGAGCCACTGTGATACCGTTGGGCGATCGCTGGCCAGAATCCATTGGAATCTCTTCACTGCCTAATGCAAAGGGAATTCAGCCAAATCCAACTGTTCCAGGATGAAGTCCCATTGCTAGCAGCTTGTGTGATTAGAATGTCTTCAGAAGCAGTATAACATTTTGAACAATCTCTCAATTTTTCCTTTTGTCATGACTTACAATAATATATGGACAAAGCGCATTCAACTTGAAATTGCAGAGATTTTGTTTATCTGCGTGTGTGTGTGTGTGTGTGTGTGTGTGTGTGTGTTTAGAAAAGGAAATATCGATTCTTTATTTGCAATATCCAAACAGTTTGCCATGCATCTTTCCATCATAGTTTGAGTAACATTGCTCTGGATCATAAAGGTGGTATTTGAGCAGATTTTAAAAAAAACTAGCCTGACTTGTTGCTAAAACCCAGTCTGAGACCAATATCGTCGGCCATATCACCGACCTGGTTACATTTCACATGTGTTTTGAGCAGTGGAGCATTGGGAACGGGAAAGGAAGCAGTGACCCCAAAAGTCGGGGAACAAGAGACCGGTGAGCCTGATGTCAGTGGTGGGTAAATTGTTGGAGGGGATTCTGAGGGACGGGATTTACACACATGTTTATGCCGAAACATCGATTCTCCTGCTCATTGGATGCTGCCTGACCTGCTGTGTTTTTCCAGCAACACATTTCTCAGCTCATACATTTGGGAAGGCAAGGCTGATCGGGGTTGTCAACGTGGCTTTCTGCATGGGAAATCATGTTTCATTAATTTGATTGAGTTTTATGAAGAGATGACAAAGAAGATTGATGAAGGCAGTTTGGTAGACATTGTCTACATGGACCTCAGTAAGGTGTTCATAACATTCCGATTGGTAGGCAGATGAGTAAGGTTCGGTCACACGAGATACAGAGGAAGCTAGTCACAATTGACTTGAAGGAAGAGGGATATTTTTCAGACTGGAGGCTTGTGAGCAGCAGTGTTCTGTAAGAATCGGTACTGACTTCACTGCATTTCATCATTTATGTAAAGGATTTAGATGTGAATATTGGGGCCATAGTTAGTAAGGTTACAGATTACATCAGAAAGGTGGTGTAGTAGATTATCTCAGAATACAACGAGACCACAATTAGATGGGACAAAGGGACAAGGAGTGACAGATATAGTAAAATTTAGATAAATACCAAGTTTTGCATTTTGGGAAGGCAAATTAGGACAGAAATTATACACTTAATTGTAAGGTCCTGGGGCGTGTTGTGGATCAAAGGGACATAGGGCTGCAGTTGCATAGTTCGTTGAAAGTGGAGTCGCAGGTAGACAGAGTGGTGCAGAACACATTTGGCACATTTGCCTTAATCAGTCAGAGCATTGAGTATAGGAGTTGTGATGGCATGTTGCTTCTGTACAGGATGTTGGTCAGGCCACTTTAAGAACACTGCGTACAACTCAGTTCCAGAACTCGAGGTTTGAGCATCAGGGAAAGGTTGATTAGGTTGAGGTGTTTCCCCCTGCAGTGTCAGAGGCTGAAGGGTGACATTATAGAGGTTTATAGAATCATCAGAGGCATGGATATTCTGAACAGCCATGATCTGCTCAACAAGAAAGGGGGGTCTAGAACAAGGGGGCATGGTTTGAAAATGAGAGGGCGAATAATTTAGAATGCACCTGAAGGTAAATGTTTCACACAAAGAGTAGTGTGTGTACAGAAAGTGCTGTCAGAGGAAGTGTTGAAGGAGGCTACAATCGCACATTTAAAATGTATCTGAAAGAGGAGGGATATTGGCCAAATGCTGGCAAATGCGACTAGGTCAGATTTGATATCTGATCGGAGTGAACAGATTGCCCTAACGAGTCTGTTTCCGTTCTGCATGACTGTCAGATTCTATAAGAGGGATGGCGAAATATTCTGAAAGGACCTTTCAAGTGGGAATTCTCTTCACTGGAAGATTATCGTGCCTCCATGTTCACATGGATTGAAAGCTGTTTAATTAAATATTTGACAGGGAAGTGAGTCACAGGTAATAGCATACAAACAGGAAAGTGGGGCTAAGTCCACAATCTTAGTGTCTGGTGGAGAAGGCTCAACGTATCTAATGTCCCACTCCTGCTCCTCAGTCCCATGTTTCTGTATTCCATCCAGCCCCGCAGACCTGCGAGATAGGAGAGGTTGGAGGCCACTTACTACTATAACTTGTTGCACAGAAACAGAGGAGACCATTCAGCCTCTCAAGACTGTCACACACGCTTTGAAGTGATTTAGGAAATGCAATTGGAAAATCCAGGCACTGGTATGAAAGAGGCCGCTCATCTCTCATTACAGAGCTTCCCCTCTCTGCAACTTGTGCTTCATTTGTTGGTCATGCTTAGACCCAGGTTCAATTAGAAAGGAAACCCCATACCTCACCCAGAGATGGCCCACAAAATCCTCTGGTCACCCCGCCTGCAACATTCCATAACAGACATTCATGAAAATAACACCCACTAACTTTCCAAGAACAGAATGTAAGAACATCAGACACAGGAACAGGTCGTACACTCCCAAGCCAGCCTTTCCCTTCACTAAGATCATGACTGATCTGCTCTTCGTCTCAAATCCTCTTTTATACCCAATTCATCATTGCCCTCACATCTCTGACAGATCAATATCCATCTACCTCCTCTTCAAATACTTTCAGTCATTTTGCTCCCCAACACTCTTGAGAAGAGAAATCCTGACATTCAATACCACCTGTTTGAAGAAAACACTTGCTGCTCCTATATCATGGCTTATTGATATGAAGAAAAGAGGTTGAGACAAGGGTTCAGGTATAAATGACTGGCCCTGATATCAAGGCCGTGGTTGACATCTGCTGACGTCAAGGAGCTTAACAAAACTGCACTTAATGGGAATCAGAGTAAACTCTCCAGTGTTTGGGGTCAAACATGGCACAAAGGAACATATTCATCATCTCAGTCCTGGGTCACCTCTGTGCGAAGTCCTCAGGGTAGCTTCCTCTTTACAAACAGCTTCAGTTGCTTCATCAATGTCTCCCCTCCCCACCATAAGTTCAGAGGTGGGGATGGTCACCGAAGAATCCACTATGTTCAGAACATTTTGTACCCCCATTAGCTACTGAACTAGTCTGTGTCCATGTGCAGCAAGACCCAGACCCCATTGAGACTTGTGCTGTTAAATGGTCCGTAACATTCGTGTAACAGCACTGCCTGACACTGCACATTGCTACAGTAAAACAAGAGTGCATTCAGCACCTCACGCTGGTTTCACAGGAATATGAGGAAGTCATTCAGCCAATTGACACTATTGGAGAAGAACAGGAACAGCCCATTCAGTGCCTCCAGCCTATTACTCAGGAAGAGAAGGAGTCTAGTGTGATGGACCACACGAGAGGCATTCGAAAATATTTGAAGGCGATAACATAGACTCTTCTTTTTATTTTCAAGGAAATGTAAACTGTGTGTCCCGGATGCAATGTGACATATCAAACTACTCGGTGTGAAGCTAAACGCTATTTATTGAAACACGAAAGATAGAATGAAAGCAAAGAAAGTGGAATTTAGAAAAACGTAATTCTATTGGACAAGTTAACAGAATAACAAATCTCGGAATTATTACTAATGAACTGTTCCAATATAGGAAACTCCCATAAACACAGCCCCTGGCAGAAAGGAATATTCAGACACAGAATGTCACAAACATTTCTCCAATCCAGGATTTTAAAACAGCACCAAGAGAAAATTCAGAGAGAGCAGCAGGCAGGAGATCGTCACTGAAGCTTCCAACTCTCTGGAGACCCCAATAGTTTCTAATGCTACTAAGAAACCAAAACCCAGAGATCGTAATTTGTGAGAGCTGGCTACACCCATTCAGGCTGGATTAAAATAATCACACGGTCTCCCTCGCTGTTTACTCAAGTGGTCTTCACAAGCCAGCTTGGTAATGATCATACAATCTCTCTCTTAAAAGTAATCCGGACAAAATAACCTCTTAAAACTGCAACATCAGCACACTTGTCAGCACTTCGAGCTGTCAAGCAGAAACCAGGGGTAACCCAATCCGGCCCTTGGCCCTGTCCCAATCAGATGAGGAAGAAGCCATTCAGTTCCTTGGGTCACTTACACAGCAATGGGATGAGGCTATTCAGCCCCTTGAATCACTTTCACAGGAACAGTAAGAGGCTATTTCCCCCTCAACGTACTTATATAGGGACAGAATGAGGCAATTGATGCTGATTCCTGATGAATGGCTCATGCATGAAATATCGATTCTCCTGCTCTTCGGATGCTGCCTGACCTGCTGTGCGTTTCCAGCAATCGACGCTCTACTCTAATCTCCAGCATCGGCAGTCCTCATTGTCTCCTAATTGATACTCTAACATGATGAACAAGTGGAGCAGATGCTGGACAGACAGACTGCTCTATGTTGCTCCTCTTGGCTCCATTGCTTATGATACACACGTGGTTTTCTAGTGGTGAGGAAAGAAGCCATATGTCTTGTGTAAAATCTCAAGAAGGCATCTTCCATCTCCGAGAAGCCAGCCTGGTGTTCTCTATGTAAGGTGGAAGCTGGTGGGAATGGTTACCTGTTTCAGATGAAAGGTATTGTGGGCTGCTGTTGGGATTGTGAACAACCTGACGTTCAGAACAGGTTCACACGCCGACTGCCCAATAACGTGGGGAAAGTTAGTAAAGGCATATAAACTATTAAAAAAACCACGTTAGACCGATGAATGGACTCATTAAGTTCAAATAATGCTGACCGTATTCATGTTGATCTTGTCTAGTGCATGTCCTGTTCCGTGTAACCTGTATGCCTTCCTCTGTCCAAGTCTATTTCCACCCTATGTTCTGTCTGGCCTTGCTTACTATGACCTGTCTCCACTGCTCAAAGTTTTTCCCTGTACTGAGGTACACATGGCAATAAATCAAACCAATCAATCCTGGGTAAAGTATGGAATTTCTCATCCTATCAATGTCCCTTTTGGAAGTAAATGATTGCTGCCACTCCTCGTATTTCCGCGTCACCATTTCCTCGTCTCTCACAGCTCTACAGATTAAACATTCTGCTTCTTTACTCTATCCTCATGTTACCGTGTCTGTGGTAAGGAGATCATTCTCTCCTTATGCTCTCTCAGCAAGGCTCTACAACAGCAGGAAGATGGCTTTACTTATGTACTCGAATCATCTTACAATGATGGACAGCATACCATTGAACGGCATCCATGACTTACACAGGGTTTGATTCGGAGCAGTCGGCATAGACTTGTGAGTGGGAGATCATGCTTGCCAAATTTGTTAGAGTTCTTCGACGAAGTGACCAAGAAGCTTGATGAGGGCAGAGCGGTAGACGTAGTCTCTATGGATTTCAGTAAGGCCTTTGATAAGTTCCCACATGGCAGGCTGCTCTGGAACGTTCCATCACGTGGAATGCTGGGGGAACTGGCCAATTGGTTGCACAGTTGGTTTGATGGTCAGAAGCAGAGGGTTTAGTGGAAAGATGCTTGTCAGACTGGAGGCTGGGTCCATTGCTGTTTGCTATCTATGAATTGATTGAGAATGTACAAGGCATGATTAGCCAGTTTACAGATGACAGCAAAATAAGTGGGAGCATGATCAGTGAGGAGGAGGAGAGACCTTATAGAGCTGTGGACGATCACGAGGGGTATGGATAGGGTTAATGCTCTCAGTCTTTTTCCAAGTTGTACAGAATCGAGGATTAGAGGGGATCGCTTTAAGGTTAGAGGAGAAGGAATAAAAGGGAACCTGAGGGACCACTTCTTTACACAGAGGATGGTA
This sequence comes from Chiloscyllium punctatum, assembly GCF_047496795.1. NCBI lineage: Eukaryota > Metazoa > Chordata > Chondrichthyes > Orectolobiformes > Hemiscylliidae > Chiloscyllium > Chiloscyllium punctatum. The sequence continues at coordinate 41,460,296 of NC_092781.1, forward strand.
TGTGGATGAGCTGCCAGCAGATGTGGTTGAAGGGGGGACATTAACAACAACCCACATATTAAACATTACAATCTCAAGACCACACAGTCTCTATCTTCCCCGCTGTGTTCACTCTTCCAGCTGCTGGTCTCTCTGGGTCATGTTTTTTTTTACTGCAAGGAGGTTTTAAATGAACATGTATCTTTGAGAGAGAGTGTTTGAAATGGCCAGTTCGCACTCCTGCACTACAGCAGTAACTGCTGTTGGATGGCAGTGGCTTTTCCTCTAGTGTTCAAAATGTTGGGATTATATACTCCCCATGATACAATAATTCTCATAATTTGATTGCTTTCCATGTGTCCAAGCAATAATATTCAAATTCCGTCGGTTTCTTATATCATTTGGTTGTATTTGAATTGCCGACAAAGCAGCAACCAAAACTCAGGTATCCATTTCCCAGCTAATTGTGACACGTGGAACAGCCTGACCTTTAGCTGGCATCTGTCGCTGTACTTTCTATTCAACAAGACCCATTCTGTCTTAAAGTAACCAGACATGCTTTCGGCTTCATAACACCTCCCCTCTTCAGAAAAGAATATGAACCATCAGAATTAAAAGATGGCATCATTCCTTTTCCTCTAATTCTTAATCCCATTATTATGATATACAAATGTATTAATCTCAGTTATACCATTCATGTTAAATCTGCACACCTATATTACACTGGGACAAGTCAAATCTTATCAAAACGTTTTCCTTTAAATCAGCGGTAACTCATCTGCTGTCACATTTTAGGACCAACAGCATGTAAATTTTGTAAGTTTAAAGTTGGAAACAGAAGAGTCCAATGAAATAGTCTCATATTCTGGTCTTTAAAGATTCCAAAAAATGCGAGAGATTTGTCATTGTCCACAACCATTTCTGACAATTTGTTTGTCATATAAACATTAAAATATTGTCAGGCCAGTACGAAACTTAATCATTCTTTTTCAATAATGGAGATTTTTTTTTCTGGTGGATATTGAGTTTTTTCGACAAGTAGCCAATTGGCCATTCAATCCAACCATCATCTTTCTGTATCAATACATCTCCAACCCCTATATCCCGAGCATCAAACACAATTTTCAAAGGGTTTCAGAATATTTGGTGCAGCGAAACCTGATGCGGTGATTAATCCTGCCTTAAAATCTCAAATGCCTCCTGGCATTGTTCTGTCCACCACAATTCTGTGTTCTTCCTTTGTAAATCCATTAGAGGTGCCAATACGCTGCTGAAGTTTGCAGCATATTTCCTTTAGAATCCACTCAGTTCCAAAAATCGAAGCCCCTCCTTATTCGAGGATGGTCGTGGAAATTACTGAAAGCCCTTCGTCTTTGAGTTCCATGGGGTCAACCTTCCGTGTCCAATGTAATGTCCCAAGAACGTCCCCTCTGCCTTCGCGAATTCTGCTTTCACTAAGTTTATTACCAAGTTTGCTTCTTGTAATCGTTCAACGTGGTCTACCAACTGTAACATGTGAGCTTTCAATCATTTGCTAAAGATCACTACATCATACAGATAAACTGCACAATTTGTTCATCTGACCACAACTCTGCTCCTGAGTCTTAAATGTGTCTGGAGCATTATTCATTCACATGACATTCTCTAACTTTTTTTGACATATCCGGTATCTTTATCAGATAGCTTAACCGAATCAACAATTTTGTTAACTTGAAAGGGTCCACTAAACCTGGCTTTGAAGGGGTTTCCTACCACTGGTGGCAATACTAATATGTCATCACTATGGGAAATTGTCAAAGTTTCAGGGTTTTATCTGCCACCTGCTTCACTCTCTGCTGTGCCCTCTTCAATTTCTGTTCAGTAACTCACCTACTTCATCTTATTTCTCCCTCACCTCAGAAACATAATCCAAATGTGAGATCTCCGACGTCGGTCCTGACAATTTATATATAATTAATTTCAAAGGGCCTCTCACTTAATGTACGAATATTAACTCAAAGGAAGTAAAGTGAGTAGATTTATTTGGTGCATCTCTAATGGCAAACAATATTATGAGACGCCTTTATTCCAATCATTCGGGTAATTCTGACAGTACGCTGTTAATATTGTCTTCAGCATCTGATGCTAACTTTCTAAGGCTCCCTGGGATTCGGTTTTGAAATGCACTTGATTTAAACTGGTGTATGCCGAAGCTATCGATGACGTCCTTCATCAGCTGATCGGTAAAATGAGACCCTTGGTCTTACTGAAATACACTGCGTAGCCCACATCGAGTAAAGAAAGCTACCTACTCCCAAACCTCCCTTTTTGCCTTTGCACCCCATAATGGAATTATCCCTGGACATCCGTTATGATCAGCAGATGTCGCTTTCCACTTTTATTTTAGAAAGGAGAGCTCCACAATTAATCATAACCCACGTGAAAGGTTCTTCGAATACAGGAATTGGCAACAAAGGTGCTGGTTTTATTACTGCCTGTGACTTACCTACCATTTGGCATGTATGACATGTACAACAAAAATTAACCACGTCCTTGTGCATTCCAGGCCATTAGAAATGCTTTAGTCTGAGTCTTCCGTGCATCTACTCCTTTGGCTTTTTCTTTCAGTTTTCCTTCCTGTTGTAACGCATGACAGTGGGATCTTGTTACTACACTGTCTGGAAAAATCCCTAGGTAGTTTTCTTTTAAATCCCCAGTTCCGTAGTTTTACTTTGGCTTCTCCACCACTAGGGGTGCCTCTCCCACATTGAATCCTGCTAAATCATTCCCAGCTGCATTCCTGGAACTGACACTCTGTCACTCACTTTTACTGTTACTTCCCCAACCTTGATTTGGCACTCCGACGTAATGCTTACACAAGGCAATGCATAATTTCTGTCCCCATTTCACAAATTATCACGCTGTTGAGTAACATGTCAGAAAGAGTGAAAATAATTCCATCTCTTACTATTAGAGGCCGAGGGAAAGTGAGGACTGCAGATGCTGGAGATCAAAGTTGAAAATTATGGGTCTGCAAAAGCACAGCAGGTCGGCAGCATTCGACGGGCAGGAGAGTTGACGTTTCAGGCCTAAGCCCTTCATCAGGAAAGTGGGAGGTAAGGGAGGGGGAAGGGGATTGAGCAGTAAATAGGAGGATGGGGGTGGAGCTGGGTGGAAGGTAGCTTGGAAGGCGATAGGTCGATGTTGTTGGGGTCTAATGGTGATAGGTCGGAGAGGAGGGTGAAGTGGACAGGTGGTAGGACAGCTGAAACCATCAACCTATACAGCATCAACATCGACTTCACCAATTTCCAAATCGCCCGTCCCCAACCTCATGCCAGATCCAACCATTCAAATTAGCACCGCCCTCTTGAACTGCCCTAACTGTCCATCTTCCTACCCACCTATCCACTCCAACCTCCCTTCTGTCATATTACTATCACTCCCACCGACATCTTCCTATCGCCCTCCAAGTGACCCTCCCACCAGCCCAGCTCCTACCCTCCTTTTTATCTTTCGGCTCCCTTGTCCCCTCGCCACATTCCTGACGATGGGTTTCTGCCTGATATGCCGATTGTACTGCTCTTCGGATGCTGCCTGATCTTTTATGCCTTTCCGGCTCCTCACTTCTCAACTATTAGAAACTTAACAGATCCCGCATCTTGCAAAATTATAACTTCTTGTCCTCCCCCCACACCCCATTTGTTCTTAGTAAGGTTTATCTGCAGAGACAAACTCTTTATAGAGATCAGGCACCAACTCCATACACAGCCCCTGTCTAGGCTGTGCACTCTCTTGCAGCTCCTCGGCTCTAATTGGGGTCTCCTTTTCCAAGTTCACTAATACTACTGGCTTAAACTCTTTTACCACACCTTTTCCCAAAGTGTCTTCCTTCAACGCCCAGCACTGTGTGTCCCAGCTTACTGCAGTGAAAACACCTTTTTCCCAGTGCCCTTCTTAAACCATCGGTACTGTAATTTTATGTCTTCAACTACGTTATAGTGAGACCTGAGGCCTTTCACTTCCTTTCAAACTCTTTGGGCTTTTTTTTTTTAACCTGTGGTAAACTATTCCCAGTGTGCTATTCTCTATGTTTTGTAGTATAGGATCTCCCTTTCTCCCAATTTCTATCCCTCACAGGATGAAAATCCTCCCAGAAGCTAAATTTCATCTCATGCACCAATACATAATTTACTGCCATTTCTGCTGCGCTTCTCATTTTCGTTCGTTCACATGAATTCTTACCATCTCTGGAAGTGAGTCTTTAAACTCGTTCAGCAGAATTATCTCCCATCGGGCCTCACAGGTCTTATCCATTTTTAAGGCCTGCACGCATTTATCAAAATGACTGTGGTTATTATTTTAAACTCAACATAACTATGACCTGGTTCCGTCTCTATATTTCTGAACCACTGTCTATATTCTTCTAGTACCAATTCATAAGCACTCAACATAGCCTGTTTGACATTTGCATAATCGCTTGCTCCGTCATCTAACAGCGCTGCACATACCTCTCAAGCTGTGCCCACCAGCTTAGTCTGAACGACCATTACCCACAAGTTCACAGGACACGCCATCTGCCTAGCCAATTTTGCAAATGAAATAAAAAAGATTTTGGCATTTTGCTCACCGAAACATGGCAATGTATTAACATAGTTGTATACATCCCTACATTCTCCCTTCATCTTCATCCTGCTAATTTAACTTTCTTATCTAATTCCAAACTTCTGAATTTCAAATTCTCCCTCTCTTCCTTTTTCCTCTCTTTCTCTTTCTCTATCTTCTCTCTCTATTTCTATCTCTCTCTTTATCTTTAACTCAAGTTGCCACACTTGCAATTTAAGTCTTTTCTAACTCGACTGCAGTTTCATGCTTTTCTGATACACCAAAGTGCTTGACCAACTCCATTATGGCGACATCTTTCCTTTTGTCCCTGGTGAAACCCAATTCTAATCTACATGTTATTTCTAAAAGTATGCCCTTCCTTTGTCTTTCTACACTTTCTTGACAAATTTGTGAATCAGCTTCAAACCTCAGAACCTCTTTCGTAATTTTGAACGCCTTTTCTTTTAATTTAACCAACTACAAGGAACAAACTTTAATGACTTTTGTCTCCTGTTTTATTTGAAGATCTAGGTCACTAACTGTCAAGTGATGGAATCTACCCCAAATCTGATCAAATCCCATATGACAAGCCCTCAAACCGTTATGATATCGATGTCGAACCACTCTGTTAATTAAAACCACACACCCAGAAAAGCTCACCTCGCCTCGTACTCTGTTAAAACATGACTGACAAAGTAGTGCCAAACTACACTATTTAAAGAAAAATAACAATTTATAAGTATGTAAGTTAACTCGCTGAGCTTGAAGGTTTGTTTTCAGATGTTTCGTCACCATGACAAGGTAACATCATCGGTGAGAGTCTCTGGTGAGGCACTGGTGGTATTTCTCGTCTTTCTATTTATAGGCCTTTGTTTCTTAAGGTGCATGATGCTATTTTCAGTTTTTTTTTCAAGGGAAGGTAGATAGGATCTAAACCGATGTGTTAATTGATGGACTTCTGGTTAGAATTTCATGCCTCAAAGAACTTTTGTGCGTGGATTTGTCCTAGGAAGTGTGTGTTGGCACAGTCAACGTGGTGTCCGTCTTTGTCTGTATGCATGAAAACTAGTGATAGTGGGTCATTTCTTTGGTGGTCAGGTGGTGTTCATATTTCCTGCTAGCATGACAACAGGAGAGTTTGAAATGAAGGAGCAATGGTTTTAAATACACTGTTTAATCAGTGTGTGTTCAGAGAAGTAATATTTTTCACATGTGTACAACACATTCAGAATGAACAACGGAGACACAGTTAACGAAAAATTATGCACATGATGTGTAAAATTAAAAAGCATTAAAACATTATTTGATCCTCATCTGAAGTGATACCTTCCCTTTTTCTCAACGTTCCCCCTTTTCTGGGATTCCCAAATCTAATCTCTCACTCTTATCAGGATGTGTGTCATAAATTCTTGCTTCTCTTGTCCCAACTTATTTCAGTTCATCTCCTTTCTACAAGCAATTAAATATGTTGTCCTGCTTGGTTCTTTCCAAAACTAGTGTCTGTCATATTATTGGAGATAAGAGTTATGGCATCAGACCCAGCATTTGAACATATTACTCTGTTGTACGTGCACTGTACAAAGAACCACAGCACACAGGAATTGCCAAAACATTGAGGGAAGTACATCTACTTCTTTTGTTAATCTAGTTTTCTCATTTTCCACATCTCCATATCTATATCCTCTCTCTCGTTCTCCCTTTGTATCTAGTGAGGAAATCCACCAATTACTGTCCGTGTCCCATCTCTCAAAACTCCTTCTTTCAGTTTATATCTAATGCTCTCTTCAAGATGTAATGTGGTTATAATTAAGCAATGTAACTACTAAGACATGCGGGAGGAGCTGGCCAGAGTTAATTGGAAGGGGAGCTGAGGAGGAAAGACCATGGAGCAGCAATGGGAGGAGTTTCTGGGGATAATTCGGAAGATAATACTAGAAATTCAACCCCAAGAAGATAATACATACTCATGGGAAAACGAGGCAGCCATGAGTGATAAGGCATTAAACCAAAAGAGGAAACATACAATGTGGTGAAGATGATTGGGAATCCAGAGAATTCATTGGCTCTGAAAACTACATAAGGCTGGCATCACTGACACTACAGAGCTCTTAATCATGGTCAGGGAGAGAAACAGAGGAAACACATTCACTTTAAACACATAAGATGGTAATTCTCAAGGAAATAGATTCAGGTGAATTAAACATTTGAATTATGATCAGTTAAATATTTTTGTGGGATGTGTCAGATTGGAAGCAAGACCCGGGGAGAGAGACCCTCAGCAGGATGAGAGTTTGAAAATTGAAGTATTTCCACATTAGAAACCAAGTTCGGTCACTGAGTGCAGGGCTGATGGGTGAATGGGTCTCAGTTAGAATTGGGGAACAGACAGCAGAATTGCATTGCAGATATTGCAGCTCGAAGCTGCGTACTCATGTAGTGCTGTAGATCACAGCAGCAGGAGAAGCAGACATGCATTCAACCACAACCTGAAACTTTTTGCCAGGGTAACACCTCAGTCTGTCATTACTATCAACACCATCTATGGCTCAGTGATGAGTGTGGGTGAACATATCAGAGTCAGAACCACATGAACCTTAAACAGATGCTAACTCATTAAAGCTACCAGACTTGACCAACAGATCTGATCGAAGCTCTGCAGTCTTGTCACGTTCAGTTATAAACGGTCATGGAAGATTAAACAAGTGACTGGAGGAGAGGGCTCCACAAACATCCCCATCCTAAATAATGGAACGGACCTGCACATCAGTGTAAAAGAGAAGGATGTTTTATCTGCACCATCCTCTGACAGAAGTGTTGAGTCGATGATACACCTCAACCTCATCATGATGCCAACAAAATCACAGATGCCAGTCTTCACGTAATTCGATTCGCTGCACGTGACATGAAGAAACAGCTGAACACAGCAGATACGACAAAGGCAATGGGTCCAGACTCCATTTCTGCAATGGGACTGAAGACTTGTGCTGTACAACAAGCCGTGTCCCTGGGGAAGCTGTTTCATTCCAACTCCAACTCTGACATCTCCCTGGCAATGTGGAAAATTACTTACTATGTCCAGTCCGTTAAGATGAGTATAATTACAATCTGACCAATTACCACCCCCTCAGTCCCATCACGGAAATGAAATCGGTGGTAGTTCTTCTTGACAGAGCTGTCAAGCAGCACAGAAACAACCTGCTCAGTGTGGTTTCCGATCGGTCCCCATGTGGAGATGGTCCTGTTGTGGAAATGTCACTGAATTAATAATCCAGACCAGGCTAATGCTCTGGCAGGTGGTGGAAGTTAAAAACAATTAATACAATATTGAGATCTAAAATCTGGGGTCAGTAACAGTGACCTTGAAGCCAATATGGATTGTAAACAGAATTTCCTTGTCCAATGTACTTTTAGGAAGTGAATCTCCCATGATTTCCTGGGCTGGCCTAAAACTGACTCCAAAGACGCTGACATGTTATAAACATTTCAATGGTCTCTGAAACGGCCAAGCAAGGGCACTCATTTGTATCTAACTACTCAGAGGTCTGAAAGGATGAAACCGGACAGAACATCCGACCTTAGTATCAGTGTCTGAAAAGGGAATAGGAACACAGTCCTGTCTACCCTGCAAAAACCTCCTTCTTAACATCTGAGAGCTTGTGACAGCATTTCCAGAGCTTTCCCACAGACTTCACAGAAACAGCGGGAAAGGAGTAGGTCAAACAACACATTGAGTCTCCCCCATTCTAGTTCATGGAAAACATCTCATCAATGCACTTGCCCCACACGATATACATATCCGTTAATGTGAGTAACCTCTCGAAGTTATAAAATAGGAAGCGCAGTAGTACGTTTGGTCCATCGAGTTTGCTTCCCAATTCAATGTAATGATGCTTGGCCCTTCATTTCCACACCGTACTCCTGCTCTCCCACTATCCCTTTACTGTCTCTAAATCCTTATTTTAATCAGTGACTCGGTTTCCAGGTGCGAGCGAATTCCCCAGGTTCCCCAGTCAGTGAGTGCAGACATTTATTCTCATCTCAATGCAGAGTGACATGCTGTACCTAATACTGTGTCCCCTCGTTTTAGGCGTTGCAGCCAGGGAAATTATCATCCCTACTTCCAATCTGACTCACCCTGTCAGAGTTCTGTATATTTCACTGAGATCTCGACTCATTTTCCTAAACTCCATGGAATACTGGCCCAGTCACCCCAAACTCTGCTCCCACAAGAAGCCTGTCATCCCAGAGTTCAGTCTGGTCATCCTTCGCTGCTCTCTCTCAATGTCAGGTTTGTCCTTTATTAGGTACGGAGATCAAAATTGCCCACAATACTGCACAATGTTCAAGATGATGTCTCACCAGTTCATGTACAGCTGCAGTAAGACACCTTTTCTCCTGGACTCACATCCCCCTGAAATGAAGGTCCACACACCATTTATCTTCCTCACTGCTTTCTGTTTCTGCAATATTACTTTCAACGACTGGTGTACAGGGAGATGCAGATCCTTTTCAGTGTTGCAGCTCCCCACTTGGTGGGTATGTGTACTCTGGTCAGCGTGCCAATGCCATGCCCAGTATTGACTTCTGGTTGCAGAACTCACTGCGCTGCAGGAAGCTCAGAGGTTTATGCAGATCGAAACAACAAACAGGAGCATACGTCCCTTTGTAGATCAACATGTTTCAAACAATCCTTTCCAAATGGTAGGCTGCCAATTTATCGTTTCCACCAAAGGGCACGCCGTCACCTCTCTCCACATTGTTCTCCAACTGTCACGTATTTACCTATTCACTCCACTTGTCTTAGTCTTGTCTGTGCTTTTTTGCATCCTCCTCACGCACTCACAATCCCACATCCGATAGTGCTGTCTGCAGGCTGGGATATATTGTATCTGATTTCGGCAAAACAAATGTTTAAAGGGCATTGTGAACAGCTGGGCCCCAAGCACCGATCCCTGCGACACCTCAGCAAACTTCCTCTGTTAATTTCTATTTATTTATTTCATGAATCTGTTTGTGACTGGCTGGGCCAGCATTTATTGCCCGTCCCTAGTTGCCCTTGAGAAAGTGGTGGTGAGCTGCCTTGTTGAACGCTGCAGTCAATCTGCTGTGGTTGACCTCCAGTGCCATTAGGGAGGGAATCCCAGGATTCTGACCCAGTGACTGTGAAGGAGCGGTGATAAATTTCCAAGTCAGAATGGTGAATGCCTTGGAGGGAACCTGAAGATGATGGTTTTCCCATACATCTGTAGCCCTTGTCCTTCTAGATACACATGGTCGTGAGTTGGGAAGATGGCATCTGAGAATCTTTGGTGAATCATTTCATTACAGCATGTAGGTAGTAAAACACTGCTGCTGCTGCTGAGCGTTGATGGTGGAGCATTGTGGATGAAGGGACAGTCAAATTGGCTGCTTTGTCCTGGATAGTATAAAGCTTCTTGAGTGTTGTTGGGGCTGCACTCATCCAGACAAATTGGGAGTCTCCTATTACACTTCTGACTTATGCATTGTAGATGATGGACAGACGTTTGGAAGTCAGGATGTGAGTTCCTCGCCGCAGTATTCCTCGCTTCGGACCTGCTCTTATAGATACTGTGTTCATGTGGCGAGAACAGTGAGTTTCTGAGCAATGATTACCCACCAGGAATTTGATACTGGGAGATTCAGTGACAGTAACACCATTGAATGCCAAGGGGCAGGATAGATTGTATTTTATTGGTGATGTTCACGGTCTGGCATTCGTGTGGACTGAATATTTTTGCCACTTGTCAGCCTGGATACTCTCCAGATCTTGTCGCGTTTGAACATGGACTGCTTCAGTGTCTGAGGAGCCACAAATGTTGCAGAACATTGTACAATCATTGGCGAACATCCCCACTTCTGACCTTAAAATGGAAGGAAGGTCATTGATGAATCAGCCCTGAAGATGTTTTCGGTCACTGCTCGAGGGACTCCTACAGATTTGGAGCTGAGTTGACTGACCTTCATTAGCCATGACCATCTTCCTACATGTCAGGTATGAATCTAACCAGCAGGAAGTTTTCCTCTGATACCCATTGATTCCAGTGTTGCTAAGGCCCCTTGATACCACATAGGGTCGAATGCAGCCTTGACTGAAAGGGCTTGACTCTCACCCTACCTGTGGAATTCAGCTCTTTTGTCCATGTTTGAACCACGGTAATGAGGTCAGGAGCTGAGTAGCCCTGGTGGAGCACAAACTGGGCGTCATTGACCAGGGTATTGCTGAGCAGGTGCTGCTTAAAAGCACTGAGACCTTCCACCACTTTACTGATGATCGAGAGTAGACTGATGGGGTGGTATTTGGCCGGATTGGATTTGTTCTGCTTTTTATATACAGGAGATACTTTGGATAATTTTCCACATAATGAGGAAAAGCCATTGTTGTAACTGTATTGAAACAGTTTGACTAGGGGAGTGGCAAGTTATGGAGAACAAATTTTCAGGACTATTGCTAGAATATTGTCAGATTATGGACCCTATGGCGTATCCAGTATCTCCAATCGTTTCTGGATATCGTGTGGACTGAATCGAATTGGTTGATGACTGGTAACTGAATTGCTAACGACCACTGGAAAAGGCTGAAATGGATCATCCACTCAGCATTTCTGACTGAAGATTGTTGCGAATGTATCAGCCTTATCTTATACATTGAAGTGCTCGGCTCTTCCATCATGGAGGACGGGGTTATTTGTGGAATCTCTTCCTCCAGTGAATTATTTAATTGTCCCCAACTTTTCTCGACAAGATGTGGAAGGACTGCAGAACTTAGAGCTGAACCGTTGCTTGTGGGATCAATTAACTCTGTCTATCACATACTGCTTATGCTGTTTGGCGCACAAGTTGTTCTTTTTGGTGGTTTCACCAGGCTGACACCTCATTGTCAGATATGCCTGGTGCTTCTCCTGCCATCCTGCACACTCCATTGAACCAATGTTGATCCTCTGGATTGATGGCAATTGTTGTGAGGGGGATATACCAGGCCAAGAAGTTATGCAGGAGTACAATTCAACTGCTATTGATGACCCACAACACCTTATGGACATCCAGATTTGAGCTGCTAGATCTGTTCGACGTCTGCCCTATTAAGCACCGTGATAGTACCACCCAAATGGTGGAGGTTATTCTCAATATGCAGGTGTGACTTTGTCTGCACAATGACTATGCGGTGGTCACTCTTACTGATACTTTCATGGACAGATACTTCTGCAACTGGCAGATTAGTAAGGCTGTGATCAAGTATGTATTTTCCTCTTGTTGGCTCCTTCATCACCTGCCGCCAGTTATATCCTTTAGGACACAGCCAGCTAGATCAGTAATGCTGCAGCTGAGATACTGTTGGTAGTGAACATTGAAATCACCCACCCAGAGTACATCTTGTGTACGTGCTACCCTCAGTGCTTCCTTCAAGTGTTGGTCAGCATGGAGGAGTACTGATTCATCAGCTGGGAGAGGCTGGTACATGGTAATCAGCAAGAAGTTTCCTTTCCCATGTGCAAACTCATGCCATGAGACTTCATGGGATACAGAGTCACTGTTGAGGACTCCAAGAGCAATTCCCTTCCAACTGTATCCCACAGTACCGCCACTTCTGCTGTGTCCGTCCTGCTGATGAGACAGGAGATATCTGGGGAAGGTAATGGGGAGTCTTGGACATAGTCATACTCACAGAATCATACCTTTCAGAAAATGTCAGGCTGTTGCTTGACGAGTCTGTTTATTTCTATTCACTGTTTCCTGCCAGCTGTCCCATTCTAGAAACATATCCATATATTCGCCCCAATCCACTCAGATTTGATTTTTCAAATTGAACATGGAGCTTTACCAATATTTTTCTAAAAATAAAAATGATTTACATCATTGCTTCTCTTTCATTTGCCTCACAGTTTGTTTCTCAAACATAATTCCCTGTTCATAAATTTATGTTAGTGTTGTCTATGACCATAACTTTCAGCCACAATAATTTCTGCTAAACCATTTACTTACTATGTTGTATGTTCCATGTACTCTATCATTTTCCCACACCAGCCTCGGTTTTCCTTGTATTGATAGAAAGTTTTGTGAAGACAGAACGGAAGTAGTGGCTTCATCGTTCTGCCATGTCCCTGTTCCCCATTTTCCATTCTCTGGTTTCAAACAGGAAGCAAACTGCACTGTTTTCTCATATTTCTAACATTGACGTAATTTAACAAGCAAATACAGTTCACCCTTATAACCCTTATGAATATAACTCTTCAGAAATCCATCAATTCCTGCCTTAAACTGCTCAATAATTGACCTTCCACACCATACACTCACAGGGGCGTAGACTCTGTGCCAACAGAAATACAGCACGATCCATACTCGTCCCACTTTCCTACATCAGGCCCATAGCCTGGAATGTTATGACACTTCCAATTGCTCGTCCAAGTGCTTTTTAACGATTGTGAGGTGATCATTCCCCTCTCAGGAAGTAACCACAGAACCCCACACCTCGAAGTGAAAAAAATGTTTAAATCATCTCTGAACCTCAAACTCTTCACTTTAAAAGTGTGCTCCTTTGTTCTTGACCCTCTGAATAAAAGGAACAGCTGCTGTCTATCCACCCTGTCCATGTCGCTCATAATCTTATCCTCCTGAATCATTGAACCCTCAGCTTTCTCTGCTCCAAAGTAAACAACCCGAGCTTATCCAGTCTCTCTCCATAGCTGATATGCTCCATCCCAGAGAACATCCTGGTGAATCACCTCTGCACCCTCTCCACTACAATCATATCCTTCCTGGAATGTGGTTCCCGGAGCTACATACAGTATTCCATTTTGTCCGTACCAAAGCCCTGTATTGCTCTTATAATCTACAAGGAGAAAGTGAGGACTGCAAATCCTGGAGATCAGAGCTGAAAAAATGTATTGGTGGAAAAACGCAGCAGGTCAGGCAGCATCAAAGGAGCAGCAGAATCAACGTTTCGGGCATAAGCCTTGTTCAGGAATCTGCCCGAAACATCGATTCTTCCGCTCCTTTGATGTTGCCTGACCTGCTGCGCTTTTCCAGCAACACATTTTTAAGCATTAACCTGTCCAGTCATATTCAGGGATGTGTGGAGAAGCACAATCTGAGCTTCCCAATGTTCTGCCATTCATTGAGTCCTCCCCTGCCTGCTTCCTTCTCCCAAAGTGCATCACCTCATAGTTATCAGGGTTGCATTCCATCTGCCATTGATCTGCCCATCTGACCATTCCATCTGTATCTTCCTGTAACTTAAGACCTTCCTCCTCACTGTGAACCACCCAGCCAATCTTTATATCAAACATACACTTACTTATCACATCTCCCCCACTCTCCATCTAGCCCCCTTCACATTCACATCTTTTTTTTGCTATGAATAACACAAACAATAAGGGACACAACACTGATCTCTGTGGTACACCAGGGGACACTGGTCTCCAGTCATACAAACAGCCTTCTCCCACACCCTCTGTCTCCTGCTACTAAGAAAAGTTTCGTTGTAACTGGTCAAGTTATCATTCATATTGTGAGATTTTACTTTATTTCTCAGTTTCCCAGGTGGAAATTTGTCAAATTCCATCCTACAAAACTAAATAATCAACTTCCTCAAACTAATTCCATCAAACCCATTGGATGTGACTTCCTTCTGATAAAGTTCATGATGATTATCCCTGATCAAACCTTGCAACTCTGATTCGACTTCGATTTTATCCTTCACTATTTTATCCAGTAGTTTCCTTAACAGTGATCTAATACTCACTCGTCTATAGATCCCTGGTCTATATCTCCCACCCTTACTGTGAAGGAGAATCATATGAGCAGTTCTCCAGTTCTCTGGCACCTCCCCTATGGTCAGATTCTAATTAAAATATTCATCAGGGTCTTTCCTCCTTCGACCCCAAAAGCCGACTGTGATACAACTCATTCAGACATGGAGATTGGTCTAAATTTGTGCAGAACAAAGCCTCAAATCCTTTTTCATGTTTTTCATCAATCTGTTCAAGAGGTTCCCAGTCCATCTTCTTGAAGTCTGTACCTGCCTCCTCCTTCTTCCAAGTAAAATAGATATGAAGGTCTCATGGAACAATCCATCAATGTTCTCCAGCTTGACACACAGATTGCCACTTGGTTTCTAATGGACACTAACTGTTTGCTGATTATTCTGTTCTATTTGTCCATGTAGAATATCGTGGGATTCTCCCTTATCTCGCCTAGTTGTACTTCTTCATGTCCCTCTGTTATTCAGTCCTTCCGATGTTTCTAAGATTCACCACAATCAACTCTCATGTTTTGAAACTCGAGATTACAGGCTGAGGTTCCCCATCAGACAATCTTGCCATTTTATGGATGGATCTGGATTTTACCTTTTAAAGTTCCTCTGTAGTCAATATATTCTTTCTTAGATTGGAACACCGAACGATACACCATATTCTACGTTTAGTCTCACCAACGCTCGATGCAACTGGTGCACGACATCCTCTATCTTCCAATTACATTCACATGAACGTAAACCTAATGTTTACGTTCCCATTTGCATATGTTCTTCCCAATTTTTCTTATGAACTTCAATTTTTCTTTAATTTTTCTTATGAACATGCTGTGTGAGTTCTTTAAAAAAAGCTCATGAATATCCAACTATACGCTAACCAATAGTTCATCATTGCCTATGTCCACAAGAATCATCGTCAAACCATTCCAAATACTGTTTGCCACTTCTGGTTTTCCTTCCATGGGTACGTTCTCACATTCCCCAGTTATGTTATTACCTTCTAAATATCTAGTAGCATGTTCTTTGTAATGGAGTCCAAAAGATACCCGGCTGCGGATGACAAGATAATTGGTCTGTAGTTCACCATTCTCCAAATTCATCATTTCTTAAACTGTTGGATAATATTTATAACCTTTGCCTTATCGAGATTGGCTAAATGCCTTTTGGAATGTGTCGGAAAATAAAGTGAAAATCCGCAATGCAATCAACATGTCTATTGCTGCTTCCTATGAAATTCTTGTATGAAGTACATCTACTCTGTCAGATTTATAAATACTCAATCCAGCTTTCTTTTCAAAGATAACCCCAACACTAATAAGAATGATCTTAGACGTTACTTACACAAGTCCCATGATCACTTGGTATTTCTGGAAGAATTTCTGGACATTCTTCCATGAAGATAGACACAAAGAAACTGATTCTTTTCCCTGTGATTTCTCTGTTCTCTGCAATAGATTATCCTGAACGCGCACCAACTGTTCCACATTTGACCTTGTTTTTATTTTGTTCCTACATCGATAGATGCTTTTTAGCAGTCTTTATGTTTTTCTATATTTTGCACGCTCTTTCTCTTTTTGATTTTATTCTCAGTTTCTTGGTCTTCCTTTGCTGGGTCCGACATTTCTCTGAATCCACTGGCTTACTGCAACACTTGGCATTTTTCTAAGCTGCCTCCTTTCATCTAATAGGGAAATGAAGGTGGGTTGAAAGTGATAGTCGGAGAGGAAGGAGGGTGGACCAGATTGATAGGGAGGAAGGTGGACATATAGGAATGTTCAAAAGGGCGGTACTGGTTTGGAGTAGGATAAGGTGGGATTAGCGGAAATGGGGAAATGGGGAAATCCATTATGATCCCCTGTGGTTGGAGGGTCCCGAGGCAGAAGAGGAGGCTTTCTTCCTCCAGGCTTCTCGTGGCTTGGCTTTGGCGATGGAGCAGGCCCAGGATCCTCATGTACTTGGCAGAGTGGGAAGTGGAGTTAAAGTGCTCAGCCACAAGATGATGGATTTATTCAATGTGGCTGTCCTAGAGATATTCTCTGAAATGATCCACAAGTTGACCTCCTGTCTCACCAATGTAGAGAAGACCACATTGGGTTTAATGGATGCAGTAGATGAGGCGTTCTGTCTCCCTTCGTCACCTATCACTTTCAACCCCACCTTCATCTACCCATCACAATCCCAGCTACCTCCCCCCTGCCTCACCCCCTTCCCATTTATCTCTCAGCCTCCTTGGCCCATAAGCTTCATTCCTGATGAAGGGCTTATGCCCGAAGCATCGATTTATCTACTCTTAGTATGCTGCCTGACTCTGATCTCCAGCATCTGTAGTTTCCACTTTCTCCTCACACCTTCATGGCTTGCATGACTCAGATTTATAGCGGTTACTTCAAATAAAACAAAATCTGCTGTGTACTCAAACAGCATAAAAGAAAACCAATACATTGTGGTCACTGGTCCCAAAAGGTCCTTTCCAGCAAAAGTTTCAATTAGTTCTTCTGATCACTCCACACCAATTCCTAAATAACCTGATCTCCAGCTCAGTGCTCGACATAATGTTCATGTAAACCATCTCACACGTGGTCATGTGATCCATTTTCCCAGCATTAGCATTCACTTGGGTTAACACAGTTTAGATATAACGTAAACAGTACATTATTACTGAAGTAACCGCAAATGTGTATATCATTTCCTGTTTTATAACGTGTCCAACATTTATATTGCACCTTTCACTTTGATATATAACTCCCATCAATGTTTGCTCCTCCTTGCTGTTTTTGCGCTCCACCTTACGAGACTCTGTGGAATCTGACCGACTTGGGCTCTGGGGAGATTAATGGCAGAGATCATCTCGCCACATCATTTATGAACTTCTCAAACTTTAATTTCTCCAGGTCTCCCGTGATGCTGATGGAGTAGAGAAGGACAATGATCTTCCAACAATGCTCTGTATTCCCTCAGAGAGCTGAGACCGCTCTAACCTGGGTGGGAACTTTACAGCAGGCCGGTAAAGTGTTGCTGCTGCTATCCAGGGTCTTAGTGAGATCACATCTGGAGTAGTGTGTACAGATTCAATTTCTTCAATGGAGAAAAGATTTTGTTATTTTGGAAACAGCTCAGAGATGGTTCCTTCAACTGATTCCTGCACTGAAGGTGCTAGCTTATAACGAAAGGATGATCAGGTTGACCCAGTAGCCATTGGAGTTTATAAAAATTAAAGATGATCTGACTTGAACATAGATGACAGAAGGAGTCAACGAGTGAAGCGAATTACACAGATAGTGGAGGAATCCATTCCGTTCTCCAGCCTGTTACACAGGAACAACAGGAGAATATTCAGGCCTTGAACCTGTTACACCAAAACAGGACGAGGCTATTCAGCCCCTGGAGCCTGATATACATTTACAGAAGGAAGTCAATCAGCCACTCGAGCCTATCACAGTCGGCCATGTTGCACCAATATCCTGTTAAATAGCAACATGATAAGTCCATTTAGCCTCCTCAAGTCTGTAACATAGGAACTGGAAGAGGTCACACAGTGACTGGAGATTGTTACGCAGGGATAACAGGAGGCCATTCAGACCTACCGGGCCTATTTCAAGGGAATTGGATGAGGATAAAAACTATCTGAGACTTCTTTCATGAGAAAGGAAGAGGTAATTTAGACACGTGTCTGTTGTATGGGAACAAGAGAAGACCAATCATTCCCACACTCCCATCTCCGGTATACATGAGGAGACTGTTCAGTATATCCACCTGTTATGGAGACGTATGAGAAGACCCATCCGCCTCTCAAAATGTTACACAGCAACAGGAGGATTCCATATCTCCCAATCTTCTAAAGCATTAACTTGAGGAGGTCATTCTTGCCTTGGAGATGACAAAATGGGAACTCCAGAAAGATGTCAGCCCATCACGTTTGTACACCAGCAGGATGATGAGTCCATTCAGCCACACATGGCTCTTTCACAGCAATTGGAGCAGACCTTTTAAAGCCTTGTGCCTGTTAAACAGGAATTCAAAGAAAATGTAAAGGCTGTCGAAAGGGAAGAACTTATAATAATGATATACATTAGGGACTAAAGTGGAACAATAAACTCTTATAATTTAAAGCTAATTGTTAGAGTCCATTGTTCAGGACATTTGTCGTTTCAAACCACAATCTGTCAGAGTCAACATGGTTTTACAACGGACAAATCAAGTTTGAATTGTTTGCTTGAGTTATTTGAAGATATCACAAACAAGGTGTATCGTGAGAGATGGAACACATCTGGTCTTCCTGAAGGCATCAGATATGTCGCTTCTCCAAAGAGTAAGTGGTAAGATCAGACAACATGGGTTTAGGGGTAATTTATTAGCTCGGATGGAGGATTGGTTATCCAACAAAATGCAGTCACATGGAATAAATGTGTCCTTTTATTTTGCCAAATCCAATTTGTGGGGTGCCATTGATTTCAGTACTCATGCCTCAACCATTTGCGATCAATGGTATGACTGTACTCGGTTGATGGGATAGAAAATATGATGCCACATTTTCAGATGACACTATCATCGGTGGGAAATTACTTCGGAATGATGATGCAAGAGATTTTAAAACTATGTGGATAAATTGAGTGAATGGGCCAACATTTAGCAAGGAAAATTAAAGTGAATAAATATGGGACTATTCAAGTTGGCCAGGATAATAGAAGGACAAATTATTATCTAAATAGAGAGAAAGATCAAAGTGTTTAGGTGCAGAGGGATCTGGGTGTCTGCTTGCATATCACAGAAAACCTGCCTGCGAGTACTTCATGTAATGAGAAATGCAAGCATAATCTCAGTGTTTATTTATAAAAGGATAGAGTAGATAGGTAGGGAGTGTTGGTATAGCTATGCAAGGCATTAGTGAGGCTGCAACTGGAGTACAGTTTGGGTGTCCTGCAGAATGAGGTATTTCCGTTGGAGGCAGTTCAGAAGAGCTTCATTAGATTGATTCCATATTTGGAGTGTTTGTCTTATGAGGAGAAATTGAGCAGTTTAGGCCTATACTCTCCAGTTTATAAGAATGAAAGGAGATCTCAATGAGGTCTCTGAAATGCTAAAAATAATTGAATGTGTAGATATGGAGTGGATTTTTTTTTCATGTGGCGCAATCTACAACAAGAGACCAGAGGTTTAGGATGGAGAGATGGCAGGAAAGTCGAACAGAGGGTGCGTTGACATCAGCCTCATCGAGGGGTTGGATTCCTCACAGATGCTCCTTGTTCTCTTTCAACCCTTCGACTGTGTTGCATAGGAATGGGGAAGGAGAGGGTATCATACAGGGGCAGGCACTCAGGATAAATCAGTCTCAATCAGTGAGACAGAACGTAACCAGTAGGGTCACAGAGTAACCAGTACTTGGTTCTCAATTATTTACAGTCTATATTAATGATCAGGAGGATGGAACAGATATACAGATGCTGAGTCTGGTGATGTCGCTGTGGTAAGCAAGAGATTAAATGATCAAGAGAGGGTGGAGAGTCTGCAAATAGGTTCAGAGAGGTAAAAGGCAATAGATAATAGTTTGGCAAGTGGAATTCAACATGATATAACCTGTCATTTCATTTACAGGAATAACAGAAAGCAATATGTTACTGAAATGTAGAGGGATTTTAGGACTTATTGATACTGTGTACTAGGGGGTTCACTCAAACCCGTTCAGACATGGGAGGTTTTGCTCCATCCCTGATCATCTGCTCCCAGACACTCCAAGTGACCCAATTGCTCTCCGTACACATGGAATACTTTGATGTGGTTGATTGGTGGAGGGGATGATATTTTGAAACGTGCATCAAGGGGACGGCCTTTATCCAAGATATATTCATTTCTTTCTACGTGGAGACCCAATGACGATGGGAATGGCTGACTGCTTCTGAATGAAGAGACCATGACTGCTGCTAGGACAGTGGGTATTCACCAACATGATGTACTGTGCATGGCATACTGTAACATTAATAGAGAGAGAGAGCTCCTTCAGTTCCTCGACCTCTCCCCATTGACATGAGTATTCTGCAGATGCCATGCACACCATCGGGGATACCACTATACTGAATACAACCGGCAGCTCCCTGCTGTGGGAGAAACAATGTATTTACCTTATCCACCATATATACCCTCTATCACCGAATGGTGACATCAATGTTGAGATACTGGGAAATGATGGATATGTCACCCAGTCCTGCCTGGAAAGTTCTGTATCAAAGAAGCTGAAAGAAACAGTGACCCTAACAGCCACTGGCAGCACCATCGTCCCCCTGGTGTGAAGCTGCAGGACGTGTTGAAGGAGGTGACACCGCTCTGTGACCAGCTCCTTGTCAGTCAGGGATCCCTCACTATCTGCTCCTGGGTTAAGTGTAGCTTGGGAAGCTGTTCATGGAATACTTGGGGTGGATAAAGCAGATCCTTTTCCCCACACACACTCACTCCGTGGTTTCAGAGTTTCCCTTCTCTGCAGCCTCTGCTTCATTTGTTGTTCATGATGCAGGCTCAGATGTTGTAACTACAGTCCCCATGCTCCATCCAGAGTTGCGTCACCAAATCCTCAGGTCTCCCTGAATGTCTGAGGCAGCTCATAGCACTACCTCCAGCAAACAATCCCCAGCCCCTCCACTAACTTTCCAATAACAGGAGTCAGTCAGAAGCCCCTCGACTACAAGTGTTGTGGACCAGACCAGATCCCCGCAAAATATTTTAAGAAGGCCGCTTAGATCCAAACCTATTCTTATTTTAAACATAGATGGGAAGTGTGCGTTCCAGATACGTTGTGACTGGTCAAACCTCTCGACATTAAGGAAAATGTAATCTATTCATACGTTTTGCTTAAAATCCAATCGAAGAAAGGAACATTTTGGGATAGCTTATATGTTGGAACATTTACACAAACAATAGATACTGTACCTTCTTGGTATACACTGCTTGGCACAAAGATATATTCAAATACAGATTCTTACGTGCAATATTTTGATCCAGGAGGAAACAACATAAACAGAGATCTCAGAGAGAAAAGCAGCTGGGGATCATGTATTGATACTTCCAACCCTTCAAGGATCCCCAACAGCTTCTGAATGCTGCAGATAAAAACAAAACGAGAAAACCTGGTCTGAGAGAGCTGGCAACTGCCCTTCGATTGTTACCACCATTTAATAAAACCTAAAGGCCTCCTCAGTTATTTACTTAAACTGTGTTCAGACAGCAGTTCTGCACCTCTGCCTTTATAACCTCTCTTCAAAAACAACCTAAGCGAACATAACCTCTTTACAGTGATAGAAAACTCACAACCCACCTTTAATAAAATGATCCACCAAAATACAATAATTGATTAATTTTAGACCTCCTAATCTTCCTCTATTAGTAGACTGAAATGCATATATATTACATTGACTCTGAGCATACAAATGTTCACAACTAGATTCGATTTCAGTCATTTTACTCCTGCAACAGAATGCCTTTGTCTTTCTTCATCCAAGTCTCCACAACGTGTCAAATCTTAGGTTTCTCGCCCGATCAACGGTATAATTTCAAATTGAATAGCAGCAATAATAAGCTCAATCGAAACAGACTGGTATTCGTCGCCCTAAACTTCTTCAATAACTTTAAGGGATCACGATCAGTGAGAAAGATTTGTCTCAGGTATGTTATGCACAATTTAAATGCTGAAATGTTGTAACGCCAACACCAAGCTCAAGGCCTCCTTCCCCGTTGTGGAATAAATCTGTTGATGTTTCCACTGGACACTCCAATCACACGTTACATAATGGAGCACTTCTCATCTCTCCAATAGTCCTTCTGAATGACATAGCTCCTCATGTCTCAGCATAAAAGAATTACATCCTTCTTTACCTCTTAATGCTGTAACCCCTTTACCTGCTACTCCTGGCCTATGCCAATAAACCTTACTCTCACAGGGATATATTTTAAGAAGATCTCGCACATTCTTCTCAATCCCTCACAGAAACCAGCCTTTGATTTCTGAACCAAATCATTATCATCAGCCATTTCAGCTTCTCATCTTGCCATTTTAACTCTCTGCTCTTCCACACGAGTTCTTACGACTGCAGGAAATGAATTGTTGAACTTCTCTAAAACAAGAATCTCTCCAACAGTGCGATAGCTTTGCTCTGTTTTTAATGCCCTTCCCCACCTTTCAAAATTACTCTGTTAGATTCTTTCAAACTCAATGTGCATTTAACCACGGACGCTATTTTAGATTCCTGAAACACTGTCTGTCGGCTTCTGGCACAAGCTCATATGCACTTCAGATGGCTTTCTTCACCTCCTCTTCCTCCTCAGATACCACCTCCGATAGGGATGCAAATATCTGTCAGCTTTGTTTGGATCAACTAAATCCACATGGTCACTGGGCACTGCATTTTTTAGCCACTTTCTCAAATGAAATTAAAAAAGGCTCCCCCATTCTTCTCATCAAATTTAGATAATCCCTGGATGTATTTAAACAGATCTCCATCAGGCCTTTGGCTACTATGGGGTTGCTCATCCTCACTATCCTCCTTATCCAGCCTACCGTCTACCTTCATCTCGACCCTATATGTCAACTTTCCTCTTTTATTACTAACTTTTGAAGTTGAAACTCTCTGCTTTTCTTCTCTCTTTTTTCTTTCTTTCTTCTTCATTTCCTTGTCTTTTATTTCTATTTTTCATCATAATTCAAACAGTTTCAATTCCTTCTCATGTTCAAGGCGCCTCATTTGAAATTGAATTCTAGCTATTTCCAAAGATTCTGATGGCGTTTCCACCAAATGTAATTGCCAAGCTCTAGCTGTAATTATCTCTCATTTTCTCACAGACAAACACAACCCAAACTTCAGCTTGTCTGCCAATTCCTACAGCTTTGCCTTCATTACCTTTTGTAAAACCAACAACTTCATTTCTTCCACACCCAGAGAACTCTTATTGACTGAAAGAATCTCTATACATAAAACACTGTTTAAACCATCCGAATTCAACATCCGGATCAAAAGACACTAACACCTACCATATGCGACCTTTGAACCCAATAGTCTCCCGGTGCATACTCTCCAGTGTCTGCATGAGCTTATTCTGGATTCTCTGGTTTCCTCCCACAACGCAAAGATGTGCATGTCAGGTGAATTGGTCATGGTTAGTTTTTCAAAGTTTTCAGGGATGTGTGGGTTAAGTGCCTTAGTTGAGGTAAATGTATAATAATCGGGTAGAGGAATGGGTCTGGGTAGGTTACTCCTCGGACGGTCGGTGTGGACTTGTTGGGTCGCATGGCTTGTTTGCACACTGTAGGGATTGTAATTCTAAACCCAATTTGGTATTATCGATTTAGAACCGGACAAGAGTCCCCATTTTGTTATAGACCAACCAGACTGACTCAAACTATTTTAGGAAAGTAGCTTGGATGCCAACCCTTCCTTATTTTAAAGGTAGATGTGAAGTGGGAGTTCCAGATGTGATACTACTCGTCAAACCACTCACCATTAAGCAAAACACAACATACTTAAAGACTCGAATGAAAATCCATACAAAATGAAGAGGAATTTAGAATAATTTAACTACTGGAAACCATTACCGAATAATGGATACAGTACTTTCTACAAATGAACTGTTCCAATATACCAACATCCCGTAAACACATCTCTTGGAAAAATGGAACATTCAGACATACATTCTTGCATACAGTTCTCCAATTCAGGAAGAAACAGCATGAAGTCAGGTTTCAGAGAGAGTAGCACCTGGGAATAAGTTACTAGGCCGTTGTTACTGTTATTTATTATAAACCCTATAAGTGTCGTAATTCAGTTACTTGAGCGGTTTTTAGTAGGCAGTTTGGCCTTTGAGACCTCTTACTTAAAGAAAGGAGAAAATAATCTTTTTTGGAAAGTGACAGCATTGTCACACACTTTAGATCCCTGGCCCTTTATTTGAGGGGCTTCCTCGATTGCAAGATCACCTGAGAGGGACAAATATAGGTACATACCAAGTTACAAGGATGTGTCTCATAACTTCGGAAACACCCCTGTCCATAGACCATCACATGGGACATACCGCGAATTGAACAACAGCCTGACACACACCATTTCACTGTTTTGAGCTACACAATGCCAGCACTCGATACACTAGCGAACCATAAACAAAGACCAGGGAAAGAAACAGAGGGACAGAAAAATTCACATTAAAGACAGAAAGAGACAACTGAAAAGATGTTGTGGAAATATGGGGAAAAAGACAGGGCAGTGGAACTAACTGGAGAAGAGAGAATCTTCGAGAGTAAACTTAAAAGAATGAGAACATTGAATAAGGGCATTGTCAGATCAACTGCAATGGTTTGTTACATCAAATTCTGAATCTGCTTCAGAGAACACCACATACAACATAAACTGGGACAAGATGACAGCCCAGCATGGAGGGCTGTGCAGAGCTTGCTCGTCTTTTGCTCAGTAAGCTGCACTATCTGACCAGCATAGAGAGTATTGCAAACTTTACTATCATATGCTAACTATACTCGCATCCGATTACTGTAATGTCGACAATGAGAAGGTTTGCCGAGTGTGTGTTCATCAGAGACTGAGAGTGTGTGTGTGTGTGTGCAGGATTGGCGTGGTTGAATGCGAAACTCATTGTTTGAGAAGGAACGCACATGGAGGAAACTATTTTAAATAAAAACAACTAGCAGGCTTTTTGTTAATCAACAGAGAGAGAACGAGAGAAGTTTCATGGACAGATGAGATAAAGTTTGAGAATGTTAAAATAAAGTCATTGCCAGAAAAAAAAGCAATATACATTGGCGTGCACATGAATGACAGATGGATGGGAGTTTGGTGTGAGATCGAATCAGATTTGCTTCGGCAGGTTTGAAGCCGGGAGTGTCAGCAGCAGATTATTAACTTCATTACGACTGTATTTCATAGCTCAAGGTTCAAACAGCAGATGGACTAAACCAGTGAGATACATTCTGGGGTGGTGAGTATTTCAAGTTAGAAATGGTCAGGATATGGTGTCATGAATCAGCTCATGGTCAAAGGGATCTCCCATAGTTGTGACTGGTCTGCCTCAGTCGCAGATATTGGCCAGGGACGGGATGGAAACAGTGGCAGGAAGTGGAGGTTGTAACCAGAACAGTGGAGAGTGACGTCCCTGCTCTTAATATTTAAATAACAAAGGCAATGATACAGTAAATTGTAGGTCTCCGCTGGAACTGAGTAGGTCAACATAGAGAGTAACACTGCCAGCTCAGAGAGGGAGACAGTCATTGAACACATGCATTGATGTAGTTAGTAGTGGTCTGTAGAGTAAATATCTGGAATGAAAGTTTCAACAGTAAAATAATCTTGACAAGAGGTGTAGACGATATAAAAGAACAGTAATACAGTCATAATCGTTTTTTAGAACAAAAAAATCTGGACGTTGACACTTACCAGGAACACCAATGATAGCCAGGAAAGGATAATACAAATATTGAATAATGAGAAGAGCACAATATATCTGCCATGATAATACTGGATTAGTGGTGCTGGAAGAGCACAGCAGTTCAGGCAGCATCCAACGAGCAGCGATATCGACGTTTCGGGCAAAAGCCCTTCATCAGGAATAAAGGCAGTGAGCCTGAAGCGTGGAGAGATAAGCTGGCTCACTGCCTTTATTCCTGATGAAGGGCTTTTGCCCAAAACGTCGATTTCGCTGCTCGTTGGATGCTGCCTGAACTGCTGTGCTCTTCCAGCACCACTAATCCAGTATTTGGTTTTCACCATCTGCAGTCATTGTTTTTACCCTGCCATGATAATGGCAACCAATAAAATGCAGAAAGACGCCAAACATAAATGTATAAACTCCTGTCTATTGTTGGAACATGCCAGTGTAATGTTTCCAGATTCTGATACATTTTTGGAACATTCCAGTCTAATGTTCTCAGATGCTGATCTCTCCTCCCCCTCTCTCTGGGTCTGCTGTTCCCTGTCAGTGCTGTCGGTGATGCTCCCACTAATGTTATGGGATACCAAATTGAACGGCGCCCATTTATCATTAAAAGATGGAAACCCTCCACTGGGATAATTAGAATCCATGGAGATTGGCATTAAGCACAGTCACTGAACAAACGCTGGGAAAATTAGCAAAGGCTACGACAACGGATGAATGGGCACTGCAAAACAATCAACAGACAGGAGGGTTCCCTCCCAGTTACGGGAACACTTCAGTGGTCCAGGATATTCAACCTCGGACCTTCTGGTGACCATCCTTCAAGGCAGATTTCAGGACAGGGAGCAGCGAAAAGTGGCCGAGCAGAAGCTGATTACAAATTTAGGTTCCCATAGGGAGGGCCTCAACTGGGGCCTTGGGTTCATGTCACATTGCAGGTGACCACCATTGCACTCCACACACACACAGACACACACACACACACACACAGACACACACACACACACACACAAACACACACACAGGCATTCCTATACATACAAATACGTACGGACACATATGTACACACACACACACAGGCACACACACACACAAACACACACACAGGCATTCCTATACACACACATACGTACGGACACATATGTACACACACAGGCACACACACACACAGAGGCACACAGGCACTCCTATACACACACATGCATACGGACACATATGTACACAAACACGCACACAGACACACACACTCTTACAGACACACACACTCTCACAGGCATCCACTCAGAGACTTAGACCACTCTACACTCATGCATACACATATACATTCTCTCTCACTGATACTCAAGCCCCCACCTCAGACACACACACAGTCCCACACTCACACAAGCACCCCCTCACGGACTTAAGACACTCAACATCACTACACACACATATACACTCCCTCTCACACTCACAACCCCCAATTAAGAGAAACACAAACATACAAACCGGCAAAGACCCACAGACACACATATATTTTGTGGGGTGAATTTGTTCTTGCAGACTTACATTGTACTTTGCTCAAAAACTGCATGAATTCATGTAAAACTCTGTTATCTCACTTTTCAGATTAGAATCAATCTAAACATTATGGTATAGACAGAGAACACAGGGGCTTACACCTTCAAAATATTGTCTAACTAACACTCGTTGTTACTGCTAACCGGAGAATGCAACTTTAAAAGAAAAAGGTTTTGTAATTTACACATGAAAGAAATGAATCGATCATGGTATTTGAACAGATGAAAGACTCAACAAACAATCAAGTTATTTTTCAATGGATAATTTCAGTTACATCACACTGTAAATTTTTACTATAAATTCTGTGCCTTCGAAGTGCGTCCTCCACTATCACCTGATGAAGGAGCAACGCTCTTCAATTAAACCTATTGGGCAAAAACCTGGTGTTGTGTGATTTTTAACCTTGTACACCCCAGGCCAACACAGGTATCTCCAAATCATGACTAATCAAACAGGCTCAGTTAAATAGTTCCACACATCATTTTTCATATCACTATAAAAGGGAACATTTACCGGGTTTGGTTGGAATGTATGAGGGTTGCTGAGGGATGGACCAAAAATCTTTAAATCTTTTGAATCTTTTTTAAAAACTTGTATATGAAAGGGTTAAAAGGCACTGCAGTGGTCTATATGTGTTCCACTCTGTTTATGAAGGGAGGCAATTATGAAATAACAGATTGGCTGCATAAAAATTAGTCAGGTGGGCAAGTTTCTAGATACCTTAACCCAAAGTATAATACTTATTGATCAGTGTGAGGCTCCTCCTGGTTTTAAGTGCCCTGTTATCAAATGCTTTCATAACCTTGCGACAGAACATTGAGATTGCTGCTGAGCAACAGGCCGAAGCTATTCTGTCCCTATGGGCCTCTTACAAAGGGATACGAGAAGGTCATTCAGCCCATATTAGTCTGTTGCTACTTGAAAAGGTGGAAATCTAAAATATTGGCACATTTTGCCAACAGAATCATTCAAAACGAAGAGATGTGTCGCTGCAGCTGTGTGAAGTGTTACTGAGAGGGCACCTGGAGTACATTGCGTTGTTTGTGTTTCTGTAACTGAGAAGGAATGGGCCTCCATTAGATACAGTTTACCGGCTGCTCATAATCCACGGTTTGCTGTGGCATTTAATGTCTCGGGTCTGTTACACACATACAGGAGGAGGCCATTCAGCCTTTCCAGTCTATTACAGAGGGCCATGAGGAGCTCATTCAGCCTCTCGAGCCTGTTACAGAGGGGCAGGAAGTGTTTATTTAACTTCCAAGTCTGTTACACATAAATATTAGTTTTAAATTAGTTTTGGAAAAAGAAAGACTTGATGTAAACATTAAAGTTCTAACTTTGAACAAGGACAATTTTGAAAGTATTAGGTGAGCCCTGTGAAAGACTGATTGGAATACCCTATTCACAGGTAAAGGGATGGTTGGAAAATGCAAGGTCATCAAAACGTGGTTTCAGAGAGTCCAGAGTCAACGTGTTCCCATTAGTGAGACGGGCAAGGCTGGTGGGTGCAGGGAGTGCTGGATGGCTAGATATATTGATGCTCTGGTCAAGGTAAGGAAGGAGGCATATATCAGGTATACAGAGCTGCGATCAAGTGAATCCAGAGAGGTGTGTCGGGGCAGCAAGTGTACAGTCAATGGGGAAATCGGGCCAGAAAAATGTGGACAAGGGATGGCTTTAGAAATACGGTTAACGAGGTATTGAAGAAATTATACAAATCCTTTAATGTCAAAAGATTAACTAGGGAGAGAATAGGGCCCTTTAAGATCAGTAAGGCTACCTGTGTATGGAACCACAGGAGATTGGAGGGATTCGAAACAAGTATCTCTTCTCAGTATTTAATGTGGAGGAGGTTACAAGAGCGAGAGAATGAAGAAATATATAGTGATACCTTGAAAGTGTCTATATTACAAGGAGGTGTTGGATGTTTTAAAACATATAAAGGTGAACAAATCCCTGGGACCTGAGCAGTTGTATCCCAAATATTTGTGGGAAGCGAAGAAAGAGATTGCTCAGCATTTTGCTGATATATTTGTAACATTGATTTCCACAGGTGAGGTGTCAAAAGACTGGAGGGCTGCTAACATAGTGTCATTATTTAAGAAAGTAAGGAAAAAAAACAGGTATCTATAGATCGGTGAGCCTAACGTCAATGGTGACTAAAGTGTTGGAGGGGATTTCGAGAAAAAGATCGATATGCATTTAGAAAGACAAGGACTGAAGAGGGCTTTGTACATTGGAGATCACATCCCACTGACTGGGTGGAATGTTTTGAGGAAGTGATGAAGATGATTGATGAAGGCAGGACAGTGGATGTTGTCTTTATGGAATTCAGTAAGAAAACCAAAATGTTCTACATGGTAGACTGGTTAGCAATGTTAGACTGCCTGGGATCCAGGGAGAACTCACCATTTAGATCCAAATTTTTCTTGAACATTGGAAACAGGGTGTGACAGTGGACATTTGTTCATTAAACTTGGAGACCTGTGACCAGTGGCGTGCCGCAAAGATCAATAGTGGGTCCTCTGCCTTTTGTCACTTGTACAAATCATTTGCATTTGAGTATATGAAGTATGGTCAGTAAGTTTGTAGATAATACCAAATTTGTTGGTGTACTCGACAGTGAAGAATGATCTCTCAGACTATAATGGGACTTTGCTTAGGTGAGCCGAGGGGTGGCAGATGGAGTTTATTTTAGATAAATATGAACTATTGCATTTTAGCAAGATAAATTAAGGCAAGACATACAGGTAGGGTTCTGTCTAAAGCTACCAATCAAGGAGAACTCCATCAAAATTATCGAATCCCCACAGTGAGGAAACAGGCTTTTCGGCCCATCGAGGCCACACCGAACCTCTAAAGTGTATCACACTAGACAAACCCCTACCCTATCTCTCTTTGCCTGCATTTCCCATGGCTAATCCACCTCACCTACACATCCTTGGGTACTTTACGCAATTTAGCGTGGCCAACCTACCCTTATCTGTATTTCTTTATACTGTCGGAGGAAAACATAACATCCGGAGGAAACTCATGCAGACACGGGGAGAATGTGCAAACTCCACACAGCCAGTCATCTAAGGATGGAATTAAACCCAGATCGCTGCGCTCTGAAGCAGCAATGCGAGTCACTGAGCTACTGTGTCACCTCGTGGTGCAGGTTCTCTGTTCCTTGAAAATGCCGTCACAGGTCGACAGCGCAGTGAAGAAGGCACTTGGTGATCTTCCCCTTATTGGTCCGTGCTTTGAGTCGAAATATTTTAATGACATGTTGCATCTGGACAGGACATTGGTTTGGCCACTTTTGTAATACTGCCTTCAATTCTGTTCTCCCTGCTGTCGGAAAGACGTTGTCAAACTTGAAAGGGTGCAGAAGAGACTTAAAATAATGTTACAGATGTTGGATGGTTAGAGTCACAGGGAGAGTTTGTACAGTTTGAACATTTTCAAGTATTGAGGCTGAGGGATGACCTAAAAGGGGTTTATAAAATCATGAGGGGCTTGGATAAGATAAACAGTCAACGTCTTTTACCCAGGATAGGCGAGTCCAAAATTAGAAGACAAAGGTTTGAAGTGAGAGGGGAAAGATTTAAAAAGGAACATGAGGGACAGCATTTTCACACAGAGACTGCTGCGTGTATGGATTGAACAGCCAAATGAGGTAGTGGAGGCAGGTACAGTTAGACCATTTAAAAGGCATTTGGATGGATACATGCATGGTAAGTGTTTAGAGGGAGATGGGCTAAGTGCTAGTAAGGGGGACGAGATTTATTTAGAATGTTTGGTCGGTATGGGCGATCAGACTGAAAGGTCTTTTTCCATGCTCTACATCTCTGAAACTCTATTCCCTCTTGAGTGTGTGACACAGGAACAGGAAGAGGCTGTTCAGCTTCTGAATTCTGTCAGTCAGCTTGTTTGTTCAATTACTGAGAGTAAAATACAAAAATACATCATTCAGATTTTGATGGTGCTTTACAGAAACAGTGGAAAGGCCTTTAGTGAAGAGAAGCTGTAAGGGATGTGAAGAGGCCATTCAGGCCCGCAACTCTATTCCACAGGAGCAGCAGGTGAGCACAGAGCTATTGGAGCCTGTCAGTCAGGAGCAGGAGGGGGACATCTACTATCGCAAACCTTAGATCAGGAGGCAGTTACACAGCTGGTCAAGATTGGGACACATAACAGGACGCAGCCATTCAACTGCTTGAGACTGTGACACAGGGACAGGAGGGAGTCACTCAGAGCTCGAAACTGGGGCACAGGGATATCTGGAGGTTAGTGAGGCCACAGGATCATGTTATGCAAGGACAGCAGGAGGTGACTCACACCACCCGTATGGGACACTGGGAAAGAAGGGGAGTTTGTTTGGAACAAACAGAAATATATGAATAGGTTGCATTAGTGGTCCAGTCAATCCTGCCCCACCATTCACTAAGACCACGGCTGATCTGATTGTGATTCCCTCATCCCATTTTAGGAAACTCCCCTCTCTGCAGCCTCTGCTCCGTTTCTTGGTCATGTTGTAGACTCAGCTGCTGCAACAACACTCACCATGACTCATCCAGAAGGATGGGTCTAACAAGATAAGTCAGGATTTGAGGGGTCCAATGACAAGAATGAAAACACAACATAAAGGTATTGTCAGATGTTTCGTACTCTCACATTCGCAATCCAACTCGCATAACCAGCCCATCCATTACATATTCAGGATGGAGCACTGTGTCGATCCGGCTAGTGTACAGCTGTATGCAACCCAGCAATGTCCAGAGTGAAACTCTATGCAGCCCACACCAATGCTTGATCTATAATCCTGGACTAAATGTTCAGTGTGGGGAGCTGTGCAGTCCGCACTGGGTCATTCATATACAAACACAGGCTGTTGCATTGTTCGGTAACACTGTATTAGATCACTGCCCAGTGTGGTGAAAAATGTAACCAATGCTGGAAGTGACAGAATGTGCAGTTCCTATCCATTTACAGCTCCATATCTGTACTGTACCTTGACAAGGGGTGCTGCGAATATGAAAATCAATGTGAGGAAGAGATATAAATGGAAACAATTTAAATACCAATAGTTCTGATTAAGGCGCATATCACTCTAGTATTTAAAGTTGAAATAACTGAGATAATATCCAATGAGGTTTTGTGAACGGTACAAAGAATTAAGAGGGGGATGGTGATGGTTGCACTATAAGCCTCCAAATAATCAATGGGAATTATAGGAACAAAATTTCAGGGACAATGGCGAGACTTGCGGGAGCAATAGGATTGTCATAATAGGTGATTTTAATTTTCCTAACATAGACTGGGACTTCCAGATGGGTTAAGAACTTAGATGGAACGTAATTTGTTAAGTCTGTTCAGGAAAGCTTCCACAAGCAATATTGAGAGGTTCCTATTGGGGAAGGGACAAACTCGACCT
Organism: Chiloscyllium punctatum; assembly: GCF_047496795.1. Classification (NCBI taxonomy): domain Eukaryota; kingdom Metazoa; phylum Chordata; class Chondrichthyes; order Orectolobiformes; family Hemiscylliidae; genus Chiloscyllium; species Chiloscyllium punctatum. The sequence goes on from NC_092781.1 coordinate 41,493,025, forward strand.
ACTGTTGGGAAATAAGGTCAGATAGGTGACGGAGGTGAAGTGGGCGAGCATTTTGGAAATAATGACTAGAGCAGTATTAGTTTTAAAATAGTAATGGTAGGGACAAAATTGGTCCACAGAATCATGTTCTAAATTGGAGCAAGGCATATTTTGTTGGAATTAGACAGGGGATTGCAGGGGATGATTGGACTAGTTTGTATCGAGGTAAAACGATCCCGGGCAAATGGGAGGGCTTCAAAAGTGAGATAGCTCGAGTTCAAGGTTTATATGTTCCTGTGAGGATGAAGGGAAAGTGAGGCTGGAAGAGAGAACCCTGGATTACAGGAGATATTGAGGCTCTGACCTGAAAAAAAATTGAGGCGTGGCTCAGGTACAGGCAGTCGCATCAAGGGAATCTCTGGAGGTACACAGGGGATACAGGAGTTTACTGAAGAAGGAAATCAGCAGGGCGAAAAGGTGGTATGAGATAGCCTTGGCGGAGAAGATTAGTGAGAATCCAAATTCAGTACCGAAAAGATAAAGAACAACCAGAGAGAGAATATGACGCCTTAACATCCAAAATGGGCATGCATGTGTAAAACCTCAAGAAATGGGTGAGGTCCTCAATTTCCCCTCTGTGTTTGTCATGAGGAAAAACATGAAGACCTGTGACCTTTGGGAGGTTAGTTGTGATATCTTGGTACAGTCCATATCACAGTAGAGGTGCTGTTGGACATATTAGAATTCATAAAGTCAGATAAATCTCTTGGTCCTGACCAGATATATCCAAGAGCACTGCAGGTGGTGAGAGAAGACAGTTCAGGGGCCAACGACCCGGAAGACTGGGCGGTAATAAATGGAGTGCCCTTCTTCAAGGGGGGTTGCAAAGAAAAGCTTGTGAAATATAGACCAGTTAGCTTCACATCTGTTTTCAGTAAACTGCTTGAGAAGGTTTTGAGATATAAGATATGGATGCATTTGGAAAAACAGAGTTTGACTTGGAGCAGTCAGCATAGCTTTGTGCTTGGCAGATCATGCCTTGGACTTTTTGTTAAGAGTTTTTGAGGAAGTGACCATAAAGGTTGACATGGGCAGAGTGGTGGACACAGTCTATATGGATTTCAGTAAGGCCTTTGATAAGGTTCCACATGGTAGGCCTTTCTGGAAGGTTAGATCGCATGGACACCAATGTAAACTGTCAAATTGGTGACACAATTGTCTTGACGTTATGAAGCAAATGGCTATGGTGGAGGGATGCTTCTCGGACTGGAGGCCTGCGACTTGTGGAGTGCCTCAGTGTTCGGTCCTGGGCCCATTGCTGTTCGTTGTCTTCTAGCAATGATTTGGACCAGAGTGCACAACACAAGGTTAGTAAGTTTGCACATGACTCGAAATTAGGAGGTATCATTTAAAATGAGAAACATTATCAGAAATTGCAGCAGTACGTTGGTCAGCTGAGGAAGTGGGTTCAGAAATAGCAATTTGAGTTTAATACAGATAAGTGTGACGTCTTACATTTTGGAAAGTCAAATCCAGGTAGGAGTTTAATGATGAATGAGAGGGCCTTAAGGAGTGTAGTGGAACAAAAGGACGTTGGAGATCAGGTGCACGGTTGTCTGAAATTTGAGTCACAGACACACAGGACAGTGAACAAGGCTGTTGGCACACTGGCCTTCATCAGGGCATTGAGTATAGATGTTGGGACGTTATATTGCAGTTGTAAAGGATGTTGGTTAGGTTGCAGTTTGAGTATTGTGTTCAGTTTTGTTCACCTTGCTCTGGAAAGGATATTATAAAACGAGAAAGAGCATAGAACAAATTTCCAAAGATGTTTCCTGGGCTAAAGGCTCCAAGTTATAGGCAGAGGTTGGACAGGTTCGAACTTATTTCTTTTCAGCGTAGGATACCGAGGGGGTTCTTATTGAAGTGTAACTCTTATAAAACTATGAGAGGCGTGCAATGGGTGAATACTTCAATTTTGTTCCCAAGGTTGGGGAATCGAGGACTAGAGGACATCCATTAATGTTTGGAAAGGGGAAAAAAAAGCTATATAAAAAGGAACCTGAGGGGCAATGTTTTTACACAGAGTGTGGTATGTATACAGACTGAGCTGCCAGTGGAAGTGATGGAGGTGAGTTCAATAGAATCGGGGTCGGTTCCTGTGTATAATGCAGAATATGCAGGATCAGTTCATTCCTAAAAGGAAGAAAGATCCCAGGAGGAGACATGGGCGGCCGTGGCTGACAAGGGAAGTAAAGAAACATATAAGGTTAAAAGAGAAAAAGTATAACTTAGCGAAGATAAGCGGGAAAACGGAGGACTGGGAAGCTTTTAAAGAACAACAGAGGATTAGTAAGAAGGAAATACGCAGAGAAAAAATGAGGTACGAAGGTAAACTGGCCAAGAATATAAAGGAGGATAGGAAAAGCTTTTTTAGGTATGTCCAAGGCAAAAAAATGGTTAGGACAAAAATTGGTCCCTTGAAGACAGAAGCAGGGGAATATATTACTGGGAACGAAGAAATGGCAGAGGAATTAAATGGGTACTTCAGATCTGTGTTCACTGGGGAAGACACAAGCAATCTCCCTGAGGTAACAGTGGCTGAAGGACCTGAACTTAAGGGAATTTCTATTTGCCAGGATTTGGTGTTGGAGAGACTGTTAGGTCTGAAGGTTGATAAGTCTCCGGGACCTGATGGCCTGCATCCCAGGGTACTGAAGGAGGTGGCTCGGGAAATCGTGGATGCGCTGGTGATTATTTTCCAGAGTTCAATAGAATCGGGGTCGGTTCCTGAGGATTGGAGGGCGGCTAATGTTGTGCCACTTTTTAAGAAGGGTGGGCGGGAGAAAGCAGGAAATTATAGACCAGTTAGTCTGACCTCAGTGGTGGGAAAGATGCTGGAGTCTATTATAAAGGATGAAATTACGGCACATCTGGATAATAGTAACAGGATAGGACAGAGTCAGCATGGATTTATGAAGGGGAAATCATGCTTGACTAATCTTCTTGAATTTTGTGAGGATGTAACTCGGAAGATGGACGAGGGAGATCCAGTGGATGTACTGTACCTGGACTTTCAGAAAGCTTTTGATAAAGTCCCACACAAGAGGTTAGTGAGTAAAATTAGGGCGCACGGGATTGGGGGCAAAGTACTAGATTGGATAGAGAATTGGTTGGCTAATAGGAAACAAAGGGTAGTGATTAACGGCTCCATTTCGAAATGGCAGGCAGTGACCAGTGGGGTACCGCAGGGATCCGTGCTGGGACCGCAGCTTTTTACAATATATGTAAATGATATAGAAGATGGTATCAGCAATAACATTAGCAAATTTGCTGATGACACAAAGCTAGGTGGTAGGGTGAAATGTGATGAGGATGTTAGGGGATTACAGGGTGACCTGGACAAGTTAGGTGAGTGGGCAGATGCATGGCAAATGCAGTTTAATGTGGATAAATGTCTGGTTATCCACTTTGGTGGCAAGAACAGGAAGGCAGATTACTACCTCAATGGTATCAAATTAGGTAAAGGGGCTGTTCAGAGAGATCTGGGTGTTCTTGTCCACCAGTCAATGAAGGCAAGCATGCAGGTACAGCAGGTCGTGAAGAAGGCTAATAGCATGCTGGCCTTCATAACAAGAGGGATTGAGTATAGAAGCAAAGAGGTGCTTCTGCAGCTGTACAGGGCCCTGGTGAGACCACACCTGGAGTACTGTGTGCAGTTCTGGTCTCCAAATTTGAGGAAAGACATTCTGGCTATTGAGGGAGTGCAGCGTAGGTTCACGAGGTCAATTCCTGGAATGGCAGGATTGCCTTACACGGAAAGACTGAAGCGACTGGGCTTGTATACCCTTGAGTTTAGAAGACTGAGAGGGGATCTGATTGAAACGTAGAGGATTATGAAAGGACTGGACACTCTGGCAGGAGGGAACATATTTCCGTTGATGGGGGAGTGCCGAACCAGAGGACACAACTTAAAAATACAGGGTAGACCATTTAGGACAGAGATGAGGAGAAACTACTTCACCCAGAGAGTGGTGGCTGTGTGGAATGCTCTGCCCCAGAGGGCAGTGGAGGTCCAGTCTCTGGATTCTTTTAAGAAAGAATTGGATAGAGCTGTTAAAGATAGTGGAGTCAAGGGGTATGGAGATAAGGCTGGAACAGGATACTAATTAGGAATGATCAGCCATGATCATATTGAATGGCGGTGCAGGCTCGAAGGGCAGAATGGCCTACTCCTGCATCTATTGTCTATTGTCTAATAACAACATTGAAAAGGCATTTGGACAAATACACAGGGAGGTAAGGATTAGAGGGATTCAGAACTAGGGCAGGGGAATGGGGTGAGTCTGAATGGACATTTTGATTGCCATGGTCCAGTCATACTGGGAGTCTCGTGCAATATGACTGGAAATGAGTGTGTTTTGGAGTGGAAACAGAGTGGGGAAGACTGAGAAAAAATGTCATTGTAGGATATGTTCACAGGTTTCAGAATGCTGAAATGAAGACATTTAGATAGTATCATGCAACACGGGTCAGTACTTTGAAGAATGATGAGTGAAAGGGATATTGCTGTGAATTCAGGCAATGGAGACTTTTGGATGACCATTTGTCCTGCAGCTTTATAACTAGGAGTGAGGACAGCAGAGTCTTCGCCTCACTGGGCTGAATCTAACCAAAAACTGTCTCAGTGACATTTTCATTAAGTGTGACAGGGATTGTCTGCACAGGCTGAATTACTTTCCTGGTGCTACCTTACCAAACTCGTCTCATTTACTAACCACCCCACTCCATTGTGTCCCTCTCATTCAATGCCAGCTCGATTCTCCCACCCATCATGACTGGAGGTACTCAAAATCGCCCTGATGCTCCTGGATATTCCATGACCCCTGACACTGGGGCCATCTTTAAAAGGCCAAGGGGCACAGGGTTGAGCTTTCTCAGTTTGCAGCTGCCCTGCACAATTTACCCTGAGCATGGCAGATAAGGGGAAATTACATCACGTTTTTCGACAGGGGCACAGAGGTCCTGGTGGATGGGCTAGTACAAAAGGGGACCATTCTCTTCCCAGAGGGATCACACCACCAGACCCACCGAACCTGGTCTGAGCTCACCACACAGCTCAGTGCAGTATCTGTGGTCTGAGTAAATGTCCAGCAAAACAGGACAAGCTTCAATAACCTTCCCCACTCTGTTAGGATAAGGGTCACCATATTCTCTCTGCTCCCTCACACTCACTGTATGTCTGTTATAGCACCGGTTCCCGAACAAGACTCATGCTCTACCACTCTCACTACTGCATACAGCAACTTCCCGCTCTTTCTGTCTGCATCTCTAAAGCCCCCCTAAGAGTTTTGGAATATTCTGGAGAATGCCAAGTATGGAATTTTCCAGATCATATTCCAACTTATTCCCAGTTTCAGTAAAGCGGCTGTGCCCCAGTGTGTGACATGTAAGAGGATGGAGTAGAGATGTACGTTTTTCAAATCACACACAATTAAAATCCATCATGAGGCCATTCAGTACTTCAAATATGCACCAACGTTCAATACGTTTGGAGGTGAAATGATGGTTTTCTCAGCTCCACCTTACAAGAACTTCCAGTCATTCAACTCCCAGCTTCCTGTTACCGAGCAGACTATTCTCAGAAACTTTTTACCCAGTGTTTCTTCTTGCATGTGTTCCGAAGGCATTTCCCATGGGGACAGACTCTCCTAACAATATATTTCATCTGCTTTATAAAGTCATACAATAGTCAGCATGCTTTCCACAGACCAATCAAAAACATGCACTTATTTTACGGTTATCGATATCCAATCACAATTAGTCATTCTGGTTATTTCACTTGTCTCACCTTATTGTATGCAGCCAAAGAAAGCTTGCAAACACTTGTCTCAATGTAAAATACAATTTCAAGCAGAGAACGTTTTTATCCTCAGCCGTTACCATGACGATTATCTCAAATATACCTTTTTCCTTGTCATGAATGTTTCTCTTGCCCTTTGTCTGTGACAGATTCTGTGTGTAACAGTTACACAGTCTCCTACTCAGTTGGCTGGATGGTTGGTTTGTGATGTAGAGGGAGGCCACCAGCGCACGTTCAATTCCCCACACTGACAGAGGTTACTATGAAGGGGACGCTCTCTAAACCTCACCCCATCACCCGAAGTGCGCTGACATTCAGCGTAAATCACCATGAGTGGTCAATCTAATGAGAGTTCTTTGGGACTCTGTTCTATCAATGTTAGCATTTTAATTTGTTAACTGAAGAACAGATTTTTATTATTATATTAAACCAAGAATAAAACAACTCAAATAACTGAACAATATTTCACCCATGTGCATGTATATACAAAACAAGCTAAAGTCTATAAACGGACAGAAGAAAAACAAAAATAAACAATAAATAATAAATAAATAATACTGCTCAGAATAACAAAAAGATAGCTCTTGTTCTTCGAGAGCATTAACTGATACACATTCATATGTTCACAATTCTTCATATTAGATTCATTAGACAATATCATCATTGCTATAGAAAAGCCCATTTTTAGAGTGGCAGATAAACCTAATCGTGGTAATCCAAAAAAGGTTGCTATATTTTATATAAATCTCTGCTTTCTGGTGCACCATACAGGTGAAAACGTCCAAAGGGATATTCTCCATGATGAGCTTACGACGAACCAACAGACCCGGCGATGATGGGGGGGTGGGTGGGGGGGGGGTGGGGGGAATGTTTCAGACATCCAACGCAACAGAATACTTTTCCTTGCACAAGAAGTGTGGGGGAGATACTAAACGAGTATTTTTCATCAGGATTTACTGTGGAAAAGAATATGGAAGATATCTCATGTAGGGAAATAGGTGGTGACACCTTGCAAAATGTCCATATTACAGAGGAGGAAGTGCTGGGTATCCTAAAACGGGTAAAGGTGGATAAATCCCCAGGAACTGATTAGGTGTACCCTTGAACTCTGTGGGAAGCTAGAGAAGCGTTTGCTGGGCCTCTTGCTGCGATAGTTGTAATATGGATAGTCACTGATGAGGTGCCAGTAGACTGGAGGTGGCTAATGTGGTGCCACTGTTTAAGAAGGGTGGTAAGGACAAGCCAGGGAGCTATAGACCAATGAGCCTGACGTTGGTGGTGGTCAAGTTGTTGGAGAAATCCTGAGGGACAGGATGTGCATGCATTTGGAAAGGCAAGGACTGATTAGGGATTGACAACGTGGCTTTGTGCGTGGGCAATCATGTCTCACAAAATTGATTGAGTTTTTTGAGGAACTATCAAAGAGGATTGATGAGAGCAGAGGGATACATGTGATCCATATGGACTTCAATAAGGGTTTCGACAAGGTTCCCCTTGGGAAGCTGATTAGCAAGGTTAGGTCTCATGGAATACAGGGAGAACTAACCATTTGATACAGAACTTGGTCAAAGGTAGAAGACAGAGGGTGGTGGTGGACGGTTGTTTTTCGACTGGAGGCCTCTGACCAGTGGAATGCCACAAGGATCGGTGCTGGATTCACTACTTTTTGTCATTGACATAAATGACTTGGATGCGAGTATAAGAGGTACAGTTAGTAAGTTTGCAGATGACACCAACATTGGAGGTACAGTGAACAGGGAAGAGGTCACCTCAGACTACAACAGGATCTTGACAAGATGGGCCAATGGGCTGAGAAGCGGCAGATGGAGTTTAATTCAGATAAATGCGAGGTGCTGCATTTTGGGAAAGCAAATCATAGCGGGACTTATACACTTAATGGTAAGCTTCCAGGGAGTTTTGCTGAACAAAGAGACTTTGGAGTGCAGGTTCATATCTCTTTGAAAGTGGAATCGCAAGTAGATAAGATCGTGAGGAAGGCGTTTGGTATGCTTTCCTTTATTGGTCAGAGTATTGAGTACAGGAATTGGGAGGTCGTTTTGCAGCTGTACAGGATATTGGTTACGCCACTGTTGGAATATTGCGCGCAATCTTGCTCTCCTTCCTATCAAAAAAAAGGTTGAGAAACTTGGAAGGGTTCAGAAAAGATTTATAAGGATTGGAGGATTTGACCTATAGAAAGAGGCTGAATAGGCTGGGGCTGTTTTCGCTGGATCTTCGGAAGCTGAGGGATGACATTATAGAGGTTTTCAAAAGTATAAATGATATCATTGTTTCTCTCTCAAGTAACACGTGGTGGCTCAGTGGTTTGCATTGCTGACTCACCACACCAGGGTCACGGGTTTGTTTCCAGTCTTGGGTGATTGCCTGTGTGGAGTTAGTATGTTCTCAACTGTGACTGCGTAGATTTCCGAACACAGTCACAAAGATGTGCAGGTAGATGAATTGGCCAATGCTAAATCACTCAAAGTATTCCAGGATCTGTAAGTTCAGACACTCGTCAGGAAAAATATAGGATGGTCGGGGAATGGGTCTGGGTGGGTTACTCTTCAGAAGGTCGAAGTTGACTTGCTGGGCCCAAGGGCTTGTATCCACACTGTAGGGATTCTACTCATTCAAAATCACACAAGCAAGGTACACCCCCCTACCCTCGCTGCCTATAGTTTAAACATGGAGTCCATTATCCCCGGTTGACTACCTGGTATAGCAATTAAAGGGGTAAGAAACATGGTTTTGGCTGCATTGCCCTCGATCTGTCGCATTGTTCTTCAAGTTTTAACAGAATTGATAATCATTAGTTTTTGACAATAAATGTTGTCATTTTATCTAAGAACAACAGACTAATACGGGTTCACTTTGTCTGAGAGGGCTCAATGTCTAGCCATATTTATGCCGAGACATCAGCGGCCCAGGCACGAACATAGGATGATTTAAAAAAATGCTTAATTGATTGCTTTTACTCTGGGAGATCTACCCCCCACAATCTGTGGGGCAGTTGCAATTTTGTTAGCTTGATAAAGAATCGCTTATGGTGCCAAATAAAAGAGCTAAACCAGCCATTCTATTTCCTAAGTATCTGTCTGGGAAACATCAAAGAAAGCATTCACAAGGTGTCTAGGAAATAAGGAAGGACATTCATTTTAATAACAGCTCTCCGATCTAGCCAGGATATTGGAAATGCCTCCCATCTTTGAAGGTCTTGTTTAATTTTGTCAAACAAATAGGCACAGTTCACGTTAAATAAATGAGCAAAGACAGAGGTAGTGAATATACTAAAAGAGGGAAACCACCCCAGTGACCATTTAAAAGGAAACCAGAAAGCATAATATTCCAGGGTCTGCCTTTCTTCAGCATCATAGAGATATTAGCCTCTCTTAAGGATGGAGGGAAGGATTCGTGACTGTATGAGTGACAGAACATGTTAAACATCAGCCCTGACAATAGGTTTATAAATTATTTATAAAATTCACGAGGATCTCTGTCAGGAACGTGCACCTTTACATTCTGAAGCTGCTTCACACCCTCCTGTGCTGACAATGGTGCATTAAGCCACAACATCTATTCAGGGGTTACTCCTGGAAGACCCAGGTTCTTGAAAAATAACTCCGTCTTAATTCATCTATCCTCATAATGGCAAGTCTGAAATAACTCGGAGAAAAATCTCGGACTGGAGGCATTAATCTTTTTGGAATTGAAGGTAAGGATCCCAGTACCTTCCCTAATTGAGGTAATGGCTTGACAGGGGCAGTCGTTTTCCTGGCAAGATGGGGAAAATACTTGCCTGGCTTATCACCATGTTCAAACAGCCTTTGTTTTGCAAAAGTCAGCTCCTTCTTGTTGTCTGTGTGAGCGTGGAATTCACTGTAGACCGAAGCGTTGTGATCCTCTGCAGCTTAGCCACTGAGAGACAATCACAGTATGCACTCTCGGCTGCCCTCAGCTGTGCCTCATACCAGCATTCCTACTCCCCCTTCTGCTGCATCCGAAGGAATAATTATTCCCTTGGTATAAGCCTTAGAAATTTCGCATACAATGGATGGCTTAGTGTTTGAATCGGAATTAATGGCAAAGAAAGATCTGAATTCATTACAGAAATACTCAATGAACTAACTAGCCTTAAGAATAAAGGGATACATTTGCCAGTGTCTCGAATCTGTCATATTGCCCTTAATCTTAATCAATAAGTATGATCAGAAATGGTAACTTGTCCAATTTTGAAGGATGCGACCGAATCTAAGATTGTTGCAGGGATGGGGAAGAGTTCAATCCTCGTGTGGTATTGCGGCGGGTTAAAGAAGAAAATAAAAACCCTACTTGTGAGGTAGATCTGCCTCCAGACATCCACCAGCTCTAGTTCTGCACACATATCCACCAATTGCTTACATTATAACGAGTGTATTGAGGGACCTTTGGACATTGTGTCCACCGTGGGGTCCATAAGACAGTTGAAATCTCCTTCTACCATAATGTGCCAAGATGCCAGATAACTGAATTTGGAAAATGCATCTACCAGATTTTAAGAGGGTGCTCCGGGGGTTGGGGGGGGGGTGCATTTGCCATTCAAAATATTGGATTATTTACCATAGTTCAAGGCGTGGGGGATTACGATCATCCCGTGAGTGTTAAATACAATCTAATAATTTAAATGGAAGATTCTTCTTATCCAGTATGGCTTCTCCCCTACTTCTAGTATTAAAAGACGAAAAGAAAACCTGTTCAAACCCACCCTGCTGTAACGTCAAATATTCCTGGTCATCAAGCTGCATCTCCTGCAATAGGAGTTCCACCTATAAGAGATCCACCCTCTCTTTTTTAAGACAAAAAATGTTTGTTTCCTCTTGACTGGCCAATGGCTCCCATTAATGTTCCAGATACACCGTTTAAGCACATCATTATCCAGAACACACTGTAGCAACATTTGAACTCGAGAGAGGAATAACTCGAATTACTGATCATTAATAAACAAAGTCTCATAGAGCTTAAAAACTATACAAACTAAAACTACTACAACTATCAAGCTCTCTCAACTTTCCAAAACTAAACATATATATATATAAACAAAAAAAGAAACAAAATCGATCGGGGAATTTAAAATGTCCACAAAGTTATTGCTTTCTCTGCAGTCAGACGAGTTCATGGATCCATTAAATGCAATACGGAGAATCGTTGGGTACCAGAGGGAATACTGATTTCCGAGTTCCCTCGCTCTTCTCTTGATAGGTATTAGACTTGGAAGCAGGTGAGCACTTTGGTGATAACGATCACAATTCTGTTATGTTTATGTCAGTGATAGCAAGGGATAGGTGCATACCCCAGGGCTAGAGTTACAGCTGGGGGAAAGGCAATTACGATGCGATTCGGCACGATTTAGGAAGCATAGGAGGGAAAAGGAAACTGAAGGGGATAGGCACATTAGAAAGGTGGAGCTTATTCAAGGAATAACTACCATGTGTCCTAGATAAGAATGTACCTGTCAGGCAGGAAGCTGTAGCGTGCGGGAGCTGTGATTTCTGAAGGAAATCGAACCTCTTGGCAAGAGGAAGAAGAAGGCTTATGCTAGGATGAGATGTGAAGGCTCAAATAGAGCACTTAAAGGTTACAGGGTAGCTAGGAAAGACCTAAATGGAGAGCTCAGAAGAGCCAGGAGAGACATGCAAAGTTGTTGGCGGGTAAACCCTAAGGCTTTCTGTAGGTATTTAAGGAAGAAAACAATGACGAGAGTAAGATTAGGGCCAGTCAAGGATAGTAGTGGGAATTTGTGTGTGGAGTCAGAGGAGATGGGGAAGCACTAAATGAATATTTTTCAACAGTATTTACTCTAGAAAATAACAATGTTGTCGAGGAGATTACTGAGATACAGGCTACTAGACTAGTTGGGATTGAGGTTAACAAGGAGGAGGTATTAGAAATCCTGCAGAGTGTGAAAGTCCGTAAGTCCCCTGGGCCGGGTGGGATTTATCCGAGGATCCTCTGGAAGCCAGGGAGGAGATTGCCGAGCCTTTGACATTGACCATAAAATCGTCATTATCTACAGGAATAGTGCCAGAAGACTGAAGGATGGGAAATGGGGTTCCCCAGTTCAAGAAGGGGAGCAGAGACAATCTTGGTAATTTTCGACCAGTGAGCCTTACTTCAGTTGTTGGTAAAGTGTTGGAAAAGGTTATCAGAGATAGGATTTATTATCATCTAGAAAAGAATAAATTGATTAGGGATAGTCAGCACGGTTTTCTGAAGGGTATGTCGTGCCTCACAAACCTTATTGAGATCTTTGAAAAGGTGACCAAACAGGTAGATGAGACTAAACCAGTTGATGTGATGTTATGGATTTCAGCAAGGCATTCAATAAGGTTTCCCACAGTAGGCTATTATACAAAATGTGGAGTAATGGCATTGTGGCAGATATAGCTGTTTGGATCAGCAATTAGCTTGCTGAAAGATGACAGAGGGTCGTGATTGATGGGAAATGTTCATCCCGGAATCCAGTTACTAGTGGTGTACCGCACAGATCGGTGTTGCGTCCACTGCTGTTCATCATTGTTATAAACAACCTGAATGAGGGCGTGGAAGGGTGGGTTAGTAAATTTGCAGACGACACTAAGGTTGGTGGAGTTGTGGATAGTGACGAAGGATGTTATAGGTTACAGAGAGACATAGAAAAGCTGCTGAGCTCGACTGAGTGGTGGCAAATGGAGTTTAATGCGGACAAGTGTGAGGTGATTCACTTTGGTTGGAGTAACTCGAATGCAAAGTACTGGGCTAATGGTAAGTTTCTTGGTAGTGTAGATGAGCAGAGAGATCTCAGTGTCCAGGTACACAGATGCTTGAAAACTGCCACTAGGTTGACAGGGTTGTTAAGAATGCATACAGTGTTTTAGCTTTTATTAATAGAGGGATCGAGTTCTGGAACCATGAGGTTATGCGGCAACTCTACAAAACTCGAGTGCGGCCGCACTTGGAGTATTGTGCACATTTCTGGTCACCACATTATAAAGAAGGATGTGGAAGCTTTGGAAAGGTGCAGAGGAGATTTACCGGGATATTGCCAGGTATGGAGGAAAGGTCTTACGAGGAAAGGCTGAGGGACTTGAGGCTGTTTTCATTAGAGAGCAGAAGGTTGAGAGGTGACTTAATAAAGACATATAAGATAATCAGAGGGTTAGATAGGTTGAGCCTTTGCCCAAGAATGGTGACGGCGAGCATGAGGGGGCATAGCTTTAAACTGAGGTGTGATAGATATCGGACAGTTGTCAGAGGTAGTTTCTTTACTCGGAGATTAGTAAGGGTATGGAATGCTTTGCCTGCAACGGTCGTAGATTCACCAAATTTAAGTATATTTAAGTCGCCATTGGACAATCATATGGATGTACACGGAATAGTATAGGTTAGAATGGCTTCAGATTGGTATGACAGGTTGGCACAACATCGAGGGCCGAAGGGCCTGTACTGCGCTGGAATGTTCTATGTTCTATATCATCAAAAGATTTTTTTTTCTGAATCACAGTCGCTGAAAAGTACCGAAAGGACAAAATCCTGGATCCGTGAACGAAAGCCATTGGATCTTTCCCCTGGGTTTTGGAAGCTTTCATTAGTCTTTGTTTATCCCCATAACTATGTAACGGCACGTGGACAAGGCGAGAGCGCTGATCTGAGCCTGACCTGTGCGCTGTAACCCGATGAACTGTCTCAGTCTTCACCCGTCCCTCTTCAGTTTCGAAGTGAACCAATCGCTGCACCAGATCTCGAAAAATACTCACTGGCTGACCACCTACTGTCTGGGCCAGCACACCGAGCATGTGAACATTCTTCATCCTGCCCCTGTTCTCAAGGTTGTCATCATGTTCAGTTAAGGTACAGACTTGTTTTTCAAGGATGAGGATCCTGTCTTGTGAGAAATTTATCGCACACTCTGTCATGCAGTTCGGCGCTTGACATCGTCCATTTTGTTTCCAAGGCTGTCAAGTTGCTGCTCATGTTTTTCAGTGCGTCTGAGAGTGGTAGTGGTTCTCGCCACGGCTGAACCCTTCTTCAATCATAGCTTCAATCATTTCACATACTTGGTGAACTCAGTGACCAAGGCCTGGTGAGTAACTGGGTCCAACGAACGAGGAGAGTGCGTTGCAGCGGCGGCCTCAGGCATGCTCGATGCTTCTCACGGGTGCACCGTATGTTGGGACTTACTCGATTCTTTCCCATGTTTTGTCATTACCACATGACAAAATGGGATCAGTAAAGATTCTATCACTCTTTTAGGGTTGAATCTTAAGTAAATTGCTGGGGTGGAGTGGGTTAGGGAACCACTTTGCCCGTGCTGTTATGCAGAGCCCAGCAAATCAGACCTTCCGGATCGCCACCATCTTGGATTCCCACTTAACATTTTATTGATATTATTATTTCAGTTTGCATTATATTCCTGGATGTTCTGGAGCAGTGTGATTTTGTATCACTGTCTATATTTTCCGCTACACTGCAAATTGCTGCCCATTTCTCGAAAATCCTTGACTCTGTTGTTACTTAAGAACCTTCTGTCTGTGCCTCAAAAATATTCAATATCTCCTTCACCAAAGGTCTGCGGGGAAGAGAGTTCCAAATACTCTCCATTGAGAAAACAAAAGTTAACCTCAACTGTGTGTGAGATTATTTTTGTCTCCTTCCCTGAGAAAGGATATAATTAAATTGGAAGCAGTTCAGAGATTTTTCACTTCATGTATTCCAGGGATGAGGGTCTTATATTATGAAGGCTTTAACAGGTTACTCCTGGAAGGAGAGGTGATGTTATTGAAACATACAAAACCGAGAGGAGAGTGGATCAGATAGATACCCACGGGGTGTTCGTATAGTCCAAACTTCTTGTCACTTTTAAAGAATCTCTACAGTGTGGAAGCAGGACATTCCGTCCATCAAGCCCATATTGACCCTCGGAACAGTATTCCCCCCCTCCGGACCTGCCCCCCCACTCTCTCCATGTAACCCTGCATTTCCCATCACTAACCGATCTAACCTACATATCCCTGGGCACTATGGGAAATTTAGCATTTCCAATCCGCTCTAAGCTGCATATATTTTGACTATGGGAGGAAACTAGAACACTGGGAGGAAACCCACACAGACATGGGAGAATGTTCAAACTCCAAGTAGAGGGTTGCCCGAGATTGGAATTGAACGCAGCTCCTTGGTGATGGGAGGTACCAGTGCTTACCACAGATCCACTATGTACATCCGTTAGTTCTATTAGGTATTTGTGGCTGACTAAAGAAATGTGCCTGACTTGATACTGTCACTGAACCTCACTCAGTCAGAGACCTTTATCATCGGTCATATTATCAACCTGGTTACATTTAAAATTTGTTGTGAGCAGTGGAAAAGTGGGACAAGAAAAGGAATGAGTGACACCCTCCATCCTCAGTCACAACTGGAGTGCGAAAAAAAATCACAAAGTGGTATTTCATTCCAGTGGGAATTCTCTTTCCCAGAAGTTTGGGATGGCCAGATATTTATATTATACTGAGGCTGGTTTCGTCTGATTGTCTATACACAGGTGAATCAGAGATAATGGTGCATGGAGAGCAAAGTGCAACTGGGACCACAATGAGATGAGCCACGACCTTATTTACTGGTGGAGTAGTGTCAAAGGGCCGAATGGCCACCTCATGTTCCTCAGCCCTGTGTTCTGATGTTCCATTCAGCCCTTCGGACCTGCTACACAGGGGCAGATCGAGGCCACTCCGATGGTGAGGTGCAGTTGCGGAAATGTACTTGGAAAGTGCAGGCTGGGCCAGAAAGTGCCCCCACCACTCCCCCGCCCCGCCCCACCCCAATCCCTGTTTCCAGGCTTCCCCTCTCTGTAAATTCTGCTCCAGATGAGGAACATATTGCAGCCCCAGATACGCTGGGAATACAACCCCATACCCCACACACAGGGTTAAAACAACAAATCCTCTGCCCTCCCTGAATGCAACATTTTACTACACGATTTCCATGATAATAACCGTTACTTTCCAAAAGCATAGCATGTGAAATAAATAAATAGGAACAGGAGTAGGTCAATCGGCCCCTCAAGCTAACCCTGTCATTTAAAAAATACATGGCTGATCTACTCCAGGGTTCAACTCCACTCTCTTGCCGACTCCTTGTATCTCTCCACACCTCTCTGAGTTAGGGAATTCCAGACATTCACTACTTTCTGAGAGAAGACATCGGTTTGCATCTCAGATTGAAATCGATGTTCCTTATTCGAAATCTATATCCTTGAGTTCGACACTTTGCCCAAGAATGAAAACAACTTCTCAACATCTAATATCTCAAGCCCCTGCTGTGTCTTGTATGTTTCTGCAGTATCACTCATCATTCATTTAAACCAAATGAATGATCGTGTGACCTTTTTAGAGATTCTCAATAACTAAACCCTTTCATCGCAGGAAAATGCCTAATGTACCAACATAGTTACTTTCTGCATCAGCATGCTGACTTTATGTTTCAGACACAGGAAGACTTCAAACCCTTTGCATTGTTCCTTTTCTGGAAGTCCTCTCCATTAAATTACAGCCTGCCTTTTGACTCTCAGTGTCATCCTCAAACTCGGATGTGTATTGCACACAGCTCCCACCTTCAGTCTATCAGTATAGATTGTAAACAACTGATGCCATCGGACTGATATTTATGGTACCCCAGCAGATACACCTTTATCATAAAGATCCATTAATCCTGACTCTTCGATTTCTGTGTTAACCAATCATCATCCCATGTTAATACAGCATCTGACATCCTAGAGCTTCTGTTTTGTGTAAGAATTTTCATTTTGTAATACTTGTGGAAAATCTCTGGAAAGCTTTGTGTCTACCAGATCCCCTTTTTCAAGTCCACTTCTTACATTTTCAGACATCTCCAGAAGTACTTTGCATGATTTTACAGGGCAAAATATCATTTCCCTTTCACAGGCTCTGCGTGAAACTTTTCTAAATGTCCATGCTGGCCAAGTTTTCCAAGCTATACTAGTCCCATCTGCTTTCCTTTGACCCATATGCCTCTAAGTGTTTCCAGTCATATATTTGTCCAAATGATGTTAAATGTTACAGCTGTACACACAATCTACCACTCTTCCTCAGGCAGCCCATTCCATACCCACACCACACTCTGCGTAGAAACGTTGTCCCTTCGTCCCTTTTAAACATTCCCTCTAACACCTTAAACCCATTCTCTCTGTACTTGAACTCCCCCAGCCCGTGGAAAAATCTTGGCTATTCACGCTATCCATTCCTCTCATGATTTTATAAGCTTCTACAATGTCAGCCCGCAACCTTCTACACTCTGTCTGATACTAACTTCAAGAACAAGCATTTAAAGATAAGCACTGCAAATTTGAAGCGATATTAAACATCACAGGTAACCAATACTCAGCCCAATCTTCATACTGTTATTTGTTTTTCTCCATGTTACAAAACTAAGGCGACATGAAACGTTTACTCGTGCCAATAAGAAGTTAATCATCTGAATTCCTTTGTCTAAAGGGGATAATGATCACTACAGTGAAAACGTATCTGTCGTCATATCTATATAATACCATATGTTCAACATTCTCCCTCCTGGCCTCCCTGTGACTGTGTATGGTTGTTTCTTCTTTATCTTGCAATAAATAGAGAGATCTCCTTTCCCCCATTTACACATTAATTTAAACTTTTACAGAATCTTCTTATTCAACACTGCTAAAGGCCCGTTTATCTTTTGCCACACCCTCCTTTCCCTGCCACCCATTCCCCACTTCTGGAAAGGGATGAAAAGACCATTTTGCGATTGTATTCAGTTTTGAAGAAATGTCACACTGGAAACGCTAACACTGTTTATCTGTCTCTGCAAATAATGACAGACCTGCTGAGTTTCACCAGAAATGAATAGGCACAGAAACAAAATTTCAATTAAACAAATAACTATAGATACTGGAAATGAGAGTACAAAAAATGCTGGAGATACTGGTATCTTTATAGAAGATTACTTGGACCTGAAAGTTTAACTCTGCATTCACTCCAGAAAATGTTGCAACACCTTTCGCAATTTCTTCAGCAATTTCTGTTTTTGAACAATTTCCAATGACCTATGTCAAAGATGCCCAAACATCTTGTCCAACATGGAGCGCCGTACACTGGGAATTAAACAATAACACATGGTGCAGAAGTTCGTTGACTCTGAAATTGCATAAGGTTGGCATCACTGAGAGTACAGAGCTCTGAATCATGGTCTGGGAGAAAAACAGAGGGAAACACGTTCACTTCAAATACAGAAGATGGCATTAAGGAAAGGAGAAGATTCAGATTAGTACCTTAAATTGATTGCGTTTATGCAACAAATTGGAGGCTTGACACCAAGGAAAGACTTACAGCAGAATGAGAATATGAAAATGGAAGCATTTCCGCATCAGAAACCAGAGGAGGTCACCGAATACAGGGCTGATGGGTGAATAGGTCTCGGTGTGAACTGGGGGATCATTCAGTAGAATTGAGTTGTAAATATTGCAGCTAAAACTGGGGTATCATCTGATGCTGTAGATCTGAACAGCAGAAGAAGCAGAGTTGTATTCAATGACAATCTGTAACATTTTCCTGACGATACTTCATCAGTCTACCATTACCATCAAGCCGATCCATGGTTCAGTGATGAGTGTGGGTAAACATGCCAGGGTCGGAATCACGTGCACCTAAGCCTGATGACAGCCATTAATGCGACCACACTTGACTGGTTGCACTCCAAACAGCAGGACTAACATCTGATACAGAGGGAGAAATGATACCAAGACTAACAAATCAGATCTCAGCTCTGTCGGCCTGTCAAATCCATGCATAAATGTCGATGGACCATTAAACAACTTACTAGAAGAGAGGACTCCACAAATATCCTCACCCTAAATAATGGAACAGCCCTGCACGTCAGTGTAAAAGATGCAGTAT
The DNA here is from genome assembly GCF_047496795.1 of Chiloscyllium punctatum. Taxonomy (NCBI): domain Eukaryota; kingdom Metazoa; phylum Chordata; class Chondrichthyes; order Orectolobiformes; family Hemiscylliidae; genus Chiloscyllium; species Chiloscyllium punctatum. The sequence goes on from NC_092781.1 coordinate 41,511,820, forward strand.
CTGCACCATCCTCAGCCAGACGTGTTGAGTCGATTATTCACCTCACCATCACCATGATGCCCACAGAATCACAGATGGCAGTTTTCAACCAATTCAATTCACTGCACGTGACATGAAAAACCAGCTGGACACTGTAGATAAGGCATTGGGCCCTGACCCTATTCCTGCAATAGGACTGAAGACTTGCGATGTACAATAAGCCATGCCCCTGGGGAAGCTGTTTCATTCCAGCTCCAACTCCGACATCTCCCTGTCAATGTGGAAAATTACTCAACTACATCCAATCCGCTAAGAGGAAGATTACTGCAATCTGACTATTTACTAGTCCTTCAGTCCCATCGCCACAGTTAAATTAGTGGGAGTTCATATTTGACAGAGCTGTCAAGCAGCACAGAAATAATCTGCTCAGTGTGGTTTCCAATAGGTCCCCATGTGGAGATGGTGCTGTTGTGGAAATGTCACTGGATTACTAATCCAGACCAGGCTAGTGCTTTGGCAGTTGGTGCAAGTTAAAAATAATAAATAAAATATCAAGATCTAAAATCTGGTGTCAGTAATAGTGATCTTGTGTCCAATGTTAATTGTAAACATCTATTTCCTTCCCCAATGTACATTCAGGAAATGAGTCTTCCATGCTTTTCTGGTGTGGCCTAAAAGTGACTCCAGACAAAGAGATATGTGATACACTCTTCAATGGTCTCTGAAACGGCCAAACAAGACACTGAATTATATCAAACTGTACTGAGGTCTTAAATGATAAACCCGTACCGAACACCAGGCCCCAGCCTCGCTAGTACAAAAGGGAAGAGGAAACACAATCCTGTCGACCCTGCAGAGACCTCTTTCCTAATAGCTAAGAGCTTGTGACTGCACATAAACATTGTGACAGGAGTAGGTCATACAACACATTGAGCTTTCCCTGTGCTAGGTAATGGCCGAACATCTCCTCAGTGCAGTTTTCCCCATACAATAGTCATATCCCTTAATATGTTGAAACATTGTGAAATATAAAATGAGAACTGCTGTAGTGCCTTCAGCCCATCAGTTTCGCTCCTCCATTCAATATACAGGCAGTTCTCCGATAACTTGTGTTGATTAAATACAATTTGGCTGCAATGTGATTTTGAATCTTTTTTCTATGAAGTGAATTCCCGTTCACTGTGACACGATTCCTTGCCAGGAACCAGCTGAACAGCAAAACCTTCCTCAAGATCCTCTCTCTGCAAAATTTACAAACAATGTCGTCAGCTAAAACAGGAATGCAATGCGCTCGGGAAGCCTTGAAACTGAGGCTGCAACTGGAAATTGTAGACGACATTTAGAAACAACTTTATTTCAAACCGTGGAGAGAATCTTGAGGAGACCCGGAATTCCCCATTGGCATCACGTGGTTATTCAGCCCCCACGTGCTTTCTGGTGAAAGGTACAGTGCACCAGTGAGTGACTGTATGCTGTGATACTTTTAAATATATCTAGCCAACTCTCCAGCTCTATTTAATCGTTCCGTAAAATTTGACACATTGTCCAAATGGGTGGTCTCTGAATTCTGACTTATTAATTTCTCCTTCATCAATTTTAATGGTCCTCCTATTTCTTGCCCAAACATTAATTCAACTGGATTGAATTTGGTGGATTCATTTGGTGCATCCCTGATCACAAAAATTTCAAAGGAATTTCCTTATCGCAATCATCTGGATAATCCTGACCATAAACGCTCCACATGCTCTTCAGTTTTTGATGCCATCTCTCTCGTGATCTCTGTGATTCTAGTTAGTGAGCAGTAGATTTGGATTGCTTTATTCCCAAGTTATCCATCACCTCATTGAATAGCTTGGATGTGAAATTTGATCGCTGATCTGACTGTATCATGATTGGTAGTCCGTATCTAGGAAAAATATGAAGTTTTGTTTTCTACAACCTTTTTAGCTGTGATGCTGCATAATGAGATTGCCTCTGGATATCTTGTCGACACATCCATTACTGTTCATAAATACTTACTACCACCTTTTGTTTGTGGTCGGGACCTATGCAATCAATCAAGACTCTTCTGAACGGGTCGTCAACTGCTGGAATAGCTATTAAAGTATAAGTTTTATTACTGTCTGCGTGATATGTTTGACATGTCTGGCAAAATTCAGCTACATCTTTGTATCGGCCAGGCCTGTAAACAAAGCAATATATTTTAGCTGGTGCTGTACTCACCCCAAAATGACCTCCAACTTGTAGCTCAAGTGCCAGTCGCGGCACCTCCTTTCTATACCCAACTGGCAAAATAATTTGATGAGTTTCTGCCTATGTCTGATCTGATTGAAAGTGTGATGGTCTCCATTTCTTCATTAAGGCATAATTTGTTAAGTAATAACGGACAGGAATGCTTTCATTCTTGCTTGCTAAATGCCTTTTGATATAACTGTTTAAATTCCTCATCTTTCTGCTGCAAGTCAATCAACTTAGCAGAGCTAAAATTACTTGCATATTTTCCTACTTGCTCCTTCCCTGTTCTACTTATCTGATCAAAATAAGATTCAGAGAACTTTATGTCAGCTTTCTTTTAATCCCTCCTGCTTCAACCTGAACATTGTGATCTGTGATCACACAGTCAGGGAAAATTCCTGGATAAACATTCTCCAGGTCTTCCATTGCCTGCATTTCCACTGGATTTTCAACTAGAGTAGGCAGCAAGCATACCGGCTAATCAGCTATGTCATTTGCAAAGACAAATTTTATTTTTGGAGCTGAGAGTTTGGGGTCCAGTACTCCTATCACACTTTATCCACTGTTCTCCCTTTACATAATTGAGCACTTTTTGTCTTACCATGAATTCTTGTTACTAGCACATTTTCTGGCAATAGTCTCTCAGGCGTGCATATCTTCGCATCCCTTAGTGTTGCAGACTGAGAAGATCCTGTCTCTTTCAATATTGGAACAGCCTTACGTATGACTCCTAGTCTATGTGAATAAACTTTACCCTTGTATGTATATTTGAAGCATATTTGGCACGTATTCCTTGATCAACATCTGATCATCTTGTACACTCTGAGGCAGTTGTCTAACTTCCCTTATGCTTTTTGTTACTGGTCCAACAAATATTCCAGGGTTGTCTGGTTTTCCTAGCCCACCAACACTGTGATTTTGTGTGGCCCATTTTATTACAATTAAGACACCGGTGTCATTTAGGAAGAAAGAGAGTGAATGCATTCCTATCTGTTACTACTTAACAAATGATGTCTTAATGAGGAAATGGAGGCCATCACGTCTTTGTCCCTCTCAAGGGTTTCTCTTTTTTTAACCTGTGGTAAATTATCCTTATGGGCTTCACTGAGATCGACCTTTTCCTTTCCACGTGAGGATATCTCTTTGCTCCAATTTCTATCCCTCATGGACTGAATTAGATTCTGGAAACCGAACTGAATTTATGAACCTGCTGATAAACATCCGCCACTTTCGGTGATTACATTGCTGTTTTAACTCTCTTTTTATCCACTTGAGGTCGCACTACTTCAGGCAGTGAATTTTTTGAATTTGTCCAAAATACCTACCGCTCGAAGTGCAACATAGGATTGCTTGCTTTTTCAAGCTCTTACTCATCTATCGAAATTACTCTGTTTAATCCTTTCAAACTCAATGAAGTTTTGACCAGGATCCCTCATTAGATTCCAGAAACCTTGTCTACAGCCTTCTGGTACAATCTCATATGCAGTTAAAATGGCTGTTTTTTCACCTCCTCATACTCCCCAGATACCTCCTCTGATGCGAATGCCTTACTAGCCCTACCAACAAGTTTCGTTTGGATTAACAAAACCCACATGGACTCTGGCCATTGCTTTTGTCTAGTCATCTTTTCAAATGAGTTGAAAAGACTTCCATATCCTTCTCATCAAATCAGTCAATGCTTGACTGAGGATAGGCTTCTGACTACCAGGGGTTTGATCACCCTCATGCATTTCCTTACTAACCCTACCATCAGCCTTTATCTCCAGCCCTTACGCTGACTTTCCTTTTTAAAGTATCAGTTTTTGCTGTACAAAAGCTCTCTCTTCCTTTCTCCTCTGCTGCTCTCTCTTTTTCCATCTCTTCTGCTGCTCTTTTTCGCTCTCTTCTGCTTTCAATCGTAATTCTAAGTGTTTCATTTCTGCTGCCCTTTCCTTATATCTTGGCGCTAATGCAAGCTGGCTCATTTGTAATTGAATTCTTGCCAGCTCTGTAGATTCTTATGGTTTTTACAGCAAGTTTAATTGACGAGCTACTGCTGTAAGTATCTCTCCTTTCCTCACAGAAGCAGGAAGGTCCAATTCCAGCTTCACTGCTAATTCCTGCAGCTTGGTATTATTCACTTTTTTTAAACATTCAAAAGTCGTTGCATCCACGTCCAGAAAACTTTTGGCGACTGAAACAACCATTACTATCCCAAGTTTTGTCTGCCCAATAAACCCAATACCCGAAATAAAGACACGAGCACCTCACACTCGTTGACTGAACTCCCACAAAGAGCTCCCAGTCTCTTATGGACTCGACTAGACCACTCAAAGCATTCTTAAGTAGGCCGGCCAAAGCATAACATTGCAACTTGTTTCAGTAAGTGCACAATGAAAATTACCTAGCGTAAGTTAGCGAAGTTGACTACTAGATTTCAAAAAAAGACAAAAACTGTATTCAAAAAGACAAAAACTGTATTAAAAAAGCCAAAAGTGGTATTCAAAAAGTTACACAATGAAACACAAAGAACAGAATAAAGAAAATTTACAGAACTTAACCTATGCACATAGACTTAAGTATGTTGTTCCAAATATACACACAAGTCCCAATAAGCAAACTCCATTTAAAGACCAGTATAAATGGAGCACATGCTAATGGAGCTCAGGTTAAAGTTGAAGGGCAGAAGTCTCATCTGTTTACATATAAACAAAAGGCCTCTGGAAATCCTTTTCATCTCTGTTCTAAACGAGACTGATTAGAGTCAGGACCCATTTTATTGTCCCTCTGATAAACATCAAAGACAGGGTCTCCTTGAGCCAAGGAACAGCTTTAAAAAAAAGGGACTAGCTTTGTGACAGAAAAGATAGGCTAGTTTTCTGTACGGGGGTCAGTAGCTGGCGGGAATGGCGAACTCTATTAGAATTCGACTGCTGACAGATTTGTGAAAAACATAGCATTCAGTCCAGGCTTACACACCAACTGCACATTGAGATGATGAGAGTTCATTCAGAACCTGGAACTCTCTCTCACGCAACATGGTGGGGGGTAGGGTGTCCACTGAGCTATGAACATTATCATGGAGTCATAGAGTCCTACAGCACGGAGACAGGCCTTGAGCCCAAACTGGTTCATGCTGACCAAAATGTCCATCCATGCTCAGCCCATTTCCCTGCACTTGGCCCATATCGTTGTCAATGTTGCCAATCTATATATTTGTTCAAATGTGAAGACGTGTATTGCAGAAACACATTATATTTCACTCTATCAACGTTTTGTTCTGGAAATAATGAGTGTTAGTCCATAAGGCTCAAGTTTTAATGCAATCAGTTGTTATTCTTTTTGTAGCATTACAGATTAAACACTAATTTCTTTCACACTCTTCTCATGGTACTATCTCTGCAGGGATTAGTCTGGTGAAACTCCTTTATTCTGTCTCTATGTGGCAAGGAAATCATTCATTATAATGGAGAGAACATTTATTCACAGTGTCCCACGTACTATCTCAAGAACACTCTACAAATGCAAGAAGGTGGCTTCACTCTTACACTTTAATAATTTTACAATGAACTTACTGTCAGTGACTCATGACCAAGGACATCCAGCTCATTTGCAACTGGAGCACTTCCCATTATCTCGCCCTCTCATAAATACAAAATGAAGAATGATGGTATGTTTTGCCAAATCATTTCTTTGCCTTATGAAGCAAAGCCACTCCAACAGCATCATCACTATTGACACTGGAGATGGTTGGAGATGCTGAGGAGGTAACGGCCGAGCTGTATGATCTCTGGAATATTAATTCAGGGACCCAGGAAGTGACCCAGACCCCGGATTGGAATTCCATCTCGGCAAATGTTGGAACTTGAATTCAATAAAATATCAGGAATTAAGGATCAAATAAAACAATGAAACCATTGTCGATTGTCCTACCTGGCACCCTCATGCCCTTCAGGGAATGAAATCCAACATCTTCACCTGATCGGGCTGACATGTGACACCAGTCCCACATTAATGTGGTTAACTCTCAGTTGCAGTTTGAAATGGCCAAGCCAGCCATTCAGTGATATCAGTCACTATAAAGTCTCAAAGAAATGAAACCAGACAGAATTCAGCCCTGACTATTTATTGCCCACATACTGCACCGGTCAGCAAGGCAGCTCACAAACACCTTCGCAAGGACATTGGTGAAAGGGAAGTAAATATTGTCCCAGCATCCCATTAATGAATAAAATAATATGTTTACACTCAGGGAAGAGAGACAAAGCGACATATCTCACTTTAAACAGTAACTCTGATGTATACCTTACATGGTCACAGTTTTCAGTAATATGGTAACAGGAGAAAATTAAATAAGGTTAAGCTCGTTTGTTTTCCATCCCAGCTAATCATCAAAAATCCGTTTGTTTGCTTCTTTCCCTCTATAATTCCCTTTCTCTACCTATTCTACTCAGTCCTTCTCCCCTTTACAACAGACGTCCCTGTCACCAACATCAATCACACTATTTCGCAGCAGCGTTCACTTCTGATGTCTGGTCATTGGACTCAAAATGCCAAGTCTTTTTTCTCTCGATCTGAGGCTGCCAAATCTGTTCAGTTTCTCTGACACTTTCTCGTTCTTTTTGATTCGATTTCTTGCATCATTCTTTGATTTATTTAACCTTTACTGTTGTTATTACATGGGATGTCTGCATCGCTGACAGGGGCAGTATTTGTTTACCCTTTACTGTGAGCTCATTCCCGAAGGTAGTACAGAGCCAAGCACGTTCCTGTGGGTATGATGTCAGTCTTAAGCCAGATGTCTTTTCCAAACAACATCAGTGAAATAGATAAACGTATCGACTAAATGCTGGTGATGCTATGGTTATAATTATTTAAAATTAATTTTATTTCCAATTCCTGAAATTTGAAGTTACGTTATAGAACATAGAACATAGAACATAGAACAATACAGCACAGAACAGGCCCTTCGGCCCACGATGTTGTGCCGAACTTCTATCCTAGATTAAGCACCCATCCATGTACCTATCCAAATGCCACTTAAAGGTCGCCAATGAATCTGACTCTACCACTCCCTCGGGCAGCGCATTCCATGCCCCCACCACTCTCTGGGTAAAGAACCCACCCCTGACATCTCCCCTATACCTTCCACCCTTCACCTTAAATTTATGTCCCCTTGTAACACTCTGTTGTACCCGGGGAAAAAGTTTCTGACTGTCTACTCTATCTATTCCTCTGATCATCTTATAAACCTCTATCAAGTCACCCCTCATCCTTCGCCGTTCCAACGAGAAAAGGCCGACAACTCTCAACCTATCCTCGTACGACCTACACTCCATTCCAGGCAACATCCTGGTAAATCTTCTCTGCACCCTCTCCAAAGCTTCCACATCTTTCCTAAAGTGAGGCGACCAGAACTGCACACAGTACTCCAAATGTGGCCTAACCAAAGTCCTGTACAGCTGCAACATCACCTCACGACTCTTGAATTCAATCCCTCTGCTAATGAACGATGATACTCCATAGGCCTTCTTACAAACTCTATCCACCTGAGTGGCAACCTTCAAAGATCTATGTACATAGACCCCAAGATCCCTCTGTTCCTCCACCTGACCAAGAACCCTACCATTAACCCTGTATTCCGCATTCTTATTTGTTCTTCCAAAATGGACAACCTCACACTTGGCAGGGTTGAACTCCATCTGCCACTCCTCAGCCCAGCTCTGCATCATATCTAAGTCCCTCTGCAGCCGACAACAGCCCTCCTCACTGTCCACAACTCCACCTATCTTTGTATCATCTGCAAATTTACTGACCCACCCTTCGACTCCCTCATCTAAGTCATTAATAAAAATTACAAACAGCAGAGGACCCAGAACTGATCCCTGCGGAACTCCACTTGTAACTGGACTCCATGCTGAATATTTACCATCTACCACCACTCTCTGACTTCGACCGGTTAGCCAGTTTTCTATCCAATTGGCCAAATTTCCCTCTATCCCATGCCTCCTGACTTTCCGCATAAGCCTACCATGGGGAACCTTATCAAAACCCTTACTAAAATCCATGTACACTACATCCACTGCTCTACCCTCATCCACATGCTTGGTCACCTCCTCGAAGAATTCAATAAGTCTTGTAAGGCAAGACCTACCCTTCACAAATCCGTGCTGGCTGTCCCTAATCAAGCAGTGTCTTTCCAGATACTCGTAAATCCTATCCCTCAGTACCCTTTCCATTACTTTGCCTACCACAGAAGTAAGAATAACTGGCCTGTAATTCCCGGGGTTATCCCTATTCCCTTTTTTGAACAGGGGCACAACATTCGCTACTCTCCAGTCCCCTGGTACCACCCCAGTTGCCAGTGAAGACGAGAAGATCATTGCCAACGGTACTGCAATTTCCTCTCTTGCTTCCCACATAATCCTAGGATATATCCCGTCAGGCTCGGGGGACTTGTCTATCCTCAAGTTGTTCAAAATGTCCAACACATCTTCCTTCCTAACAGGTATCTCTTCTAGCTTATCAGTCCGTTTCACACTCTCCTCTTCAACAATACGGTCCCTCTCGTTCGTAAATACTGAAGAGAAGTACTTGTTCAAGACCTCTCCTATCTCTTCCGACTCAATACACAGTCTCCCACCACTGTCCTTGATCGGACCTACCCTCGTTCTCGTCATTCTCAGGTTTCTCACATACGCATAGAATGCCTTGGGGTAATCCTTGATCCTTTCCGCCAGGGATTTTTCATGCCCTCTCTTAGCTCTCCTAATCCCTTTCTTCAGGTCCCTTCTGGCTATCCTGTATCCCTCCACTGCTCTGTCTGAACCTTGTTTCCTCAACCTTATGTAAGCCTCCTTCTTCCTCTTTACTAGACATTCAACCTCCCTCGTCAACCAAGGCTCCCTCACACGACCACTTCTTTCCTGCCTGATCGGTACATACATATCAAGGACACGTCGTATCTGCTCCTTGAAAAAGTCCCACATTTCCACCACATCCTTCCCTGACAGCCTATGCTCCCAACGTATGCTCCTCAAATCCTGTCTTACAGCATCGTAATTTCCCTTCCCCCAATTGTAAAAACGTCCTTGTTGTGCGCACCTATCTCTCTCCATAACCAAGGTGAAAGTCACAGAATTGTGGTCGCCATCACCAAAATGTTCACCCACTAACAAGCCCACCACTTGTCCCGGTTCGTTACCGAGTACCAAATCCAATATGGCCTCCCCTCTGGTTGGACAATCTACATACTGCGTTAGAAAAGCTTCCTGGACACACTGCACAAACACCGCCCCATCCAATCTACTTGATCTAAAGAGCTTCCAATCAATATTTGGGAAGTTGAAGTCGCCCATGACTACGACCCTGTGGCTTCTGCACCTTTCCAAAATCTGTTTCCCAATCTGTTTCTCCACATCTCTGCTGCTATTGGGGGGGCTATAATAAACACCCAACAAGGTGACTGCACCTTTCCTATTTCTGACTTCAGCCCATACTACCTCCAGAGGCAGATCCCCCTCAAACTTCCTTTCTGCAGCCGTTATACCATTTCTAATTAGCAATGCCACCCCCCCCTCCTTTTTTACCACCCTCCCTAATCTTACTGAAACATCTGTAACCAGGAACCTCCAACAGCCATTCCTGTCCCTCATCTATCCATGTTTCCGTGATGGCCACAACATCGTAGTCCCAGGTACCGATCCACGCCTTAAGTTCACCCACCTTATTTCGGATACTCCTTGCATTGAAGTATCCGCACTTGAGCCCATCTCTGTGTCCGCAAGTAGTCCCTGTCAGTGCTACCTTCTCCACAGCCTCCCTACAGTCTTGGACATCCTGACACACAGCTATCTTACTGGCTGGACTACAAGTCCGGATCCCATCCCCCTGCCAAATTAGTTTAAACCCCCCCGAAGAGTGCTAGAAAACCTACCCCCCAGGATATTGGTGCCCTTCTGGTTCAGGTGCAACCCGTCCTGTTTATACAGGTCCCACCTTCCCCAGAATGCAGTCCAATTGTCCAAATATCTGAAGCCCTCCCTCCTACACCATCCTTGCAGCCACGTGTTCAACTGCACTCTCTCCCTATTCTTTGCCTCTCTGTCACGTGGCACCGGCAACAACCCAGAGATGACGACTCTGTCTGTCCTAGCTTTTAGTTTCCAGCCTAACTCCTTGAGCTCTTGAATGACCTCCCCACCCCTCTTCCTACCTATGTCGTTGGTGCCAATGTGTACCACGACTTCTGGCTGCACACCCTCCCCCTTAAGGATTCTGAAGACACGGTCCGAGACGTCTCGGACCCTAGCACCTGGGAGGCAACAAAACATCCGAGAGTCTCGCCAACGTTCTGACATAATTTGTAGTAGGATGTGAACAGGGCCTTTATCTGTAATAACATGTGCCTCTGAGTTACATTTCTTGCAACAGAATTACACTGACACAGCGTCCCTATCATGAGGTTACTTTAGAGACCAGAACAAGGTAGTGATCGATATATTTGCAACTGAAATCATGCTTCGAGTAGATCTGTAACCATAAAGGCATGAATAATGGTTTATTAAGTGTCAGCATTGATGCCAAAATGGTGACTGGGGATGTTATTGAGATGATAGTGGATAGGTTTGATGATGGACAGAATACCGAGACATAAGTGAATTCCGGGTAAAAATGTTCTTCGGGATTGTGAACAAACTTGCTCTCAGGTGTTTGTGAGGGTGGGGGTGTGGACGGTTCTGAAATTTGAGGATAATGAATGGAATTTGCATTTGAAACTGAAAACAACATTTGCTGTCTTTGCCAAATACCTTTGTCGATTGTAACAGAAATAGCAAGGAAGTTCGCCATGGTTTATGGGATTAGTAAATGGATAGTGATGGAGGTACTTACCAGGAACACCAACAACAGCGAGCATGGGATAGTAACCTGTCTGAATGATCATCAGTACACCGTATATCCGATCTGACAATGTCGACAGATACCGGGAAAGATTGAAAAGACCCCAGGATAAAGTCCTGTGCGTTGTTGCAGCATTCCAGTCTAATGTTAGCAGATTCTGATCCATTAATGGAACATTCCAGACTATTCTCAGATGTTTACCTCTCCTCTTCCTGTCTCTGCAGCTGCTGATCCCTGTTAGTGACGGAGGTGATGCATCTGCTGATACAATGGCATAAAGCATTGCAAGAAACCCCTTATTAATAGGAGAGGGAAACCATTGTCCAATGACATCATTAAGATCCATGGAGACTGACATCAATCATAGTCACTGAACAAACAGGCGTTGTTCCTTTGCAATACTGTAACCGCCTGAACCTCCACCACCACCCCTCTCACAAACCACAGTCCAAATGTTGTTACCGTGCAGGTCGCCCCTCGATTAGAATAGGCACTAGCCAATATATTTACAGTGGCTACATTGACACTCCTTTACACAAGAAATATGGATTTGACTGGGAATTCCTTTCATGACCTAATGAGGCAATTTTGTGTCTTCAGCAATCAATGTGCTTCAGCACCTTTTTTAAAAATAAACTCACATACACCTTAACACACTTTATTGGCTTCAAAGCAGAAAGACTTACATTGTTTGTATTCAGTCCAAAGCCAAATGTGGCATATGTTGTCATAAAGCCGGTCCTTCTACAAAGTTATATAATCCTTGAATTTTCTTCTTCAGTGAGGTTCCAAATGACCCAAGATTCCAATACGTCTGAGTTTTGAAAGGTTTATTTGGGGTCCTTTTGTTTATACCTAACTGGTAATGTCTCAGACAGAACGCGTTCAAGTCTTTGTATAATCAAGCGGACGTGGCCAGCTCTCTAGCTGGGCAGATCGATTCAGTTTGGGGGTTAGCTGAGTTAGGGTCACTGTTGAAATTGGACGCTCTCCCCCTCCTTCTCTTCCGACTTCTTCACCTGTCAGCTTTTTGTATCAGATTTACTTTTTGTGACAAAGCATTTGTTTTTTTGCAATTCTTGCAAGTATTTTGGAACAACATCCTAAAGTCAGGATAGCCTCTTGGTTGGATAACTCAATTTCATTGGGTATTCTACTTTCAGTTTTATGTGCTTCATGCAGTAATTTGGTAAATAATGTCTCTTTGTTTAAAACTCGGCAGTCTGACCAGCTAATTCACTCCAGGAATATTCGCTATACACTAACCTTCCGCAAATGTCAAAGTTACATTTAGACTACCTGATTAAAAATGTTTCGAGGGGTCGGGCCTGGTCCATAACAGATTGGGTTTGGGGGGGGGGTGCTTTGCGGAATTTCGACAGCGAGTGGTATGTTTTACAGTCTCGTTTCTCGTGTGTTGATTTTGTGAGTAAACAGAGCTTCAGAAAACAGTAGCTCTTGCAGTCAAAAAGGGTGTTTTGGAGATGGGAGAATCAACCTTGGGAATTTTACAAAATGCACATAACTCCGAGCTGCAGGAATTAGTAGACAAGCTGGAGTTGAAGCTACCTCCTAATGTGAGGAAAGATGAGATGATTGCAGCAGTAGCTCAGCATTCCAATTTGCTGGAAACTCCACTGCGGTCTGTAGAGATAGCGAAACTGCAATCACAAATAAAGCAGCTTGAGTTCGAAGCAGAAATGAAGCAGTTTGCGTTATGACTAAAATTAAAAGAGAAACAAAGAAAATGAATTGCTTTTATCCAGAAAAGAGAAAAAAACAATCGCTTTAGCAGGAGAGAAACAAAAAGAGAGAACGTTCGAGCTTCAGTGATGGACACTGAGAATGGAAAGTCAGCTGAAAACGATGGTGATGAAAGCTGAAGGTAAACTTAGTTTGCAACAGCGTGAGGATGAGCAAACCCATGGTAGTCAAAAGCCTAGTGAGATACTTTTTAAGTATATTCACGCCTTGCCTAAGTTTGATGAGAAAGGTATGGAAATCTTTTTCATTTAATTTGGAAAAGTGGCTAAACAATTGCAGTGGCCAGTGGCCATGTGGGTTTTGTTGATCCAAACGCAACTTGTAGGTAGAGCTAGTGAGGGATCCGCAACAATATCAGAGGAAGGACCTGGGGAGTATGAGGCGGCGAAGAAAATGCATATGAGCTTGTGCCAGAAGCCTATAGGCAACATTTCAGGAATCTTAGGAGTGACCCTGGTCAAACATATATTGAGTTTGAAAGGGTCAAAGAAAGTAATTTTGATAAATGGGTAAGAACTTTAAAAATCGAGCAAATATATGATGCAGAGAGAGAGATAGTTATTTTGGAGGAATTCAAAGATTCATTGCCTGAAGTAATGCAAACTCTTGCGTAAGTGCAGAGAGTTAAAACAGCAAGATTAGCAGCTGAAGAGGAAGATGATTATGAATTATTCCATAAAACACAATTTGGCTTCCAGAATCAATTTCAGTCCACGAGGGATAGGAATTGGGGCAAAGAGATATCCTCACGTGGAAAGGATATGTAGATTTCAGTGAAGACCAGAAGGATAACTTACCACAGGGTAAAAAGGAAACCTTTGAAGGAGACAAAGAAGCTAAAAAGCTCCAGTGTTTTCGTTGCAATAAATTATGTCACAGGACATCACTGTGTTTGCGGGCTATGGAAATGAAAAACAGATGTCAGAAAACAGGATAAGCCTGGGAGTTTTATTGGAGCGGTAACAGAAAGCAGAGTGGATGCTAGAAAGCTGCATCAGAGTCTACAAGTTGATCAGTGGTTGGTTACGGAGGAAGTGCTGGATCTGCGTATAAAACGTACCTGCAAAGGGAAAGTGTATTCACAATGGTCAGGAGTAGCAGATTAAGAAAAAACAATATTAAGGGACACAGGATGTTCAGCCTGTGATGCTGAAAGATGAGAAGGCATGTACTCCTGAAGGACTATTTCCAGAAAAGGTACTGCTGAAGTGAATTCATTTGAGACAAAAATCGCACAATTATGAAAAGCGGGGATGGAATGTCCAGTAAAGTGTGGGTATGTTGTGGAAGGAGTATTGGACAAATTGTCAGCTCCAGGAATGCAACTTGTCCTTGCAAAGTATATAACGGATTCACCGATAGAAATGCTGCCTGTTCTGGTTGAAAAGCCAGTGGAGACAGAGGCAACTGAAGCAATGCAGGAGCCTCATCCTGGAATCTTTCCTGATTATGGGGCAACAAGGTCACAATGTCACCAGCTGAAACAGGAGAGATCCAAAATGTAAAAATAAGGAAGCAGAAGTGGCACTGTCACAGACATTGTTCCATCAGATAGTTGAGACAAAATAGAAGTAAATAGGTGATCATGGAAATATGTTTAGTTCAGCTAAACTAATTGAGTTACAACATATAAATGAACATTTAAAGCAGTTAGCTCCCATGGAATCCAGGGAAAGTTAACCAATTGGATGCAAAAATTGTGTTGAAGGTAACAGATTATTTTCCAGACATTAGGCCTGTGGCCAGTGGTGCGCTGAAAGAATCAGTGTTGACATCGCTGCTTTTGATCATATATACACACGACTTGGATGTGAATATCGGAGGCATGATTGGTACGTTTACAGATAACAGCAAAATATGGTGCAGTGGACAGTGAGGAAGGTTACCTTAGAATATAACAGCAACCATGAAAGCGGATATAATCACGCATTTAAAATATATCTGGATAGGTATATAAATAAGAATTTTTCAGAGATATATTGGCAAAATGCTGGAAAATGAGACGAGATCAGATTAGGATGTCTGGTCGGCGCAGATAATTTGGACAAAATTGTTGTTTCCGTGCTGTTTCAACCTCTGATTCGATCAGAGGAATGAGGAAAAGTTCCAAAAGGCCTTTAGAGTGGTGATTCTCTTCCCCCCAAATGTTTGTGATGCTTCTTTGTTTACATTTATTCAAAGATGTTAACGAGTTAAATATTTGACAGTGAAGTGAGTCATGGATAATGGGACAAGGACAGGACAGTGGTGCTGAGACCCCAACCTGATCAGCCACAATCTTAGTGCCTGGTGGATAAGGCTCACAGTATCCAATGACCCGCTCCTGCTCCTCAGTCCCAAGTTTCTGTGTTCCATTCAACCTCTTAAACCTGCTAGACAGGAGCAATTAGAGACCACTTACTGCTATCACCTCGTACACAGAAACAGAGGAGACCATTCTGTCCTTCAATACTTTCCCACGCGGTTTGGAAGATTTGGAAAATATAATTGGAAAACCCAGGCTGGGTATGAAAGAGGCCCCTCATCTCTCTTTCCAGAGCTTCCCCATTCTGCAAAATATGTTCTATTTGTTGGTCACATTCTCGACCAATTTCACTGTGAACACAGCTCAGGTACCTCACCCAGAGTTGGCTCAGAAAATCCTCTGGACTGCCTGACTATAACATTCAATAACAGAACTTACAGGAAAATAACATCCACTAACTTTCCAATAATAGAATGTGAGAACATAGAAACAGAAGCAAGTTATTAGCTCCCTACCCACACCCTTCAAGATTGACTTGCCCTTCAGTAAGATCATGGTTGATCTTCTCTCGGTCTGAAGTCCTTTTTCATGCCTAATTCTTCTTAGCATTCAACTCTCTGACAGGTCAAAATCCATTTAAAGCCTCTTTACATACTTTCGTAGAACAGAGAACATAGGAGAGTACAGCACAGTACAGTCCCTTCGGTCCACCATGTTGTGCTGCTCTGTTATCTTACTCTAAGATCAGACTCATCGACATACTTAAGTGCATTATTCTTCATGTGCCTATTCAAGCATTACTTAAATGTCCCACAGGTATCTGACTCGACCAGCATTGCTGGCAGTGCATTCTATGCACCCAACACTCTCTGTGTAAGGAACCGGACTCTGACACCTCCCCTAAATCTTCCTCCATCACGTTAAAACTATGTACCCTCGTTATATACATTTCTGCCTGGGGAAAAGGTCTCTGGCTATTCACTCTATCTATGCCTATCATATTGTACATCTCTATCCAGTCACCTTTCATCCTGCTTCACTCCATTGAGAAAAGCCCCAGCTCCCTCAACCTTTCTTCATAAGACCTGCTCTCCAGTCCAGTCAGCATCCTGGAAACTTCCCTCTGCACCCTCTCTAAATCCTCCTCATCCTTTCTAGAATGAGGTGACCAGAACGAAACAAATTTTCCAAGTGTGGTCTACCCGGGGTGCTACAGATCTGCAGCATCACCTCGCGGCTCTTAAACTCAATCATCCTGCTAATCAAGGCGAACACACTAAACGTCTTCTTAACAACCCTATCACAATTTGGGTATCAAACCTAAGGGATCTATGGACATGGACTCCAAGATCTCTCTTTTTCTCCAAACTGCCAACAATCCTGACGTTAACACTGTATTCTGCACTCACATTAGACCTTGCAAACAGAATCATTTCATACTTTGCCAGGTTAAACTCCATCTGCCACGTATCAGCCCAGTTTCGCATCCTGTGAATGCCCCATTGCAACCTACATCAGCCCTACACACTATGTACCAGTTCACAAACTTCCTTATAATCGGTAAACGTACTAACCCACTCTTCCACTTCCTCATCCAAGTCATTTATAAAAATCACAACGAACAGCGGTCTCACAACCGATCCCTGCAGAACACCACTGGTCCCTTTCAGTGATCTAGCTCCCTTAACTCTCTGTGTAAGAGAATTCCTGATATTCATTTCCCTCTGAAGAAAACATTCTCTGTTTCTCCACCATGACCTACTGATATGAACAAAAGAGGGAACACAGACGCTCAAGTAATAGAGACTGGCCCCGAAGTCAAGGCAGTATTAGACTGAGGATGGCATCAAGGAGCCTGAGCAAATTCGCATTAATGAGAATCGATTATGACCTCTCCACTGCTCCGAGTTATTCACAGCACAAGGAAAGGTATTTATTATCGGTGGACATCAATCATCTCAGCCGTGGGGTATCTCTGCAGGAAATTCACAAGGTCTCTCCCTCAGCCCAGGAATCTGCAGTTGGCCAGCAGGGAATCCCTGCAGTGTGGAAGAAGGCCATTCAGCCCATTGAGTTCACACGGATCCGAAGTGGGGATATTCACTGAAGACTACGCAACGTTCAGAAAAATATTCAGCCCTGAGCTTCTGAAGCCATCTGTGTCCATGTGCGACAAGACCTAGAGAAAATTCAAACTTGTGCTGTTAAGGTTTTGGTAACATTCATGTAAAAACACTGCCAGGCAATGCGCATTTCCCCAGCAAAATGAAAAGCCCATTCAGTACCTCAATGTGGTTCACAAGAATATGGGGAAGTCATTCACCCCATCAAAATGACTGGGCAAGAAGAGGGATAGCCCAATCAGTCTCTCCCGCCTATGCCATAGGAAGACAAGGAGACCACTCACTCCCATGCATCATTTACATGGTTCAGAAAGAGACCATTTCACACCTGGAGCCATTTACAAAGCTACAAGAAGTGATTATTCAGCTTCTTCGGTCACTGACACAGGAAGAGGAACGTGTCAGAGATGCTCCAATATCACAAACAAATGGTGCATCGACTGCTCTAACTTGTTCCATATTGCTTCATTACTCATTTTACGTATGTGTTACTTTGACATGGTTTTCTGGCAGTTGGAATGAAGACAACATTTTTACCCATTCACCAAAGTGTTGTCCATTCCAGAAATTTAGACCCATGGTCTCTATGTAGGTCAGAAGCTGATGGGGAATGGCTAACTGTTTCAGAATGAAGGTATTGTGGCTGCTGACAATGTAACATTCAGTGCAAGGTCACACAGCAACTGTACATTAAAGTTAATTCAGAGTCTGTACTTCTCTGCCGTTAGACATAGGGCTCTGCAGAGGCATGGACACTACCAGGAAACAAGCATCCAATGAGCAGTATGGAATTTTCACCCTATTTAATTGCATGGGACATAATGAGTGTCCAAATATAACCATCAAGTTTCAACTTCTTATTCCCTGATATTGTTACATATTGAACACTAGTTTCTTCACTTTCTCCTCATAGTAACATCATGCCAGAGTTCAGTCTGGTGAAATCTCTTCGGACTGTATCGCTGACAAGATCATTATTTATTAATCAGATTCTGCCTGAACACAATATCCCAAATTGTCCCCAAACAAACAATACCATTGGGAAAGATGCATTTACTCTGGTACTTTAATCATTTTGCATGAAGCGCTACATATCATTTAATTGCTGCTGCATAAAACTTCTGTCAGTGATTTACGACCAAGTACATCCAGGTCTATTTCAACAACAGCACGTCCCAACTTCTTACTATTTAATGAATTTAAATGTGAATGATGATATTTATTGTTCCTGGCTGAAACATTTTATGTTTTTCGAAGAGCTATTGCTCAAATACTGATCCTGCTGATATGCCAAAGTGTTCATTCCAGATAAAAAAAAACTACTCTCTTCATTCTCTCAATTCTCCAACTTATAATACATTCTATGTATGCCACCCCTACCTACCCATGGACTCTAACGTTGTCACCTCACCTGTATTCAACCATGTCAAATATCTGCTTAAAATGCAAATACTCCACTCCCATTGGTTCTCAATTGTCGATGTCACAACAGACAACCTCCACAAAGCCCATCAGGTTTATCAAAGATCATTTCCCCTTCCTAAATCCATGCCGAATCCACCGAATCATGTCATTATTTTCGAAGTGTCTAATTGTCACATTCCTCACAACAGGTTACAATGTATTTCTCACAGCTGATATCAAGCTAACCACTCATTAGTTATCTGTTTGCCCTCTCCGTCCTGTTTTAAATATCTAGGTGTACAATAGCTGCCTTCCAGTCTGCAGGATCCTTTCCAGAATCTAACCAGCTTTAAAGAATAATCAGTAATTCCGTCACTCGCTCTACTGCCACCTCCTCAATACTCTTGGATGTTGCTCATCAGATGCAGCAACATACCAACCTTCAATTCAATTAGATTTTCAAAGAAATCCCTTTTTATTAATTCTAATTTCCTGCTGTTACTCATTTTCACCAGTCACTATGTTCCCTTGTATCTCTGGAAGGTGGCTTTTGTACCTTCCACAGGGAGATGGACTCAATATATTGCTCTCAGCGGACAGATGGCTTCTGTCAGCCAGTCAATACATCGAGGACTGCACTTCGGTGATGATGGATATGTTATTCGCTCCTGCCTGGAAAGTTCCCGAATTAATCCAGTTTAATTCATGGTCAGCACTGGCATAGTCCTGTCACTGGTGTGAAGCTGCATAGTATACTGAACGAGGGGACAAAGCTCAGTGACCACCTCAAATGTGAAACAAACTGGTTTCACAACTTACACTTGTCCCAGCTTAGACAAATGCCCCGGGAAATCACAGGGAGAATTGTGCACTGTCCTGCTCCTTCGTATTTATAGAGCTTCCCTTCTGTGGAGTTTCATCTCCATTTGTTCACCGTGGACCCAGACACTCTGTAAATGCAGTGTACAGAGTGGGTCACCAGACCCAGCAGCTGACAATACAAACCCGAGATAAGCATCCACAGAAACCACACTGATTTTCCAAAGTGAGGAACAAGTCAATGCCCCACACCCATGGTGCACGCGTTCAGTTTTGAAAACTATTTCCACTCCTGAGTTTCTCTTCCTCGTTGAAAAAACCGTTGCATCCCTGCACAGTCCCACAGTAAAAGTTTCTCTCCTCACAGAAGCATTTGACAGTGTAAAATTACCTTTCTCTGTATGTCAGCAACTATAAGGGCAGCACCAGTACTCCAATGGATTTGATCATCACACTCAGAGAAGAGAGATAAAGGGAACCTAACTCACTTAAAACAGGGTCATATCTAAATGGACGTGATATTCAGGAATATGGGAAATGGGGAAATGTGAGAATAACTTGCCATTTTGTTTTCCTTTCAGTTCATCATCAACAATCCCTTTGCTCACTTTTCATTTATTTTCCTCTCTTTTTCTTGCAATCTCTCCGTCCATTCTATTTACAACTGGCCCCCAACTCACCCGCCAACCTAACCATCCCTGATGTTTGCATTCAGTTGTGAAGCAGGGTCACTGGACTCCAACCGTTATCTGCACTGCTCCTGACAGAGGCTGCCATACCTGCTGAGATTCTCCAACAATTTCAGACGCTGGAGAATTTTCTTTTCGATCTCTTGCACCCACCGTTCCTTGGTTTATTTCACCTTTAATGCTGTTGTTTCACGGGATGCCAGCATCATGGGCAAGGACAGCATTTGTTGTCCATCACTAATTTTCCTTGACCACGCAGCCATTTGTCAAGACAAAACGGAGTCAACAATTTTGTTGTGGGTCTGAAGTCACACTGAGTTCAGACTGGGTAATAATGTTAAGTTTCTTTACCAAAGACTATCAGTCAAATAATAAAATTAAATCCTGGCGGTTTCTGGTTTCCATGAGTGAAATTAGGTTTCATTCCAAGTTTTGTCATTCGAATTTACGATATGATAAGGGCTGTGGTAGGATTTTAAACACTGCCTTGGAGTCAAAGCCCGTGCCTCTGAATTACCCGTCTAGTTACATTATCACTCTGATACAGAATCCTTATTCCCTAATCCGTATTCCCTAGTGCCTGCCAGAGTGAGTTGGCGGGGAAATCAGTTTAACTAGCAACAGTCAAAAGGATAATGGGAAAGAAGAGAAGGAGAGATTGAGAGACAATTTCATGCAAGAGCACAGATTTCAAAATGCTGAAATGAAAGCATTTCGACAGCATTCTGCAACATGAGCCTCTATTCCTTGTAAAGATAGATGAAGTTGACATTGGTATTAGGAAAGATGATGGAGAGTTTTGGATGAGCATTTGTTCTGCAACTTTGTAAATGGGTGTGGGGTCAGCAGAATCTTTGACTCATTGGGCTGCATCTAACAATAATTTGTCTCAGTGACATTTTTATTGAGTGTGACGGGGGATTGTCTGTACGAGACTGAGCTAGTTTCTTGGTGCTATCGTATCGAACTCACCTCATTAACTGCCCACTCAATCTCATAGTATTCCACTCATTCAATGCCAGCCCAATTTTCCAAACCAACATGATTTACCATCTCACTGATGCCCCTGGATATTCCGTGATCACTGCTATTAGTGCCATCATTCAAACTGTTGAACTTTCTCACTTTGGAGCGACCCTGTACAGGTGACCCCGCATATGGCAGATAAGGGGAATTAGCACAACTATTTTTCATCTCTCTCTCTCTCTCCCCCCCCCCCACTTATGTTATATCCAAACACAATTAGTAATTCTGGCTCACTCTGTATCATTTTATTGTAATCAGGTAAACAATGCTTCCAAACACTTGTCCCGTTATGAAATACAATTTCAAGCAAAAAACGTTATTATCCTCAGCTGTTATCTTGACCGTAATCTGAATCGTACCACATTCCTTGTAATGAACGTTTATTTAGCCATTTATCTGTGACTGTTTCTGTCTGTAACCGTTACACTGTCTCCCACTCAGTTGGCTGGACGGCTGATTTGTGATGCAGAGGGTGGCCAGCAGAGCAGATTCAATTCCCCCACACTGACAGAGGTTACCATGAAGGGGACCTCTCTCAACAATGGGCAATCTAGCATGGCCAATCCACTCTAAACTGTGCATCTTTGTACTCTGGGAGGAAACTGGAGAATTGGGGGGAACCCATATAGATACGTGGTGAATGTTCAAAGTCCACATCGAGGGTCACCTGAGGTTTGGAATTGAACCCAGCTCCTTGATGACATGAGGCAGCAGTGCTACCCACATGTCCATTATACTCCTCAGTAGGTTCTATTATTTACCTGTAGCTGACTAAAGAAATCTAACTAAGTTGTTCTGATAACTGAACCTGTCTTAGACCTTTAGCATTGGCCATGTTACCAACCTGGTTACAATTAAAATCTGCTGTGAAGAGTAGAGGAGTGGGACTAGAAAGAGAAACAGTGGCACCCTCCAACCTCAGTCAGAACCGGAGTGAGGAGAAATTCGCAAAGTGGGAATTCAATCAAGTGGGAATCCCCTTTCCTAGAAGTTTGGAAGGGCTGAATCATTACATTATTTTGAGGCTGGCTTAATCTGATTGTCCATAGACAGGTGAATCAGGGGTAATGGTGCACGGAGAGGAAAGTGCAGCTGGGAACACAATGAGATGAGCCATGAGCTTATTGACTGGTGGAGTAGTGTCAAACGGCCGAATGGCCTACTCGTGTCCCTCGGCCATGAGTCCTGATGTTGCTTTCAGCCCTTCAGACCAGCTGCACAGGAGCAGATCGAGGCCACCCCGAACGTTAGGTGTAGGTTGGGAAATGTACTTGGAAAATCCAGGCTGGGTCAGGAAGTGACAACCCCCCCCCCGCCCCAACCCCTATTTCCAGGCTTCCCCCTCTCTGTAACTTCTAGTCCAGATGTGGGTAATGTTACAGACCCAAACTCGCTGTGAATACAGCCCCCATACCCCACACAAGGTCAACTCAGAGAAATCCTCTGCTCTCCCTGAATGCAACATTTTACATCATGACTTCCAGGTAAATAACCAGTTATTTTCCAAAAGCATAACATGAGAACGTACAAAATAGGAACAGCAGCGTGCTATCCGGCCCCTCAAGCCTGCACTGTCAATCAATAAGAACATGGCTGGTCTACTCCAGGGCTCAACTCCACTTTACTGCTAACACCTTGTATCTCTCAAATGGCAGATATGTCAATCCAGACCGCCTGTAAAGACGTTCAGTGTCCCAGCCTCCACACTCCCTGGGTTAGGGAATTCCAGCCATTCTGAAAAAGATAATCATTTGCATCTCAGTTTGAAATCAATATTCCTTATTCTGTATCAACATCCCTGATTTTGAGTCTCTGCCCTGGTGTGGAATCACATTCTCAACACCTACCTTGTCAAGCCCACTCTGTATTTTGTCCGTTTCAGTAATGTCACCCTCATTCATTTAAACCACAATGAATAATCGCCTCAGCATTTTTGAAGTGTTCAATAAATCATCTCTTTCATCCCAGGAACCAGTCAAATGAACCAACATTTGTGCATCAGCATGCTGACGTTATGTTTTATATACAGGAACCCTCCAATCTGTTGTACTGCTCCCTTTTTGGGAGTCTTCCCCATTAAAAAAACAGCCTGCCTTTTGGTTGTCAGTGTCATCCACAAACTTGGATGTGTATTGCACTGAGCTCCCGCCGTCAGGCTATCAGTATAGATTGTAAGCAGCTCTCGCCATCGGACTGATATTTTTGGTCTTACAGAAGATACTTTTTTTCATAAAGATTAATGAATCCGGACTCCGATTTCTAAGTGTTGACCAATTGTCATTCCATTCTAATGCATTCTCCATCATACTACAAGCTTCTGTCTTGTGTAAGAACATTTATTTTGTGATACCTTGTGGAAAATCTCTAGAAAGTCTCATGTCTACCAGCCCCCCTTTATCAAGGTTAAATTCTCAGGGATCTCCAGAAAAACTTTGCATGATTTTATAAGCAAAATGTAGTTCGCCTTTAACCAGAACTTGCTGACTCTGTGAGAATCTTTTCTAAATGCCCTGCAGTCCCTTCCTTAACAACAGACCCTCACAGATTCCCAGCAATAATGGTTAGGCTGAATGGTTCCTGCTTTCAGTCTCGTTCGTTTCTTGAAGACAGGCACCACATTGGAGGGTCTCCAGTTTCACTGGATCACTCCTTTAATCCAGAGAGTTATGGAATATTTCACACAGTGCCACTAGCCACTCTGTGACCACTTCTTTTAAAACCAGCTATGAATTGCTGATGACCTGTTTACCCTTGGTCTTATCTGTTTGAGAACTGACTTGTTCCTTTTGTTAGACAGAGTTCAAGAACTTCCCTCCTATTACCATTTTGTTTTTTATCATTGAAATATTTACAGCACCTTCACCAGTGAGGAACGATGTAAAATACTGGTGTAAGTGATCGATCTGTTCCCTATCGCCAGTTTCCCAGTCACAACCTCCAAATGTCCTCAATATACCTTTCTTTTTACCAAAGATCTCGCACACCTCTTGAACTCTTCTTACATACATGGTAAAGCTCGTGCTGCTTTTTAAAAAATATTTCTAGCCAATTTGCTTACATCACATCTTTTCTTCCCCTTTCTTCGTTTTCTATATTCATACAGTCATATCGCTCACACTAACAATCTTTGGTCTAACATATCCATGCCAGCCAGCTTTTCCAATTATACTAGTCCCATCTGCTTGTACTTGGCCCATACCCCTCAAAACGGTTCCCAATCATATGTTTGTCAAAATGCCTTGTAAATGTTGGAGCTGTACTTGCATCTGCCAGTCTTCCTCTGGCAGCTCATTCCATAAACACATCACCCTCTGTGTAAAAGAAGCTCGCTCTTCCTCCCTTTTAAATCTTCCCTCTTACACAATAAACCTATGCTCTCTATGCTTTCATTTTCTTGTGCCAAATCTTCTCACAAAATTCACTTTGCTATCCTGTCGAAAAGACCTTGGCTATTCAGCCTATCCATGCCTCCCATGGTATTATAAACTTCTAGAATGTCATCCCTCAACCTCCTACACTCCATCTGATTCTAGCTTCAAGAACAAGCATTTTAAAGATAAGCACTGCAAATTTGAAACAATATTAAAAATGATAGGTAAACATCATTCAGCCCAAACGTCATACTGTTATTTGTTTTCTCCATGTTACAATACGAAGGCAGCATGAAAATCTTAATACTGGCAATAAAAAGTCAAACCCTGAATTTCTTTGTCTGATGGCTGTGATGATCTCTACAGTGAAAATGTATCTCTGGCCAGATGTATATAATATCATATGATCAAAATTCTCCCTCCTGGCCTCCCTGTGACCTTGTGTAGTTGTGTCTTCTTTATCTTGCACTCAATAGAGAGAACCTCCTTCCCCCATTCACATTTTAACTTAACTCATTTTATATCATCTTCTCGTTCACCACTGCTAAAAGCCTGTTTATCTGTTCTCACGCCCTCTTTTGCCTGTCACTTACCCCCCCCCCCCCCGCCACCTCACCCCCACCTCTGCCAAGGGGCTAAAATGCCCAAATTCCAATCCTTTTCAGTTCTGAAGAAGTGTCACACTGGGCTTGAAACGCTATCTCTGTTTTTTATATCTCTGCAGATGCTGCCAGACCTGCTGAGTTTCTCCAGAAATAAATAGGCACAGAATAAATTTTCAATTAAACAAATAATTGTGGATACTGGAAATAAAAATAGAAAAATTGCTGGAGAAACTGGGAAGGGTCACTGCATCTGAAAGATGAACTCAGCTTTCACCGCACAAGATGCAGCCAGACCTGCTTAGTTTCTTCAGCAAGTTCTGTTTTTGAACAAGTTCCTATGAAGTGATTCAAATCTGCTCAAACGCCCTGTCCAGCATAGAGCGCGGTACATTGGGAAGTGAACAATAACGCAAAGTGCACAAGTTCATTGGCTCTGAAACGACATAAGGCTGGCATCACTGACACGACAAAACTCTTCATCATGGTCAGGGAGAAAAACAGAGGAAAAAACATTCACTTCAAACACAGAATAGGTATTACGGGAAAAAAAACGATTCAGATTAATAGGTTAAAGTATCGGAGTAATTTAGCATATTCGCGGCGTGACATCAGGGAGAGACCCTCAGCAGAATGAGAATATGAGAATGGAAGGATGAGATCACTGAATACTTGCAAGTGAATTGGAAAATTGGGCAAAGTCAGTATGGGGTCATCAAGAGGACGTTATGCCTCATAAATCTAAAAGTTTTTTGAGGATGTAACAAGCAAGTGAGACAAAGGAAAGCCAGTGAATATTATCCACCTGCATTTCAAGAAGGACTTTGACACAGGAGACTGCTGAGTAAAATAAGACCCCATTTTGTTCGAGGTAAGTTACTGGTGTGTGCAGAAGCTTGGCTGTCTGGCAGCAAGTAGAGAGTGGGGATAAAAAGGTCCTTCTTGGGGTTGCAGCCGATGACAACTTGTGTTCCGCATGGCTCAGTGTTGGGACCACAACTGTTTACTTTGTGCATTAACTATCTACATTAAGGAACTGAGGGTATTCTGGCTAGGTTTTTAGATGAGACAAAGGTAGGTAGAGGGACAGGCAGCATTGAGGAGGCAGAGAAGCTGCAGAAGAATTTAGAAAGCGTAGGAGATTGGGCAAAGAAGTGGCAGATGTAGTACATCTTGGGAAAGCCTGATGTGATGCACTTTGTGAGGAGGGAGATAGGCATGGACTATTATATAAATGGAGAAAAAATTCAGAAGTCTGAAGAGCAAAGAGTGTTGCGAGTTCTAGTACAGGATTGTCTCAAGGTAAACTTACAGGTTGAGTCAATAGTTAGGAAGGTGTTGTATCTGCCGCACAGTTTACTTAAATTCGTCCATTCAGCAAAAGAATTGAGTCAACTCTTGCAAACAATATTTATTTATTGAGCACACTCAATGTTAGTACAATAATGTTTACTATAAAGTAATGAAAAATACTTCAAACTGTCTTATGTTTTAACTTAACTTTGACTGATTGTGTACCACCACACTAGAACTTGGCCGGGCTCCACATGGTGATGCCTTCTTATTCTTCCGATGGTCTTGGAGTTGTTTACTTTCTCAGTGGTTATTCTCCACTTGCCGCACTCTATGGGGTTTTGAGGTGATTCTTATTTTTCCAAGTCTTCAAGCCCTTGGGAGGGTATGGAGGATCTGCCAATGGAATGATCAAGTTCATTTACCCTGATCAATCAGACTCAACCAGGGGTTGGCACATTGATGGCCCAAGGGCGACATTCCTTTGTATCATTCAAGTCCAATTTCAGGTGGGTTTTGCAGGGTCTGTAACTGTCAGGTTTTTTTGCAAACCGTCTGTGGGGAGCTGTAGCTTGTCTGGATTCTGAAGCATATGGATGAGCAGAGAGTTTACTCAAGGCTGGGATCCATTTCCCAGAATGCTTTCATTATTGTTCATTTGTAGAACTCCTTGGTAAGTTTATTAATGTCCATCATGTGCTCATTGTTCCTGGTGGCCTATCCGGTCAGAAAGACAACTACAGTGACGGCATTCATTTTGAGAGGACTTTAATATTAAAGCAGGGATGGATTTATGAGGTTTTACAAGGCTCTGATCAGACCATATTTGGAGTATTTTTGCAATAGCATCATATAAGATGTATCTAGACAGATACAAGAATGGGCAGGCAGCAAAGGGATACAGACCCTCAGAAAGTATGCGACAGATTTAGACAGAGGATCTGGATCGGTGCAGGCTTGGGGGGCAAAAGGGCCTGCTGCTGTGCTGGAATTTTCTTTGTTAGTGGTTCTTTATTTTTCATTCTAAAAATTGCAAGTTTTCAACTTATTGTATGTTACAATTTAATAACATAATCCATTTATGTATTTGACAGCGCATGTTAAATTATTGTCATTTCTAAATTCGAGTCAGAGTGTCATAGGGATGTACAGCATGAAAACATTCCGTTTGGTCCAACTCAGACATTCCGACCAGATATCCCAACCCAATCTAGTCTCACCTGCCCGCACCCAGGCCATATCCTTCCAAACCCTTCCTATTTATATACCCATCCAGATGCCTTTTAAATTTTGCAATTGTACCAGCCTCCTCCACTTCCTCTGGCAGCTCATTCCATACATGTACCACCCTCTGCGTGAAAAAGTTGCCCCTTCAGTCTCTTTTATATTTTTCCCCTTTCACGCTAAACCTCTTCCTTCGAGTTCTGGACTCTCCCACACCAGGGAGAACACCTTGTCTATTTACTCTATCCATGCCCCTCATGATTTTATAAAACTCGATAAGATCACCCCTCAGCCTCCGAAACTCCAGGGAAAACTGCCCTAGCCTATTCAGGCTCTCCTTACAGCTGAAATACTCCAACCCTGGCAACATCCTTGCAAATCCTTTCTGAACCCTTTCAAGTTTCACAACTTCCTTCCGAGAGGAAGGAGACCAGAATTGCACACAATATTCCAAAAGTGACCTCACCAACTTCCTGTACAGCCACAACATGACCTTTCAACTCTGACCAGTAAACGAAAGCATACGAAACGTCTTCTTCACTATCTTATCTATCTATGACTCTACTTTCAAGGAACAATGAACCTGTACTCCAAGGTCTCTTTGGTCAGCAACACTCCCTAGGACATCACCATTCGGAGTTTAAGACCTGCTAAAATTTGCTTTCCCAAAATGCAGCACCTCACATTTAAGTTAAAATAAACTCGATCTGTCACTCCTAAGCCCAT
Organism: Chiloscyllium punctatum; assembly: GCF_047496795.1. Lineage (NCBI taxonomy): Eukaryota > Metazoa > Chordata > Chondrichthyes > Orectolobiformes > Hemiscylliidae > Chiloscyllium > Chiloscyllium punctatum. The sequence continues at coordinate 41,540,200 of NC_092781.1, forward strand.
TAGCCCATCTGATCCTGTTGCAATCCGAGGTAATCTTCTTTGCTGTTCTCTACACCTCCAATTTTGGTGTTATCTGTAAACTTACTAACTATACCTCTTATGCTCACATTCAAATTATTTATATAAATGACAAAAAGTAGTGGACCCAGCACAGATCCTTGTGGCACTCCACTAGTCACAGGCCTCCAGTCTGAAAAACAACCCTCCACCACCACCCTCTGCCTTCTACATTTGATCCAGTTCTGGCTCCAAATGGCTACTTCTCCCTCTATTCCATGATATCTAACCTGACTAACCAGTCTCCCATGGGAAACCTTGTCGAACAACTTACTGAAGTTCAAATAAATCATGTCCACCACTCTGCCCTCATCAATCATTATTGTTACTTCTGCAAAAAATTCAAAGAAGGTTGTGAGACATGATTTCCCACGCATAAAGCCATGTTGACTATCCAGAATCAGTCCTTGCCTTTCCAAATACTTGTATATCCTGTCCCTCAGGATTCCCCCCAACAAAGTGCCCACCCCCGCTGTCAGGCTCTCTGGTCTATACTTTCCTGGCTTGTCCTTACCAACTTTCTTAAAGATTGGCACCACATTCACCAACCTCCAGTCCTCTGGCACCTCACCTATGACTAGCGATGATACAAATATCTCAGTAACAGGACCAGCAATCTGTTCCCTGGCTTCCCACAGAGTTCTCTGGACACCTGATCAGGTTGCAGGGACTTATCCACTTTTATACCTTTCAAGGCATCCAGCACATCCTCCTCTGTAATAAGAACATTTTGAAGTTGTCACCATTTATTTCCAAACGTTCCATATCTTCCATCTCCTTTCCAACAGTAAACATTGATCCAAAATACCCATTTAGTATCGCTCCCCAACGCCTGCATTCCACGCAAATGATTCCAAGCCGATCTTTAAGGGGTGCTGTTCTTTCCCTATTTACCCTTTTGTCCTTAGTGTCTTTGTAAAATCCTTTTGGATTTTCCTTAATTTCTATTTGCCAATGTTATTTCATGTCCCCTTTTTGCCCTCCTGATTTCCCTCTTAAGTATATTCATATTGTCTTTTGTACTCTTCTAAGGGTTCACTTGATCTACCTTGTCTGTACCTGTCATATACTCCCTTCCTTTTCTTAACCAGACCCCCAATTTCTTTCGTCAAGCAGGATTACCTATATCTCCTCTCCCTTCTTTTCACCGTAACAGGAATATACTGTCTCTGGACTCTGTTACCTAATTTCTGAATGCTTCCCACTTTGCAGCTGCCCTTTTATCTGCGAACATCTGCTTCCAGACAGCTTTTGAAAGTTCTTGCCTAATATCATCCAAATTAGCCTTACTCCAATTTAGAACTTCAACTTTTAGATCTGGTCTATCATTTTCCATCACTATTTTAAAACTAATAGAATTGTTGGCAAATAGCTGAAGCTCACACACTTCAGTGAGAATTAAATCGATTGATTATATTTAAATGTCTCCGAAAGATAATTCTATCTGATTGTTCAATCGCTTGCTCACTCTGAATATGCAATCAGTCAGAGGTCAACCACTTTGCAAATGATATAGCCACAATGTATGCATTTGAATACTGGCATTTAGTGTGTAATTATGATCACCAGAATAATCAGATAAGATTTTCTTTTTGGTATAAAACAAAACGCACACTCTTTACTTTTGTATCATAAAAGGTTGTTACCTGTTTACATTTTAGTTCCATCAATATAGAACCAACCCAATTGTTTTCAGAGGTGATGCAATTATTGTTCAGTTGAATAACTGTAGTTCATATCTCATCATTGCCCAATTCACAAAAATGGCTAACTCCTGATCATTGTTCAGGTCAGTAAACCCACCACGTTGCAATCATGGCCGACATTAAAAATGGATTCCAAAAGGCCTGAATTCAGGCACCGTGCTACTGGACCCCACAGCTGCCTGTGACACTGAGTGAGATACTGGCCTGCTCCAGAATCTTACCAGAAAGTTTCCAAACAGGGTCAGGACAATCATTCAAACATTCGTTCAAAGTAAATCATCTGGATTCCACCTTGGGCAGGAGGAAACTAGCCAACACGCTATCAGTAATCACTCCTGATGAAGGTCTTTTGCCTGAAACATCGGCTTTCCTGCATCTTGGATGCTGCCTGACCTACTGTGCCCTTTCAGCACCGCTCTAATCTAGACTCTGGTTTCCAGCATTTGCAGTCCTTGTTTTTACCTATCAATGTTCTCAGTGTCTAAAAAATACGTCTAAATTAGATACCAATGTTTGATCAGGAACCAGATCTTACAAATTCATCTTCAGTCAGAGCATGACCCAGAGAGCATTGTATGGACATGGAGTGTCCGAATCACATGGTATTGGTTATGGTGCTGACATCTGGCATGTTCCCCATACTTCCTACATCTGCTCCCTGGTCCAGACTCTGTGTCAACATGTTCACAATAGACAGTTTTCTGCAGCATCTTGTGTCTCACTGTGAATCCTCTGAAATTATATCCAATAAAGGTACCTTCACATTCAGCATTATCAAAATAAAATTGTACATGTCTGTGGATGGTCAGATATTAATACATGGATGAACAAACAGAATGTATCAGAAGAAACCAGGAGCAAATGACAAACCAAAAATCAGTTTAATAACTAAACTTGGTGGATTTTGTCTGGTCGAGGTAACCACACATATTGTGCTGGCACTGAGCTGATGGTAACCATGCACACCATAACTGGAAGTCTTGGCCTAACGCCCCTTCCAGCTTCCTGACCTCTCACACCTCAATCCCTCACACATTCACCAACTGATGAGAATCCACCAGCTGAGAGAAACTTGGAACATGGAACAGTACAGCACAATAAGATCCCTTCAGCCCTCAATACTTTGCCGACCTTTTATCCTACTCTAAGATCAGACTAACCTACATAACCTTCAATGCACGAGCTTCCATGTGCCTATCCAAGAGTCTTCTTAATTATCCCTAATGTATCTGACTCTATGTCTATCACTGCCCGTGCATTCCACCCCCACCACTCTCTGTGTGAAGCAGCTATCTCTGACATCTCCCCAAAACCTTCCTCCAATCACCTTAAAATTACGCCTCTGGTAGATGGCCATTTCTTCCATGGGATTAGACTCCCATATCCAATCTTTGTCTCTCAACATTTGTACACCTCTATCAAGTCAGCTGTCATTCTTCTTTGCTCCAGGGAGAAAATCCGTAGCTCCCTCAAACTTTCTTCTGCGACCAGTCCAGGCAGCATCCTGGCAAATCTCCTCTGCACACTCTTTAAGGCTTCCACATCCTTTTTATGATGAGGCAAACAGAACTGAGCACAATATTGCAAATGTGTTTGAACCACAGCTTTATAGAGTTAAGCATTAACCTCACCGCTCTTAAACTCAACCCCCCTGCTAATGAAAGCCAACACACCATACACCTTCTTAACAACTTTATCAACTTGGCTGACAATTTTGTGGGACCTATGGACATGGACCCCAAGATCCCTCTGTTCCTCCCCATTACCAAGAATTCTGGCTTTATCTCTGTATTCTGTATTCAAATGCAACTTTCCAAAACAAATCACTTCACACTTAAGGAAGTTTATCTTCCAATTATGAGTCCAGCGCTGCATCCTGTCAATGTTCTGTTGCAACCTACAACAGCCCTCCACACTATCCACAACTCCATCAAACTGCACGTCTTCGGTAAACTTACAAACCCACCATTCCTCTTCCTTATCAAAGTCATTTATAAAAATAATAAACAGCACAGGTCCGAGAACCGATCCCTGTGGAACACCACTGGTCACTGAGCTCCAGGCTGAATACATTCCATCTGCGACCATCCCTCTGTCTTCTATGGGCCAGCCACGCCCGTATCCAGAGAGCCACATTTCCCTGCGTCCCATGCCTTCTTACCTGCTGAATGAGCTTACAATGGGGAACCTTATCAAACGCCTTGCTAAAATTCGTGTTCACCACATCTTCCGGTCTACCTTCATCAACATGAATTTTTCACATCTTCAAATAATTCAATAAGGTTTGTGAGGCATGACCTCCTATCTCTAATCAAATTATCATTTTCTAAGTAATTGTAAATCCTGTCTCTCAGAAGCATCTCCAATACTTTGCCCACCACTGATGTAAGACTGACTGTTCGATCATTCCCAGGATTATCCTTATTCCTTTCCTTGAACAAGGGAATAATATTTGCCACACTCCAACCATCTGGCCCCACTCTAGTGGACAGTGAAGACACAACGATCTTCACCAAAGGCACACCAATCTCATTTTTGAGTGCTAGCAGCAGCTAAGGTAAGACAGTTTGTTTTAAAATTAATTAGCGGTAGTGGGAAGCGGTGTTTTTTTTCTCTCTTCACAGAAAGAGCGGGAGCAGAAGGAGGAAGTGACGAAGACCACAGGGGCAGCCGGGACCCGGAAGCAGGTGTTTTTCCTATAAACGCAGGCAGGAGAGGAACCCGAGGCACTACAGATGTAGTGCCTCCCACCCGCCCTCCTCCTCTAGCCTAACAATAAGACCGGCTATGGTAAGTAGGTAAGTGCTGCATTTTGCTTGTTCTATTGGTTAGACCCATTTTTTAAAAGGTTACTTTTAGAGGGATGGCAGTGAAGGCAGCGCAATGTTCCTCTTGCACCATGTTTGAGGTAAGGGATGCCATGGACGTCCCTGCTGATTATACTTGCAGGAAGTGCACACATCTCCAGCTCCTCCAAGACCGTGTTAGGGAACTGGAGTTGGAGTTGGAAGAACATAGGATCATTTGGGAGGCAGAGGGGGTCAGAGATCGGAGCTTTAGGGAAGTAGTAACTCCAAAGATTGCAAATAGATGGGTGACAGTGAGGGTGACTGGGAGGAAGCAGCCAGTGCAGGGACCCCCTGCGGCCGTTCCCCTCAAGAATAAATATACCGTTTTGGATACTTGTGGAGGGGACGACTGACCAGGGGTAAGCAATGGGGCTCAGGCCTCTGGCACGGAGCCTGTCCCCGTTGCTCAGAAAGGAAGGGTAGAGAAGAGCAGCGCAATAGTAATTGGGGACTCGATAGTTCGGGGCACAGATAGGCGGTTTTGTGGGGGCGAGAGAGACTCACGTTTGGTGTGTTGCCTCCCAGGTGCAAGGGTATGTGACGTCTCTGATCGTGTCTCCCGGGTCCTTAAGGGGGAGGAGGAGCAGCCCGAAGTCGTGGTCCACATTGGCACCAACGACATAGGTAAGAGGAGGGCTGAGGATGTTAGGCAGGCTTTCAGGGAGCTAGGTTGGAAGCTCATAGTTAGAACAAACAGATGTGTTGTTTCTGGTTTGTTACCCGTGCCACGTGATAGAGAGTCGAGGAATAGGGAGAGAGAACAGTTAAATGTGTGGCTACAGGGATGGTGCAGGAGGGAGGGATTCTGGTATCTGGATAACTGGGGTTCTTTCTGGGGAAGGTGGAACCTCTATAAACAGAATGGTCTACACCTGAACCTGAGGGGCACCAGTATCCTTGGCGGGAGGTTTGCTAGTGCTCTTGGGGCGTGGGGGGTGGGGTGGGGGGGTTACACTAACTCTGCAGGGGCCTGGTAACCGAGACTGTAGCTTTAGGGTGCAGGTCCTGGAGTGTAGGGAGGTTAGGAACATGGCATCAATTTCAAAGGAGGGTATCTGTAAACAGGAAAGTGGCTTGAAGTGTGTTTACTTCAATGCAAGAAGTATACGAAATAAGGTAAGTGAACTAGCAGCGTGGGTTGGTACCTGGGATTTCGATATTGTGGCTATTAAGGAGACATGGATAGAACAGGGACAGGATTGGCGGTGGAAAGGATGATGGATGAAGATTCGCCATCTGAGGTAGTTTGGGCTGAGGTTAGGAATAGGAAAGGTGAGGTCACCCTGTTAAGAGTTTTGTACAGGCCTCCTAATAGTCCTAGAGACGTAAAAGAAAGGATTGCAAGGATGATTCAGGAGAAGAGTGAAAGTAATAGGGTGGTTGGTATGGGGGACTTTAACTTTCCTGATATTGACTGGGAAAGCTATAGCTCGAGTTCGTTAGATGGGTCGGTGTTTGTCCAATGTGTGCAGGAGGGTTTCCTGACACAATATGTAGACAGGCAAACAAGGGGTGAGGGCATACTGTATTTGGTTCTGAGTAAAGAACCAGGCCAGGTGTTAGAATTCAAGGTAGGTGAGCACTTTGGGGATAGTGACCACAATTCGGTGACTTTTACTCGAGTGATGGAGAGGGATAAGTATGCACTGCAGGGCAAGAGTTATAGTTGGGGGCAGGGAAATTATGATGCGGTGAGGCAGGACTTAGGATGTGTGGCTTGGAAAAGTAGGCTTCAAGAAAAGGGCGTAATTGATATGTGGAGCTTGTTCAAGGATCAACTGTTGAGTGTCCTAGATAAGTATGTACCTGTCAGGCAGGGAGGAAAGGGTCTTGTGAGGGAGCCGTGGTTTAATAAGGAATTGGAATCCTTTGTTAAATGGAAGAGGGCGGCCTATGTAAAGATGAGGCGTGAAGGTTCAATTGGGGCGATTGAGTGTTATAAGGTTGCCAAGAAGGTTCTGAAGAGAGAGCTAAGAGCAGCAAGGAGGGGATATGAAAAGTCCTTAGTTGGTAGGATTAGGGAAAACCCTAAGGCTTTCTTTAGGTATGTCAGGAATAAAAGAATGACTAGGGTAGGAATAGGTCCAGTCAAGGATATAGTGGGAAGTTGTGTGTGGAGGCTGAAGAGATTGGGGAGATACTGAATGAATACTTTTCGTCAGTATTCACTCAGGAACAGGACATTGTTGCCGATGTGAATACTGAGTCACAATTAATTAGAATGGACGGCTTTGAGGTATGTAGGGAAGAGGTGTTGGAAATTCTGGAAAGGTTGAAAATAGATAAGTCCCCTGGGCCTGATGGCATTTATCCTGGGATTCTTTGGGAAGCAAGGGAGGAGATTGCAGAGCCATTGGCCTTGATTTTATGTCCTCGTTGTCTACAGGTATATTTCCAGAAGACTGGAAGTCAGCAAATGTGGTTCCCTTGTTCAAGAAGGGGAGTAGGGATAACCCTAGTAACTGTAGGCCGGTGAGTGTCACTTCTGTTGTGGGCAAAGTCTTAGAGAGAATTGTAAGGGATAGGATTTATGAACATCTGGATAGGAATAATGTGATCAGGGATAGTCAGCATGGTTTTGTGAAGGGCAGGTCATGCCTCACAAACCTTATTGAATTGTTCGAGAAGGTCACTAAGGAGGTGGACGAGGGTAAAGCGGTTGATGTGGTGTATATGGATTTTAGTAAGGCATTTGATTAAGTTCCCCATGGTAGGCTACTGCAAAAAATACGGAGGTATGGCATTGAGGGTGAGTTGGAGGTTTGGATTAGGAATTGGCTGGCTGGAAGATGACAGAGGTTAGTAGTTGATGGTAAAGGTTCATCTTGGAGTGCAGTTACTAGCGGTGTTCCGCAAGGATCTGTTTTGGGACCATTGCTGTTTTTCATTTTTATAAATGACCTGGAGGAGGGGCTAGAAGGTTGGGTGAACAAGTTTGCGGATGATACGAAAGTCGGTGGAGTTGTTGACAGTGAGGAAGGCTGTGTCAGGTTACAGCGGGGTATAGATAAGCTGCAGAGCTTGGCAGAAAGGTGGCAAATGGAGTTCAATGTAGGTAAGTGTGAGGTGATTCACTTTGGTAGAAGTAACAAGAAGATGGATTACTGGGCTAATAGTAGGCTACCTGGTAGTGCGGATGAGCAGAGGGATCTTGGTGTCCATGTACACAGATCTCAGAAAGTTGCCACCCAGGTAAATAGTGCTGTGAAGAAGGCATATGGCGTACTGGGCTTTATTGGTCGAGGAATTGATTTCCGGAGTCCTGAGGTCATGTTGCAGTTGTATAAGACTCTGGTGCAGCCTCATCTGGAGTATTGTGTGCAGTTTTGGTCGCCATACTATAGGAAGGATGTGGAGGCACTGGAACGGGTGCAGAAGAGGTTTACCAGGATGTTGCCTGGTACGGTAGGAAGATCGTATGAGGAAAGGCTGAGGCGCTTGGGGCTGTTTTCATTGGAGATAAGAAGGTTTAGTGGAGATTTGATAGAGGTGTACAAGATGATTAGGGTTTTAGAAAGTGTTGACCATAAGAACCTTTTTCCACATATGGAGTCAGCTATTATGAGGGGGCATAGCTTTAAATTAAGTGGTGGTAGGTATAGGACAGATGTTAGGGGTAGATTCTTTATTCAGCGAGTCGTGAGTTTATGGAATGCCCTGCCAGTAGCAGTGATGGACTCTCCCTCTTTATGGGCATTTAAACGGACATTGGATAGGCATATGGAGGATAGTGGGCTAGTGTAGGTTAGGTGGGCGTGGATCGGCGCAACATCGAGGGCCAAAGGGCCTGTACTGTGCTGTATTCTTCTATGTTCTATGTTCTATGTAATCTCTTCCATCACTTCCGGGGTTAACATAGTGTATATCCCATCTGGCCCAAGTGATTTATCTATCCTTATGGTTGTGCTTCAATCATTCTGTATTTCCCCTCACCTTGTCTACACACTGTCCAACCAACTGATTGACTGCTTTCCATTTCAGTGCTATATACCGTGCTGCCTTCCTGAGCAAGTACGGTTCCCAACGTCCTGCGAATCACGGAATCAAAGAAAAAGGAATGCAGCAATCCCTTCCTGATAAAGAGCTCATGCTTGAACCGTCGACTCTCCTGCTCCTCGGATGCTGCCTGACCTGCTGTGCTTTTAAAGCACCACACTGTTCGACTCTGATCTCCATGACCTGCAGTCCTCACTTTCTCCATTACTGAGGGCTGTCCCCTCTGCACACTGAGCAGGGAATTAATCATGAAAAATAATTGTATGTGTAGCTGACTGCTCAGTTCTGGAAAGTTGCACTTGATGAATACATTTAAAAAAAAAGAAATTACAATTCAACAAATATTCATTCAGTCCCAGAGTTACAATTTTGCTTCATGGTTTGGGCAGCCTGATAACAAATAGAGAATGATTGAGGAACTCTGAGGCACAGAGTAGTCCAGGTGTTATATTCCACCTTACGTTAATACGGGCAGTATTATCAGACAGATTGTTGTGATCATGGCATGAGTTGACATGGAACTTTTTTGCCATCACAGAGACGTGTTTGAGAGGGGTCAGGGCTAACAACTCAATATTCTGTTGTACTGGAACTATAGTCAGGACAGGAGAGGGTGTTAAAGAGGAGGTGGTGTTGCATTATTAATTAAGGAACAGTTACTGCAGTGAGGAGGGGCAATACCTTGGACTTGTCTTGAAATGAGGCATTATGGGTCGAGGTTAGGATCCAAAAGATGACAGACACATTGCTGGGGATATTTTAAAGAGCCCCAGAAAGATGAAAATGCAGAAGCAAATATATCACCAATTCACCGAGGTGTGTAAAAATCCAATTCACTGAGGTGTGAAGGAAAGCAAGTCCAAAGATGTTACAGAAATAGAAAAAAACAAGGCTGGAGATGTTACAGAGAGAGGAAAACAAGGTTCTGGATTTTACAGAGATAGGAAAGCAAGGCTGTAGATGTTATAGATAGAGGAAAGCAAGGCTGGAGATGTTATAGAGAGAGGAAAGCAAGGCTTGAGATGTTATACAGAGAGGAAAGCAAGGCTTGAGATGTTATAGAGAGAGGAAAGCAAGGCTAGAGATGCAACAGAGGTAGAAAAGAAAGGCTGGACATGTTACAGAGAGAGGATAAAAAGGATGGAAATGTTACAGAGAGAGAGGAAAGCAAGGCTGGAAATGGTATAGAGATAGGAAAGCAAGGTGTGATATGTTACAGAGATAGGAAAGCAAGACTGGAGGTATTACAGAAATAATGTGCCCTGTGCATGCGAGAACAGGTTAGTGAGAGATTTTTGAACTCATTCACAGGATATGGGGAAAGGTGAAGCAGCTGGAGTTTAGAGAGATAGGGAGGGGTGTAGGGGCTGGCGGAGTTTACAGTGATAGGTGGGGCTATAGTATGATATAAATGTTGTCGTGATACGGAGGGTTACTGAGATACAGATGGATGTAGCGGCTGGAGGAGATGACAGGGAAAGATACAGAGATACACGTAGATAGTTTAAAAATTGAATTGTGCAATGTCTTAATAGAGAAAATATTGTAGAAATCTGTGGAATAGACAAGGCACTGGGAGGAACTGAAAGAGTGAGTCCTTGGACTGTCCAATCACAAGAGTTATAGACTGAGTGTCATACAGCACAGAAGAGGCCCTGCGATTGATAGTGACAGAAAAGTAAAAGCCCTGCGGACACTGGAAATCCCTCCTTCCTAACGTCTGGGGGCTAGGGCCAAATTTGGGAGAGGCGTCCTACAGACTCCTCAAGCAACAATGGGACATAACGAAGCCTCACGTGTCAGATCAAACACAGACACAGAAACCTCCTGCTGACTCCCTTCCCTCAGCTGATGGATCAGTGTCCCTCTACATTGAACACTTGGAGGACGCACTGACAGAGAGCTGGAGAATGTATACTGGGTGAGCTATTTCAAATCACCACCAAGAGGTGCTCAGCAGCAGCATTCCTGATGGACATGGTCTTGTCCAAAAGAACATAGCTGCGAGACTGGGTCTGCATCAGGTGGGGAGGGAATGACTAACAGGGAGAAATATACTTGACCTCATCTTCACCACGGCTGCAGAGACATTGATCGATGGCCATATTGGGAACAATGACTATCACACACAATATTTCTGGAGACATTGTGAATTGTGTGTGTGTGTGTGTGTGTGTGTGTGTGTGTGTGTGTGTGTGTGTGTGTGTGTGTGTGTGTGTGTGTGTGTGTACATGCGTGAGCGCACATGTGAGAGATACTATCCCTATGCTAAACGGGATAGATTTCGAAGAGATCTAGAACTCAGCACTGGCCTGTGTGAGGTGATTTGGGTCATTACCAACAGCAGCAGAATAGTACTCCAGCACAATTTTCACTGTCACTGCTTGGCATATGGTCCACTTTACCCTGACCATCAGGCCAGGGGATAAACCCTTGTTCAATGAAGAATACAGGAGGGCTGGCCAAGAGCAGCACCAAGTACTCCTCAAAATGAGGTGACGTTACCAAACAGGACCACTTACTCACCAAATAGCATAAACAGCTCGTGACAGACAGATCTTACCAACAAATCTGACCTAATCTCTGCAATCCTGTCACATGCAGACAGGTTGAATGGTGGTGTCAATCAAACAACTCACTGGAGGAGGAGGATCCCCACATATCACCTTCCTCAGTGACGGAAGAACCCAACACAACACGAGAAAAGCTCAGGCTGAAACGACTACAACAATGTTCAGACCGAAGTATCGATAGGAGGATCTATTTTAGTCTCCTCCAGATGGCAGTCTTCAGCTAATTCGATTCACTGTGTGTGGTAATTCCAAACGGCTGGAGGGATCGGGAATGCAACGGCTGTGGGCCCTGATAACATTCCATTCAAACTGTTCCTGCTGGGATACAGTACTGGCATCAACCTATCAATGTGGGAAACTATCCGGGTGTGTCCTGCACACAAACACAGACAAACCATCAGACAATCAATAACTGCCCCATTGCTCTCATCTCTATCATTAATAAAGGGATGGAAGATGTCACCCACAGTGGGATCAAGCAGCACTTCCTCAGCACCAACCTGCTCACTGAAGCTCAGTTTGGGCTCTCATCCCTTGGCCTCATTGAAGCCTTGGTTTAACGATGTACAACAACATACCACACAGCTGAATTTGAGAGGTGAGGCAACAGTGACTGCACTTAACATCATCATAACTACATTTGACCAAGTGTCGTATCCAGGATTAACAGCAAAACTGGAGCAAATAGGAATCGTTTGTACTGACTGAAGTTATACCTGGTACAAAAGGAAGGTGGTTAGGGTTGGAGTTGGAGGAGAGCAGCCACCTCAGCTCCAGGACAGCTCCGCAGCAGTTCCCCTGTGTTGATGTTTGAGTAAGCCTGTAGATAAGAAATGGAAAATGAGGTAGCATACTCTTACACGATGATAGAGTTGCTCTCTCGTTAGACAAAGACAACTGGCGGTAGTTTAACTGGACAGTCATAATGCCTCAGGTAAGGGAGATGGTAGGTAGGACAGTCCTTTTCAGTCACCCCAGCATTAAACCCACGCTGTTAGTATTAACCTGCATTACAAACTAGCCGTTCAACTGATTGAGCTAACCAAGTCCTCACTCAACTCCTTGGGTTAGATATTGTAATATTATTCGATTTAGATATGTTGTGAGACATCTCTGGAGAAGATGGAACGAGAAGCAAGCTTCCTAACTCAGAGAGAGGGACAGCATCAGTGAGCTATAAGAGTGATCTCTGCCCTAGGCCCATAATTTTCAGCTGCTTCATAAATGACTGAAAAATCACAAGTGGGGATGTTTGCCAATGATTATGCAACGTTCAACACCATTCGTGATTTACTCAGATACTAAAGCAGTCCTTTTCCAAATGCAACATGACCTGGAAATATGACAATACCATTTCCATTACACGTGTGCCAGACAACGATTATTTCTAACAATGGAAAATTGAACCACATCCTCTAACGTTCAATGCCACCACCATCACTGAACAGACAAAATGCAATATGGCGAGGATTACCGTTAACCTGAACTGGACTGACCATATGATTTCATTACCCATTTCTGTGAAGGGCATATGCTGAAACATTGACTCTCCTGTACCTCAGATGCTGCCTGACCTGTTTTTCCTTTTCCAGCGCCACTTTTTGACTCATATTGGCTACAAGAATGTGTCAGGGGCGAGAAGTTCTGCAGGAATAACTCACCCCAAAATTTCCGAAAGCCTGTCCCCTATTGCTAAGACACATGTTGAATGTGTGTGTGATTAAATACTTCCATTTGCCAGGTGAGTGCAGCTTCACCCCCCATCCACTGACACTCAGTGGCAGCAATACCTGACATCTCTACGGTGCTCTGCAGAAATTTACCAAGGCTCCTTACAATGGACTTCTGAACCCCCGACCAACGAGAAGGACAAGGGAAGCAGATACACGGGACCACCAACATGTTCGCGTTCTGTTCCAAGCCATCTACCATCCTGATTGAGAAGCATATTGCCGTTCCTTCAGTGTCACTGTTTCAAGTTCCCTATCTATCAATAAATGCCATTCCAATCACATTTCATGAATAAATTAACATTAAAAAAATCTAGACCTGTTCAATGCTGGGTTTTGTGAGTTCAGGCTGGTTGGTCCAGGCAGTACCTTGCTTGTTGTGAACAGCTGAAGGGATACGATGTTTTGAAACAATTTGTCAGTCTCTCAGAGGCATGGCCTACATATTGAGCACTACAGAATCTGGCATTTTCATCCCACATCACTGACCTCTGAGATAGACAGAAGCAACTGAAAACGTACTCAAATTTGACTGGAACATGTTTAAACACAGTGATATTGTTGCCATGAAAATGATTATGAGTGGATATTAGCAGGGAGAAAGTGAGGACTGCCGATGCTGGAGATAAGAGTCAAAAAGTGTGGTTCTGAAAAAAAACTCAGATGTTCAGGCAGAATCTGAGGAGCAGGAGAATCGACAATTAGTTAACAATATTAATACAAAGGAAAATAATTGTATATTTTCAAAGTCCTTGTACTTAATAACAATTTGATCGTAGGTGTGGCAATGAGACTCATCATTTCAATGCTACTTACTGTGAGCTTTCATCATATTGTTGTTATAATAGTGTACTGAATAAATGGGTGAATTTTGTGCTTATTGGACAATCTAAAAGTTGGTATAATGAAAGGATATCGGACCTTCAGGAAAGAGGCTTTACTTAATGGCTGTTAACGGTGAGAACAAAGCTGCAAACACTTACACAGAAATAACCAGCTCAAGTCACACACAAGGTTGTTGGGCTGGGATCACGCTGGCCATCAATGGAGCTGCACAATTCTGTTTGGATACTGACATTGTGGAGCTAACATACACTGGATATGGTTTATTAGGGAGTCAATGTAAGATGCCATGTGCTGCAGGAGGCCATCACCTTTATAACACCTTCATTCAGGATCAGGGCCAAGGTGCAGAATTACAGAGTTTAGGTGAAACACAAGAAGATATATACTTGCAAGACATGGCTGTTTACAGGTCGTTGTTATGAATATTGAACTGTGTCTGGACTAGCGCCATGTGCTAGTCCATTGACCAGTCTGCCCCACTCACATCTCCCCGTTGTTCAGGTATGTCTGTAACCAGTCTATTGTGAGGGATTGTGTGAGTAACTGCCCAACTCCAGTTTGGGAGCTCTCTGGACAGATTTTGGAGATGGTCAGTGTTTTGGAGGTCATGGTGAGGCTCAGTAGCACTGTGTCTGAATTCAGGCTTTTCCTCAAAGTCATTTCCAACAGCTTTGCTGCCTGCAAGATGGTTTGTTCACTGATCTGAACATGAATCGGCTGTTTACTACAGTCACTGAATTGTGTAATAGTTAGCTGTGCGCTCTGGTAATTCAATTATTGTTCACATCAACAGTTCTCAACTGAAAAATAATGATGTTTGGTTTATTTTAAAATATGCAAGAAATAAATATTAACTCTTCATTACAGAAAATGTGAAAGTCACCTGCTATATATTTCCCATGAACTAATCAAGCAACAGTCAGATATTGTCTGTAAAGCAGGATTCTGTGAACAGGACTATGTCATAGGCAACATCACCACCCTCGCTGGTAGGTTCTGTCCCACTGACAGGACACAACCAGGCAGCGGGGGACAGCTCCTTCGTATATAGTCAATATAGGGTGGCATGGTGGCTCAGTGGTTAGCGCTGCTGCCTTATAGCACCAGGATCCCAGCTTTGATTCCAGCCTCGGGCAACTGCCTGTGTGGAGTTTGCACATTCTCCCTGTGTCTGCCTGGGTTTCCTCCCACAGTCCAAACATGTGCAGCTCTGGTGAATTGGTCATGGTAAACTGCCTAAAGTGTTCATGCATTAGTCAGAGAGGCGTGTGTTGGTCTTCGGAGGGTCAGTGTGGACTGGTTGGGCCGAAGGGCCAGTTCCCATACTGTATGGAATCCAATCTAATGATAGTGCTCAGCATTGATGCTGGATCCTGTGGCTGCTAGAATGCTCTGTGGCAGGTTATGGTGGAATCAATAAAAGGGAAACATATAATTGACCACATCGTCACCGATCTGCCTGCTGCAGATACACCTCTCCATTTCAAATATCAGTAAGAATGGTCACTCCACAATGGGGAGCAAGGGCTACTTTCACATTTTGCAGACCCTCCTCGCCATGATATGTAGCCCGTTGAGTACTGAATGGGACAGACTGTAAACAGATTGGATAATTAATGATGATGCAGCCTTGAGGTACAGAGGGCCATCGGCAGCAGCAGAATCATACTCTGTACAGCTCATTCACTCTTCAACCTCACAGACAGACAGACCTCCCACTGTACAGTAACCATCACGGCCCGTCATACCTCCCACTGTACAGTAACCATCAGATTAACATACCTCCCACTGTACAGTAACCATCACGTCCTAACATACCTCCCACTGTACAGTAACCATCACGTCCTAACATACCTCCCACTGTACAGTAACCATCACGTCCTAACATACCTCCCACTGTACAGTAATCATCACGTCCTAACATTACTCCCTCTGTACAGTAACCATCGCGGCCTAACATACCTCCCACTGTACAGTAACCATCACGTCCTAACATACCTCCCTCTGTACAGTAACCATCACGTCCTAACATACCTCCCTCTGTACAGTAACCATCACGGCCTAACATACCTCCCACTGTACAGTAACCATCAAGAGTGGCATGGTGGCTCACAGCGCCAAGGTCCTGGGTTCGATTCCGGCCTCGGGCGACCGTCTGTGTGGAGTTTGCACATTCCCCCCGTGTCTGCATGGGTTTCCTCCAGCAGGCCAGGTGAATTGGCCATGCTAATTTTTTAAGTGTTTTAGTCAGAGGGAATTGGGTGTCTCTTCACAGGGTTGATGTGGACTGGTTGGGCCAAAGGGCCTGTTTCCACACTGTAAGGAATCTAATCTACTCTGCAGGATTCAAGTCAGGAATATGATGGAATAATCACTTCTCTGAATGAGTGCAGCTCCAACAGTACTCTAGTATGGACTTACTAGCAACAGGCAACACAGTTGCGTGGGGAGGATCATGTTTCACAAACTTAATTGAATGTTTTGAGGAAGTTACAAATTGATTGATGAGGGCATGGGGCTGAATGTTGGCCAATTGGAACTTAGCAAGTCCTTTGATATGGTTCCTTATGGCAGGCTCATGCAGAAGGTGAAGTGAACTGGGATCAGCGGTCAGTTAGTCAGATGGATAGAGAACTGCTTGGCCATGGAAGACAGAGTAGTGATGGATAGAGAATACAGCACGATGTTGGTCAGCTGCAGACTTGGACAGAGAAAACACTGATGTAACTTTATCTGGACAGTTGCGACGTGATCCATTTTAGAAGGTCGAATGCAGGAGAGAAGTATAAAGTGGATGGAAAAACTATTGATTGCATCAACATCCGAAGGGATCTACGTGTACAGCTCCACAGTTCCCTGAAAGTGGTAACACGGGTGGAGAGGGTGATCAAGAAGACTGACGGCAAACTTGCAGACAGGCATTGGAGCATGCAGTATGAAAATTAGCAGGTCATATTGCAGCTGTAGAGAAACTTAGTTCGAGTTACATTTAGAATTATGTGCTCAGTACTAGTTGCCACACGATGCTGAAGTGTTGGAGAGGGTATGGAAAAGTTTTACCAGCATGTTGTCTGGTTTCGAGGGCATTAGCCAGAAGGAGAAATTGAACACACATGGTTTGTGTGCACATGGGCATCATTGGCGAGGGGCTACCTGATAGATATTTACAAAATTATCAGAGGTATAGATAGAAGGACAGTTCGAGGCTTCCCCCCACCAACCCCCACCCAGAGTAAAAATATCAATTACTCAGGACCGTAGGTTTTAGGTAAAAGGGAGAAAGTTCAGACGATGTGATCGGTAAGGTTTTTTTTCCTGCTGTTCCAGACAGAACGTGAAAGTGCCTGGAATGCACTGATAGAGGGGAAGAAGCCACTATAGCAAGGTTTAAGAGGGATCTTGGCACAAGTATGAGTAAGTAGGGAATAGAATGACATAGAAGGCATTGGAGCAAAAACTTTTGTTTTAACTTTAGAAGGTCATCCTGTGTCAATGCTGGGCTGAGGGGCCTGTTTCTGTGCTGGACTGTTCTTTAAGACAAGATTTGAGCACGGGAGTGGCGAGATGCTCACTGAATGATTACTGATTATCAACAGCCACATTATTGTGGATCCCTCCCCTCATCATCTTGCAGCTTCAGATCGTTTCCCAATGTGGGGAAACTGAATATTGAGAATTTGACATGAATGTCAGAGCTGGTACCTGGTGAAGCCACCTTGACCCTCACTCCTTCAGACTTCTGTCTTGGACACCAACGTCTCAGGGGAAACTGCATGAACAGAAGCTGCATGTACTCCACACCCACCAATGCTGACATCTGACACATGCCAGCTTCACCATGCCATCCCAGCAAATCTCCGACCCACTGACAGTACACTTCTGCACTTCAATGCTGTAGCTCATGGTGCACTGACAACTCTCATTGCAATGTTGCTACAAGGACATTGTGCTCAGGGACACACACCCAGCTCATGGGCTGTCCCTTTGGGCTGCTCACTCCGTGATTTTACACAGTCAATGCTGCTACAAGGACACTGTGCTCAGGGACACACACTCAGCTCAAGGTCTGTCCATCTGGGCTGCTCACTCCGTGTTTGTACGCACACAATCCTGCTGCAAGGACACTGTGCTCAGGGGCACCCACCCCGCTCATGGGCTGTCTCTCTGGGTTGTTAAATCCATGTTTGTACACATTCACTTTGAACTGACTTGAATGCTCACAGAATTATTGCCTTGCCTTACCCTGCCTTTCGCAGCGTTTCTCCTCAGCTAGATCTACCAGGCTCACCCATCTGCTGTATTGTCTTGGTGTTTAGCAGAGACACAAACCCAGGAAGCCTGATATCATTGTCCACAGTCAGTCACGGTGTCCAGCACAGTGAGTCAGGGGAAGTCTCAGACCTCAGATCCCAGTCTGGGAGCTTGGACATAGTCAGTCACGTTGCCCAGCACAGTGAGTCAGGGGGAGTCTCAGAGCCCAGTCTGGGAGCTTGGACACGGTCAGTTATGGTGCCCAGCACAGTGAGTCAGGGGGAGTCTCAGAACCCAGTCCGGGAGCTTGGACACGGTCAGTCACGGTGCCCAGCACAGTGAGTCAGGGGGAGTCTCAGATCCCAGTCAGCGAGCTTGGACACGTTCAGTCACGGTGCCCAGCACAGTGAGTCAGGGGGAGTCTCAGATCCCAGTCAGCGAGCTTGGACATGGTCAGTCACGGTGCCCAGCACAGTGAGTCAGGGGGAGTCTCAGATCCCAGTCCGGGAGCTTGGACACGTTCAGTCACGGTGCCCAGCACAGTGAGTCAGGGGGAGTCTCAGATTCCAGTCCGGGAGCTTGGACACAGTCAGTCACGGTGCCCAGCACATTGAGTCAGGGGGAGTCACAGATTCCAGTCCGGGAGCTTGGACACGGTCAGTCACGGTGCCCAGCACAGGGAGTCAGGGGGAGTCTCAGATCAGAGTCCGGGAGCTTGGACACGTTCAGTCACGGTACCCAGCACAGTGAGTCAGGGGGAGTCTCAGATCCCAGTCCGGGAGCTTGGACACGGTTAGTCACGTTGCCCAGCACAGTGAGTCAGGGGGAGTCTCAGATCCCAGTCCGGGAGCTCGGACATGGTCAGTCACGGTGCCCAGCAGTGAGTCAGGGGGAGACCCAGATCCCAGTTCGGGAGCTTGGACACGGTCAGTCACGGTGCTTAGCACAGTGAGTCAGGGGGAGTCTCAGATCCCAGTCCGGGAGCTCGGACATGGTCAGTCACGGTGCCCAGCACAGTGAGTCAGGGGGAGTCTCAGATCCCAGTCCGGGAGCTTGGACACGGTCAGTCACGGTGCCCAGCAGTGAGTCAGGGGGAGACTCAGATCCAGTGCTGGAGCTTGGACACGGTCAGTCACGGTGCCCAGCACAGTGAGTCAGGGGGCGTCTCAGATCCAGTGCTGGAGCTTGGACACAGTCAGTCACGGTGCTCAGCACAGTGAGTCAGGGGGAGTCTCAGATCCCAGTCCGGGAGCTTGGACACGGTCAGTCAGCCTCTCGTGGTTGTTAGGGTCAGGATCCTTCCCCTGTGAGGGGGTGAGGAGATGAATGTTAGGCTGCCCCACATCCCTCTTCGCTATTTGTGCCCTAGTGTGGGATGGTTCCTTCTGGAATGTGAGAATTACCAATTAGGGAAATGGATTAGATTAGATTAGATTACTTACAGTGTGGAAACAGGCCCTTCGGCCCAACAAGTCCACACCGCCCCGCCGAAGCGTAACCCACCCATACCCCTACATCTACATCTACCTCTTACCTAAGACTACGGGCAATTTAGCATGGCCAATTCACCTGACCTGCACATCTTTGGACTGTGGCATGAAACCAGAGCACCCGGAGGAAACCAACGCAGACACGGGGAGAACGTACAAACTCCACACAGTCAGTCGCCTGAGGCGGGCATTGAACCCGGGTCTCCGGCGCTGTGAGGCAGCAGTGCTAACCTCTGTGCCACCGTGCCACCCACAACAGCAGTGGTTGGTACAGCTGTTAGTGCTGGCACAACTGGGGGGAAGGTGTCGAGGTGTTGTGAGTGAGTGAGTGGGCAGCACACACACCAGGCAGAGTTGGGCAGAGGGGCAGAGAAGAGATTAGAGAGAGACTGAGAGAAGGTGCTGCATTCACTGACGGTGGGAGAAAATGAGCCTTGGAGGGAGGTGGGTGCAGTAACAGAGAGAGAGTGAGGGTGAGGTCAGAACTTTCAGATGGTGGCACTTACCCTGGTGGAGTGGAGAAGGTCACTGACCTCCTTCCTATACTGCTGGGCATTCACCCAGAAGGCTGGTACCTCACTTACCTAGGGGTCAGCCTCAGACGAAGCTGGCAGGGTCTGGTGTCATAGCTTCCCCTGCCAGCCCTTTAGCAAGATAATGTCCCTTTCCTGCACCAGAAACTCAGGGGCATGGCCACAAAGTGGGGCCCCAGTTTTACCCCCTGTGCCATGTCCAGGACAGTTTCAGATTCACAATCCAAGAGTAAAGTGACTTTTTAAAGATGGCTCTGGGAAACTGGGAGGCCGGTGCATTCTGGGATATCCAGGCAGAGGGCAGTTGTTGTGACAAAGGGGAAAAATCATCGCGTTCGTGTCAGATGAGAGGAAGACCACACGGGCAGGGAGGGTAGTTAATGAGGCAGATTGGAGATGGTATCATGAGAAAATGCAATTCACCTTGTGGAGAGAAACCCTCCATAAAACCTGATTAAAATGAGACTTGACCAATCATAAGATGGGTTAGGCCTTTGTCAGTCTGGATCAAAATAGGGATGAAATATTGGGAGCAACAAACTTGGAGCGGACAAATATACAGGAGACTCAAATCCTTAGAAAGAGGCAACACAATGTTCCAGACTGTTAAAAGGAGCCGGGGAAAATCCCCGGCCTTATAGTTACCTACATTATCCAATCCTCACTGGATGCAGGGATGGTGCCGGAGGCCTGGAGAATGGCTAACACGGCAGCTTTGTTTAATGTAGAGCAAGGGACTGAATGAATAAGTCGCTGCTGGAATTCTGAGACAGTGGATAAACGGTCACTGAGGAAGTCCCAGGGACTCCAGGACAGTCCGTCTGGATTTGTTCAAGGAAGATCGTGTGTAATTAATCTGACTGTGTCGGTTTGAAGCACTAACCCATAACTGCATGCGCACTTCTTGGATTTGACGAGAGATCCCATGGCAGACTGTTTAAAACCAGAAACTATAGGATCCAGGGGAATGGAGCAAATAACCCAGAGAAGTGCAAGGCAGGGCATTTGGGGACATCAACAAGAGAGAGGAATACACAATAAATGAGAGTATGGTCAGTGTGGGCAGGTAAATGAAGTAGGCTGGACACATCAATAATCTCATTAATGGAGCAAATGGCATCATTTCCTCTGTCAGCCAAAGTGCAGAATTTCAGAGCAGGAAGATTATGCAGGAATTGTATAAATAATGAGTCACAGCTTGGTAACCCCATCACATGGGAGGATGGAATTGCACTGGAAAGGGAATAGAGGAGATCCGTTACCCTGTGACAGTGGAAGTGCAGTTATGGCGAAAGATTGGAATGGAAGATACTGAGAGGAGATTTGATTGGGGTGCACATAATGTCAGGAGCCTGGATAGAAAGGGAAGAGAATACCTTGTCCCTGTTGGAGAGCTCAGTTATCTGTGGCGAATACTTAATGTATGTGGTTGAAACAGTAGAGACGTGATGAGGAAAGTTGTGATTTCACCCAGAGTATGGTCGGGATCTGGGAGTCACACATGGAAGCGGAGTAGAGGCAGAAACTCTCAAACCATTTTAAAAAGGTGTCAGGACCTGCACCTGAAGTCCTACACTGTCTGGGGAGATAGAACTTGGGCTTCAAAAAAACAACGTTACATCTTGTCCAACGCAGACAGTGGACAAAGGTATCTCCTCTATACTGTGCTATTTTCTGAAGTTTGCAAAGATGACCAACATCTGATAGGATTAATACGCAGGTATGAGGGGTTAGGGCAGACAGGAGCAGTGTGTATATTGATGAGCATCACAATAATACTGATCCCATCCTTTATACACAATGCTACTTCACTGTGTTGGCCTGTTTATCCTTCTTGTAGAAATGAGGAAAAGATTTGATTATCCAGGTCTGTCGTGGTCACACCACAGCCCCATCTCCATCTGATCTGGTTCACACTATTTAAAGCTACCATTTCACTGGCCTTGTTGAAAAGTTCCCAGCTTCATTCTTGCCCCATTGAAGGCTGCTGTCAGTCAACTAATGTTTCTCACTCTCAATTATTGCATTTCATTCTCTACCACTATCCAGAACTTTACAATAAAATGATTGCTGCGCCCCCAAAACCATCCCCTACCGACACTGGATCCACTTGCCCCACCTCTTTCCCAAG
Organism: Chiloscyllium punctatum; assembly: GCF_047496795.1. Taxonomy (NCBI): domain Eukaryota; kingdom Metazoa; phylum Chordata; class Chondrichthyes; order Orectolobiformes; family Hemiscylliidae; genus Chiloscyllium; species Chiloscyllium punctatum. The sequence continues at coordinate 41,562,362 of NC_092781.1, forward strand.
GACCAGATCCAACAGTACATGCTCTCTTGGGTTGGATGCATACTCCTGCAGTCAGCTCTCCTCCATGTAATTCAGGAACACTTGACCCTCGTGATCCTTCACCACCAGTATCCCTGTCTATATCTGGAAACATAAGGTTTCTCAGTATAACTAATCTGTAGTATCGTCATCGCTCTCAAATAACCCTGCGTATTTATTGTCTCCATCATTTCTTTGGTTCCTGGCAGACAGACTGTACCTCACAGTTTAATTGTATACTTTTTGTTCTGTAGCTCCAGCCAAATTCTGTCCTTGGACGGCTCCTCTTTCTCTTGGACGCCTTAACTAATGCTAATCTAAACCAATACATCTACCTTCATCCTTTCCCCACCCTTCTATCATATTGGAATCCTTTATACTCAGCAATATTTAACACACAGTCCTTCCATTCTTTGAGCCAGCTCTCGGTGATCAGTACATCAGATTTCCACACACTGATCTACATCTGGAACTCCCTACATTCTGAGTATTTATGTTCATGCAGAGTACCTCAGATTAAGGCTTCCTTTTTACTCCATCTTCCACTAATTAACTTGTTGTTGTAAATTAGTACCAACTGTAGCTCCCATTATTTTGACAATCCTGGTAGTCTCCTCTACTATTCCTTTTTGGATCCTAAGCACACATCAAGTTATTTTCAATCCCTCCCACACAGCCCACAATGAATTCAGTCCCAGCTCTGTCACGTTAGCCCATCCAGCTTGTCCAGTTGCTGCCTTCCACAGAACCAGTCCCAATTTCCCAAGAAGCTGAAGCCCTTCCTGCTACACCATCGTTCCAGTCACACTCTCATCTATCTATTACAGAACCACAACAACGAGCACCCGAGCTACAAATCTTCTCCCAAACTTTGAATTTATTATTGGCTCACAATTTCACTTCTCCCTCTTATTTCTGTGCTCAACCCTTATTTCAGAAGTTAAAAAAGTTGCTAACTTACAGCAATTAACTGACAGTTCCTAATACCGGTGTATTTATCAGCCAATGAATTTGCAGATTTTTTGGTGATGGCTCTTGCACTTCTTTCAAACTCAGTGCAGGCAGGTCCCAGCAGCAGGAAGTTGTCTCTGTGACTCCCAGGTACGTGTAATCCTCCAGCTCCCACTCCACTCTGCTCCCTAACAGGGTCACCGTCTCTGTGACTGCCAGGTACGTGTAATCCTCCAGCTCCCACTCCACTCTGCTCCGTCACAGGGTCACCGTCTCTGTGACTCCCAGGTCCGTGTATTCCTCCAGCTCCCACTCCACTCTGCTCCGTCACAGGGTCACCGTCTCTGTGACTCCCAGGGACGTGTAATCTTCCATCTCCCACTCCACTCTGCTCCTTCACAGGGTCACCGTCTTTGTGACTCCCAGGGACGTGTAATCCTCCAGCTCCCACTCCACTCTGCTCCGTCACAGGGTCACCGTCTCTGTGACTCCCAGGTACGTGTAATCCTCCAGCTCCCACTCCACTCTGCTCCGTCACAGGATCACCGTCTCTGTGACTCCCAGGTCCGTGTATTCCTCCAGCTCCCACTCCACTCTGCTCCGTCACAGGGTCACCGTCTCTGTGACTCCCAGGGACGTGTAATCTTCCATCTCCCACTCCACTCTGCTCCTTCACAGGGTCACCGTCTTTGTGACTCCCAGGGACGTGTAATCCTCCAGCTCCCACTCCACTCTGCATCCCTCACAGGGTCACCGTCTCTGTGACTCCCAGGGACGTGTAATCCTCCAGCTCCCACTCCACTCTGCTCCGTCACAGGGTCACCGTCTCTGTGACTCCCAGGTACGTGTAATCCTCCAGCTCCCACTCCACTCTGCTCCGTCACAGGGTCACCGTCTCTGTGACTCCCAGGTCCGTGTATTCCTCCAGCTCCCACTCCACTCTGCTCCGTCACAGGGTCACCGTCTCTGTGACTCCCAGGGACGTGTAATCTTCCATCTCCCACTCCACTCTGCTCCTTCACAGGGTCACCGTCTTTGTGACTCCCAGGGACGTGTAATCCTCCAGCTCCCACTCCACTCTGCATCCCTCACAGGGTCACCGTCTCTGTGACTCCCAGGGACGTTTAATGCTCCAGCTCCCACTCCACTCTGCTCCCTCAAAGGTTCACCGTCTCTGTGACTCCCAGGGATGTGTAATCCTCCAGCTCCCACTCCACTCTGCATCCCTCACACGGTCACAGTCTCTGTGACTCCCAGGCACGATTATGCCTTGATCCTCAGAGTTTATTTATATCCTCCAACTTTGCTGCCTCTGAAACTCCCAGGTGTGAGTTAGCCTCATGCTCCTGCTCCAAGTTGTTCTGTCACATGGTCACTCCATCTGTGATTCGGTGCTGATTTCGAGGCTCCTGCTCTGCTGTTTCTCCAACTCCAAGTCCCAGTTGGCCTTGATCCTCTTTGCGGATGTATATTCTCCCGGTTAGTACTGCTCTCTCTCAGGTTCCCTCCATTTGTGACTCCCAGGTAATGGTAGGCCTCAAGCCTCAGCTGAGGTTTATGACTCCCCATTCCGCACTGCTCTCTTACAGGATCGCCGTTGTGCCTGGAAGACAGTGGGAAACAGGAGGATTAGACAGAGCAGAGGGTGTTACAGTGATTGAGCGAGCTGTATGGGATGGAACAGGTTATCATGGGAGCTAGGCAGATCTGCAGTAACTAAAGAAGTTTGCTGGAAGATACAGTGAGAGTTTCAGACATTGCAGAAGGCAAAGGAAATAGAGAGATAGTGGCTTGTTCATGACGGTGCTTTGTAGAGTCTAAAAGGCTTTTTCTGAGCTGCTGACAGAAATGTGTAGACTTCAACAAATGCAAATTGACAGCCAGCAAGTGTTGTATGGTACTGGAGACTGTTGGATGTTACAGAGTTAGAAGGCTTGCAGCAACTGGGCGGAATATAAACTTTTGGAGCACTTGTGGTGTTCAAGGACCCTCAGGACATGAGGAGGTGCAGAGAATGGGAGCATTCCAAACATGGGATTATAGGGGCTGGAAGTTCTTAGATGAATAAGGAGGATGAAAAGTGCCAATTTAGCACGCGCAACCATTGTAATTATAGAGATTTAGGAAGGGAACCTGTGCTGTCATTGAATACAGTTATGTGGAGAGTTACAGAAGCGTAAGGGTTTACAAATTTAAAAAGGGATAGAGTTGAGGTGATCAGAAGTTTAAACAAGAATAAAGAAATTTTAGAGATCTCAGGTACAGATGGGAATGGATGAGGTGAGATATTGTGAGGAACTACAAGAGCTATAAGTCGGGGGGGATGTCAGATATAAAAGGGAGAGCTGCATTGCCTGTGTGCAGTTACAGACGTGAGGAGAGTTGTAGCACCTGCTGGAGGGGACACGGATAACAACAGTTCCAACGGCTGGTGCAATGGCTCAGGAAGGCAGCTCCCCACCACCTTCTCAGGGAAAATTCCAAATCGACAACAAATGCTGGCTCAGCTAACAAAGCTCATCTTCATGAATAAATGAATAAAATATCTATAAGTAGCACTGAGGTCACTCAGGAAGTATCTTTCAACAACACTTCACAATCCTGGAACCACTATTCCCTGGAAGGACAGGAGCTCTGGGTGCACGGGAACACCAGCATTTCCAAGGTGCCCTCCAAGCCATGCTCCATCCTCCCAGTACTATGTTTGTCCCTACACCCAATGAACTGCAATGCGTCAGGAAGGCAGCTCCCCACCATCTTCTCCAGGTAATTATAGATGGGAAGGTAATGGTGATAATCTGCTGTTTACAGCCAGACAGAAAAATAAATCCAGCAGTGGGTGTGAAATGAAATTTCCGTTTCAGAATAACATGCTGAGCATGGATAGAGGATTTGTCTGATTGGCACAAGGCAGAGAGTGTGAAGAAATGGGTCTTTTTCACGATGGGAACTGGTGATAAGGGGAGCTCCGCAGGGGTCTGTGTTGGGACTCCACTCAACACGTTATTCATTCAGAGTCTGAACAAAGGATGTGAAGGGGTACGAGAAATGGGTTTCCAAGAAAGATTTCAGGGATGAAATTCGTGTCATATGAGGAGCAGGTGAAGTCTCTGGGTCTGCACTTGATGAAGTTTCAGAAACGGCAGTAGAATCTCATTCAAACTTACAGAATACTGAGGGGCCTGAATGGAGTGAGGTGGGCAAGATGTTTCAACGAGCAGGAGAGACCGGGGCCAAGGGCACAGCTTCAGAGTGAAGGGATGACCCTTCAGAATGGAGAATTCAAGAAAGTTATTCAGCCAGACGGTGATGGATCTGTGGAACTCACTGCCTCATGGGGCTGTGGATGCGAAGTGATTCAGTATATCTTACTCAGAGATAAGCAGGTTCTGGATGAATAAGGAGATTAAGGGTTACAGGGAGTGGGAGAGTGGGGTTGAGAAACAATTCGTCCATAATCGAATAGTGGAATAGACCTGATGGACCGAATGGCCTAATTCTATCCCTATACATGATGGTCTTATGGACTGCTTTAATTCCATAGGTTTCCAAGTGTGCCGATAGTATTTCTGGCATATCGTTTAACATAGATTCCAGCACTTTCCTGATTATTGCTGCCACCTCGGTATCAGATCAACTGCAGAAAGCTACGCTATGGAGTAACGTGGGAATCCTGGTGTATAAATCTCAGAAAGGTGGCATACAGTAGGATATAGAGAAGGTAAATGGAATGCTGGCATTGATTTCAAAGGGAATGGAGAATAAAAATAGGGAAGACTTGTCATAAATATAGAGAACTCCAGTCAGACGGCACTGAATACTGTGAACAGGTTTGGTCCCCTATCTGGAGGGAAAATGTCCTTGCATTGCAGGCAGCCCAGAGAAGGTTCACCAGGCTGGTCTTCAAAATGGAGGGATATTGATGAGAAGAGGTGGAGAAGGTTGAACTTGCAGTCGTTAAAATTTAGAAAATGAGGCAAACATATTCATACACCAAAGATTCTTGTTTTCTTACAGTACATTGTTTCACTGACCAAGGATATGTAACCGGAGATAAAGGGGAATACAGACACCAGAGAAGTGAACAGAGAAAAGCTGGGTTGGAGAGACTGGAGGCTGTTACAGAGTTCGGGTGGTTTGAGATCACTATTGGTGGTTAGAGATGAGATGGTTGTAGGGCTGAAAGATGTCAAGGAGAGATACAGGGTTATCAGTTCTGAAGGAGTTACAGAAATCGGGAGCAATATAGGGACGAGAGATTACACAGTAGTAGTTGGAGCTACAGGAGGTTATACAGAAAGGGAGTGTTATAGACACTGTAGATTACACAGATGGGGTGGTATTTGGAGCTACAGGAGTTTATAGAGAAAGGAAGGATTGGACGGACTGGAGATTACACGGATTGTGATGGTAGTTGGAGCTGCAGGAGTTTATAGAGACTGGGAGGATTGTTGGTGCTGGGAATTACACTGACATGGACAATAGTTGGAGCTGCAGGAGTGAGTGAGATAGGGAGGGTTTAAGGGGCTGGAACAGTTCACAAAGCCAGGGAGAAGTGTAGGGATTGGAGGAGCCAGAGACACTGAGGGTTGTAAGGCTGCAGGAGTTCAGAGAGTTATTGAGGACTGTGAGGGCAGGTTAGCAGCATTCCCATCAGTTACACAGAGATATGGAGTGCTGTTCTGGAGGGGGTTACAGAAATCAACAGGGTTGTAGATACTCGAAGACACTACAAAGACAGTGAGCTGTAATATTTGAGGAGGTTACAGGGACAGGGTGCGTTGAGGAGTTGACGGCTGCTACAGGTGTTAAACATGCTGTAAGGGATCAATAACCTTACATTGATCAGGGGGATTGGAAACTCTGGAGATAAAGAATGAGAAATGCAGGAACTGAAGAATATCACAGAGATGGGGAGGAACATAGGAGTTAGAGGAGTTACAATATGAGATTAACCGTATTAATGGAATCAGGGAAGATACAGGGAGATCTGAAGGGACTACAGGTGATCAAAAGGACAGGGAGACTTCTCAGTGTAGGATTGGGGCAGTGTACGCAGACAGGGAGTATTTTACGGAATGGTGCTATTTACAGAGATTATGAAGTTGTGTAGAATTGAGGAACGAATACAGATATGGAAGGCTGCAGTTAATGAAGACTTTTGTTGATGTCGGATGCTGTGGTTCTGGAAAGTATACGGACCGGAAAGCTGGACAATTTGTCAGAGCTTACAGAGACAGGAACAGCAATCGAGCCTGGAGACACTAACACAGATAGGGAGCATGGCACACACTGGAGGAGGTTTCTGCTTTAGGGATGGTTGTAGGGGAGTGTAACATTTACACAGACAGGGGTGTAAGACCTGGAGATGGTTATGGAGATGATTAGATTGGTGGGGAGACTGGAGAAGCTTACATTGACAGGGCTGGTGATAGCGACAGGAGGGTGTTACATATATAATAAGTCTTGTCGAAACTGATTGGGAAAGTCACAAACATTGGAGTTGGTTCCACATATAGGGGGCTTTGCACGGACCTGAGAGGATTACGCAGATAGGGATGGTTGGAGGATGTCCACATTTGTAGAGTGTTTCAGGACTGGATAATGTTACACAGTGAAAGAGGGATGTTGGAGCTGTGAGAGTTCACAGAGACTTGGAGGTGTGAAGGGTATGGGGCTGTTTATGGATAGATGGATATATTTAGGGACAGTAATATGGAACGCATAGGGAAAATTTAGATTAGATTCCGTACAGCATGGGAACAGGTACTTCGGCCAAACAAGTCCACACCAACTCTCCAAAGAGTAACTCACCCAGACCCGCTTCTCTCCGACAATGCACCTAACACTATGGGCAATTTAGAATGGCCAATTCCCCTGAGCTGCACAGGGGGACCGTGGGAGGAAACCAGAGCACCCGGAGGAAACCCACGCAGACACGGGGAGAACGCGCAAACTCCACACCGACAGTCACCCGAGGCTGGGGTCGAAACCAGGTCTCTGGTGCTGTGAAGCACTATTGTTCACCAATGAGCCTTCCTGCTGCCCCAAATTGCAGAATTACGCAAATAGATAGTGTTTGGGATGCTGGGAGGATTGTAGGAATGGACGAGCAAACAGAGATGTGGACTGCTGTTGTGGCTTGAAAAAGGCCTGGAGCTGTTTATACAGATAAGGAGTTCGGTAGGGTTGGGAGAAGGTTACTGAGGTCGTGTGGTGCTTTAGGCAAGGATTCAGGAGTGTGATCGGAACTGCAGAAGGCTACAGTGATATCATGTTTTCTTGGGGCTTGAGGAAGGTACACACATGGGTATTTTGGTCCAGGCTGGATGATTTTACAGAGATGGGGGCACCGTACGTTTTGTGCAAAACTACAGAAATGGGAATTATTGTACAGGGTGCAGGATGATATTATTGAGATTGGCATGTTATCGACATTGGATGAATATACACATAAGGAGAGTTGTCAGCATTGGAATAAGTTTCAAATATACAGCGGGAATATGGGAGTGATGGAGGTTACAGAAATCGGAAAAATTCTGGGAATTACAAGCATTCAAGACATTGGCACAAACAAGTCGGACCGAAAGGCATGTTTCCTTGCTGTATGACTCTATCACATGACAAGAGACAGCGTGAGAAGGGAATATCGAACAGAAAGATCCCAGGTTTCAACACCATCTCCTGAAGGAGGCCTGCGTTCCCCTCTGTTGTACTGATCCTCACTAAGGCAGCACAGGTCTGGATTGACATAGGAAGGCTCAGTACAGCAGAGTTACAAATTAACAAGTGGGGCGGGGGAGATGTTTGAGCCTGGGACCATCGTGCACTGTGTTCGTTCTTCAACACTGTATCCATGTCATGTCTTCTAGACCAAAGTTCGATCCCTTAAATACACTCTGCTCTGTTCACTGTGAGTGATATTACCGATCTGCAGGATTTACTGAAGGCTCCAGATCTCACTCTCCATCTCTCTCTGGCTGACCAACTGTCTTCAATGTCGTGATGAACGAAACAGGAATTGGGAATTCTGCTGAGTACCTACAGGAGACAGAGAAAGAGACAGAATGGGACATTAGATTGATACAATGAGGGTTACACATGGAGAATGGCACTGAGCCCCACAGAGATCTGGAAAATCCCAGTCTCCATCCCTGGCCTGTGCTGCTGCGTCTCCCTGGAGTGGAAAATACTGTTGGCTCAGGATCTGGAGTAGCTGCAAAAGGTGCAGCCACGGGCAGCAATTAGACTCTCACAGTGACAGACACCACATGGAGAGATACTGAGTGACAGCACCAGAGTGCTGGAAGGTATCAGGATCAAATCACGGTCAGGAAGAAGGTGCACTGGGAGCAGTACTCAGGGATAAGGGAGCAATCAGTGGGTTAGGCAATGGCCTCGTGTTACTCTCACTCGACTACTCATCCAGAATTTAATGCCCGTAGCAGGGATACCCACCTAACTTACTTAATACCCTTTAAGTAAGGAAATCTGTTATGGACTGCCGGTCTGGCCTACATATGAATCCAGACCCAGAGCAAGGATGTTGACTCTCAACTGCCCCCTGAAATGATCGGGAAGCCACTCAGCTCAAGGGCAGCTCACAGGTGGGCATGAAATGCTGGCTCGCCAGAGACAGCAACATCGCACGAGTGAATAAAAAAACAACCCTGCTGCGAGCAGTGTCTTGGCCAAACATTTCGGTGGGTTGATGGACAGGGCTTTAAACTGACAGAGAGGATGCAGGGACAGGGTTCAGGTGAAAGGAGCTTTCCAAATCCAAAGAAAAAATGTGAAACATCAGAACAGCATAAGGATGTGACTGAAGACAAGCAGCAAGGAACAGGATGGGACAGTGAATTAGGTTCTGACGGGAAATTCTCGGAAAAAGTCAATTTCAGTTTTTTTTCGAATTGTCAAAGTATCAGCAAGGTTCGGTCACCAGAAAGATGTGGTTACAGGAGAAACTGTGCTGTACTGTTCTGTGTTTCAAACAGGGAGGGTTACAATGGCAGGAAGAGGTTTGACGAGGCTGAACAGGATGAGATGTGAATGAATAGACACAATTAGGAAGGTTTTCTCAGAGTGCCAGAGGTAACAGAAACACCAATGGCCTGATCTGAAGCAGATGACCCAGACCGGGATGGGTGTGGGGATTGGAGGTGGTTTCACAGGGATGGAGGACCATAGAGCCATAGGAGAGAACAGAAATGCGAGAGCTGTAGGGCCTGCAGGAGTTCAGGGAGATGGAGAGGTTGGGAGGGATGGGCCAGTTGACAGGGATAAGCATGTTGATTGGATGGAGCGGTTTACACAGGCAGGAATGTTTAAGGCGAACCGAGCAGATTCCAGTGATAAAGTGGGTTGTATTGACTGGAGGAAGAATCAGAGATATGGAGGGTAGTCATGGCTGAAGATGTTTATAGATACAGGAAAGTTTAGGCTCTGCAGGTGAGCTAGATATGAAGGGTGTGGTGTCTGACAGATTTACCAGAAGGGCAGTAATTTTGTTTGGAGACATTTTCACAGATAAGGGAGCATTAGTAACCATCTCCAGAATGGTCAAAGTGGGAAGGGTTGTTTTTCCCTTCACACTAACAGGGACATACTGGATTATTGAGATCACACTTTTAAAAGCCTCCCATTTGCCAGTTATTCCTTTTCCATCAAACAGACTGACCCATGATTTGGACGTGCTGGTGTTGGACTGGGATGGGCAAAGTTAACAATCACACAACGCCAGCTTACAAGTGCACTAGGTCTATTTAGAAGCAGTGGCTTTCTTCATGAGGTGGTTGTGGAGCACAGTCATAACGCACAGAATTTACAGCAACAGGATGGCAGTGCCATGGAATGAAATATTAAACAAGTTTTGATTAAGTCTTTCATCTTTTAGAATGATTCCCATCACTTCCAAACACAGAGGGTCCTTGATTATCGAAATAACAATTATCCAAATATCGGAATATCCAGAGGAGATCTCGAGGTCCCGATAGAAACATTACATCAAAGAGCTGTTTCAACACTGACTGTATTTTTTTTTGTTCACACTGATTAAAACAGATCTCGGCTTACTGAAATACTGCCGAGAAAAGTCATGGATATTGAGCCCAGGTACCATCTCCAAATGACTGACCTCCTACCATCTCTGACTCTCCAGACTTAGACTGGAGTTCTACATAGGGGTAGATCCTAAATCCCCCTTCCCCAGATATTCTCTCGAACATTGTCCTGCACAAAGCAGATGTGGAACTTTTCAAAATGTTGAAGGAAAAGTTGTGTATGTGGCTTTGTGTGCATATGCGCGTACGCTGTTTGGAGAGTTACCCACCAGCGGCAGTAGCTGTCTTACTGTTGGTGTCCGCTCTAGCTGCCCTGGAGGGGGAGGAGATGATGGGGGCAGGGGCACACAAGGGGGCGGAGCAGCTGGGGGTATGGGCGCGAATGGTGTGTGCGGCGGGCGGGGCGTGTGAAGCCATCCTTGTGTGAACCCACAGGAAATGGGTGAGATCCGAAACAAAAATTTCACGTCGGAACTTACTGTGGAAAACACACTGGGGAAGCAGGGAAATAAACAGTGGTGTATTCAAAAGAGTCCACATTGGAGAACAGGAGGTGCTGAAGGTTTTAAAATGCATTAAAATTAGACAACTCTCTGGGAACTAATCAAGTACATCCCAGGACATTGGGCTAGGTTAGGGAAGAAACTTACCAAGGAGATGGATGCAGGCAGAGCAGTAGACGTTGTCTATCCTAACTTCAGCAAGGCCTTCGACAGGGTTTAGCGTGGTGCACTGGTTAGTAAGGTTAGATCACATGGGACCAGGGAGAGCAAGACAAACAAACACAAAATGAGCTTGACAGTAGGAGACAGAGGGTAGTGGGAGAGGGTTGTTGTGCAGACTGGGTGCCTCTGACCAGCGGTGTGCCATAAGGATCGGTGCAGGGTCCACGCATGTGTATTATTGACATAATCGAGAATATACGAATTAGTGTTTGTAGGTTTGTGGAAAGTAAAATACATGTTATAGTTGGCAGTGAATACAGTTATCAAAGGTGATCTTAATCAACTTAGCCAAGAAATGAAAGATGGGAGTTGAATTCAGGTGTTGGGTTTTGTTAAGATAAACTAGGGAGGACTAACATAGTTAATAGTTGGGCTCTGGATAGTGTTGTCGAACAGAGATACACCAAGGGGTGCTGTTGCATTGTTCCTTGGACGTGACATCGCAGGTGGACAGGGCGGGGAAAGTGAATTAGGCAGACTAGCCCTCATGGGTCAGAGCATTTAGTAAATGGGTTGGTGCATCATGATACGGCTGTACAAGACATTGCTGGGTCTCCAGTTGGAGTACTGGGTAGAATTCTGATCCTCCTGCTTTAGGAAGCTTTTTCCGAAACTGCAAATGGAACAAAGATTGACGAAGATGTTACTGATACTGGAGGATGTGACAGAAACAGAGAGGCTGGATAAGCTGGAAAGCAACATGGGGGGGAATGAGATAGAGTTAGCAGATAAGATTTATGAGAATCCAAAGAGATTCTCCAGCACACAAGTGCAAAAAGGCTACTAGAGTGACAATAGAGCCTCAAAGATCAATAAGGCCATCCATGCCTGGAATCATAGGAAATGGGCGTGAGCCGAAATGAATATTTCACGTCAGAATGTACTGTGGACAAAGTCTAGGAAACAAAAGGAAAGAAATAGTGATGTCTTGAAAAGAGTCCCCATTACAGAAGAGGTGATGCTCGAGGTCTTAGAACACAAAGGTAGAGAAAGCCCTAGGTCCTGAACAAGTGTATCCCAGAACATTGTGGCAATGTCGCAGTGGGGACCGTGGCAGAGATATTTGTATCATTATCTTTCTATTTCCATTGGGTGTAGGTGGCTGAGGAGTGACCTTATAAAGGTTTATAAAAACATGAGAGGTATACGTAGGGTGGATAGTGAAGTTCTCTACCCCAGGGTAGGAGAATCCATAACTAGAGGGCAGAAATATGAGGTGCGAGAGGAAATACGTAAAAGCGACCAGAGGAGCACATTTCCACACAGAGAATGGTGCACATATTGAATGAGCTGCGCTGAAGTGGTAGAGAAAAGTAAAATTTCATCATGGAAAAGACCTTTGGGCAGGTACATGGAGATGAGAAGGTTTGACGGGATATGGGCCAAACGCAGGCAAATGCGACTCGTTTAGGAATTGTGGTCAGCATGGACTATTTGGATCAAAAGTACCGTTTCTGTTTTGCATGGCTCTTTCTCCAGTTATTGGAGGAGGAGACTACTGAGACAAGGCATGTTGTAGGCACTGAAGCAAGTTACAGCAATAGCTATGGTAGTCTGGAATGCAGTATATTTCAAATATGTGGAGGGACGATTGGGACGGAAGGAGTTTACGGGGACAGGAACTGTTATAGGAGTTAAAAAAATATTGAAGTCACTGGTCCACGAGACATGGTATAAGTACAGTGTTGGAGGGGGAACACAGAACAGAAAGATCCCACACACTCATTGGAAGCCTGCTTTCCCCTCTGTTATACTGATGTTCACTAAGACTCACAAGCCTGGATTGATAACTGTGACACTCTCGACGCTGTCTCGATGCAACAAACTTACAGTCGGGGTGGTGATTGAGTCTGTGTACTGTGTACTGTGCTCCCCCTCCAGCACTGTATCTGTGTCATGTCTTGTTAGCCGATGTTTGGAGCCCTCTCATTGCTCTCTGCTCTGTGCAGTGTAAGTGATCTTACCACACTGCAAGATTTATTGAAGACTGCACATCTCCCTGCCCTTTGGCTTTCTGGCTGACCAACCATCTTCAATGGACGAGGCACCCAGCAGTTGGGAAGTCTATTGAGTCAGGAACTTCCTGAGTACCCACAGGAGACAGAGAAATAAACAAAATGGGAAACTAGACTGATGAGGTGAAGGTTATGCATGCCGAATGGTCCTGACTATCACAGAGATCTGGGAAATTCAAGTGTCCATCCCTGACCTGTGCCGCCTCGGCTGTCTGGAGGAGAGAATTATGCTGTCTCAGCATCTGGATTAGCTGCAAGAGTGAGAGACGTTAACACAGGCAGCAATTAGACCCTCACAGTGAGGGATACCACATGGAGAGATACCGAGTGATATCATCAGAGTGCAGGAAGGTAACAGGATCAAACAATCATGAAGGAAAAACAGGTTTAGCTTCATGATGCACTGGTATCAGTGCTCAGGGATGAGCACCCTGTGAGCAGACGAAGTGATGGCCTAATGGTATTATTGCTAGAGCAGTATCCAAAACCTCAGCTAATGTTCAGGAAAGGCAGGTTTGAACCCCACCAGCTGAAATGGTGATTTCGAAATAAATAATTTTGAAAATAGTAATTGACAAACCACAAATACCATTACTGATGTTCATTAGATCCAAACACTTCTCCTTTCGAGATGGACATCTGCCCATCCTGACGTGGTCTGCACGACATCCCCACAGCAAAGTGTTTGCCTCTCAATGACCCTCTGAAATGGCCGAGCAAGTTACTCAGCTCAAGGGCAGCTAGGGCTGGGCAAGAAAGGCTGTCAGCCAGAGACACCCATATCCCATACCTGATTTACAACAATAATCCATTCGGATGGTCTCACTGGAACACTGCTGGGACTAGTGTCCTGGCCAGTTATGTCAGTAGGATTATAGACAGGGCTTTAAACTGACAGAGAGGATGCAGGGACAGGGTTCAGGTGAAAGGAGCTTTACAAATCCAAATAGAAAAAGTGACGCATTGGAACAGCATGGGGATGTGGCTGAAGACAAGCAGAAAGGAACAGGATGGAACAAAGTTTAACTACATCCGTACATCAGTGAATAGATTTGTGACAGGAGATCTTGGGAAAGAGTAAATGATTTGTTTTATTTGAATGGACAAATTGTCTGTGATAAGTTAGACTGATTTGTGACACAGAGAGTTAGACACCAGGGAGACGTGGTTATAGGGCGAACAAAAGTTGTAACATAAATATTCAATCATTCACAAGCTTGTGGAAACTCAGTCAAAATGGGTAACGCTAACAACAATGGTAAAAAAGACAGTACAGCGAAAGCATTTGGTCTCAGATCATGAAGTAGAGTCAGGCTGCATGTAATTCTGGCTGCTACTTGCCAAGGACACAAGCAGAACAGTTTTAGCCACTGAACAGCATTTCATTGCTCATCACTTCTTTAAACAGGAACTCATTGGAATTTTTAATAAAGGCATTGTGATAATTTAGTGCAACTTCAATATTCACATAATCCTGATAAGCACACTGACAAGAGTGATATTCGAAGAGGAGATAGTAGAATTTTTTTCAGTGTTCCTTTGAATAACACATTGTGCAACTGGCTAGAGACGCAATTATGTCAGATCGACAGTTGTGTCATGAAACTTAGTGAATGAGTAATGACACCTGGGAGAGGTGCAGTTTGAAGAAATATAAAGTTTTAAAATGAATCACAAATAGGACAAGCTACAACTAGAAGAAAAAACATCCAATGACATGAGTTTGAGAGGAGAACTGACCAAGGTAAACAGGCTAAACAGACTGAAACACGTGCCTGTAAATGAACAGTGGAAAACATTTGACGGAACAGTGTAAAACACTCAACAAAAGGACATCCGATTGAAACAGAAAATCCTCAGCAAGAAATTCCCACCAGTCCCTCACTTAGGACAAAATGGATCATATTAGATGATGAGGCTTAAAAGACCACCACAAAGTACTAAAAATCCTCAAATGAGAGAGGGTTTAACCATTAAGTGTTAACGATATTGCAAAGGGTCTGCTTGCAGGGGGAGGGCATTGGGAAGGGGAATCATTGTCAGGAGTTAATGACACGATATGAACAGGGAGAGTTGAAGGTGCTGGAGGTGGTGAGAGTGTTACCGAGAGTGGTCAGGGCCTGAACGGTGTCTCAAAGCCAGTACAAATTGCTGCAATAGAGGTGTTTGCAGAGGTAGGGAGGGACATATGTATTTTTATTTATTCATTCATGGGATGTGGGTGACACTGATTGGACCAGCATTATTTGACCCACAGCTAATTGTCCAGATGGCAGTTAAGAGGCAGCCATATTGCTGTGGACTGGATACACATGTCATCCAGACCAGGTTAGAATGTCAGATGTCCTTCCCTCAAGGTGGTAAGTGAACGAGATGAGTTCTTCAGACTGATCTACACAGCTTTTATAGTGGCCGCACCAATGTCTTGTACGGGCACAACATGACATCCCAACTCCTACTCTCAATGCTCTGCCCAGTCAAGGTAACCACCCCAAAGGCCTGCTTCATCAACCTGTCTACCTGTGACACTACTTTCAAAGAACTGCGTACCTGCATCCCTGGGTCGCTGACTGACAACAATACCCAGGGCCCGAACATTAACTGTACAAGTCCCACCCTGGATTGTTTCACCAAAATGGAACACCTCACAGATATATAAGTAAACACCATCTGCTATTCTTCAGTCCACTATCCCAGCAGTACTGTTCATCCTGTTGAACCACAGATAACCTCCTTCACTGTCCACTTTACCACCAAATTCAGTATCACCCAAAAAACTTACCAGGAAACCAATATCCAATCCAAACCATTGATCCAAATGACAACAACTCTGGAGCCACTCCACCGCTGGTCACATGCCTCCAGTCAGAAAAACAACATGTCTGCCACCACGTTCTGCCTCCCACCAGCAAACCAAATTTGTCTGCAGTCGACTAGCACCTCCTGAATCCCATATCCTTTTACATTGATCTGAGCTTATTACTCAGTTTACCATACAAAACGTAGAACACAGAACGTTAGAGCACAAGACCCCTAAGCCATGATGCCATGCCAACTTTTAATCCACTGTCAGATCAAAGAAACCTGCATACCCTTCATTTTACTGCCATCCATGTGTCAATCCAAGATTGTATTAATTCCCGAATTCATCTCTCTCTCCTTCCACTGCTGGCAGTGCATTCCACCCACCTAACAGCCTTTGTGTAAAGAACCTCTCTCTCCTTAACCACCCACCAATCATCTTAAAATTATGCCTGCTCATAGTAGCCATTTTTTGCAATAGTATGAAGAAGTGTCACACTATTCACTCTCTCTGTGCCTCACAGCATGTTGTTTACCTCTACCAAGTCACCCCTCAACCTTCTTCACTCCCATGAGAAAAGCCTTACCTCCCTCAAACTTTCTTCATAAGACATACCCTCCACAACAGGCAGCATCCTGGTAAATCTCCAATTTATCCTCCCTAAAGCTTCCATTGTCTTCCTGCAATGAGGGGACCAGAACTGAACATATTATCCCAAATTGGGTGTAACCAGGGCTCTATAGATCTGCACATAACCTCATAGCTTTAAAACTCAATCCCCCAGCTAATGAAAGCCAACACAACATATTCCTTCTTAACAACCCCATATGCTTGGGTGGCAATTATGAGGGATTGATAGACGTGGAACCCAAGATCCCTCTGTTCCACAACACTGCCAAATAATCTGCATTTAACTCATTCAAGTTTGACCTTCCACAACGCATGATTTCACACTTTTCCAGATTGATCTCCATCTGCCACTTCTCAGCCCAGCTCTGCACCCTGTCAATATCTTGCTGCAACCAACAACATCCATCCACACTATCCACCACTCCACCAACCTCCAGGTCATCGACAAAATTACTAACACACTCTTCCACATCCACATTCACATCCAAGTCATTTATTTTAAAAAATCACAAAGAGCAGGAGGTTCTGGAATCGATCCCTGCAGAAAACCACTGGTCACTGAGCTCCATGCTGAATGCTTCCTATCTATCATCACCCTCTGCCTTCTATGAGCCAGGAATTCTGTATCCAGACAGAGAGGTTTCCCTGTATCCCATGCCTCTGTACTTTCTGAATGAGCCATTAATGTGTTTTATCACATTCTCAAAGGATTTAATAAGATTTATGAGGCATTTTCTGGCCCTACCAAAGCCATGTTGACTGTCTCTTATCAAACTATGATTTTCCAAGGACACATAAATCCTGTCTCTCACAGTCCTCTCCAATAATCTGCACACCACAGACATAAGGACATGAGATCTGTAATTACCAGGATTATTCCCATTCCCTTTCTTGAACATGGGAATAACATTTGCCACCCTCCACTCATCTGCTCCGACTCCAGTGGACAGTGATGGTGCAAAGGTCATCGCCAAAGCCGCAGCAATCCCTTTCCTCAATTCGTGCAGTAACTTTGGGTATATCCCGTCCTGTCCAACAGGCTTGCCTATCCTTATGTTTACAAAATATTCAGCACATCTTCCTTCTTAACATCAGCCTTTTCACATATATCAGTCCTTTTTATGCTGTCCTCACAAATGACAAGGCCCCTCTCAGTAGTGAATCCTGATGCACAATATGCATTAAGGAAATTCCCTACCTACTGTGACTCCAGGCACAAGTTCTCTCCACTAACCCTGGCCGGACCAACCCTACTCTGGCCATCCTCTTGTTCCTCACATAAGTGGAGATTGCCTTACGGGTTTTCCTTAATCATTCCCAACAATACTTTCTCATGCCCCCTTCTAGTTGCCCTAAGTACTTTCCACGTTTCCTTCCTGGTACCTTCAGTGAATCCCGACAGTGTGGAAACAGGCCATTTGGCCCAACATCTCCATACCAACCCTCCAAACAGTATCCAACCCAGCCCCATTCCCCCACCCTATTACTCTCCATTTGCCCTGACTAATGCGCCAAACCTACCCATCCCTGAACACTATGGGTAATTTAGCATGGCTAAGTAACCTAATCTGCACATCTTTGGGCTGTTTGGGGAAACTGGAGCACCTGGAGGAAACCCACGCAGACACGAGGAGAATGTGCAAACTCCCCACAGTCGCCTGTAACCGACAGGCTGGAATCGAAATGGAGTCCTTAATGCTATGAGGTAGCAGTGCTAACCACTGAGACACCGTGCCATCCAATGTAACTCTCTGGAGCCCTGTCTGATGCTTGCTTCCTCAACCTTACGTAAACTTCCTCCTTCCTCTTGACTAGATGCTAAAGTCCATGTGGACAACGTTGACTGCTCTAGCTTCATCTATCTCTTGGCCACCTCCTCGAAGAGTCAATCCGGTTTGTGCAACATGGTTTTCCACTCACAAAGCCATGCTGACTATCTCTAATCAGCCCTTGCCTTTCTTAATATAAGGAGCTCCTTTGTCTCAGAATCTCCTCCAACAACTTCCCCATCACTGGGCTCACGGGGCTGTAATTTCCTGGCTTTTCCCTGCAGTCCTTAAGCGATGGAACAGCATTAGCCGCCCTCCAGTTTTCCGACATATCACTGTGTCTGTTGATAATATAAATATATCTGTTAGAGACACTGCAATCTCTTCCCTCGCTTTCCACAATATACTAGGATCGACCTAATGAGCTACTGAAGACTGATCTACTTTATTTGTTTTAATATTCCAGCACTTTCTCTTCTCTGTTGAGGATTCTTTCCAAGACATCATTATTTATTTCCAAGTTCCCCAGCTTCCGTGTCTTTCACCACAGTAAATACTGACAAGATTATTTTGTCTAATATCTCACCCATCTCCACTGGTTCCACACATGGGTGACCTTATTGATCTTTAAGGGGCCCTATTCTCTACCAAGTTACTCTTTAGCCCTGATTAAAACTTGTTTAAAGGGTTTTGATAATTGAAATACACCATATCCCCTATACCACTACACCCCTCCTGCAAACTTACAATTCTGCCATTTATATTCACACCAATAAATTAAATCCAACAGGCTCAAAAACAAATTCTCTTTTATCAAATGTGTTTCTAAGTGGCCAGTTAGTGTATATTGACATACCCTTTCTAACAATTTCAGTTTGCTCCCGACTTATTGTTTGGCTAACACTATTTGGTTTCAGACTGACAGCAGGAAGGGTTGTCGGAGTTGTTGTTTATCAATCTGAAAAAGGTAACTCAAAGGGTCAGCAGGTAATAGAGAAACCAAATCAAATGCTGGCATTTATTACAGAGGGAATGGAGTCTAAAAATAGGCAGGTCTAGCTAAAACTATGCAAGGTACAAATCAGACCACACCTCGAATATTATGAACAGTGTGAGTGCCCGAAGGAAAGATATTGTTGCATTGGAGGCAGGTCAGAGAAGGTTCACTCGGCTGATCCTGGGAATGCAGGGATTTTCTAATGAGAAGAGGTGGAGTAGGTTGAGGTTGAACGCATTGAAGTTTAGATAATGAGAGAGAAATGAATGAAACATCCAAGATTCTGAGGGGGTCTGATCCGTCAGATGCTGGGAAGTTACAAAATAGAACAGTACAGCATAGCAACAGGCCCTTCGGCCCACCACATCTATGCTGTCCAACGTACTGTTCTAACTCATACCATCTGCCTGCACATGGTCCATATCCCTCTATTCTCTGCCTGTTCATGTTTCTGCTAAATCCCACTTCAAAACGTTACTCACATTTCTGCTTCTACCTCCTCCCTCGGTAACATCCACTATGCAAAAGGAAACTTGCCTCACACATCTGGTTTAAACTTCCTCTTTCTCACCTTAAACCTATGTGCTCTAGTATTTGAAACTTACACATTGGAAAAGAGATTCTGACTGTCTACATTATCTATCCCTGTTCCAAATGTTTTATTTCTGTATCTGGTCACCTGTCAGCCTCTGATACACTCGCAAAACAATCCAACTTTGTTTAACTTCCTCTTACACCAACACACCCTTAAAAACCCTAACACAGGCAACGTGCTGATAAGCCCGTTTTGCACCCTCTCCAAAGCCTCCCCATCCTTCCAATTGTGTGGAGATGAGACCTGCACACAGTACTCCAAATGTGGCCAAAAAATGTTTTATAGAATCACCGTATCAGATGCAAACCACTATACCCAACATTGTGACTGATGAAGGCTAGTACTCCATTTGCTTTCTATCCCATCTGAAACACTTCTGCTGCCATTTTCTGGGAGTTACTGTCTTGCACCAAGATCCTTCTCTATATCAATATCCCTCAGTATGCTAACATTCCTCTTGAATTGGACATCATCTCACACTTGTCCAGATTAAACTCAATTTGCCATTTCTGTCTATCTCTCTAACTGTTCTGTAACCTCCTGCAGATGTTAATCAATGAGCGAAACAAGGGTTTTGTGGAAAAGGAAAGTAGAGTTGAACAGTATCAGATCAGCCATGATCTGATTGAAGGACAGAGCATACTCAATGGGCCAAATGGCTTCATTCCCCTCCAACATGTCATGGTCTGAGCACAGACTCAATATATCCTGCATAATATTATGGGACTATGCTCACAGAACTGCTTTAAAATGGGATTATTGGATATTTATTAGTACACAGCATTTGATCTACAAATATGATATGATGTTATAGAAAACCATCTCACTTACAATCCAGGATTCCATCCGTTCCAGCACTGATAGTCAGTGCCGTATCAGTTGGCATGGAGACCACTGTCACACACAGTTACTGGACTGCCCTTGCCATAAGTACATTCAGTGTCCTGACTGTAACCATATTGACATTCCCATCACTGGTTGGTGCCTACAAAAGAATTCTTGCTAACGGTTGCTGCTGTTTGTTTATTCGCAGCTCCACTTTTCATATTCAGATCCACATGACTGTCTCATTAATGCATTAAACTCATCATTCCTTGACAACTTGTTGGCTTTTTGCCTAGTCTGCCTCATGGGACTAGATTGGGTTGGGATATCTGCTCAGCATGAATGGGTTGGACCGAAGGGTCGGTTTCCATGTTGTAAATCTCTCTGACTCTAATGACTCTATCCCAACAACCTTTCAGTATTCACTTCCCAGCGATGGTCATTCTGCAGCTAAATCTCCGAAATGACAGTTCCATCATATCTGTTCCCTGTCATTCCATCTGCCTTATGGCGAATACAGGGAGTCATTCCTCAGTAGTGCGGGGTTGAACAGATGGGTAGAGGTTACAGAGATAGGGAGGCTTACAGGACTCGAGGATGTTAGAGTTAAACAGAGTTACATCTGGTCAAGAATGTGAGTGGGACAAAGGGGTTTGGTGCTTGGAGGAATTTACAGAGATAGAGGGAGCTGGATTAGATTCTGGAGATAGGGACAGGGATGGAGAAAGGAAGAGGTAGGCAGTCTGAGAGGCACAGACAGGGAGCTGTTTCATCTCGGAGAGTAATGTGTATGCTAAGAGATATGGAAGGTTGTTGTGACTGAAGACGTTTACAGATATAAGAAGGCTTCTAGGCTCTGGAGGCTACAGAGATAGAAAGGCCATGGAGAATGCCAGGTTACTGGGTTGGAGACAGTTACACAAATGGGGAGGGTTGCACAAACTGAAAGAGGTTCCTGTGGTCGGGAGGGGTATGGTGTCAGGAATGAGAGTGAAATTTAAAAAGATAAAGATCAAAGAATTGGAGAAGGTTAAGGAGATTATAATTTTTCACAGCTAAGGAAGGGTTGTAGGAACTGGAGAAAATTACACAGGTAGGGACGGATGGAGAGGTTAAAGGCAAATACATTGACATGGAGGAAGGCTTTGGTGGGAGGAGCTTACAGGGATAGACAGGGCTGTCAGGGTTTACAGGGATGAAGGAATTTAGTATCTACTGGAGAAGGTTAGGGATTAGGGTGTTTGGGATTGGAGCACCTGACAGAGACAGAGACAGAGAGAATGGTATGGAGATTGCAAACAGAGGAAGGATTATCGGGACTAGAGAATATTACAGAGATCACGAACACAGCATAAGCCAGGATTGATGCCTGCGATCCCCTGTGCTGTCGCATTGAGGACCAGTACAGCAGAGGTGAAAGCAGGACCCTCACAAGATGGTGGGAACGAAGCCTGGACTGTTGCTGTTCCTTACCCAGCTCTGTATCTATGTCCTGTCTTCCAGGTCTGAATATAGAAGTCTACAACCTCCACCCTGTGCTGTTTACTGTGAGTGATCCTACCGGCTGCAGGACTTACTGAAGGCTCCAGATATCCCTCTCCATCTCTCTCTGGCTGACCAACCAGCTTCAATAAGATGATGGATGAGACAGGAATTAGGAACATTCTGAGAACTGCATGAGACAGAAATAGACAGAATGGGAAATTAGACTGATGCAATGAGGATAACTCATGCAGAGTGGCACTGAGTACAGCAGAGGTCTCGAAATTCCCATCCCTTGCCTGTGCTGCTGCGTCTCTCTGGAGTGGACAATTCTGTTGACTCAGGATCTCAGACCATCTGTAAGAGGGAGAAACGCTGACAGAGGCAGCAAATCGACTGACACAGCGAGAGATACCACATGGAGAGATAATGAGTGATATCACATTATTAGACACTGCATTAACAGGGAATTGTTTGAATTTGTAAAAAAGGCACTGGGATAATTGTGAGGGGATTCAACCTTCGTATCTTATCATCTCTTTGGCGGTGGGTCACAGATGAGGCTGACTCTCTCCCACTCTCAGTGGGGGAGGGGGTGCGGGAGGGCGGGGGGATGGGGTTGGGGGTCTACGGCTGGCTGTACAGACCGATGTTGCCTTTCACAGATTCTGTTACATTTGGCGCAGAAGGTGGCCATGAGAAGGGGATGGGTGGGGCATTGGTGTGACAGCACGCTCCTTGTGATTTTTTCTCCTGGATTCCCATTTTCCCCACACCAAATCTCGAAGTGTTCAACACCTTCCCAATGCTCCTTCCCCACTTCGGACGGTCTTGGCCCAGGACTTAGCGGATTTGATTAAGCGATGAAAACAAATGATCAATTCTGAAGAAGCCAACATTTAGAAATGTGGACACATTTGTTAAAGAGATCACTAGGGAGTCTCCGAGCAGGGGAAGTGCAGTAGGAAGAGGAAACATTGTCAGCGTTTAATCAGATGATCAGAACAGGGAGAATAGAAGGTGCTGGAGGTGGTGAGGGTGTTACAGAGAGGGGCAAAGGCCTGAACAATGTTACAAAACCAGAATTGCTGCAGCTAGAGCTGTTTGTAAAGGTATGGATGGACATCTGTATTTTCATTGATTCATTCATGGCCTGAGGATGTCACCGGATGGACCAGCATACATTCCCCCACTGCTCATTGCCCAGAAACAGCTCAGAGTCACCCATATTGCTGTGGGACTGGAGTTACATGTGAGCCAGACCAGGCAAGAATGCCAGATGTCCCTCCCTAAAGGACATACGTGAACCAGTTGATTTTTTCCAAATAATCAACAATGCTTATACGGTGGCCTCACTAATATCCTGTACAGATACACCATGGCATCCCAACTCCTACTCTCAATGCTCTGCCCAATGAAGGGTAACCATCTCAAACGCCTGCTTCACCAGCCTGTCTACCCGTGACACTACTTTTAAAAGTCTGTGTACCTGCGTCCCTGGGTCACTGACAACAGTACAGGGCCCGAACATTAATTGTACAAGTCCAGCCTGGTCTACTTTACCACAATACAACATCTTGCATTTCTCCACCTGTTATTCCTAACCTCACTGGTCCAGCAGTACAGTTGATTCCATTGTACTCTTCGATAACCCTCTTCACTGTCCACATTATCACCAATTTCAGTCTCACTCACAAACTTCCTAACCATGGCTCCTGTAGTATCATCCAAACTGTTTATATAAATGAAGCAGAACAGTGACCCAGCACCAAACCCCTGGCAAACCGTTGGTCACAGGCCTGCAGTTTGAGCAGCAACCCTCTATGAACATGCTCTGTCTCCTACCGTCAATCCTGTTTTGTATCTAGTTAGTGAGCGCTCCCTGGTTATGTGTGATCTAAACTTACGATCCAGTCTGTTATGCAGAACCTTGTCAAAGGCCTTGATAAAGTTCACGTGGACATCGTGTACTGCTCTGCTTTGACCTCTCACTTGTCTAACTCCACACTCACATTTGAGGCATGATTTCCCATGCACAAAGCCATGCTGATGATCATTAATCTGTCCTTACCTTTCCAAATGTACGATGATCGTTTCCCTCAGAATCTCCTCCAACAACTTCCCACCTCTACCATCAGTCTCACTGGTCTATAATGGCTGTTGATGATGCAAATATCTCTGGGAAGGTCCCTGCAATTTTCTCCCGAGCTTCAAAACAAGGCGCTGGGATACATCTGATCATGTCCCAAGGTTTTATCTAACTTATTGCAATTTAAGACATCCAGCACCTCCTGTTCTCCAATGTGAACTCTTTTCAAGACATCCCGATGTATTTTCCTACGTTCCCGAGCTTCCACGTCTTTCTCCGTCGTAAATCCGAACACTAAATATTTGTTCAGTATCTCCCCCATCAGCAGTGATTCCACACAGACAGCCTCATTGACCTTTCAGGGGCCCTATTCTCTCACGAGCTAATTTTTAGCACTTGTTGAAACTTGTCAAAATGCTACTGAAATTTCAAATATCCCTCGACTGCAACGAGCCTCCCCCACCCTTATCTATTCTGCCATTTATTGTCACACCAAAATATAGAATCAAACTGATTTAAAAATATTCCCCTTTTATAAAATCATACATATCCCATTGTTTCTAAGTATCTAGTTATCATTCATTGTCATATTCTTTCAAACACATTCCAGCACGTTCCCGACTTACTGTCAGGCTAACACCGTTTGGTTTCAGACTGACTTCACAAAGGGTTTTGGGAATCCTTGTGAATTAATCTGAAACAGGTAGCTTACAGGATCAGCAGGTAATAGAGAAGGCAAATCAAATGTTGCCAGTTATTACAAAGAAAATGGAGTCTAAAAATAGGGAGGTCTTGCCAAAACGATGCAAGGTACAAGTCAGACTACACCTAGATTATAATGCATAGCATGTGTGCCCCAAGGAAAGACATTCTTGTGTTGAAGGCAGACCAGGGAAGGTTCACTCGGCTGATCCTGGAGATGGCGGGATTTTCCAATGAGAAGAGGTGGAGTAGATTGACCTTGAACCTATTGGGGTTTTGAAGAATGGGAGAGAAATTGAATGAAACATCCAGGATTCGGAGGGGCTTTGACAGGTTAGATGTCGTTAAGTTAGAAAATCGAACAGTACAGCACAGTAATAGGCCCTTCGGCCCACCATGGCTGTGCTGACCATGATGCTATTCTAAACTAATCCCATCTGCCTGCACATGGACGATATCCCTCTATTCTCTGTCTGTTCATGTTTCTGTCTAAATGCCCTTCAAATGTTTGCACTTGTTGCCACCTCTCCCACCACCTGAGCAGCTTCTACCCTCTCGGTAAAGACAACTGGCCTCATTCATCTCACTTAAAACTTCTCACTCTCACCTTAAACTGAGGAACCCCAGTATTTGATATTTCTACATTGGAAGGAGGATTCCAACTATCCACATTATTCCTGCCTCTCCGAATGCTATATACCTGTACCAGGTCTCCCCTCAGTCTCCGATACTCACGTAAAACAATCCAACTGCATCCAACCTCCTTACCGTAAACACATTCTCATCCAGGCAACATTCTGCGAACCCTCTGTTACACCCTCCCCAAAACCTCCACATCCTTCCTGTGGTGTGTCGATGAGAACGACACCCAACCTTCCAAACATGGTCAAATGAAGTTTCATTCAGTCACAACATCTGTACTCAATACTGTGCCCAATAAAGGTAAGCATACCATACTCCCCGTCAACCACCACATCCTGTTGTGTTGTTATTTTTAGAGAGCTTTGGATTTGCTTCCAATGTTTCACTGTTTATCAATGTTTCCATCTGGTCAATTAGTGTACTTCTCTCTTCCATTTGACTTCATAAATGCATCACTTCACACTTGTCCCGATGAAATTCGATTTGCGATTTCTCTGCACAGCGTTCCAGCCAATCTACATACTGCTGCAACCTTTAACAGTCTTCCTCACTATCCACAATTAGCCTAACTATCCCTAATCATTACATGCCTTTCCAAATGTCATCTGCAAAATTACCACTCAAACTGCTGACCTTTTCATCTGAATCACAGATATAAATTACACACAGACATCACAGCACTGATCCTTGTGAAACAGCATTGGCCACAGACGTCCAATCAGGAATTGACCACTCCACATGCCTCTGCCTACTATCACCAAGAAAATATTGTATCCTACTTAACAACGAGCATGGATTGTGATTTGATCTTCCAGATCCCCCTTGCTATTTGGAAGCTGTCCATTCAAAATGACTATATTTCGATTCCCAGATTAAATTGGCTGTCTCACTAATGCACTGACTGCATCCTTTCTTCACAACAAAACGGGACCTTGTTTGGTTTTTTGCTGATACTGCCTAAATCCCTACAATTCCTCAATAATCACATTGCTGTCATGATCATTCTGCAGCCACATCTCCACAATAACAGTTCGATCATATCTGTTCCCTTCAGTTAATGCTGTCATTCCATCTGCCTTTTTGCAAATGCATGGCGCATGTCACCGAGAGAGGGCCTTTGAGGGATGGTTAGAGGTCACAGAGTGGGAGAGATGTTTGGGGGCGCGACAATGTTGCAGGGTTAAACTTAGTTACAGTTGCTACAGAATGTTCGCAGGAGAAAACATTTTATTGTTTGGAGGAAGTTAGGGAGATAAAGCGTCTTTGATTAAATTCCAGAGATAGGGATGCGTATAGGGTTATGGATCGCTACATAGAGTATGTTGATTAGGGCGTAGAAACATTCACAGGATTGCAGAATGTCATATATTTAACAACAGTTGTGGAATTTGGAGAATATCACAGTGATAGAGAGGATGGTATGGACTGGAGAATATTACAGGGAAAGGGTAGGTAGTATGGACTGGAGAATGTTGCAAGCACATGGAAGATGATATAAGCTGGAGAATGCTGCAGCAATAGAGAGGAGGATATGGACTGGAGGATGTTGTACGGACAGGGATGTAGTTGTAGACTGGATACAGTTAGAAGGAGAGATGAATTTTTGCACTGGAAGGTATGTCAGAGAAGGTGAGTGGTGTGCATGCTGAAAGATACGACAGGGATAGGGAAGCTTGTAGAGACTGGAGGAGAGAGTGATAGAGAGTCTTGTGAGAGACCAGATTCACTTATGAGCATAGGATGTGCTACAGTGAGCAGAGCCTTTTGCAGATATAAATGAGGATACAATGGCCACAAAGCAGTCGCACCTATACATAGGTATATAGGAACTGAAGGAATTGAAGAGATTACACAGGCTAGGAGTGTTGTATGCAGTGGAGGAGATTAACCTGATAGGGAAGCTTTTAGAGACTCAACAATGTTCGGAAATAATGGGAGTTGCAATGGTGAGAGCAGCTTTCAACAATTCGGAGGATATAGACCTGAAGGAGCTTTGACAGATAGCGATGGTACAATAAAGGGAATTGTAGTGGCTTCCCTTTCATAAGCAATCCATAAGCACTTAAAATAGCCTGTTTGACATATGCATTATCTCTCGACCATTCATCAGACAGCGCTGCAAATACCTCACTGGCTCCGCCTACCAGCTTAGACTGAACTAGCATTACCCAGAAGACCTCGGGCCACTCGACCTGTCTATGAAATCTTTCAAATGAAATCCAGAGTTCCTTGACAGTAGAGTCACAGGTAGTTAGGATAGCGAAGAAGGTGGTGGTATACATTCCTTTATTGGTCAGAGTATTGAGTACAGGAGTTGGGAGGTCATGTTGCGGCTGTACAAGACAGTGGTTCGGCCACTTTTGGAATGCTGCATGCAACTGTGTTCTACTTCCGATCGGAAGGATTTTGTGAAACTTGAAAGGGTCCAGTAAAGATTTACAATAACGTTGCCAGGGATGAGCTATAGGGAAATTTTGAACAGGTGATGGTTGTTTTTCCTGGAGAGTCGGAGGCTGAGGATGACCTCACAGAGGTTTATAAAATCAATAGGGGCATGGATAGGGTAAAGAGACAAAGTCTTTCTCCTGGGGTGTGCGAGTCCAGAGGTTTAGGGCGAGAGTAGAAAGATATAAAAGATAAAAAGGGGCAACGTTTTCACGCAGAGGATAGTACATATATGGAATGAGCTGCGAGAGGAAGTGGTGGAGGCTAGTACAACTGCAACAGTTAAAAGGCATCTGGATGGGAATATGAATAGGAAGGGTTTAGAGGGAGATGGGCCAGGTGCTAGCAGGTGGGAGTACATTGGGTTGGGATATCTGATCTGCAGGATGGGACCATGAATGAGTTGTGGAACCTGGAGGGTGTTATGATTTGAACCACAGGTAATGTTTGATTGGATCTTTCAGCCAATCTTACAGATGGTACAATTGTAACATTTAAGAAGCATTTGGATGGATATATGAATAGAAAGGATTTGGAGGGAGATAGGCCAGGTACTGGTAGGTGGAACTAGATTGGGTTGGAATATCCTCTCGGAATGGCTGGGTTGGAATGAAGGGTCTGTTTCCATGCTGTACATCGCTGTGACTGTAAGATCAGCTGAATGGTTGAATCAAAAATTACCTGTGGTTCAAATCATAATATCTTGCAGGTTCCACAAGCCATCCCC
Organism: Chiloscyllium punctatum; assembly: GCF_047496795.1. Lineage (NCBI taxonomy): Eukaryota > Metazoa > Chordata > Chondrichthyes > Orectolobiformes > Hemiscylliidae > Chiloscyllium > Chiloscyllium punctatum. The sequence continues at coordinate 41,590,839 of NC_092781.1, forward strand.
TGTCCCATCCTGCAGGTTCATTGAATCCCGGAACCTCGAACCTTCTGCAAGTCCCACGTCCCTTCCGACATTTGTACCATCCTCCAGGTTCTGCCGCCCTTCATACCTCGGAACATGGCCCAGACTCTCCAACTCCTCCTTCCTCTGCAATGTTCCTCAGAAGAGCACTGGAGGATGGTGGGGGTTACAGAGATATGGAGGGACATCAGGACGGGAGGATTTTGCAGACATTAGGCATATATGGACTTGAGGAGGTTTCACAGTTTATGAGTGTTGTAGGGACTGGAGGAACTTACAAAGGTAGGGATAGTTTTCGATTGGAGGATTCTGCAGAAAACCTTTATGTGGTTAAAGGCAGGATTCATAGCAGCGTGCAGGAACAAAGGGATCCTGTGTCCCTCAGGTTACCACCCAAGTTGACAGGCTGTTAAGAAGGCGGATGGTGTGTTGGCTTTCATTAGCAGGGAGATTGAGTTTAAGAGATGTGAGATTTTGCTGCAGCTCTACAGAATCCCAGTTAGACCACACTTCGAATATTGTGAACAGTTCTGTTCGCTTCATTGTAGGAAGGACGTGGAAGCTTTAAAGACAGTGCAGAGGAGATTGAGCAAGATGCTGCCTGGACTGGAGGGCATGACCATAGAAGGGAGGTTGTGGAAGCTAGGGCTTTTCTGATCACAGCGAAGGAGGAAGAATGGTGACATGATAGAGGTGTACAAGGGAATGAGATGGATAGAGTGGATAACCAGAGACTACTTCCCATGGCGAAATGGCTATCACAAGGGGACATACGTTTAAGGTAATTGGCGGAAGGTTTAGATTAGATGTCAGAGGGATATGGGCCAACTGCTGGCAGGTAGGACTAGATTGGGTTGGGATATCCTGTCGGCATGGAAGGGACTGGCACGTTATTTACACAGAGTGTGGTGGGTGCGTGGAATAGACTGCCAGCCATGGTAGTAGATTCAGACACTTTACAGACATCTAAGCAACTCTTGGATAGGCACATCAATGATAGTAAAATGTAAGGTATGTAGGTTCGTTTCATCTTCAGAGTAGGATAAAAGGTCAGCACAATATTGAGGGAGGAAGGGCTTGTACTGGAATGTGCTATTCCATGTTCAAAATAGCAAGGCAATGGTGGCGGCAAGAGGTTTCGGGAAGCGGGAGAGGATGCGATCTGAATGAAGTGACACAAATAGGAGGCATTGCTAAAGTTGTATGAGCTAACAGAGACAGCAATGGTCTGATCTGGAGCAGATGACCAGACTGGGAGAATTGTGGGGACTGGAGGTGCTTTCACAGGGAGGGAGGAGCATAGAGCCACAGGAGGTTACAGAAATGTGGAGAGCTGTCGGGCCGACAGGAGTTCATGGAGATGGGGAGGTTGGGAGGAATGGAGCAGTTTACAGAGATAAGGATGTTGGTAGGATGGGGTGTTTACACAGACAGGAATGTTTCAGGTGAATGGAACTGAGTACAGAGATTAAGTGGGTTGTACAGATCGGAAAATCAAATAGACATATGGAGGGTAGTCGTGACTGAAGATGTTTATATTTACAGGAAGGCTTAGGTTTTGCGGGTTATTTAGATAAAGAGGGTGTGGAATCAGAAAGATTCTTCAAGTGATAAAGACAACAATTTTGGTTGGAGACAGTTTCACAGATTAGGGAGCATTAGTGACCTCCTCCAGTTTGGTCAGAGTGGGGAGGGTTGTAGGGGAGGGGGATGTTTACACATGGAAGAGCTGGAGAAGATTGTGGAAATGAGTAGATGGATGGAGACACTGGAGGAGCTCACATTGACAGGGTGGGTGCTGGCAATGAAAAGATATCACATCGATAGTGGGTCTTGTAGGAACTGTATTGAAAGAGTCACAGACATTGTAATGATTTCTGCATATTGGGAGTATTACAGGGACTGAGAGGATTGTAGGGTCTCCACAGATTGATCGTGTCTTTAAGAATATGTAGATACGGAAATCGTAAACCCAATGCATGCAATCTTCATTTCAAGACCAGAGCCTTATTATCCCTCATCAGCCAAGGATCCCTAACCCTGCCAGCTTTTCCCTTTACCCCAATGGGGCATACTGGTCCTGGATTCTTGAGATCACACTTTGAAAAGCCTCCCATTTGCCAGTTGTTCCTTTTCCTTCAAACAGACTCACTCAATCGTTTACAATCATAACATAGAGGTGCCGGCGTCGGACTGGGGATGTACAAAGTTAAAAATCACCCGACACTCGGTTCCAGCCCAACCAGTTTATTTGAAAGCACTAGCTTTCAGAGCACTGCTTCTTCATCAGGTGGTTGTGGAGCACAATCCTAAGGTACAGAATTTATAGCAACAGGATGGCAGTGTCATGGAATATAATATCAAACAAATTTAGTTTAAGCCTTTCATCTGTTACAGTGATCACCATCCCTTCCAAAGCGAGTTGGATTATAACTGGGCGTTGTGCAATTTTAAATTCACAGCATTGACGCTGGCCAGATCCTACACAATGGCCCCAAACCTGGCCCTGTTCCAGTTTTCCTCTTCAATCTGTGGACCTGCTGATCTTTCTCCATAACTATGTTAAAACGAAGACAGTTGTGGGCACTGGACCAAAAGTGCTCTCTGAATGACACTTCAGTCACTTGCCCAGCCACGTTTTCTGAGGGGAGGTCCAGTGTTGCACCAGCCTGAGTAGAGTAGGGCCCTCTGCATATTGATTTAGGAACCTTCCATGGACACATTTGAAAAATTGCCCTCCGTCCAGGTCTTTTTATACTCTAGGTGGCCCAGTCAATACAGAGAATATTAAAATCTCCAGCCTGCACTCCTCTATTATTCCTATAGTTATCTGCAATCTCTCCACACAGCTGCTCCTCTGGTATCTGTTGGGTCTACAACAGTCTACAATACAGTCCCAACAAAGTGACTCCTCCCCCCCCCTTCTTCTTTCTAACTTCTAACCATGTGGAATTTTAAATGAATATATGTTTTAAAAATCGGAATTAACAATCCATAAATAAGTATTGATAAAAATCCAAACACTTGACCTTCAGAGAAAGACAACAGTTCACTCTCACGTGGTCTGCACGACATTCCCACAGCAAAGTGTTTGCCTCTCAATGACCCTGTGAAATGGGCGAGCCAGCTGCTTAGCTCAAGGGCAGCAAGGGATGGGCAATAAAGGCTAGTCAGCCAGAGACACCCACATCCCATACCTGATTTTTTTAAAAAATCGATTCAGATTGGACCCAACACAGTTCCAGTGGAACAATGACCTGGCCAATCACGTTGGTAGATTTATCGACAGGACTTTAAACTGACAGAGAGAATGCAGGGACAGGCTTCAGGTGAAAGGAGCTTTCCAAATCCAAAGAGAAAACGTGAAGCATCAGAGCATCGTGGGAATGTGACTGAAGACAATAGAAAGGAACAGGATGGAAGTAAGTTTAACTAAAACTGTAGATCAGCAAATCCATTTGTGACAGAAAATTGTGGAAACGAGTAAATTATGTTTTTTATTAATGGTCAAAGTCTCTGCAACAAGGTCGATGGATGTGTGACACAGGGATAAAAGAGATTTAGACACCAGAGAGATGTGGTTACAGGGCGAACAAAATTTGGACATAAATATTAAATGGATCACAACCTTGTGCAAACTCAGGCAAAATGGACGACGCTAACAATAATGGATAACAAAGTCATTACGGAGAAAGCATTTAACATCAGAATATGAAGTAGAGTCAGTATGAATGTAATTTCTGGCTACTACTTGCCAAGGACACAAGCAGCAGAACAGTTTTAGACCACCCACCGAACAGCATTTCATGGTTCGTCACTGCAATAAATAGGAATTCATTGGAATGTTTAATACAGGCATGGTGAACATTTAGTGAAATTACAATATTCGCAAAGTCTGGGACAATCACACTGACAACAGTGATACTGGAAGAGGAGTTCAGAGAATTTTTTCAGTGTTTCTTAGAATAACACATTGTGCAACTGGCGAGGGACATAACTGTCTCAGAGAGACTGTTGTGTGATAAAACATAGTGAATGAGTAATGTCACCTGGAGAGATCCTCTGGGAAATTGTGATAAAGTGCAGTTTAAAGAAATGTAAAGTTTTAAAGTGAAACACAGAAAAGACAAGCTACAACTAGAAACATAAATAGTCAATTACATGAGTTGGAGAGGAGAACTGACCAAGATAAACAGGCTAAACAGACTGAGACATGTGCCTGTAAATGAACAGTGGAAAACATTTGAAGGAACAGTGTAAAATACTCAACAAAAGGACATTCCACTGAAACAGACAAAAACTCAACAAGAAATCCCCAGCGGTCCCTCACTCAGGACAAAATGGATCATATTAGATTATGAGGCTGAGAAGATCACCACAAAGTACTTAAAATCCTGAAGTGAGAGAGAGTTTTAGAGTAAGTTTTAAAGGGATTGCAATGGGGCTGCTAGCAGGAGGAGGGCAATGGGAAGGGGAATCGTTGTCAAGGTTTATTAACACGATACGAACATGGAGAGATGAAGGTGCTGGAGGTGGTGAGAGTGTTACAGAGAGTGGTCAGAGCCTGAACGGTGTTACAAAGCGAGTACGGATTGCTGCAGAGGGAGGGGTTTGCAGAGATAGGGAGGGACATATGTATTTTTATTTGTTCATTCATGGGATGTGGGTGTCACTGCCTGGACCAGCATTCTTTGACCCCATGCTAAATGCCCAGAGATTGTTGGGGCCCTGGTGGATAAATATAATACTTTGCTGGCCACAGGTGAAGTGCTGAATGACTGGAGGATCGCTAATGTGGTTCCTTTGTTCAAGAAGGGCAGCAGGGATAGGCCAGGTAATTACAGAGCAGATAGTCTGACAGCAGGGGGAGGGAAATTATTGGAAACAATTGTGAGGATGAATCAACACTTGCAAAGGTAAGGTTCAACTCGGTTCAGTCATCACGAATTTGGCAGAGGCAGATACTGTCAGAGGAATTCAGTTCAGTTTTTTTGAAATGGTGCTTAAGTATATTGATGAGGGCAGTGCAGATGATGTGGTTTACACGGACTTGAATAAGTCCTTAAACAAGATCCAACATGGAAGGCTGATCCAAAAGGACTGGGTTCCAAGGCAAGTTGGCAAATTGGATGCAAAATTGGTGGATAGAATACTTTCACCAGTGGGTGTACCACAGGGAACTGTGCAGGAACCATTGAACATGAATAACACGGATGTGAAAGCAGAAGGTATCATTAGTCGGTTCGCAGATGACATGAAAGGTGAGGGTGTTGTTCACAGTGAGGAGGATGGTCTCCATCTGCAGTCCGATGTCGATCGGATGATAATCTAAACAGAGTTTAGTTCTGATTGAAGTGAGCTACGATAAGCGAAGTACAGACATAATGAACGGTAGGTCCTTGCGGAGTACTGAGGAATACAGGGACCTTGATGGACAAGTCCATAGATCCCTGAAGGTGTCAGCACAGGTTGACAGGGTGGGAAAGGCACCTCAACTGGGAGCGGGAGAGGGACCCATATCCTGGTGGGGTGAATTGCTAGAGCTGCTTGAGAGGATATAACATTGTCTGGCAGGGTTTTGGACCTTAAATAAATGTAAGGCCAGTAAGAATATTGAGGCTGGTATACGAGTTAAAGACAGCAATTTCAGCAGACAAGGCAGGCAAGAACATAGCAGGGAATGGGGGAAAACTGATGACTAATCTGCATTTATTTCATTGCAAGTGGCCTGACAGCTAAGGAAGATGAATGCAGGACATGGATTGGAACATGTGACTGGGATATTATAGTTATTACAGAAACACAGCTGAGGGAGGGGCAGGACTGGCAGTTCATTGTTTCAAGGTCGACATGCTACAGGAAGGGGAGGCAAGAGACGCCGTGTGGTGGTGGGTTTTGATTGCATGAATCATCACAGCAGTACTTAGAGAGGATATTCCTGTGGGATCGCCCAACGAAGCTCTGTTAGTGGAACTGAGATATAAGAATGGGTCATCACTTTGATACGATCGGACTGCTGACTCCGAATAATCTGTGGCAGACTGAGGAACAAATATGTCGGGACATCTTAAATATCAACCATAATAATAGGACTGTTATGGTACAGTTTATGAACTTTCCAAAGCTAGACTTGGACCGCCAGTGTTCAGTGTTTGCAACGGAGGAATTTGGTAATTGTGTTCCAGAAAACTCCCAATCAATATGTAAATTGCCTGAAAAGAGAAAGGGGCAAAACCTGACCTCCCCTTGGGAATTAAGGTAGGGAAATGGACTGAGATGTGAGTGGGAAAGCATTTTGCCAAAGTGACCACAGTTCTAGTCGTTTGAAAACAGCTTTGGAAAAGGACAGGCCTGGTCCACAAGTGCAAGTTATAAAATGGAGCCTGACCAATCTTGATTGTATTAGCCAGGAACTTACAAAATATGATTGGGGAAGGGAATTATTTACAGGGAAAGGGAAGCTTGGCAAGTGAGAATATTTTAAAAGTGAGATAAATTAAGTGATCAGCGCCAGCATTTTCCTGTTTGTGTGCAGGTCAATGCTGACAGCATTCGGAAACACTGGCTGTCTATTGAGGGTCTGGTCAAGGAAAAGAGGGCAAAATGTCAGGTATAGCCAGCTGGATCAAGGGAATCCCTGAGTATCACATGGGCTGTAGGAATACACTTTGAGTAGAAAACAGGAATGGAGAAAGACTAAATGAAATAGCCTCAGCAGAGAAGGAAAGGGGAATATAAAAGTGATTGTATCAGTATATTAAGAGTGCATAAGTAACTCAGGACAAAATAGTGTCCATTAAAGATCAATGAGGCCATCGATGTGTGGAACTGCAGGATATTTGCTAAGATCCTAAACAATTTTTTCACTTCAGAAATTACTGTGGAGAAAGACTGGGGAACTCGAGGACAGGAGTAATACATTAGACCACAATTGGAGTACTCTGCAATTCCAGTCTCTCTGCTACAGGAAGGATGTTGTGAAACTTGAAAGGGCTCAGAAAAGATTAACAAGATATTGCCCGGGTTGTTGCTGAATAAGCTGGGGTTACTGTCACTGGAGAATCGGAGACTGAGGGATGACCTTACAGAGGTTTATATAAACATGAGGGGCATGGAAAGGGTAAGCATTCAAGGCCTTTTCCCAGAAGTTGGGGAGCCTAAAACTAGAGGGCATAAGTTTAAGGTTAGAGGTGAATGGTTTACAGAGGGACTGAAGGGACAGCTTCTTCACACACATGGTGATGTGTACATGGAATGAGCTGAGAGAGAAAGTAATGGAGACTGATACAATGACAACATTTAAAAGGTATCTGGATGGGCATCTTAATAGTAAGGGTGTAGACGTATATGGGCCAAATGCTGGAAAAGGGAATGGATTTATTTAGATCTTCTGGTAAGCCTGTACGAGTTGGGGACAGAAGGGTCTGGTTCTATGCTGTATATCTCTATGACTTGAAAAGAGTGCATGCTATAAAAGAGGTGGTGCTGGAGATTTTAAAACTCAAAGCTATGGCAAGTCCCGTGAACCTGATTAAGTGTATCACAGGACACTGTGGGATGCTAGGGAAGAGATTGTGGAGCCCCTAGCAAAGGTATGTGTACTACTGACAGTCATGTGTGATGGGCTGGCAGGCTGGAGGGTGGCATCATGGACAGTGAAGGATGTTTTCTGAGATTACAAAGGGATCTTGATGAAGGGAGTCAATGGGCTGAAACACTAGAGATGGAATTCAATCTGAATAAATACGAGGTAATGCATTTGGTAAAACAAACAAGGGTAGAGCTTATACAATTAGTGTTCGGGCCTCGGTTAGTGTTTTAGAGCAGAGGGCCCTCCGGGTTCAGGTACATAATCCTTGAAGTTTACATCACAGGATGGATAAGACAGTGCTTGGCATGCCTGACTATTGCTCAGTCCATTGAGTGGAGGATTTGGGACGTCATGTTGAGATTGTACAGACATTTGTGAGGCCTGTTCTGCAATACTCTGTCCAGTTCTGGTCGCCCAATTAACAGGGAGGATATTATTAAGCTGCAGGGCATTCAGAAGAGACTTACCAGGATATTGCTGGGTATGGAAGGCTTGAGTTCAGAAAACTGGCTGGATAGGCTGAGTCTTCTTTCACTGGAGCCTGGAGGTTGAGACATGACGGTATAAAGGTTTATGAAACAAAATGAGGTATATAGATCAATTTAATGGTAGTTGTCTTTTCCTCAGGATGGGGGAGTCTCAAGAGGAGGGGCCACATTATTAAGGTTAGAGGAGAGAGATGTTCAAAACAAAGATATGGGGCGATTTGCTACACAGAGGGTGGTTTGAGTGTGGAATGAACTTCCTGAGGAAGGGGTTGATGTGGTTACAATGACAACATTTAAAAGATATTTGGATAAACAGGTGAATAGGAAAGGGTTGGAGTGATATGGGCCAGCAACAGGCAGCTGGGAAGAGTTTAGTTTTAGATTATGGTGGGTATCAACTGAAGGGTCAGTTTCCATGCTGTTTGGCTCTATAACAAGAATATGGTTTGATTCCATTATTGAAGAAAGGATCGGGGCTGGGTCCACTGATGGGCATCATCTACATAAACGATTTGGTTGAAAATATAGGAGTGATTGTGCGAAAGTTTGTTGATGATCAAATGAATGGTGTAATAGGCAGTAAATACGGTTATCAAAGGGGATACTGACCAACTGGGCCAGTGGGCCAAGGAATGAAAGATGGAGTTGAATTCAGCTGTTGGATTTTGTTAAGACAAACCAGGGAGGACGAATACAGTTAATAGAAGGGTTCTGGCCAGTGGTGTTGAACAGAGACAGAGAGAGAGAGAGAGAGACAGAGAGAGAGAGGGACCAGGGGGTGCAAGTTACATTGTTCCTCAGAAGTGGCATCATATGTGGACAGGGTGGGGAAAGCGACATTTGGCACATTTGCCGACATTGACCAGCACTTTGTTACATACATTGGAGATATTTGTAACATTGTCCTAAATGTTTCCCTTGGGCAGAGGAGGCCACGGGGTGACACATTATAATGGTGAATATCCAAGGGTAGGTGAGTCCAAAACTAGAGGGTATAAACAGGAGGTGAGAGAGCAAAGATTTAAAGAGGGAGCTGAGGGGGAACATTATCACACAGAGGATGGTGCATAGACGGAACAGACTGCCTCAGGCACATGGGAGGAACAAGAACAATTACAGCATGGAAAAGACATTTGGGCAGGTACATGGAGAGGAGAAGGCTTGAACAGACAAGGGCCAAAGGCAGGCAAATGAAACTCATTCAATTTAGGTAACATGGGCAGTGTTGAGGGGTTGGACCACAGGTTCTGTTTCCATGCTGTATCACTCTGGATCCAGCTAAAGAGGATTGGTGTACCAAAATAAGGCATGTTGTAGACACTGAAGCAAGTTACAGCATAGGAATGGTAGTCTGGAATGCAGTATGTCTCAAATATGTGGAGGGACTATCGGGAAGGGAGGAGGTTACAGAGACAGGGACTATTGTCGGAGTTAAAAATGACTGAAGACACTGCTGCACAAACCATGCGACAGATACAGTGTTGCAGAGTAGTGAGTCTTAGTACAGTGTTGGAGGGAGAACACAGAACAGAAAAATCCCAGGCAGCATTCCCAACCTCTCGTCGGAGGCCTGCTTGCCCCTCTGTTGTCCTGATGCTCACTAAGACAGCACAGGACTGGATTGATAACTCTGAACTCCCGATGCTGTCTCAGTGCAATATAAGTTAAAGTGGAGTTGGTGATTGAGCATGGGGTGTGTCTATACTGTGCTCCAGATCCAGCACTGTATCTATGTCATGTCTTGTTAGCGATGTTTGGAGCCCTCTCATTGCTCTGTGCACTGTGAGTGATCTTACCTCACTGCAGGATTTATTGAAGGCTCCAGATCTCCCTTCCCTTTGTCTCTCTGGCTGACCAACCATCTTCAATGAAGTGATGGATGAGACACACAGCAGTTGAGAAGTCTATTGAGTCAGCAAATTCCTGAGTACCTACAGGAGACAGAGAGATAGACAGAATGAGAAATTAGACTGATGCAATGAAGGTTACACAAGGAGAATTGAAATGAGCCCCACAGATATCTGGAAAATCCCAAACTCCATGCCTGGCCTGTGCAGCTGCGTCTCTCTGGAGTGAAGAATTCTGTTAGCTCAGGATCTAGAGTAGCTGCAAGAGTGAGACGCTGACAGAGGCAGCAATTATACCCACATTGAGGGATACCAAGGATCTGTTTCCATACTATACACCTCCACGACTCTATCACTCATCGACGTTATAGAAATAAACTGTGTGGTCGCGTCTGGAGGAGATTAAAGGTATAAAGGTTTGTAGTTACCGAAGGAAATTACCTCAATTGGGACCAGCAGAGTTTACAGAGACTGAGTGAGTTTTAGAGACAGGAAGAGTTCATAATCATCATTAGAAATGCAGAAACTAATTTATGAGAGAAGCAGGGTCACTCTGCTTTGTGCCCAGAGACAAGGAGGAGCCTAACAGCTGGAGGAAGTTACGAAGGTACAGAGCTTTTTTGTTGTCGTGACGGGATGGTTACAGAGATCATGAAGGTAGTAGGAGTTCAAAAAAGTCACAAAGACAAGGAGGTTTCTCAGGTCTGGAAAGGACTACACTGAACAGGATGGCTTAAGGAACTGAAGAGTTGTTTTTCTTCATTTAAGCAGAGATATGACAGAACCCGGGATTAAAGGCAAAAGCAGAAACTTGGAGAGTTTTACTGATATGAGGAGCTTACAGGGATAAGCAGGATTGTAACGGCTGATAGAGATAGGGGAAGTGGTATCGATGAAACAGACAATGGAGAAACTGACAGACATAGGGGGTGTTCTGTGGAATAGATGAATTTACAGACAAGATGGTGATCATGAAGCCTGAGACTTTTCTCATGTTCCTTGCCCAGCATTGTTCCTACATCATGCCCTCAGGGTCTGAATTGAAGCCCACTAACTCCTCCCTGTGCTGTTTCCTGGGAGTGATCTTACCGGCTGCAGGATTTACTGAAGGCTCCAGATCTCCCTCTCCATCTCTCTCTGGCTGACCAACTGTCTTCAATGTGATGGACGAGACAGGAATTGGGAATTCTGCTGAGTCAGGGACATCAGGAATACCTACAGGAGACAGAGAAGTAGACAGAATGGGAAATTAGACTAATGGGCAATGAAGGTGACACATGGAGAATGGCACTGTAGCCCACAGAGATCTGGAAATTCCCAGTCTCCATCCATGGCCTGTGCAGTTGCTTCCTTCTGGAGTGGAGAATGCTGTTGGCTCAGGATCTGGAGTAGCTGCAAGAACGAGAGACACGGACAGAGGCAGCAATTAGACCCACACAGTGAGGGATATCACATGTAGAGAGTCAGTGATATCAACAGAGTGCAGGAATGTATCAGGATCACACAATGGTATCATCAGAAGTGGTTCTGACCAGTGAGCACTGCTACCAGTAATCAGGGAAGAATGAGCTATTTTACTGAGATAGGCTCCTCTGGTACCAGGATTAAGCAGTGTGCTATAAACGGACACAGATGAGGAGGACGATAGGTCTGAGATTAATGGAAATTCCCAAGTCCAAAGAGAAAGGTTGAAATATTGGAACACCATGGAGATGTGAATGAAGACCAAAAGGAAGAAACAGTAAGGGACTGAGTTTAATTAAATTACGACATTGTCAAACAGATTTGTGACAGGAAATCACTGGTTAAAATAAAGTAAATGCCCATTCCGCCCCTCACAATTCCTCGTACACCACAAGTGACATCACTTCCGCCCCTCACATTATCACTGATGTCACACACTCAGTGACTTCCACGCCCCCCACTGCCGTGTTTGCCACCACTTGCGCCCCCACCAACGCCACTCATCTGCATTCTGCTGACACCACCCCAGGTCCCACCGTCACCATCCCTGTCCACAGAACCCTGAGGGGAACACCACCCCTGCTCATGACTCCATCCCCATTCACCCTAACACCACCCCCACTCCAGTTACAGGCTCCGTCGCCTCCCACAGCTCCCAGTCCTGCCGAGTTTTCACCATTCCCCTGACCTCCCCCTCACTGAGGACGAATGATCAGTCCTCAGCAAAGGCCTCACCTTTATCCCCCTCCATCCACACATCAATGAATTTAATACACGCCGTGACATCGAACACTTCTTCCACCACCTCCGCCTCAGAGCTTACTTTTACAATGAAGACTCCCGCCTATTTTCTGAGGACCCCTTTGCCGGCCTCCAACACACTGCATCCACCTGGACACCCCGCGCTGGCCTATTTCCTGTATTCGATTTCTTCATTTCCAACTTCCACCGAGACATTAACCGCCTCAACCTATCTACTCCCTCCCCCACTCCAACCTCTCACCCTCACAACGTGCAGCCCTCCACTTCCTCTGCTCCAATCCCGACCTCCCCATCAAACCAGCAGATAAAGGGGGTGCAGTCGTAGTCTGGTGCACTGACCTCTACACCGCTGAAGCCATGATGCCAACTCAAAGACACCTCCTCCTACTACCCCCTCTACCATGACCCACCACCCATCACCAAACCGTCATCTCCCAGAGCATACAGAACCTCATCACCTCAGGAGGAGATCTCCCACCCACAGCTTCCACCCTCATTGTCCGGGATCACCCACTGCCCGGTTCGACCTCCTTCCCAAGATCCACAAGCCTGACAACCCTGGCCGACCCATTGTCTCAGCATGCTCCTACCCCACTGAACTCATTTCTACCTACCTCAACATTGTCCTATCCCCCAGTCCAGGAACTACCCACATTCATTTGAGACACCACTCACATCCTCCACTCCTCCAAGACTTCTGTTTCCCTGGCCCCCAACGCCTCATCTTCACCATGGATATCCAATCCCTCGACACCGGCATCCACCATGACCAGGACCTCCAAGCCCTCCGTTTCTTCATCTCCCGACGTCCACAACAGTACTCTTCCACCGACACTCTCATTCGTTTGCCTGAACTTGTCCTCACCCTTAACAATGTTTCCTTCAAATCCTCCCACTTCCTCCAGACCAAAGGGGTAGCCATGGGCACCCGTATGGGCCCCAGCTATGCCTGTCTCTTTGTTGGCTATGTAGAACAGTCCATCTTCTGTAGTTACAATGGCACCACTCCCCACGTCTTCCTTCGCAACATTGATGACTGCATTGGCACCACCTCGTGCTCCCTCGAGGAGTTTGAGCAATTCATCAACTTCACCAACACATTCCACCCTGATCTTAAATTTACCTGGACCATCTCTGATCCCCTCCCTCCCCTTCCTGGACGTCTCAATCCCCATTAATGACAACCGACTTGACACCGACATTTTTTTACAAACCTACCGACTCCCACAGCTACCTAGATTACACATCTTCCCACCCTACCGCCTGCAAAATTCCCAATCCCTATTCCCAATTCCTCCGCCTCCACCGTACCTGCTCCCAGGAGGGCCAGTTTCACTACAGAACACATCAGATAGCCTCCTTCTTTCGAGATTGGAATTTTCTTTCCCTCGTGGTAAAAGATGCCCTCCAATGCATCTCGTCCACATCCCACCCCTCCGCCCTCAGACCCCACCCCTCCAAACGGAACAAGGACAGAACGCTCCTGGTGCTCACCTTCCACCCCACCAACCTTCGCATAAACCAAATTATCCGCCGCCATTTCCGCCACCTCCAAACGGACCCCACCACCAGGGATATATTTCCCTCCCCACCCCTCTCCACTTTCCGCAAGGACCATTCTCTCTGTGACTACCTGGTCAGTTCCATGCCCCCCAAAAACCCACCCTCCCTTCCTGGCACCTTTTCCTGCCACTGCAGGAATTTCAAAACCTGCGCCCACACGTCTCCCCTCACCACCATCCAAGGCCCCAAAGGAGCCTTCCACATCCAAACTTTTACATGCACATCCACCAATATCATTTATTGTATCCGTTGCTCCCGATGTGGTCTCCTCTACATTGGGGAGACTGGACGCCTCCTCGCAGAGCGCTTTAGGGATCATCTCCGGGACACCCGCACCAATCAATCACACCGCCCTGTAACCCAACATTTCAACTCCCCCTCCCACTCTGCCGAGGACATGCAGATCCTGGGCTTCCTCCACCGCCACTTTCTCACCACCCAACGCCTGGAGGAAGAACGCCTCACCTTCCGCCTCGGAACACTTCAACCCCAGGGCATCAATGTGGACTTCACCAGTTTCCTCATTTCCCCTTCCCCTATCTCATCCCACCTCCAGCCTTCCAGCTCAGCACCGCCCTTATGACCTGTCCTAATGGCCTATCTCCCTTCCCACCTATCCATTCCACGCTCCTCTCTGACCTATCACCCCCATCCCCACCCCCATTCACCCATTGTACTCTTTGCTACCTTCCCCCATCCCCACCCCAGTCTCATTTATCTCCCCACTGTGCAGGCTTCCAGCCTCTGTTCTCGATGAAGGGCTTTTGCCTGAAACGTCGATTTCCTGCTCCTCGGATGCTGCCTGACCTGCCCTGCTTTTCCAGCACACTCTAATCTAGACTCTGGTTTCCAGCATCTGCAGTCCCTGTTTTTACCTTATTGGAGGAGGAGACTACCGAGATAAGGCATGTTGTAGACACTGAAGCAGGTTACAGGGATAGGGCTGGTAATCTGGAATGCAGTACATTTCAAATATGTGGAGGGACTATCGGGAAGGGAGGAGGTTACAGCGATAGGATCTGTTATAGGAATTAAAAATTATTGAAGACACTGGACCACAAGACATGCCATAGATACACTGTTGCAGAATAGTGAGTTTCAATATAACAGAACTTACATTGGGTGGTGATTGAGCCTGGGGTCTGTGTGTACTGTGCTCCCCTCCAGCACTGTATCTATGTCATGTTGTGTTCACAGATGTTTGGAGCCCTCTCATTGTTCTTTGCTCTGTGCACTGTGGGTGACCTTACTTCACTACAGGATTTATTGAAGGCTCCAGATCTCCTTTCCCTTTGTCTCTCTTTAGGAGACCAACTGCGTTCAATGAGGTGGTGGACGATCCACCCAGCAGCTGGGAAGGCTATTGAGTCAGGAGTTTCCTGAGTACCTAAAGGAGACAGAGAAATAGACAGAATGGGAAATTAAACAGATGCAGTGAGGGTTACACATGGAGAATGGCACTGAGTTCCACAGAGATCTGGAAAATGGAGCGATATTAAGTAATAGTCCCAGATTGCTGGAAGATGTCAGGATCACACAATTGTGTCGGAAGAATGGGTTTAGCCTCATGATGCCCTGGTATCAGTGCTCAGGGATGAGCACGCAGTGAGCAGGTGAAGTGATGGCTTCGTGGTATAATTGCGAGAGAATGTATCCAAAACTTCAGCTAATGTTCAGGGGAGGCAGGATTGAATCCCGCCATCAGAAAAGGAGACATTTGAAATCAATAATTTTAAAAACAATAATTAACAATCCACGAATAAGTATGAAACCATTACTGATGTACAACAAATCCAAACACTTGTCCTTTAGAGAAGGACATCTGCCCATCCTCACGTGGTCTGCACGACATACAGCAAAGTGTTTACCTCTCAATTCGCCTCTGAAATGGCCGAGCAAGTGACTCAGTTCAAGGGCTTCTAGGACTGGGCAACAAAGGCTGGTCAGCCAGAGACTTATACATCCCATACCTGATTTTTAAAAAAATCTATTAGGATGGTCCCCCTGGAACTGTGCTGGGAGCAGTGTCCTGGCCAATCATGTCGGTAGGTTTATGGACAGGGCATTAAACTGACAGAGAGGATGCAGGTGAAAGGAGCTTTCAAATCCAAAGGGAAAAGGTGAAGCAATGGAAGAGCATGGGAATGTGGTTGAAGACAAGCAGAAAGGAACAGGATGGGACAGAGTTTAACTAAAATTGCACATCAGCAAATAGATTTGTGAAAGAAAATTGTGGAAGAGAATATATTATGTTTTTTTTTAATGGACAAAAGTTGCAGCAATAAGGTCGATGGATTTATGACACAGAGATAAAAGCGATTTAGACACCAGGGAGACATGGATACAGGGTGAACAAAAATATTCAGTGGTTGGTAATCTTGTGCTAACTCAGGCAAAATGGGCAACGCTAACAATAATGGATAACAAAGGCATTACAGAGAAAGCATTTGGCCTCAGATCATGAAGTAGAGTCAGTCTGAATGTAAATTCTGGCTACTACTTGCCAAGGACACAAGCAGCAGAAAGGTTTTAGTCACCAAACAGCATTTCATTGCTCATCACTGCATTAAACAGGAACTCAATGGAATTTTTTAACAAAGGCATTGTGATAATTTCGGAAAACGTCAATATTTGTACAATCTGTGGCATTCACACGGACAGCTTTGATATTGGAAGAGGAGTTTGTTTTTTCTTTCAGTGTTTCTTTGAAAAAAACATTGTGCAACTGTTAAGGGACATAACTATCTCACAGCGACCGTGTGATGAAACTTAGTGAATGAGTAATGTCACCTGAAGAGATCCTCTGGGAAATTGTGATAAAGTGCAGTTTAAATAAATATCAAGTTTTAAAGTGAATCACTGAAAGGACAAGCTGCAGCTAGAAACAAAAATAGCCAATTACATGAGTTAGAGAGGAGAACTGACCAAGGTAAACAGGTTAAACAGATTGAAATATGTGCCTGTAAATGAACAGTGGAAAACATTTGAAGGAACAGTATAAAACACAACAAAAGGACATTCAATTGAAACAGTAAAAACCTCAGCAAGAAATTTCCATTGATCCCTCACTCAGGACAAAAAAGGAATCATACTAGATTATGTGGCTGAGAAGATCACCAAAAAGTACTTAAAATCCTGAAGTGAGAGAGTGTTTTAGGAGTAAATGTTAATGGATGGCAAAGGTTCTGCTCGTAGGAGGAGGGCTGTGGGAAGGGGAACCACGGTCAGGGTTTATTGAAACGATAGGAACAGGGAGAGGTGAAGGTGCTGGAGGTGGTGAGAGTGTTACAGGGAGTCGTCCAGGGAGTGGTCAGGGTGTTACAAAGCCAGTACGAATTGCTGCAGCTGGAGGGGTTTGCAGAGGTACGGAGGGACATAGGTATTTTTATATATTCATTCATGGGATTTGGGTGTCACTGCCTGGAATAACGTTCTTTGACCCCACTGCTAATTACTGAGATGATAGCTCAGAGTCAGCCATATTGCTGTGGGTCTGGAGTCACATGTCGGCCAGACCAGTTTAGAATGTCAGATGTCCTTCCCTAAAGGAGGTTAGTGAACTAGATGACTTCTTCCTACTACTCAACAATGTTTTAACGGTGGCCCCACCAATGTCTTTTACAGCCACAACATGACATCCCAACTCTTATTCTTAATGCTCTCCCAAATGCCTGCTTCACCAGCCTGTCTAACTGTGACACCACATTCAAAAGAACTGTGTACCTGGGTCACTGGATCTCTGACTGAAAACACTACCCAGGGCCCGAACATTAACTGTACAAGTCCCACCCTGGTTTGTTTCTCCAAAATGAAACAGCTCACATTTATCTAATTAAACTCCATCTGCTATTCTTCAGCCCACTGTCCCAGCAGTACTGTCCATCCTGTTGTTTCATAGATAACCTTCTTCACTGTCCACTTTACCACCAACTTCACTCTCACCCAAAACAATTACTTACCAGAAAACCAATATTCCCATCCAAACCATTTATCCAAATGACAAACAACAGGGGACCCACTCCACCGCTGGTCACATGTCTCCAGTCAGAAAAACAACATGTCTCCCATCACCCTCTGTCGACAACTATCAAGCAAATTTTGTATCCAGTTCACGAGCTCCTCCAGAATGCCAAATCCTTTTACACTGATCTGAGCTTATTACCCAGTTTACCAGACAGAACACAGAACACAGAACAGTTCAGCCCAAGACCCTTCGGCCATGATTTCATGCCAACCTTTTTCCGACTGTAAGATCAAAGTAAACTACATACCCTTCATTTTACTATTATCCATCTGTCTGTCCAACAGTCTATTAAATGCCCCGGATGTATCTAATTTTACTACCACAATTGGCAGTGCATTCCAACCACCTACCATTCTCTCTCCTCTTATCCATCCTCCATTCACCTGAAAGTTATGTCGCCTTGTAACAGCCATTTATGCCATAGGAGGAAACGTCTCTGACTATTCACTCACTCTGTGCCTCTCATCATCTTGTTCACCTCCACAAAGGTGCCCCGCCCCCTTCTTCACTCCAATGAAAAAAGCCTTAGCTCCCTCAACCTTTCTCCGTAAGAACTGCCTTCCATTACAGGCAGCATCTTGGTAAATCTCCTGTGTACGCTCTCTAAAACTTGCACAGCCTTCCTGTAAACAGGACATAACTGAACACTATATGCCAAGTGTGGTCTCACCAGGACGCTATAAAGATGCAGTAAAACCTCACGGCTCTTACAGTCAATCCCCTTGCTAAGGAAAGCCAACACAACATATGCCTTTTTAACAACCCTACCAACGTGCGTGGCGATTTTGAGGGATCTATGGACACGGACCCCATTATCTCTGTTCCTCCACGCTGCCAAGTAGTCTGCCTTTCACCCTGTATTTCTGTATTCAAATTCGACCTTCCAGAATGAATCACTTCACACTTTTCCAGATTGGACTCCATCTGCCACTTCCAGCCCAGCTCTGCGTCCTGTCAATGTCCCATTGCAATCTACAACAGCCCTCCACAGTCCCCACCACTCCACCAATCTTCATGTTATTGGCAAACTTACTAACCCACTCTCCCACATCCACATCCAAGTCATTTACAAAAATCACAAAGAGCAAGGTCCCAGAGCCGATTGTTACAGAACACCACTGGTCACTGAGCTCCAGGCTCAATACTGTCCATCTCCTGCCATACTCTGTCTTCTCTAGGCCATCCAATCCTGTATCCAGACAGACAGATTTCCATGTATCCCAATTTTCCTTCTTTTCTGAATGAGCTATCAACATATTCTGCCATATCCGCAAATAATTCAATAAGATTTGTGAGGCATGACCTGACGTCTCACAAACCCTTACTGACTTTGTTTGATTTAACTATGGTTTTCCAAGTAGTCATAAATCCTGTCTTTAGAGTCCTCGCCAATAATCTGCACACCACATACATTCGACCAGATCTGTAATTCCCAGAATTCTACCTCCGTAACATAGCTCGGACTTTACAAATCTTCGCTCCTCTGCCATGTTCCCCAGAAGGGCACTGGAGGGTGGTGGGGGTTACAGAGATAGAGAGGAATATCAGGACCGGAGGGTTTTGCAGACATTAGGAGGTTTGCAGTGCCAAAAGGAGGCTTCAGTAATTGTGAGATTTCATGGTGATGAAGATATTTGAGGAGGGAGGGAGGATTGTAGGGAAATGAGAGGTTTCACGGTTTAGGTGTTTTGTTAGGACTGCAAGAGGTTACTGAGTTGGGGAGGGTGTAAGCACTGGTGGTTGTTACATAAACATGTCGTTTTGGTTGCAATGCAGGAAGAGGATTCAGGAAGCTGGAGAGTATGGGGTCTGAATGAGGTTACAGAAATGAGAAGAGTTGTCAGGAGTGGAGCTGTTTACAGAGACAGCAATGGTCTGATCTGGAGCAGAGGACCCAGATTGGGAGGGATGTGGGGACTGGAGGTGGTTTCACAGGGTGGGAGGACCATAGACCCACAGGAGGTTACAGAAATGTGGAGAGCTGTAGGGCTGATGGGCTCGTGGAGATGGGAATGTTGGGAGGGATGGACAAGCTTACAGGGATAAGGATGTTTGTAGGCCAGGGCTGGATCACAGACAGGGAGTGTTTTAAGGAGCTGAGCAGATTACAGAGATAAAGGTGTTTGTATCGACTGGAAGAACAAACAGAGATATGCAGGGTAGTCGTGACTGAAGATATTTATAGACATAGGAAGGTTTAGGTTCTGGGCGTTATGGAGGCTGTGGAATCTGGATTTCTTTTCAGAGACTGGGATAACAATTTTGGTCAGAAACAGTTTCACAGATAAGGGAGTATAGCACAAACAGGAGAGGAAGGTGACTTTTAAACAGATAGTGGTGTAAGAGCTGGACAAGGTTATGGAGATGGGTAGATGGTGGAGACACAGGAGGAGCTTACATTGACATGGGGGTGATAGTGACAGGAGGGTGTTAAATAGATAGTGGGTTTTGTAGGGACTGGATTGGGAGAGGCACAGGCATGGAGTGAGTTCAACAGATCAGGATTACTGCAGAGACCTGAGAGGATTACACTGATAGGGATGGTGGTCGGGTCTCCACAGACTCTTGGTATTTAGGGACTGGAAGAGATTTGGGAGGGATGTAAGAGCTGCAGGAGCTTGTGGAGAGTTGAAGAGTTGGAGCAATTTGCAGAGGTATGTTTCTCAGACAGGAGTAGGTTATAGATAGCGAGGGTTTGTGGTCTGAGTAAGTCAAAAAGAGGAGAGTTTTCACGTCTGGAAGAGGTTACACTGACAGGGACAGTTGATGAGACTGAAGCAAAAATGCATGGAGAAGGTTACACAGATAGGGAGGTGAGTAGGGACTGAAGGTGAATACACAAACATGGAGGGTTGTATTTTTAGACGGAGCTGAGAGGGATCGGGACCAGTGTAGGGATTTACACAGATAGGGAAGGTTGTGTTTTTGGAGAATGTTACACTGATTCAGACAGTGTTAGGGAGTGTTTAGTGGACTACAGAAGAGCTCAGAGAGAATGTATTATGGGGAGTGGAGGAGATTACAGACACAGAGATGGCTGTTGGGTTGAAAAGACCTTCTACAGATCCTCAGTGCTGTAAGGCTGGAGGGAGATTATAGCAGTGAGTGTTGCCAAGACTTAATTACTTCACTGATATAGAGCAGGTCTCAGCACGTAACTGTCAAAGGGAAGTTGAGACAGTCCAGATGAGTTTTCAGAGATACCCATGGAGACAGACAAATCTCGCTCAGCAGACGTTGTCGACATGAAAGTCCGTGAAGTCCACAAGGTTTCACATGATAGATTGGTAATAAGGGAAAATCACAGGGGATCAGAGAGAACTAGTCAATTCGATGCAAAATTGGCTTGAGAGGAAGGGACAGAGGGTGCTGAGAAAGGTTTATTGTTCTCACTGGAGACCTGTGACCAGCCGTGTACCACAGGAATTGTTCCTGTGACCACTATTGGTCATTCGTTTTATGTTTGATTTGGGTATGAAAACAGATACCATGGTTGGTAGGTTTATAAGATGACACTAAAATTGGTAATATCATGCACAATTCGAAAGGTAATTTAAGAAAACACTGAGATCTTGATCAACTGGCCAGTAGGCTGAGAAATGGTCGATGGAGTATAAAGACAAATGTGATGCGTTGCATTTTGTAAGACAACCCATAACAAGATTTACAGTTAACGTTCGGACCACGGGGAGTGTTTTCAAACAGAGGCATCCAGATAGTTCCTAGAAAGTGGAGTCGCAGCCAGACAGAACATTTCAGAAGGCAGTATATACACTTAACTTCATCTGATAGAACATTGAGGATAGAGTTGAGACATCATGTAAGGCCACTTTTGGAGTACAGAGCAGAATTCATACTGCTATAAGAAAGATGTTATAAATATTTCAAATGACGTGATAGAGATTGGAGATTTCGATATACATGTATCCTCTGGATAATCACAATGTCACATTTTCCTTGACTCGGTAAGGAGACCAAACCTGAACATATCACTGCACAGTGTTCGAGATGGGTTCTAACTGAGGCCCCGTACAGTGCGGTAAAGCACTATTACTCCTGTCCTCATATCCTCTTGAAATGAAGTTCAACATATCATTTAAATTCCGAACTGAGTTCTGTTCTGTAATATTGCTTTCAGTAACTGGTGAACAACGACATTCTTTTTATTGCAATGTTACAGCTGCATGCTTGGTGACTCTACATACACTGATTTGTGTGCAAATATCATGCCCATTTTTAACTTCTGTCTTCAGAACTCACAGTGCTGCACATACCTCCAAGGTCTGCGCAGATGAAAACAAAACAACGTATGTCCCTTTATAGAATAACATATTTAGCCAAACCGTTTTCAAATGTTAGACTGCTGTTCTATATTTCCAAACAAAGTGCCCAACGTCACATCTAACCACGTTGCTCTTCAACTGGCAAACATTGGCCCATTCACTCTGCCTGTCTCTGTCACCATGGAGCGTTTTTTCCTCCTCCTCACCCACTCCTCCTCATATCCAACAACGCTTTGTGCTGTCTAAAGACTTGGAAATATTGCATTTGATTCTCTCAACCAAATGTTAGATGTACTGGGAATAGCTTGGGCCCAAGCCCCGGTTTCTCTGATACTCCACAAGCTTTCATCTCCCATATTAGGATCACTTTATTCCGGTGCTTCCAGACGAAGGGCTCCTGTGCTGGACCTTGTTCACTCCAAAATCTTTTCTTTTTTTTGAATTTCTAACCCTGTCTTTTCTCTCTATCACTTACTGACGTTGTAGCTTGGACAACATCTGCACCAGCGAGATCCTAGAATTTGAGCAGACTCAGGGCGTGGGACCCGAGAGGCCTCAAGCTGGGCACAGGGTACGTACCTCGAACTGGGCCCAATCCAGAGAAGACTGAGTCCCGACCTACTTTTATGGAACAAGCACGGGACGTGGAATCAGCAGCAGTTACATCAGCAGAGGCGATGTGGGCAAGATAGGGCCCAGCAGCAAAAGGTGATGCCTGAGGACTGGAGACTTCGTTTTTAGTTGGATCCTGGGTTGGAGTTGATAAAGCAGATGGTGGAACAGCATCATGGAAACATCGATGAGGAGGGCGCAGCGGTAAGCAATATGTTTCTGACTGTGGCGACGAGGCGGTGATGGAGGAGTAACGATCCAATAGCAAAGATGGTTCCTGAGGATCAGCAACATCGATGTTGGGAGGGTCTGGTGTCGGTGATGATGAGGCAGTTGTGGAAGGATTGAGGTGCAGTGCCATCGATGTTGAGGAGATGCCGCAGAGTCCATGGTCTATTTTCAAGCTCCATCTTTTGTTTCTTCCATTTTTAAAATTATTCTCATCAGCGCTATTTTGTGGCGATAAGTTTATTTTATTCTACTTTTCTTGCAAAATACACCGGTGATAAACTTAAAATCAAATCAAAAACTTTGACTCAGTGTTTCCTGCCAGCTCTCCCATTCTAAGTCAACATCTATTTATAAGCCTCAATATCATAAAATTTGAATTTGCACTCTCGGCTTGGGGTTTCATCAAAAGGTTTTCTGAAAATCGCAACACATTGCGTAGAACGTCTGCCCATGATACATCTACCCGTCAGTTTCTCAGATATGATTCCCATTTCAAACTCTTCGTTGACCGTGTCTATGCTCATTAATTTTAGTCCAAACAATTTCTCCAAAACCATTCATTTACAGATTTCATTCTCATCCTTTTGACAAACAGCTTTTAAATTATGACATTAAACGTTACAGTGCAGCACAGATCCTTCGGACTTTGATGTTACGCTGATCTATGAAAATAATCTGATGTCCATTTAACCTACTCAGTTCCATTCTTAAAAGTATATCTGCCCAATGCCATTTAAATGCCATTACCATGGGCGACTCTACTACTGTTGCAGGCGGGTCATTCCATGCTCCTACTACTCTCTGAGTGAAGAAAATACACCTAATATCTGACCGAAATCTATCACCCTGTAATTTAATGCAATATTCCCTAGTGTTAACCTTCACCATCCGAGGAAAAAGGCTCTCACAGTCCAGTCTATCCATCCCTTACATTTCCCAGTTTTCTGGGAAGTTTTTTTTTAAAAATTCTTCTGTGAAGATAGAACTGACATAGTTTTTTCATAGTCTGCCATTTCATTGTTATACATTCTCTGGTTTCAGACTGTAATGAAACTGTGCTTCTTTTTCTGTTCCTATTACATCGATATAATTTTAGAAAGCATTAGAGCCCATTTCTATAACCTTTGTTACTGTATTCTCCGGTAGCACAAGCAATTGCTGTCTTTAGCTTCACAATCATTTACTTTCCACAAACGCAGAAACATTGACTCTGCACCATCAGAAATACAGCTTGATTCTCATCACTCCCACTTTCCGACAGGAGACCAATAACCTAGAATGTTATGAGAGTTCAACTTCTCATCCAAGTTCTTCTTAATGGTTGTGGTGTTACTGGTGGCAACCACCGTCTCAAAAAATTCATTCCAGAACCCAAAATCATACGGGTGAAAAACAATTTGCAAATACTCTCTCGACATCAAACGCTTCACTTCAAAAGTGTGGTTCCTTGTTCTTGGACTTCTGACTAAATGAACAGCTGCTGTATGTCGACCCTGCCCATTGCCCTCGAACTCTGAGCCTTCTGAAGCACATCCTCTGAGCCTTCCTTGCTCCTCAGCAAACAACCCGAGGTGATCCAGCAAGTATTTCATGGCTGAGATAATCCATTCAAGCGAACACGCTGGTGAATCTCCTCTGCACCCCCTCCAGTGCAACTACATTCTTTCTGTAATCTGACACCCAGAACTCCACACCGCATCCCAGCTATGTCCTAACCAAGTCCCTGTATGTCGTTAATAATCTATATCTCGCTGAATGAACGCGAGCGCCACGGAAATGGATGACTTCTTATCACACCTTTTACCCTGGCCAGATACATTGAGACCCGTGGATAAGAAACTACGAACTTCCTCGTGTGCTGCCATTCATTGATTACTCCTTTGTCCGGTTAATTCTTCCAAAGTGCATCAGCTCTCTTTTATCATGTTTACATTATTTCGGCCATTGATCTGCTCATGTGACCATTACATCTATATCTTCCGATAAGGTAAGATTTCCCCCCTCACTCCAACAAGCCGGCCAATATTTGCGTCAAACTCAAACTTATTGATCGCACTCTCCCCTCCCCCCGCCGCCCCCCAACCATTACATCAGCATGAGTTATGAATATCACAAATAAGACGGGACAGAGCACTGATTCCTGTGGTACACCAGGGGACACTGGTCTCCAATCACACAAACAGCCTTCTATCGCCAGCCTCTGTCTCCTGCACCAAGTTGAAATTGGATGCAACTTGGTAAGTCATAAATGGGCCCTATCTGTTCCTTGGTTATTCTGTTCCACTTGATATGTCTGTAGAATATCCGGGGATCTTCACTAATCTTGCCTGCCAACGGCTTCCATGCCATTTTGTTTTGCCATGTCCCTCCAAGTGAAGGGTTTCCTCCTTCTTGCTGTCTTCGACTTGAATTATTTGCCTTCAATATAGAGTAGGAAGCTGGAGAGACATTCTGTTTATTTGTGAATATTCTAAGTTTCACTCGTTCTTTGAAACTTTAGAGGACACAGGCGAGTTTCCTCATCAGATAATCTCGCCATCAGAGGGAGAAACTGGGGAATATCCATTGGACTTCGTCTGTGGGCAGTATAAATGTTCTGAGATTAGGACACCAAAGTTGTACACAATACTCCCGATACAGTCTCACCAACACTCGGTGTAGCGGCTTCAAGATATATTTACTTCTGCATTCCGATTCCATTCAATGAAAGCCAACCTAACTTTCACTTTCCACTTACACGTATTTCTCCAAATATCATTGGCATTAATTGCGTTGAAGAACTCACTATCAGTGAGTCCTTATCAGTCTTATAGTCGTTCTTATAAGCATCATAATTTTTCAGAATTCTCTGGTTTCCACAAACTCTGGAATTCCTTTGAACCCACTTCCTTTTAGGAACACAATCGCTAATTTCTTAATTTAACCGTTGTTGTGTCACCTTCTTTTTTTTTTACTGTTTGTACCTTTGAAAAATATAACCAGTTTTCAGACGTTGCAGCAATTCTAAAAGTAGCGAACACTGCTGTCGACCACTGAATATTATCTTATACTTTACCAATTCACTGTAACCAACTTGACCCTTCAGCCTTGGGGTGTCAATGGAGATTGACGGTAATGTTCAAAAATTCTATGTTGTGCGCAATCGCCGAGTAAAATGCAATATATCGTTGTCATTATTCCGAAAATACTGCCTCATAGCAAGTTTATTAATTAATCATTCTGACCACGCAACACCAAATCTTAAAAGCCTGGTGTCTAGTTTGGTTCACAACATTCTCTTCAACCTCCCTCATATACACTATGGAAGTCACTTTTCACAGTTTAAGCAATCACTTAGTTAAGGATTGTTTAGATGTAACTCGAGATCATCCAGTATTCCTGCAGCACGCCTGATATGGGATATCAAATTTCCAGAGAGCATAATGCACAAAATGTTTGCAGCAGTTTTCGGTAAGGCACATAATGCACCAATGCTTGCTTTTCCTTGCTATTTGTAATTTCCACCCAAACTGATTCTTTGTAAGATGCGGAATATGGTCGGTGTCGTTATCAGTGATAGACTTGGACAAGACATTGAGTGATGCTCACCTCGATATAAAGAAGAGGACAAACGCGTTCAGCCAGAAAGGATCGTTATAATGAGACGAGGGGAAAGAATTCTGCCCCACGAAGACGTTACACAGGAATAAAGAATGACGTCATTCAGTTTGTTGAGTACATTATGCAGCCGAAGGTGAGGCCATTCAACACGCCTGCAGTGTGAAACAGGAAGCTGTCACGAACAGCTTATTTTCAAGTGCAAATTTATTACTTATGTTAATGCAGGAGAGATATCAATGTGGTATCAGTAGTGATCAATAATCAGCATCAAAGACCTGGATGAAGTGACTGCATGGATTAAAGCTCAATTAGTTTGTAAACCAAGATGCTCTATCATTCTGTCATCAAATGGAGGCAGTGAATCTGCAATTTTAAGGTAGACGTGGAAGGTTACTGAGCAACCCTTCTGAAGAAAAAACAGACATGAGTTGCCTATTTTCACAAGAAGGATATAACAATGATAAACAATTCAAATAGAGAGAGATTGCTGAGCTCAGTGATTCAGACAGTTTCGTGTTCCTGGTTAATTAAACATGTGAAGCTATTTACCAGATACAGCAAGTATTTTCAAATGTTTATGGAATGATGCAGTTTTATTCAAAGACTATCAGATATAATAGTAGGAATGTTTTATTTCATCTGTCCAGGGAGAAACTGAGGACAGCAGATGCTGTAGATAAGAGTCGAAAAGTGTGGCACTGGAAAAGCACAGCCGGTCAGGCAGCATCTGAGGAGCAGGACAGTCGACGTTTCGGGTATTAGCCCTTCCTCAGAAATGTTCCCAAAAGCTCAACTCTCTTGCTGCATGGATGCTGCGTGACCTGCATGCTCTTGCAGCACAAAACGTTTCGACTCCGTATCCGTCCAGCACACTTTGTTCATTTTTGAATCAGAAGATTTTCAAAGATGTTTCCCTCTATGTGTTCCTGGAACGAAGACCTTTTGATATGAAGCATTATTTGATTAGGTCTGAGATGAGAAATCTCCTTGAATCATACACGATTTTGAGCAAAGTGTATCAGATGGAAAGTTATTTTCTCTAGGAAGGAAGACCAAAACGAGGGAATTTTTTTTTCAAAATCAATGTTATGATTTTAACAGATATAATGAAAGCATCAAATGATTTTTTAAAAAATACCCAGATTGATATAAACATCTCATCAAATTCTAAAGCAGATATATCTTTCTGATCACGAAAGGCACTATGTACGAAAACAGCAATGATTCACATTCATTTAGTCCACAATTGTATACTGCAGAGATTGTCCATGAAGAGCACACACAGTCCAGTTTGGTATTTAGTTGACATTATTGTGTGTGTCAACACAGAAAGGCTGTTAAATATTACCTGTCTTACGAGGAGCGATGTATTGCTCTCTTTCCTCTTACTTTGTTCTGGCTGACAGCAAAGTGTGAGAGCAGAAAATCCCTGAGTCATCTCGACCACTCGTGGAGACATTCTGATGAGGATTCAGTTGAATCTGTGCAGTGACTTCAGCGAAGGGAAACCATCCAAATCCAACTGTCCTGGGAAGAAATCGCTTTACTCACAGCTTGTGTGAACAGACGTACCTCAGAGGACAGAATGACATTTTGGATATTCTATTATTTTACCATTTGCTATGAATTCAACTGAGATTAAGCTATGGAATGTTTTCATTTTCTGTTTGTCTTAAGATGTGGTGTGTGTGTGTGTCTTTGTGCCTGTCTCACATTTTACAAGAAAATGACCCAGTTGGAACTTAGACCATTCGCCTTATGACGAAATTTGCAAATTTGCTGTAACTAGTGGTGGAGTGGGGCTACAAAAGGTATGAGTGACATGGAACATTGACCACAACACGCATGCTGAATTCTGAAATGGCTATTCAAGTGGGAATTCCCTTGCCTAGAAGTTTGTGGTGCCTCGTGTTTGCATTGATTCAAAGTTAAGTTTGTTATACATTTCACAAACAAGTGAATGAAGGCAAATAGTACACAAGAGAAAAGGACTACTATGATCACAATCTGATTAGCTGCGAGCTTAGTGTCTTGTGGAGCTGTGACAAAGTGTCCAATGAGTCATTCCTTCTACTTAGTCCGATGCTCCACTCAGCCCAACAAGCCTCCTGCACAACAGCAGATGGAGGCTACTTGCTACAAACGCCTGCTGTGCAGAAACACAGTATACGACTCAGTTCCTCAAGACTGTCACACACGTTTTGTGGTTATGGGAAATTCAGACTGGTTTAAAAAAATGCCTTCCGTCTCTTCACAGAGCGGCTCCTTGTGCTTCATTTGTTGGTCATGTTGGAAACCCAGATTCATTCTCAATATAGTCCCCATACCTCACACCGAGATGACTCACAGTATACATCCATCACTCTGACAACAGTATTCAATAACAGAATGTCCAGCAAAATCGCAAACATTACATTTTCAGTGACAGAATACAAGAACATCAGGAACAGGAGCATGTAATTCGGGTGCTCCAAACTCCGGGCCGTTGTGTAAGATCATGATTGATCAACTTTCGAATCAAGTCCACTTTAATACTCAATTCTTCACCCTGCTTACCTCTCGAACAAATCAAAAATCCATCTCCATCCTCTTTCAATCCTTTCAGTGATCTTGATCAACGAACTATTTTGACGTGAGAATTCCTGTCATTCACTTCCCTCTTTAAGAAGAAAATACTCCACAAAAATATTCCATAACATATTGATATATTCAAAAGAGTTGAACACATGGGCTCAGGTAAGAGAAACAGACTCTGATAAGAGGGCAATCGTTGAGTAAAGATATTATCAAGGAAGGCAGATTAAATTGAATTTAATGTCAATCCGGCAGAATCTGTCCACTGGCTGGGGACATTCAGAGGAGAAAGAAAGTTGACCCGTGGTTGGTAAACATCAATCCACCCGGTCCGGGGACATCACTGGAGAAGATCCTCTGGTTAGCTTCCTTGGCAGGAACATCTTCAGCTGCTTCATCAATGTCTTTCCCTGATCATAAGATCAGAAGCGGGGATGATCACTGAAGATTGCAACATGTGCAGATCAATTTGTTATCCCCCGACCACCGACCCTCGCCCTTTCAGTTCCTGAAGCAATCTGTGCCATGTACAGCAAACCCGGACAACATTCAGACTTGTACGGTGAACGTGTCGGTAACATACATGTAACACCGCTGCCAGGCACTTCCAAACTTCCACAGTTCAAAGAGGAACTCATTCAGCATCAGAATCTTGTTGCATACGAATACGAGGAAGCCATTCAGCCCAACGAATTTACAGAACAAGAATAGTGACACCGAAACAGAAGGACACTGGTTTGCACATCGAGCTGTTAAATAGAAAAAGGCAGAGCCCTATCAGGCTCTTAAAAACGTTCCATGGGACCAGGAGAAGGCGATTCTCCCCTTCAAGGCACTTATTCAAGAAGAGAAGATGACTGTGATGCTCCAGCTGGACAAACCAATGACACAGGTAGACTGCCCCATGATGTTCCTCGTGGCTCCATTGACGGTGGAACACATAATACTTTAATCTGATTTGCTGGCAGTGAGGAGGGAAGCCAAATGTTTTATGCTAAGTCTCAATGAGACATCTTTCATCTCCGAGCAATCATACCCATGTTCATCAAGATGGTCAGAAGCTGCATGAAATAGTTAACACTTTTACAATGAATGTTTATTCGAAGCCTGGACTTTCTCGTCTCTCAATCGACAGATGGTGTGAGATGGGGGAACACTTTCCGAGGCACATAAATTATCCAGTATCATGTAATTCAACTGAAAAAATACGCCATGGAATTTTTCACCATATCCGTGTCTGTTTATAAGAAAATGAGTGATTGTCCATCATGCTTATGGTTCAGTTCAATCCCCTCTTATTCTCTCACAACACTACAGAGTAATCTTTACTCACTCCTCATGGTACCATCATCCCAGGGATTAGTTTGCTGAAATTGTTTTGCGCTCTCTCTGTGACAAGTGAGATTATCCCTTATAAAGTAGAAAAAAAATCTGTTCACAATTCCCGAAATACAACATCAATCACAGAGTCAGGGTCGCTCACAATAATTATTTTCCCTCACTTCACCGTCTCCGTTGCTTCATTGTGATGAAACAACCCATTCTTTCTCTGAGCACTCAGACTGATGTGGAATTAAAATTTTCCTTGCATCTGTATTTCAGCATCAATAAACCCAGCAACAGAGATATCTATGGAGAAAAACATTGCTCGCAGGCAGAATTTAAATGGGATAGAACACACCACAAATAATGAATGGCCGCCTACCTGAATCGTAATGAGCTGTAAGAATGTGAGATACAGGCAGAGGAAGGGGGCTATCTTTCCTTGTGTTCTTCTTTCACGGGATGTGAGTAGCCCTGTGTCGTCCTGATCAGGCCAACGTTTTGTGCCTACCTTGACCTGAGTGCCTGCTTAAGCTGTTCCATAGGAGAGTAAAGAGTAAAACACATAGCCTTGGGTTTGCTCATATCTGGAGACCTGACCAGTGAAGAGTGAGCCATTTCACTCTCTAAAAGGGCATGAGGCAAACAAATGTGCTGATATTACTAGATTTTTGTTGTGCAGCTGTCGATTATGAGTCAATTTCTTCACCACCGTGGACTTTCTTTCCACCTGACAAACTCTGTGTGGGGAAAAAGTTCAACGTCTCAAGTGCAATGATTTTGCAACAGAAGTATGGTTTGATGGGACGTGAAACAGATGTTTCCAAATTTAACAAAGTTACAAATGATGATCTATTGAGATGTTGCACTGAGGCTAAGAAGCAGACTGGGTATCATGATGGTGGTCCCGGAAAGTGCTGATGCGGGGGTGGGGAGAAGGATATGCAAATCTATAAAGGAGAAAAAAAAATGCCATTTGAGAACTTTCTGTTTCCTCCTCGCAGGTCTGTGAGTATTTTTAAACAGTTAGATGTAATTTATAATGAAAGGAAATTATGTTTGGCATTGAAAACGTTGACTTCTAACTTTCCAAAATTTACATGTCAGGAGCAGCAATTCTGTTCAAACTGTATTAATAAACAGATAGAGAGACTTACCAGGAACACCGACTACAGCAAGAATCGGATAGTAAACACCTTGAATAACCCAAAGGATATCCTGGATCCGAAATGCTAATGATGTCCAAGGCTGAGAAAGCCAGTAAAGACCTTCTTAAAAACTCCTGTCCATTGTTGTAACATTCCACTCTGGCATTCTCAGATTCTGACCTATTGTTAAAACATTATAGTCGATTGTTTTCAGATTCTGATCCATTGTTGGGACATTACTGTCTATTGTTCTCAGATTCTGAATTCTCCTACCGCTCTCTCCGAAGCTGCTGATTCTTATTAGTGCTGTCGGTGGTGCTCACGCTCATATTATGGAACAACAGACTGAAATGAGTCTCTTATTTAAATAAGAGGCACACATTCGACTGCCACATCGAGGATCCACTGAGACTGACATTAATCACGGTCGCTGAACAAATAACTCCAGTTAACCGCTTTTAATTCAATGGTGTTTTATTATTAATTTTTAAAATACTCAAAATTTACAAGTTCTGAATGGCATACATGAGGGTGACTGAGGGAAGGAAGGTTGAGATGGTAGATAGATTTTGTATAATCACTCAAACTGCCTTGGATCTGGGAGTAATACGAGAGGATTGTCTGAAAATAAACATACTTCTCTGTTGACAAATGGAAACATACAGCTGTAACTCCTGATCAGTCATTGCAATATCAATAAAACATTGTGAGAATCTTTATCGCCCATAATCTGATGGGAAAATGTTCCTAATACAACATAGGTTTAGAACATTGAAATGGCATGAATATGCTCAGAGAGAATTGTACCTGGCAAATGCAATTCAGATTGTTATTCTCGGAGCAGAGAAGGCAAGTTAGGGGGTGATGCTGTTGATGTTATCAATTACAATGAACTGTGATGATGTATCATTTACTGGCCTTCAATTACAGCATGTGGAAGAGAGCAAAAAGAGATAATTGGGAAAATGTCTGGGAGCGATGGAGCATGATTTTGCCCAGTCATCAGTGTTGGAACATTACTCTTAAGAATCCTTATGATGAACATTTTCACCGATACATCTACAATCATGAACGAGAACAACCAACTGTTAAAAGACCATAAGACATAGGAGCATAAATTTGTCCAGTCAACCTATTGCGACAACGCTGCCATTCAATCATGACTGATAGATTTGTCAAACCATTCTTATGCTTTCTCCCCATAACCCTCAACCCCACTGACAAACAAGTACCTATTTATCTCCGTCTTAATTGTATTCAATTACCTGACTTCCACAGACTTCAGTGGCAGTCAATTCCATAGATTCACCACTCTCTGGCTGTAAACGTTTCCCCTTATCTCTGTTCTAAAATGACTTCCCTTTACTCAATGGCTGTGGCCTCGGGTTCCCGTCTCTCCTTTCAATGGAAATATTTTCTCAACATCCACTCCCTCCAGGTCTTTCATTAATCTCTAAGTTTCAATTATATCCTCCTCATAGTTCTAAACTTCATCGAGTACAGACTCAAGGTCTCAAATGCACCTCATATGTTTAGTTTTTTCATTCATGGGATGATCCTCTTGCACCTCCTCTAAAATGCTCTGGGCCAGTATATCCTTCCCTAGAAAGGGGGCTCAGAACCGCGCACAATACTCCAAAAAATGATCTGACCAGAGCCTTGGAGAAATTTCAGAAGTACGTCCTGCTTTTATATTCAAGTTCTCTCAGAATAAATGACATCATTGCATTTACCTTGTGAACTATTGATTCGACCTGCAAATTTCACTTGAGAGGACGACAACTCTGAAGTGTTCATACACTTCACACTGCTGAATTTTTTCCCCATCTGGAAAATATTCGATGCATCTATTCATTCTACTAAGGTGTACGACTTCACAATATGTCATATTATTATGCATCTGCCACTTCTTTGCCAAGTCTCCTAAACAGTCTAAATTTTCTGCAGCCTCCCATCCTCCTCAACGTTCCCTATCACTCTATCCATCATTGTATAACCTGCAAACTTATTTAAATTGCGCACAGTTCCTCATCTTCGTCATTAATGTATAAAAGGAAAAGTTGTGGTCCAAATACTGAGCCTTCTGGAACACTACTTGTCACTGGTTGCCATCCTGAGAAGGACACTTTTATCACCACTCTGCATTCGACCAGACAGCCAAGCTTCTATCCATACGAACACGTTGTATCTAACATCATGGACCCTTACGTCAATAAGTAACCTCCTGTGTGGCACAGCCTGTCAAAGGAATTCTTGAGTTCCAGTCAGATAGCATCCGTTGGTTCTCTTTGATGTGATCTGCTTGTTATTTCTTCAAAGAATTCGAACAGATTTGTCAGGCATGACCTTCTCTCGATGAAACCATGCTGACATTGCTCTATTTTACCATACAATTCCAAGTACTCAGAAATCTCATGCTTCACAATGGATTCCGAGATCTTATCCATGACCAAGTTAAGGCTAACTGGTCTGGAATTTTCCGTCTTCTACCATAAATTGTTATGCAACAGTGGTGTTACTTTCGCGTTTTTCCAGTCCTGTCAATTCTGCCTTGTCACTGTTTTGAATCTTTGGGATATTACTCGAGTCTTCCACCACGAAGACAGATGCCAAGTCATTATTAAGCTCCACAGCCATTTCTTTGCTCCCCATTACTTTATCTCCTATGTCACTTTCCAGCAGACTAATGAGCACCTCTTCCTCTCTTTTGCACTTTATGTACAGATATAAATTCTTCGAGTTTTCCTTTCTATTGCTGGCTAGATTGCCCTCCTAAATAATATTCTTCCTCCTTATTTCTGATTTTGTTGCCCTCTGTTTTTCTTTGTAAGAATCCCAAACATCTGGTTTCCCACTGCCTTTCGTCACATTCTGTGCTTTCTCTTTCTCTTTTACGCTGTTCCCGAATTCCCGAGGCAACCGTGTTTGCTTCATCCTCCCTGTACCATGCTTCTTTCTCGTTGGAATGAATCTCTGCTTTATCTCCTGAATTGCTCCCAGAACCTTCTGCCAAATGCGAGTCCACTATTGTTTTCTCTTGGGCTCCTCTCTCATTCAATTGTATCCATCTCCTCCCTCATGCCTCTGTTGTTGCCTTTATTCAGCTCTAATAAGTTGACCTCTGATTCTATTTTTCCCTCTCGAATTCATTCATGGTATGATCACTTCCGCCTCACTGCTCCTTCACGTTAAGTTCACTTATCAACTGTATCTAACTGTTCATAATAAATGCAGTAATGTCTGTCCCTGGTGGGCTCCATCAACAATTGCTACAAAAAGCCATTTTATTAATAATTTTCTAATTCCTTTTCTTGCAAACGACTGCCAAATCGATTTTCCCTCACCAACTGTGCACTTACTTCCTACATGATGCATTTAACTTTGCCTTTGCAAAACAGTTTTTCTACCTCTTGTCTATGATGCGCCCCAGCTCCTGACCACTAGTTGGAGGCTTGTTAGTCACCCCAACTATTTCTGTTTTTTAGCTTCTGCTCTTTCTCAATTCTACCCATGAAGATTCTGCACGATCTGACAAATTTTCTTCCTTTATTGTCGATATAATTTCATTTCTTCTGAAAAATGCGACCCTGCCCCTATTGCCCCGTTGCCCACATTTTCGATAGGATACACATCCTTGAATATTGTGGTTCTGTTCGCCAAGCTGGGAATTTGTGTTTCGGACGTTTCGTGCCCTGTCCAGGTGACATCCTCAGATCTTGGGACCCTCCTGTGAAGCGCTTCTGTGATGCTTCGTCCGGCATTTATAGTGGTTTGTCTCTACCGCTTCCGATTGTCAGTTCCAGCTGTCCGCTGCAGTGGACGGTATATTGGGTCCAGGTCGATGTGTTGTTGATAGAATCTGTGGATGAGTGCCATGACTCCAGGAATTCCCTGACTGTTCTCTGTTTGGCTTGTCCTATAATCGTAGTGTTTGCCCAGTCTAACTCATGTGGCTTGTCATCTGTGTGTGTAGCTACTAAGGATAGCTGGTCGTGTCATTTCGTGGCTAGTTGGTGTTCATGTATACGGATCGTTTGCTGTCTTCCCGGTTGTCCTCTGTAGTGTTTTGTGCAGTGCTTGCATGGGATTTTGCACACTATGTTGGTTTTGCTCATGCCGGATATGGGGTCCGTTGTCCTGGTGAGATGTTGTCTGAGAGTGGTTGTTGATTTCTGTGCTGTTATGATTCCTAGTGGTCGTAGTAGTCTGGCTTTCAGTTCAGAAATGTTCTTGATCTATGTTAACGTGGCTAGTCCTTTGGATTGTTGCATGAACTCATTTCGTTGTCTTTCCCTTTCGCCTTGAATATTCAGCTCACCATCCTGATCCCTTTTAAGCCACGTCTTCGCCACGTCTTAAGAAGGTATGATGCCCACCACATCATATCTTCCAATTTCAACCTGCGAGACAAACTCATTTACCTAATTTCTTCTGCCGCGTGCATTCAGGTACGCCATCTTCAGTCCTGTATTAAGGATGCCTCTTCACATTGTTGTTCATTTGACCAGTGTGCTTGAAGTTTAATGGCTGACCCTTTCCATACACTCGCTCCTATTTGTGTCTGTGCTAGGGATTTTAAAAACGTTTTTGAATTAGGCACTTCTATTTCCCCTTTTTAAATTGGGAATTTCGAATATCCCCATAACTGAGCACTCAACCCATCACTCCTATTCATTTTATAGCCCTGTCTAGAGCCTCAGTTTGCGACTCACTTGGAGTGTCACCCCAGTATTGCTCAACTGAATACTGTCCCATCGTAACAGGTTGCTTCTTCCCCAGTAATAAAATACGTTTAGTCAGCATAAAACACAAGATGGAATGACTTTCTGTACTTACCAAATTATGGAAAGTACAAAAAGTTAAGGTTGTTAAAATGCACTCATAATATTGAGCGATGTGATTTGAAATGTGCATTACAAAATCATGGAAGTTGTGTGTAAACGTTATCTATCATTGTTTGAACAACAGCTGAGATCATTATTTTCCACTTTGACAGTGATCGTCCTCTCTGAGACGCTCTGGCCCAGTCTCTCACACAGTGTTTCGGGGTGGTTATGATTTCCTGCTGCTGTTGTCCCAGTCTGTTTTAATTAATCCATCTTCTCTCTGGAACCAATCCATTGGTCTAGTGGAATCTGTTTAGCTGTCAGCAATGCAGTTCTGTCATATTATTGGAGATAAATGATCAGGGATATCAGCCAGTATTAGCAGGGTGCTCACAGAGTAAGTGAACAGACAAAGGGATGGAGACCATCAGACTTTCTAAATAAAATTTTCGTCTCATTTATTTCTCCTCATGCTGTCTACTAATCTGTCTAACTTCACTCTCGCTTAACACCCCAAGCGAGAATTCCTATCGCCCAGTTTGTAACTCCCCTTTTCTCTGCATTTTGTTCATCTCCCTTCAATTTCCTTTTCTCTGTCTCTGTCTCTGTCTCTCTCTCACACACACATTCTCACTCTCTCGATTACCACTCACGCTGTTTTCAGGCTTTGCAGCTGGAGAGCTCGTGGAAGCACGATGTGCTGAATAGTCTCCATCTGTGCTATAATATTTCTGAGATTCTGCGACCCACAAGAAAAAACGAGATGCCAGGAGAGACAAACTGTTAATTGAAGGACATAGTGCATAATCAACTATTATCTCTTCTGTTCCCTGATATTCAAGGACCTATGTATTCAAACAAAACAGATTAAAGTTCGAGCAGGCTGAAGGACGTTCACTAAATATTATTGCAATCAGGATGTAATAACTATTTCCCACAAATCAAATGTATGCTTCTCTGTTGGCTACTTCTGTCAAATAACTCCCTCGAGCTCCCGCCTTGTACTGACTTATTTACCTTCTCCAAATTCAGTAGCTTCACCCAAACTCCTGACGTTTCCATGATCTTAACTATCTTAATATTAAGGAGTTGTGATCATTGTTTCCAAAATGTTCTTCTCCTGCAGGTTCAGCCACCTGGCTCGCCTCATTAACATCTCCGAGATCCGGCATAGCCCTTGCTCTTTTTGGACTATTCACAAGCTGGTTACAAGTAAGCCTCTTGAATGCATTAACAATTTCTGCCCCGTCTCAATCTGTTGTTCCAAAATAGCTCCAGTCAATATTGTGAATGTCCAACTCAACCACTATGACAAGTTTGTTTTTCATGCACCTTTCCATAATTGGCTGACATTTATGTTTTGCAATGTCTCGGTGGCTATTGGGGGGCTCCGAAGTATAATTCAGACACAGTAATTTCATCCATTTATATTTGAGCTGTACCTGTACTGCTGTCGTGGTTGAACATTCCAGTATGTCCTCTCTGAGTGCAGGTGTAACATTTTCCCCGATCCATACTGCAATACTTCCACCTTTTTACCTTGCTCTTTACGTCGTCTAAAACAATAATAACCGGGAAAGTTGAGCAGCCAGTCCTGTCCCCTTCTCAACGAAATCCCTGCAATTGCCATACATACTCCCATGTAAGGTTTCAGGCTCTAAGTTCATCGACATTACCAGTAATGCTCCTTGCATTGAAATAAACACACTTCAGCCCAACTCAATCAGATAATGACCTGTTAATTAGTTTGAGTTTCCCTGTTGGAAATAATTCTTCTCTATTATCCGGTGGCAGGATATTACAAAATACTAAAGCAGGAAAGTATTGTGAACAGACAATTCTAATTTCCTCCCTTGCCCCTTCAATCTCAAGTTTGGATGATGCATGATGTCCAATTCAAATAAAGAGTTGGATAATTATTTTGAATAACAATTATTCAAGCAACTGTCTGTAGCCACTCACTGCAAATTCTGGAAGTCTTTCTGGACCAATTGAATTGATTGGTCACTTTTCCCTCTCTCAATCAAATCTCTATAATATTGTCAATGTAGTTAAATACACGCAACTAAGATCCACGTTCATCCCTCTTACCTGTCATATGCCTCACATTAAAATTAGCACACTTCAGACGGCCAGTCCCACTGTTTTCAGCAACTTCTGCCTGTTTGTTCTTGGTTTTAGCTGTACGCATGTTAGTCTCCAGCTCCTCCTCAATCCCTGTACTTGTGTACCTACTGTCAGGCACATGAGTGTTCAGCCTGCTTACTGTGCTGATTATTTAAAGGAGTATTAGCTACTCTGTTGCTCCGAATGGGAGGTTTTTTACTTCGTATACCTGGAGCGTCAGGAAGTGCCCAGTAACTTTCATTCCACATCCATGCGTAATGAGTAACCACGGACAGGCGATGGGTTTTCGGGAGCCCAAGGGCTGGGAAGGGAAAGGCTGCATGTAATTACGGATAGGCTGAAGCAGTGAGAAGAAAGAGTGTGCAGTCTGGGGCACTGCACTCACACAAGTGGGCGAGCAAGATTCCCAAACACACCAGGGGACTCCGAAAACCAGGGCTGCTTTTATAACAACCTGCTGCATTTACCACACATCTCCATAAAGGAAAATCAAAATTACTGCAGATGATGGAAACCCGAAACAAGCACTGAGACATACTGTGTAGAGATAAAATAAAAAGTGAATAGTTCTGATACAGACTCGAGGAGAATGTGCAGCCTCCACGCCGACATTCAACTGAGATTGCATTTGAATCCCCGTCTTAGTTCCAGTCGCACCGTGCCACGCGAGGATGTACAGGTACATGTTTGCTTTCCACTTTTAATTCGCTAGAACACTCTCACTCAGTCTGCGTAAGTTTTGGAAACTGTTTTTTTTAACGCAGCAGAGGACAAGTAAATAAAAAAAGCAGGTGGAGAACATGAAATAAAAAAGCTAGGTCGCTATAGAAAAGGAGATTGCAGAAGTTTTGTTCAGAGAAATCAAACGAAGAGAGGCAAGAGTGTACATTGGGCCACTGACAATTGAGGTTGGCTCCAGAGAAACGGAGAAGAAAGAAGTAAACAGGTACTTCGCGTCAATCCTCACAATCAGAGACACTGGTCGCAAACCACAACTTCAAGAAAGCCAAGGGCAAGAAATGAATGCAGTGATCTGCACTGAGAACAATGTGCGAGGGAAGTTGCAATGTTTGACGATTGATAAAACACACGGACAGGAAGGATAAGAAACGAAGGTTCCAAAGGATAGATCGGAGGAGATTGTGGAGGCACTGGTTGTGAATTTTCAGGGATAACTGTCTTCAGAGAGAAGCCCAGCAAAGTGGAAAATAAAAATGCAAAATCTCAGTGAAAGGAAGGAAGGCAAAAGGCAAAAAAAATCGGCTAGTAAGCCTGATATCGGCCACCAAAATGATTTTAGACAGCATTATTAAAAATGAGATTGCAAAATCCTGGACGTGCCTAGTAAAATAGGGCTGAGTCAGCACGGCTTTGTCAAGGAAAGGTCCCACGTGACAAGACTGTCAGAATTCTAATGAAGAGAATAGGCACGTTTGGTAAAAGGAGGGCTGCGATTTCTTTTGCTAATAGTCAGTCCATTAAATTTTAATTCGCGTTAAATCGAATCTTCTTAATTTATTGGTTACAACTTGCATAACCAAAGTTACAAAAACAGGTATTTTTGTTTAAATTGAAATAGAACACTAGTTAAATAAAATAAGTACAGGCGGTCTGGTAATGAGTTGTCTCTGCATCATGTGGGAGATGGTGGAACCCACTGGGCTCACAGTAATCATGTCTGCAGCAAATGTAGTTTTCTGGAAGAATTCCAGCTCAGAGTCGATGAAGTCGTCTCACCATTTGCATCGCTGTGCGCGTCAGATGGTGAGGAATAAAATCTCCATGGTCACGCACAATCCTAACCTGAATCTATACCATTGCCCTGTCACTGTCATTTGTTCAGAATCATGTGCCTTCTTTGAAATATATTTGTTCGTGTCCCTGCACCACATGGAAAACTGGTTCCCCACCCTATTATGAATGGAAATTAGGCAAGGGCATTAAATGCTGCTCTTGCGAACCGGATTTACTTCACAAGTTAACTTAAAGGAATCTGTATTTTAAAGCTATCAATTCGGCACCATCTGATTTCGAACGCAGTTTTAATGAGGCTTTCATTTTGAACTAAGTCTCTGATCTTTCTGTAAAATTATGAAGCTTCCAGAAGTGCGTTCCAAGTTGTGCTCATAATTCAGCAAGGGAGAGTCTTTGTGGCCATGAGAATGCTTTCGTTATTTTTCAGTACCGACGGACAACAGGAAAGTAGATACTAATATCAGGAGAAGGTTCTTGTTTAACCCAAAACCACTATGCCATGCGGGAAGATCATGGATGACCTGATTGTAGCCTCAAAGACACATTCCAGGTTGACTTGTGGGAAAGACTGTGAGTTTGTAGAAAACGTATGTCGGGAGTCTGTTATGCGTGCTTGCAGTGATCTGCTTGGACGAGTAGAGACGCCACTCTCAAGCATCCCAGATGTCCACCTATTTAGAACACCATGCGTTCCCCCTTTCATTCATTTCCCATTCCTCCTCTCTGAACAATCTCGTCAAAAATGCAAAAAGACAGAGGCTCCCTTGTCATCAATTGCTACACAACTTGGGTCCGCATCCAATGCATCATCCTTAAACACTTCCACCACCTCGAACTAGAATGAACATAAAAATATCTTCCCATCCCAACCGCCCTCCACCTTCTGAAAGGACGGTTCCTTCAGACAATTCTTGGTTTCTGCCACTCTTCCCACTAAACGCCCGAAACAACCATATACATAGCCCAGCAGACGAAGAAAATGCAACACCTGCCAGTGAACCACCCCCTCACACCCATAAAAGGCACCAAACAGTCCTTCCATGTGAGACAGAGGTTCTCGACTCTCTCTTCCACACTCGGAAAAAGTGAGGACTGCAGATGATGGAGATCAGAGTCGAGAGTGTGGTGCAGGAAAGCACAGCAGGTCAGGCAGTATCCGCATAGCAGTAGAATTGACAATTTGGGCATCTACCCTTCATCAGGAATTATTCCTGATGAAGGCCTTACGAAAAAAACGTCATTTCCCCAGCGCCTCGGACCAGCCTGTCCTGCAGCACTTTTCCAGTAACACACTCTCTACTCTGCTCTAAACTACGTTTCTTCATCAGGTGGTCATGATATGGTCTTATCTACATCGGGGAGAACAAGTTTTAACGTAGGGAATGTTTCACCAAGCATGTCAGTTGAGCCCAAAGGGACGCCCGTGACATCCCAGTCACCATCCATTTCAATTCCCCCAAACACTTCCTTTCCGACATGACCATTCTTGGCCTTCTCCATTGCCAAAACGAGGCATAGCGTAAATTGGATGAACAACACATTAGCTTCCACTTGGGCAGCCCTCAGCCCAGAGGACTCTACATTGAGTTCTCCAACATCAAAAAAAATCTTTCAAATTCTGAGACTATCTTCCCAGGCCATCGCCTTCTACTATTCCTCCCTGTCACCATCTGAACTAATTCCTCCCCTTGACCAACTGGGTCACACATTGAAACTTTCTTCACCTATCCCCACTTCACCACCCTACCCCCGCCTCCTGCTTTATCTGCAGCTCCCCCTACCACCCCACCACCCAAGTCCTGAAGAAGAATCCAAACTGACGTCTGGATAAAAATGCTGCTTGTGCCAGCCAACTGAATGTATTTTGATACATTGTGTCAATTT
Organism: Chiloscyllium punctatum; assembly: GCF_047496795.1. Classification (NCBI taxonomy): domain Eukaryota; kingdom Metazoa; phylum Chordata; class Chondrichthyes; order Orectolobiformes; family Hemiscylliidae; genus Chiloscyllium; species Chiloscyllium punctatum. The sequence goes on from NC_092781.1 coordinate 41,632,959, forward strand.
GGACACTTGAAAACTGCTTACGCACAGACATTATTTTTTTCTGTTTAATACACTGAAAAGAAGTTTGCTTCTTCACAGGTCGTCACAAAGCATTCTCTCATTTTACAAATTTACCACTTTGACACACCGATTTCATGCTAATTGACTTATGTCCACTACGTATTTTCCTTCCTTACGTTTCCAATGTTAACATTCTTCCATTATACAGTCAGAATGTTTGCCTAAAATGTTACCACATTCCACTGGAATTGATAATGTAATATTTTAAAATCTTTTCAAGCCCATTACCCAGTTTCAAAAGTGCAGTTTCAGAAATTAATACCTAAATTGTAAAAGCATGGCCAACACTCTTCAATGTCGATCTAACTGGTCAATTTCCATTTTATTATGAACTGAAAACGGTTATTAAGGATTGGATATCTGACTGTAACATTTGATTTCGATTACATCAGGCAATGAAACAACACGAATTGGGACTGAGAACAGGCAATCTAGTTTCCAGGCCTGCTCTGGCAGCCAGCAGGACTAGATTGTGATCTTCTCTCCACATGCCTGCCTTATTTCCATTTCACCGAGCAAACCTCCATTCACCAACATCCCTGGCGCGCACTACCCTTACCATCAACGATGACTAGAAATCAAAAGAAAAGCGGATGGAGCAATATAGAAAGGTAGGAATTAAGAGTGGCAGTAAGCAATTCAACCTTTGCTGTCCACTGCATCATTTGCTGTGATCATGGCTAATTTATCCCGAAAGCCATTTACCCTGCTTTTCATCAGAGTCATACTAATTTCTTTCTTTAATCTGCGGTGTGATTCCGACTCCACGACATATTGGGAAGTGTGTTCCACAGATTCACTAACCTCTGAAAAAAATAGTTTCTCTACAAATCAGTTTTGAATATTCCTTGGGTCACTCTATATCTATGACAACACGTTCGAGATGGTCCAACCAGGGAACATCTTTCCAACGTTCAGTTTATCATTCTCCTTTTCCATTGTATAAAAGTTAATCAGATACACCAATCCCCGTCCCATTCTTATGAATTCCACCCAGAGGAACCCCATGCTATTCAACCGTTCTTCGTATGACAGACCTTTGATGCCAGAAATAAACGTGGTGTCCTTCCTCTGAACTGTTGTCAGTGCCAGACCATCCGTCCTCATGGAAGGAAACCAAAACTGGACACACCTTTCCAAGTGTGGTAACATATGTCAATGTAACCACACTTGTCTACTTTTATCATCCATTCCTTCTGCAATAAATGCCAGAATTTCGTTTGCATACTTATATGGTCGTGCAGAAAGACGCTCGGATGCAGAATCATTGACTCATTTGAATCTGTTTCTCATGTAAATAGAAATCTGCCCTTTTAATTTTCCGGCCACAATGGATTCCTTTTCCAAAATAAACTCTGTCTGCCAGGTTCTCTCCCATTCTCCTGGCTTGTCAATATTAATCTGCATGCTCTACCTCCTCATCACAACCCGCTGACACCTTTTCCTCAGCCTCAAGGTGTCAGATCAAACATTGAAACAGAAGCCTCCTGCTGACTCCCCTCCCTTAGCCTCATGTTGGCAAATCAAACTTTGACATGAAACTTCCAGCTGACTCCCTTGCCTCAGCTGTTGGGTCAGTGTTGCTGCAAAGAGACCGAATGAAGGAAGCTCTGAGAATGTGGAAAACTGAAGATTGTATACGAGGTGGGTCATTTCAAAAGAACTACCAAGAGGTGGTCAGCAGCAGCGTTACTGATCGAAATGATCAGGTCCGAAAGGACACAGATGCTGGACTGGGTCTGCACGGTTTGGGAAGGAAATGATGCAGCTCGAGAAACATACTTCAACACATCGCCACCAATCGACAGACTTCAGACACATTGATCGATTACCATTTTGGTAACAGTGTCTACTGCACACATTATTTCCAGGGAAAACGTTCCACTGTTACATTGCGAATAATTTCTCTGTGTGTGACATTTACCGTTTTAAACGGGACAGATTTTGATCGATTTGGTGACTTCGCACTGGGATGTGAGGTGATTCACGTCTTTACCAACAGCAGCAGAATTGCACCCCGGCACAAGATGCATTATCACTGTCTTGCATATGCTCCACGTTCCCCTGATCATCAAGCCAGAGGATATCTCTTTGTTCAGTGGAGAACAGAGAAGCGCCTGCCAAAGGAAGCACCTTAAAATGAGGTGAGTGACCAACCACGACCACTTATTCACCAAGTAGCGAAAGTTGCAAGTGATCAACAGAGCTAACTGATGAATCAGACGTTGTCTCTGCAATCCTGTCACATGCAGTCAGTGTGCATGGTGGTGGCCAATCAAACAACTCTCGAGAGGAGGAGGATCGACAGTTGTAAATTTGCTTAATGATGGCTGGGCCAACAATAGAAAAATTGAGGCTGAGATATTCACGGCAATGTTCACACAAAGTGTCGATGCAATGATCTATTTCAGATGGCCGTCTTAGATACACCGATTCATTTTGTGCAGTATCTACAAACGGCCGAGGGGATTTGATCATGCAATAGTTGTCGGCACTGATAATATTCCATTCAAGCTGTTCCTGCTGGGCGACATCACAAGTATCTACCTGACAATGTGGAAAACTGCGGGTGTGTCCTGTACAAACACAAAAACCAGACATTCATTGACTGCCCCGTTGCTCTAATCGTTATAATTAATAAAGTGATGAAAGACGCGGTCTACACTGGTATCAAGCAGGGCTTCTTCAGCAGCAATCTGTTCACTGAAACTCAGTTAGGGCTTGGAAGATACACTAATCCGTTGACCCTATTGAAGCCTTAGTTTAAAGATAGACAAACAGAAAACACACAGGTTAGCCCTGTAAGTGTGGCGAGAGTGACTGCACTTAGCATTATCACAACTGCATTTGATCAAGTGTGGAATCAAGGATTAATGGCAAATCTGGAGCAAATGGGGATCATGGAATCCTCTGCCCTATTTGAAGTCATGCCTGGTACAAACAATACGATTGGGGTTGGTTGAAAGCAGCCATATCAGCTCCACAACAGGATTACAGAAGTTCCCCGGGGGCCGTGTACGTATTCCAGATAAACCTTTCGATCAGATCGGCATGATCAGTTTGTTCCCTTGTTTAACGGAGATGACTGGTGGCAGTTTTATTAACCAGTCATCATGTGTCAAGTAAGGGAGAGGTTGAATGTTAAAATCCATTTAGAGAGTGCAAGTATTAAAACCAGACTGTTGGTATTAATCTGAATTACAGACTAGCCGTTCCAACAAATGAGCGAAACAATTCCTCACTCAACTTCTTGGGTAGATATTTTAATGTCAATTGTTACCATTTTTTGTAACACAGCAATGTAGCAGGTGGAATTTGAAGATTTCCGAGATCAGAGGGAAAGATATGATCTGTGACTTAGAAAAGTGTTGTTGGTCCTAGGATCAATAATTCTCAGTTGTCTCTTAAATGAACACCCCTCTGCCGTAAAGTCACAATTGGGGATGTTTGCCAATGACTAGACCGTTTCTAACACCATTTGCGATTATTCCGATCTGCAAAAGATGATGACGTGAGCTTAAAAGTCGCAAGTAACATTTTCATTATCCACATGCCAGAAAATGATCAACCCTACGATACAGCATTAAAATATCATATTCTAACATCCAATGCCATTGTCAGCACTTAACTCGCAACTACCAATGTCTGAGAAATTTATATTAACTCGAACTGGAGTGGCCATATAAATTCATTACCCACCCTGTGAAAGGCCTTTGCCCGAAATGTCATCTCCCCTCTACTTCGAAGGCTGTCTAAACTGCTGTGTTTTGCCAGAAACACACCTTTCGCCCTATATAAATTCATTGCATCCAAGAATATCTCATAAGTTCGCAACCCTGCACAAGTAACTGACGTCATGATTTCAGAAAGCCTGCCCTCCCTCTATAAGACGCAACCTGAATGTTTTTTGCGATGAAATACCGCGGAGAAAGTGAAGAGTGCGACCGCTGGAGATCAGAATCGAGCGTGTGGTGCTGACAAAGCACAGCAAGTCAGGCAACATCCGTGGAGCAGGAAAGTCGAATTTTCCTGCATAAGCCATTCATAATTATACCTGCTGAAACGATTGTGCCCCAAAGGTCAAATCTCCTGCTCCTCGGACGCTGCCTGACCTGCTGTGCTTTTCCAGCATCAATACCATCCATTTGTCTGGCTGAATGCAGCTTCACCCCTCATCCACTGACACTCAGGAGCTGAAATGTCTGCCATCTGCACGGTGATCTTCAGAAATTTACCAAATGTCCGCACGAAAATGTTGGCTCGCAAATCACGAACAGAAACACAGGCAAGAGCAGAAAATATGTGAGACCACCATTACGTTCACATCCCGTTCCAAGCCACACACAATCTTGATTTGTAAATGCATTACTACTCCTTCAGAGTCACTGTTTCAGGTGCCCTCCCTAATAGTATTGTAAGTCCATCAACTCCACGTACAATGGAGCGGTTCAATGTGGCAGTTCATCTCCACTTTCACAAGTACAGCAAGGGATGGGAAATAAATACTGGTCCACTCACTTTCCAGGAATAAATTAGAATGAAAAATATTGTCCAAACATGCCCATTATTGGACATTGAGTTCGGGTTTTGTTTTGCGCGCAGGATGGTTGAGTCGAAACAATACCTTCTTTGTTGTGAACATTTGGAGGGATATGCTCTTTAAAACAATCAGTCAGTCCTTCAGTGGTATCTAATAACATAGCTAGCAGCAAGCACTGCCATTCGGTATACACATGACTGAACTGTTGGATCGACAGAAACAATTGAAAATGTCCTCACATCTGACTGTAGAATGTTTACATACACAGTGATATTGTTGCCATGAACATTTGCACAAAATATTAGTACAAATGTAAAATATTGTATATTTAGAAAACCCTGGCACTTCTTAATTACATGTTGTTATGTACGGTAATGAAAGTCGTCATTTCAAAGCCCCTAACTGTGATTTCGTTAAAATTGTCAGCAAATGGTCTTAAAAGAAAACTGATTTTGTGCATATTGAGCAATCGAAGGGTGCCTATTAACAAAGCATGTAACATCTTCAGCTAAAAATGTGTTAGTTGTTAATGTTCAGAATAATGCTGCAAACATGTACATAAAAAATTCTACCCCAAGTCATCCACATGGACGTTGGGCTAGGATCAGAATGGCCATCAATGCAGCTCCACAATTCTGTTTGCGAACTGAAGGTCTTGAGTTGACATACATTGAAGATGGTTTATGAGGGATTCAATTTAAGGCGCAAAGGGCTGCAGGAGTCTTTCCTCTTTATAATCGCTTCATTCAGAATCGGGTCCAAGGTGCAGAGATACGCAGTTTTGGTGGTACACGAGAAGAGGTAAACTTGCAAGGCATACTTGCTTTCAAGCCTTTAATACAAATGTTGAAATGTGTTTGGACCAGCACAAAGGCCTGTACTTGTGCATTGGCCAGTCTGGGCCAAACTTTTCCCTGTTCAGTTATTTATCTAACTTTCCGTCGAAAGGGTTTGCGTGAGTAAAGAAGACCTGAACATGAATCAGCCATTTAATACATTTATTGAATTGTGTCGTAGTTAACGTTGTAATCAGATAATTTAATTATTGTTAACTTCATTAAGTTTTAAATGAAAAACAATAACTTTTGGTCTATTTTGAAATATGTAAGAAATAAAGTGATGTTAACTTTTCATTGTAGAAGATGTGAAAGTGACCTGCTATATATTTCCCACAGGCAAAACAGGCAACAGTCCGACAGTGTAAGACAGGATTCAATGAACAGAAATATGTCCTGGGCAAGATCATCATCTGTTCTGTTTAGTTTTGTCCCGCGGATAGGACAGAACCAAACAGTGGGGGAAGGGGTGCAGCTCCGTCGTATGTATGCAATATAGAGCTCCGCATTGATGCTGAATCCTGTGGCTAACAGACTGCTCTGCGGCAGGTTATAATTGACCACGTCGTCATCAATCAACCTGCTGCAGATGCAGCTCAGCATTTAATATATCGAGGAACTGGTTAAGGGACCGTCCGTGTGTAGGGGAAAAGTCATTTTCACAATTTGCAGACTTCTCACCATATTATGTTGACACCTGTTTGCTGAATGGGACAAACTTTGCATATGTCGAGCACCTAACGGTCAGGCGTCCATGAGCTGCAGTGGGCCATCGGTAGCAGTAGAATAATACTCTGGACAACTGATACACGCTGCAACCTCACGGCCTGCGATACCTCCCCCTCTGAAGAAACCAGTTAGCCAGGGATTCATGCTCGTTCGGTAAATATTTTGGAAAGACATGCCGGGAACAGCATCAGAGAGACCGAGATATGATTGGACAACCTGGAGAATCTCTTATTGTCTTTCATCTAAAAACAGGCTGACATGCATGTAAAAGAGCATACCAGCAGGTGATGGACAGCTCAGTGATCCCACAATAAATAGTTCCAATCTATCTCTCCGTGTCTGCCACCTCTATCCATAAAGGATAGCAAAAAATTAAACAGACCATTGGTGGAGGACGCTTCTATCCAACAATGAAATCCCCAGTTTTGGTGGAGTGCAGCACACCTGAAAATAACAACAAAGAAGATGCATTTGTAACAATCTAGTCAGTGTACGGTGTACCCTGTAAATGTAAAGGAAGGTTCAGCAATAATGTCATAAAACTGCAACAACCATCTCAGATGTTTTCAGTTAGTTTCCCGTCAAGCTCACTCATCTCCTGACCCCATTGCAAGATTAGTTCAAAAGAATCGAATTCCAAAGGAGCAGTGAGACTAATTTCTCTTAAAGTGAAGGCACCATTAAAGAGTGTGTGACAATAGGAGACCGATTAAAATGAAAATTAATGAGAACCTTTAGAATGTAGTCTTCTGTTTAGAAGCATCACGACCAAAATACCTGGTTATTGTCAGTTTAGTAAATCGAACTCCAGACAGCTCTGCAGCCATTCCTCAGGAAAACATATATCCGAGACTCCAGACGCTTCAATGACCCTTTCTCCATTATGAGGTCAGAGTGTGAATTTTCACTGATTATGCCATTCCTAAACAGACCACATTCAATGCAACAAGACCTGGAAAACATCCAGGTTTAGTCTGAGAAGTAGCAAGTAATATTCTGGCCACAAACATATTCGACAAATAAGACGACAAACAAGGAAAGCAACCACCTTTGATTTTCAATACCATTTCTATCACTGCGTCCCCAATACAGTGTTTATCAGCATCCTGGGATCTATAATTGACAAGAACTAGCATGGACTAGCCACACAAATAAAATAGTCTTCAAGAGGATGTCAGAGGGCAGGAATTCTGCAGTGCATAGCTCACATCCTAAATCCCAAAATCCTATGATGGATTACATCCCAGTAATAACCCAGGATAAAACGAGCCCATTTAATGGCTATAAGTTCCATGATCCTCCATCCCCTCCACCACTGATGTTCAGCACTCGCAAGACGTACCATCTACAAGATTCAATGCACGAAGAATGATGCGACAGCACCTTACAAACCGACTGTTACCTGGAAGAACAAAGGCACCAGGTACTTTGCAAAACCAGCTGTCTGCAAGCTTTGTCCTTGATACGGTCAGATGAAATGAGACTTGCACAAGTGTTTACAATTCTCAACTCCTCAGACTCGAATATCAGTAAAAAAACAGCAACATTTAGACATCAGCCGGTCGTGGGATGGGAAGTTTAGATCAGAGCGGTGCTGGAAAAGCACAGCAGATCAGGCAGCATCCGAAGAGCAGGAAAATTAACGTTTCGGGCAAAAGCCATTCATCAGGAATATTCCTGGTGAAGGGCTTTTGCGCGAAACGTCGATTTTCCTGCTCCTCGAATTCAGCCTGACCTTCTGTGCTTTTCCAGCACCCCTCGGATCTAAACTCTGGATTCCATCATCTGCAGTCCTCATTTTTGCCTTGGGCTGGGAAGTGGTTAGAATCAATCGTACGACACATGTGTCAGACAATGAACATCATAAAACATCTAACCATTGCGATTCAACATCGAAAGACATTGCAATTGCTGAAACCATTGTCACAAACTTGTTCAGATTTATGCAAACAATACAGCTGCTATGTTGAGAACATCAGATCAGATGTTCGGAAATCTGCAGTTCGTAACTTCTCTCCTGTCCATTATCTCCGAGATACACGTCAGGAATATTATGGGACAAACTCCACTTGTGTGAATGACTCCAACTCCAACAGTACCCAAACAGTTTGACACTCCACATGATGTGAGTGTGTGCTACGGCACCTTCCACACTCATTGCCATTGCCATCTGGTTGAAAATGGACAATATTTAGGGAATCGTGATCTCAATTCATTTGTATCAAACATAAGTATTTCAAAGGACAAAGCTATACTAAGACTTGGAGTTTAAGAATGACCCAGAACAATTTTATTAAATGAGAAGAGATTTCATTCAGTTGAATTGGAAACAATGATGAGACGATAAATCAGAATCAGAGCAGTCGGAGATATTCTGAGGGCAGATTGAAGTGGCCAAGTGCAAACATGTTACCAAAAGTAAAACGGGTCACACTATCAAATCCATCCTGAAGGCGAAATTGGAGAAACTTGGTTTGTTTTTACATTGTCATCAGTGACTGCGATTTTTCTTGATAGACATGTAAAAATTCAACAGAGGCATAGATAAAATAATATTTCGAGGCTTTATCCAGGACTAGAAACATCAATTACTGGCCACAGGGTTTTGGTAAAAAGGGGCATAGTTTCATGGAAGTTTGGCAGGAAAATGATTTCTTTTTCTTTTACAGACAGCATGTGAAAGTGCCTGGAGCGCACTGGTTGACGAGAACAGGATTAAATAGCAACTCATAAGAGATATCCTGACACAGAGATGAGTAAGCGCGGAATGGAATGACATAGAACATGCGGAAGCAAAATCTTCCTTTTTAACTTTAGAAGGACATCATCTGTCAGTGCTGGCTCGCTGAGCTTAAGGGCCTGTTCATGAGATATTCTATTCTTGGGGCCACACATTTAGTGCGGGAGTGGCGAGATGCTAATTGAATGATTAACGAGGACAAACAGACAAATTAATGTCGCTCTATTCTCATCAATTTGCAGCTTCGTGTCCTTGCTCCCACTGTGGGCAAACTCAATGTGGAGTATTTGAAATGAAATTCAGAGCGGGTAACTGATAACTCCACCTCAGCCCTCCCTCCTGCAGACTTCTATCTTGAACTTCAACGTCTCGAGGTACACTGCACAGACAGAAGATGCATGCACTCCACACCCATCAATGCTGGCGTCTATTATATGCCAGCCTCAGCATACCATCACAGCACATCTCCGCCCTACTGACAGTCCGTTTCTGCGCATCAATGCAGAATCTCAGTGTGCACTGTTAACTCTTATTGCAACGCTGCTGTATCGACACTCTTTTCAGGGACACACACTCAACTCATCGACTGCACCTCTAGCCTACTCACTGGATATTTGTACACCTTCACTTTGACCTGAACTGAAGGGTCACAGAATCATTATCTGACATTACACTGCTTTTAGTCCTGCTGCCCCTCAAACAGAGCTTCCAGGATCACACGCTGCTGTACTTGCTTCTTGCTTAGCAAAGACACAAAACCAGGAAGTTTGATATCATTGCCCCAAATGCAGTAAAGGTGTCCAGCATATAAGAGTCAAGGGCTGTATCAGATACCAGTCCGGGAGCTTGGACAGGTCAGCCAGCCTGTTGTGGTTGTTAGGGTCAGGTTCCTTCCCCTGTTCGGGGTGAAGGGCTGAATGTTGGGGAGAGCTCTATCTCTCTTGGCTCTTTCTGCCCTATTGTGCGATAGTGGCTTCTGGAATGAGAGGAGTACCAAGAGGTAATAAAGAAGATGACAGTGGGTATCACAGCTTTTGGTGCGGGTATAGCAGATGAAAAGGTGGTGACGTGTCTTGAATGATCGAGTCGCCAGCACAGACGCGGTGCTGAGTTGTGGAGACGGGTAGAAGCGAGTTAAAGAGAGTAGTAGAGAAGGTAAGCATTCATATTGGGACAGGGAAAGCATGACCCTTGGTGGGGAGATGGATGCACTAACAGAGTTAGTGTGAGTGCGAGGTCGCAAAGTGCAGATGGTGTCACTTAACCTGGTAGAATGGGGACGGTCAGTGCTGGGCATGTACCAAGAAGGCTGGCAACTCACTGAACGACGGGTAAAACGTCAGAACAGGCTGACAGGGTCTGGTGCCATGGCATCTCCTTCCAAGTCTGGAGGAAGATTATGCACATCTCCTGCACCACGCCATTCACCAGAACCTCGGGGACTTGTCTCCAGTTTTAAACCAGCTTCCGTGCCCAGGGCCATTTCAGATTAAGAATACAACGGTGTCGTGAATTTCTTTAAGTTGGGACCTGTAACAGGCACTAAATTAGAGTGTTGCTGGAAAAGCACAGCAGGTCAGGCAGCATTGAGGAGAAGGAAAATCGACGTTTCGGGCAAAATGCCTCAAGCAGGAAAGGCTGCTGATCTTTGGATGTGGCTTGAATTGCTGTGCTTTTCCAGCAACACTCTAATCTAGCCTTTGATCTATAATCTAGACTTTGATGTCTAGCAACTCACTTTCACCTGCAAAAGGGAGACCGGTCCATTGTCGGTAATTCAGGCAGTTGGCAGTTTTAGGCCGAAGGGGAAAATAATACGGTAAATGTCAAGTGAGAGGAAGACCAAGCAGGTAGAGAAAGTAATAAATGAGACAGATTGGGGATGACCTCATGAGGATATGTACTTAATCTTGTGGACAGATACCCTCCATAAAACCCAACTAAAATAACACTTGACGAACTCAGGCCTCTGTCGACCTGACACAAAACAGGGAGTTGTTCCACACGTTGTAGTGTGAAGTTTAGGGGAGTTATAAATTACGAAGTGGGAATTATATCACATCTTTATAAAGGGCCAACACAATGTACTAGGTTGTTGAAAGAATCCCCAGCCTTACACTGACCACCATTTTCCAGTTCTCGCTGGATACAGGGATGGTACCATAGAACTGGCGAATGTCTAACACCGCAGATTTGGTTATTTTGGAGCAACAGAATGACTAAGTACCTCGAAAGCAAGAATTCAAAGACAGAGAATAAACGGTCACCGAGAAAGACCCGAGGACTGCAGGAAAGTCGACCTGGATTTGTTTAAGAACGATCGTGTGTAATTAACCTGACTGCGCCGGTTTGAGGCAGTATCTTATAACCGGATGTAACTTACTTGGATTTGACTGGAAATTAAAAGTCAGAATTTTAAAAATAGCAACTGTGGGCTCCAGGTGTATGGAGCTAGCAACCCACAAAGATGCAATCAAGACCCTTGGGGACATCAACAATAGAGCGGAATGCACAATAAATGACACCAAAGACAGTGTTGGCTGATTCATGAAGGTAGCTGGACTCATCAATAATCTCGTTCAGACAGTAAATTACATCATTTCCTCCATCAGTCAAATTGCACAAAATACGAGCTGGAAGTTTATGCTGGAAATGCATAAATAATGACTTCAGTCGCACCTTGTGCTCTGTTGTCAGTTCTGGTCATCCCATCATATGGAAGGATAGAATTGGAGAGAGTACACAGGATTTTCATTCCCCTGTGAAAGTAAAAATGCAATTATGAGGAAAGAATGGAACGGAGGATGCTGAGAGGAGATTTGATTGGGTTGCATGTATTATCGGGGCTGGGTAGAGCGGAGGGAATATCTTGTTCGTGTTGGAGAGCTGAGTTACCAGCGGCGAATATTTAAAGTAGTTCATTGAAATATTACAGAAATGTGATTAAAGTTGTTACTTAACGTAGTGTACGGATGGGATCTAGAGGTCACACATAGAAATGAATTAGCGGCATAAATTCTCAAACCATTTTGAAAAGATGCTGAGTGCTGTACCTGAAGTCTTATGGTCGCTGGGGAGTCAGAATAAACACTTAAACAAAGCATTGTATTTGTGAAACATCGACAATATTCAGAATGATCTCCTCTGCGTTGTTCTATTTTCTGAAAGTTTCATAAGTTACCAATATATGTTAGGATGCATATGCAGGGATGAGAGGAATGAGCAGAGAGGTGCAGTGTATAATATGATTATCATCACAATATTGCTGATCTCATCCTTTAATACACAATACCACTTAACTTGTTGGCATTTTTATCCTTCCTCTAAAAATGATGAAAACCCTTGCATATGCAATTCTCAGTCTTGCTCACACTGTAGCCACATTCCATTTTGACAGATGCATCTGACATAGTTCAAAACATTTAGAACTATCATTTCATTTGCCTTGTCGAAATATTGTGAAGGAATTCAGGGATTACAGCAGGTGTCAAAAACCAGGATGGTTCCACGGTCCAGTGGAAATAACAAAGATTGGAAAGTTATATGAAGGCTGGGAGATATTACAGAGATATGGATTGTGCTTGAGATTGAAGAAGATTCCAAAGACAAGAACAGCTTTAGGTTTTGGGTGAACTGAAAACGAAGGTGGAAAAACCTGTTCAATATTTCGTCTATAAGAGCATGTACAAGGTAAACACGTAACGAAAGCTGCCAAACATGCGACCTGAAAAAAATGTGTTCTTACTTAGCTCGTTGTGTCTGCAGCAAAAATAAAATCGGGACGATGACAGTCCAGTCAGGCATGTGAGGACTGTAAGTGGCGCCCACATTGTGACAGGGGAAGTGAATTGCATATATTTAGAGATTCTGTTCAACGATGCAGATCAATTTCATACCAGCTGATACAAATCTTTTTTCCCGTTTATAATGCTTCCGAAAGTGGTTTTTATTCTGATCTGAGCCTCTGTTGAGCAAACCATTTTGCATAGAATCATTTCTTTTGGAAGTTAATTAGCTCAGAGTCACGTGGAGACAGAGACACAGAATAGATAAATACATTCAGATTGGAAACAAAACCCACTGCATTAAGCATTTATTGCTATCTACATTTATTCTGTGAAACATTGCCATAATGTGATGAGGAAGATCCCAAGATCCCTCTTTCGCATGAACTTGGTCAGCTGATCCAAACTATTCTGGAACCGACCTCCAAACTCCGATTAGGAAGATGATAGACTCTCTCCCCAACCTGAACAGCATCGTCAAAACAGGTGGATGTCGCTCGGAAATGGGCCTCTGCATTTTCTTCTCAATGCCATTTTTATTTTTAAAACGCACAAACAACCAGACAAATCCTCGATTCTTTGACATTTTCAAGGTTTGCGTAAATATTTGTTGCTAAATTGCCAGTTGTCCTGGTGGTGATTATCAAGAGTGTGGTGCTAGAGAAGCAATCCAGGTCAGGGTGTATTCGAGAAGCAGGACAATGTATGTTTGGAGCAAAAGCCCTTCATCGGGAATGATGTGGTTATGGGTTGCCAAGCTCGGAAGTTGATTTGCTGATGCTTCGGCCCTTGTCTAAGTGACATCTTCAGTACTTTGCAGCCTCCTCTGAAGTGCCTCTGTGCTGTTCATACTAGAATTTATTTGGCTCCATTCCTGTTGTTCCCAGTTGCTGGTACCAATTATTTGTGTCGTGGCTGGTTTTGTTGGTCCAGCTCAATATGCTTGTTGATGGAGACCGTAGCTGAGTGCCCTAACTCAAGGAGTTCTCTGGCAGTCCACTGGAGTCCCTCTCCCACTGCAACTCCCAGGTCAGTTCCTCTGCTCTCAAGCTCTTCAACCATGTTGTGAAACAAACTCGCTACCACAGCCACATTTGCTTCCTCAGTGCATGCCTCCATAACCAACTCATCCCACACGGACTCCAGACCACCTTTAAACCAGCAGAGTTCGGACCCGAACAGGACAAACAGTACAGACTACAGGTTCAAAAACACCAGCAACAGTTCTCCTTCAGGATCCTCCGCTTGCAGCAATGCGCTGTCACCTAACCTCTCTCCAGTCAGCCCTGCCTCAGCTGAGGGCCACACTCTCTCAGAATTGCAAAGGACCCACTCTGTACTACATCCTCAGGAGAATTCATACTCTCAACAAACAGTATTTCAATTCCATCTCAAACATCAAAAACTGTAAGTACAACAAACTTTTATCCACCCACCTCCATAACCAGCGCTCCTCAAACATTCCAGAAGATTCCCCTGGCCTCGGAAACGCCATTAGCCATGCGGCTGACGCAGCTACCACCTCCACGCTGAGTGATTATGTCACTTCCGCCCACATCATGGCCACTCCCACAGCCACTTCCGGCACTCACATCATCGCTGATGCCACATGCTCAGTGACCTCCACCACCCCTACTGCCATGATCCACCACTTCCACCCCCACCAGCGCCACTCACCTGCATTCTGCTGACACGGCCCCCACAGACCCCCCTGTCACTATACCCACACCCCAGAACCCAGAGGGCAACATTACCCCTGCTCATGCCTCCACCCCCATTCCCCCTACCATCACACCCACTCCAGGTACTGGCTCCGACCCCACTCCCAGCTCCACACCCACACCAGATCCCAGCTCCCGGCCCTGCCGAGTTTTCACCATCCCTCCAGACCTCCCACTCACTGAGGACGAACGATCAGTCCTCAGCAAAGGACTCACCTTCATCCCCCTCCGTCCACACATCAATGAATTTAATACACGAGGTGACATCGAACAATTCTTCCGTCGCCTCCGCCTCCGAGCTTACTTGCACAATCAGGACTCCCGCCCACCTTCCGAGGACCCCTTCACCCACCTCCAACACACTGCATCCACCTGGACACCCCGCGCTGGCCTATTACCTGCCCTCGACTTCTTCATTTCCAACTGCCGCCGGGACATTAACCGCCTCAACCTGTCGTCCCACCTCCCCCACTCCAACCTCTCACCCTCACAACGCGCAGCCCTCCAATCCCTCTGCTCCAATCCCAACCTCACCATCAAGCCAGCGGATAAAGGGGGCGCGGTGGTAGTCTGGCGCACTGACCTCTACACCGCTGAAGCCAAACGCCAACTCGAGGACACCTCTTCCTACTGCTCTCTCGACCATGACCCCACCCCCATCACCAAACCATCATCTCCCAGACCATACAGAACCTCATCACCTCAGGAGATCTCCCACCCACAGCTTCCAACCTCATAGTCCGGGAACCCCGCACTGCCCGGTTCTACCTCCTTCCCAAGATCCACAAGCCTGACCACCCTGGCCAACCCATTGTCTCAGCATGCTCCTGTCCCACTGAACTCATCTCTACCTACCTTGACACTGTCCTATCCCCCCTAGTCCAGGACCTCCCCACATACGATCGAGACACCACCCATGCCCTTCACCTCCTCCAAGACTTCCGATTCCCTGGCCCCCAACGCCTTATCTTCACCATGGATATCCAATCCCTCTACATCTCCATTCGCCATGACCAGGGCCTCCAAGCCCTCCGTTTTTTTCCTCTCCAGACGTCCCCAACAGTACCCTTCCACTGACACTCTCATTCGTTTGGCCGAACTGGTCCTCACCCTTAACAATTTCTACTTTGAATCCTCCCATTTCCTCCAGACCAAAGGTGTAGCCATGGGCACACGTATGGGCCCCAGCTATGCCTGTCTCTTTGTTGGCTATGTAGAACAGTTGATCTTCCGTAATTACACCGGCACCACTCCCCACCTCTTCCTCCGCTACATTGATGACTGCATTGGCGCCACCTCGTGCTCCCGTGAGGAGGTTGAGCAATTCATCAACTTCACCAACACATTCCACCCTGACCCTATCTCTTGCAAAAATGCCATCCCGTATTCCCAATTTCTCCGCCTCCGGCGTATCTGCTCCCAAGAGGACCAGTTCCACTATAGGACACACCAGATGGCCTCCTTCTTTAAAGACCGCAATTTCCCTTCCCACGTGGTTAAAGATGCCCTCCAACGCATCTCGTCCACATCCCGCACCTCCGCCCTCAGACCCCACCCCTCCAACCGTAACAAGGACAGAACGCCCCTGGTGCTCACCTTCCACCCTACAAACCTTCGCATCAACCAAATCATCCGCCGACATTTCCGCCACCTCCAAAAAGACCCCACCACCAGGGATATATTTCCCTCCCCACCCCTTTCCACCTCCCGCAAAGACCGTTCCCTCCGTGACTACCTGGTCAGGTCCACACCCCCCCTACGACCCACCCTCCCATTCTGGCACTTTCCCCTGCCACCGCAGGAACTGTAAATCCTGTGCCCACACCTCGTCCCTCACCTCTATCCAAGGCCCTAAAGGAGCCTTCCACATCCATCAAAGTTTCACATGCCCATCCACCAATATCATTTATTGTATCCGTTGCTCCCAATGTGGTCTCCTCTACATTGGGGAGACTGGGCGCCTCCTAGCAGAGCGCTTTAGGGAACATCTCCGAGACACCCGCACCAATCAACCAAACCGCCCCGTGGCCCAACATTTCAACTCCCCCTCCCACTCTGCCGAGGACATGGAGGTCCTGGGCCTCCTTCACCGCCGCTCCCTCACAACCCGACGCCTGGAGGAAGAACGCCTCATCTTCCGCCTCGGAACACTTCAACCCCAGGGCATCAATGTGGACTTCAACAGCTTCCTCATTTCCCCTTCCCCCACCTCATCCTAGTTTCAAACTTACAGCTCGGTTACTGTCTCCTTGACTTGTCCGACCTGCCTATCTTCTTTTGCACCTATCCACTCCACCCTCTCCTCCTTGACCTATCACCTTCATCTCCTCCCCCACTCACCTATTACACTCAATGCTACTCTCTCCCCACCCCCACCCTCCTCTAGCTTATCTCTCCATGCTTCAGGCTCACTGCCTTTATTCCTGATGAAGGGCTTTTGCCCGAAACGTTGATTTCGCTGCTCGTTGGATGCTGCCTGAACTGCTGTGCTCTTCCAGCACCACTAATCCAGTGTTTAGCTTATGCCACGAGTGTTGTGTTGTTCTGGTCGAAGTTGTGATCCTTGCCATCTGTGCGTGTATTTAGTCGGTCAGCTGGTCGTGGCGTGTCGAGGCTAGTTGGTGTACAAGGCATGGGGATTGATAATTTTCTGCCTGTTTGTCCTATGTAGTATTTCGGGCAGTCTATGTTTTTGGAATAATATAAATGACGTTTATCTTGCAAATGGTGAGTATAGGGTATTTTGTTCTGGTGAGCTGTTGTCTGAGCGTGGCTGTCAGTTTAGAGGCTGTCATGAATCCAGGTGATCGGAGAAGTTTGGCTATCACTTCCGAGATTTTTTTATGTAACATAGCGTGGCAAACAGGTAGACAACTAGCAATCCACATCCACGAACACCAACTAGCCACTAAACGTCACGACTGGCTGTCCCTGGTAAATATGCACATAGATGACAGGACCACAAATTCGACTGGGGCAACACAACGTTCATAGGACAAGCTAAACAGAGGAGAGTGAGAGAATTCCTGGAATCATGGGACTAATACATGGACTCCACCAACAAACTCGTACTGTAATGAACAACCAAAACAGCCAACCAGAAGCAAAAAAGCAAAGAACCAAGTGAAATCCAACTGAGGCAACACGGAACACTTTATAGAAGAATGCAAAACACTTAAGATGTCAGTGAAGAGCAAGAGACGAGGACAAAATGTCTGCAAATCAAGTTTTTACTTGTTTTTGGTGTGGCACGAAGGCTCAGTGGTGATTACTGCTGCTCACAGCACCACTGACACAGGTGCATATCCAATCTCGTGCGACTGTCTGTGTGGACTTTGCGCTTTCTTTCTTTATCTGTGCACGTTTCCTTCGGCTGCTCCAGTTTTGTCTGATAATCCTAAGATGTACTAATTATGGAGAATTGGACATGATAAATGTTCCTTAGTGTTCAGGGATAGGTCGGTTGGAGGCAATAGTCGGGGTAAATGTAGAACACTAGGTTGAATAATCTTCGGTCTTTTTGGGACAAATGGCCTGTTTCCGCTCTGTCAGAATTCGAATTCCCCTGTGCCAACCATTCACACTGCTGTAAACCCACTCCTTTCGACAGCATTCCTACTTTGTAAAGTTCACTATGCTCCCGGATATGTACAAGGCCACAGTAGTTGGTTTGAGTTTCTGGAAGCGGTTAGAGATTGGGAAGAGGTTTTCAGCTTGGAAGAAATTAAGATGGAGAGATTGAAGAAAACAGAAGAA
Source organism: Chiloscyllium punctatum (assembly GCF_047496795.1). Lineage (NCBI taxonomy): Eukaryota > Metazoa > Chordata > Chondrichthyes > Orectolobiformes > Hemiscylliidae > Chiloscyllium > Chiloscyllium punctatum. Next base: position 41,651,126 of record NC_092781.1, read on the forward strand.
AAGCTTATATTGGTGCTCTCGGCGATTGATAAGAGGACGTTATACTGAAACGTATGGGACTTCTTTCAGAGAACCTTACAGAAAGAGGGTTGTAGCAGCTGGAGATGGTCTCAGAGACTGGGAGATATGTAGATGTTTATAAACACTACAGATACGTGGCGTGTTTTTGTCATGACTGGAATTAGGGTGGCATGGTGGCTCAGCGGTTGTCACTGGTGTTTCATATTAGCAGGAACCCGGTTTCAATTCCAGCTCCAGGCGATTTTCTGTGTACAGTTTGCACATTCTCCAGGTCAGAATCCACACAAATTCAAAAACATGTTTAGAGTAAGTCAATTGGCTATACTAAGTTGCCCATATTGTTAAGTATGTAAAGATTACGGGCATTAGTCAAGGCCAAGTATTCGTGAGGACTTGTTAGGCCAAAGGGTATACATTGGATGCATTCTATGATTGGAGGGAATGAGGCCAATAGGAAAACATTATTCATTAGATGAACAGTCCGAATCAGGGAACTCACATTTATGAAGTGTTCTGGCTGACAGAAATAAACAGGAGTGTCAGGGGTGATTTGGTGACCTCTGAGTAGTTATTTCACTTTTAGCATCTGGCAGATGTTACAGAGATAGGGAAGGCTGGTGGTGTTTCAAATGATCGGGATGCATTTACAGTCTGAATGTTGCAGAGATAATGAGCTGTGTACGGGTAGAAGGTGGTTACAGACTTGGGAGCTGTATAAGGGTGAATAGGTTATTGCAAGGCTGGTTAGGCATTGGTTTAGGTTGCACAGCAAGAAAAAATGTCGGGACTGGAGCAAAGAAAAGAGAATGGCAACGTTGCAGGTGTTGGAGAAATGTCCATATGTAATGAAGATTATAGTGTCTGGAGAAGGCTGCGAGGTTAAGGAGATTTGACAGGCCAAGAGGGAGTTAGTGATGTTCGTGATGGTGTGGCCTGGAGACGTTTGCAAAGACTGAGAAGTTTCTATGGATCATGTTGTTACTGAGCAAAGGAGAGTTGTGTGGACTTGAGAAATGTTGCAAAAAGAGGTTGAATTATAAAATCTGGATTTGATTCCAGAGAAAGGAGGTTCATATGACTTGCATAAGTTACGGAGATAAGGACGCCATCATGGGCTGATGGTGATTGGAGAGAATCATAGAATCTTGGCAGGTTAGGAACAGGCCATTTGGCCCAAGGGATGTCCACACCCAGACACACCCATTTCCCCACCCTATTACTCCACATTTACCAAATCCGCACATCCCTAAACGCTCTGAACAAATCTGCATGACCCATTTACCAAAACGAGAGCGACGGAGAAACCCACGCAGACACGTGGAAAATGTGCAAACTCCTCAAAGATCGTCTCCCGGGACTTGAATTGAACCCAGCTTCCTGGCACTGTGAGTAAACCATACTAACCAAAAAGCCAACATGCAGCCGTGCAGAGATCATAATATATCGTACAGGATCAAACTCGTTGAAGAAGCAAGATATTATTCGATTTCGAGGCGTCTCAAGATATCAGACTGAACGAAGCAGACATCTTATGACCGAAGCATGACATTTGACCAATCATGGTTACACCAGCCCTTCAACTGAACACAATGCTGTGGAATAATCTCCTCCTCCCACGTATTCTTACACGTTAGTTTTTGTATCAATAATCATCCAATCACCACTTGAATGTTTCCATTGAACATGCATCTACAGCACATCCAAGTGCATTCTGAGTACTCGCCGATTTTTTTTCCAGGTGGAACTCCCTCTTCTGGTTTCGAACCAGCCTTACTCAATCTTTTAACACGCACTCTGTGAGGTGTGCAAAGAGTATTCATGGACAGCTGTGCGTGGGTTTTCAGTTTTCATAAAATACCCGCCAGCTCTACGATCTCGAACCGATCCTTCAGCGTTCTTCTTGCATTGCAATTCGATTCTCTACCTGCCATCGATTCGATTGTTCTCCATCATCCAGGAAGCATTAGGTTTATTTATCCTGCTCTTCCCATTTGATGGGCCATTCCTCGATTGAACCCAAGCCACCTCCTCACTGGAAGGAGCCTATGGTTCTTTTTTATTCCGTTTTTAACCAACGGGGTATTCCAGTGAAACTTTCCCAGCTTCATTCTGACCACATTGGAGGCTACATACAGTCAACGAACTTTTCTGACTCTCAATATTTGGGTGCTATTCTCACTTTGAATTATTGCGAATCATTCTCCACCATTATCCTGAAATTCTAAAAGAATGGTTCCTGTGTCCCAAAATGATTCCTTACTGATTCTGGATCCACTTGCTCAATCTCTTTCCTAAGCCCCAGGTGCAACAGTGCATGCTGTCTTGGGCTGAACACACATTCCATCAGTAAGCTCTCCTCTATGTAATCTAGATACACCCGCCCCTCGTGACCTTGCACGAGCAGGATCCCAATATATACCTGGATAATTTACGTTTCTCACGGTATTAAGTTATGGAAGTGTACGGTACCTTCAGGAAAGTTAAAAGAAAAGAAAACTACCTGACAGCACCAAGTGTTCTAAACAAGATAGACTATAACATTTTTGTTCCAGCAGCTAGAATAGCTGCCTGCCTGGAGAGCAAAAACTGAACCCAAATTACGCCAATCAGTTTAAATATCAAAAAATCCAAACTCAACTCAAATTTGACCAAAGTATATTGACGATATTAAAACCCAATGACACAATGCGGTGTTTTGAGGGCTCGTCCGAGAATTTAATGTTTTCTGTGTTGGATTTGTTATTTGAACTTGTTAGAGAGATTTGAATAGATCTGGATGTTAAAAATATCCCAGGAGGATTTAACATTACCAGGTTAGTGCCCGACATCTTTAGATAAAAAGTAGGTGAGTCTATTTGATTAATTTTCTTGAATTTTGGCTGATTAAATTACAACTGAGAGAAGTGGGAATTATAATTGCGGAAGAGGATGAGGAATTTGAAGGTGATTCTTAAATGTGCCAAGAAATTTTAGAAGGAAAGAAATATACCATACTTTTAGAATGATCAACGAGGTTAGCTTTGGGTTGAACGAAGGACAATGAGAAAGCTGTAATTGAAAGGGCATTACTCGAAATTCGACGTGTGTCAGAGAAACGAAAAAAAAGCGAGGTATGGGAGAAAAACGTAAATTGAAATTGAGGAAAAAATGCAGTTAGCAAATAAACAAACGGAGAGTGGAAAGAGAAACAGAGAGAGGAAAGAGAATGGGAGAGAGAAACAGAAAGATAGAAAAAGAGCGAGCAAAGGGAGAAAGAAAACGTTGTCAACTGAAAGGAAGAAAGAAGAAATGAAAATGTTGCTGATGGAGAATTTCTACTGAGAAATTTCGACTCAGTCAGCCAAGGTCATTTAATAGGATTTCGATTCAAAGAGAAGGTAGCGATGTACACAGATGTTTTAGAACTCTGCCACATTCTATGAAGAACATGTTGAAGTCTTATTATTTCATTTAAAACAAAATGACTCAGTAGATGGAGTGTTCCGAGGATATATGGGTAATGCCATTTCAAACTAAAACTTAAACGCAGTGCTAGTAAGTTATTTGTCATGCTGTCAGACCGGGGATCAAGACATTATCGAGACGGTAAACAAGTTATCTTAAGTGCTTATGAATTAATCGCAGAAGCATATATACAGCGATTCAGAAACATAAAGAAGGAACCAAGACAGACTTATGTTGAGTTGGAAAAATAAACGTAATTATTTTGATGGATGTATCGTGCTCAGAAACCAGAAAAGACCTTTGAGGATCGACGAGAGATTATTCTTCGGGTCAAGTATAATAAAAAAAGTTCCAGATTTGTTTACCACAGAAGAAGAAAGAAGGCCAAGAGAATGGAAGGAGGTGAAAGGCCACAGGTGTTTTCCTGTGATAAAGTGGGTCACCTAAGGTCACAGCGCAGATCGTTAAAGAAAGACACTGTGGGAAGAGATGTGGTCAGATTAACTAAGCCAGTGGCATTAATGAACGTCGTAAAGGAGACCTGGAGAGGAGGCGAGGGGCTGCAGAATAGTGCACAGCCTCGGCAGGTGGCGGGAATGGAGCTAGTACCTGATCGCTCCAAGAGTTGGGGGAGAAGGAGGAGGATTTATAATTCTGAGAGATATAGGATCCAACAATCACTGATGTTAGGTGATGAGTGATTGTGCACTTTTTCTGATCTGTCAAACGAGACTGCGGTAATTTGTGGGATAGAAAAAAAACATAAGTTCATCGTTTCCAATGGAAGACCATCTTTCAGTGCCAGATTAAGATTGGGCAAGTTACAGTGGCAGAAATTGACAGGCTATCAATTCCAGGAGATAAAAAAATTAGGACTACAGATGCTGGAAACCAGAGTCTAAATTAGAATGTTGCTGGAAAATAAAAGCAGGTCAGGCAGCTTCCGAGAAGCAGGGAAACCGACGTTTCAGGCAAAAGCCCTTCATCAGGAATAGAGGCAGCTAAATCTCTCCACTCTGCAGGCACCCTGCCTCTATTCCTGATGAAGGGCTTTTGCCCGAAACGTCGATTCTCCTGCTTTTCGGAAGCTACCTGACCTGCTTTGCTTTTCCAGCACCACTCTAATATATCAATTCCAGGAATTAAGTTTGTCTGTGGGAATGATTTGGCAGAATTCAAATTGGCAGTAAAACCCCTTGCTGTGGATCTGCCCAAGGAATCCCAAGAAACTGAGGTGTTAATACAGAAATATTTGCACAGGCTGTGTGGTGACCTGAACAATATCATAAGTATGAGGAAAAGGTAAAGAACAAGATGACGGAGTTGAGGTACAATTAACAGATACCCTGTTTGACGTCATGATGCCAGAAGAGCTTGAACACGCAGCGGGTCAGACACAAGTGTGTAGTCCTGAAAGGATAAGCGTTTTGCAACAGAAAGACAAGACGACAAAAGTTACATCTGTGTATGAGGTCTCCAAAAAGGAGACGGAGAATATTCTGGAGGGTTATTATTCGAAAGATTGAAACCTAAGATGGAAATGTAGACTACCACAGGTTAGTGCAGAGGAGAAATGGGCCAAAGTGCACGAGGTTGTGTTACCAGTATAATACAGACAGGAATTGCTAGCGGTAGAACACAACCTAACTGTTGGAGGACACATTGGGGTAGGAAAGACTCAGGCTAAGGTACGAAAGCACTTCTATTGGCGAAGAAAGCACAAGGATGTGGTTAACTTTTGCTGAACGCATCGTGCATGCCAAACGGTAATTAAGCCACAGGATGTAACAAGACCAGCACCTTTGTGGCCAATTCCTGCAATCGGAGAACCTTTCACAAAGCTTGTAATCGATTGTGTAGGTCCCCTTCTGCGAACCAAACGTGGAACAAATACTTGTTAACCAAAATGAATGTGGCTACCAGTTTTCACAGGCAAAGCTATAACTGAGTGTCGAGGCAAAAGCGGAGGGAGACAAATTTTAGATTTCGTCACACGGCATGAGCTACCGAGAAAGAGTCACTCCAACTGAGGGTAAACTTTTATTGCGGGGACCTTTACGGGGGTTATGGAGAGCTTATGTATACAACACTTGAATTCCAGTGCATATGTTTCTGAATCCAAGGGAGCTTATGAAAGGTGACATCAGACCTTGTATACCGTATTGGTAACATGCTGTCAGGATTACCTGAATGATTGGAATACAGATATTCCATTCGTATTGTATGCCATTAGAGATGCATCAATCGAATCTATTCAGTTCACTCCCTTTGAGGTAATATTCGAGCATGAAGTCAGACTTACTTTGAAATTAATGATCGAAAAATTGACAGATCGAAAGTCGGATATCTCACACTTAGATTATGCATTGGAGGTGCTGAAGAGCTTAAAACGAGTAGGTGTGTTAGGTAAAGAGAACCTAAAGTGGCCACAGTGTTGGATGTAGCTGCTGGCTGATGAAAGCTCTGTGACTCGGACGTTTTCCCGAAGGGATGACGTGTTAATATTATAACTAGTATTATATTCTCGTATTATATTATAGTATTGCGTCATCAACTAACAAGGAAACATTTGAATGTTGGAGGTAGTTTGATTGTTGTCCATTTGCGAGAGAATGTTACAGGTAGATACTGCCAAATATCGCAACAAGAGGTCGCGGTCTAGGTGGTGGAGTATGTGATACGAATAGGGAGGGGTGCAGGGCTGAAAGTGTTTTTTGTGATCGGCAGGAGTATGGATGATGGAATATTTTACAGGGATATGGAGGGTTGTGGAAGCAGAAGTCTGTTTCCCAGATCAGGAGAGTTGTCGACGCTGGACATGGTTAAAGAAATAAGGAGTGGCAGGGGCTGGACGGGTTTAAAGGAATACAGATTCGAGGTTGGTTCTGAAAAAAATGTTACAGGGATAGTAAGGAGTGCAGTATCTGGAGGAGGTATCAGGGTTAGGGAAGGACGTAGGTTCTGGAGATTCTTAACGTGATAGGTCTTGCGAGTAGTTTCTGGAAAACGTTACAGGGATATGAAGGAGTGTAGGTGGTGTACCATTATACAGAAAAGCGAAGAGGTGTAGGTGCTGGAGAATCTCACCCAGAAAAGGATGTCTCTTAGGCTGTTCAGTGTTGCAGCAATAAAGAGTGGGCAGGTTTAATCAGAACGGTTTAAACTGATAGAGAGTGGAGATGATCCTTGAAAATTTTAAGGGATAGGGATAAGTGCAGGAGTTGGAGGAGGTATCAGAGGGAGGAAAAGCTGTAGGTTCTGGAGAAGGTTTTAGATATAACGAAGGGTAAAGTTTCTGGAGGAAGATACCGTGGTAGGGAGTGCTGTAGCTGCTGGAGAATGTTACGAGTATCACGATTGGGTGTAGGTGAGGGGAAATATTTCAGAGAGAGAGGAGTTAAGCTGCTGGAGCATATTTCATGGATATTATGTCTGTGTAGGTACTAGAAAATGTTACAGCAAAAAGGAGTGTGTCTAGGTGCTGTCGAATGTTGCAAGGATATGAAGCTGTGTAGAGGCTGGGAAATACCGACAGGGATTGGGAGTCAGTGCTGCAGCGATATGAAAGGGTGTAGGTGCTGGAGAATAACAAAGGGATGAAGAGTGGTTGTCAGTGTCGGGGATTGTTGCAGGGATAGCGTGTGAGTGTCATTGCTGGAGAATGATACAAGGACAGGGAGTGGGTGCAGTTGCTGGAGAATACTATACGAATGCAGAGGGTTGTCGGTGGTGGAGAACTTCACAGTGTTAGGGAGGGTTGGAGATCCTCGAGAAAGTCACAGAGAAAGTGAATGTGGTTGGTTTTGGGAAATATTTTGGGAAGACGGAATGGGCGCAAATGTCGGAAAATATTACAGGAAGAAGGAGGGTATCAATGATGGAGAAAGGTACAGGATAGAGCGTGTATATAGGTGCTGAAGAATTGTATAGCAATAGGGAGTGTCCGTAGGTGCTGGAGAATGTTACAGCAATAGTGTTACAGCAATAGTGAGTGGGGGTAGGTTCTCGAGATAGTTACAGGGATAGGAAGGCGTGTCGATGCTAGGGAATAACGACAGGGAGTGGAAGTGGGTGCCAGTGCTGGACAAAGTTGCTGGGATAGAGTGTGATTGTCGGTGCTATAGAATCTTACAGGGATAGGGAGTGGGTGACGGTGCTGGAGAACACTGCAGTGATTCAGAGGTCTTTAGGTGCTGGCAAATGATACAGGGTTAGGGATGGTTGGAGGTTCGGGAGAATGTCAGAGCGAAAGTGATGTGTCCAGGTTTTGGAGAATGTTACAGGAATCGGGAGTGGGTGTAGATGCTACAAAATGTTACAGAGACAGGTAGGGAAGAAGTGCTGCAGAACTTTTTTAGCGAAAAGGAGGTATGTGGGAGCTGGAGAATGTTCCAGGATAGAGAGTTGTGCAGATGTTATAGTAGGTTATAGGTGTAGGGAAGCATATAGGGGCTGGAGAACATTACAGGTGGAGGGAAGGGCTGTCAAATATTACAGGCATCCTTAGCGGGGTAGGTGGTGGAGAATGTAATAGGGAAAGAGAGTGTGTATGTAGGCAGTGGAGAATTTGATAAGGAGACGGAGAATGATACAGGGATAGAGAGCAGACCCGATGGTACAGATGGTTACAGGCATGGCGAATTCTGTTGGCGCTGGTGACTATTACTCGAATAGACAGTTTGTATAGGGGCAAGAGCATGTTACTTGGATAGTGTGTGTATAGGGTCTGGCGAATGTTACAGGAATCCAGAGTGGGTGCAAGTGCTGGGGAATGTAACAGGAAATGGGAGATAAGCAGGTGCTGGAGAAAGTTGCAGGGATATTGAGGGTGAGGGTGTTAGAGAGTGTTACAGGTGCAGGGAAGGAATTAGGCTCTGGAGAACTTTGCAGGTATGGAGAGGGGTGTAGCCGCTTTAGAATGTCACAGGATAGGGAGAAGGTGAAGCGACTGGAGAATGTTACAGGGTTAGGGAGCGGTGTCGATGCTGGGGAAAGTCACAGGGATAGGGAGTGTGTGTACGTCCTGGAGCATATACCAGGATAGGCAGTGGGTGTATGTGTTGGAGAAAACCACAGGGTTACAGAGGACTGCAGTTGCTGGAGAATGGTTTAGGAATTGGGTATAAGTACTGGAGAATGTTACAGGGATAAGCAGAGATATAGTTTCCAGGGAATGGTAAAGCGGTATGGAGGTCTGCAGGTGCTGGGCAATGTTAAACGGACAGGGAGGGGTGTCGGCCCTGGCGAATGTTTCATGACTAGCGAGTGAGTGTAGGGCTCTGAGATCAGATTATTTTACAGTGTGGAAACAGGCCCTTCGGCCCAACAAGTCCACACCGCCCCGCCGAAGCGCAACCCACCCATACCCCTACCTTTACCCCTTACCTAACACTACGGGCAATTTAGCATGGCCAATTCACCTAACCTGCACATCTTTGGACTGTGGGAGGAAACCGGAGCACCCGGAGGAAACCCACGCAGACACGGGAAGAACGTGCAAAGTCCACACAGTTAGTCGCCTGAGGCGGGAATTGAACCCGGATCTCTGGCGCTGTGAGGCAGCAGTGCTAACCACTGTGCCACTGTGCCGCCCAAATGTTGCGTAGATTGCGAGTGATGAGGGTCCTGGTGAATGTGGCAGGGATCAGGACTGATGAAGGTGTTAGTGGATGTTACAGGGCTAGGGTGAGCGTGCAGGGGCCAGATAAGCTTACAGGGATGGGGAGTGGGTGTAGGTACTGGAGAATGCGACAGAGATAGGGAGTGGCATAGGTGCCAGAGAATGGTAAAGTTGTAAGGAAGGCTGTCGGTGCTTGGCAATGGTAAATGATGGGGAGGGGCGTCGGTCCTGGTGAATGTTACAGGAATAGTGAGTGTCGGGCTCCGAGATGTTACAGACGTTGGGAATGGTGAGCGTCTTGGAGAATGTGACAACGATCAGGAGGGGGTAGGTGCCGGAGAATGTTACGAAGATCGGGTTTCGATGAAGGTGCTGAACAATTTTTCCAGGATGATCGAGCAGATAGGTTGGAGATTTTACAGGGGGAGGAAGGATGTTAGCTTAACGAGGATGTTACCCGGAGAGGCAGTGGTTGTCAGTGCAGGGCTATGTGTGTGGAGATGTTACAGTGATATGGAAAAGGGTGGGCCCTGAGGGAATGGGACGGGGATATGGAGCGGTGCGGGTGCTGGAGAGTTTTACCGAGCAAGTAAAGATGTCTAGATACTGGTGAATGTAACAGTAAGAGCGAGTGGTGCATGTGCTGAAGAATGTTATTTAGGCAGTGAGGTGTGCAGATGCTGCAGTGTGTCACTGAGATAGCAACGTGTGTAGGTGCTGGAAAAGGGTGCAGGGAGAGAGTGGGACAGGTGATGAAGAAGTGTACAGGGATCGGCTGGGGGTCGGTGTTGGAGAATGTTTCAGTAATGGAGAGTAGTTGAAGGAGCTGGAAAATGTTAAAGCAATAAGCAGTAGGTGTACAGTTTGGAGGTCTTACAGGAATAGGGAGTGGTGCAGGTGTTGAAGAAGTTTACAGAGATCGGACGGGGAGGAGGATCAGGAGAGCGTGATCAGAATAGGGAGGTGTGTAGATACTGGAAAATGTTCCAGCGACTGTGAGGGGTGTTCGTGGTGAATAATGTTACAGGGACTGGGAGCGGTGTTGGTGTTGATCTGCGGTGACAGGGACAAGGATTGAGTCACAGAGTCATAGTGACGTACAGCATGGAAACAGACCCTTCGGTCCAATCCGTCGATTCCGACCAAATATCCAAATCCAATCTTGTCCCACCTGCCAGAATCCTGTCCATATCCCTCCAAACCCTTCCTATTCATCTACCCATCCAAATGCCTTTTAAATGTTGCAATCGTACCAGAGTCCACCACTTCCTCTGGCAGCTCATTCCAAACATTTACCACCCTCTGCGTGGAAAAGTTGCCCTCTCTTTTATACCTTGCCCCTCTCAGCTTGATGCTATACCCTCTAGTTCGGGACTTCACGACATCAGGGATAAGACTTTGTCTATTTATCCTATCCATGCCCCTCATGATTTTATGAAAATTTACAAGATCACCCCTCAACCTCCGACGCTCCAGGGAAAACAGCCCTAGTCTGTTAAAACCCTCCCTTTCGCTAAAATCCACCAACGCTGGCAACAACCTTCTACATCTTTTCTGAACCCTTTCAAGTTTTATAACATATTTCCGATGTGAAAGAGAACAGAATTACATGCAATATTCCAACAGTGGCCTAACCAATATCCTGTACAGCCGCAACATGACCACCCAACTCCTAGATTCTGCACTCTGTCCAATAAAAGAAAGCCTACCAAACGCCTTCTTCATTATCCTATCTACATGCGACTCCACTTTCAAGGAGTTAAGAACATACACTCCAAGGTCACTTTGTTCAGTAACATTCCCTCGGACCTTACTATTAAGTGTATAAGGCCTTCTAAGATTTCCTTTCCCAAAATGTAGCACTTGGCATTTGTCTGAATTAAACTCCATCTGCCACTTCTCAGCCCATTGGCCCATCTGGTCAACTTCCTGTTGTAACCTGAGGTAACTTTTTTCGCTGTACACACCTCCAATTTTTGTGTCATCTGCAAACTCACTAACTGTTCCTCTTCTGTTGCATCCAAATTATTTATGTAAATGACAAAAGGTAGCACCCAGCATTATCCTTGCGGCACTCCATTGGTCACATGTCTCCAGTCTGATAGACAACCGTCCACCACCACCTTCTCTCTTCGATCTTTGACCCAGTTATGTATTCAAGTGGCTAGTTCTCCCTGTATTCCGTGAGTTCTTACCTTGCTAAACAGTTTCCCAAAGGAACATTTTCAAACGCCTTGCTGAAGTCCATCTCGATCACATCTACCGCTCTGACCACATCAATCTCTTTATTACTTCTTCAAAAAGTTAAATCAAGTTTGTTAGACATGATTCCTCATGCACAAAGCCATGTTGACTATCCCTAACCAGTCCTTGCCTTTCCAAATACATGTACATCCTGTCCATCAGGATGCTTGCCCACCAACGACGTTAGGTTCACTGGCCTATAGTCCTCTGGATAGTCCTTAACACACATCTTAAACAGTGGCACCACGTTAGCCAACCTCCCGTCTTCTGGCACCTCACCTGTGACGATCAATGGTACACATATCTCAGCAAAAGGCCCAGCAATGGCTTCTCGACCTTCCCACAGGGGTCTAGGGTACACCTGATCTGGTCCTGGGGATTTATCCACGGTTTTGGAATTCAAGCCATCCAGCACTTGCTCCTCTGTAATATGGATGTCAAAGAAACTAAAAGTAACAGTGAGAGACTGGACATGATAAACACGTGATGATCAATGAGTCAAGATCCTGCGATCATAGTTTAAGCTCACAGATCAGGCTCTTTAGAGCGGAGATCAGGAGAACAAGTTATAACCAGAAACGATGAATGTGTGGTATTCTCTCCCACAGAAAACAGTAACATACAAATGAGACAACCGCGGGAACATGTGAGCAACATGTATGTTTCACTTTAACTTGTACGTTATCAATGGAAGAACGGTTATATGTGAAGCAAAACTACCAATAGAACAGTGAACAGCTCTAGCGAAGAATATAGGCCTGCTGCTGCTGCTCCACAGGCCCACATTGAGGCTCACGTTTAAACTGCTACATCTGCTCTGAATCACCCAAAAATAACATTCTGCAAATATTGGACAATGATTTACCTCACTGTAGAATATAATCGACTTTCAGAACCATTATTTCCAAATTCCTCCTGTTAATCTGTGCGGAAAAAGTTCCTCCCGAATTATTCAAATGCGGTTGTTTCTTTGTTTTTGTTTCTTTGGCGACCTGAAGCAGTAATTATGCCGATAATTAAGCATTTCAGTGGGGCGTAAAACGTGGTGATATCAAGCCACTTTGGATACAGGTTTACACAAAACTCAAGTTTTGTATATTGTGGATTAGTGTTTCTGGAAGAGCGCAGCAGTTCAGGCAGCATCCAAGTAGCTTCGAAATCGACGTTTCGGGCATAAGCCCTTCATCACGAATAAAGGCAGTGAGCCGAGAGCGTGGTGAGATAAGCTAGAGGAGGGTGGGGGTGGGGAGAAAGTAGCATAGAGTACAATGGGTGAGTGGGGGAGGGGATGAATGTCATAGGTCAAGGAGGAGAGGGTGGAGTGGATATGTGGAAAAGAAAATAGGCAGGTAGGACAAGTCCGGACAAGTTATGGGGACAGTTACTGAGCTGGAAGTGTAGAACTCGGGTGAGATGGGGGAAGGGGAAATGAGGAAACTGTTGAAGTCCACATTGATGACCTGGGGTTGAAGTGTTCCGAGGCAGAAGATGAGGCATTCTTCCTCCAGGCGTCTGGTGGTGAGGGAGCAGCGGTGAAGGAGGCCCAGGACCTTCACTTCTTCTGCAGAGTGGGAGGGGGAGTTGGAATGTTGCGCCACGGGGCGGTGTGGTTGATTGGTGCGGGTGTCCCGGAGATGTTCCCTAAAGCGTTCTGCTAAGAGGAGTCCAGTCTCTCCAATGGAGAGGAGACCACATCGGGAGCAACGGATACAATAAATGATATTAGTGGATGTGCAAGTAAAACATTGATGAAAGTGGAAGGATCGTTTAGGGCCTTGGATAGAGGTGAGGGAGGAGGTGTGGGCGCAAGTTTTGCAGTTCCTGCGGTGGCAGGGAAAGAGCCAAGATTGGACGGTGGGTTGTTTGGGGGCCAGGACCTGACCAGGTAGTCGCGGAGGGAAAGGTCGTTGCGGAAGGCGGAAAGGGGTAGGGAGGGAAATATATCCCTGGTGGTGGGGTCTTTTTGGAGGTGGCGGAAATGTCGGTGGATGATTTAGTTTATGCGAAGGTTGGTAGGGTGGAAGGTGAGCACCAGGGGCGTTTTGTCCTTGTTACGGTTGGAGGGGTGGGGTCTGAGGGCGGAGGTGCGAGATGAAGACGAGATGCGTTGGAGGGCATCTTTAACCACGTGGGAAGGGAAATTGCGGTCTCTAAAGAAGGAGGCCATCTGGTGTGTTCTGTGGTGGAACTGTTCCTCCTGGGAGCAGATCCGGCGGAGGCGGAAGAATTGGGAATACGTGATGACATTTTTGCAAGAGGTAAGGTGGGAAGAGATGTAATCCAGGTAGCTGTGGAAGTCGGAGGGCTTGTAAAAAATGTCAGTGTCAAGTCGGTCGTAGTTAATGGAGATGGAGACGTCCAGGAAGAGGAGGGAGGTGTCATAGATGGTCCAGGTAAATTTAAGTTAAGGGTGGAATGTGTTGGTGAAGTTGATAATTTGCTCAACCTCCTCGCGGGAGCATGAGGTGGCACCAATGCAATCATCAATGTCGTGGAGGAAGAGGTGGGGAGTGGTGCCGGTGTAATTCCGGAAGATCAACTGCTCTACTTAGCCAACAAAGACACAGGCATAGCTTGGGCCCATACGTGTGCCCATGGCTACCCCTTTGGTCTGGAGGAAGTGGGAGGATTCAAAGGAGAAATTGTTAAGGGTGAGGAACAGTTCGGCCAAACGAATGAGAGTGTCGGTGGAAGAGTACTGTTGGGGACCTCTGGAGAGGAAAAAACGGAGGGCTTGGAGGCCCTGGTCATGGCGGATGGAGGTGTAGAGGGATTGGATATCCATGGTGAAGATGAGGCGTTGGGGGCCAGGGAATCGGAAGTCTTGGAGGAGGTGAAGGGCATGGGTGGTGTCTCGAACGTATGTGGGGAGTTCCTGGACTGGGGGGATAGGACAGTGTCGAGGTAGGTAGAGATGAGTTCAGTGGGGCAGGCGCATGCTGAGACAATGGGTTGGCCTATGTGGTCAGGCTTGTGGATCTTGGGAAGGAGGGAGAACCGGGTAGTGCGGGATTCCCGGACAATGAGGTTGGAAGCTGTGGGTGGGAGATCTCCTGAGGTGATGAGGTTCTGTCTGGTCTGGGAGATGATGGTTTGGTGATGGGTTGTGGGGTCATGGTCGACAGGGCAGTAGGAAGAGGTTTTTTGATGCCACCATCACACCCACGCCAGTTACGTGTTCCGCCCCCACTCCTAGCTCTACACCCACACCAGATCCCAGCTCCCAGCCCTGCCGAGTTTATAACATCCCCACAGACCTCCGCCTCTCTGAGGACGAATGATCAGTCCTCAGCAAAGGACTCACCTTCATCCCCCTGCGTCCACGCATCAATGAATTTAATTCACGTCGTAATGTCGAAGTATTCTTCCGTCGCCTCTGCCTCCGACCTTACTCTCACAATCAGGACTCCCGAAAACCTTCTGAGAACCCTTTCGCCCACTTCCAACACACTGCAAACACCTGGACACCCCGCGCTGGCCTATTACCTGCCCTCGACCTCTTCATTTACAACTACCGCCGGGACATTAACCACCTTAACCTGTCTACATCCCTCCCCCACTCCAACACCTCACCCTCACAACGCGAATCCCTCCAATCCCTCTGCTCCAATCCCAACCTCACCATCAAGCCAGCGGATAAAGGGGGCCCAGTGGTAGTCTGGCGCACTCACCTCTACACCGCTGAGGCCAAACGTCAACTCGAAGACACCTCTTGCTACTTCCCCCGCGACAATGACCCCACCACCCATCACCAAACCATCATCTCCCAGACCATACAGAACCTCATCACCTCAGGAGATCTCCCACCCACAGCTTCCAACCTCATAGTCTGAGAACCCCACACTGCCCGGTTCTACCTCCTTCCCAAGATCCACAAGCCTGAACAGCCTGGCTGACCCATTGTCTCAGCATGCTCCTGCCCCACTGAACTCATCTCTACCTACCTTGACACTGTCCTCTCCCCCCTCATCCAGGGACTCCCCACATACGTTCGAGACACCACCCACGCCCTCCATCTTCTCCAAGACTTCCGTCTCCCTAGCCCCTAAAGCGTCATCTTCACCATGGATATCCAATCCCTCTACACCTCCATCCGCCATGACCAGGGCCTCCAAGCCCTACGATTTTTCCTCTCCAGACGTCCCCAACAGTACTCTTCCACCGACACTCTCATTCGTTTGGCCGAACTGGTCCTCAGCCTTAACATTTTCTCCTTTGAATCCTCCCACTTCCTCCAGACCAAAGGGGTAGTCATGGGCACATGTATGGGCCCCAGCTATGCCTGTCTCTTCGTTGGCTACGTAGAGCAGTTGATCTTCCGTAATTACACCGGCACCACTCCCCACCTCTTCTTCCACGACATTGATGATTGCATTGGCGCCACTTCATGATCCCGCAAGAAGGTTGAGCAATTCATCTACTTCACCAACACATCATTCCACACTGACCTTAAATTTACCTGGACCATCTCTGACACCTCCCTCCCCTTCCTGGACCACTCCATCTCGATTAATAACGACCGACTTGACACTGACATTTTTTTCAAACCCTCCGATTCCCACAGCTACCTGGATTACACCTCTTCCACCCGACCTCTTGCAAAAATGCAATCCAGTATTCCCAATTCCTCCGCCTCCGCCGGATCTGTTCCCAGGAGGACCAGTTCCACCACAGAACACACCAGATGGTCTCCTTCTTTTGAGACCGCAATTTCCCTTCCCACGTGGTTAAAGATGCCCTCCAACGCATGTCCTCTACATCCCACACCTCCGCCCTCAGACCCCACCACTCCAACCATAACAAGGACAGAACGCCCCTGGTGCTCACCTTCCAACCTACCAACCTTCGCATAAACCAAAATATCCACCGACATTTCCGCCACCTCCAAACAGACCCCACGACCAAGGATATATTTCACTCCCCACCCCTTTCCGCCTTCCGCAAAGACCGTTCCCTCCCTGACTACCTGGTCAGGTCCACACCCCCAAACAACCCACCCTCCAATCCTGGCACTTTCCCCTGCCACCGCAGGTACTGTAAAACCTGTGCCCACACCTCCTCCTTCACCTCTATCCAAAGCCCTAAACGAGCCTTCCACATTCATCAAAGTTTTACTTGCACATCCACTAATATCATTTATTGTATCCGTTGCTCCAGATGTCGTCTCCTCTACATTGGGGAGACTGGACGCCTCCTAGCAGAACGCTTTAGGGAACAACTCCGGGACATCCGCACCAATCAACCACACCACCCTGTGGTCCAGCATTTCAACTCCCCCTCCCACTCTGCCGAGGACGTGGAGTTTCTGGGCCTCCTTCACCGCCGCTCCCTCACCACCAGACGCCTGGAGGAAGAACGCCTCATCTTCTGCCTCGGAAAACTTCAACCCCAGGGCATCAATGTGGACTTCAACAGTTTCCTCATTTCCCCTTGCCCCACCTCACCCTAGTTCTAAATTTACAGCTCAGTAACTGTCCCCATAACTTGTCTGGAGTTGTCCTACCTGCCTATCGTATTTTCCACCTGTCCACTCCACCCTCTCCTCCTTGACCTCCACACTATCGTCTTTTCCACCTGTCCACTCCACCCTGTCCACCTTCATCCCCTCCCCCACTCACCCCTTTTACTCTATGCTACTTTTCCCCCACCCCCACCCTCCTCTAGATTCTCTCTCCACGCTTCTGGCTCACTGCCTTTATTTCTGAAGAAGGGCTTATGCCCGAACTTCGATTTCGAAGCTACTTGGATGCTGCCTGAACTGCTGTGCTCTTCCAGCACCACTAATCCAGAATCTGGTTTCCAGCATCTGCAGTCATTGTTTTTCCTTTTGTGTATTGTGTGCCTCTTCAAACAATTTGCTTCTTTAAACTGATGTTCAACACATTATCCGAATAAGGTTGGCACGAGGGCAACTGCAGGACCTTAGTTTTAGGTAAAACTAACTAAATTAACAATTGCTGGAGAAACTCAATCGGCCTTTTCGCATCTATGCAGAGGAAACAGTGTGAAGCTTTCTAGTCTCATAAAGAAGAATATCAGAAGAACAATAGGCATATGTTTCTCTCCAGATTAGATCAGATTACCTACCCAAGAAGTCCACACCGACTCTCCGAAGAGAAACCCACCCAGACTGATTTTCACTCTGACTAAAACACCTGATACTATGGGCAAGTTTGCATGGCCAATTCGCTTATCTGCACAACTTCGGACTATTGGAGGACACAAACATAGACTCAGGAAGAATCTGAACATTTCACATAGACAGTCACCCAAGGCTCTAATGGAACCTAGAATCCTAGTGCGGCAAGGGAGCAGTGCTAACCGCTGAGCCACCGTGCCACTCTTGTTGGTACAAAGATACGAAGATATGCTGGCATATTTTCATTTGTTTCGGGTCTTCTTAATTTGCAGTAATTTGCTTTATCTTAGTTTTTTGTGGATATGTTTCCATTGATGCCAGCAGATATCAAAGGATCAAAATTAAAGAATCCCCTGACAATTCCCTTAAAACTGAATGTTACATTTCGGTCAGGAACGCAGGGTCAGCCATGCCAATGGGATAGGGCACAGGCACAAACGTTACTGACAGACAAGAGAGGGCATGCACTGCAAACTATCATTCTTTACATGTATGTATGTTGGAGGAAAAAAACATTACTGTGACTATATCATGTCCTGACTTTCGCTCCCCATCTCTCAATATTATGATTGCGAAACCAACATACATTTGATGAACAAACAGGAGACAGGGAACAAGTTAGCCAGTATCACGCAGACACGAAGGAGTGGATGAACGATGGGGCCGAGACTATATCGATCCCACCCCCACATAAACATTTTTACATGCGATGATACGGCAGACAAACCATAAATGAGACAAATCTATCATCTTCTAAATAGCAAAAAATATGGGTCTGGAAACCGGGATAATATTAGTAGCATGAGAAATTTAATTACAAAAAGTTGTCTGAGGCAGCTAACTTTGTAAAATAAGTGTTGGGTTGTTTTGGAAGATTTTGGCGGTTTCCTGTGTCAACACGATGTTTCCTCTTTGAGAACAGGGGTATTCAACAGCGATGTGTTCCCCTTGTGTTAATCAATGGCGAACCACGCTCCAACCAATGGAAGAGATTCTCACTGCCATGACAATACCTCTAATTACCATGGAGTCACTTACGGAAATTAATGGAGGATTCAGCTGTATATTAAAGACATTAACATTTGTTCTATTAGATCAATAGTTCCACGATATAAAAATTCAATTGATATCTGGGAACGGGGAGCAGGAACAGCAGAAGAAGTATGTGTAAAATTCCAAAACGAGACAAACACTTTAAAGCAGTGTAAGAATCGCACAGGTTCCAATGAGATCGCTGCTCATTCTTCGAAGGTCTGTAGATACCAGACTCCATCTCCTCATATGACAGCCCCATTAACTCACAGACAGTCTGGCGAACTTCTATTAATTTAAGTCAAACAAAGTATTGTGAGATTAAAAAATCCAAATGGTCTCACACACGATTCAATAAGTAAAATATTCAAGACATTCTTCCTCCTTTCACACAAATCCTCTTCTTTTTTACTTTGCTAATTATTTGAACAACTGACGTAATCGGATATTTCACCATACTGAGGAATTGACCTCTGAACTTCGATTGCGTAACAACGTAAATAAATGTGTTCGTGCAGCAACTTAAATTCATCAGGATCTTTCCAGCTTGTTGAAGGATATCTTCAGTATCACTGTAATTTCTGTGGTCTGTTCCTGTAATATTATAAACCACAAATTCAATCAGATACGTCAACCACAGAAGCAATAAGTTGCCAGATATAGTGAAAAGTAAGATTGCGGACTTCTTTCTGCTCTCCATCTCTGGGTCACAGTGATTCTCTCACTTGTTCTGACCCCTCAGCTGCTTATGGACACGGCTGGCTACAAAAATATGGCTGACAGTCAGAGTGTTGGGAATAAGAATTAAAGCAAATGGAAGTAATGGAGTTGAGGCTGTTAAAAACATCGAAAATGACCCATCCAATCTCTGTATAGTAGCGCTCTTTCTCAATGCAGAATGTTGATCCATTGTTTATGAAAACTCCAAGTTCAACTGCAAAGTAGTGGGGGATGTTTTTTAAACAGACAAGAATGGATATTGTTGATAGGATTGTTGCTGTTCGCTCGGTGCAGTAATTTCTCTTCAGATTCTAGCAACAAATGGCCACAAATCGATCATAGGTGAAAGTTACGGTATACCAGACAGAACCTTTTATCGCCACACGGCTCAGAAAAGATTAACACTACAGGAAGCATGGAAGAAAAGGAAAGCGCCCGGAAAGTAATAAGAAATGATTCTCAATACTATGACGGAAGTGACAATCACCAAGAAATCTGCTGTTGCCACGGCAATTAGGTAACAGTTGGTGCTGATGGAAAAAAACACATTTTCCCCGAGATAAGATCACAATTGCCACGACATTAACTGAAAGAAAGGGAAAAAAACAATGTGAAAGTTGTTGATTTGGACTCCATATGAGTTTGAAAAGTATACTTTGAGAAAGCCTTGTGGGTTGACATTAACGGATAAACCAACAGTTTATAATTGCATACATTAGGTTAATTTTGTGATTGATTGGAGGTGATTGGCATTCATCGTTCACTAATCATAGTGAAATGAACCAGCCACTTGACAAGCCTCTGGTGTATGCTTATGTCATTGACTATTCAATTACTTAGAACACAGTAGAAAAATTGGGTACATATGTATTAAAATATGCAACATCTTCAAATATGTTTCACTCTTGTCCTTTAGGAAAGGAAATCTGCAAACCTTAGGATGAACACTATCGTTGCAATATTGTTTTGAGGAACAGCAGATGGAGTTTCATTAGAAAAAGTGAGGTGCTGTACTTAGTTTAAACAAACCATGCGGGGCTTGTACAGTTAGCATTCATATCCTGGGTAATGTTGTCAGTCAAAGACCAAGGGGTGCAGGTACACATTTCTTTCAAAATGGTATCACAGGGTGGTGAAGCAGGAGTTTGGGACGTTTGCATTCCTTGGTCAGATCAATACGACTATGAGTTTGGGTGTGAAGTTTTTACGGTGTAATTCATTGATGGCGTCACCATAAAACCCTTGTTGATCTGTAGGAAGAACACATCTGGTTCACTTACCTCCTTTAGAGAAGGACACGCAAAATTCCAAACTAGTCTGGCCTGCATGGGACTCCAAACTTACAGAAATATAGCTGTCTGTGAAATGCCCTCTGGGCAGTTAACAGTGGGGCAAAGAATGATGTTCAAATCAGTGACGCCCACATCCCAAAATGAATAAATAAAAGTGCATGTGAATCTACCTACCTGTGCGAAAACCTCCAGCTGCAGGCATTCGTACTGGCTTTGTTCAGGCCCTGGCACATTCTGTGCACTCTCACCACCTCCAGTACCTTCAACTCTCCGTGTTCCTATCGTCCCATTAATCCCTGGCAATGATTCCACTTCCCAAACCCTGACAATGATTCACCTTCTCACTGCCCTTTTTCTACTTGGAGACACTTACTCCGAGCACACGCTTTCGCTTCATAATCTTTTTGTGATCTTCTTCATGTCATAATCTAATATGAGCTCTTTTATCCTGAGTGAGGGGCAGGTAGGACTTTCTTGCTGAGCTTTTGTTTGTTTTAATTCAATGTATTTTTATTGAATGTTTTACACTCTTCCTTCAAATTCTTTCCACTATTTACTTACCAACACACATTTTAACCTGTTTACCTTGGCCAATTTTCCACTGAAACTAATTTAATTTGAGTTTTTGTTTCCAATTGTCGTTTCCTTTCTGTGATTCACTTTGAAACTTTATATTCCTTAAAACTGCATTTTATCACAATTTGTTTATGTATCGCTTCGTGTCGGATCGCGCATTCACTCAGTTTCATCACCCAACAGTCGATTTGAGATCATTGTATCGCATGTCAGTTGTACACTGCTTTATTTGTAGAATCACTGACAAAAACATTTGATGGGCCCCTCTTTCAATATTACTATAGCGAGTATGATTGGCCCAGATTATATGAACATCGAAGTTTCCCAAAATTATTTCAATACCTTTTTCTTTTTACAAATCAAAGTGAATACCTGTTTAATGCAGTGGGGAAATGGTAGCAGGCGATCATAAACTGTGCTATTTCTATTGTCCTCTGAATCTAGTACGCAGAATTTGCATTCATACTGACTCTACGTCATGACCTGAGGCGTTTTCTGTCATGTCTTTGTTATTCATTCCGGTCAGGGTTACCCATCCTGCTTTTCCATACTGCCCGAGTCTCCACAAGGTTGCATATCGATGAATATTTGTATTCCATCGTTTGTTCACCATGTAACCCCACCTCTTTGGTGTCTAAATCTCATTAATCTCTGTGTCACAAATTCATCAGCCTTATCACAGATTTTGTCCATTCCAGAAAAGATGTAATTTATTCTTATCCACAATTTCCTATCACAAACCGATTCGCTGATGTCCAGTTTACGTTTAACTCTGTCCGTTCTGTTCCTTTCTACTTGTCTTCAGCCACATTTCCAAACTGTTGCAATGATTCACCTTTTCTCTTTGGATTTAGTAAGGTCCTTTCACCTGGAGCCTATCCCTATATCGTCTCTCTCAGATTAAAACCCTGTCCATAAACCTAACGACATGATTGGCCAGGACACTGTTCCCAGCACGGTTCCACTGTGGGCATCTAAATTAATTTTTTAAAGTTATGCATTTTACGCGGGTATCTCTGGCTGATCAGTATTTCTTGCCTAGCTTGAGCTGCCCTCGAGCTGAGAAGCTTGTTCAGCCACGTCAGAGACAATAGACAGGCGGATAATTAGCTGTGGGTGTGTCGTGCAGACCACGTGAGGATGTGCAGTCATTCTTCTCTAAAGGACTAATGTTTGAGTTGTTTTTTTTATACATCACCGATTGCTTCATACTAACTTATGAACTGTTAATTGCATTTTTTAAAGTGTTGATTTCACAATCCACCATTTCTGATGGTGGGATTCAAACTTGTGCCCATGGACATTCATTGAGGTGTTGGATACATGCTCTAACAATAATACCATCACTGCGTATGCTCACAATTTGCTCATCCCTGATGAGTACTAACAGTGCACTATGAGGCAAAACCCTTTCTTCCTACACAAGTGTTTGATTCTGAAATCACCCTGAACTCTGATGATACCACTCTGTGTCTCTGTATTTGGTATCTGTCGCTGTGTGGGTCTAATTGCTGCCTCTTTCAGTGCCTCTGTCTTTCTTGCAGCTACTCCAGATCCTGAGCCAACCCTCCACTGCAGAGAGACGAGGCAGCACAGGCCAGGGATGGAGACTCGGATCTTCCAGATTAGTGTGAGATTCAGTGTCATTCGATATGTGATACTCTTACTACACCAGTGTAATTCCCCATTCTGTCTATTTTTCCTGTTCATCGTCAGGAAGTTCCTGACTCAAAGATCTTCCCAACTGCTGAGTGCCTCGTTCATCGCCTCATTGAACTCAGATGAGCAGACAGAGGGCAGGAAGATCTGGAGCTTTCAATAAGTGCTGCAGCGATGTAAGCTTTCTCACAGTGAACAGAAAAGTGATCAACAAGAACACTTCAAACATCAGCCCACAAGATATGTCATAGATATAGTGTTGAAGTGTGAGCACAGAATATAAAGATCGCAGGCTCAATTACCGTCTTCTTGTGAGAGGATTACATTCAACTCTGCTGTCCTGTTCAATCGTGAAAGAGCATAGGGATTTCACAGTTATGAATCCAGTGCTGTGCTGCCTCAGTGAGCATCAGTGCAACACAGATGAAAGCAGGCATGCCAGAAGAACGTGATATTGAACCTTAAGATCTTTCTGTCCTCTATTTCCTCTCCAACACTCTCTGTTGTCCTATCCTAGAGTCATACAGCAAGATAACATACCTTTTGGGCAAACTCATCTGCGCCAGTGCCTTGAATTCTTCTAACTCCAAGAACAGTTCCTATCTCTGTCGCCTCCTCCACTCCCAAAAAACCCACTGTATTTTTGTAACATACTCCAATGCTGACTCTTACTGTCCCTGCCTCCAGTCTGAATAATTTGCCCAATCTTGGTAATCTCCTCCAGTCAGTACAATAATCCCTGTTTCTGTCATCTTATCCAGTACCTGCAGTCCATTCTGTCACTGTGACATTCTGCAGCCCTTGCGATCCTCCCCATCTGTATATATTCATCCAGCCGCTATTGCACATGATATCACCTTAACCTTTTCCAGACCTGAGAACACTCCTGCCTCCCGTCTGACAATGCCACACGACCTCTGTAATCAACACCATCCTTACCGACCTCGCTACTCGGACAAACCCCAGCCCCTGCAGCCTTTCCGACTGGTGTAACATGCTCGATTCCCGACAGCCCACGCTGTGTATAGCGCTCTGAAACCACTTTAACCCTCCCCAAGTGGACAACATCGTGCATTCTCTGAAATCTCTTCTATCGCTGTCACTTTCTCCCGTCACTGCAATAATCCTTAACTCTGCTTCCTCTGATCACTACCAACCATCCATTGTCTGTTAACTCTAGAAGCCAGTAAAACTATCCATGCACCTGAAGGTGGAAGTGGATACTGCAGGTGCTGGAGATTAGAATCAAGTTTATCGTGGGGATGGAAAAGCACAGCAGGTCAGACAGAATCCGAGGAGCAGGAAAATCGTCGTTTCGGCCAAACGCCCTTCATCAGGAATGAGGCTGCGAGCCTCGGGGGTGGAGAGAAAAATTGGAAGGGGTGGGACTTGGGAGAAGGTAGCTGAGAGTAAAATAGGTCGCTGGAGGTCGGGATAAAGGTGATAGCTCGGAGAGGAGGGTGGAGCGGATATGTGGGAAGGTGGAGAGGACGGGTTGAGCTGGAAGTTGAGAACGGGAGTAAGGTGGTGGAGGCGAAATGAGGAAATTGGTGAAGTCCACATTGGTGCCAAAATGTTTAAGGGTCGTGAGGCGGAAGAGGAGGAATTCTTCCTCCAGGCATCGGGTGGCGAGGAAACGGCTATGGAGGAGACGAAGGACTTGCATGTCCTCGACAGAGTGGGAAAGGTAGTTGAAATATTCGCTCACGAGGCGGTGGGGTAGATTGGTGCGGGTGTGCCGGGAGATGTTCTCTGAAGCGCTCTGCGAGAAGGTGTCCATTTTCCCCAGTGTAGAGGAGACGGCTTTGGGATCCACAGATGTAACAAACAACATGTGTGGAATTGCAGGTGAAATTCTGGTGGAGGTGGAAGGCTTGATTAGGGCATTGGACGGGGTTGAGGGGAGAGGTGTGGGTGCAGGTTTTGCAATTCCTGCGGTGGCAGTGGAAGGTGCCAGGAGGGGAGGTTGGGTTCGTAGTGGGCGTGGACCTGGAGTTAGTCATTGGGGAATGGTCTTTTGGGAAATAGGACAGGGTGGGAAGAGAATTGTATCCTTGCTCGTGGGGTCCACTTGTAGGTGATGGAAGTGAGGGCAGAAAGTCCCTAGCCAGTGGCAAAATGTGTTACTCAAAGAAACATTGATAAAAATATTCTCTGAACTTCTGTTTGAATATCATTATTTCAAAAGTGTAACTGCCCCAGATTATGTGAAGTTTGAAGTCTCCCAAAATTATTAAAATGCTTTCGTTTCAAATTCCAATGTAACCCTGTTTAAAGCAGTGATGATTAATGAACTTATTTTATGTGGCTTTGAAATCTTCGCCTGCTTGTGTGTCTCACACCTAGTAAACAGAATTTGAATTCAGGCTGATTCTAATCCATGATCTGAAGTCAAATGCTTTTGGTGTAATGCTCATGTTCTCCATTCGTGTCAGGCGTATACATAATGTTTTCCCATTCTGCCTAAGTCCTGCAAGGGGTACCTTTGAACGTTAATGCACCTCCTTTTGTCCACTTTATAACCACGTCCATCTGGTAACTAAATCTCATTTACATCTGTGTCACAGGCTCATCTATGTTAATGCAGATGCTTTGTCCATTAAAAAAAGGAACACCATAATTTGCTTATTTCCATAATTTCTTGTCACAAACCTTTTCCCTGATGGGCATTTTTAGTTAAAATATGTCACTTTTGTTTGGATTCAATCACATCCCCATGCTTTTCCAGCGCTTCTCATTTTCTACTTGGATTTGGAAAGCTCATTTCACCTGAACCCTGACCGTTTAATGTCCGGTCCAGAAACCTGGCAATATGATTTGGCAGGACACTAGTCCTAGCAGGGTTCCAATGAGATTTTTGTCTTAATTCACACTTGGGATGTGGGTGTCACTTACTGGCCAGCATTTATTGCCCACCTCTAGCTGTCCTTGAACGAAGTGGCTTTCTAGGCCCTTTTAATAGGCGCTTGAGAGGCAACCATATTGCTGTGAGCGTGGAGTTATACGATGACGTCCATACTGGATGAGGATGGTAGATGTAATTCTGTGAAGACAAGAATGCATCAGAAGAATTTCCTTTAAAATCAACAATGGTTAATTTTCAAATGTAGGTTGCTCATTACATATTGTTTCAGAAGTATTTCAAACAAATTCGAACATTTGTAATGGTGGGATTTGAACCTTGCTCTCCAGAACTTTAGCTCAGTTTTTTGGATAAATTTTCTCATGATGATACCACTAAGCCATTAGTTCGTCTGCACGCAGATTTCCCATCCCTGAGCACTGATATCAGTGCACCATGAATTAAAAACGTTTCTTCACATACAGCTCTTTGATCCTGAAATCTTTCTGCACTCTGGTGATAACACTCAATATCTATCCATGCGGTATCCCTCACTGTGTGGCTTTAATTGCTGCCTCTATCAGCACAAAGTGTAGCTGCTCTCGATCTTGAGCCAACAGAATTCTCCATTCCAGTGAGATTAGGCAGCCCAGGCCAGGGATGGAAACTGGGATTTTCGAGACCTCTGTGGCACTCAGTCCCATTCTACTCGTGTAGCTCTCACTGCATCAGCCTAATTTCTGTCTCGATTTCTTCTCTACTGTAGGTTGTCAGGAATTTCCTGACTCAATAGACGTCTCAGCTACTGGATGTCTCATTCAACCTTATGGAAGATGGTTGGTCAGGCAAAGAGACAATATGTAGGGAGATCTGGAGCCTTCAATAAATCTTGCAATGTTGTAAGATCACTTACAGCGAACATAACAGAGAGAAACGAGAAGAATCCAAACATTGTCTAACAAGACTTTACATAGATACAGTGCTGGAGGGGGCGCACAGTACAAACACAACCCAGGCTCAATCACCATCTCTACTTTAAGTTTTGTTGTACTAAGACCGCACAGAAAGATCAGATCTTATCAATCTAGTCCTGTGCTGTCTTAGCCAGCATCAGTACACAGAGGTGAAGCCAGGCCTCCCACGAGAGAGTCACAATGATGCCTCGGATCTTTCTGTTCTTTGTTCACTCTCCAACACAGGATCCATGGTAAGTAGAACATACAACATGTAGAATATACAATACTGCGCAGCACAGGTCTTTTAATGTCGATGCTGCACCGACCTGTGAAATCGATCAGAAGCACAACTAACCTACACTATCCTATTATCATCCAACCATTTATCTAATTACCATTTAAATGCCCTTAAATATGGCGAGTCTACTACTGTTGCAGGCAGGGCGTTCATGTTTTTACAATTCTTTAAGTAAAGAAACTACTCTGACATCTGTCGTGTGACGATCTCCCTTCATTTTAAAGCTATGTCCCCTCATGTTCGCCATCACCATCCGAGGTAAAATGCTCTCTCTGTCCACCCGATATCATCCTCTAATCAGCTTGTCTGTCCCTATTAAGTAATCTCTATAACGAAAACAGCCTTAAGTCCCTCAGCCTTTTCTCAAAAGGCCTTCCCTCCATTCCGCCAACATCCTGGTAAATCTCCTCTGCACATTTTCCAATGTTTCCATGCCTTATGTACCAGTATCTTCAATCATTCTAACTCATTTAATAGTTCCGATTTATGTTACCTCCTCCCCTCTCTATAATCTCTTCACATATTTGAAACATACTCCAATCGATGCTACCATCCGTATCGCTGTAACTTGCTTCAGTCTCTACGACATGCCTTGTCGCCGTTTGAGCACTCTGGACTGGGTTACAATTAGCTATTCAACTTACTTATGCCCCACATTGATTTATAAACCTTTATAACGTTACTCTGTTGGGTCCTATGGCCAAGGGAAACGTTTTGGACAATATTACAAATATATCCAACTCATTTACTCATTGTACTGACCATTAAAGGCAAGAGTGTCAAATGACACTTTCGTCTCCCTGTCCAGCTGTGATGCCACTTCCAAGGAACAATGCATCTGTAACCCTTTCTCTCTCTCTGTTGGACAACGATGCCCTGTGCCCAACCATTAACTGTGTTAATCTTTACAAGTTTGTCTTAACAAAATCCAACACCTGAATTAAACTCATCATTCATTCTTACCCAAATCCGTTATGTAAATGATGCACGACAGTGGTTCCAGCACCGATCCATATGGCATACTGCTGGTCACATTCCTTCAGACTGAGCTATAAGGGACCATCAACACCCTCTGTCTCCTACCGTCAAGCCAATTTTGTATCTAGTTGGCTAGCTGTCCCTGTTCCAGATGATATAATCTTACGAAGAAGTGGACCATGCTCAAATCCTGTCAAACGCCTTGCTGTAGTCAATATAGACAACCTCTACTCCTCTGCGTTCATTTACCTTCTCAGTCACCTCGTCGCCAAATACAGTCAGGTTCGTGAGACCAGACTTAGTATGGACAAAGCAGTGCCAACTATGCTTAATCAATCCTTGCCTTTCCCAATGTATGGATATCCTGTCTCATAGAATCGCTTTCATGAACCTTAGAGTGGCAGAATGGCTCATCAGTTCACATTGCTGCT
Organism: Chiloscyllium punctatum; assembly: GCF_047496795.1. Lineage (NCBI taxonomy): Eukaryota > Metazoa > Chordata > Chondrichthyes > Orectolobiformes > Hemiscylliidae > Chiloscyllium > Chiloscyllium punctatum. The sequence continues at coordinate 41,679,378 of NC_092781.1, forward strand.
TCAAAGCACGATGGACACGTCTTTAATTCCAGTCTCCGTCCACTGTCTGTTTGGAGCTTGAACATTCTCCCTGTGTTTCGTGGTTTTCCTGCGTCTGCTCCGGTTCTTTCCCACAATCCAAAGGTGTGCAGTTCAGGTGAATTGGCGACGCTAAATTTCCCACCGTATTAGATTCATTCGTCAGGGGTAAACGTAGTGGAATGGGTCTGGGTGCCTAATTATTCAGAGGCTCGGTGGGGACATAATGGGCTAAACAACCTGGTTGAACACTGCAGGTAATTTAATCTAATCTACTCCCACTGCCATCAAGTTAATTTATCTTTCGTTGTCTAGCTTTCCCTCTCAGCCTTTGTTAAATCATAGAATAACAATGCATTCATTGTCAAAGACGCATACATCATATTCATACATTCATGTACTTATCCAAATGTATTTTAAATATTGTAATTGTACCCATATTCGCCCCTTCCTTGGGGGGTTCATTCCATACACAACTCACCTTCTGTTTAACGATGTGTCCTCATGTCTCCTTTTTTGTCTCTCCTCCAGCCTTAAAAATGTTGCCCCAAGTCTGGAACCTCCCATCCTCGGGAAATGACAACTACTATGAACTCTATTTAGACCCCTCATTGCTCTATGTACTTCTGTACGGTGGTCTCTAAGTATCCAGTCGTCAGTGAACAAAATTCCAGGATTACCAGCCTTTCTTCATCCTCAGAATTTCCATACCCAAGTATTCCTGATTAATCTCTTGTGAAACCTCCCCAGTTTAATGATACCCTTGTTACAACTGGCAGACTAAAACTGGACACAGAATCCTCGAAGGGACCTCATCAATGCCCTAGAAATCTCAGCACCATTTCTTTTCGATATGTGATGCAAACATCAAATAAGTATTGACCTGAAGCCCGAGGCCCTCTGTTCCATTAACTAGCAAACACCTTATCATTTCTTGTATAAACAAAATGCTTGTTTGTTGCCCCAAAATGCATTACCTTACACTTAGAATGGATTAGATTACTTACAGCGTGGAAACAGGCCCTTCTGCTCAATATGTCCACACCGACCCGCCAAAGCGCAACCCACCCAGAACTATTCCCCTACATTTACCTCGTCACCTAACACTACGGGCAATTTAGCATGGCGAATTCACCTAACCTGCACATTTTCGATTGTGGGAGGAAACCGGAGCACCCGGAGGAAACCTGCACAGACACGGGGAGAACGTGCAAACTGCACACAGTCAGTCGCCTGAGACAGGAATTGAACCCGGATCTCTAGCGCCGTGAGGCAACAGTGCTAACCACTGCCACCGTGCCGCCCACCACTGTGCCATCGTGCCGCCCCAGATTTACCCAGATTAAAATTCATCCTCCGTTTTACAGCCATGTTACCAATTTCATTACTACCCCTTTGTGATCTGGACAATCTCCTGCACTGTCTACTCTGTCACCTTCCAGTCCGCCAGCACATCACATCTGCCGCTCTATGGTACAAATATCAATACTACGGACCCCACAATTTCATCTCCAGCTTCCCACATTGTGCTGTGGAACACGTGATCAGGGTCTGGGGATTTAACGACCTTTGTGTTTTAGAACATCCAGCATATTGTGGACTCCTTTCAAGTCATGAAGAAGTGTAACACAGAAACATATTATTCAGTCCAACTCTTCCATGCCGACCAGACAATCTAAATAAATCTGGTTCCATTTGCCAGCTTTCGACCCATATATGCCTAAACTTTTACTCTTCACGTAAACATCCGGATATCTGTTAAATGTTGTAATTATCTAAGTCCACGCTGGATTGTCAGTCAACTCCTTTCATACACGCACCTCTCTGTGTGTGAAAAAGCTGTCACTTCGTTCTCTTTTAAATCTTTTCCCTTTCACGTTACATTTCTGCCTCTAGTTTTGGGCTCCCCCCACGGCGGGGAAACGGCGTTGTCTGTTTATGCTATCCATGCCCCTCAGGTTTTTTTTATCAACTTCTGTAAGGTCCCCCATCAACCTTCAATGCTACAGGGAAAAGAGCCCTCTTCTATTCAGACTTTCCGTCTAATTTAAACGCTCCAAACTTGGCAACATCCTTGTAAATCTTTTCTGAATCATTTTCAGTTTCATAACATCCTCTTGCATGGAGGCTAGAATTGTACACAAGATTCAAATATTAACTTAATTCATCACTGTTTATTTCAAAAAGTACCCCAGACTTTCTCCACAATAAGTTCTGAAGTGAAGTATTTGTGTTGGGTCTGACCCATCTCCTGTACATCCACTAATCGATGGCCTCAGTTATCTTTAGCGACCCCTATTTTCTCCGTCATTCCTATTTTGTGCTTATACACTTGTAGAATCACATTGGAATAGCTTAACATTCTCTGCCAAAGCTATCTCATGTTCTATTTGTGCATTCCTGACTTCCATCTAAACTGCATTCCGACAGCCACGATAGTTCTCAATGGATTCACTTGATCCAGCTGTCTATACCTGACATGTGCCCCGTGCTTCTCGACCAGCACCTCAATAATCCTAAATATGTCAGCATTGACCTGCACACGAACAGTAAAATAGTGCTCCTGACGCTCATTCTATCTCACGTTTAAAATACTCCTACTTTCCAGCCTTCTCTTGACCTGCACGTAGCCTCATCAAACAACTTTTGAAAGTTCATGTCTAATACTATCAAAATTGGACATGCCCCAGTTTACAACGTAACTTATGGACCAGGTCTGTTCTTTTCCAAGGGTATTTTCAAACTGATTGAATTGTGGTCACTTTGCTAAAATGATCCCCGACCAACACCTCAGTCCTTCGCCGACCTTGTTTCCCAAGGGGATGTCACGTTTTACCCAATTATTCACTCGGGCCATTTGCATACTGATTGAGAGTTTGCTGGAACACAGTTAACAAATTCCGCCATCCAAAAGCTGAACTCTATGTCAGTCCCAGACTAGTTTTGGAAAGATTAAACGTCCCTCACATTGCAACCCTATGATGCTTATTGAAATTTGATTTCTCCCAATATTTTTTGTTTTGCAATCTCCCACTGAGTATTAGGTGTCTGTCATCCAACCGTGTCAAACAGATGATTCATTCTTTTCTCTCCTTTCCACACAGATAGATTCAAGGGGCCATTGCATAGGAACATGCTCCCTAATTACGACTGTTATGGTTTCTCTACTCAAAACCACCATTACTCCTCCTCTCTTGTGTCCTGTTCTATCCTTCCTATAGCATCTGTATGTTGAAACAATGAGCCGCCAGTCCTGTCCCTTCCTCAGCTGTGTGTCTGTCATTCCAATAACGCTCCCATCCATGTCCTGAGTTCATCTGCCTTATCTGTCAAGCCCATTACATTGAAATAAATGCAGCTTAATAAATCAGTTTCCCCTCTTTGTCTGCTGTGTTCTTGCCTTCTTGGTCGATTCGAATTACTCTCTTCAACTTCTGAACCAGCCTTAACATTGCTCCTGGCGTTACGACGGTTCAGGTGCCCAGATCCCAGCCAGAGGAATTTAAATTCTGTCGAGTAGTTCGAGCTTTTCTCCCCACCAGGATCTGTGTCCCGTCCCCCCCGTTCAGATGTCATTCCCACATTGTCTAGCTCTGCTGACGCCTTCAGGAATCTCTGGACGTTTACACCAAAATCGTTTTGTTCCACAGTACTCCACAACTATGCACGGTATTTATTTATTACACTTCTCACAGCTTATGGTGAGCAGAAGTAAATTCCATCTGGCATTACATTGCTCATTTTATTTGTTAATCGATATCAGACTGGACCCTCAGACTATCTACTTCACTGTAGATAACACGCTCCCTTTTCAGGTCATCTACAAACCTACTAATTATACCTTCTGCTTTCACCTTCAAGTCATTAATAAACAGCAACTGTTCCTGAACAGGTCTCTCTTTCAAACACAAAACGTCCCTCCACCAACTTTGAATCGAATTTGCTGACTTACCTTGGATCCAACGAGTTCATCCTTTTCAGAACAACCTTCGGTATTGGACCTTGTCAATGGCCTTAATAACACTTCAATTCTTTCCTTATCTCTTTCCATAGTGACTCCAGAAAGGTAGATCCCAAAAGTATACAAAAACCCTTCTCTCTGACATGTTGTCCAGAACCGAGAGAACATCCTGTCTCTGTAACGTTTACCCGCCCTTATCAACCTCCCCACCTGTGCACCTTCCTTAAAGCTCTACATCACATAATATATCTGTAACATTCTCCAGTCCCTGTAACTCTCCTCAGTGCTCTCCTGAAGCACCATACTATCTCTAGCATTCTACCATCCATACATACCTCCAAATCTGTATCAGGTCGTACAGTCCAGACAGCCTTTCCTTCCAATCATCCATTTGTGTAATGTTCTGAAGCAACTTGAACCCTCCCTATATCTGTAACCCTGCCCACTGTCTACAATCTTATCTGCCTCCGTGATTTCCACCTGTAGCCATGATGTTCCTTACGTGTGACCTCCGCCAATCACGATTCTCCTGCCTGTCTGACGAAACTCCTGCAGTCACTAAAACCATTCTTGTGTATGTAACATCTATTTGATTATTGTAACAACTTCCACTTCGTTTAACTGTCTCTGTCTTTAACCACAGCCAGTCCAAACAACCATTGCCAACGCCGTAACCCAATCCACAGTCGGTAACTCTCAGAATTTCATCCAGTCTCGCCAACTGCCTCTCTCGCTGTAATTGTGCAGATTATGCCACAGCCCTCACGATTGCAGTAACATTCTCTATTCCTTCTAATGCACACTATCTGTCTAAACTTCTCCTGTTCATATACCACACCCTGACTGCATCCTCTTCCTGGTTCTATAAAACTTGTGAGAATATTGTGATCTGTTCCAATCTCCACTGTGCTCTGTTTTTTTAGATCTTTCTCCAGCATGTCAACCGTCCCTGTATTTGATGCTTTCCTCAATTCCACTACTCTACTTATGTCTGTGAACCCTACAATCTCGGAAGCACTGATTGACTTATGCAGTCCTTTGAAAATATCCATATGACGGTCATCTCTTTCATGCATTAGAATAATCACGACGACTTTCACCTCGGCCATTCTTCACAACGTTCCCCATCATGCAACTCCTCGAGACAATTTATCTCTGTAAACCCATCTCGATTCTATAAAGTTCCCTCGACCACAACCTCCCTTATCAAAATAAACTCTTGCCAATCCTCTTGGTCGTTATAACAGTCTCCCACCTTTGTAACATTATCACTTCGAGGTCGTTCCAACCACACAGCCCTCCCTACGTCTGTAACCTCCTTCACTCCCGATAATGTATTCTTTTTTCTTCTCTCCTCTGTAGCCCATTAGAACCACCCAAACGCTGTCTGCATCCGTATAAACTATTCCAGTAAATACAACATTCCCAACTTATATAAACACCTACTTCGGTCCCTATCCCTTAGGATCCTTCTCCAAATACAACCCTCTGTGTTTGTGCTTTCACATTCACTCCCGACATCCGTCCCTATCTATGTAACCTTCTACATGAAAAATGCTCCAGTCCATTCAAAAGTGCTTATCAGCGTAATCTCTTCCATACTCGAAAACTCTCTCTGATCTTTAGCATTTTCCATGAGACACCACCATCACTATCTGAAACCTGTCCCTCTCCAGGAAAATCTCTCTCTGTAAACTACTTCCACCCTTAAATTCTCCTGCAGCTTCTACGGCCCTCCTTTTCGACATAACCTCTTCCATTCCCCAAAATACTATCAGTCTGTGGAGCCCCTAAACTCCCCCTATTTGTGTCAACCTCTGAGGTCTCTACTATACTCCCAATCTGTAGAAACAACTCCAATGTCTGTGACACTCCTGGTGCAATTCCGACAAAACTCACTGTCTATGTAAAATCCTCCTGTCGCTATCACTCACGCTGTCAATTTAAGTATCTCCTGGCTCTCCATTCATGTACTCGTATGAATTATCTTCTCCAGATTTTACAAACCCAATCTCTGTAAACGTCACCCTCAATTAAAATACTCCCTACCACAGGAACCTCTTACCGTTGTGCAATGCTCACTTATCTGTGAAACTGTCTCCAACTAAAATTGCTGTCGCTATCTTCGCTAACATCTGCCAGAAACCAAACCCTCCCATATCAAAATAACTTCTCGAACCAAGTCTTCCTATATCTGTAAACATCTTTAGTCACGACTATCCACCATATGTCTGTTTATTCTTCTTGTTTATATAACTGTCTTTATCGATCAGTACTTGGGGCTAGGAAGTTTGGCCAGAACAAAGACTTGGGTTTCACAGGGGCAGGAATGGGTGCTTGATGTTCCAGGGTTTAGTGCGTTGGAAGAACAGGGAGGATAGAAAAAGAGGAGGGAGTGTAGCATTGCTAATCAGAGATTGCATTACAGCTTCAGAAAGGAAGGTTGTTGAGGAAGGTTTGTCTACTGAGTCACTGTGGGTTAAAGTTAGGAACAGGAAGGGAGGAGCCACCGCATTGGCGGTTTTCTCCAGACCACCAATAGCAGTAGAGAGATTGAAGATCTCATAGGCGAGCCGATTCTGGAAAATGCGGAAGGAGCAGGGTTGTTGTAATGGGTGATTTCGACTTTCCCAGTATCGACTGGAAACTTCTAAGTGCAGATGCTTTGGATGGAGCCGTTTTTGTCAGGTGTGTTCAGGTGGGTTTCCTTATTCAGTATGTAGACAGACCGACGGGGAGGGGAAATTTTGAATTTGGTGCTCTGCAACGATCCAGGACAGGTGTCAGATCTCGCGTTGGAGAGCACTTTGGTGAAAGTGATCACAACTGCCTCACATTCAGCATAGCCTTGGAGAGTGAAAGGAGAAGGTACCGAGGGAAGGCATTTAATTGGGGAAAAGGAAATTAGGACGCTACCGGACAGGAGTTGGGAAGTACAGACCGGGAGTAATTGTTCCACAGAAATGGAGCAGCAGACATCTGGAGTCTATTTGATGAGCAGTTGTTGCGCGTGATGCCCAAATTTGGTCCTCTGAGACAGGTAAGAAAGGGTACGATTCAGCAGCCTTGGCTGACGAGAACAGAGGAACTTCTCGTCAAAAGGAAGAAGGTAGCTGATGTAATGTGGAGGAAGCAAGGATCTGGCACAGTTTTAGAGGAGTACTGGCTAGCTAGAAAGGGGCTCAGAATTGGAGCTCAGAGCCAGGAGGGGGCACGAAAAAGGCTTGACAAGATGGATTAGGGAGAACCCAAACGCATTTGACTCGCACATGAGGAATAAGAGAATGATCAGGGAGAAAGTCGGGCATCTCAGGGTTAATGTAGGGAAATTGTACATGGAGTCTGAGCAGATAGGGGTAGCCCTAAATGAGTTTTTTGCTTAAGTTTTCACCAAGGAAAGGGAATTTGTTGTAAATGAAATCTTAAAGTAACTGGGATACAGTCTTAACCAGACCAAGATTCATGTAGTTGATGTGCTAGAAAGTTTGGAAAACATTAAGATTGAGAAGTCTCCAGGACCAGATTAATCCTAGGCTTCTCCGGGATGCGAGAAAGGAGGTTTGGCGAGAATATTTCCCTTCTTACTCTGCACAGGAGTCGTTCCGGAGAATTAGAAGGAGGCGAATGTTGTTCCTCTTTTCAAGAATAGTGATAGGGAAATCCTTGTCAATTACAGCCGAGTAGGTCTGTGGTCAGCAAAGTTTTGGAAAGAATTCTGAGGGATAGGACTTATGACTATTTGGCAAAGCATATTGTGATAAAAGGCAGTCAGTATGGCTTTGTAAGGGACAGGACATGCCTCACAATTCTTATTTGGTGCTCTGAGGAGGTGACAAGACAGTTCGACGACGTTCGAGCAGTGGATGTGGTGCATATGGACTTAAGCAAGGCATTTGATAGGGATCCCCATGGTAGGCTCATTCATAAAGTCATGAAGTATAGGATACAGGGAATCTTTGCTATCTGGATTCAGAATTGGCTCGCTGGCAGAAGGCAAAGAGTGGTTGGAGATGGGAAGTATTCTGCCTGGAGGTCAGTGTTGAGTGGGGTCCCGCAAGGCTGAAGTCTTGGGCCTCTGCTCTTTGTAGTTTTTATAAATGACTTGGACGAGGAGGTTGGAGGGTGGGTTAGTAAATTTGCAGATGACACAAAGGTTGTAGGTGCTGTCGATAGAATAGAGGATTACTGCAGGCTGCAGTGCGACATAGACAAGATACAGAGCTGGGCTGAGAAATGGTAGATGGGGTTCAACCTGGATAAATGCGAAGTGATGCTTTCTGGAAAGTCGAACTGGAATGCTGAATATAGGATTAAAGTTAGGATTCTTGGCAGTGTGGAGGAACAAAGTTTTGCTGCAGGTCTGCAAGTCCCTGGTGAGACCACACTTGGAACATTGTGTCCAGTTCTGGTTGCCCTACTATAGGAACGACACAGAGGCTTTGGAGAGGGTGCAAAGAAGATTTACCAGGATGCTGCCTGGACTGGAGGGCTTGCCTTATGAAGAAACATTGAATAAGCTCGGACTTTTCGCTCTCGAGAGAGAAGCAGGAAGAGAGAGGACCTGATCGAGGTGTACAAAATAATGAGAGGAATACATAGAATCAATAGCCAGAGACCTTTTCCCAGGGCAGGATTGACTGGTACTAGAAGTCATATTTTGAAGATATTAGGAGGAAGGCATAAAGGAGACTTCAGAGGTAGGTTCTTTGTGCAGAGACTTGTGAATGCATGGAATGAGTTGCCAGCTGTGGTAGTGGAAGCAAAGTCATTGGGGATATGTAAGCGACTACTGGACATGCAAATAGATAGCAATGAGTTGAGGAGTGCGTAGTCACTATATTATACATTTTGATTAAATCTCGGCCTAACATCGTGGGCCAAAAGTCCAGTTCAGTGTTGTGCTTTTCGATGAACTACGTTCTATCTCTGTAATCAGTTCCTTTCACTAATCGCTTCTTGACTGTGTAAACCTCTCATTCAAACATCCTTACACCTGTAAACTGCTTTAACCCTCCGAATCTAGACATCGCCACGTACCCCTGTCGGCCCGATAGCTCTCCACGTTTCTGTAACCTCCATCAGCTCTGTGGTCCTTCTTCCACGTGAAACCACCTCCAATCCCCACAATCCTCCCAAACTGGGTCAGCTTCACCAGATCAGATCATTGCTGCCACTGTAATCCGCTCAATTCCCGATAACTCTTCCAATTTGTGTAATCTGGTTCAGAACCCATACTGTCTAGGTTCCTGAAGTCGCTTTCTGCTATTTCACCACGCCATGTTCACGTAAAATCCTCCAGTGCCAACTCAGTTACCTCCTCCAGTCCGTAATTACACCAAAACTGTGAAACATCTCAATCCCTTAACACTTCCCTCCCATTGCAACTCCTTCTCCAATATGAACCTTCACAATTACTGAAGCCTGTTTTTATCACTGCACACTGCAACACTGCTAATATCAGCATAACACGTCAGTCCTGATACCCCTCCCTATCTCTGTAACCTCCAGGATCCTCTAATACATTCTGGAGGACAGGGCAGAGGAAGCAAGAGTCGTAAATTCCAGGCCATGTTACGGAGGTACAAAGGGAACAGAATATGTAGAATGGTACAAATATAGATTAAAAACAAAGAACAAAGATAATATACAGCCCAGGAACAGGTCTTTTGGCCCTCCACGCCTGAGCCGATCTAAATCTATTGTCTAAACCTGTCGCCCACTTCCTAAGCATCTGTATCCCTCTGCTCCCCACCAACCATGCATCAGTCCAGGCGCATCTTAAGTGAATTGACCGTGCCTGCCTCTACCACCTCTGCTGACAACACGTTCCAGATGCCCACTACTTGGCATGTGTAGCCCCCTTCAACTATCCACCTCTCACCTTGAAAGTGTGAGTTCTTATTACTGAATCTTACACCCTGGGAATAAAAGCTTGTCTCTATCCAACCTGTCATTCCCCTTCTTGATTTTGTAAACCTTAATCAGGTCCCCCATAATCTCAGTTTTTCTAATGAAAATAAACCTAACCTCCTGAATCTCACTTCATAGCTAGCACATTCTATACCAGGCAAGATCGTCGTTAACCGTCTCTGCACCCTCTCCTAAGCGTCCACAGCATTTTGGTAATGTGGGGACCAGAACTATGCACCGTATTCTAAATGCGGCCGAACCAATGTCTTGTACAATTTTAACATGACTTGCCAGCTCTTATACAAAATATCGCGCTCAATGAAGGCAAGCAAACGATCTGCTTTCATACCACTCTATCCACTTATGCAGCAGACTTCAGGATACAATGGACCTTCACTCCAAGTTCTCCCTGCCCATCAACGTTTCCCGAGGCTCTTCCTTTCATTGTATAATTCGCTCCAAATTCGTCTTGCCGAAATGCATCATGTTACATTTGTTGGGATTGAAACCCATCTGCCACTTTTCTGCCCAACTCTCCAGTCGATCTATATTCTCCTGTATTATTTCACAGTCCATTATGCTTTCTTCTACTCTACCAATCTTCGTGCCACCTGCAAGCTTGCTGATCATACCAACAGTGCCCTATTCCAGATCATTTATGTATATCAGAAACAGCAGTGGCCCAAACACAGACCCCTGTTGAATACCACTGGTCTCCTTTCTCTATTTCTAGAAACTCACTTCAAATTCTATTCTATGTCTCCTGTTACTCAACTAGTTCATTATCCACCGAGCTCAAACATCCTGCATACCATGTGACTTCACTTTCTCTATTCGTCTACCATTGGGAACCTTATCAAACGCCTGTTTTGGAGGGATATGACAGCACTTGTCCTTCCTTCCTACTCTTTTTCTGCCTTTTGGTAACCTATTCACTGTCTCCCTCAGCATTTCTAACCTGCGGTGTGACCACTTCACAAAACGTGCTATCCAAGATCTCCTCAGCATCGTAGATGCTCCACAGTGAGTCCATCCGCAGCTCCAGAGCCGTCATGCAGTCAAACAAGAGCGGCAGCCTAACATACTTCTTGCAAATGTAAGATTCAGGAACGTCAGGCATGTTCCTAAACTCCCACATCAAGCAAGAGGCACATGCCACGGGTCTGAGTTCCCCGCCATTCTAACCTTAGCTTTACATGAACTAACTCAAACGAAACAACGCACTTAAATAATTGAAAAAGAAAAATAAAGACAAAATAAAAGTCTTACCTTACAGAGTAATTTCCTTCCGGTTAGAGGAGTTTCTACACGTGTAATATCGCGGGTTTAGCCACTGCACAAATACAAATTAAGTCCTTACCTTCTCGGCACCCCTCGCTTCATCCATCTTCTCTTCTCGCCGCTCTGTAACAATGGTGGCCTGAGTCCAGAGGTAAGTCGCTTTATTAAGTGGGAAAACTTACCCTTCCCGGCAGCCCTTGCTTCTGTCCTCACCGGACTGTAAAAGTAGACGTGGATCCTTAAGGAGGTGAAACGTAGTGGAAGTTACAATTTAAATCACGGATTTTTCAGATTGCAGCATGTGACTCAACAACACAATCATTTGTATCTGTGCATACGCACCTGAGATCTTGATGAGCTGTATCTGCCGACCCTGCTATTGTCCTCAACTGTGTAATATCCTCCAGAATAGAACGCCTTCCCAGCCCTATGACCACGACACAACATATTAATCCCACTAACACGCAAGCTATCACTTCCTGCATTTCTAACCATGGAATTGGAATGAAAGCATTACCAGAAGTGAACAGATATGATCGAAATGTCTTTATGAAGATCTGGCTGCAGAATGACCATGGGGGGGAACTGATTACTCAAGGGTAGTTGGGACTTAGGCAGAATCGGCATAAAGCAAAACAAGACCCAGCGACGTTATGTGGAAAGGTGAATGTTTAAGTGGAAAAACCATGTGGATCTGTAGATCAAAAGTTTGAGTCTATTTGGTTGAAGCTGAGAAACACCAATGGGCTGCAACCACGAGTCAGACTTGGGTGAATGCATCAAAAATTGCAAATGTGGTGACAATCAGGAAATTGAATGTTCGTGTAACAATTGGCAGTAGAGTAACTGTGTGTGACAGTAAACTACATCTCAATTGGATATCTACTGAGTATAAGTGGTGTCATGGATGAAATCATTAATTGCATCAGAGATGGTTCTCTGTAATACAATGTCAGCGGGCCATCAAGCGAATAGCTTATTACAGAATAGATCAAATATTGTGAAAAGAGAAATATTTAATACTCTCAATTTAAACGACCTGTGTGAGTCGAGAACAATAATATTATTCAATACTTTATTGAGTTTGAAACTGATTTAGTGAAGACCACGAGAGGTTGAACTGGATTTAGGCCGTTTGGCCCATCGCGTTTGTTTTGCCATTCAATGAGATCATGGCATATCCGATAATCCCCAACTCTATTTTCGTGATTTTTCCCAGGTAACACTTCTTTACCTGATTAATTAAAATCTGACCATCTCAGCTGCAAATATACGTAATGACCCAGCTTCGATATCACTCCGGTTATGAATTGCAAAAGTGTGATATTAGTGCGTAATTGGAAGTACATTTTCATATACGGCAAGTGCAGCTTCTTTTCATCAAGGGAATGTCACATCTGAAAAACCTACTAGAATTAGTTGAGAAGGTAACTAGCAGTTTTTCCAAGGAGCACAAATAGATGTCATATATCTCGATATCCAGAAGGCCTTTGATAAGGTGCCGCACAGGAAGCAGCGGAGTAAGAGAAGTGCCCATGGTTTTCAAGGTCAGGTGCTAGCATGCATAGAAGATTGGCACTCTGGCAGGAAGCTGAGAATGGGGATAAAAAAGAGTTCTTTTTGTGCGGAACTTGGTGTCTTGCCGTGGTCTTCAAGTTTCAGTGTTGGAACCACATGTTTTCACCTTACACATTAATGATCTGGATGTTGGAAATTGAGGGCAAGTTGGCAAAGTTTGCAAAAGATGCTAAGATAGGTGGTAGCATTGAGGAGAAGGAGGCTGCAGAAAGATCTCGACAGTTTGGAAGAGTGAGCAAAGGAGTAGCAGATGGAATACAATATGGGAAGTGTCAGTTTGTGCAGTTTGGATTGAGCATTAGAGGCACAGACTTCTTTCTAAATGGGCAGAAAATTCAGAAGTCTGAGGCGCCCAGTGAGTCTTAGTCCAGGTTTCTGTTAAGGTAAATTTGCAGGTTGAGTCCATCATTAGGAATGCTAATAATATGATGTTATTCACTTCGAGAGGATGAGAATATTGAGGCAGGGTGTACTACAAAAACTTTATAGATATGTTTAAGGGATATGGGTCAATACTCGATTGGGTTTAGTCAGATGAGGAGAGATCAAACTGTATCTCACAGAATACTGAACAGCTTGGTCAGAATGGATGTTAGGAAGATGGCACCAAAGGCATGAGAGACTACGGCCCGAAGACACAGACTTGAAGTAAATGGATATTTATTTGGAAACACGATAAGAGAAACTCTTTTCGTCAGTAGTGTGGTGACTCCGTGGTTGCAGAAGTCTGTGGAGGCCAGGTCATTGAGTAGATTCAAGACATATCGATGGGTTCTCCATTGACAAGGAAATCAAAATTAAAAGGGGAAAGTGGGAGAATCGGATTCTCAATCATGATTGAGTGGCAGAAAAACAAACTTGATAGGCTGGATGGTTTAATTTCTGCTCCTCTGTCTTACTGTCTCATGACATTCCACAGATCCACTATCTGCTTAGTGAGGAAAATCCTCCTCATCTCAATCTTAAATGTCAGCCATTGCTGAGATTTTATCCCCCCGGTTACCGATTCTGACACAAGGGAAACCAAAGGAACTTGCAACAATATTTATTGCAGACCAGAAAATTGGCGAAATCGTGGAGAGTGAGGAAGGTTGTAAAATGATGTCACAGTATATTGAACATCTGGAAAGTTGGGCGGAGAGATGGCAAATTGAGATTCATATGGACATATGTGAGATGGTGCAATATGGGAGGTCAAATGCAAGAAACTAATTATGAGGCCGAGGAACATTAATATTCAGCGTATCTTGGTGCAAGTCCGTAGATCCCTGAAAATGCCATCCCAAATTCAATAGAATGCAAATGATATGCTTTCCTTCATCGGCCACAGCACCAAGTGTAGAAAGTTGCATGCAATAATTGTTTGAGACTTTGGTTTGTCCACATTTGGAATACTGTATGTAGATCCTATATCCACAAAATAGGAAGCTTGTGAAGGTTTTGATAAGGTGCCAAAGAGGTTTGAAAGCAAAGTGCCTGAGGTGCTGGAAAAACAGGGATTGTTTTGCCAGATTATCAGAGGCTGAGGGGCGATCAGGTAACACGTTTATAACATTACCAGAGGCATAGATATTGTGGATGTTGGAATCTCCTGTCTAATGAGGAAGAGTCAAGTACAAAGCTGCATAGGATTGAAGTGTGACAAGGAAAGTTTAAATGAGGATGCGACTTTTTTTGACACAGTGGGTCGAATTGTTTAAATCAAAAATGTGAGCAAGATTTTGAAGTTGCCTTTAGAATGACACATGAAGAGGCAGAGAATACAGGGATATGGAACATGTGCAGGCAGATGTTATTAATATAGTATCGACTCATGATGGGCACAGTGATAGTTGACTGAAAGGACGATTACTGTGCTGTACTGTTGTCTTTTCTTACGTCTCAGCATCGACCCTGCCAAACCCATCCGAATCATGGATGTTTAATTCAATTTCTCCAAAATGCAATGCATTTAACATTTTCTCAACACCTACTCATTGTCAAAGTCCTCTATTCTCAAGATCAGTCTTGCGAACAATCTCTGGTCTGCCTCCAATGCAAGAATATCTTTCCTTAGGTCACTCATACTGTTCATAATATTCAAGGTATGGTTTAACTTGTGCCCAGTATAGCTTTTGTAAGACCTCGCAATTTTCGACTTCATTCCCTTTGCAATAAATGCCAGAACGTGATTTGCCCCTTCGATTACCGGATGAACCTGTAAGCTTTTTTTTTCAGATTGATACACCAGAACTGATAAAACCGTTTGTGCATTCAATGAAATCAAAATGTATTGATGTGGCAGTACATCGGGAAGACACGATGCAAATCTTTTCTTGTTCATATATTTGCCCAAAAGCATTTAAAAAACTGCTGATGTCTTCACCTTAACTACTTCCGCTGGCAACTAATACATTCAGCATTTCCTGCCCACCCCAGATTGTCTTCACTGAGTGGCTTGCTAGCCCATTTCAGAGGAGGGCAGATCAGAAACCCACATCGTTGTGGGTATGGAGTCACACGAGGATGCCCACCCCAGGAGAGAATGACACATGTCATTTCCTAAATAGCTGCATGAATCAGTAGGAATTTTCGAAACATCAGCAATTGCTTCCTGCATCAGGCGTGTAGTTACAACGTTTTGTTTGAAGCATTTCCTTCACATTCAATCGTTCGCAATACTGGGATTCGAATTTTATCGGGAGAGCATTAATGGAGTTTCTGGATAAAATGTCCCATGATAATACCGCTAGGCCATTACTTGGCCTGCTCACACGTTGCACATGCCAGTGCACCATGAATCAAAACACCTTCTTCCTAGATATTCATTTTAACACTAGATATTCGAGCCCTCTATTGGTATCATTCAGTATCTTTCCATGTAGCATCATTCACTGTCGGGTCTAATTGCTGCGCCTGGCAGCTCATTGTGCAGTTGCTTCAGATTGAGAGCCAACAGAATTCTCCATTCCAGCGAGTTGAGACAGCACAGACCAGGGATGGAGACTGTGATTGTTCGGGTCTCTTTCGGACACAATGTCTTTCTACATCTCTGACGTTTGTTGCATCAATTCTCATTTCCATACTGTCGATTTCTCGTGCAGACTCATTAGATTTCCCAACTGCTGAGTGTCCCGTCCATCACCTCATTGAAGATGTTTGGTCAGAGAAACACAGGGTCGGGAGATCTGGAGTCTGCGATAAATTCTGCAGCAACATAAAATCACTCACAGTGCACAGAGCAGAGAGAAATTATAGAGCGCCAAATATCAGCTAACAAAACATGACATAGATTCAGTGGTGGAGGGGAAGCACAGTGCCGACATATCCTAGGCTCAATCACCACCGCTACTTCAAGTGTTGTTGTGCTAGACAGCAGAGGAAGTGCACAGTTATCAATCCAGGTATGTGTTGTCTTAGTCCGCAACAGCACAACAGAATTGGGTACAGGCCTATCACAAGATAGTGACAATTCTGCCTGATATTTTTCTGTTCTGTATTCCCTTTCCAACACTCTATCTATGGCACACTTGTGGACCAGTGACCTCAAATATTCTAACTCGTATCTCAATAAACTTCTCCCCTCTGTACATCCCTCCACACATTTGGAACGTACACCAAATCACACTATCATCCTTATCTTTTGCTTCAGTCGTGACAATATACCTTATCTGCGTCGCCTTATCCTCCAATATCTGAAGTCACACAGCACAGAAAAGACCCTTCGGTCCGATAAGTTCAATCTAAACAGGTTTCCCAAACTTAACCAGTCACAGTTTCCTGTGTATGAGCCATATTCCTTCAAACCTTCTCTTCTCCATATCCCTGCCCAATGTATTTCACCTGTTGCAATAATACTTGTTTCTACCATTTCCTCTGGCGGTTCATTGCATATATGCACGATCCTCTGTGGAAAATATTAACCGAACAGTTCCCTGTTTAAATCCTGATTCCATCACCTCACGTTTATGCATTCTTGTTTTGAATTTGCCTACCCATTGCCATTCACATTAAACACGTGTTTACAAACGACGTAGCTTCGTATGACCAAGGGAAATGTTGAGGAAAATGTTAATCGTATCACACACTCAGGGAGTAAATGTTCTGACCAATGAATGCAAGTTTTCCAAATGCTGCTTTTACCATTCTGTCCATCTGTGATGCCACTTTCAAGGTAACGACACACTTGGTCCCTCTGTTTCTGACAACACTGCCAGGGCCCTACCAATAACTGTGTTCGCCCTCCTTGGTTTGTTTTAACAAAATCCAACACCTGAATTAAAATCCATTTTTGATTCCTTGTCCCACTGGTCAGGTTGATCAAGATTCTCTTTGTTATTTGTGTTCGCTGCCCACTCCGCCACTAACTTTGATAACCACAAACTTACTTACTGATTCCTGTCTTCCCACCCAAATTGTTTTTGTAAATGATAACCAACAGTTGATCCAGCATCTGATCCTTACGGCACACTGCTGGCCACAGACCTCCAATCTGAACAACAATCCTCTTGCACCACCCTCTGTCTCCTACTGTCAACCAGTTCTGTATCCAGTTGTATCCCTATCCCTGATCCCATCTGATCGAACCGAACTGGCCTGTGGACCATGCTAAACCCTGTTCAAGTCCTTGGTGAAGACAGAAACGACGTCTATTTCTCTGCCTTCATCCATGTTCTCGGTCACATCTTCAACAAATTCAATCAACTTTGAGAAATCTGATCTCCCACGCACAAAACCATACTGACTATATCTAATCCGTTCATGCCTTTGCAACTGCATGCAGATCCTCGCACTCAGAATGGGCTCTAACAACTTAGTCAACTTGACATCTATCTTTCTCGTCTGTACTTCTCTGGTTTTCCCTTCCGGCATTTTTTAAATAATGGCCCAACATGATAATTCACGGTCAGAAATTCATACAGCTTGGTTATGGACCCTTTGTTCGATGCCAAACATGTTCGAAACATAAACGTATCACCCACACACCCACCTCCCCCGCCTGTTCCTTGCCCATATCCACCTTAAGCTTTCCTATTCATGTACTTATGCAAATGCATTTAAATGATATAATTGTACTCACGTCCACACCTTCCCCTGCAAGTTCATTCTGTAGGAAAAACACTCTCTGTGTGCCACTTTGCCCCGATCATTTTATATACTTACTCGAAGTTCGTCTCTCACCTTCCAGGCTCCAGTTAATAAAATTCCAGCCTATCCAGCATTTGCTTTTTTAAAGCTCAAACCTTCCATACCCAGCAGCATCCAGGTAATCTTAGCTGATCTAGCTCTGGGCTCGTAGTATCCTTCCACATTATCTGGACACAATATTCTATAAGAGGCCTCGCCATTGTTTTGGACAACCTCAACACGACTTCACAACTTCTGTACTCAAAGAACTGAGTCATGAAGGCGTATGTCAATTGCATTTTTACAACTGTGTCCGTTTGTGGTGCAAACTTCATTCACTTACATACCTAATCACCAAGGTCCCAACTGTTCTTCAAAACTTCCAAACACTCTACCACTAATTATATAAAACCACCCTTTTTTGTTCTACCAAAGTGCATTACTACGCATTTGTAGAGATTGAACTCCAATTGCCGTTTTCCAGCCCATTCGCCAATTTCATCAAGATCTGTTTGTAATCTCAGAAAACCTCCTTCACTGTCCACTCTGCCACTCATTCGTCTTCATGCAAATCACACATGACTCCCAATTGTACAAGTATCTCTACTAGTAGATCAGTAATTTAATCCCCAGCTTCCCACATTGTTCTGAGATTCACAAGATCAGGTATTGGGGATTTATCTACATTTGTATTTCAAAACATCCAGCAACTCCTCTTCTGCAGTGTGGACTCTTTTCATGCGATAGATTAATATGTCATGCAAAGAACAACATGGAAACAGATCCTTCAGTGCAACTCATCCATGCAGACCAGGTAACATGCTTAAGTCTAATCCTATTTGCCACAATTTGCCACACACTCCCTTATTCATATACACATCTGATGCTTTTTAAATGTTGTAATTCAATCCGTCTCTGCTACTTCCTCTCTCTCAGCTCATTGCATACGCACCACCTTCTGTGTGAAAAAGTTGCTCCTTCAGTCCCTTTTAAAGCCTCTTTTGTCTTGGGCAGCACGGTGGCTCAGTGGTTAGCACTGCTGCCTCACAGTGCCAGAGACCTGGGTCTAATTCCCACCTCAGGCGACTGCCTGTCTGAGTTGGCATATTCTCCCCGTGGCCAATTGGGTTTGCTCTGGTTTCCTCCCACATTCTGAAAATGTGCAGGTTAGGTGAATTGGCCATGCTAAATTGCCCGTCGTATTAGGTGTAGGGGAATGGGTGGTGGGTCGCTGTCGACTGGTTGGGCCGAAGGGCCTGTTTCCACACTGTAAGTAATCCAGTCTTAACTTAGACCTATGCCTTCCCGTGTTCGGATTCTCCCACCCCGGGGCATAGATATTGGCTATTTGATCTTTTCATGTCCATCTTGATTTTACAAACCACTGTGAACACAATTCTCAGCCTCCGATGTTCTATAGAAAATATCCCCAGCTCATTCAGGCTCGACGTATCTCTGCGCTAAAACCCCACAAATTAGCAACAAACTGATCCCTTCCAAGTTTCACAATATCCTTCCTGAAACAAGGTGCCAGAATTGCACGCAGTACTCCGAAAGTGGCCGATATTTTTTCAGTTTATTTCGCTGAGTTCCCAAAATTTCTCCACACTAATTTCTAAAGTGAAATATTGTTTCGGATTTTACCCATCTAATGATCGACACACACCGATGGTCTCATTGAATGCTAAAGTCCCTTTTTCTCTTCCTACTTATGGCTTGCCTTTAATATATTCGTAGAATCTCTTTGGATTCCCCTTGACCTTAACTGGCAAAGCTATCTCATGTCCCATTTCTACATTTCTGATTTCCAATTTAAGTGTATTTCTACAGCACATGCTCCTCTAGGGATTCACGTGATCCAGTTATTTATACCTGACATATGCCCTCGGTTTTCTTGACCAGAGCCTCAGTCGTCAGTGATTACAACTTGTGTCAGGATTGAGTGTCACACTAACTGGAACATGTTGGCCCTGATTTCTCATTTTATCTAATTCTTCAAATATTCTGACATGCCAGACTTACCTTTATGCGCAAGTCGATTGCCCAATCATCTTTTAAAAGTTCTGGCCTAATACCGTCAAAATTGATCTTGCCCCAATTTAACACTTAAATTTGTGGACTAGCCCTGAGCTTTTCTATAATTATTTTCAAACTAATAGATTTGGGGTCATTTTGCGAAAGTGCGCCACCACTAAGATCTCAGTTCCTTGCCCGACCATGTTTCCCAAACGGAGGTAAGGTTTTACCCTTTCGCCAGTCAGGCAATCGACATATTTATTGAGTAAGTTTTCTCAAACACTCTTTACAAAATCACCCTCATTCAAGCAGTTAACATGATGGTAGTCCCTGGTTAGTTTTAAATCCCTTTTTGTGGACCGCGGAGTGGCCCAGTGGGAAGCATTGCGGCCTCACAACGCCAGAGATTCGCGTTCGATTCCAGCCTTCTTCGACGCCCGAGTGCATGCCCTTCCTGCGTCATCTTGGGCTTTCTGCGGGAAATCCGGTTCCCTGCCATAGTCCAAAAATAGGCACGTTAGATGAGTTGACAACGTTAAACTTCCATAGAGTTCAGGGATGTGGCAGTTCATGCATTAGGTAGGGGAATGCGTCGAGGTGGGTTACTCTGCGGAGGGTCAAATGCAAGTTTGTTGGGCCAAATAGCCTGTTTCCACACTGTAAGGATGCTGTAATAACCGGGCTGTTGTTCTTACAGATTTCGGAGAACCCCTTCCATAGTTGCTTCTTAATCTCCCACTGACGATTGGGCGGCTGTTGTACAACTGTATCAACGTGATCATTCATGCTTATTTCTCAGTTCCACTATTATAGTGGACGCTTCCATAAGAATATCCTTTTTAATTACTGCTGTGATATCCTCTCTAACCAAGAATGCCACTACTCCTCACTTACCTCCTGTAGCATCTATACCTTGGAACATTGAGCTCCTTGTCATGCCCTTCACTCAGATATGATTTTGTGACACCTAAGATAACCCAGTCCCATGTCCACATTCATGTCCTGAGTTCATTTCGTTGCCTGTAATGACTTTTGAATGAAACAAGTGCAGTTACATTAATTATTTTTCCCTCATTGCCTGCTGTGTTCTTGCCTGTCGTGTCTCATGAAATTGCTCTCTTCAACTTCCGTACCAGCCTCAAATTCTTTGTGCCACAAAACTATTTAAAGTCCAAAACTCTGCCAGGGTAGGTCAAATCCTTCGAGTAGCTCTAGAAATTCCCCTCACATGGATGTGAGTATGCAATAAAGAGAATGTAAGCTTGGCGTAGGCATTGCAACATTTCTATGTTACCCGCCACATATCTGACAAAATCGTGTACAATGACCAAAAATCCATTGATATTTGTGGAAAAAAATTAAGGACAAAAGTACCAGGCTTAGATGGAGAGTTTTGTTGCAGCCATTTAATTTGACAATAGTTCATGGAAAAGGTCGCTACTTCGTGAAGGCCGATGCATTATTGAGACTCGAATAAGATATGAAGATGTTCGGTGGCTGGAGTGCCACGACCTGAATTCACATTTAACTGTGCATGTTTGCATGTTTGTAGTTAGTATAGAATACATCTGTGTTTCAACTACTTTTCGGGTTTTTGAAGGGTTGTCAAAATGAAGCCATCTTTTCAGATTGATGGTTCATGTTGTTTAAGGGGGAGGTATCACCGAGCTGGGTTTAATTCTCTCTTAAAAGCTGTTCTTTTTCTCAAGGATAATATGCCCTTGACTTTTTTTTTCAGTGGGGTCGTAAACGGCCCAGCTCGAATCAGACTGATTTGGTGCCGAGATGAAAATGATTTTGAAAGGCCTTTGGTTTAAGGTTAAACAGATGAAACTTCAGGCCAAAGTAGATGTTTTAGAAGTGACCTGTATAATGAAATTTGAGTGATCAGCACTCTAGCTGAACAGTTCAGCCCAGACCTTTTAGGGAGTTCAACAGTGAGCTGTGTGGTAACTCCCTCTCTCTTTCTGCCCTTCCAACTTCAATCTGTAAGCATGTGCTCCATTTGTACTGGTTTCTAAAAGGGATTGATTATTGGAACTGTTGTGTAGAAGAGGAACCGCATACTTTCAGTTCCACTTACATCTTATTTGGTCTGTGTGAAAAAATTATGTTCCCTTCAGAAATGTATTCGTTTCCATTGGTTTCAGTGGGTGTGTCCCGTTGTCTAAATGAACGTGTGTTGTGGCTGCCACTGGTTTTCAAACTGCGACGGTGTGTCTAGTGTGGGTTTTAATTCTGGCGCCAATGTGTGAGGTGAGAAAATGGGGGAGGAGAAGAACAGACGGTGGAAATCTTGAGCTGCTGCTTTTTCTCAAACCACCTCACTCAGCATTCTAATTACACAAAGATACTTCTTAGTGCGTCGATAACTGAGGGTGTTGTGCTCCAGGGAGAGAAAGCTAGGAGCTGACTGGATGAGCTAGCATTTGAGCAGACAAAGGGCTTTGAGTGGCAGACTGAAAGGTATTTAAAGTAGCTTCGTGCAGCCATAGTTTATTTTGTCATTTGAACGGAGCAAAAGCAGTGAGTATCCGTGGGCTTCTGACTGTATGTGTGAGAATGAGTGTGGGTACTTTTGGAATCAACACCAGTTTTGAATATTAAAGCTCCCCTCTACCCTCAAGGCTGAAACAGACTCCCTCATGGGAGCAAGAGAGTATGAGAAACCATCCAGAAAGCTCGGATCTGCTGCAATGCTCACTCTCCCAACCCCATCCATCTGAGTCTCTCCATCCCTTTCCTTCACTCATGGCCATCTCTGTTCCACATTTTTCCCACCATTTTCTTGCCCTTGCTCTGTTTCTTTCAGTCTCTGCGTCTCTCTGACTCTGAATGTCTCTCTTTCTCTCCCTCTGTGAATGTCCAGCCAAATTTGCACCTTTATTTTCTGACTGCTAAAAGTTTGCATCTTCTCCAAATTTTGAACTCCCAAAGGTTTTCTCAAATATTGACCTCCAAATATACTTAGGATATAGAACATAGAATATTTCATCGCAGTACAGGACGTTCGAACCTCGATTTTGTGTTGACTTGAGAAATCACTGTGAAACCCATCAAAACGCTACGTTTCCATTCTCGTCTATATCATGTCTAATGACCATTTAAATGCTCTTAAAGTTGGTGCTTTTACCACTGTTGCAGGCCCCGACTACACTCTGGGTAAATAAACTACCTTTGTCATCTATACTAAAACTATCACCTCTCATTTTATCGCTATATGCCCTCGTGCTGGCCATCGCCTTCCGAGGAAAAAGGATTCTCACTGTCCAATCTTTATAGCCCTCTGATTATCTCACGTCTCAGTTCATTCACCTCTCAATCTTCTTCACTCCATCGAAATGAGCCTGAAATTCAACAGCTTTTCCTTGTAAGATCTTCCCTCCATACCAGGCAACATCTTTGTAAATCTCCTCTTAACCCTTTGTAAAGCTTTCGCATCCTTTCTATTATGCAATGATCAGTACCGTATACAGTACTCCAAGTCTGGCCACACCAGAGTGTTGAACAACTTCAGCACAATCTCATGTTTCCGAAACAAAAACCCTGTATTGAATAAAAGCTAAAGCACCGTATGCCTTCTTGAAGCCTCTATGAACCTGGGTGGCAACCTTCAAGAATCCATGCACTTGGACGCTGTGGTCTCTCTTCTCATCTACACTGCCAACCATCGCATCATTAAACAATATTGTGCATTTTTGATATTCGTTCCAAAGTGAATCACCTCGCAATTTTCAGTTTTGCAATCCATTTGCCATCTGCATCCAACTTCTGCAGGTTATGTATGAGCCTCTGGAACCGACAACATCATTCTTCACTATCCACAACTCTACCTACTTCCGTGACATCCGCATTGTTTCTAACCCATCCTTCTATATCCTCATCGAAATATTTATGAAAAAGACAAACAGCAGTTGAACCGAAACAGATCTTTGCGGTACACCACGTGGACCTGAACTTCATGATGAATATTTCCCATCAAACACCACCTCTGTCTTCTTTCAACGAGCCAATTTCTGATCCAAACCGCTAAATTACCCTCAATCCGTATATTGTGCAATAGCCAAATGTGGGGACACATATTAAACGTCTTACTGAAATCCATATACAATCCATCAAACTATTTACTCTCATCCAGCTGTTTGGTCACCTTCTCAAAGAATTCCTCCTCAAGGAATTGCACTCCCCCATTCACCGCAGCTGTACCAAATTATCAAGCCCTCCACAATGATCCCCTCCAATTTTGTGATTCCTGCCAGATTTTGTAGCCCCTTCTCAAATTAAGGTCCTACCGAAATTATGCACCTCCCCACATGTCGCATCCACCACAATTATGCAACAATCCCCCCAACAGTTTTGTGACGCATACAATTTGCGGCAAGCCATCACGTTCCCGCTATTCTCATGGCCCTAAATGTTGCACCTGCCCAAATACTGTGTGTACCCCTCAGATTTCACAGCCCCAGCTATCATAAGCATCACCTTCCCAACATATTCCGCATTCAATCACTCATAATTGTTGTCATTCCTCCATTCTGGTAAACCTTCATTGTAATGCCGCCTTATCAAGAACGTCATTCCACAAATAAGGATGCCAAAACTACACACAGTATTCCAGGTGTGGTCTCACCATAGCCCTGTATAATTGCAGCAAGGCAGCCTTGTTCGTATCCGCGAATCCTCTCGCTATGACCATCAACATACCATTTGTTTTCTTTGCTGCTTTCTGCACCTGTACACTTGCTATCAGTGACTGTGCACAAGGACACCCAGATCTCGCTGAAAATTCCCCTCACTCAGTTTAAAGCCATTGCAATAATCGGCCTTTCTATTTTTGCGACCAAACTGGATAATCTCACATTTTCAACAGTAAAGTGTTATGCATTTATCCACTCACGAAGCCTGTCCAAATAACATTACAACCTCCTCACAGCGCACCCAGCCACCCAGTTTTGTGTGTATCTGCAAAATTTGTATTATTCCATTTCATTCTCCCATCTAAATCTTGTGAATAGCTGAGGTCCGAGTTCCAATCCCGGCAGTCGTCCAGTCATTAAGTATCACAGAATACTGACCTGATTTATCCTCCCTGATTGACCATTTAGAATAGCAGATGTGAGCCCGATGTTCCTAACTGACTGTGGGGAGATTCAATTAGTAGTTGTGAACCACTGAATTACTAAAGCACAGAAGTAGGTCATTCTGTCCAATGTGTTGATGCAGTTCTTTACATGACCTTTCCGAACTTGTCCCATTCTCTTGACACTTCCTGATAACTGTAATGGAAAAATAACAAATTTAACATTTAATGTGAAATCTGAAAGAGAATGCCTTCCTAAATTGAACTGTTTGTTTAAATCTGCAGCCAGACGACAGTTTGGCTTTCTTTAAATTCAACTAGACCTTGCGACAGTCGAATTCAGCAAAGGCATAAGAACAGTTATGTCCACGACCAGGGGATGAGAAAATAAACAACTTGAGTTTTCTCAGTCTTTGCCCTTGATTGCGTGATAAGCATGGTATAAGAAGAGTATCTGCATTATGTTCAAGTGTCCCTTACATGAGCCATCTGGCTGAATGTATTGGGTCAATTCTGCAGAATTTGAATAAAGCTCCATTCTTTGCTTTTGCTAACAGCTGAGTCGAGTCGATTTAATTTCCACGACAGTAACCTTAAAAGAAAGAAGCATCCCTTGCTCTTGACGAAACATTCCTAAATCAGTGCTCCATGTTATGATTTCCAGGTCTGATTACTCACTGTATGAAGTTTCTTTCTCACCTCACATTTCCTTCTCTTCTCATTTTCTTTATAAATCGGCACTGTTATTCTCAATGTGTTTACCAGAGTGAAAGGTTTCGCATTATCTATTCTGTGTGGACTCCTACTGATTTTGAAAACATTTTTAAAACATCTCTTGTCCACTTTCTCCAATCTAACTTTCTGGCTGACATTTCTCTCTCAGTACCACTCATGTGAAGATGATTTCTCCACTCTCCCAGTATTCCTTTCATCTCTTCTCTCCAGCTCAAAATAAATTAAACCTGGGATAGACTCATGGTCCATTCTGATTCCTGAGGCTCTTCATGCTGATGAATTAACTCCAACTGAACATTGGGAAGAGTCTCGTCCCTGCATCAGTCTTCGTTCCTGACCTACTCCCGCCATCATTACCCCTTGTAACTCATTGAGAGTCAACCTTGTTGTTCACAACTTGGCGTATTTTATTGTGAGAGGACCTTCTGATCTCACATCTGTGTCAGCATTAAGCCCAACTATACCTACCTCTGTCATCTCATTCGAGCCTGTCCCAATCTCAGTGCAGTTGCTTCTGAAATCTACATCATCGTTTCCTTCCAGGCTCGACAACTTCCAGGCTGAACTCATTAATCTTTCACATTCTACCCTTTGTCAACTTGAAGCCATTTAAAACGTTTTTGTTGATGCGTAGTCACAATGTTCATACCTCGGTCACCCTTCTGCTCACTGACCTAAGCTGGCATCCATTCAAGCAAACTCCAAACTTTAAAACCCGCATATTTTTCACCCATGGTGAAACCATTACTCCCGTGGTTTCCCACATCTTTAATTCTGTAAACTCCCGATCTGAGATATTCGGGCTGTTTCAATCCCAGTTGGGGACACATTCCTAATTTTGCAATGCTCAATCATTGGTGGCTGCACCTTAACTGTCTTCAGCCCACACTCGGGAATTCCGTCCCTGAATCTCAATTTGTTTCTCTAAAATAACTTCGTTTCCAATGTGTCTCATTATCGATCCTACTTTCACTTCATGTTTAATACATAAAAAACCTTGATTCCCCTCCTTCCTGTGAAGTGCACGGGGACTTGTTTTCCATGTCACTGACAGTATGTTATCAGAAGTTATTTCTGACTGTCCACTGACTTCCAGCTTGGTTTGCCCACACTCTGTCTATTACTGGATTCGTGGTCCTGGAAGAGCACAGCAGTTCAGGCAGCATCGAACGAGCAGCGAAATCGACGTTTCGGGCAAAAGCCCTTCATCAGGAAAAAAGGCAGTGAGCCTGAAGCGTGGAGAGATAACCTCGAGGAGGGTGGGGATGGAGAGAGAGTAGCATAGAGTACAATTGGTGAGTGGGAGAGGAGAAGAAGGCGATAGGTCAAGGAGGAGAGGGTGGAGTGGATACGTGGAAATGAAGAGAGGCAGGTCGGACAAGTCAAGGAGACAGTGCTGAGCTGGAAGTTTGAAACTAGGATGAGGTGGGGGAAGGGAAAATGAGGAAGCTGTTGATGTCCACATTGATGCCCTGGGGTTGAAGTGTTCCGAGGCAGAAGATGAGGCGTTCTTCCTCCAGGCGTCTGGTGGTGAGGGAGCGGCGGTGAAGGAGGCCCAGGACTTCCATTTCCTCGGCAGAGTGGGAGGGGGAGTTGAAATGTTGGGCCACGGGGCGGTTTGTTTGATTGGTGCAGGTGACTCGGAAATGTTCCCTAAAGCCCTCTGCTGGAGGCGCCCAGTCTCCCCAATGTACAGGAGACTGCATCGGGAGCAACAGATGCAATAAATGATTTTAGTGGATGACTGGGCGCCTCCCGATCGTTTGCCCGATTTCGCTGCTCGTTGGATGCTGCCTGAACTGCTGTGCTCTTCCAGCACCACTAATCCAGTATTTGGTTTTCAGCATCTGCAGTCATTGTTTTCAGACTCTGTCTATTGTTCATTGTTCCTGTGGGTTCTTCATTTGTTTAGGAGAAAGTGAGGACTGCAGATGCTAGAGATCAGAGTCGAGAGTCTCGTCCTGGTAAAGCACAGAAATTCAGGCAGCATCCGTCGATTCTCCTGCTTCTCCAACTGATTATCAGCTCCCTGAAAGTGAGGGCCACGCAGCCGTGCTACAGTGCTGTACCCTCACTACAGTGATGGATCCGAGCCCCGTGACCCCTTTAACTTGGGGCATGCTTTCTGAATAAAACTTGCAGTTGTTCCAGGTCGGGGTAAACACTCGAACATGGAAGCCTCTGTTATAGGGTATGGCGTCCATTCTTAGTGTTTCCGAAGCTTTAAATCGTAACGAGCCACCTATCATCCTCTGCCAAAACCCACACGGTTTGCTTCACTTCCGCAGTACCCATGCTGAGACCGCTCTGATTGACGGCACTTCTGACCAATAGGAACAGGTTTCAGAACTGGACAACTGCATGTTGAAGGATCGTCCTCCAATCAATAGGAATGAATGAAAGGCGGGGCTGAGCCTGCTGACGGTGCGGAACTTTGAGGGAAACGTTTCAGTCTGTCCTCATTCAGAACAAACCAGACTGAAATGAAGCTCCTCATCTCAAAATGGTTATTAGAATCTTCAATACAAATTGCCAGATGCAGACGCCATTGTTCGAAATGCCTTTTCCTGCGCTGTAGGTGTCATTTAATCTGCATTAGTCTCCTCCTGAAATATCCAGCATAGGAACAGGAAAATGTCTGCCATTTAATATGCCAAGGAATGACCGTCCTGTTCAGTCCACTGTTCCTGCTTTTGTGCCAACAAGCTCTTCCAGTGCAACTGCAAAACTTAGATTGATGCAGATATTTAAATAAATAATTGCATTGCTGTGGTTGCGTCTGCAAACATTTGGACACGTCCATCCCAACCAATTATCAGCCCATCAATCCATTACAGCAAAATGATGGTAGGGTAGCTGTCAGGCTATATTCAATCAGCAATGACCAGCTCACTGTTGTTGTGTGTCCCACTGGGGCCACTCAACTATTAACCTCAGTACAGCATTAATCTGACACAAACAAAACCGAAATGAGAGCACTTTTTAAAAAAAAATCTTCATGCTCATTTAAATAGGAACTGTTTAGAAGGATATGGGCCAAGTGCTGGCAAATGAGACTAGATTAGGTTAGGACATCTGGTCGGCTTGGATAGGTTGGACCGAACAGTCTGTTTCCATACTATGCATCGCGACGTTCATAACTCTATGAATTCAAGAGACACAATGACACTGACTGCCCTTGACGTCAAGGCAGCATGTGACTGCCGAAGACATCAAGTAACTCTTGCAAAGAATTCAGCCAGTGTATATCAAGGGAAAAACATTCTGCTGGAGCTCTAACTATCTGGTGTTTGTGATGATGTGTCGACGTTATCAGCAGCTCAATGTGAAGTCAATCGCGAGACCCGGATTGTGAATAAGATGCTTTAACTCCCAGTTCTCCTGCAGAGGGATCGATGCAATAGTTCGGGAAGAAAATTATTTGGTAATTTCCGATATTTTTTACATTGGTACGTGAAAGACAGTGTCTTATAAATTATGATATGGATGTGCCAATTTTGGGCTAGAGTTAGAAAAGTTCGAAATCACGCAACACCATGCTGTAGTCCAACAGGTATATTTACAAGTACTACCATTTGGAGCGGTGCTACGACATCAGATAGTTAGTGGGACAGGATCATACGACACAGAATTTAGAGCACAAGATCACAGTGTCATGCAAGTGATAAAATATTGAAGACACCTAGACTGCTAATAATTCTTTCAACTTTCCGAATTGTTTGCAGACATTCATACTCCACAATTACCTGATGAAGAAGCAGCGCTGCGAAAGCTCATGCTTCCAAATAAATCTGTAGAACTATAAGCTGTGGTTCTGTGATTTTTAACTCTGATACATTCGTAATAGTGGAGAAATGGGCTTTGGAGATGAGATTCTGAATGGTTTTCAAAATATGGATTTGAAGCGAGAGGTACTGTAACAGATGAAACCAAGAATTGTCAGCAATTTCAGTATACAGGCATCTCCCCAAGACCATGAGTATCACAAACCCATTTGTGGATTATATCTCCAGCGCTTGACCGCTGAGAGGTCCTGCCTCGTGCACTACACACAATGACAGACCTTTTACTCCCGGGAGATCCAGACCACCGTCAGCCTGCTGCTGCCCAGGAAACTGGCCAAGCACAGCATCTTCGGTCGTGTCACTCAGTACATCAGCAACAACTCCAGCGGTCTGTCCCCATTTCCCATAGAGATTATACACTCAGACCCATTAAACGCAATAAAGACAAATCAGCTCTTCTAAGAGCCACTCACAAAAAGAGGGGGAGGTTGGATGCTCAAGCCATATAGTGGATCCTGGGTCCTGGAACTTGGAGGTGGGTGTCATGGACATGAGGGGGTCTGGAGGTAGGGGACGATGTGGGGAAAGATGAGAGTTCAGATCTCAGACAAGCTGGAACGTCAGAGACAGTTTCGTGGAAAGGAGGGACGTGGAAGAGGCACTATTCAGATTGTCTCAGTCTGAATGACAGTGAAGCTTCATGATCTCCTCACAAGATGGGAGAGATAATAAAGAAAAGCACTTCAAAAGAAAGTGCTGAGGATACCAGAGAGGCTCAGCAAGCTGTGTGTTTACCAAAAACCCGATCTAACAGTTTTTTAATTCCTTTATTAACATTGGAATTTATTAACATCAACAGAAAAAGATCACAGAGAACACAATTGTAGCCTGGATTGATTACAAGAAAAATCTGACTCCTGCAGTCAGAAACAGATCACTTCAAAGAGGACTACCATACGTTAGAGACTTTGAAAAGACTCATTGCAGTACATTTAGTAAGAAGTAGATTTATGTTGTTGGCGTCCACCTCTTCTGGCAGAAAGGGAGGGCACGGTGGCTCAGTGTGTAGCACTGCTGCCTCAAAGCGCCAGGGACCCAGGTTCAATTTCTGCCACGGGCGATTGTCTGTGTGGAGTTTGCATTTTCTGCCCGAGTCTGCGTGGGCTTCCTCCGGGTGTTCCGCTTTCCTCCTAAAGATCTACAGTCTGGATGAATTGGCCATGGTAAATTGCCCATTGTGTTAGGTGCATTAGTCAAAGGGAAATGGTTCTGGGTAGGTTACTCTTTGGAGGATCAGTGTGGACTTGCAGGGCTAAGGGCCTGTTACCATACTGTTGGGAAATTAATCCAAAAAGACTGGAATGTGTTCACAATAAAAAAAGTCACTGTTATTTCTCCTGAATTCGCTCGTGTCTCAGCTGACTGGATTTCACAGAGAATCCCTTCTGACACTCAGTGCAGGTGTACATCCTCTCTCCAGTGAGACATAATTGGTGTTTCAGTGAGATGGAATGACCACTTGAATCCAACCCCAGGGTGAGAGCACCTAAACTGCCTCTTGTCGCTATGAGCACATTGGCGGGGCATCCGGTCCACAGATCTTTCTGTTACGATGCAGAGGTCGAATCCATCTGCTAATTAAAACCAAAACACGCAGTAAAGCTCGCTGAAAATTGGGGGTGAGTGAAAGAAAATCCCTGATTCCCATTGATTAAAGACAAAATGACTATTTATTTTTCTACGTATAACAGTGAGCACTAAACATAAAGTATAAACAAATCAGAACCCCCTTCTTAGCTAATTACTGAATGAAACCAACTCCATTAAAACGCTGCTCCAATAACACAATTATTATACATTAAATCAGCTTCATCTGTGAAAGTCCATGCAGTCTTTTATGTTGCCTTCCTTCTTTCCTTCATATTCTGCCGTCTTTTCCATGGGTCTTCTTACTTTTTACTGCTTTTAGAAGAAAGTGTTCCTTTTCATATACAGAGCCTTTGGAGATTTCTTTGAGAGAATGCTGTATATTTGTTCAGATGGCAGTTGTTCTCCAGTTCGACTGTCAGTTTGCCCAATTTTCAAAATGTCCTCTTATTTTAGACCCCCAACATAGTACCCTCTCATTCGTTCAATGTTGTCAATACAATAAATTCAAGCCCAATTGGGATCTGCTGTCCTGGACATGATTTAATTGTTGTTGCTATATGTGGGGAATACTATACTGCAGAGGGCTGGAGAGGCGTCTGTCTCTGTACTCAAGGCTGTGATAAACAGATTTCTAATGCATAAAAACATCAAGGGTCTGGGGATAAACCATGAATGTAAAACTAAGGATTTTCAGATCAGGCTTAAAGGACTGAATTGCCAATCTTGCTCCTGGACCTGTTGGTCTTAGGGAGTCATAGAGTCATAGAGATGTACAACATGGAAACAGACCCTTCAGTCCAACCCGTCCATGCTGATCAGATGTCCCAACCCAATCCTGTAGCATGCCAGTCGAGTGAATAATGGATTAGAATAGAAGGAGAAAAAGATGTTTCCTGAAAATATAGTTTAGCGGAAGAATTTCATGAACTGATGAAATATGATGAAAGATGAATTACAGTGGAACCTGCCAGTTTTGTGAAACATCAAGGGGACATTCATCGAGGTGCCAGTTAAGCAATTAATATTCGGGCGCCAAGAAAATGGGTGAACTGTTAGACGCGGACGTAACTGGTAAAAGGATTCTGGTGACTTTGGAAGCATAGTGGCACAACGATTAACACTGATGCAATACAGCACCAAGAAACGAGGTTTGATACGAGCATTGGGCAACCATTTGAAGCTTGGTCATTCTCCCCCTGGCTGTATGGATTCCCTCGTGGTGCTGGAATTTCCTCCCACAATTAAACGATGTATTGGTCAGGTGGACTGGCCAGTCTGAACGTTGCACTGTAGTTTCCGGGGATGTGCAGATTATATATGTTAGGCACAAAAAGAAAAACCCATTGCAGGCTTATGAGATGTGGTTGGGGTGGATTTAGATGGAGTGCTGCTCAGTCAATGTAGATTGAATGGGCTGAATTGCTTCGATCTGCACTGGATTAGGTTTGATTCAATTATTCTTGGTATGAACCAGCCAGATGCTGTCAAGACCTTTAAGAAGTTATCCAAGACTGTAACTTTTTATGTGTTTAGGTGGACGTACAGTGGATATCCCGGGAGTGATTCAGACGTTGAAACCACTTAGCTTGAAACAATAGGGAATTGTGTTAAACATTTCAGTTGATTCACGAACAAACGTAAGCAGAATTTCAAAGCCCAAACATGTCTATCGCTACTGAACGAAGGAATTGTTCCAATTTCCTGAAACATACATAGAGACATCCCTTGGCCAAAGTAAAGTCAAACCTAAGTTCTTACAGGTTGGGGAATTTTCATAAAGAAAAATCAGGCAAGGAAACATCTGTCGAAGAATGGAATATCTTTTTTACTGTAGCTGCTTCGTTTTTGCACTCCCTGCTAAAACTAAACCAAATTAGAAAGGAAACATGAACTTGGAGAACTGACCATTACGTTGCCATTGTTCGAAATAACTGTTTCCAAACGTTTCGGCAATTTTGTCTTTATGACTCCTCTTGAAAACGAAGCCAAGGAGAGAATAACCTTGTTAAAGAGATAACATCAACATACTCTATCACTCCTTAATGGCGAAGGATAACAGGTGGGTGAGATAGCGAAGTAGCAGGTAACAAATAGAGGAAATCAGGGTGGTGAGCGCCTACAGTCTTCTTCCCAGGACTGGAGAATTGAAAACTAGATGGCAGAGGTTAAGATGATGGTGGAAAGATTGAAGAAGGGCCTGAGCTGCTTATATGGAATTGGCTGCAAGTAAAGAAGTGGTTTTGACATGCACAACAGCTACAGTAAAAAAGGATAGGTGCATCGATGGGAAGGGTGTAGAGGATATGGAATAAATCTGGGAAGCTGGAACAGCTCAGTAATCAGATGGTCCGTATCGACTAGTTTGGGCTGAAGCGCCTGATTCCATGGCCTATTACTTTCTCACTCTATGACCCTCGTTGCTCGGTGCACAAATTGCTGTTGGAGAATACTGAGGATTGCAGACTCCAGGCAACTTCTAGTTAAACATGCGAGGAAATGTGTTTGCAGAATATCTGAGCTTCTGCTGTGAATCTTTCACGGAGATCTCAACCAAAATGTGCATATGTGTGAGGGATACTGGATGAGAGACAAAAGAAGACGGATTGGGTGACGTCAAGCTTTTACTGATCGTTACTACTTGTAGATAATATCAAACTATTCATGGATGTCCAACACCAATAGAAATTAAGGAAAATTTTGAAAATTTCCAGATTTTGGTCGAGTTTCTATCAGTGTTGTTAATTTCGTGTCTTCAAACATATCTGGGGTAATTTCATTGATGAATTGTCTGCAAATGAACATTGAGTTATTGAACTGAAGGCCCGTCTTCCTGTGGTGAGTATTGTTTATCATCTGTATTGTTTATTAAATGCTTGAATAACTGACGTGACAGGGTGTTTCACTGTTGTCTTGAGCTGCTCTCTGAACTTCGACTGAGTTGCCACATAAATAAAGGTGTTTGTGCAGCAACTCACATTGCGCAGTGTGAAACCAATTTGTTGAAATATGAATAAAGAATCAGTGTAATGTCTTCGATCTATTCCTGAAATGTTATAGTAGAGGAATTCCAAAATATACGTGAACCAGAGTAGAATGAAGCAACCAGATATTGTGAACAGCAATATAACAGACTTCCTTCTGCTGTCCATCTCTGGATCCCTGGGATTGTCTCCTTTTCTCTGACCTCTCAGTCCCTCACGAACTCGACTGGATACTAAAATGTGTCTGACCGTCACACCATTGAGCAACAAGATTAAAGTGAATGCTAACAATGGGGTTAAAGTTGTATCAAACCATTTAAATCCGATCCATGCAGGCTCAGTATAATAACTTGACTTAGTCACACAAAGGAAAGGCACATTGTTGATTCGTAAGTAAGGCTTATATCTAAAATAGAATGGAACATTTTTTAAACAAAGAAGAATGCTGGTTGTTGCTAAAACCAGAGCAGCAGTTTTAGCAGTGCAATATTTACTTCTAAGATTTTGGCAACAAATGGCAACACATCGATCAAAAGAGAAAATGACAGTAAACCAGACAGAACAGTCAATGGTGACATGAGTCATAACAAAAATGGAGCGGCATATGATAGTGAAGTCCAGGAATGAAAATGGAAAATAATAATATTTTATTCTCCTCAGTATGACCTCTGCAAGAATGACCATAAGATCTGCTGCTGCCATGGCCACCAGGTAGCGCGTGGTGCATCGGGAAAGGCCACACTTACCCCATGAAAGTATTAAAATGCCCACGAAATTAACTGTAAAAGAAAGAAAATGTGACTGGAAAATATGAAGCAACTGTCAGGCCTAAATGTGATTTTCAAGAAAATAATTTTAGACTTGGGTATGAGTTTTTCACAATTTAACATGAATACTACCATTCCAAACTGATCAGTGATTAAAGTATAGAAAGAAACAAGCAGCTTGAAAATAACTTGGTCAAAATCGAAAATACGGAATTTAATCAAGGTAAATGTCAGATGATGCAGGATAATCAAGGCAAGGGAATACATGATGAAGTGTAAGAACCCTGGATAACTCTGTGGATCAGAGGGACATTGGTCAGCATTTACACCGGTTCCTTCGGTATCACGATATTAGATAAAATGGTTAAGAAGTCATATGGTTTATTCAATGTCATAAGCTCAGTGCAGGGCTTCACAGTATGGCAATTATGTCGAAATGCACAACATGTTATAATATGCAGTTCTCAAATGCACATTGTAGGAGGGATATGATAATTCTGGAGAAGCTGCAAAGGAGATTTATCAACATGATGGTTCGTAAACGAGGAAGTTTCAGTTACGAAGAGAGTTTGGGCAGACAGGAATTTTTTTGCTTCGAGCAGATGAGATTGAGGTGAGATAGGCCTCAGAAAAGTTGAGTGGCATAGATAGGAATTACAGGAAGTAACATATTAGAATAGGGTCAATCACCAGGGGGCAGAGATCTAAAATAAAGGGAAAAAGGTTTAAAGGAGATATGAGGAGAAACCTTTTCACTCAGAGGGTGATGTGAATCTGAAAGTCACTGCTTTAAAACGGCACAGTGGCTTGGCGGTGAGCGCAGCTAAATCACAGTGTCAGGGACCTGGTATTGATTCCATCCTCAGGCGACTGCTTGGAGTTTGTACGTTCTCCCTGTGTCTGCGTGAGTTCCCTCCGTGTTATGCAGTTTCCTCCCACAGCCAAGAGATGTAATCATTATGTGAATTGGCCACGCTAAATTGCCCATAATGTCAGAAATGTGCAGGCCCGGTGGATTAGTCATGGGGAATGCAGTAGTGCAACGACAGGGTTGGGGGTAGTTCTGTGTGGAATTGATGGGCCAAATAGCCTGCTCCCACTCTGTAGAGAATCAATTCTATTAAAGACAGTCGAAGAAAATCTGTCAAAACGTTCAAGAATTATTGAGACAGGCACACACGATACCAAGGCATATAAGTCTTTGGTCAAGCGCTGAAAAATGGGATTTGTACAGTTAGGAGTTGGCCTTTAACTGGCAAATGGGCATCAGAGTCTTTTCCTATGCTCAGAATTTCTATGACTCTGTGATTGAGTTACCGAGGCACTGCAAGAAACCGATTTACAAAATTGACAGGAACTGCATTTCTTGAGAGATCTTAAGAATCCAGAGGTGAATGGAAACTGATCACATTTGATCCAACGTTTCACCACTCCAGAAGGGATAGTAAAGTACAATCACTTCTTTGTGCATCCTTTGTGATTATGAATGTTCAATTTATCAAGAAAAGTAATGAAATATTGGCACCATTCATAATCGGTTTGAAAAATGGTACAAGTAAAACACTTAGAAATATTGCTAATGAAAATGTTTACAATATTAACATGTGCATGCAATTATAATTAAGTGGAAAATAATCCAATTTAAAAGTAGCAATTTAAAATGGCAACAGAATAAAAGACAACAACAAATCACTGAAGACAAACAGAACTAGGGCGTGCCCGCTTCTCGGGCTGAAAGCAACATTGATTCACCTAAAAAACTCATTAACCCATACACGCCTGATAGACTGAGGAAGATATAAATCTGTTCAAATAAGCATCAATTCTGCACCAAAATATCTGATGGAAAGTGCCAATCTAAATGTTGCAATGTTAAGAAATCTGCAGGTCCTGCGAATGCTGAGGAAATATTGTACAGAAACATTGCTGTTCCCTGAGAATAGTTTTACAGAAAGAGCGTCTTCAAGAATAAGACAAGCCATTCAAAATATATGGAGCAAAAATACTGTGAAGTTGGAGAATGTGTATTTTGCATGAACACAAAACTGAGATACACACACACAAAGACACATGCAAAGAATCAGCACGAATATATGAGAAGAAACGAGAGAAGTGATGATAGGATTTCAAAATAATTTGTCTCTTACCAGGAACTCCAACAACAGCAATGATCACATCACTTATTTTAGAAATAGTTGAAAATGACATGTACATTTTATGTATGACAGGATATATAACTTCGAGCTGCTGGCAATCTGCCTGAAGCAAATGATTGAAGTGATCTTTCTGCAGATATCAATTTATAGTCAGCAGGTTCTCCACAGGGACCTTGCTGCAGCAGCACATATTATCGACTCCAATTTTTTGAACAAATAGAATACAGCATAATCCCTCTACAATTGAATATTTCAGTTCTGAAGCAGAATTGGAAACCGCCTGGAAATTTGCAATGCACATCAGTTTAATTACCTGTGTAAGCTGATGTGCTTCAGAGATGGTCAACGATGGATCAACGTGTTTGTGGAGTCATATTGCACCCATGCTGGTAAAAAAAACATACACCAAAGGATTCTAGTCTTCTTTTGCAGCTTTGCCTCAGAGGACATTGAAATGTATCTTCAACGTTTTCGAATTTCTGCCTCAAGGCATTGAGCTCCATAAACTTCAAACCGTGCAGTTCAGGAACGTTTTGCTTCATATCAACTCTTGTGCTAAATCCCTTAAATGCATATCCTCTGTCATTGATCTCGTCATCAAGTAGCAAAGTTTCTTCTTGTCTCTGCCCCTCATCTCTTTGTATATCTCAATCATATCGTCAACAATTCCATCTGCTTTCAGATAAACAAGCAGAATCTGTCCAACTTCATGACTGAAACTCTTCATCCCAGGCCTGGCGAACATTGTCTGCTCACTGTCCAAGCTTGGCCTAAAATCTTCCCGTCTTTGTATTTTAATACACTTTGATAATTCATAGATTTAACAGTGAATACATGATTCGCTGTTGCTATGCTGGGCGGTGTAACCTGCGCATTTGAGACAGTCAAGATGGAAAATGTCTGGTTAACACTGTCTCCAATGCACAACCCTCAGCCTGGTTGTAACTGGTTCCTCTTTGATCTTAGTTTCTGCTA
Organism: Chiloscyllium punctatum; assembly: GCF_047496795.1. Taxonomy (NCBI): domain Eukaryota; kingdom Metazoa; phylum Chordata; class Chondrichthyes; order Orectolobiformes; family Hemiscylliidae; genus Chiloscyllium; species Chiloscyllium punctatum. The sequence continues at coordinate 41,717,377 of NC_092781.1, forward strand.
TTCTTTACGGCTGATATTTTTCATTTCATTTATACTACCCAATTTTCTATGAGGCATGACTTATCTGGCTGTGCATTGATTTAGAACGTCGAATTTAGATTCATTATCTTCTCATCATCTCATAAACCATGTCAGTTCTTGACCAAGCAACTCACCAACCTGAATTGGGAATATATCAGCATCCTTAAGTGTCGTTCAGACAGAATCCTGAAATTCAGTCCCGAAAAGCATTGTGATTTTCTCGACAGCACATGAAATGCAGCGATTCAAGGAGGCAGTTGAACATTAATTTCTCAAGTCACCTTGTGAAATGAAACAAGTGCTGGTTTAATTCAGTGCACGACTGAACGAAAAGAAATGTTGTCAGAGCTATTATTTTCACAATAAGTAGATTTACAATCATTCTACTTCCTCCCTGTATGTGACGCACAGTGGAAACAACTGAGGCAGCACTCCAGCAGCTGTATACTCCCAACTAATAATGGCACACTAATCCCGACTCTCGGCCCAATGTACGTTAACCAATTCTCGATCAATATAAATAAACAATACCGTGAGCTCCTAACTTCTATCCCAAACTTTTGTGTACCCTTGCGAAACGCCCTCTCTGATCTGAACACCCTATATCTCCACTTCATCAAATTTACTTGTTATTTCCCCGGAGATCTCCTACAAAGTTTTCGAACTTATTGGAGAATGGGAAAGGTGAATTGGAGGAGCCAGACATCGGCTTGCTGTGGTCTCAATGTTGAATGTAGGACATCTGGAAAGAGTTTGCAATGGAGGAGCTGAGGACTGTGAAGTGACAGGATAGGGAGTCATTCAAAATGTTGCAGAGGAAAACGTTAGCGACCAGGGGAATAGGAGAATAGAGGTGAAAGCTAGTGACAAGCTTGGTGTTGAGCTCGTGCAGGGTGTCACTGAGAGCATGCAGTACGATAATCTAGGAAGAGGAGTGAGAGGGCTCAGACACCATGGCATTTGAGATTTCTTCACATTTGGGTAAACAAGAACCTAATAACAATAGGCAGCATTAGTTTGAATGTGGATGTATATCAAAATTTGATTGATTTGTTTCGAGAAAATGTCAAAGGTGATTGATGAGGGTAGGGTGGCAGATGTTGTCTCCATGGCCTTTCGCAAGGCTTTCATCAAGGAACTCCATGTCAAGTTGATATTCCACATGAAATCAGTGGCAACCTGGTAAGTTGAATGTCAAAGCACTAAATATCTCCAACGTTGCCCAGCGATCTACGGTGAGGCTTCATAAAACAGCCTGACATCCACCTCATCAAATCTGGTGATTTCTGCACGTTTATGTCTTCTGCCTCGTACTCATTAATCTTTGGATTCTCTCGAACCTGACCATTCATTTCACATTTTCAGGTGCAATGTTTTCCTCCATTTTGTATGCGGATGGGAAGCAATCAATGAAACCCTCACCCATATCCTTTGGCTATCAGCACGGATTACCTCTTTATGTCTAATAAGCCCCATTCGTTCCCTGGTAATGCTTTCGTTCTATAGGAATTTATAAATGTTATGCGGGTTTACATATCTTATCAGCCAGAGATATCTCACAGAGCCTTTTTAACCTCCTGATACCTTTAATAAGCATATGTACTCCTTTTCTCTACTCCTGAAGTGTCTCCTGTGTGTTTGATGACTAATATCGAACTGGTAACTCCACCGTTTTCTTCGACAAACTCTTAGCATCTCTTCAGAGAAACTGACGATTGCAGATGCTGGAAATCAGAGTCGAGAGCGTCGTGTTGGAAAATGCAGCATCTGGGGAGCAGGTTTCGGCCATAAGGCATTATCAGGAATATGGCTTGTGGGCGGGGGACGGGGCTGAGCAATAAATGGTTTGGGGTGGGGCTGGGGGGGAAAGTCACTGAGAATGCAATGGGTAGACACAAATGGGGAGAAGCTGTTAGGTGAGAGTGGAGAGTGGATCAGATAGATGGGAAAGACGATAAACAAGATCATAAGAGCGATGAAGAGTTGAAGGCTCAGAACTTTGATAAGTTGGGGAAAGGGAAATGAAGAAATTGGTGAAATACACATCAATCCTGCGTGGTCGCAGGGTCCAAAGTTGGATGGTGAGGCGTTCTTCCTCCAGGTATTGGATGGTCAGGGTTTGGCGATTGAGAAGACCTGGTCGAGTGAGAGGGGGAATTCAAGTATCAGCCACGTGTCAGTGGGTTTGGTTGGTGTGGGTGTCCCACAGATATTCTGTGAAACCGTTTGCAACTTCATGTCCGGTCTCCCCGATGTAGAAGAGACCACATCTGATGCAACGGTAGAAATCAGTGGTGGAAATACAAGTAAAATTGTTTCAAATGTGGAGGGACCCTTTGTGGCCTTGGAAGAAAGTGAGGAAAGAGGTGCTGGTGTAGGTTTGCCCTTTCTATGGTGACAGGAAAGATGCTGGGAGTGGGGAATGGGCTGGTGAGGGACATGGATCTGACAAGGGAGTCGTGGATGAAATGGTCTCTCCCAAGCTGATACGGGGGGAGAGGGAAACATATCCATTATGGTGTGGTCTGTTTTAGGTTGTGTAAACTGCGGAGGAACATCACATCTTCCGATTTCAGACCATGCAACCACAAAGAATTAACGTGGATTTCAACAGTATCCTCATTTCCCCTCCCCGCCATCTTATCACCATCCCAAGATGCCTATTCAGCACCATCCTTTTGACCTGTTCATCGTCTTTCCCATCTATCCACTCCACTCTCCTCTCTCACCTTAACCCTCTCCCCCACCTTCATCTGTCATTTGCATTCTAAGCGACCTTCTCCTCAATCTCAACCCATCCCCTCCTATTTATCAATCAGCCACCCAGCACAGAAGGTTCATTCCTGATAAAGGGCATGAGAGTGAACCGTCCATTCCCCTGCTTCTCGCCTGCTGTGTGACCTGCAGTGCTTTCCCAGGAACGCACACTCGTCATGTTGGAAAATACAGCATCTGGGGAGCAGGAGATCCCCAGAAAGTCTTGACATCAAGGGCAACCTGTTTTTGACGACCTTTGCCCTTCGTTCAGAGGAAGCATTATGACCTGAATTGTCACGGTACTACTTTTAAAAGATCGTGTTGCTGGAAAAGCAGAGGCAGTCAGACAGCATCTGAGAAACAGAAGAATCGATGCTTGGGGAGCATCAGTTCTTCATCTGGAACAGCTGAAGCTCGAAACGTCGATTCACCTGCTACTCGGATGCTGCCTGACTGGCTGTGCTTTGCCAGCGCCACAATCTTTTACTGTGATCTCCAGATGTGCCGTGCTCAATTTCTCCTTCTTTTAAATGATGACGACTTTGCAAAAGTAGACTTACGGCAAGCAGCGTCTCCCAGTCAATTTGTCATATCGTCTGTAATGATATTGAAATTTGCTTCCCACAAGTTATGAAATTCTAACTTAATCAACACCCTACAGAAAGAAAAGGAGGGCTTGAAACAGACGCTTGCAGTCCTAAAATGCAAAATCATATTGGTGCTTTACGGGGAGGGGGCAATGCGGATGTATGAAATGAAGGTCGGCCCTTTGGATAAAAATTAACTCGAACACGCCTGTTTACTTGTCGCCCTGCTTCAAGGACGTGCAGAGTGGGGACAGCCTAATTGCGGAGGTGTCTCGAAATCTCAGCAAAACTGTTCACTTTCATATTCTCAATAACAACAAAGCTGAACGAGCAAAGAAACGATGCCATAAATTTTGAAAATAATTGTAAAAGAAAATCAATCACAATAAAATATTTGTGAACAGACAAAAAGAACCGAGAGTGGGATAGAAATGACAGAATTTGCAAATGTACATGAGGTAAAATGAGAAAGAAATGGTAAAAAGGCAACATTTATAGTTCTTTCCTTGAATATGTGCAATATTCAAAGCAAAATGGATGATTTAACGACACTGGTTAATAGATAGATCTTATATCCTTTACAACGGGGACATGAAGAACAAAACTGGTGAATGAACTTTCTTCTTTGACTTCTTGGAGAGGAAAAGTAGGAAAAAAATGTTATTGGGCAGTATTGGAGCACAGAATGGATGACGTAGGTTAGCACGAAGTGATCTTGGATGGGAAGATGCAGAAGCCATATGGGTGGAGATAAGGAATAACAAGGGGATGATGACATTGCCAGCAGTGATATAAAGTTGCCATCACGGCAGTTATATAGTAGTGGAGAGTTAAATCGGTAGATACTGCAGGCATGTAACGAAATTCTGGGTAACTTTAATGTTTATGTTGATTAGGAAGAACAGATTGACGATCATAGTCTCAATGAAAACATTGTTGAGTATATTTGAGATATTTTCTCAGAAAACCATGTTGCGATTACAGCCAGGGATCAAACTAGTTGGATCTGTTGATACGTAGTAAGGCAGGTTTAAGAATGATCTAACACAGAAAGTTCTCCTTCTGAACAATGCGAATAACATGGCAAATAAAGGATTATGGGAAAAATGGCAGGAAAGTAAATTTGAGAATGATTAAAAACCAAGATCCAATTCAATGGTGAAGCAGAAACAATTGGCTGGATGGCCTGTTTCTGCTCTTGTCTCTTCCAGTGATAACTTTCTTCCTCACTCTGCACTGGTCCAGTCTCATCATCTGCCATATATCATTCTCTGTCCTCGCCAGCAATATCCACCAGTTCCTCCACAGCGTTTATGAAGTGCTAATCTACGTCGTACATTCTGTGCTCCAATACCGCCCAACAACGTTTTCTTCCTGTCTTCTTGTCCTGGCAAAGTGCGTCTGCTTGTGTCGTCAACTCTGTAGTTCGTGGCCTACCAAATTGTACCTCCCTCCCTTTGCCTGCAGGGATCTCCGTGACACATAGTCACCCGTTTCATCCAGGCATACATGCAAGACAACCCCATCAAAGTTTTGGTCTAAAGTGCCGTGTAATGTTCAGGCTCATTGTGTATTTACCTTTCGGGGATAGCTGCTAACAACCAAATGTGCATGCTGACAGCATGAGACACTGATACTCAAACTGACAGATCATTGTTCCTTTTCCCACACTGCATCGAGACTTGGCCCGTGAACGTTATTCACCGCATTTGCTGCCTCCTGCTTGCCCAACTTGGTCGTGTTGATGCCACCTGCATGAAGGAACACATTATGGAAGGCCTGCAGCAGAACATGTGGAGAGGCATTGCTCAGTCATGGCACTGGATTGCTTTGACAGTCTCCTCAAATAACAAGGCTGTCGCAAACGGTGGTCACTGTTGTTTAACCGAGCGGTTCTTTCACAGACGCTGCTTTGTCAGCTGATGCCAGGTGTCGACAATGAAAACCTCTCGCCTCGAAATCACATGTTTCCAGTGTGCACCATTACCAGTTAGGATTTCAGGATATCCAAGTGAGAAAGTGCAAAAAGCATGAAAGCCCAACAGTGTACATATCTGGTTATGAAATCGGGATTGATGCACATGATAAATTCAGCTCAGTTTGCTTGTATGCATATTTTAATGTTTCAGTCAGTGTCAATGTGTGCAGTGTGTTTGCATGAGCTTGTTCATGTTTATATGTTTAATATTTAACATTACTGTGCTTACGTGTCCCTTTTGTTATCGCCAGGCTGTTTTCTGTTTGTATTATCATTCGTCATGAGCTTCTGTGAGCTTTTTCATAAACTTCCCCTACCCATGCTTGTTACGTGAATCGGGAAATGGCGGTAGGTTCTTTTTGTTCATCGAATGAGGCTTTTATTGCGTATGTCTAAGTCTGCTGATTTTTAACAAGACTTTGCCTGACTGTGTAAAGGTTAACTCAATATCTATTGAAGTTTGATCACATTCAAAGTAGTCATTGGTCATTTTATTTCAAATCTTAATTGAACATTTCTGGAGGAAATTCAGAACATTTTTGTGCTGGGTGGTCCAGTTACACAATACTCCCAAAGGAGTTTCACTGAATTTCTCAGACCCACGCAAATGCCCATTCCTCCATTCGAATAGCTCGTCTTCATTTAGGAATTTTGTCTGCTTCATTATTATAGAAAATGAACCTTCAGTCATGTTAAACAAATCTTCTGGAGTTCTTTGACGATATAAAAAAACAGTGTTCAAAAAGGGAGCATGGTGAGTTTATCCTTTTTGATTTTCCATTCGGCTTTTGATAAGGTATGAAGTAAAATGTATGTGCATTTGATAGAATCACAACGTATTTGGGTAACATATGTGCAGGGGTTAACTAAACGTAAAACAGTTCATGAATAGCAGAGATGAAAGCAGAAACCTCTGGAGAATCTCTGCTGGCCTGGCAGCATCTCAGTCGAGAGAGCAATATGACTTCTTCTGAGACCAAATTGGGTTGCACGGAAGAGAGTCAAACTGGACTCAAAATGTTGACTCTTTTACTCCGCCCCGAGATGTTGTCAGGCTTCCTGAGATTCTCCAGCGAATTCCATTTTCAGCATGGAGTGTGTTGACACACTGAAGACAGAGAACCTTCACCTGTACCCTCGTTGGAGCATTGTACACAGTTGCCAATACCATGTTACATGAAAGATGCCAATACATGGGGGAGAATGCAAAACCAAATTAATAGATTGATTCCAGGTCGAAGAAAGTTCAGTTATAAAGATCGATTAAACAAGTTGCGACTGTTCTCTTTCGAGATATGAAGAGTGAGAGGAGATCTCATTGAGTTTTCAAAATCATGAGTGGTTTTGACAGAACACATAGGGACAAAACGTTTCGCTTTTATGTTCATTCTTACAAGGTGATGGGGTCGTGATACTTTCGCTGGACTACTAATCCAAAAATTCAACAGATATTCTGCATATCCAGGTTTGAATCCCATCACAGCAGATGGTGATTTTTGTCCTCAATAAAATATATGGAATTCAGAATCTGTTGATGACTTTGAAACTGTTGTTGATTTCTGGAAAATTCAGCTAATATTTCCATTCTGCCGTTCAACGGAAAGGAAATGTGCCATCCTTACCTAGTCGGGCGTACCTGTCACTCAATTTAGAAAGCTATCATGTGTTGATGCAGTTTTGGTGTTGCATTTTGCTTTAATGATAAGATGTAAGTTCAGCCAACTTACCACACTAACCATGAATGATAATGAACAATCCAACAACTCACTGTAAGAGGAGGTTTCTCAAATCTCCCCGTCCTAACATGGTGCAAAAGATAAGGCTGAACCATTTGCAGAACTCTTCATCCAGAAGTGACGGTTGGAAGATGCATCTGAGCCTCATCCAGTAACCTGTACTTCTCAGATGCCAGTCTTCAGCCAATTCGGTTCACACCACATGATGTCAAGAAAAGGTTCGAGGCACTGAAAGCTGATGGGCACAAACAATATTCGGGAAATGATGCGGAAGACGTGGTTTCATTATGGATAGTCATCACGTCTATGTCAGAGACAGGCCATGCTGAATAAATATGTTAGAAGTATTTGAAAATGTGATCAAGTGTGTGGATAAGGAAAAAAATTGTTGATGCAGCTTATATGGATTTTACAAAAACCCCTTGACACTGTCTCACATGGAAGACTGACTGAGTCGGTTATAACAGATGCAAATAAGAGAAATGTGGAAAGGTCGATCAGTAATAGGACACAAACGGTAGTGGTAGAAGACTGTGTGACTGAAGGCTGGTGTCCAGTGGTGTCCTACAAGCATCAGAACTGGGATCCTTATGATTTGTTACATGCATAAATGAGACAGATGAAAATGGCTGTTGGGTGTGGGGGAGTGGAGGGGCCGAATATAAATCCGATTTGCAGACAACAGCAACATTGGTAGTGTTGATAATAACAAAGAAGTTGGGAGTAGGCTACAGGAAGGTATAAATGGGTTCGTCAGTTGGGCAGTGCGAGATGCTGCACTTTGGAAGAAGAAACAAAATAGGGTCAGACTTAATGAATAGCAGGACACTTGGTACAGACCAGAACAGAGCCACTTGCCTTTATCAGTCTTGGCATAGATTATCAGAGCAAGGAAGTACTTTTCGAATGGTACACTGCATTGGTTCAGACACAACTGTAGTGCATCCAAAACCATATTCCTATATATCCTTTATTACTCAAACAAGGGGAGAGTTGCCCCCAGTTCCCACTGATTCCAGTTTTATTAGACATTCTTGATGTCAAATTTGAGTAACGGTGACAGGATCGGTTACCCTCCCTTCATCTCAGGAATTTGGCACTTTTGTTCATGCTTAACTGAAGGCAGTAATAAGGTCACGAGCTATGTGGCCCAAATTGGCGTCGTTGAGCAGGTTATTATGAACTGGTGCTGGCTGTAGCGGTTTTGATGACACCTTTCATTACTTTACTGATGATTGAGAACAGACTGATAGATGAGTAGTATTGCAACCATACTGGAACAGCTGGCAAGCAGAAAAACAATTTCCTTGAGCACAAGCGTTTGCTGCATTTTGTAGAACGTGATCGCTGTGGATCGTCTTTGCAGTACCCTGTGTCTCCAAAATGTAATTGTTCGTGTGAGGAGTGAATCAAACTGAGGGAAAATGGCGTCTGTCATGCTGGAGACCAGTGGAGGTGGCTAAATGGATCATCCTCTTAAAACTTCCGGCTAAACAGTTCAGCAAATACGTCAGCCTTACCTTTTGCACTGATGTTGTTGCTTTCTTGAAGATGGGGAAATTTGTGGAATCGTCTCCTGCAGTGAGTTTTTTAATTGTTCACCATCATTTAATTTTGGATGTTGCAGCACTGCAGAGCTTTGATCTAATCTGTTGGTGTGTGATTGTTTAGATCTGTTTGTCCCTTGTTACTTTAATTATTTGGCATTGAAGTCGTCCTGTTTCGTAGCTTCACCAGAGTGAAGCTGGTGAAATCACTGGCTTGATGGCAAAACCTGAGTGAGGGATATTCAGGGAGACAATGTTACAGAGTGTGTTGGAGGAATGTTCTGCTGCTGTTCATGACTCGTAGTACCGATGGATGCCCAGTCTTGCATTGCTAGGTTTGTCTGTAGTCTATCCTCTTTAACCTGGTCGTAGTACCACAGAACAGATTAGAATGTGCTCTCAATGTGGTTACAGAAATATGCAGTGGTCATTTTACCGAAACTACAATGGACAGATGCACCTACAACAGGCATATCGATGAGGATAAGGTCGTGCCTTTCCTAACTTGTTTGTTCTCTCAGCAACTACCACAGAACAGTCCAGCAGATATGTTCTTTAGTACCCAAACCGTTCAATCAGTGTGCTGCCGCCGTGTTCTTGTCGGTAGTGGAGATTAAAAACTCCCATACTGAATACAGTTTTATGCCCTTGCCACAATCAGTGTGAACTGGAAGTGCGGTTCAACATATAGCACAGGTTCATTAGCGGAGTGAAGACAGAACGTGGTATCCAAAAGGAGGTTTCCTTCCTTATGTTTAACCTGAAGTTATGAGAATTTATGAGGAGAAGATGATGCTGCCTGTGAACTGGAGACCTCGTTTTTGCTTGCATCCTGCGCTGGCGGTAATGAGGCTGATGGTGGAAAGGCATCATGGAAACGTCGATGAGGTGGGCCCAGTGTAAGCGAAATGTCTCTGACATTGGAGGGTCGGGCACAGGGGGAGACGTAGCGTTGATGGAGGAGTAATGGTTCAGCGGCAAAGATGGCACGTGTGGATCAGAAAGTACGATGTTGGGAGAGACTGGTGTAGATGTTGATGAAGCTGTTATGGACAGATGGCGGTGCAGGTGTCATACGTGTGGAGAAGCTGCCAATTCCCAACTCCACATATGCAAAATCTGTCCAGTTCCAAATATAGCAAGACTTGGCCAACAGTCATGCTTGGATGAAAAATGGTAAGTTACATTTGTGCCACACAAATGCTGTACAATAACCATCAGAAACGATGTCACCACAGTCATTTGACATGCAATGACATTCACTTTGCTTAATCCATTGGCACTAACATTCTCAGGATAATCCAAGATAATATTGCTGCTCTGGTAAGAACATCAGATCAGAAGTTAGGCATCCTGCAGCTGTAACTTTCCGGCTGTCTCACCAAAGAGTACCCACTATCTCCAAGGCTCATTTTTGGAATAAGATGCAATCAAATTCACTTGTCTGAATGAGTGAAGCCCCAAACCCGCTCATACAGCGATGATACAATCAAATAACCAGCAGCCCACTTCATTGGTCCCCATCCACTAACACACCCTCCCTACACCACCGACACTCAGGAGCAGGTGCAATTGTCACCGAGCGACACAGTGGTTAATCATGTTGCCTCACAGTGCCAGGGAGCCGGGTTCGATTCCAGCCTCGTGCGACTGTCTGTGTTAAGTTTGCACATTCTCCACGTGTCTCTATGCATTTCCGTTGGGTGCCCCGGTTTCCTCCCACAATCCAAAGACGTGTAGGTTAGGTCAATTGACCGTTCTAAATTGCCCATAAATTTTCAGTATTGTGTGCATTAGTAAGGGGTAGACCTAAGGTCGTGGAAATGGGTCGAGTTGTGGACTTGTTGGGACAAACGGCCGATTTCTACATTGTAGGGATTCGAATTATCATGGCACTCCTTGGACAGCACCTTGTACACTCATTATCACTGCCATCTGGAAGGAACAGAGCAGCATGCAGAGAGTTGTAATCATAATTCATTTCACTCTAACATAAGTACTGCGAAGGAAAAATCTAGACTACCGGTCAAACTGTAATAAGTTGTGAAGACATATAATTCAAGTGAGCAGGAAACAACAACGAGAAGATAAATCAGAATCAGATCAGTGGTAGGTATACTCCGAGGATATGAAAGTGTCTCCGTAAAAGAAATAAGCGTCAGGCTTCTAAAGCCTGATCTCCTGGGAAGTCCATGAGCATGGAAATACAAAATGTATGCTCATGTCAGACAGTGGGATCTTAGTATTATAGAGGAGTGTGGAATGTGGAGGGGTGAGATCCAAAAGGAAATTTGAAAGCAAACAGTGTGTGTGAACTAATGCTGGCAAGAAATATCAAGCGATATTTAGCAGACTCCTTTCCAATGTACAGAATGAAAATACATTAAGAAACGAACATAAAAGGCAAATAACAGAAGCCACATGCTGCTGTAGAATGGTTGTATATGACTCTGAATTTGAATTTAAGCATAGGCTGACCTCAAAAATGTGGGATAAGCCCTTCAGACCATTCTCAATTTACTGCATTTAGGAGTATGTGAAATAGTCATCGCGGTCGGGTTGCAAGAATAGCATGATTTAGGAACCTTTTCAGAAAAGAGAAATTCTGAGCCTTGTCAAACAGCAAAAGGAGACACATCTAAGAGTTTAGAAGCTGAAGACAGGCAGAGGTCTTGAAAAACCTGATTAAAAACAGGAAAGACATAAACACGAATTTCGGAGGGATAGTTGGCGTCATGCAATGTGTTTGGCAAAAGGAATTAGGGAAAATCCCAAAACAGTTTATGAGGAATAAGACAGAAGTCTGGGAAAGAACAGCTCAACTCAAGGACAAAGGAGGCAATTAACGCATGGAGCTGGAGGAATAAGTGCATTGGTATTCACAAAGGAGAAAGACATGGTATATGGTGAGTGTGGAGAGAGATATGTAAATATTCTGGCGAATTTCAGGATAAAATAAACGAAAGATATGCTGGGTGTTTTGAAAAAGCTTTACTTTAGGCATTAATGCCTACAGTATACATTAGCATACTGTAGGACATGATGGGATCAATCCCAGAATACAGAAGAAAGCGAGGGAGTAAATTGCTAAGACGTTGTGCACACTCTTTGTGTGCTCTTCAGTCACAGGAGGAGTTCCAGAGAACTGGAGAATTGCTAATGTTGTTCCTTCATTGAAGGTGGGGAACACGGATAATCCAAGAAACTTCAGCTCGATGAGCCTTCCTTGACTGGTAGGAAATTATTGGAGAAGATTCACAGAGAAACGGCCTCCTCACATTTGCAAAAATGGAGTTATTGATAACCCGTAACATGGCTTTTCGTGGGGAAGATTGTGACCCTCAAGCTTGAGTGAATATATTGAGAATGACAAAGGTGATTGAAGAGGGCATCGGGCTGATTGTTGGCTATATGGAGCTCAGCAAGGCATTTGATAAACGTTCCTATGGAACTCTCAGACAGGAAGTGACGTCTCATTGGATCGGCGGTCAGTCAGTCAGATGGATAGAGAACTGCTTGGTCATTGAAGACAGTCGTGTTGGAAAGGTGCATTTGGGACTAGAGATCCGTGAATCGATTGGCGGAGCTGCAGATCATGAGCATGATTGCCAGAGGAAGCAGCAGGATTTGTATTTAGGCTAGGGACCTGGATAGTGAATAGCACATATAATTTAATCTGGGCAATTGCAGGATGATGTATTTTAGAAGGTCAAATGCAGGAAAGAAGTATACGCTCAGTGGAAAAGCTTTAGCCGCATCAACAACGGAAGGGCTCTCGGGGTACAGGTTCACAATTCCCTGAAATGACAACACGGACGGAACAGATAGTCAAGGAGACTTGGGTACAGTTATCATAAAATACAGTGTAAAAATTGGAAGATCATGTGGCATCTATACAGAAAATTAATTCGGCATGCTTGCAATATTGCGTACAGCAGTGGTTGCCATACAAGCAGAATGATCTGGATGTGTTAGAGAGGGTATGGAAAAGGTTTACCAGGAAGTAGCCTGGGTTGATGGGTATTAGCCAGGAGGAGAAATTGGACAACTTGGTTTGTTTGTACATGGGCATCAAAAGCTGAGGGGCTACCTGAGAAACATATACAGAATTATTAGACGCATATGTAGAACGACAGTTAGATGGGGCCATAGGTTTAAGGCAAGAGGGAGAAAATTTGACAGAGATAAGATCGACAAGCTTTGTTTCCTTTTCCAAAAATGATGCTATGTTGACATCTGTCATATGACAGTCCCTTCTGTACTTTAATGCTGCAGCTCAGGGAACACTGACAGGTCTCACTGCAATGCTGCTGGAGGGAGACTTTGTTCAGGGGCACATACTTAGCTCATGGATGGCTCCTCAGCTCTGCTTATTCAGTGTTTGTGCACACTCGCTTCGAGCTGACTTTAATGCCTTGCCAAACCCTGCCTTTAGCAGTATTTCCACTCGGCCAGAGCTCCAAAGCTCAGTCGAGGGCTGTATTATCTTGCTGTTCAGTACAGGAACAAAACCAGGAAGCTTGATATCATTGCCAAAGTCAGTCAAGATGCACAGCACAATGAGTCAAGAAGAGTCTCAGATACCAGTCCAGCATCTTGGACATGGTCAGTCGATGTCTCTTGGCCGTTAGGGTCAGGATTCTTCCCCTGTTAGGTCGTGAGGAGATGAGTGCGTTGGTGACCCTTAACAAGCTTACCTGTTTCTGCCCCATTGTGGGAATGTTCCTTCCGGAATGTGATGATGACCAAGACGTATTAACCTAAATGCAACTGGTTGATACATCTGTTAGTACTGGTGCAGCTGGGGGAAAATAGGCGAGATGTTCTGAGTGGGTGAGTAGGTGGCACAGGCACCAGGAATTGTTGGGGAGAGGAGCAGAGAAGAGGTTAGAGAGTGAATGAATGAAAGTGCTGCATTCAGTCGTGAGAATGAGAGAACATGAGACTTGGTTGGAGGTGGGTGCAGTAACAGAGATTGAGTGCCAGGTCACCAAATGCAGATGGTGGCAATTACACTGCTGGAGTGGAGAAGGTCACTGACCTCCATCCTACACGGGAGGGCATTCATCCAGAAGGGTGGCATTTCACTGACGCAGGGGTCAACGTCGGACCAAGCTGGCTGGGTCTGGTGTCATGGCCTCCGCAGGCAGCATTCGAGTAAGATATTGCCCTCTTCTGTATAAGGCCATCCACCAGACCCTCTGGGCTTGGCCACAAAGTAGGGCCTCAGTTCTACTCCCTCTGCCTTATCCAAGCGTACATTCGAATTGATATGTCAAGAGTGTAACGACTTTTTGAAGGTGGCATCAGGAACAGGGATGAAGGTCCATTCTGGGATATTCAGGCAGTGGGCAGCTGATATGATGAAGGGTATAATCATCGGGTTAGTGTCAGACGAGAGGAAGACCATAGGGCCAGGGAAGTTCGTAAATCAGGCAGTTTGGGGATGGTATAATGAAGAAATTCATTTAGACTTACGAAGAGAGACTCGAAAAAAAAATAAAAGCAAACCTAAATCTGCACTTGAAGTCCCACAGTCTCCAGTGAAACAGGACAAGCGCTTAATAAAACAGGATGAACCAGGGTCGCACTTTCTTTTTGTCCAGTGCAGACAATGTGGAGAGTGACCTCTTCCATGTTGTGTCGTTTTCTAAATTCTTCAATTTTGGCTGTACCTGATACGACCAATGACCAAGGATGGGGGGTGTGGGCTGGGAGGAGCAGTGTGCAAATTGACTAGCGTCACAACAGTATCGATCCCATCCTTTCTGCACAATGATACTACACTATGTTGGCCTATTTATCCTTTCTGTGTAAATGGTGAAAATCCTGGAGCACCCAATTCTCAGACTTGGGCACACTACAGCCACAGGTCCATAATGACAAGAACATCTGACCAGTTTCACAATATTTGTGGTGTCTTTTCATTTGAATTGTTGAAAAGAACGGAAGGACGTCAGAGAGGGTATGAGGTACTCGAGAACACAATGGCTGAAGGGTTCAGAGGAGGTGACAGAGACAGGAAGGTGCGTGAAAGGTGGTGATATTATAGGGATACGAATGGTTCTAGCGGCATGAAAAGAAAGTAACAAAAGGGATTCAGGGTGGTGGTGGCTGACAGCTCCAGTAAGTTAGAGATTTCTTGCGTCTCACATACATTCTAGGAATGAGTCTCACATGAGAGCAGGAAGGTACCAGGTTCCTTCTCTTGCTTGAACATGATCAGCTTTTCTCACCTATCCAGGTACAGATCTCCAAAAACCAAGCAGGAAAATCACAGACTCCTTCCTCAGCCTGTACAAAGCCAGCTGCCCGTTCATTACAAAATCCCATCGTCAGAATAGGAAGGTCCTAGGCATTTGCAGCTCAATAATTTTTTTCTTATAAAACCCACAGCTCACCAGGAAAATTCCAGAATCTTATATCTGTGCATACAAATCGCCAGGCTCTGTAATATCCTTCGTGTTCTGTAACTATGCCCAAGCATGTAAACCCTTTAGTTCAGATATACTTTCCTTATTCTGTAACATCCGCCAAACCCCACAAAGATCCCCAGTCTGGTAAACCTCTCCCAGTCATGGGAAAGATTTCCAGTGTATGGGTGGATTGAACTTTGGAAGAGTTTAGAGATACCATTCTGGGTGGAGGACGTTAAAATTGAGAGTTCTCAGAAAACCAAAAAGTATCTTTACATCAGCAGCTCAGGAAATTTATAAGATGAGGTTCTACTGAAAAGGATGTCAATTCTCTTGGAGGATTTTACAGAGACAGGTGAGATTTGCAGCAGCTGGAAGAGGTTTTGGAGAGAGAGAAATTAGTCTGGCCAAATGAATGTTAGAGATATGTGGGACGTTTAAACATTTGGTGGACATTTCAGAGACGGTAGTGCTGGAGGCATTTTCACAGCTGGTTAGGCATTGTAATAGTTTACGCAACAAGAAAATTTTAGGAGCTGGAGGAAGTTAAAGAGATATGCAGAGTTGTGCGTGTTTGAGAAAGTTGCAGATGTAGTGATCACTCTAGTGGTTGGAGGAGGTTATGGAGAAAACGAGGTTTGCCACGGTCGGAGAAAATGAGCGACATGGGTGTTGGGGTGGACTCAATGACATGACCAAAATTAGAAGGTTTCTGTGGATTGTAGTATTACACAGAAAGGGAGACCTGTAAGTACTTCAGAAGTATAAAATGAAGAGGGAGAATTGTCGGAACTGGAGCACTTCCCAGCGAAAGAAGCTTGCTATGGCTTGTATGAGTTATAAAGGTAAGAAGCGATGCATTGGCTGATGGTCCCTGTCGGGATAGGAATGTGTCGCTCACCATCGATCAGATTACAGAGATAAAGCATTACTGGAGTTGGTGGACTCTGAAGATATCACACCGAACCATACAGACCTCACAGCAGAGTAGGATATCATTTGGCCTTTCATGATTGTACGACGTCTTCAACTGAACTCATGACTGAGTAATAATGTCCTCCTATCACCCATACCCTTACAACATTAATTATAATTACGAAATAAATCCAATTCCCTCTTGAATGTTTACATTGAACATGGGTCGACAACAAATCCAAGTGTATCCTCACTACTTGCCTAGTGAGAAAGTTCTCACTGACATCAATATTTCTCGTTTCGTATATCTCTGAAAGGTGTGCCCTCTCATTTGTATTCCTTTTATCAGCCAGAAGAGATGTACCCGATCTATTCAATTTAGGCTGCCTCTATGGTTTGAAAAACTCCATCAGATCTCCTCTTTGCCACTTTCTCGCCTACTTTCTCAGTCCGACGTCATAAATGAAGATTCTCATCCCTGGAAACATTCTTCTCAACCACTTCTTCATTCTGCACAATGTGTTCACACTCGTCCTATCATGTGACACCCAGAAATGTTTGCAATACTACATTTGATGTCGAACATGAGTTTGAATACCAGTTCAACCTCCTTGCTCTTGTACTCTACGTCAATCTTTATAAAACCATATGCTTCACTTTTGTGTAATGTCCTGACAACTTCAATCATATCACTACATCCCTCGCTGCTGCACGGCTTCAGATGTTACATTCTGTTTTATATTTTCTTTTAAATTTCTTGTCATCAAACTGAATTGCCCCATGCTTCTCCTCGCCGAACTTTACCTGCGATCTCTGTTCATTCTACCAACTTGTCAATGTCTTTTTGGATTTCTCACTTTTTAAGCTCTGTGTCAACTGTAAACTTTGAACTGGCTCACTGCGCACCAGATGTACATCGTGCATGCATATCAAAACGGTCCCAAAACTGACTATTGTAGAACTTCACCTAACATATATTCCTCCAACCTGAATAAATCTATTGACATTCATGGTTTCCTATAAGTCAGTCAATTTTATATCCCCATTGATGCAGTCCTTTGTTATTCCATGAATGAATGAATGATGTTGTTGTCACATATATCGAGGAAAATGCAGTGAAACATATTTTGTCGGTGATTCTGTACACGTCTCCGTCATCATTGTTGTACCTTTCTAATGGTAGAGTTTCCTCCGCTTCTTCTTCACGGTATAAATTCCATTTCTAGTGTTGGACCAGCCTTGCTCCATCTTTTAAAGCGTCACGATGCGGTGCCCACAGAAGACACTGGGACAGCTCTCTGTTGGCTCTCGTTTTCCCATAACTCAGCCCACTCTACCCTCTGAACCTTCAGCGTTCCTCCTGTTTAACAATTTGATTCTCATCTGACACTGATTCTATTGTCCTTCCCCATTAACCAGCGAGCGTTGGGTTTGTGTATTCTGCATTTCCTCTTTGAGGAAATATTCCTCGGCTGCATACAAATAATCTTCACTTTAAAGGGAGCACATTGTTCAACTTTACTTTTTTGGACAACTACCTGTTCCACTCAAATCTTCCCAAATGAATTCTTGTCCATTTGAAGGCTGTATCCATTCAATTCACTTTTTTTATTCCCAGTTACTGTTTGTTATTCTCTTCATTCATCTTGAACTTTATAGTAAAACAATCGCTGTGTCCGAGAATGTTCCTGACTGACACAGGAGCAATGTTCCCCAGGTCATTTCCAATGACCAGGATCAAGAGTACATTCTTTCTAGGGCTGAACTCATACTCCTGCAGTAAGCTTTCCTCCATACAATCGATGAAAAACTTGGCCTTCGGTGCCGTGGCATTGCCAGTATCCTTGTCTGTATCTTGATAATTTAATTTTCCCAATATATATACTCTGTCGCATTACCATCACTCTCAACTGTCCCTGCATAGTTAATATCTCCACACTTATTGACTGCAATGTGATCCCCTCTGCGGATGTGATATCCACCTAAAGTTCACCATTACAGATGCACCACAGAGTCTGAGCTCCAAGTTCTGTAATTCATCTAGGACACCAGCAGAGGCCATGACTTCCTAATGAAACTGAACACGTTTTCTATTTGACTGACCTGTGACTCCATGTCGTCCATGAATTACACCTCGACTTATTTAAGGTTGATCGCCGTTCACTGGGTTACTTTGTTACGTTGTTTCGGACTTTCCGTTTTTTTTCCGGGCGTTTATGAGTAAAATCGTTCTTTCAGAAGAGGTAAAAATACATCGGTTAACACATAGCTTCTTAGAAACAGTCACTAATAAGAGGTCATCCGAAAATGAACTTCCTGATCTTTTTTCTATGATGTCCCACGCGGTTCCTTCAACCTCAGTGCAGGCAAACGTCAGCAGCAGAACGGTGTCTCCGTGACATCAGTGTAGTATTTGAGCTCCAACTCCACTCTGCTCCCTCACATGATCATCGAGTCTATCACTCCCAGATGTGTGGAATCCTCCATCTCCCACTCCACTCTGCTCTCTAACAGGATCACCGTCTCTGTGAATCCCAGGTACGTGTAATCATCCAGCTCCCATCCACTATGCTCCCTCATAGTGTCACCGTCTCTGAGACTCCCAGGTATTTGTAATCCTCCAGTTCCCACTACACTCTGACACCTCATACGGTCACCGTCCATATGACTCCAAGATACGTTTAATCCTCTAGCTCACACTCCACTCTGCTCCCCCACAGTAGCACCGTCCCTGTGACCACCAGTTATGTGTAACTTCTAGTTCCGACTACACTCTGCACTCACACAGGGTCACGGACCCTTTGACTCCCAGATATGCTTAGGCCTCAATCCTCAGTGATTATTTCGATCATCCCACTTTGCTGTTGCTATACCTCCAAGGTCTGAGTTAGTGTTAAACATTTCGTCCAGTTGCTCGCTCACATGGTCACTCCCTCTGTGACTCGTTGCTGATTTAGAACCTCCTGCTCTCCAAATCTAAGTCCCAGTCGGCATCGATCCTCTCTGCTGATCCATATTCTCCCACACAGTGCAGCTCAATCTCAGGTTTTCTGCCTTTGAGACTCACAGGTAATGGTAGACATGATCCCTCAGCTGAGAGTTACATCGTTCCATTCTGCACTGCCCGTCACTGGATCGCTTTTGTTTTGGAAGTGAATAGAAAAGACGAGGATAGTTTGAGGGCACAGACGGTGTTACTTTGATTAAGAGCTCTGTCGGGGATGCAATGATGTGTATAAGGGAAGGGGAGAGCTGCAGACCCTGACGAAGTGTACTGGAAGATGTCGGCAGAAATGAAAATGCAAAGAAAGCAGGCGATAGCTTGTTTGTGCTGGACGTGGTTACTCGAGTTTGAGTGTCGTAATGTCTAAAAGGCCTGTAGTAATATAGTTACATAAATATGAATACATGAACAAAGTTAGAAATGACAGACAGAGAGCTTTGGGAGTAATAAAATCTTATGGGTGATAGAGTTACGCGACTTGTAGTGACTGGAGGGAGTAAAGATTTCGTGAGCACTGTAGAAGTGCTCGTGTTCAAGAACCCTCTGTGCAGGAAAAGGGACAGAGTAAGGAAACATTGTCAGGGCTGGATGAGACCACAGAAATACAGGAGTTAAAGAGGTGACAAAGTCACGGAGTGTGAAAAGTCCCTGAACTATTTTACTCACTTTGAACAAGTCCAGCCTGTGTAATCCTTAATGATTGAGGGAGGGTAAAATTTGCTGCAATTGGCTGTGGTAGCTGAGGATGGATGGGGCAGGTATAGGAGTTTACTGAGATAGGAAGGTTTGGAGGGGTTGGAGCACTGACAGAGAGGAACGTTTTAGGAGCAGAAACAGAAAACCCATGGGAAAAATTGCAGTTACTCGCAAAGAGAGTGTTTGAGGTGCTTGGAGAATTGTTGAAATTGGAGGAGGAAACTGAGATTGTTGATTGTTCTTGCAGCTGGAGAGGTTTAAAGATTGTAGGAAGACAAGCAGCACATGGGGAAGGTTGGATGGAGAGGTGACCACAGAGTCTGTCGGGACAATAGAGGGCCAGAGACGGGGAGTGATATAGGAGTTGGAAGTATGTCCAGACGTAGAGAGTGTTGCAAGGAACGGAGGAGTTCATAGATGTAAGGAGAGCTATGGAGGCGACTGTAGGTTGCAGAGTCAGGATGGACTGATAAAATGAAACTGATTATTCAGAGAGGGAGGTTTGGATGAGAAGGAAACAGAGACAGACAATATTCCAGCTGTCAGTGTGTGGGATAAGATTTCAGAAGCGGGTGAGGGCTTTGCGGATTGGAAAAACACACAAAGGTCGGGATGCTGTAGGGTACGGTGTCACACTGACAGACTATGTGCCAGTAACTAAAGGAAGTTAGTACGAAAAAGAGGGTTTTGGATAGAAGGAGGAACCAGATAGGGAGGGTTGTAGGCATTGGAGGACAGATAAGAATTATTTTGCAGTATGAAAAAGTTCCATTCTGAAGAGGTTTTGTCGTTTAAACAGCCAGGGAGAGTCGTAGCGTCTAAAGGAAGTCATGGAGACAGAGTGCAACTTGGAGGTGCAGGTTATGCCATTCAGTCCCATGTGCCTACCAGTGTCCAATACAAACACTACTGATGATCCAATCTTTCACCCCATTCCTTTTCACATTGTCATGAATGAAGTAAACTGAGTGACATTCAGGATTGGTGTGAGTGGAGGAGATGACAACAACAGGGATGGGTGAATTGACCGGAGGAGGTGACTGCTTTAGGGAGGGTTGGAGAGATTCAAGGAGGCGACAGCGTGAGGGAGGGTTGCGGATTCTGGTAGACGGGGGGAGGATTGGAGTGCTTGGAAGAGTTTACAATGATAAGGATCGAAGTAGTGAATGAAGGAGGTTACACAGATGTGGAGGGCCGTGGATTCCAGTCAAGTGAAAAATACATGGAGGGATGTTCAGACACAAGATTGTGAAGATGTGATGTGCAAGATTGTGCGCAGAGAGTGGACGGAGTCTGCAGAAAGCTGTCGGGTTGGTTGTGGATCAAACATGACGGGGACTTATAAGTGGCTTCTAGATAATCATATGGTTATAGAAGGAACCGAGAGAAATAGAACAAGGACATGCAGAAGCGATTAGTTCAATTTGACATCAAGTTCAGAGCAACATCGTGTGCTGTTTTGTTCCACGTACCACTTTCATAATTATCAATCAAGGAACGATCTGGACCTACAAAAGACTCTGACCTCTCAGAGATGAAAGGAAGAGAAAGAGACTGGGGGCGAGTAAGAGCGGGAAGTGAATAGAGTTTTAAGTGAGGGCACGAATAGTACAGTCAAGCAGGAGAATGGGAGAGTCCAAGGGACATTTGGGAGGGATGCATCGTTTATGAAAGCAATAAATTAGAAGCGCATAGCTTTGGGATCAGCAGTTATGAAAACCTTATTTGAGCATGACTGGAAGAAATAACAATAATCTATCGCATAGGGTTAAAACACACATTATCAAAGGTAGCTCAAGTTGGACAATGATTAAAGAGATTATCATGTAGGAAAGATACGAAACAGAGCAATGGATGAGCATGGATTCAGATCCCCAGTAATGGGCTCACAATAACTCTGACCCATGAACCGCAGAAAAGCAAGTTAACTATTCATCTCTGCAGAAATTTCATCGAATATCAATGCAAATTTTCCAGCTAGACCTTTTATTTGAAAAGATAGAATCGAACTCGATTCAGAGAAACACTTCAGTTCTCATATTTTCCACTTCTCTGTAAAATGAGATGACAAAAGAAATACGTTGAAACATATTCAGAAGAAAGAAACGTATCTCTTGGTTTGAATGCTGAACGTCGACCTGTTAAAGGAAACTCCAATAACCAACACCATCCGTTCAGGATGGGAACTCACAAAATCATTTGAAAGATCAAGTACTTTAATGGCAAGGTTATGTTATGGAGAGGGGTTGTGAGACTTGACAGATGCATCCATTTTCAAGATGTCTTCCTTTCCGTCAATTTTGTTGTTCTGAGGATTAATTGGATATCTGAAGATTGAAAGCAGGGAGGAGAACATTATTAATCAATAGAGTCAATCTGCTGTAACTGTTGAATTCAAAAAAGGGGTAAGAAGTAAGCACCCAACTTCCCCGTGGTGATGAATGTCCTCAAGACACACCACAGGAGAGGGTGGCACATGCGTTGCCATGGTTTTCCGTCCGTGGTAAACAGGGAGAGACATGCTTTTCCAGTCAGTAAGGCTACAGGAGCTGGACGGAGGGATTGAGACCTAGAGGAATTATAAAACCTTCCAGGGACAAGTGAGCACGTTGAAAATGGTCTTGTAGGTAAATATTTTGCCCTTCCGAGGTGAAAAGCCATCTTGGGCGTGGATCTAAACGCATGCACGGTGGTGACGGTGACATCACACTACAGGTCTGGTTAGGAGGGTGATTCATGCAGTCACTGAAAATCTGTGACGAAAACAGAAAATGCTGGAGGATGTCAACAGGTCTGGCAGTTAATGTGGACTGAGAAGCAGACTTAATAATTCCAGTCCAGTTTGCATCTTATTCAAAACACATTGCCTGGGTTAAACGGTGTTCCGAGTGACAGCTTGTTTTCGCAGTTTCACAGGCAGATGGTATTTGTAACAAGCAGAAGTCTACTTGAATCCCTGAAGTTTTCTGCAGATGACATTTTTAATCAACATTTTCAGACGCGTTATGTCACACCTGTGAATTGTACAGTTTTCAGCATCTACTTCAACTGCTCAGATACTGAAGAAGCGCATACCCATATGTATAGTTTGTAAGTTTGCTCACTTCGTGGGCAGGTTTCTTCTCATTGAGAACAGACTTACAACCTGAACTTCAACCTGAGCTAAAAATCTTCTCAAAATCACATATCCATATGTGGCAAGACGTGGACAACACCGAAAATCTGCGCAAGTGTCAAGTAAGTCACGTCACATATTTGCCTGGTAATGACCATCTTCAATAAGAGACAATCTGAGAATCCTTTGTTGACGTTCCCCTGTAATATCATTGCTGAAGTCTCCACGAGCAGCATTCTGGGGTGGGGGTGGTGGTCTTATTGCCCAGAAACTAAAGAGGATTAACTACTCAAACACAGTCGATACAAGATCAGGACAGAGGCTAAAAATCTTCAGTGCTCAACTCACGTCCACCGTGTATACGACCTAAGTCAGTTTTGATATGGAATAATCTTCACTTGCACAGTTGAATGCTGTTTTCAGAACACTTGGGACTAAACAGTACTTTTGATTGCCACTCACCATCAGCATTCACTTTCTTCACCATTGATACACATTGCAGCAAATGGTATCATCTGTTCTGTAACATCCTTATCGTCAGGGCGCTTCTCCCGTCAAAAAGTTGGCTCGGTACATCCCAGAACAAGTTGGCCCCTCAGGACGTCTGATATCTCATAGATATTGGAAACAACAATCTTACTTATTAAGAATGTTCTGTTTTGCTTTTGGTTGGTGCTTTTGTGTCTTCAATATGATTGGATTATTTGTTTGGGAAGGCGTGTGCAATAGAGAAAATATGTCTTTTTGAAAATGGATTCGTTTGTTCTGAGGTTTTACCCTGCTCGGGCAGTGATATTTGTAAATCGTTTCACAGAGTAATAGATTGAAAGAATTGAAGATGAGTGCGTCAGATGAGTCAGTCAAATCAAATATGATAAAAAGATCCAACAGACAAAGTAACTTCATCAGGACATGAAGGGAACATATTTATCCACTATGACTGTGCGAAATATTTCAAACAACAGTGTGCGTGGTGAAGCGCCAACACACACACACACACAGACACAAAACTGTGAGTGTTCCAATTATTTGACTGTAGAAATTGTTTAATATTTTCCAGTTACATTCTAAAAACAAAAATCCACAGACAGAGAAGCCATACCTATGTTGGCACACTCACAACAGTGAAGTCACATGTGATTGGCAACAGATTACCAACTTGGAGATTTGTGGGAGATCAGCAACAAGGAATTATTTCGATTATGGGAAGGACTACAAAACTCAGGTCAGCAGAAGGCTCATCGTCACACACATTCTGGGGGAGTCTGTTCACATATTCCATGTGTTGGAAGGGATTTACTCTGTTATCGATCTTCGTGTAAATCCAGTGGGTTTGCACTGACAAGAGACCTTTCCCCTGATTGTGGGGAAAATAATCTTATTCCTAACGCATCCACCTGTTCACATGGGGAGAATTCATCAGCTGTTCTATGTATTAGGGTTCCAGCCTAATGTCATAAAAGATATCTTCATCAAAGGAAGATAAGCTTTGCCTGCTTTATTTGGGAAAGGAAACATTCACAATCCAGCTTCATGTCACCTCGTCGAGTTGACACTGCAGAGAGATTTCCTTTCTGTTAGAAAGGATTTATTAATTCAGCAAAGCTTCAGATACACAAGGTTGTAGGCCGTTCGCCTTCATTGAATGTGGGAAGCGATTCACTTGATCATCTCTACTCAGTGAGGACCAGCATATTCACGTAAGGGAGAAATATTTTATCTGCGCCTTGTGTGGGAATGGTTCACTCGGTTCTCCAATCTGAACAGGTGTGAGCTCGTTCACATCAATGAGAGAAACTGTAAATGTTCTGGCTGTGAGAAGAGCTTTGGAGAAGAAACGATTTAATGAAACACCAGCAAACACTTTGTGGGAGATGCCATTCACCTGCAATGTGTGTAGCAAGGGATTCAATGATTCATCTGCACATATGAAACTGCAGAACGGCGGAGTCGGTTTAGCGCAGTTGGCTGGTTTGCTGGTTTACAGGCTACTCTGCTGCCACTACCATAGGAGCGATGCCCATCACTGGTTTGAAGTTATCATGAAGGGCTATTCTTTTTCAAAGTATTCCTTTTCCTGAGGTATGGTGATTCTCTGGTTAAATCACCACCATTGCTTCGCTCTGTGAAGAGAGCAGCCCCTATAGTTGGCCAATAATATGGTGGCACACTCACTACAGTGAAGTCACATGTCATTGTATTTGGCTGTTATTACATCCAGAACTGAACTGTGTTTATTCTGTCAGCAGCGGTTTATTTCACTGGTTGTGAATGAACTCTTCAATTGAACAGGTATTTTAATTGTTCAGGTATCAATTACATCCAGTAACTTTTTCCCCCTCCCTCCACCCCCCCCCCCCCCCCGCCCGCAACTACTATCAGATTAGAGGAGACGGTTAGATATCTATTTATTGCCAACTTCTCGGTCCTTTCCTTCAGTGTTAAGTCTTGGTTTGTGTTTAGAAATGTATTGTCATACATTCAGGACTTATGAATGTGCTTCAATGCAACTGAAGTCCTTGTGAAGTGTTGTCACTCTTGTTGGAGATACAATAGCTAAAATGTGCCGAACCCCGTCCCACAATGAGAGCACAAGACTCATTTCTCATCAGTGTGAACATGTTTACAGGACTTCTTTTTCTGAGAACATATAAAAAACGTCCCCCACTCTGGCATTTGAACTGTTGTTTTGTCACTGTGACACCATAAATAAGTCAGAAGGTTGGATAACGTCAGTGCATCCTTTCCCAGAATCAGAATATGGTGGCACACTCACAACAGTGAAGTCACATGTGATTGTATTTGGCTGTTATTACATCCAGAACTGAACTGTGTTTATTCTGTCAGCAGCGGTTTATTTCACTGGATGTGAATGAACTCTTCAATTGAACAGGTATTTTAATTGTTCAGGTATCAATTACATCCAGTAACTTTTTCCCCCTCCCTCCACCCCCCCCCCCCCCCGCAACTACTATCAGATTAGAGGAGACGGTTAGATATCTATTTATTGCCTACTTCTCGGTGCTTTCCTTCAGTGTTAAGTCTTGGTTTGTGTTTAGAAATGTATTGTCATACATTCAGGACTTATGAATATGCTTCAAAGCAACTGAAGTCCTTGTGAAGTGTTGTCACTCTTGTTGGAGATACAATAGCTAAAATGTGCCGAACCCCGTCCCACAATGAGAGCACAAGACTCATTTCTCATCAGTGTGAACATGTTTACAGGACTTCATTTTCTGAGAACATATAAAAAACGTCCCCCACTCTGGCATTTGAACAATTGTTTTGTCACTGTGACACCATAAATAAGTCAGAAGGTTGGATAACGTCACTGCATCCTTTCCCAGAATCAGAATTTATAAATAGCCTCTCGCCAATGTGAATACGCTGTTGTTTCAGGAAGTTTGATAAGTGAGACAATTCCTCTCCACATTCCGAGCAGATGCATGGTCTCTCCTCTGCGTGAACGCGCTGACGTATCAGCAGACTGAATTACTGAGTGAATCTTTTCCCACACTTCGAGCAGTGAACGACCTCTCTTCAGTGAGTTTGCAGATGTAAAGTGAGTTCAGATGACGGCCTGAACCCACTACAACAGTGAGAACACATGAACGGTTGCTTATCAATGTGAACTGATCATATATCAGTTCCTGACTACGTTTAAAGCATTTCCCACACTCTGGATATATCCGCAGGTTAGCTAACTAAGCAAATCACTCACAACAGGTGAATGGTTTTTCCCCTGCGTAGTTCCACTAAGGAAACTTCAAGGCAGACAAGTGTCTGAATCTTTTCCACGGTCACCACATTTCCACATTTTCTCTCCAGCATTCGTCCATTAATTTCTGTTATGGCCAGATGATTGAGTGACGTTCCAATCACAGATGAAACACGTGAATGGTTTCCTCCACATGACTGTTGCTTTCTCCTTTAATTTTCAAAGGCCGATGAGTTTTAGGCTGCATTTAAAGAGAGCAACTGACGTGATGCCTGGTTTCAGTTGTCTAAATGCAAAACCTCATTTTGAATGCTTCTGACATTAAAACACAAATACCTCAATCAGAGAGAACTTTTAAAAACATCAACGCATATAATTTCCATTCTTTGTCGGATGTGGGTATTCCAGAGAAAGTAAGATTTTATTGCCAATTCCTAACTTGACTGGGCAATGTGATGGCGAGCTGTCTTCTGGAATCACCGGTATCCATGTATTGTCGGTAGAAACAAATTATACTTTAGGGAAATCAGTAATTTTAACCCAGTTACACAGGAGGAATGGAAACATATTTCTAATTCAGGATACTAAGTGGTTTGTCGGGTTTTTCTATCTATCTGCTGCCATTCTTCTTTCACATGGAATTGGTTGCGAGTTTGAAAGGTATTGTTTGAGGAGGATTGGTGAAATTTGCAGTGCATTTTGTGCAACGTACTGTCTGCATGTCTGAGCTTTTGGTGATGGAGGGAATGGATGATGGTCGATGGTGTGTCAAGCGTGTTTGGTTGATCAATTCAGATGCCCTGTTCCGGATAGTGTTGAGCTTGCCAATATTGCTGGAATTGCACTCACGGGATTTCATGAAGATTATGACTGAACTATCTCTTGCTACCCGGATGCTGCCTTATCTGCTGTGTTTCTTCTGTGTCATGCGTTTTCAACACTGCAGACATCCAGGCAAGCACGGAGTATAACATCATGTTTGTTACTTCTGTCCTGTAAATGAGTACATGGTAGGCGGGAAAAGAACCCAAACTACGTGAAGGACAGTTAGACAAATGAATCGATACCGATCTGGCTTGGAAAGTGAATGGCTGTTAACGGAGACAGCTTTTGACCGACCAAAGTGTTGTACAATGGCAGGCTACGAGATAGACAAGCTTCAAATAAAAAAGCAGTATGCTACTTGCTGCTTAAATCCCAGACATTGACCAGCTGTTGATGCCACAGTGTTTACATGGCTGGTGCATTTAGTTTCTCATTCAAAATGTGATTTTGGCGTTTTGGCGGAAGTCATCAAGCACTTATCCACTCTCATCACATTACCCAGAAGTTAGTCTCCAGCCGTATGCCTTGTGGTGCTTCAAGTGATTATCAAAATATGGTTTTAATTCAACCAGCTCCAGCAAAATGCCATCACCATACTCCTAATCCTCTCACCTCCCTTGTCCACCATGTGCATGAACCATTGCCTCTGGGGCACATTTTCTGGTGCAATCTGCCTACACTCCCAACCCCTTTCCCAACAGTCCCATGGAATCTTCCTCTGCAATCCTAGAATATATGACACGACCATACATAGAACAGAAGAATTGGGAGCAGGGGTAGGCCACACAGCACTGAACTCAGCTCCACTTCCCCACTCTCTCACCATATCCCTTAATTCCTTTGTTGACAAAAGAATCGACCTTAGCTTTAAATGCGTATTCTGAATTAGTGTCAACTGCTTCACTGGGCATGTTGTAGCTAGGAAACGTCTGATGTAACAGCTCTTGTAGAATTCCGAACAGTTCTGTCACCACATTGCAGGAAAGATGTGCGAAGAATTGGAAATGATGCTGGAGAGATTTACTACGATGTTGTCTCGCCTGGCCAGCAGGTCTTCTGAGGAAATACTGAGAGACCTGTGATTGTTTTTGGAAGGGAGATCAAGCTTAAGAGGTGATTTAAAGACATTGTTTCCTCTGACAAATGCATGACTGCGCCAAAAAAAGTCTGGAATTGAATTCCCTGAACAGTATTGCCTTGGTATTCTTTTTACTCATCTCAATGAATTGGTTAGACGTCAGCTTCTGTATTTCCTTCTGACTGGGGTCGATAATAAAGCAATAGGTCTATGTCTTTTGATGTTTTGTTCCTCATCCCTCCCCAAAAAAGCTCAAGATATCATCCCTCCTCGCTGCAGTAACTGACTTTTGAATTTAATATCGCACTTTTACAGCGGACTCGATGAACCAAAATGCTGAATTCTGCTCCAAAATCTTAAGGTTTTATGATATCTAGAAATTTCTTCCCCAGAGCACTGGTGAGGCTGAGTTTGATAGATATTTCATTGTGAAAAAATCAGCGATAGGCCGAGAAAGGTGTGGATGGCTAAATAGTTTATGGCTGTTCCTAACTCTATTTTCCCTTGTGCCACAAAGGAGCTGGTCATTTTTTTGTGAGGTTAAGGATGCTCCTTTCTCCTTCGGAGGGCGCTATCTGTGGTGTTCCATCCCCAAGTGAAGACAGTGTGACTGGTGATACTTCAAACTTGATTCAACTAAACTTTGAACAACATTGGAGTCAATATTTATTGGGAACAGTTAGGAAAGAGGTGTTCAAACACAGTCAGATCAGCCGCGAGCATTCTGAACGTTGAAAGTAGTCCTGAAGAACCGATTGGTCAATTATTATTCCGAACCTACGTGTTGTTCTCTCAATCCACAACTCGAGGCAGTTATACGAGCAGAGAAAGATTGCATTCAGCCAATCAGACAATGAGACAGAAAGAGACATTAAGTGGTTCCTCGAAGGAGTTAGACATGAGCAATTTGAGGACAAGACCATTCACACATTTGGAGGTGATACACAAGAACAGTAGCGATTGACTTTGAATATCAGATTGAAAACTGCAAGCAGTGGCATTTCTCAGAAACCAAACCAAAAGATCATGGGTTGAATTAGTTGGTACACCAAGATAATCACTTAATACTTTGTCAAGTGGATGCTGAAAATCTGCAATAGCATATATGTCGGAAGGTTTTTTTTTCAAACCTTCAGCAAAACCAGTTTAATGCGGATTGTCGGAAGCTTTGTTTTGGTGGAAAGATATATAATAAGTCTCGATTTAAATGGTGAGAGATTGCAGACCTCAAATGGCACAGACAGACTTGTGCGTACTGCTGTATGACTTAGGTAAATTTGGTCTACAGCAGCAGCAAATCTTCGGAACGATAAATGGAATGAATTTGCGAAAGGCATTGGAATTATTCGGAGGAAGGCTTTTTTTTCCTGCATCTCAACATGGCATTGCTGCGAGCACATCGATTGCATTGTGTGCAGTTTTCGTTCCGTAAATTGGAATCAAATCCCTTCTATTCAAATGCTTTCAAAGATTCTTCACTTTATCATACCCAAGATTAAGCCGTGTTTTACGAAATTTACCATTTAGGTCTTCGAAAGAGAAATGTTGCGATTGAACCATACATGTTCTAGAGCACAGTGTAATCGGCGGATACGTGATTTCCTCTTTTAAGGAAGACTAGATCGAGGAAATCCAGTTTATGAAAAAGTATGTACATTTACATTTACACAGATAGCGTGAAATCATTAACTTTTTTTAATTGCCAAACAAATTAGTTTTAGAACCATAAATTCGAAAAGCAAGGAAACTGACCCCTTCGGCCAACTAGTCCATAAGGTCAGTCTTCCCAAACTAAAGCACTCCTAGCTGCTTGTATTTGCCCATATGTCCACAACATTTTCGTATTCATGTACTTATCCAAATATCTTTTAAACTGTATCTCCATGCACACTTTCTCTCGGCGCACATTCCACACAGCAATAACTCTTTGTAAAATAAGTTGCCTTTCCTGCCTTTTTTTTAAAAAAAATAATACTCTTCTCACATTGAAATATGCTCGTTGGGTTTGAACTCCCGCGTTCTCGGGAAAATATTCCACACCATTCACTTTTCTAGACGCAACATGATTTTAGTAACATCTATAAGTTCACCCCTAAACCTATTCCTCTCCAGGGTAAATCGTCTCAGCTTATCCAGTCTCGTCTAATATAGAAAACAGTCCATTCGCAGCAACATTCTGTTCAAGCATTTTGACCCCACATTCACTTTGATAACATTCTTCCTCTAATAGAGAGACCAGAATTAGATAATTTACTCCAGATTACGCCTCACCAATATTCTATCCAGCGTTAATGTGACGTCTCAATTCCAATACCCAAAGGATTTATCATTGAATCCGAGTGTGTTAAATGCTTCCTCAAATACGTGTCGACATGAGATTCAAAGAATTATGAACCTGACCACTTCGATCTCTTGTCCAGAAACACTACTGGTGTCCTTACAAGTATTTATTTAGGTCATGACCTTGTCTGTATTTCCAAAATATATTATATCAGATTTCCCAAAATTAAACTCCATCTGACAGTTCTCTATCCATTGATCCTATTGATTACGATCTAGTAGCAATGTTGGACAAACTTACTGAATGTCCACCTTGATACCAATTTTAGTATCATCTGCAAACTCAATAACCAGACTTCCTATATTTTCATCCAAGTCATTTATATAAACGACAAATAAAAGTAACCCTGCACCGATCATGATAGAACATGTTTGATCGCAGAGCTCCAGTCAGGTAACCAACTCTCTGTCAACATCACTCTGGCTAATGCTGTAAAGAAAATTTTGGATACAAATTCTCCCCGGATCCCATGCGAGCATACTTCTACTATCTAGTCCATATGCAGGACCACATGAAAGGGTTTTCAAAAATCCACGTCGACAACATCTACCGTTCTCCCTCATTCCACTCGCGTTATTAAAATGAAAGACTCAATCGTTGTTATAAGACACGATTTGCCTCGCAGAAAACGTACTGGCAACCCTAGTCACTTATTTCCTCGTAAGCGCATGTAAACTGTATTATTCGGAATAAAATTAATCGAGTTACCCACCAGTGATGTCAGGCTTGCAAGTCTATAATTTCCAAGTTTCGACTTACATCCTTCCTTATACAATAGCACAACATTATCCAACGCCCAGTTCTCCGGTATTTCAC
Organism: Chiloscyllium punctatum; assembly: GCF_047496795.1. Lineage (NCBI taxonomy): Eukaryota > Metazoa > Chordata > Chondrichthyes > Orectolobiformes > Hemiscylliidae > Chiloscyllium > Chiloscyllium punctatum. The sequence goes on from NC_092781.1 coordinate 41,748,927, forward strand.
TAGTGTTTATCGAAGATACAAATATATCTACTGTGGGTCCCCCAATTTCCTCGACAAATACCCATAATGTACTGATTACAGTTGATCACGTCCTGGAGATTTATTGAAAATTATGTTTTCTAAGACCTTCAGCACTTCCCCTTCCTTGAGGTGAACTGATTTCAAACATACAAATTTGTTTTGCTGAGGTCTCTCGTCTCCTTATCTTTCTGCACATTAACAACTGACATGAAACGGACCAACATCAGACGTTAAATTAAAACACAGGAGCATTTTTGTGCTGAGAGAAAGACATTGGCGACAAAGGCAACAAATATGAAACGAAAGAGAGCATGGCTCTGAGATGCTGTAAAACAGTTTGGATGAACTATAAGAAGACCTCACATGGTCCAGTTTTAGCATCGGAAAACGCTATTGTACGTTTGAACTTAGGGAAGGACAAATGTAACCTGCCTGAGAAGTAATGATCTATCACTTCCTTTCCTCTTTGTTGCTCCTTTCAGCAAACTGTGTGAAAGCAGAAAACGCTGAGGAACATTAACTGCAGGTGACGGGATCCTGTCGAGAATTCGATGCAATCTTCCCATTGTCCATTTCGAAACAATAGAAGGAAGCCCAGCACCAGGAACTGTTTGAAAAGAACAGTTTTAAAATAAGTGCAACATTTGGAACAATTTGTCAGTTCTCAATTGTCATGAACATAAGTATTATACAGAAAAAAAGTTTTAATGTTATTATTCTGCAGATGTTTCGCTTCTCTGTTTGTCATTACATGTGATTTTGCGTTCCGAATATATGCGTGTGTATGTGTGTGTGTTTGTGTGTGTGTGTGTGTGTGTGTTTGTGTGTGTGTATGTGTGTGTGTATGTGTGTGTGTGTGTGTGTGTGTGTAGCATTATTCGAAAGATAAACCTATATTTGTGTGTTTGCGTTCTCCAAAAGGTTTCTGAATTGCCATTATATATGTGCCTGTGCTTATGTGTTTTCACAATGAGCCGGTTAATCAACGCTATTTAAATACATATACCTAAATTCTTCCATACAGTGAACTCGACCAAATCTGTGGAGTTTTTTTCATTGGTCCATAACCATTTAAAATTTATAACGTGTACCATATGTGGTGATAATACAGGAGTTCTACTTTAAAAGGAAAGAGTGATCACTCCAACCTCGGTAAGAACAGAAATAAGGACAAATTCTTTTCTGGAAATATAAATGTTCAGATCTCTCCAACAGAATTTAATGCTGTTTGGATTTGAAATTACATCGAATTTTACTTAGTTAGATTTATGGTGGTCGAGGGAAAACGGATAATGCGATACTTGCATAGCAATGTTGCTGAGATCACAACCAGATCAGGCACGGCCTTATTGGCAGGTGCAAAGGTATCAAATAGCCCAATGGTCCTCTTCTGCTTACAATATTGGTGTAGATTATAAAGTTGCTTCACATTCCCCTCACTCTTTCATCTATATTGTTTATGCATATAACAAACAATACGAGTGCCATTACTATTCCTTATGGTTCACACAAGACACCATCCACCAGTTACTCAAACAACCTTTTCCCACAATTGCCTGTTGTATCCAATTAATAAGTCCGTTTCTGATCAATGGCGCCAGCTTCCATTGAATTCCATAAGATATAAACTTCTCAATCAGTCTCGCCTTTCGTACTTTGTTAAAAACTTTCTTGAATACACATGCTACATCAGTAAAATCTCACTTACCCATCCACTTGATCACATTTTTCAAAAAAATACTCCCAAGTTTGATCGGCGTAACCTCACCCGGACAAATCCATACCCACTACCACAAACTAACCAATATATTTCCAAGTGTATGTTAATTCTGTCCTTTAGAATTTTCTCCTTTAGTTTCTTTACACTGACAGTAGACTCAACTGGCTGTAATTTCCTTATTCATCTCTACGCACAGTCTTGAAAAGCAGAACTACATGAGCTGTGCTTCAGCACTACCCCAACACCTCACCACCACCCCTGCGTGACCACAGAGGAATTAAACATTTATGACAGAAATTCTGTAATTACCTCCCTGGCCTTCCACAGCAACCTGGGATTCAATTCATCTGGAGCAGGGGAATTTCCCATTTCGAAAGCTGACAGGGCCTCCAATACGTTCCAATTGCCTTTCAAACTGTGCAAGTTCCTCAAAGTCTATTTTCCTGAACTCCATGCTTACTTTCTCCTTTTCCAGGTTGGAAACCAAAGCCGGTTACTCATCTCTCTTTCTACATAGCCAACTGTGTTATCTCTTCCTCCTTCAGCTGTCGGTTCATGCTGGGTTTCAGGGGCCCATTTTAAAGACAAAAATATAACCTTACAGCAGCTTGAGAATCCTGCAGCAACGCTTGCAAAACGTTCTCCAGGTTTCTGTAATAAATATATATCAATAAAACGGATATGTCGCGAATATTGCAATGAGCAGAACAGCGTCTTGTTAAACAGAGCAGCATTCCCTTCTTTTCCTGATTAATAAATCTTTGAAACTTATGACGAAATCTCCAGATCCGATTTTATTTCTTTGGTGTTAATTCACAGTATTTGGGCGTTATTGGCAACACCAACATTTATTGCCCATGGCTAATTACCCAGATGTCAGTTAAGAGTCAGCCATACTGCTGCGGACCCAAAGTCACATGTAGACCAGACAGGGAAAGGATGGCTGATGCCTTCTATAAAGGGCATCTGTGAACCGAGAACAACGAACACAGAACACTACAACACAGAAACAGGCGCTTCGGCCCTCCAAGCCAGCGCTGATCCTGATCTTCTACCTCAACTTGCTGCCTATTTTCGAAGGATCACAGTAGCATTGCTCTGTATCCATTCATGCATCTGTCCAGATACATCACAAATAACCCTATCGTTCCCGTCCCTACCCCGTCCTCTGGGAACGCATTCCAAGTCCACCCACCCTCTGCCTGAAGAACCTTCCATGCTTATGTCCCCTAAATCTGTCTCCCCTCACTTGAAACACGTAACACGTAGCAAATCAGTCCTCCACTCTGGGAAAAAGATTTCTTCGTTGTCCAATCTGTGCGCACATGATTTTTATGCCTCAGTCAGGTCCGCACCACAAACTCCTACTTTCAAGTGAAAATAATTCTAAACTACTCAACCTCCCCTCAGAGCTAGCACCTTCCATACCAAGCAACACCCTGGTGAACCTTCAATATATACGTCCTTTTGTTAACGTGGCGACCAGAGCAGTACACAACATTCCAAATGTGACCAAACAAAAGCCTCATAGAACTGAAACATGACCTGTCAACTCAAGGCTGTGAAAGAGTGAATACTGGAAATTTAATTCCATCAGGTGGGGATACTAGGGCCCGTGCGCAAAGCCTTAGAATTAGAGGGGGTCAATTTAACACGGAAATGTGGAGACATTTCTTCAGCCAGAGCATGATGGGTTTGTGGACTTCATTGCCACGCCGTGCAGTGGAGGCCAGCACGTTGAATGTCTTCAAGGCAGAGATTGATGAATTATTCATCGCTCAAGGAATTAAGAGTTATGAGGAGAGTGCTGGTAAGTGGTGTTGAAATGCCCGTTAGCCATGACTGAATGCCGGAGTGGACCCGATGGGTCGAATGGCCTTACTTCCACTCTTGTGTCTTATGGTATCATGGTCTTAACTATTATACTCAATACATCATCCGATGAAGGAAAGCGTTGTGTGTGCCTCCTTGGCCAATCTACGGACCTGCTCTGCGACATTCAAGGCAAAATGGAGATAAACATGCAGATCTCTCTGTGCATCAATTTTGCCAATGATTTCTTTTCCATTTCCTGCAAACTTCGCTCTTGAATTGGCTATTCCAAAATACATCACCTCGCATTTGTCCGGATTGAACTCCAATTGCCATTTCTCTGCCCAACTCTCCAATCTATCTATATTCTCCTGTATTCTCTGACAGTCCCGTTCACTATCTGCTACTCCACCAGTCTTAGTGTCATCCGCAAACTTGCTAAGAATGCAACCTGATGGATCTCCGACAAACGATCATGTTTCCTGCCCAACTTTAAGGCTATTAAACACAATTTTTTTTATTGAACTCAATTGCCACAATCGGCCACTGCAGAAATCAAACCCAGACACCCAGAACAGTATCTGCGGACACTGGATCAATTGTCTACTGATAATGCCACTGGGGGAACGATCCTACATCTGTGCCACTGACAGCTGCCTCATGAAATCCTGTTCCATATTTCCCTCCAGCAATCCACTATTAACACTAAGAATATTCATGGGCATAAACTGTAAGGTAAAATCAGACTCATTCCTGACACGGAATATTCTGCAGGGATATTCAGAGTGACTGCAAAGTATGGGAACACACCACTCAGTTACATGGAACACCTATCGTAGAATAAATAAAAAACAAACATGGGATAGATTACCCGACATCACTCTGGGCACTTGACAACATTTTGTTGCCAGTCAATCCTGCATTTTTTTCCCACTGAAATCTAGAAACAAGCAAGTTGAGACAAAGACTTCTCTTCAGTTTTTGGGACGTAATCCAACGTGCTGTGTGGCATTACCATCATGCTAAGTAGATTGGAATTAAAATGGTTCCTGGATGTAAAACCTGATAATCAAGAAGGCATGTTTGGGCTATGAGCACTTAACTATAATTTATAATGACCTGATCCTGCACATCCCTCCCCATTCAGCTGTGCTATCAACACCAATACAATGGACAGAACATGAGAGGAGGTCAGGACGCAAAATGCAATGAGAAATTAGATATAAACGCATTGAATATGAATCAGTACATCCATATTACACATCCGTCCAGGCTATGGAACCCAAATGTGTGCATTGCCTGTGTTTTGCTCGAGGCTCACTCTCTCCATCCTTCCTCTGTTACACACTGTTTGATGCCACCGGGATATACACCTTCCCTGGGGTCAGAAACGGCCTGCTCTCACTTGCATGTCCGTCCTCTGTGGAGTTACACAGTGTCCGATCTCACTGGGGTCTCCATCCTCACTGGGGTTACATACTGTCTGATCTCACCGGGAATTTCCGCCCTTCCTGGGTCAGACATTGCCTGATCTCATCGGGATACCTATCCTTCCCGGGTGAGACACGGTCTGATTTCATTGGGATCTCCATCCTCCTCCGGTCACACACTGACTGATCTTACTGGAATCTCCATCCACTCGGCTCACACACAGTCTGATCTCACCGACTCGTCCACCCCCCTCTCTCCTGGGGCACGCATTGTGTGAACTCACTGGGATCTCCATCCTCCTCAAGTCACACACTGATTGATCTCACTGTTTTTTTCCATTCCCCCGGTCACACACTGCTTGATCTCACTTGGATCTCCATTACCCCCGGGTCACACACTGTCTGATCTCATTGGGATCTCCATCCTCTCCGAAGCACATACTATCAGAACATCCAGGGGAAAAGTGGGTAATCGTTTTCCCTTTTCCTCTGATGTCGCAAAGTATTACTTTGTCTCCAAACTCGCACTCAGACCTCCCTTAGCAGTGCATGCATGAATTATGGCAAATTAACACAGTACATTACAGAATGCTATCCCAATGAACCCTACACATTGACGCTGTGGTTGTGAAGATTAAGTAAACTTTGCGCCAACCGCAATGGACAATCGATTTGGAGATTCAACATAGTATGGCTTCATCTCTGGTCACAGCGCATGCTCGCTAGCATGGTTCTGCACCATGTCGTGCACCCATACCTGGTTCTGTGCCGTTTGCTTCCTTCCCTTTCCCCAGAAGATGACATGCAACGTTTACAGATGAAGAAGCAGCGCGTTGAAAGCTAGCGTTTCCAAACAAACCTGTTAGACTATAACCTGGTGTTATGTGACTTATAACTTTATCCACCAAAGACAAACACCGGTAACTCCAAATCTTTACAAATCTTACACGGGCTGTGCGTCTCACACAGAGTCAGTTCATCATCTGATCCCCCTTGACTGCGGTCGAACAATGCAAAGGGCGGGTGATCGCTCTCTGATTCTGCAGAGCAACAGCCTATTAACCACGTCTAGCCAATAAACAGTTTTAAACGCTCAAATGCTTATGTTTAACTGAACATGCTGGCGTTGGTGGTCTGAAGGGTCTCTGCCACTGGAGATGGAAATCGCGTGTAAGGTTCAGGCTGGGATTTAGGTAATAACTTGGGGTGTGAAGAAGAGGAAGGAAGGGATCCTAGTTACTAGTGGTGCACTGCAAGGGTGGTTGGTTGGTCCACTGCTGTTCGTCATTTTTGTAAACGACCTGGATGAGGGCGTTGAAGGATGGGTTAGTAAATTTGCAGATGACACTAAGGTCGGTGGATTTGTGGATAGTAAAAAAGGATGTTGGAGCTTAGAGAGAGACATGGATAACCTGCAGAGCTGGGCTGAGAGGTGACAAATGGAGTTTAATAAGGACAAATGTGAGGTGATTCACTTTGGTCGGAGTAACCAGAATTCCATTACTGGACTAATGATAAGATTCTTATCATTAGTAGTGTAAATGAGCAGACAGATCTCGGTGTCCAGGTACACAGATCCTTGACTGTTGCCACCCAGGTTGACATGGTTGTACAGAAGGCATATAACGTCTGATGTTTTATTAATAGAGGGATCGAGTTCCGTAACCACGAGATTATGCTATAGTTGTACAAATCTCTGGTGTGGCCGCACTTGAAGTATTGTGCACTGCATTATAAGAAGGATGTGGAAGCTTTGGAAAGGGATCGGTGGTGATTTGCTCGGATGTTGCCTGGTATGGAGGGAAGGTCTTACGCGGAAAGGCTGATGGACTTGAGGCTGTTTTCGTTAGAGAGAAGAAGGTTGAGAGGTCACTTAATAGAGATATATAAGATAATCAGACGGTTAGATAGGATAGGCAGGGAGAGCCTTTTTCCATGTATGGTTACGGCGAGCACGAGGGGGGCATAACTTTAAATTGATGGGGGATATATATAGGACAGATGTCAGAGGTAGTTTCTTTTGTCAGAGTAGAAAAAGGTATGGAATTTTTTGCCTGCAATGGTAGTAGATTCGCCAACTTTAAGTACATTGAAGTCGTCGTTGGACAAGCATATGGACGTAGATGGAATAGTGTAGGTTAGATAGGCTTCACATTGGTATGACAGGTCGGCGCAACATCGAGAGCCGAAGGGCCTGTGCTGCGCTGTCATGTTCTATGTTCTACATGGTTAAGGGGAACAGTCCCGGTAGGAGTAGAGGAGGCCCATAGTAGGCGAATTCAATGTTCAATGAGAAATTGGAGTTACAGTATCACAGAGATGTACAGCACAGATAAAGGTCTTTCAGCGCATTGCGTCCACTCTGGTCAACAGCAACCACTTGCCAATTTTCATGCCATTTTCCGTGTATTAGCGCATGGTTTTGCACACGTTGGCATCGCAACTGCACATCTATATACAAAATAAATGCTACAAGGATTTCTACCTCTACCACCCTCACATGCAGTGAGATCAAACTTCTCAACATCCACTGGGTGAAAAATACTTTCCTCACATCTTTAAACCTTCTATCTCTCACCTTCAATCATCTTCTTGCTTATTGAGTCGAAGAGTATGGTGCTGGAAAAGCACAGCGGATCAGCGAGCATCCAAGGAGCAGTAACATTGACGGTTCAGGCATAAGTCCTTCTTCAGGAATGAGGCTTTTGGGACGGGGGACTGAGGTTTAAATGGCGGCTGGGTAGTTCTGGAGAGAATGTAGATGGGATTGCGGAATGAAGGTGGGAGGTGATGGTGATAGTTCAGGGAGGAGGGTGTGGCGGAGAGGCGGGAAGGAAGATGAACGGGTAGGGCCGTTCAACAGGGCGGTGCTGAGTTGGAAAGTTGGGAATGGGATAAGTTGGGGAGGGGAATGTGGAAACTGGTGAAATCCACATTTATCCCCTGTAGTTAGGGGGTGCCAAAGTGGAGAATGAGGCGTTCTTCCACCAGTGGTGGGCTGGTTGGCATTTCGCGATGGAGAAGGCGAAGGACCAGTGTGTCCTTAGCGGAGTGGAATGGAAATTAAACTGATCAGCTACAGAGTGATTGTGTTGGTTCGTATGGGTATCCCAGTGATGTTCGCTGAAACAATGCATATGTTTTCGTCCTGTCACATCAGTGTAGGGGAGACCATATCGGGTGCAATGGATATAGTTTTTAATGTACATGGAATTACAGTTCAATTTCTTTCAGATGTGGGAGGATCTTTTGGGGCCTTGGGCTGAGGGGAGGGAGGAGGTTTGGACGCGCGTTTTGCATTACTTGCAATGGAAGAGGAAGGTGCCGGAGTGAAGCATGGGTTCTTGGGTGTGTGGACCTGACAAGGGAGTCGCGGAAGGAATTGTTCCCGTGTGATTCGTGGGTTCCACCATACTCTTGGGTTTGACACATATTGCGACATTAAACGTTTGTTTTGTCGCGTCCAACTCCGGGATAACTTTTCACATCAAGTTTCCTGCCCACGCACCAAGGAAGACTTCACCCACAACTAACACACCCCTTCCACCTAGAGATCCTTTGCTGGCTTGAAACCACCCCCGCCCCCGATCTCATCATCTCCAGCTGCCACCGTGAGACAGACTGCCTCAAGCTGTCCAACAACCAGACACACTCCAGACTCTCACCCTTGCAACGCGCAACCTTTGACTCCCTCCATACCAACTCCAACATCACTATCAGCCAGTAATATGGCACATCTATCTCTACACAGCTGGAGTCAGGCGCCGACTCCAAGACGCTTTCCCTTATTCCCTCTTCCAAGCATTTTTACAGGAGGGTTAGTTGGAGGGGGTGTACCCCAGGTAGCTGTGAGAGTCAGTGTGTTTTTAGGAGAAATCCGTGCTGAGTTGGTCGCCGGAAAAGGAAATTGAGAGGCCCCAGAAGGGGATATAGGTGTCTGAGATAGTCCAGGAGAACTTAAGGTCCGAGTGGAATTTGTTTGTGAAGGTGATGAAACATTCAACCTCCTCCTGGGAGCACGAGGTAGCACTGATACGTTCATCAAAGTAGCGGAGGAACAGGTGGGTAATGCTGTCGGAGTATCTTCGAAAGATGGACTTTCTAAGTATTCAAGGAAGAGGCAGGCTTTTGGTCTGGGGGAAGTGTGGGAATTGGAAGAAGAAATTGTTGATGGTGAGGACCAGTTCAGCCCGTAAATGACAGAGTCAGTGAAGAGTGCTGAATGTGTTGGCGTGAGAGGAAGAAACCTAGGGCTTGGAGGTCTTCGTCATGGCAGATATTTGTGTACAGGGACTGGATGGTCACGGCGAAGTTAACGCGTTTTGCACCCGAGAAACGAAAGTTATGGAAGAGGTGGAGTGTGTGGGTGGTGTCCAGAATGTAGATGGGGTGTTTATGGACTAAGAGGGACAGGGCAGTGTCAAGGTATATAGAGAAAGGTTAAGTAGAGTAGGATCAGGCTGAGGCTTTGGATCGTCCAGGGCGGTAACGCTTTTGGATTTTGAGCAGGAGGTTGAAGTGGACATTGCGGTTTCCCAGACTATGAAGTTGGAGGCTTGAATGGTGGATCCCGAGAGGTGATGAGGTTTTTGTTGATATGGGAGATGATGGCTTGGTGATGGGAAGTGAGGTCGTTGTCGAGGGGGCAGTATAAGACGAAGTGTCTTCGAGTCGGTGCCTGACTCCAGTGGTGTGGAGATAGATGTGCCAAATTGCTGGCTGATGGTGATGTTGGATTTGGATTGGAGGTAGAACATCCTTCGTCAAATACTTCACTTTCCCCCACCACATCATCGACAATGCCCTCGTGAGCATCTCCTCCACTCTAATCGCAAAAACGACAAAATCCCCGGCCCTCACCTTCCACCCCACCAACCTGTGAGTACACTGCATCATCCTCCGCAATTTCCATCACCTACAAACTGACCCTAACCAAGAGAAATATATTTCCCTACCCACCATTGTCTGTGTTTCAGAGAAACCATTCCCTCTGTAAACCCATTGAAAGGTGCATACCCCACCAACACACCTTCGCCTCCAGGCACCTTCCCCTCCAATGCAAGAAGTGCAAACCGTACAACAACATCTGCACCCCAGCTAAGACCCAGGCCCCAAAGTTTCCTTCCACATCTGATAAAAATGTACCAATACTGCCATACATTTCATCCAATCATTCCCCCTAGAAACGGGAGAGCGAGAGCAGGGAATATGTGCAGGGACTGACCAATGTTGATCATAAGTGCAGCTCGATGAGATCTCCACTGCGTTTGGGAGACAGGACACCAACTTGCGAACCGTTTCAGGGAACACCTGTGGGATACCGGCATGAAACAATGTGACCCCCCCTGTGGCTGAAAACTGTAACTCCCCTTCCCAATCCGGAAATGACATGCACATCCTGGGCCTCCTTCATCGCCATACCCTGGCCATCCATGTCTGTTAGGAAGAACGCCTCATCTTCCATCTTGGGACTCTCCACCCTTATGGGATTCATGTGCATTTCAGTTTCCCCATTCCCCACCCCAACCATATGCCCGTCCTAATCTTCCAGCTCGTCAGCACCCTCTTCGTTCTTCTGTCTGCTCCATCCTTCTCTCCGGCCTGTCACTTTCACCCCCTACCTTCATCCAAGCTTCCTTCCCCCAAACTCCCACCCTCTCCCACATATCTGCCAGCACCATTGGCTGACCAGCTTCATTCCTGATGATTGACTTTTACCCGGAAGTATACTTCATCTCCTCGAATGCTGCATGACAGGCTGTGCTCTTCCAGCAACACACTCTTCGACTGATATCCAGCATCTGCAGTCCTCACTTGCACCTGATTATTGATTGAACTTCTGAGGGGTAAGGTTTCCAGCTACCCTATCTGTATCCCTCATAATTTTGTACATCACAATCCCGCTCAACCTCTCTGCTCTAAAGAAAACAATCTCAGCTTCTCTAGTCTGGCCCATGGTAGAAACGTCCTCCGGGCAGGGATGATCCCTCCCTGCTAGCCTAACTGTCCTCATTTTATGACTCCCAATTTTTCTAGCCTTTGCTTTGCAACTGCCTGGATTTCATGACTCCCCTTCCTCAGATTTTTTCGTCCCCCCACAGATTTTACGTTCTATGATTCCTGCCCCCCTTCCCATTAGTTTGTCCCTCTGACCCAATATTATTCCCCTGAATATTGAAACCCGTCCAATTTCCCCTTACCCTGTGCAGCTTTGCACCCGCGTCCCCAATCTGCCCCATATCGCTCCTTTCCGATCACCCCTCTCCCCAGCTCACACCCCTTTATGGTGGGCTACATAGTGAGCACATGTAGGGATTCATTACCATTTTGAGTGACTGATTCAAAGTACAGCAAGGTCACAGCTCGCATGCACCGCCCCCATTGAGAAAGGAGCTTCATCTCAACCCCCACATGACGTTTTCATTCCCCAGGACATTGTGCCCTTCCTCCCCATTTGTGATCCTGCCCACAATTCCCATCCCCCGAATCTCCACTTTCCAAGGAGTTTTGCAGATTCGCCCCATTTATTCTCAGCCGCAAACATTGGGCGCCTCCCAAATGCTGTTTCTGTATCAAAGCTCCCTCTGTGCCTCAATCTTGTGCAATTACACACCCACTCACCTCTCCCATCATTCCCCCTACAACGGCAGGAGTGGGACAACAGTGCATATGTCGAGAGACTTTCCAGAGAGGGGCGACAGAGAGTGAGTGAGAGAGGCCACAGGTAGAATAATAAAAGAGAATGAGTGATGAGCGCGAGAGAGAGGATGATGGTATTCCGAAGATAGAATGGCTCTCCATTATGAACACGAAGATCCCACAGTGCTAAGAGACAGAATGTGTCGATGAAACGTGCAGCTGCTCATGGAATTGAGTTCAAATCCACTTCAGGGCAGGAGGATATAGAGACGGGAGGGGGAGAGAGAGACAGTCAGAGGGACAATGGGAAGGGGTTCAGACAGAGAGAGAAAGAGCCCGGGAGAGAGAGAGAGAGAGAGAGAAGCAGACAACTAAGGGGATGGAAGAGAAAGGGAGAGATATCAGGATAAAAGAAAGATAGATCGACATAGACAGAGATAACGATGGGGAAGAGAGATTGAGAGTGAGAGCGAGAGCGACAGAGACATCGATAGAGAGCGAGAGAGCGAGAGGGGGAAGAGAGAGAGAAAAAGAGAGGGGAACAGAGAGGGAGTGAGAGAGGGCACAGGTAGAATAATGAAACAGTATGAGTGATGAGCGCGAGAGAGAGGATGATGGTGTTCAGCAGATAGAATAGTTTTCCATTTAAAAGAGGAAGATCCCACAGAGCTAAGAGACAGAATGCGTAGAGGAAGCTGTGCAGGTAGTTTGAGAGATAATGAAAAACTGAACGATGAAACCATTCTGGGAGAGAGAATGAGGAGGCAGAGTCGTAGAAAGACAATGCACAGACCAACATGACTAACATGGAGATGGGAAGTTTGGGGAGAGAGATGTATGGGAAACAGATAGAGAGACAGCTAGGAACACTGAAGTGAATATGGAAGCCTTAGTGAGAGACCGAGGCAGTGACATCTCTGGTATCAGACTGTGTCCAGCACTCACAAACATTTTTACTCCTTTGTCTCCCCAACTCCCAAACCCAGCCCGGGACTCCGCGCTTTTGGTAACCGTCCCGGATAGGGCATGAATCCCCCGCAATCGTGTGTGTCTGTGTGTGTGTGTGTGTGTGTGTGTGTGTGTGTGTGTGTGTGTGTGTGTGTGTGTGTGTGTGTGTGTGTGTGTGTGTGTGTGTGTGTGTGTGTGTGTAAACGAACAACAGGAGACAAGACGGTTTCTGATTATTGTCCCTGTTAACTGATTATTCCTGACGATATAATGATTTGATTCTCTCTTTCTCTGCAACATCAGATTCTCGGCACCCGGAGGCGTTTGGTATGCTTTCCATTATTGGTCAGAGTATTGAGTACAGGAGTTGGGAGGTCATGTTGCGGCTGTACAAGGCATTGGTTAGGCTGCTGGTGGAATATTGTGTGTAATTCTGGTCTCCTTCCTATCGGAAAGATGTTGTGATGCTTGAAAGCGTTCAGAAAAGATTTACAAGGATGTTGCCAGGATTGGAGGATCTGCGCTACTGGGAGAGGCTGAACAGACTAGGTCTGTTTTCCCTAGAGCGTTGGAGGCTGAGGGTAGGCCTTATAGAGGTTTACAAAATTATGAGGGGCATGAGGATAAATAGGCAAAGTCTTTTCCCTGGGGTTGGGGAGTCCAGAACTAGAGGGCATAGGTTTAGGTTGACAGGGGAAATATATAAAAGAGACCTAAGGGGCAGCTTTTTCACGCAGAGGGTGGTACGTGCATAGAATGAGCTGCCTGAGGATGTGGTGGAGGCTGGTACAATTGCAACATTTAAGAGGCATTTGGATCGACATATGAATAGGAAGGGTTTGGAGGGATATGGGCCGGGTGCTGGCAGGTGGGATTAGATTGGGTTGGGATATCTGGTTGGCATGGACGCTTTGGACCGAAGCGTGTGTTTCCATGCTGTACATCTCTACGAATCTGTGATTCGAAGAGACTGCGAGGAAAATGACAATTGATTAAAATGAAATAAAATTGGGCAACAAAAGAACAGCAAGACCCTACAACTCACCACCTTCTACAATCTCACACTTTCCCAGCACAGTCCCTGTTATTAAACACAAAGAACGGGAATAGGAAGGCGTCAAACTGCCTCATGACTGTCCCAGTGTTTCGGTTTGAGGATAAAGGGAGTAATTTACTCCAGACGCTGCAATCCGCTCCATGCCCACTCGCAGAGACTTTGTCTCTCTGTGTCTGTGTCCCAGAGTCAGTCTCAGAAATCCACTTCAACAGAGAGAGAGAGAGAGAGAGAGAGAGAGAGAGAGAGAGAGAGAGAGAGAGAGAGAGAGAGAGAGAGAGATTGATCACACCAAGCCGAGATCTTTTAAAACATCAAACAAGTGAAACAAACAAGATCCCATCACTGACAGACCTCCCAAATTTTCCCCATTTCATCAGCACTTCCCTTGTTTTGATTCCAGAGAATGGGAGCAGATTCCACCTGGGTTCAATGGGTCAGTGTTTTCTGATTTCACCCCGAAGGTATATTTTCTGAGGTGGGGTTGGGCAGTGACTCAAGGTAGGGAGTCACTACCAATGCCTGTCCCTTTCTCCTCCTTCAGTGTTTAACCTGTCCCTTACAGCTCTTTCACTGACACACCGGGATAAAAAATACAAGTGACAAGACTGACTCCTCACTATACCACTTCACTTCACCACCCACAGCCCAGTGCCCACTTTGTTAGCGAATGGCGCTGTTTCTCAATCAGTTATTCACAATGAAGCATCCACTGGTGCAGTAATGTCTTTCTCTTTCCCTCCTTCTATCTCGCTCATTCAGTCTCTCTCGTCGCTCGTCTTTCACTCCTTTGTGTCCTTCTCTTTCACTCCTTCCTCTACGTCTTTACCTCACTCTTTCCCTCTCCCTCTCCTACGCACTGTCTGTTTCCTACTCTCTCTCCTTCCCTCTCGGATTCTGCCTCCCTCTCTTATGCAATCCCCCTCCCAGTCCCACCATTTCTGCTCAGCTTTCTCCAGTTCTCGAGAATTGATTGGTCTCTCTCCCTCCATTCACTCTGCGTTTTAATTGAAATACTCTCTCCTCACTTCCTCCAATTTAGAGTGTACCCCCATATTCCAGTCCGTTCCTATAGACCCATGTCCTGACCTTAATTTGGGTAAAGACGGAGGGGAGGTGGGGATCGACTGTGCTGTGGAAAGGAGAGATGATGATCCCACACACTACCCCACCATGAGAAAACCGAGTGCAGGTTCTGTCGACAGGCTGAGGGATTTCCATTAATCCTTGCTAGAAATCAAACCCCTCCCAACTACACAGCATCTAGAACTAAACCATCATCACATTCACTCCCCCCATACACTAAACCATCTTCATGCTCACTCCCCTGCGGACTTCCCCACTGTCACGCTGCCACCCCTTAAAACTCTCTACCCTGAGCACTGGACTGCTTATATATGTCCCTCTGATCCACTAAATTGCCTTTAAACCCAAACCCACTATCTTCCCTGAGCAACAGTCAGTGGGTCCCACCAAATGTGTGTGCAGTAGCCCATTGTCGCAGCCTGACATATTAGCCCCAGCCACAGCTCTGGTGCCACGCCTACATTTATCCCCCAGTATCAGCCAGTGGTCGTACACCCAGTGTGCTCCCGAGCAATGACTTTTGGCCGAGGTCCAACACTATTACCCTCGCACCGGCCAGAAACTCAACTCCCCATTACCTTAGCAACAGAATGTGAGAGTTGATTGCAGGGACAAATGTTTTGAGAGAGGCAGATTGGGACGTAGTATGTCCAAGACAGTGAGCGAGTGAAGGAACATAGGGCAGGGAGGGACAGTGAAATATGGTGTGTAAGCTGATGGTGGAGAGAGACTGTGTGAGAGTGGGAGGGATATATGGAGGGAGGGTGACAAAGGGAGACGGATAAACTGTGCCAAAGCCAGGTCAGATTGGGTGACCCAGAGTTGAAGACAATGACAGAGTAACTTCAACACAACTCCTGCGGTCAAGGCTGTGCCACTCACCTTCCCTGAGGAAGAAGAGTTGGGGATGAGTCTATATCGAGCTCAGCTTCTTCAGTACAAAGACAAAAAATGTCATTCACTCTACTGCTTGATAATTTTTCACGAACATTTTTATTTTTTACAAAGTAAATTGAGAAATACAGTGAGTGGATGGTGCCTTTTCCCACTGGCCCCTGAGTTGAGAGAATTTTGAAGAATGTTCCTGTAACCCCCGTGGGATGAGACTGTAGAAACGAAAACTACCCTCAGTCTGTGACAATCGTGACAGGCTGCTTCGTTGCTGAAACACGGAAGTAAACTGAGAAAATCCTGGATGGATTGATTAATGAGTGAATCTGATTGATTGATGAATTTTGGTGAAGGGATAAGTCATCACATTCTTCAGTTGCTGTCTGAACATCGTCTGGGTCACAACATAAATCACGGTGTTTGTGCAGCAACTGAGGAGCTGCAGCATGAAACCCAATGTCATCACAAAGCGATGTAGATATACAGGGGTATACACAATACAATACATCCGTTTCCATATGGAATACACCATTAATGTTGACCATAACAGGATGAAATTGGCCGAGATAACAAACAGTAAAATGATAGATTTTATTCGATGTCTCATTTCCGTGTCACACTGAGTGTCCCGATTGGTGTGAGCACGGAGTCTCCTGAGGGCTCTGCTGTTCACTAAAATGTGTCTGACAATGAAACCATTGAGCAACAGAATCAGTACAAATGGGAGAGCCGGGGTTAAAATGTAGTGGAGGAACTCGATTGTGGCCCAGACGCGGGAATGATAAAGACCAGGTGTTCCATAACAAAACCAGGGGCGGTTCGACAGCCGATACTGAGGTGTTAGCATAAAATACCAGAAAATATTCTTCAAACAGCTGAGCACAATTACTGCTCCCAGAACCACAGCCGCCATTTTCTCACTGCAATATTTACTTTTCAGATTCTGGCAACAAATGGCCACAAAGCGATCAAAAGTGAAAGTGACAGTGAACCAGACAGAACAGTCAGTGGTTGCATACGCGAGGACGGCATGGATATTACACACGGGAACGGACTTCATGAAATAAAACTGTCTCTTATAAAGAATGGGGATATGTCTCTATATCAGTTCGAAGATAATGAGCAGTAGATCCGCTACTGCCATGGCCCCCAGGTAACGTCTTACACATGGACATAATCCACAATCTTTATAAAGTAGGATGTAGATCGTCACTACGTTAACTGCGAGGATGGAAACAAGCAAATTATGCAAAAGAATAGGAACAGGTAGTTTCAAAAACATTTCCATTAACTTGATCACACGAGAGCAGAGACTGGTCTCTTCTCTCTACTTCTTAAAATGGAGGGAGAAAACGTTGTCGTCCTGAAGAATTCTCTCCCAATTCCTTGAAAACAATTGGAGGTTGGAACTTTCTGTCAATTCGTCTAAATTGTGTTCGACCCTTTGTCGTGAAAAAATGAAAACGAAGTGAAGGTGTATTCGCCACTTTAACTGGCTGTGAGAATTTCGGAACATTGTCTCCAACTACCGGGAATGGAATATCTTCTAAGTGAAATTTGTTCATTTCACCGATGTCGAGTCGTCCACAAATACTGGCAGTTATAGAATGGTCTGGAGAATGTCAGTTCTAAAACCTTCCGTGGAACATCTGTGTACAGAATATTACGGAGAACATCGGGAACAGAATGTTCCAGAGAATGTCAGTTATGGAATATTCTGGAGAATGTCAGTTATACAACTTTCCTGGGAATATCGGTAATAGAATGTTTCAGGGAATAACGGTGACAGAACGTTCCGACAAAAGTCAAATACAGACTTTTCTGAGAAATGTCGGGAACAGAATTCTATGGAGACTTTTAGTTACAAAATGTTCTGGAGGACGTCAGTTATAGACTATTTCAGGAATGTCGGGTGCAGGACATTCCGTGGAACGTCGAGTGTAGAATGTTCCGGGGAATGTCCGGTCTAGAATGTTCTGTTGAATGTAAGGAATAGAAGGTTCTGGAGAATGTAGGTTATAAAATATTCTAGGGAATATACGTCTGTAATGCTCCAAACAATGTCGGTTACAGAATGTTCCGAAGAATAACCGGTATGGAATATTCCGGAGAATGTTGGGTCCAGAATATTTCGGTGAATATTTTTTGAAGATAATCTTCCAGGGAATGTCAATTACACAATGTACTGGAGAGTGTTGGTCACAGAATGTTCCAGAGAATGTCGGTAGTAAAATGATCCAGTGAATGTCTGTTACAGAATGTTGTGGAGAATGTCGGTTATAGAATGTGATGGTGTCATAAGGATCCAGATCACAAAGGCCCCACTACCCATTAAATTTGTTGAGACCCACTGAGCCGCCATGGTACGAATCTCTCTCCAAACTCAAATCAACAGGCACTTTGTAGACAAAATGGTTAAGATAAAGATCATAGTTCAAACATTTCGTGTAAGATCCACTTACATGATTAAGCAGATGTAACCCGTTATTCAGGTATCCCCTCCACCTCTTTCTTCAGTTCTATCCAACACTCCCAGCTCTAAAATATATTTGATATCCAGTTTCCAAAATCATTTACCATTTGTCATGTCTCTCTAATGTCACTAAATCATAAACATGCACTGATTTCCTCAGTCTGGTTTGAGAATACCACACACATTCAGATCGAGCACCTTTCATTCAACTTTTTAATCCATTATTCCCTGCTCCATTGTTCCTTTATTTCTCAGATTGAAACGGTCAAAAGCAGTCTGACATTGTAATACTCACAGAATCTGATGTGATAGGGAATGTCTCATTCAGCCCAATCACCACACCTGGGTATATTCTGTCCCACCGTCAGGGCGGACCCACTAGTGGTGGGGGCACCCTGGGTTACAATTCGGAAAGGTGTTCCCCTGGAATTCCCCAACATGGATTCCATAACCCAGAAAATGTCATAGTAACAGCTCAGAGATGGTCAAGAAAATCGCCTGATAATGTACATCTACTGCCGTCCACACCACCTCGTCGTAATGAATCAGATCCCCTCATGGTTGAAAACAAATTGAAGGAAGCACTGATGGTGACACTGACAAAGTACGTACACTGGATGTGGGACTTCCATGTGCATAATCAAGAGTATCTCCACATGCCCACCACTCTGAGCATGTCGGGGCCTCAAATGAACAGCAGCCAGACTCTGGGACATGATGGGGAATCCAGCCAGAGGGAAGCAATCTCACAAGTTTGCCCCATACAGTCCTGGCGGAGTGAAAGTCACAGCCACGTATTGAAGATACCGCCCACTGTGTTATGTGAAGGAGGGAATACTTTGAAAGGACAGATCAAAAAGAAACCAGGCATTTATGCGGCACCGTGGACCATCAGCAGCTGCAGCATCAATGGCCTTCCGTTCATCATATCGTGAGAAGTGGTCTGTTCACTGATGATTCTAAAATGTTCAGCAAATTTCATAACTACACTATATTGAAGCAGGCTATTCAGCCCATGAAGAGTTTTAATCAGGAACAGAATGAGCTTCTTAGTCAGCAATTGGAGCATATCTATGAATCTCTCATGTCTGTAACACTGGGAGTTGAATTGATCATTCAGGCTTTCAAAGCTGTTGCACATGAATATGAAAGGACTGGTTATTGGCGGTTAGCAGGGATATATTAGACTTTACCAGTTTAACACAAATTTATAGCCATAAATAAACAGTGACCAGTGCGGGGAGGTGAAATATTTGCAAAACTATGTTAAATACTATACAGACAGTTCTTCCTAGCCATATCAGAAATTAAAGACGGTAAGTAGAAAAAGCTTTCATGCACTTACCCCCATACTCTAGATTCTTCAACCGTTCCATAATCTTCCATTGGCCTTGGAAACGCTCCGTCATCATTAACCACGTGGCAGCTCAGCAGCCGCCGCCGCGAACCATGGCATCACTTCCGCCCCCACCAATCATGCAGCCTCCGCAATCGCCGCCCAGACAACCGCCTCCACGATCGCCAGGAAAACCATTGCCGATAGATTCGCAAACTCCGCGGGGTCCACAACCACCGGGAACAACACCGTTTCTGCCGTCGCTGCAGCCACTTCTGCCCCCGGAGATGCCGTCGCCAAACTTACTTCCGCCCCCCCCAGTGAAGTCACTCACCTGCAGAAAGTTCACGCCGCATGTTTCTCCGCCCCCACGCTGATCTACGTCCCCACTCCGATCTCCGGCCCCGCGTCGATGCCCGCCCCAATGCCGGTTCCCGCCCCCAGGCCGATCCCCG
Organism: Chiloscyllium punctatum; assembly: GCF_047496795.1. NCBI lineage: Eukaryota > Metazoa > Chordata > Chondrichthyes > Orectolobiformes > Hemiscylliidae > Chiloscyllium > Chiloscyllium punctatum. The sequence goes on from NC_092781.1 coordinate 41,768,792, forward strand.
CACCCGTGCTGATCTCAGACCCTGGGCCGATCCCCGCCTCATTCCTAACCTCGCCCCCAAGTCTAACCCACCCCCCCCCCCACGGCCAACTCCAGCCGCACACCAGGTCCTAGCTCCGAGCCCAGCCATATTTTCAGCATCCCTACAGACCTCCCCCTCTCGAAGGATGAAAGATCTGTCCTCAGCAGAGGCCTCAGCTTCATCTCCCTACGCTCCCGGGTTAACGAGTTCAAACGAGGAGCGACATCGAACAATTCTTCCGCTGCCTTCACCTCCGCACCGACTTCATCAACCTGAATTCGTGCCCACCCTCGAACGACCACTTCTCCGACCTTCAACACACCCCATCCACCTGGACACCCCATGCAGGCCTCTTACCCGCCCTCGATCTCTTTATAGCCAACTGCCTCCGTGACATTGACCTCCTCATCGTGTCCACCCCTCTCACCTACTCCAACCTCTCACCACTCCAAACACTCCAACATGCAGCTCTCCACTCCCTCTGTTCCCACCCAAACCTCATCATCAAACCAGCAGAAAAGGGAGGCTCGGTGGTAGTTTTTCACACTGATCTTTATATTGATGAGGCTAAATGCCAGCTCAAGGACACCTCCTCCGACTGCCCCCTTGACCCTGACCCCACCTCCCACCACCAAATCATCATCTCCCAGACCATCCATAACCTCATCACCTCAGGGGATCTCCCATCCACCGCCTCCAACCTCATAGTCCCACAACCCCACACCGCCCGTTTCTACCTCCTGCCCAAAATCCACAAACCTGATGACCCGGCTGACCCATTGTCTCAGCCTGCTCCTGCCCCACCGAACACATCTCTGCATACCTCGACACGGTCCTGTCCCCCGAGTCCAAGATCTCCCAACCCATGTTCGTGACACCACCCACGCCCTCCACCTCCTCCATGATTTTCGCTTCGCCGGCCCACAACGCCTTATCTTCACCGTGGACATCCAGTCCCTATACACCTACAACCGCCACCACAAAGGACTCAAAGACCTCCGCTTCTTGGCTTTCCCACCGAACCAAACAGTATCCTTCCACCGACACACTCCTTCGACTGACTGACCTGGTCCTCACACCGAACAACTTCTCTTTCCAATCCTCCCACTTCCTCCAAACCAAAGGAGTAGCCATGGGCACCCGCATGGGACCGCTGCCTTTTCGTCAGATATGTGGAGCAGTCCATCCTCCTCAGCTACACTGGCAATACACTCCACCTTTTCCTCCGCTACATCGATGACTGTATCGGCGCTACCTCGTGCTCCCACGAGGAGGTTGAACAGTTCATCTACTTTACGAACAATTTCCACCCCGACCTCAAATTCACCTGGTCCATCCCAGACTCCTCTTTCCCCTTCCTAGACCTCTCCATTTCTATCTCGGGCGACCGACTCAACACGGACATTTACTATAAATCGACCGACTCCAACAGCTGCCTAGATTACACCTCCTCCCACCCTGCCCCCTTTAAAAACGCCATCCCATATTCCCAATTCCTTCGCCTCCTCCGCATCTGATCCCAGGAGGACCAATTCCATGACCGAACAACACAGATGGCCTCCTTCTTCAAAGACCGAAATTTCCCCTCAGACGTGGTTGACGATGCTGTCCACCACATCTCCACTTCCCGCAGGTCCGCCCCTGAACCCCGCCCATCCAATCGCCACCAGAACAGATCCCTACTGGTCATCATCTACCACCCCACCAACCTCCAGATACATCATATCATCCTTGGTCATTTGCTCCACCTCCAAACAGACCCCACCACCAAGGATATATTTCCCTCCCCTCCACTATCAGCCTTCCGAAAAGACCACTCCCTCCATGACTCACTCTTCAGGTCCACACCCCCCCCCACCAACCCAACCTCCACTCCCGGCACCTTTCTCTGCAACCGCAAGAAATGCAAAATTTGCGCCCACACTTCCCCCCGCACTTCCCTCCAAGGCCCCAAGGGATCCTTCGATTTATGTTCCAAATTCAGCTGCACCTCCACACACATCATTTACTGCATTCACTGCACCAGGTGTGGCCTCCTCTCCAATGGCCGCCTCCTTGTGGAACGTTTCAGAGAACACCTCTGGGACATCCGCACCAAACAACCCAACCGCTGTGTGGCTGACCACTTCAACTCCCCCTCCCACTCCACCAAGTACATGCAGGTCCTTGGCCTCCTTCATCGACAGACCATAGCAATAAGACGCCTGGACGAAGAGAGACTCACCTTCCGCCTAGGAACCTTCCAACCACAAGGGATGAATGCACATTTCTCCAGCTTTCTCATTCCCCTCCCTCCACCATATATCAGTCCCAACCATCGTACTCAGCACCGCCTTCTTGACCTGCAATCTTCTTCGCGACCTCTCCACCCCACCCCTTCTCCGGCCTATCACCCTTACCTTAACCTCCTTCCACCTAAAGCATTCCCAATACCCCTCTCCCAAGTCCCTCGTCCCTACCTTTTATCTTAGCCTGCTTGGCAAACCCTCCTAATTTCTGAAGAAGGGCTTATGTCCGAAACGTCGATTCTCCTGCTCCCTTGAAGCTTCCTGACCTGCTGCGTTTTTCCAGCAACACATTTTTCAGCTCGAACTATGTTATTGGTTTGGATAAATAGAACAAGTATATTCAAACTATATTTGTCAATCACGCCAAGATATGCAGGAAACTAAGTTATCAAGAGGAGGTAGAGAGTCTGTGATTGGATAAGCAATGGGCAACAATTTGGCAGTTTTAACATGTATAACGGTGAACCTGTCAATTTTTCAGAAATAATAAAAGACTATGTATTATATAAATGGAGAGAGATTGCAAGACTGAGTGATACAGTCTGGACTGTGGGATTGGCTTCCAATTCAGACATCAGAAGTGTTGCTCCACCTCTCTGATGGTCTGCTCTCTAATATTCCCAGTCGCCCCGTTGCTTTCTGTGCACATGGGATATTTTGATGTGCTTGTTTGGCTGTTTGGATGTTTTGAGGGTGAGGTAAGTTTGAGCCATGTATCAACGGGATGTCCTTTATCCAAGAAGCCATCCTTCCTTTCCATGTGGAGACCCGAAGATGAATAATTGACTGCTTCTGAATGAAGACGCTTTGGCTGCAGCGAGGATCATGCGTACTCACCAACATGATGAACTGCACATGGACACAATGCGACATTCATGGAGTGAGAGACAGAGGGTCCACTTACAAGAATCAGATCATAAAATAAAGGCATTGTCAAATCAGTTGATATATTTGGATAGATCACATTCTCTGTCCACCTCACAGAAACAGTTCAGACACCATAAACTCAGAGAAGATATTTGTTGAGCACGGAGTACTGTGCAGATTACGTTTTGCCTGGTCAAATCATGCAACATACCGACTGTGGAAAACTGTGCAGACTACAGCAGTGCATTGATATATCAATCAGTACTAGATAACTGAAAAGCAGCAGGAGCTACAGTGACCACATCAGTGCATTGATCAAAAACACGGACTCATTATCTGTCCAGCACAGGGATCCATTCAGACCACAGCAGTGCATTCATCAATACACCCAGACTGGGCACCAGGAGCTGCCCAGATTCAGGGGCGGCACGGTGGCTCAGTGGTTAGCACTGCTCCCTCACAGCATCAGGGACCTTGGCTCAATTCCGGTCTCGAGCAACTGTCTGTCTCTCGTTTGCATATTCTCCCTGCATCTGCGTAGGATTCCTCTGGGTGCTCCAGTTTCGACCCACAGTCCAAAGATGTGTAGGTTAGGTGAAGTGAGCATGCTAAATTTTCTGTAATCCTAAGTGCAGGGTTAAATGGGTCTGGGTGGGTTGCTCTTCAGAGGGTCGGTGTGGACTTGTTGGGCCGAAGGCCCTGTTTCATACTTTAGGGAATCAAATCTAATCATCAGACAACAACAGTACAACTGTATCTGGGTCCGTCTGAGAAAATCACCCTGGGAGGTATTGAGATGACTTTTTATTGTACTTCCACTCTCTTTAATTGTTTTTGATGTACTCTTTCAAACCAAAGTGAGAATGCATTGTTAATCTGGAAACGAACCCAATGCCAGCATACGGCCATGTTCATCGCTTTCCTTAATAGTTTGTGGGGGAAGAATTGCAAGGAATCGGACAAAATTTATCCGAGTCGTCAAAGTCATGTTTTTAAATGGAAACAGCCACAAAGTGTCTTAAAGATAGAGGCGGAGTCGAGATTTTCCAGCAGGTGCTCCTCTGCTCGGCCCGTTATTCTTTTTCTTTTTTTTTGTTTACTTAATTGTATTTTTTTCAAATGTTTACATTTTTCAGCTGATTCAGATGGGATTGGGGAGGTGAGTCACAGACCATTGGCAGACGTGAGGTAGTCTGTCCCAGAGGGAAGTCCCAGTTTAGAGGCTGGTGTGGGCCTGCTGAATCCTTGAGATTTACCACACAGTGACGTTTGGAGACTGGACCGAGTATGGTCTGGAGACTTTTCAAGTGTGGCCGAGAGATTAACTCCGCTGCATTCTGGAGATTGGGCTTGGTACCGTGTGGGGACTGGGCCAGGAGAAGTCTGGAGACTGGAACCAGGGGTATTCTCGAAACTAGACCCGCTGCAATCTGGACACTGGGCTTGATGTGGGCTGGACTCTGTCCCGGTGTGGTCTAGAGGTTGTGTCCATTCCATTCAGAAGAGTAGACCTAGTGCGGGTTTTGAGACTGGGCCAGGTGCAACTTGAAGGCTCGGCCCGGTGCTGTCTGGAACCTGGACCACGTGAGGTCTGGAGACTTGAGCATGGTGTGGTGTGGCGACTGGGTCCGATGTGGTCTGGAGACAGGACCTCGTTTGGGTCTGGAAACCAGACATTGTACATTCTGGAGACTCAATGCTGGCAAAAAAACTGGTGTGAAGGGCCTGTAAAGCAAGTGTCTTATTTTTCCTTTTGTTGTACTTCTGCAAGACTTTACTTTATGATTCTTTCAATGATTTAATCAAATACTCTAGAATCGGTACCTCGCAATCTTGCACCAAAGTTGGCACCATAAGCAACGACATTGCAAACGTTTGACTGGGCTCATTAGCGTGCACGTGACAATAAATGCAATTCAGTTCAGATGTGGGAGAGTCACCGTCTTTGATGCCTTTTCCAGGCAATGCAGGAGATTCTGCAATAGTGTGAGTTGGTCAGCACATGGTTGGCACTGCAACACTTTAAGGACAAGAAGAAGAGGCAGAAGTAGAAAGAAGTAGTGAATGAGAAAGGACATTTTGATCCCCATTTGAATGGATTCTCTCACAGAAGAACAAATCCAAATGCTCAGCGATGCAGATACAGCGATACACATATAAATGCACTAAACATATATATAGAGAAAGGCAAGGCAAACATAGATACATACACGTGCACACACACACACACACACACACACACACACACACACAACCAAAAGCACGCAGATACTTCAGACTTCCAGCTACTCAAGCTGGAATACCTTACCATTCAATAAATTCATGGCTGATTTGATCTAGACCTCAACTTTACCTCTCCTTCGGAAATAAGGCAGGGCATGTCACTTGAGCTATTTGAGTGACAAAACTTTGGGACCAGTAACTCTAATTCTATTAGTTTGACACTTTTTTCTCTCAAGGCACTACAGATTGAATCGTCACTTTCTTCACCATCTCCCCATGACAGCACCGCCTGTGTCGGTCATAAGGAGACCGTTCCTGGCAAAAACGATCAAATTTGTACACAGTGCCCTAAATGCTTTCTCAGCAAGCGTCTATAATTGCAGAAGTCTGCTTTACTTATGTACGTTTAACACCATATAATGAAGTGTAACATACCGTTTACTGCCACCATTACTTCCAACACCGTGTGTACGAGTTTTGGTCACTCATGATCAAGGGCATGCCAGTCCTTTTGGCCAGCGGCATTTCCCAAATTTACAACAATTAATCAACACAAAATCCGAAATACGTTCTTGTTTTACATATTCAAACTAATTGAATGCCTTGCAAGTTGATGTGGTGCAAACACTGATGCGTGTAATACCTCATGAGCAACGGACATTCGCCCAGAAAATACTGTTACTCTCTGTACTGTCTCGAAGAACTGATTATCAATCCATGTAGTACATTGCTCAATTGTGCATTGACTATCTCTCGCCTGCCAACAACCACGTCAAAAGTATTATACAAAGTCGTATACACTGCTTCCACTTGTTCGTTCGTGTGGCTATGTCAACTAATGTAAGTTCCACATCTTTCGCAAAAATGATTTCCTTTTCGTGAAGCTGAGCTCAGCCTGCCAAGTTTGATCATGATTCCCTAAATGTCCAGTTATCACATTCGGTTTAAAAGATTCTAATATTACCTGAGTACTGAAGTGAAGTTATCCAAAATTTTGTTTTCTTTGATTCCCTCTTCCTCCTTTTCAAAAAGTATTTAGGTTGTTGAGGTTCTGTTCGGCCAGCTGGGAATTTGTGTTGCAGATCTTTCGTCCCCTGTCTAGGTGACATCCTCAGTGCTTGGGAGCCTCCTGTGAAGCGCTTCTGTGATGTTTCCTCCGGCATTTATGCCACTATAAATGCCGGAGGAAACATCACAGAAGCGCTTCACAGGAAGCTCCCAAGCACTGAGGATGTCACCTAGACAGGGGACGAAACATCTGCAACACAAATTCCCAGCTCGGCGAACAGAACCACATCAACGACCACCCGAGCTACAAATCTTTTCACAAACATTGAGTATTTAGGTTGACAGAAGTTACTTTACAGGCGGCAGGCACCAGATTTTCGAGAGACCAAAGAACGATATTCAGTAAGTTTTTTGTTGAGGTCACAACAATTAAAATACATCAAAAGGAAAGCTGTTGATTGATATGAGTCAAGCGAAGGGTATTTGGACTAGTTTAGTTAGGAATTGTGTTAGATGTCCACTGTATGACCCGAAGGGTCTGAACTGAGGCTGGATGACAAGATAACTCTTTCACTATCTCTATTGCAACCTCCCTGAATACTTTGTGAAGGAACACATCTGATGCAACAACTTTCCACACTCCAATTCAATTAGTTGGTGAGTAATTGCTCTTTATTGATTCTAATCTCCCACAATTTCTAATTTCCAACAGTTAACTTGTCCCGAAGTATTTCAAAATATTTTCTGTAATAATTTATTCCCCTCAGCAGTGGGGGAGAGGAGGGGAGGGCAGAGATTGTGTCTGCTAATGAATGAATACATCGGAGCACTACACTCAGGAGATGATAGACATAGCAGCCAATCCTTCTCTGAAAGCTCCACAATAAAAACACTGCAGTGAAACTCTCTCTGTCACTTCACGGCCACTGACAAAACAATCATTTCCGTAGTGTGAGGTTACAGGTTATGGCGAAACAGGTGACAGAAAGCTGTGATTGCTCCATTTGTGAATCAAACTGGTTGCATTGTTTACACCTGCCATCCGTGTAGGTTTAGACAGAAGTAGGTTTGTGATCAAAATATTTGTAACAAGAAGACAGTCCACACGAGAACTGCAAAAGGAAATGTGTAGTTGATGGTTTATTCAGAAACAATACTGAGGCAGTACTGAAATTTGTGGATATTGTGGAGGAGATATGGACAGATTTGGTGGCAGAGGCAATACTGAAACAAGATAACTCAGGACAAAATGGGGCTATCATGCTATGAACGTTTTTGTTTCTCCTCAGGTGCTTATTACTGAATGGTGTGAAATCCATTCCATAGGAATGGATTCTGTGATCGAAGGAGAACAGAATAGTTTGTATCTCTGCCAGCTATAGATTACAGAAATAGCCATGGTGTGCACAGTGCTTTACATGATTAATAAATGGATAGCGATAGACTTACCAGGAACACCAACAATAGCGAGAATAGGGTAGTAACCCGCCTGAATAATTACCAGTACACATTTTATCCGTAATGTTAAATTTATCGAATCCTGATAAAGGTAGTGAAGATGCCATGATAAACTCCTGCCAACTTGTCTAACATTCCAGTCTGATGTTGTCAGATTGTGTTCCGTTGTTGAAACATTCCACTCAAATGTTCTCTGATTCAGATCCATTGTGGAAACGTTCCATTCTAATTTTCTTCCATACTAATTCATTGTTGGAATATTCCAGTCTAATGTTCTCAGATTCTGATCTCTCCCTTTGTGTGGAGCTGCTGATCCCAGTCGTGTTGAGGATGATGCTGCCTCCGATACTGTGAGATAACACATTGAAAGCTGTCCCTAATTAATAGAAGAGTGACACAGGTCGGGTTCCTGGAGACTGACATCAATCACGATCATTGAACAAACAAGACCTTCCACTGCAGCACTTTTAATTTATCAACATTACCTGTTCTAGGTGGAATGCTGACATCGCCCGTTATATGCCTTATCAACCATCTCTAGTTACTCGAACCACGTTATAGGTATCGGAGAAAGGTGATAATTTCTGTTCACAGGCTCTTTGATTCTGCTGTGTTATCCACATATAATGTTCTTTGCAGCCACATTCCAAAAAGCCAGTCGAGTGGTTGCTAGTAGACCGAGATCTCATCCACCACAGAAACTCCCAATATGAACACTGTCTCCGAACACAACTGCCCTGAGCAGGCACCAGAAGATCGGATTTCTCCCGACTATCTCATCACTGTTCTAATAAGTTAAAATTTTATCTTTAATGCAATGGACTTCAATAATTTCTTTGTAAAGCTGTTATAGTTTTTGCACAGTTTACATGCAAATAAACTGTCCATTTACAAACAGCTTCTTTGTAGATACCATGAACTGAAGGTTCAGAGACAGAATATATGTGTCACTGGTTAAAAGAAAAGGAATGGAAGACAGTGACTGTGATGACTCCCAGTCGCCAACTTTCTTTTCGTTTTGACAGATGCAATAAAGTAAAACACAGAGAAAGAAACGGAATATATTTGGAAGAAGTAATGAAAAATTGCAATGACAACGTCAATGATGATTTGAATGGGGATTGCAGTGCATAATCAATGTGTGCAGGCAGAAATAACAACGGAGGTACAGTTAGCAAACACTGAATGCAATGTGCAACATTTATCAAACATTCTTTGATCTCCGCTGATGTTGCCACAGCTGCTGGGTTTCTCCAGGAATGAGCAGGCACAGGAAAAATTTACAATAAAACAAATAACTGTGGATACTTGAAACCTGAAACAAAGATGGAAAATGCTAGAGAAATGGGAGATTTGAAGAAGCATCACTGGACCCGAAAGATTATCTTGCTTTCATTCCATAGATGCTGCCAGAGCTGCATATTTTTCCAGCAATTAATGATTTGAATAAATTCAAAAATGTGTGTGAAATATGCTCAAATACCCTGTCCAATATGGAGTGCCTTACATCAGAATTCAAATGATATTGCAAGGTTCACAAATTCATTGGTTTTGAAAAGACGTTAGGCTGGCATCACTGACTCTACACAGGTCTTAATCACGGTCAGGAAGAGAAACTGAGGGAAACACATTCACATGTAACACAGAACATGGCATTTACCGGAAGGGAAAGATTCAGATGAATATGTGAAAGGATTTTGAGGAATGTGACAAATTGGAGGAATGACAACATGGAGAGACCCTCGGCAGAATGAGAATATGAAAATGAGTATTTTAGCACATTAGGAACTACAGTAGGTTACGTTGTAAATGGCTGACAGGCGAATGGGTCTCGGTGTGAACTGGGGTACACACAGCAGTATTGCATTGCAGATGCTGGAGCTCAAACTGACCGTTTGCGCTGTAGAGCAGGAGCAGAAGCAGAATTGTAATCAACCACAATCTGTAACATTTTGCCTGGAATAACTCCTCAGTCTACCATGACCATCAAGCTGACCGATGGTTCAGAGACGAGCGTGAGTTAACATGACAGGGTCGGAACTATGTGTATGTAAAATTGATGACAACCCGCTAAAGCTTTGGCATTTACATTTCAACCAGCTGAACTGACAGAGAGAGAAAAATGATCCCATGACCAATAGATCAGATCTAAGTTCTGCAGTACTTCCCCATCCAGTTATAGATCATGGTGGAGTAATAGACAACTAACTGGTTGAGACGGTTCAAACAATATCACCATCCTAATGAATGGAACAAACCTCCACAGCCAGAAGCGTTGAGATTGATGTTCCACCTCATTCTCTTCATGAAGCCCACAGAATGAGAGATGCCATTTTGATTCACTAAACGTGACACTAGATACGACAAAGGCAATGATTTCTGACGCTATTCTAGCAAGAGGACTGAAGACCTATGCTGCATAACAAGCCGTGTCGCTAGGGAAGTTGTTCCATTCCAAATCAAACTCTAACATCTCCCTGACAAAGTGGAAAGCTACTCAACTATGTACAGTCCCCTGAGAGTGGAATAATCACAATCTGACCAATTACTAACGCCCTCAAGCTCATCACGATAATAAAATTGGTGGAGGCTCTTTATGACAGAGCTGTCAAGCAGGACAGCAATAACCAGCTCAATGTAGCCTCAATAGGTCACCATGTAGAGATGGTGCTGTTTTGGAAACATAATTGAATAACTAATCCAGACCAAGCTAATCCTCTGGCAGGTGATGGAAGGTAAAACCAATGAATGAAGTATCGATATCGAAAATTTAGTAACAGTAAAAGTGATCTTGAACATATTTTCAGGAAGCAAATATCCCTTGCTTTCCTGGTCTGGTCAAAAAGTGACTCCAAACGTGCAGACATGTGTTAACTTCTTCAATTGTCTCTGAAACGGCCAGGCCAGACATTCCTTTGCAGCAACTGGCTCCGAGGTCTAATAGGATAAAACAAGAAAGAAAACATGGCACAAGCCTCAGCACCGGAAAAGGGAATAGGAAACACAGTCGTGTCGACCCTGCAGTAATCACCTTGATAATATCTGAGACCTGTGACAACACTTACAGAGCTTTCCCCAGACAACACAAAAAACATTGGGAACGGATTAGACAATCGGTGGTTAGCACTGCTGCCTCACAGCACCAGGGATCCGGGTTCAATTCCAGTCTTGGGAGATTGTCAGCGTGCAGGTTGCATATTATTCTCAGTGTCTGCTTGAGTTTCATCAGTGTGCTCTGGAATGCTTCCAAAGTCCGAGTATGTGTCTATTCGGAAAATTGATCATGCTAAATTGCCCATAGCTTTCAGAAATGTTTCGGTTAGGTGTATTACTCGGGGGTAGTTTTCTTATAATGGGGCAGGATAATGAGTGTGGATGGGTTACTCATCAGTGCGAACTTGTTTGGCCAAAGGGCCTGTATCCACACTGTAGGCGATCTATGATTGTAGTACCAAGAAATCACTATCAGAAATCACAGTTCGAAACCAAAAAAATAAAGTGAAAGATGCAGCAGCTGAGTTTCATTTCGTAGACACCTAGTTTGGCGTAATGGTGCAGAAAAAAAACCCCTGAACAGACGGATGTTCAGGAAGAAGTGTTTATGTCCGAAATGTCCATTCTCCTGCTCCTCGAATGTTCCCTGATCTGCTGTGTTTTTCCAGCACCACACTCTGAAAGGTGAAGGGAATTGCAAAAGAGAGACAAGACGATTAAAAAAAAAACGTGGATGCATACTCGGGAAAGGAGTCAGAGAATAGTTCCTCGGAGTGTTATCTGAAAGATAGGAGTCTATGACGGAAATAGATACAACGACATTTTAGTGCAGAGCACAAATGTGCTGAAGTGCAACAGATTGCACTGCTGATAGCATATATACAGAAATGTTTCAAGTAGTACACGAACCACCACAGTACCCAAAGAGGGCACAAAGCGGAATGAAGCAGGTGGCAGATAAAAACTCTGAGACTCAGCCGTTTTTCTGAGGGGTTGACCTGTTAGTACTGTAACCAATCGTAGGAGATCCCTTCAAAGACAGGTATAGTGGTCCCTATCAAATTGAGAAAAAACGTCGAGCCAGTTGAACTATCTAGTAAAAAATGCCCGATTGAAAACAAGAAAAAAAAAACGGTATGGGCTATGTCATATGAATATGTTGAAACCAAGTTATATTGGAGAGAAGGAACTGGAGAAGCGTGTGTTACTTACATTCCCGCAGTGTGAGGAATCGAATTCAGATGTTTATGATTTTGGTATGTCTCAAAATATATTTTAAAAATGAAAAAGTTATTGAGGAATGGTTCGTGAACTATCTGTCTATATAGCATGGAACGCAGTAGAAAAGTGTGTTTCAACTGTATGAGGACATGGGTAAGAACAGTTGGAGGATACTAATGTTATTGCATATGATTTAGACGTAGGGAGTACTGTTCCGTTAAAACAATAGCATAATCGGCATAATCCTTTCAAAGTCAGACAAGTCCACAAGGAATTGGAAGCCATGCTTAACGAGGATATCATCAAACCAAGCTAGAGCGAGTGGAGTTCACTGACAGTCATATTTCCCAAACTGGACAGGACTCAAGGGTTTGGCATGGGTTATCGGAAGGTCAACGCCATTGCAAAATCTGACTCACACCCAGTCCAGAGATTGGAAGTGTGTATCGAGAATGTTGAACAAGCCAGTTACATCACAAGGTAGAAATTCCAGCGTGGTTATGGGCATGTACCTTTATCACAGACAACGAAATATATTTCTGTATTTGTAACCTCAAATAGGCGACATCAATTCAAAATGATGCGCTTTGGAATGAAGAATGTACCTGCCAAATTCGAAAAACCCATGAAAGGAGTTGTGACTGGGTCAATAAAATGTGCAGTGTATTTGGACAATGTGGTGATCTTTAGTAAGTCATGGCCCGATCACATGGTACAATTGGCAGAGCTTGTTGAACAAGTACGGGAAGCAAAACTGACAATAATCTTGAACAAAACTGAATTCGCAAAGCAGAGATGACATTCTTGGGACATAACATCGGTCATGGAAGGTTGACTCCACGGAACACAAAAGCGAAGGCCATCGAGGAATTACCACAACCAACCTCAAAGAAAGAGGTCCTGTGATTTTTGTAATTGAGCAAATTCTATTGGTAATTTGTTCCAGACTTCAGCAGTGCAGTGGAACCATCAACCAATTTGCTGACGAAAAATACAAGTTTCAGTGGACAGAGCAATGCGAGGAGGGATTCGACCCTTTGGAAGAAATATTATCCAGCAATCTAGTTTTGTCTACACTAGACCTTGCAAAATCTTTCAGAGGTGCCATCGATGCTCGTGACATAGGATTTAGAGCTGTACTGCTGCAAGAAGATGATGAGGGGATTGAACTGCCTGTTGGTTACTGTTTGAAGAAACTCATACATCCAACAAAGGAAATATTCCATGATTGAAAAAAGAACGACTGAGTTTGGTACAGGTCTTGCACCATTTTTATGGGTATGTCGTGAACAATGCATTGGAGACGGTTGTCAGAGATGGAGATTCTTTGGGATGTTGCTTTTTTACGTAAGGGTGGAGGTTTTATGAAGGAATCGGGGAGTATTTTACCTTTAAGACAGACTGGAATCCCGCACGGACTGAGAAAGACACAGACTGTGCTGAAAGAATCTAAAAAGTAACATTTGACTGTGAAAACAATAGCGCAACTGACTTCCTATGAAACAATAACAAAATTAAATTCCGCCAATCTGGTAAAATTATGCGCCAGATACCAAAATCCATTCAAATTTGAAAATATTAATTTGACAACATCAAAGAAATGAAATGATCCTATGGTTTAGGTATAAAACCAAATTCCTGGAAAGACAAACAGGAATGTGTTATTTCAAGCGCATTTATACTTTAGAAGATCAGTGTTCTAACCACTGAGCTACAGAGCCAGTACATTACCATGTGAGAGAAAAGGTCTCATGCATGAGAAACTGCCAGATAATAGATGAATTGTCAGCCTGTATAACATAAAGCAAGTCAGTGTAACAAAGCACAGATGGAAGAAGAGATCATGTCCGAAACGATGGGAGGATGTCATACTAAATCACACCGCGTCCTGAGGAGTTTAGAAATGTGATTTACTTTAGTCCATTGTAATCTAATACCGTAGATTGGAAGGTGTAAGATACGTTTAAGAGAAAGCAGTTTCAAATAGTTTTGAGTTAATATTCTGTGTTGGACTTAAAGGATGTAGTTGTTAATTTTTATTTTAAATATTGACTTTTGGGATAGTTATTTGACTCCCGAATTTTAATACATTACAGCACGGGATGAACGTTTTCTGTGTTGCTGTTTTAATTTAGGGGAGGGGTTCACATGTGCAATAACAGTTTAGTGGCTTTTGTCCACGATTTGAACAGCTTTAGAGAAATACAGTCGGAGATTTGGACAGTTGTGAATAGATGTCGTGCACGAAAACACCGAGTACATTTATACACTTGCAGATTAGCGTCCTGGACCTTTACATAAAATGTAAGTGAAAACATTTGTTTCAATTCGGACTTTTGTGATTGGCTAAATTAAAAGTGAGACACATGGCTCTTAAAATTGCAAAAGAGATTCTGGGATTTGAAGATGATTTTCAAATTTGTCAAAGAAGTATAAAAGGATTTTTAAAAAAAACACACTTCCAGCATTAGCAAATAAGTTAGATTTGTATTTAATCAGGTACACAAATAATGCCGAATTTGTAATGGAGTTACTTAAACACATATGTATATCACAGAAAGAGACGATTGCAGTAGTAGTAGAAAAACCTACATTGCAATTGAGGGAAATGGAGTTAGAAGGTAATCGGGGTGGGGGGGGCGAAAGAGGAAGAGAGAGAGAAGAAAAAATAATTCGAAGAAAAGAGAGAACGAAGAGGGAGAGGGAGGAAAAAGAGAGAGAGAGAGGAAAGATGGAGAGAGAAGAAAAGAGAGATAGAATGATCTTAGCTGAGAGAGAGAATTTGAACTTCAAATTCTACAATTTGCGAATTAGTCAGCAAAATCAAGTTAACAAGGATGTTGATTAAAAGCAAAGGTAGTGACATCGACAAATATGTCAAAATGCAGCAACATTTTGATGAGAAAGATGTTGAGAACTTCTTTATTTCATTGAAAAAAAATGGCTGGGCTAATAGAATAGTCAGAGGATTCTGGATAATGATAGCTCAGACTAAACAGTTAGCAGACCTAGTGAGGTATTTGTTGCACTGTCACATGAGGGGTCGAGAGATTATGAAGAGTTCAAACAGGCTATTTCAAGTGCTTATGAAATGGTACCAGAAGTATATAAACAGCGCTTCATAAAAATAAAGAGAGAACCGAGCCAGACTCATGCAGAGTATTAACTGGAGTAATTTCGAGAGAGGGGTCGCTGTTTTAACGATAGGTCAGACTTTTGAGCCTCTAAGAGAAATTATTCTTTTGCAGGAGTAGAAAACTCGCTTCGAAATTTGATATGAATTCACGTGGAAGAACAGAAATGTCTGGAAATGAGAAGGGCAGCAGAATTAGCAGGTGAACACATATTGGTGCATAAGACAAGCTTCTGTCCAGAATTTCGTCCTGTCACGGATAGAAGATGGGAGAACAGGGGATTCTGCTCTCCAAAACAAAGAGTCGAGAACACTGTTAAGAGTTTACCACAGGCTTAAAAAGGATGTCCAAGAATGTGGAAAGGAGGTGAAAGGAATCTGGTGTTTCTACTGTGGTAAAGAAGGATGTGTAATGTCACAGTGCTCCTCGTGAAGGAAAGGCACTGCGGGAAAGATGTGGTAAACGATGGTAAGTCAGTGGTTTCAGTGAAAGTAGGAAAAGAAACCCAAGAAGAGCAGAGAGGCTGCGGCAAGTGCACAGCCTCGGCAAGGATTAGGTGTGGGGTTAGTACCTGATCTCTAGGAAGAATTCGCCTCTGTGGGTAAAGGTAACTCAGAAAGAACGGGGACGAAGACAAGAAGGCATAATTCTGAGAGACACATGATCTAACCAGTCGCTGATATTAAGAGTTTAGTGAATTCACACTCTTTCTGATCTTTTAACCGAGATAGTGGTAATTTTTGGGAAAGATGGACGGAAATTTAGCGTTCCACTATATAACTTAAGGTTGGAGTGTCAACTCAAGACTGAGGAAGGAACACTGGGAGTGATTGACAGAGTGTCAATTCCAGCAATTCAGTTTATTGTTGGGAACGATTTTGCAGGTTCCAATAAAAAAGTGACACGCCTTGTTGTGAAGAAGCCCAAGGAAGACCAAGAACCTGAGGAGTGAAAACGGGACTATCCTAGTATTTTCCCTGACTGTGTAGCAACCAGATTCAACTTTCGTAAGTTACAGCATGACGAAAAAACGTAAGAGATTGATGAAGATGTTTCGTTTCAGTTAGCGGACACTCAGTGTGATGAAATGGTGCAGGAAAATCTTGAACAATCAGAGAGTCAGACAGAGGTGTTTTGTCCTGAATGGCTAAGGGACATGCAACAGCAAGACAAGGCGAAAAAATATACTTATGTGAATGGAAACTCAGAAAATAAGGCAAAGTATATTCAAGAGTAGTCATGATTTGGAGAGACCGGTTTTGGACTGGGGTGTACAATGTTAAAAATCACAAAACACCAGGTTGT
This sequence comes from Chiloscyllium punctatum, assembly GCF_047496795.1. NCBI lineage: Eukaryota > Metazoa > Chordata > Chondrichthyes > Orectolobiformes > Hemiscylliidae > Chiloscyllium > Chiloscyllium punctatum. The sequence goes on from NC_092781.1 coordinate 41,785,311, forward strand.
CATCCAACAGTTTTAATTGGAAGCACACTAACTTTCGGAGCGACGCTCCTTCATCAGGTACAGGACTAGTTCAGTGCAGAGGAGAAATGGGCCGATGTGCCCAAGATTGTGTTGTCGGTAGCACACAGAAGGGGGGGGGGCGTGCCAGGTAGGACATTAACTACTTGTAAATGGTGAACTCGGGGCACGAAAGACTCGGGTGAAGTGCAATCCTTTATTTTGGCCTGGAATGTGCAAGGATGTGGTCAAACCTTGCTGTAATTGTCCAATGCTAGGTAAGCTGCAGGTGGTAATAAAATCAACAACGTTCCTTGTTTACAATGATCACATTTGGACCACCTTTCATGCGGGTTTTAATTGTTTGCAGAGGTGCCATCTGAACAACTACAAGAGGGAACTAATACTTGTTAACAATAACGGATGTTGAGCGTGTGGTGCTGGAAAGGTTCAGCAAGTTAGTCACCATTTGAGGGGCCGGACAATCGACGATTCGTGCACAGACCCTTCATCTGGAGTCTACCAGATATCTGCAGGCAATTCAATTATGGAGTATCAAGGCAAAAAGTTTAGTAGAGGAATTAGTAGCTTTCTTCACTTGGTCTGGTCTATCCAGAGAGATTCATTCCAATAAAGGGTTGAAACGTACAACCCAGCCGTTTACGGTGATCATGGAGAGCTGACGTTTACAGCAGCACTTTTAAGCCAGTGCATATCTCCCGAATCGCAGGGAGCTTTAGCAAGGTGGCATCAGACCTTGAAGATCATTTATAGAGTATACTGTTAGGATTAAGAGAATGATTAGGATAAAGGTACACCAGTCATATAGTTTGCCATGAGAGACCATCCACAATAATCTACTCAGTTCACTCCCTTTGAGTTAATATTTGGGTATGACGTGAGAGGCTGTTTGAATTTAAGTAAAGAAAAATTGACGGGACCAAAGCAAGAGAATTCAAACTTAGATTATGTATCAGAGGTGAGGGAGAGATTAAATCGAGTAGGTGAATTACCTAAACAGCACGTAAAGCGGGCATACCATAGAATAAAGCAGCTGTCAGATAAAATCTCTGAACGTTGGATTTTTTCCCGAGGGGATGACGTGATAGTATTGTAACTAGTCATAGGAGATCCATTCAAAGCCAGGTTTAGTGTTCCCTATCAAATTCAGAAAAAGTTGAGTCAGGTGAACTGTCTCGTAAAGATATCAGATAGGTAAAGAAATGGTATTAGGTATGTCATGTAAACTTGTTGAAACTGTATTATACTACAGAGAATGAACTGGAGAAACGGGAGTTTGTTACTGCCGTTCAGAGTGAGGAATCGAATCCCGATGGGGATTGTGGTGTGCCTCCAAATAGATTTGAAAAAAATGAAGATGTCCTTGAGAAGTGGAATAGCTTGGTACGCTATCTCACTGAGGAGCTTAGAACGCAGTTCAAAAGGTATCTCATGCAGTCGAAGGAAATATGTAAGAATCAGATGGGGAGAACAAATGCTATTGTACATGAAGTGGAGGTATGGAATACCGGGGTCACGACTGTGGTGCTTGAAAAAAAATGAAAGTCAGGCATCATTCGTGAAGCAGGGGAACCAAAGTTTCGGGCATAAGTCGTTCATCAGGAATCCTGATCAAAACGGTTACGTTCAAAACATTGATTCTCCTATTCCTCATTCCTGCCCGACCTGCTGTGATGTTCCAGCACCACACTCTCGACTCTGACCTCTAACATCTGCGGTTCTCACCTTCTCGTTAGGAATACCGCTCCAATAAAGCAACACCTCTATCCGCTTAATCCTTTTGAAGCCATACAGGTCCAGAAGGAGGTAGTGATAATCGCGCAGATAGCATCGAACTGAGCATTTGTTTTAGTCCCCAAACCTGACGGGACTCTATGATTTTACATAGATTGTCAGAAGGTCAACAACCATTACAAAATCGGACACAATTTCAATTCCGAGATTGGAGAACTACATCGAGACAGTTGGAACAAATCAGTTACATCACCAAGTTGGACTAACTGCGTGATTACTGGCATGTACCTGTATCAAACATGGCGATGGCAATTTCTACGATTGTAACCACAAATGGGCTCTATCAATTCAAAGTGATGTCCTTTGGAATGAAGAACGCACCCTCCACATGCTGAAGACTCATAAACACAGTCGTGACAGTGATCTTTAGTAGGTCCTGGAAAGATCATTGAGTACCGTTGGAAAAGATCTTTGAACGACTACAAGTAGCAAAACTGGTAATAAATTTAAAAAAAAACTGATTTCACTGAAGCAGAGGTGATGTTCTTGGGAGAAAATGAGCACTGCAGATGCTGGAGATCAGAGCTGAAAATGTGTTGCTGGAAAAGCGCAGCAGGTCAGACAGCATCCAAGGAGCAGGAAAATCGACTTTTCGGGCATGAGCCTGAAGGTTCCTGAACAAGGGCTCTTGCCCGAAACGTCGATTCTCCTGCTCCTTGGATGCTGCCTGACCTGCTGAGTTTTTCCTGCAACACATTTTTCAGCTCTGATGTTCTTGCGATACAACATTGGTCATGGAAGGTTAACTCCACGAAGGCCATTGAGAAATTTCCATAACAAAGACAAGGGCAATTGTGAAATTTCCAACACCAAAGTCGAAGATAGAGGTGCTTCAAATGTTGGCACTAAGCTGAATCTATCAGAAGTGTGTTCCAAACTTCAGCAGTGAAGTGGCACCGTCAATCAATTTCCTGACAAAGGATGCAAAGTGGACAGAACAATAGCAGGGGTCATTTGCGTATTTCGAAATAATATTATCCATCAAACCGGTTTTAGCTGCACCAAATTTTCCAAAGCCATTTCAATTTACCATCGATGCTCGTGACGTAGGAGTCGAGCTGCACTGTTACAGAAAGACGATGAGGGGATTGAATTACGAGTTGATTACTTTTCGAACAAGCTCAACATCCACAGAGGAAATACTTCATAATCGAAAAAGAACCAGGGAATTTGGGACTGACGTGGAAACATTTTAATGTGCAATGTCATGAAAAATGTTTCGCAGGCGGTTGTGTGCACGGATCAAATTCCTCTTACATTCTGGGAACGCTTTGAAGACAAAATTATGGAACTAATTTTTCGAAGTCTTATGTTACAGACTTTTAATGTATATATCATACATTTTGCATGTCGTAAGAATGTAATCACAGATGTGTTATCGCAGCTTTAACAGATAAATTATTGATAAAATTGTTGTCTATTCAATGTCATATAGAAGTGTGAAGAAGTTAATATGAACTTAGATTAAAGTTATATGTACGTCATGATTATGTGGTTAAGAAATAGAGAAAAACAGAAGCCATCTTTCCATTATGATGGTTCATTTTTTCTTAATGGATGGCGATGTTATGAAGTTTCTCATGCGTACTGTACCTTAAAAAGAGTTGGAAAGCTGGCACAGACTTACAGAGGCACAGAACGTACTGAAAGTAGTTAAATATACACTTTGCCTGTGAAACCGATTAGTGCAGTTGTGTTGCTATGGAAGCAAAACAAATTCAAATTCAATCAATCAGTTTAAATTATTTCGCAAGAATCCAAAATCCGATCAAAATTGAATAAAAATTTTTTGATGACATCAAACCAATGAAATGACCGGTATTTTTGGAGGTTCATACCGGACATTTTGAACAGCTAGGGGCAGAACATCAAAACCGACCGAGAGGAAATCAAAAGAGGTAAATCGACAAAGAAGAATCGACAAAGGTGACTGGTTTTGAAAACGAAATTGTTTTTTGGTAAATCTTAATCGAGATTTTTATCAGAACAGGATTGCAGAGTGCGATGTAAAAGATATTTTTATACAAGAAAGGAGTTGTAAATAGTTGCTGGCATTAATATTCCCTGTCCGACTTAAAACATAAAATGTTTAATTTTGACTTTAAATAGCAAGCTCTGGCATATTTCTTCATCTGTCGAATTTTAATATATTTCAGCACGAAGTGAACTTTTTCCGTGTGCCTGTTTTAAATTAGCAGAGAAGTTTACTCCGTGTCATAACTACACACTCCATTTTGCTCACGCAGCAACTGAATGTTTGGGCCACTTATTTTCGCACACATGCTACAATATCAAAGTGAAACACATTAATTACAGTAGAAGAAGCTAAAATGGTTTTGCTAACGCTGAAGGAGACAAATTTAACGTGTTTCTGATGAAATGTCAGCCGCTTTTAGCATCAGATTTTTATTGCCCATTCCTCATCATTCTCAGGAACACCTTGTCGAACTATTGCTGCCTTTGGAATGTTGAGACACACAGTTAAGGAGGTTGTTACAAGTATATGACCCCGTGACAGTGAAGAACGGTTGGCAAACAGAGAAAATCAAGTAAAGAAGCACTGAGGTTCAGAGAGTCTAAGCAGGCCCTTCGTCCCAACCTGCCTATGCTGCCCAATATTCACAATTAAACAATCCCATTTGCCTGCATTTGCCCCATTTCCCTGCATAACTGTCCCGTTCGTGTATTTCTCCCAAATGCTTCTTAAGTGACAAAATTGAACTTATCCCCACCACTACAATAGCCAGCCTGTCTCAGCCAATCATCCCCTCTGTGTGAACAAATGCTCCCGGACTCTTTTGTATTTCTGTCCTCTCACGTTTCAGCTTTGCCCTCTTCTGTTAGACTGCCAGTTGGTCAGGACACATTGCGGTACTGAGTGTAGTTCTGGTCGTCATAGTATAGATAGGACGAATTTGAACTGGAAAAAGGGCAAAAAATGCCGATAATTCTACCTGGACAGGATGATTTGAGTTACAAGAAGAGGGTGGGATTACTTTCAATGGAACATAGGAGAATGAGGGGAGCACTTCCAGAGATAGATAAGTTATTTTACCCCAGGATAGATGCAGATTTTCGCCAGGATAGAGGATATTGCCTTTGATATTATTCAAGGAAATAACATTTATGCAGCAAGTCTAGCTCAGTTTCTACTTAATTGGCCCTCACTCCCAGAGGACATGATAAAGGAGATTCAGTAGCGATCGTGACACTGGATTTCATGTTATGCTGGTGAGATTTTAAAATGTGTCTCAAGAACGAAGTTTAACCTCCACGTCGAGGAAACATCAGCCCCAGCACTGATGAGGTAAGGGGTGTTGAGGCAGGTGCAGTGATGCACTTGGGATGGACAAACAAGGCACGGAAATAAGTGATGAAGTCTCGGGCACTACGAAACACCCAAGGATCAGAAAGATCTTGATATATGTTTCTGCCAGTCCCTGAATATATAAGGACAGTTGGACAAAGAAGGGATATGAGAAACATGCGTTTACTAGTCTGACATTCTCTTTATGACCTGAGATTTGCTTTCTCTCTCCCTCTCTTCCTTTCTGCCTGTCTGTCTCTCACTCTCTCTCTGTTGCTCTCGAGCTGTCTGTTAATATTTCCTTATTCTCTCACCCCCTCCCTCTGTCTGTCAGTGGTTGCTCGATTTCTCACCCCCACTCACTATCTGTCCTTCTCTAATATCTCACTCTGTACCCTGTCTGACAGTTCTTCTCTTGTCCTTTCACTCCGTCTTGCTGTATATACTTCTCTCGTTCTGTGCCATCCTCTGTCTTTCTCTCGTTCTGTCCCTCCCTCGTTCTCTCTATGTCTCCTTCTGTTCTTTATCTTGTTCCTGTGTCTGTCAGGTCTTCTCTCTATGTCTTTATACTTTTTCTCTCCCTCATCATCCTGGATCACTCTGCTCTATCCCAGTGATTGCGATGGGGCTTTGGAAGGATTTGGACTCAGTGCCACAGTGCGCTAGACAACTCACTTTTCACCCCGTCTCTTCTGGGCATTTATCCCAATGTAGTGAGGTGGTGAGTGGATGGGTCATGAAGCTTCTTTCTCATTGTGTGTGTAGCCGGGAATAGCTACAGACTTCGATATTGTGCATTGTCGCAGTTAGTCACAGACCAGTCAGTCCTCAGGCAACAAAATATTTGCGCAGGTACATTTGTACAGGCAAATATCTGGGGAAGAGTATAAACTTGGGAAGGTAGTAAAATAGGGCATAATATTTTGGGAGGAAAGAAAAGTTAGTCCGAGACAAACCGAAGTTAAAACATGAAGAAACGAAAGGGTTATGGGTTAAACTGACCCTTCCAGTCCTAGCGCCACCAGCAACACCCCCACGCCCCCAATGGTTTCTGACAATCCCTCTCGCGCTAAAGGGAGAGACTCTGCTCCTGGGGTTTGCATCAGCTTGGGAATGTTTCAGTGCATCTTTACATCTGTGTGCATCTGTGTATGTCTGTCCAGTAGGATTTCCATGGTTTCACTTTCTCTTGCACTCCCTGTCTGTCCTTCTGATGTTTAAAGTACTGCAATACTACCCACTGCTGGACTCCCCATGCCATCGCTCAAGTCGTGAATTGTTTTGGAGACAACATCAAACTCTGTAAATCTCTTACGTTACACGTTCGTTTTGTTCTTCACTCTGAGGGAGTGCCGCAATGAAGCAAGACACAGACATGTGTTAACTCATCCCTTGTAATGACTGCACTGAGTTATGAGGAGAAGAAGATGAGCATACCCATTTGTGGTCTCATCCTCTCCAGCTCTGAATGCTTTCTCTGTTCGGATTTGTTTGAGATATCAGTAAATATTGTAAGCAGCAGGAAGTGCCATCAAATTCACGCGGCCTCCTCATGAAAAGTTTCATTCGGGGTTCCTGGATACAATTTCAGTGGAAGAAACTCTATTTAATATAATGTCAAGAATACTTCTCAAAGTGCAGTCTGCTGATTCTTGAACAACTGACTTATACAAGAATACGCAACACGCTCAGAGACTCTCGCCAACCTGCCATGCACTAAAGAATCACGAACATGATGCATAGACTACTCTATCACATTCGCATCATGGTAGCTCACAATACTACCACCACAGTGAAACAGCTCTTGATGAATTTTAAGGACCCCGTACCAACAACCAGTCGAAACACTGTCATATACAAAATATCCTGCCAGGACTGCAACAAACAGTACATTGGACAAACGGGCCGGAAACTAGCTAACAGGATACATGAGCAACAACTAGGCACCAAAATTCATGACCAACTATCAATGGTACACAAAGACGAAGAGGGCCTCCAGTTGGCAGGGAACAATACATCCATCCTGGCATGAATTAAAGAAAGACAGGCACAGAAATTCCTGGAGGCCTGACATTCACACGGAAACTCCATTAACAAAGACATTGATTAGGACATCATTTACAAACTTCTCAGAAACAGAACGGGATATGATATCACCAACCACAACAAACTGATACAGATAAATAGGAACTCCACATTGGAGGCTCACTGATAATGTTACCTAGCATGGTAACGAAACGTCTGACAACTCACTTACCAGCTCAGATCGCAAACGTACACCTGGAGATGACTGAAAGCCAACTTTTTTTCCACGTTGCAGTGGGGGCTCAACATTTCTGCATTGATCCGCAATTTCCTTTAAATCCAGAGACACTTCCCACCCCCTACCTATAATCTTCGCTAACAGCTGCGTCCCTCCTTATTTTTAAATTCCTCCCGCCCTGAAACTCCATGATATCTCTGCCACTTCCTGCAATCATGACACCTCTCCCTCTCTCTGCAACTTTGTTCAGCATCTACATGCATGGATAGTTGTTTAACCCTGTCCAGCCCCTCATAGTCTTCTATAACATGATCCCTGCTCTGAAGAACACAGCCCGAGCTTATTTGGCCTCCTTCTTCACAGATAAATTGATTCACCCCAATGAAACTTCCATTAGAACTGCTTTGCCTTCCCTCCAACGCAATTACATCCTTCCTATGATGTAGTAATCAGGGCATTTCCCCTGTGGTTCGAAAGGAATTCAATGATTTGGGTCAGAGTCCCTGAAATTCCCTACATCATCTGCCTGGTTAAAATCCCCTTGGACCTCAGGAATTGTCGACTTCAACCTCAACAAATCTGCATTGCTCACTCGCATCGTAGAAAAATTTGCTCAAGCGAGGCTGAAAATTAGTTTCTATTTCGATGTTTAGCATTTTTTCTTTCGAAATGCTGTTCCCATCTTAACTGAAGTGGAGTAAGTTGTGCTCCCTGAACCCTGTTTTTTTAAATTAAAATTTGTCAGATCAACACGTTCTAACATTGTTTCAGAATAAGTAAAAGCAAGCGTTCTTAAAAAAACGCTGATAACATTGAAGAATGTCTTCATTATTTTACACAAACTCACACGTAAATCATTCTTTTATCTTTGTGCAGAGTACCTTCCGTTGGGTGGGAAAACAATTGACTCTGCTCATCCATAGCTCCTTCAAGTTTCTGACTGAACAAATACACTAACCATCTCGATCTGAATTAAACTGCACTGTCTCACAATTGTTCATGTTGAATTCAATTTCGTCTGGTTGACACATCTCACTTAATCTTTCTGCATTCCGATTTTCAAGAAACCAAATAGAGCCAAATTAATTGTACACTGAACGATTTGTAAGAAATGTCAAACCGTTATTTTGAAGTTTTAACAGAAATATCATGTTGGATTCCAAATCAAGAGCCAGTCATATAATTGGCTCATATTCTGAAACTTAAAAACTATTATTATCATGGACCTGGATGAAATCCTACCATGAGGAATGACAGAACTTCAATTTAATAAATGTATGGAATTCTAACTGGAATATTGATCATTAAACCATTGTACAAAATCATTCAAATCAATCTGGCTCACTAATGTCATTTAAGGACAGAGAACTGCTGCATTTAACTGGTCTGGGTTACATGTGACTCCACAGCCACAGCTATTGATGTGGTTGTTGGAAGCCAGCCATGGAAGCTCCAGCACATCACCGTAGTAGTTCCCATAAAATTGCATCCGAGGCCTAAATATCTTTAATGAATGATCTCGCCTCAATCGTAATATCAAGAATCAGATGTATATTAATCATTGCACGATGTTCAGCAGCATTATTAACTCCTGAGGTGCTGATGTATGTCATATCCAATACAGCAACATCTCAGAAGATTCAGTCCTTGGCTGTCAAGTGGTAACAAATACGTTTCACATAAATGTGAAACAATTACCTTCTCTCTCTCTCTCTCTCTATCGATATATAACTATCTTGCTATCTATCTTTCTCTCGATGGTAGAACAGCTCTCTGGGACCAGGGTAATTCCTTTCCTGTCTCTCGGTCAAAATTGGTTAATTTAGAAAGGATGAAGCAAAAATGACGGGTGTTGCTGAAAACGGAGTTTCTGAGTTAAAGGGAGACGTTGACTAAGCAGCGGCTCTTTTCCCAGGAGGGCTGGAGGCGAAGTGATGATTTATAGAGTTTTATAAAATTTAGAAGGCCACACAAAAAGTGAAAAACGAAGGTCTTTTTCTCTGACAGGGAGAGGGGAATTCCAACTTTTTAGCACAGTTTGAAGGTGAGCATGGACCTGAGGGTCAACTTTTTCACACAGAGATTGTTGCGTATCTGGAATGAGATGCCCGAATAAATGACAGAGCCAGTTACATTGACAAAATTTAGAAGGTATTTGGACAGATATGTGAGTGGGAAATGTTTACAGGGTGACTAGAATTCCTACAGTCGATAAAGAGGCCTTTTGACCCAACAAGCTCACACCATCACTCCGAACAGGAACCCACCCAGACCCATTTCACCAAGCCTATTCCTTGACATCAAACCTCAGTAATGCACCTAACCTCACTCATCCATGAGCACTATCGACAATCTAGTATGATCAATTCACCTCACCTGCACATCTTTGGATTGTGGGAGAAAGCCGTTGCACCAGAAAGAAATCCTCACAAGCACGCTGAGAATTCCACACAGATCATGACCCCATGCTACAATCAAACCTGGGTCCGTGAAGTCATGAGGCAGCAGTGCTAACCACTGAGCCAAAGTACTGCCCATGGAAAACAAAACTTTTCACGATACCGATACACATATGACAATAATCAATCAAATTAAAACATTTGGTTATTAACTTCGGGGCAGCACGGCAATTGGTTTGTTAGCAATGCTGCCTCAGAGCGCAATGGAGATGAGTTGGATTACAGCCTCAGGTGACTGTCCTTGTGGAGTTTGTGCATTCTCCTCGTGTGTGACTGGGTTTCTACCAATTGCCTCAGTTTTATTCCACAACCCAGTTAGGTGAATTATCCATGTTAAATTGCCCATAGTGGTTGTGGATGTGTGGATCATGTGTAAATATATGATGAACGGGTTGGGAAATGGGTTTGATTGGGTTACTTTTCAGACTGTTTGTATGGACTTGTTGGGCCGAAGGGTCTGCTTCCACACCAGAGGGACTGTATGATTCTCGGGACTTGATCCCTTTTGCTAAGTGTGGATGTACGTATTTCTGCTTAGTTGGTGGAATGATGTCCTGTGTTTCATCAACATTGACTTCTTGAATATTTATGGAGCTATCTCCTGCTGTTATTCATCCCCATTCACAGCTACCCTCGGCCGTACTGTACAGCCTCGACGTGATCGGCTATTTGTGTGACCCCTTAGCTGCATCAATCATAAGCTGCTTTCACTGTTTGTCCTTCAATTACTCCTTTGTATGATATCACTTTATTGACTGACTCAACCTTTACTGTGGTAATGGCCTTTTGACCGACATGTAAACGTATGCATTCACAGCAGTCTCCGGTCTCATTGCGCGCTGTTTCAAGGCGCTGATTTTCAGCCATCACTATATTGTTCCACTGACAAGATCCAGGGATCCTCCATCTATGTCATTCTCCTAATAATAGCCTGACCCACCACCTCTGTACTATTCCCTTGACAACAGATTTTGTTCTCAGACATGCTGTGGTCCATAGCAAGATTCTGTGACCACGCATTCACTTTTTTACGTCGAAACGGCATGTGAGTGAGGATTTGGTGTAAAGAGGGGAAGGGAGTATAAGAAGTAGTTAAATACTGCAAGAGGGGGAGAGAGTGTGTGTGAGAGAGAGAGACTGAAGGAAAATGCGGAGGCAGGAACAATGGAAAAGAGAGAGAAAGTAAGAGCAGGGGTGAGATAGAGGAACATTCCGAATGTGGGCTGTAGATGTGGATCTAGCAATAAAACGGGCGAGAGATGAATTCTGTCAATGTTGTGTTGGGTTTGGATGACCCACAGGTGAAACCCAACACCTGAGCTTGTTCCCGCTACCAAACCATTCCTTGACTGCGAGCTATTTGGGCTGAGCCTGTCTCTTTTCAGCTCAGCCAATTTAACATAAACATAAAGAACAATATAGTTCTTGGAACTTTTTTTATGGAAAATGTTATTATTTACAAGTTGGAATCATAGATTCCGTCGGTAGCATGGTGAGTTTTCTAAGTGGACCCTCAGCTGAGAGCAACATTGAAATATGTCCCTGCAATTCTTTGTGGGAACACTCTGAACAAATCAGCAATAGCACCAGTCTGTTAGCATAGAGCCAGACTGCTTTATTGTTGATGGATTGAACTGGAATGAGACAATCTTGGATGGGTTAATTAATGATTGAATTTGATTGATTGAGGAATTTATGGAAAAAGATATTTCAGCAGATTCTTCAGCTGCTGATTGAAGTTATTCTCGGTCACAATGACATTTGAACAGGAATTGAGGAGCTGCTGCATGATGAATCCCAGTTTATGCACAAAACAATCTGGAAACAAGGGATTTCCCCCAAATCATCCATGTAGAATACAGCATTAGCGTTGGCCATGACAAGATGAAATTGTTCGAAATTTTAAACAGCAAAATTTTGGTTTGTTTTTGATTCCTCATTCCTGTATCACACTGAACGTCCCCAATCGTGTGAGCCTGGAGTGCTTTGCTGGCTCTGCTGGTCACTACAATTTGCTGACAGAGATACTATTGAGCAGCAGAACCAGGATAAATGGGAGGGTCGGGTGTGGAATGTGTTGGAGGAACTCGATTGTGGCCCAGACATGGCAATAATGAACATCGCATGTGCAGAACAAAACCAGAGGAGGTTCTCCAGCAATGCCAAGGTTTGAGCATAAGATCACAGAAAAAAAGTTTAAACAGCCCAGCGCAGTCATTGTTCCCAGAACCACAGCCGACATATTCTCACTGCAGCTTCAGTTTTCGTCTTCCAGTCACAAATGGCTGCAAATTGGTTAAAGGTGAACCAGACAGAACAGGCAGTAGCTGCACACTGCAGGGCGGCGTAAATATTACGGGGATGTCTCATAGAAAATAAAACTGTCCTTTTCATAATGGGAATGTGTATCAATGTTACATCGGGATAACGACCAGCAGATCCACGCCAGATAATGACAATTCTATGGTGACAATCCACAATCTGCATAAAACAGGGCGAAAAGCGTCACTACATTAACTCTGAGGAGGGAAAACGAACAATTTCTACATCAACCTGGAGTGAATGTTACCAGTTTGATTGGGGATCCAGTAAGATTTTCAAAATCGCCACTATACTTGGACATTTATTGAAATATTTGAAGCTCAGATAAAAAATGTGAAGCTCTAAATTACTTACAAAAATGGTATGTAAAACACAAGAAACTCTCCCTCTCCAAACACCCAAACACATGTTCATAAGAACAGATTGTTTATATGACTTTCATAAACTCTCAATCAGCTGGAGAACATACAACAGTCACTTCTTTAGAGTTACCTAATAAAGAGTATGAAAAGGTTATCATTCTGAAGGATTCTCTCCCAGTTCTTTCAAAACACAGGGGCGTTGGAAATTGCTGTCTTTCTGTCTAATTTGTGGTAGGTTTTCTGTTATTAAAAAAAACTGTGGGAACTTCGAAAACGTACCACCCTTTGACTGCTTGAGAGAAACAGTCAGTATCACCTTCTCTTTGGAATGGGATCTCTTCTCTCTGGATGTTATCATTTGTTCAACTAAACAACATCCAGCCATTCACAAATAATGTTGATTACAGAGTATACCAGTGAATGCCCGTTGCAGAATGTTCCAGGAAATGTCGGTTATTGAATGCTCCATGGAATGTCAGTTAGAGAATGTCCCGGAAAATATTGGTTATGGAATGTCGTGGAAGCATGAAGATCCATGTCCATGTGGAATGCGGAGGAACCTCAATTATACGAAAGACAATGGCAGGAATATATTGTTTAAGGATCGAATATTAAAATAATCAAATGCCTGATTGCACAGTTTTGACAAGCATCCAGACCCTGCGATCTTGTTTGGATAATCTGAGATTCGGATAATCGAGGTTCCTCTGTACACAATTAAGGCTGGCAATTACAGCATGAAATTGGCCGAGGTTTGGTGAGATGCACCTCGCCTCAAGGTGTAAATTTCACATCTAACTTGACTCAACTGGCACTTTACAAACTGAAATAATAAGATGAAGTCAATTTATTGATCATTTGATTTCAGATCCTCTTTCACAATTCAGTCACTCACCCGACCCCCCACCCCCCACCCCCAATCAACTGCTCCATCACAACCAAGTCGCTTTTTTACCTGCATTTCCTATGGCCAATTTAACATGTCTGCGTAACTTTGAACTGTTGGACGAGATCTAAGCAGAGGTGTGAAGAATGCATCAACTCCACAAGGTTTCCCCAGGTTGGAATCAGACCCCACTCTTTGGCCTATTGAGGGAGCAGTGCTAACTGTGGAGCCAGTGTGCCACTCAAGGTTCAAAGGAGAAGTGTTGAAAAACCTTTCAGCCAGGTGATGGTGAATCCAGAATTCACTGCCTCGAAAGATGAAAGGCAGAAGTGCTCATATGATTTAAGAAGTAATTAGGTGTGCACTTGTGATACCAAGGCTTGCAAAGCCAGGGCCAATTGCTTGAATTTGGGATTAGGGTAATTAGCAGGTTGTTTCGAATGGGAAGGGTGCAGTAGGCCAAAGGGTCTTTCTCTTTGTTGTAGATCCTCATGTTTTATAACGTTTCACTTGCTAAACTACCTGCTCAAGGATGACACGCAAATTCCTGTCCCACTCACACTCATTCCATCGCCGTTACCCTGAACCCTTCACACTCACTTTGTCACCGTGACCCTTGCCCCCTCACATCCACTCTATCACCTTCACGTGGAGTCCACAGACTCACTCTCTCAGGTTCTCCCTGATCCCCTCACACTCTCTCCATCTTCGTCACCCTTATCATTTCACACTCAGTCTTTCACCATCACTCTGACAATCTCACACACACTCTGTCGCCATGACCCTTACACGATCCCAATCACTGCTTCACCATCACCCTGACACCCTCACAATGAGTCCATCATCGTGTCCGTGATCCCCTCACAATTAGTCCGACACCATCAGTCTAATTCCTTCACATTCACTCTCCTAAGGTCACTCTGCATACCTCATATTCTCTCCACACACTTGCTACGTCCCCGTTAACGTGTCCACCTCACACTCCCTCTGTCACCGTAAACCTGACCCTTTCACAATTCTGAAAATGTGTTGCAGGAAAAGCGCAGCACGTCAGGCAGCGTCCAAGGAACAGGAGAATCGACGTTTTGGGCATAAGCCTTTCTTCAGGAGTGCCCGAAACGTCGATTCTCCTGTTCCTTGGATGCTGCCTGACCTGCTGCGCTTTTCTAGCAACCCATTTTCAGCTCTGATCTCCAGCATCTGCAGTCCTCACTTTCTCCTTTCACAATTCTGTCAATTACCCCCCCAACGGACTCCATCACCGTCACCCAAATCCCCTCACACTCACTCTGACACCATCATCCTGATCCCATCAGACTCAATCAATTACAATCATCCTGATCTACTCACTCACTTCTTCCCTGTCACCATCTCTCCTTCACACTCACTCCATCACCCTCAATCTGACTCCCTCACACGCACTCCATCGCTGTCACCCATAATCCCTCAAACTCACTTTCACCCTGATTACCTGACACTCACTCCGTCACCATCTCCCCTACCCCCCACTCTCACTGCCCTACTCTCATCCTCACCCCCCTCACACTCACTCAATCACGCACTGCCTGATGCCTTCACACTCAATCTGACACCGTTTCTCTAACGCCCTTACACTTTCTCGGTCACCATCATTCTCCGCCCGCATTCACTCCACTACTGTCTTCCTCACCGCCTCATACTCTCTCCATCACCCTGACTCACCAGCACTCACTCCGTCACCTTTACCCTGACACCCTCATACTGACTCTGTCACTGGCAAATTAACTCCCTCATCCTCACTCCGCCAATATCACACGTAGCCCACACTCAGTGCCCTACTGTCACCCTTACTTCCTCATATGCACTCCATAACCCTGATTCAGAAACACTCACTGTGTCACCTTCACCCTGACACCCTCACACTCACCCCATCACTGTCACCCTGTCCAACTCTCATTCACTCCGTCAATGTCCACCTCACACTCAGTTCATCACTGCCTTCCTGATCTCCTCACACCAATCTATCAGCGTCCCACTGATACCCTCATACACATTCCGTCACTGTCACCTTGTTCATCTCATAATCACACTGTCACCATCACCCTGCCCCCTGACGCTCACTCCTTCACCATCACCATTTCCCCCTCACACTCACCTGTTATTGGCACCCTAACCCCATCACCCTCAGTATGTCATCTTCAACTTGATCCACTTGCACGCACTCCCTTCCTGTCAAATTGACACCCTCGCATTTTCCCAATCACCGTCACACTGACCCGCTCACATTCTCTCCATCACCATCTCTCTGAAACCCCACAAACTCACTCCATTACCGTCACCCTGTCCAACCAAACTCACTCCATCACTGTCACCCTGATCCCCCGACATTCACTCTGTCAATGTTACACTGACGCCCTCACACTCAATCCATCATTGTCACGAAGTCTCAATCACACTCACCCCATCACTGTTACCCTAAATCCTTCACGCTCACTCCATCACTGACACCCTGTTCACCACAAACTCACAATGTCATCAACACCACGACCAGCTCACACTAACTCCATGAACGGAAAACAGACACACTCAGATTCACTCCGTTACTGTCACCCTCTCCACCACACAATCATTCGAATACCATCACTCTGTCCCCCTCACTCTCACTCGGTCACCATCACCATGTGTACCTCACACTCTCTGTTACCTTCACCCAGACACCATCACCCACTCTCTGACACCTTCATCCTGACCCCCTCACACTCATTCTGTCACCCTCACCCTGACCCCTTCACATTTACTCCATCACTCTCACTCTGACAACATTGCCCACACGCCCTGACCGTCACCCTAACAACCTCATGATCACACTGTCACCAACACCATGACGTCCTCACACTCACAGCCTCACTGTCACCCTGACCCCTGACACTATTCCATCACCCTGTCCTCCTCATGCTCACTCTGTCACACTCACACTGACCCACCCAAACTCGCTCCTTCACTGTCGCCATCATCAAATCACTCTCAGTCCATCACCCTCAACCTGACCCACTCATGCTCACTTGGTCACTCTCAGCCTGAATCCTTCACATTGACTCCGTCATCATCACCTTGAAACCCCTCACACTCACTTCATCACGAACAACCGGCACACTCACAACCGCTCCAACACCGTTATCCTGATCCCCTCATACTCACTCACCCACTGTCTTCCTGGTCGTATGCCATTCATTCCCTATATCTCCCTGTAACACTCGCATTGAATCCTGACCATCACTCTGATCCACTCACACTCGATTTGTCACTATCAACTTGAACCCCTCACAATCTCTCCATCACCCTCAAATTGATCCCCTCACATCGACTCCATCATCGTCGCTATGTTAACTCCACACTCACTGCATCACTGTTACCCTGACCCTCACACTCACTTCATCACCCTCAACCTGACCTGCTCACACGCATGTTATCACTGCCACCCCAACCCCCTCACCCTCACTCCATCACCGCCACTCTGACCCCTTCACACTCACTCCAACTCCATCACTCATAATCTCTCAGGTTCATTCTCTCACTGTCACCCTGATCATCTGAGACTCACTACGTCACCATTACCCTTACACCCCACCATCACTCCCCCACTATCACCCTCTACTCCTCACATTTACTCTATCACAATGACTCTCCAGCACTCACTGCGTCACCTTCAATCTGATCCCCTCACACTGACTCTGTCACTGTCACTCTGACACCCTCACACTCACTACACCACCCACTCCCTGCTCCATTCACACTAACTCCATCACCGCTCCACGAACACCATCACATTCAGGCTATCACTGTCAGCTTGTCCACCGTACACTCACTCCATCCTTCACTTTGTCCACCTCACAATCATTCTGTCACCGTCATCTTAATCCCTCTAACACTCACTCCATCAGTGTCTCCCTATCCACTTCACGCTCACTCCATCAAAATCACCATTTTCCACTCACACTCACTGCTTTATCGTCACCCTGTGCCCTGCCATACTTACTTCGCTGGTGTCACTCATCACTCCTCAAACTCACTCTCTCACTATCATGCTGATCCCCTGACACTTACTCAGTCACATCACCCATACCTCCCAAACTCACCCCCTACAATCACCATTACCCCCTCACACTCACCCCATCACCCTATCTCACCATCACTTACTCTGTCACACTCACCCTGACTTCCTCACACGAACTATATGACCATCCCACTGACAATCTCAAACTCATTCCATCACTGTCACCTTGTCCACCTAACAATCACTCTGTCAACGTCACTCTGTCCTCCTCATGCTCCCTCCATCTGCATTGCCATTTCCCCTCACTCTCTCACTTTCAACTTTACCCTCTCACACACCCTACTCACCGTCATCCTGACCCTCTCACACTCACCCCATCACTGTTTCCCTGATCCACTTACACTCACTCCGTGACCATTACCCACACAACCGCACATTCACTCCGTCACTGTCATGCTGACAACCTCACACAGCCTCCCCGTCACCTTGACCCCCTCACTCACACTTTCACTAACACACTGACGACTTCACGTTCACTCCCTCAATCTCACTCTGACCCCTAACAGTAATTCCGTCAACATCACTCTATCCTCCCAACACACGCTCCATCACTGTCACTCTGACCCACTCATTGTCACTCCTTCGCTGTCACTATCACCCCTCACACTCACTTTGTCGCACTTGCCCTGACCTTGCAAACACACTCCCCTACCCTCACCCTGAACGCCTCACACTGACTCAGTCATCGTCACGGAGACACAGTCACAGTTAGCCCATCACTGAGAGGCTGACCCCCTCATACTGCCTCCACAACAGCCACTCTGACCACCTCACACTCAGTCCTACACCTACACCCTTACTCCCACACTCTCACACCATCATTGCCACCCTGATCTCCTCATACTCACTCCATCACTGCCACCTTTATCCCATTAGAGTCACTTCATCACCCTGACTCCATTACACTCATTCCGTCTGTTTTACCCCAAACCCCTCACACTCACTCCATCGCAGTCCCTGTGACCCACTAACAATCACTCTGTCAAAGTTCACCTGATTCTTTCACTCTCACCCTGTCACCGTCACCCTGACAGCCTCACACTCACTCTGATACTGTCAGCTTAACCTGCTCTCACACACTCCTACACAGTCACACTGACCCACTCGCACTCACACCTACTGTCACCCTAATGCCGTAACACTCCCTCACTGTCACGCTGGCCCTTAACAGCAAATCAGTCACCGTCACCGTGTCATCATCACACTCACTCCTTCACCGTCACCCTGACCCCCGCATACTCACTCCAACATTGTCACCCTCATCCCCTCATACTCACTCTTTCACTGTCGCCCAGACCTCCTCACATCTCTCCATCACTCTCACACTAACCTCCTCACACTCACTCCATCAACCTCAGCCTGACACCCTCACACTCATTCCGCCACTGTGATCCTGACCCTCTCATACCCACTCCAGTACTGGTCCCCTGACAACCTCACACTCACTCTGTCACTGTGATCCTAATCCCCTCACAGTCACCCCATCACCGGTATCATGACCCTTTCACACTCTCTCCGTCACCCTGACCCACTCACATTCTCTTGTTTCCTGTCACCCTGAAAGCCTCACAGTCAATCTCTCGCCAAGACTCTGGCCCTCTCACACTCATTTCAACACCGTCACCCTGGTACTCTCAAAAGCACTCCATCATCATCACCCATAATCCCTCAAATCCTCTCCCTCACTGACAACATGATCTCCTTGCACTCTCTCCATCTTCATCATGCTGATCCCCTCACACTCATTTCGTCACCATCACATTTGCCCTCCACAATCAGTCTCCAACTGCCACCCTCACCAACTCACTTCATCACCACACTCACCAGCACACAGCCTGTGGCCTACAGGCTTACACACTCTGTCACTGTCACCTTCACCTTCTCACAATGACCCAGTCACATTGACTCCGCCTCCGTCATCCTCATCACCTCAGACTCACTATATCACAGTTACCCTGTCCACCTTACAATCAGTCCGTCACAGTCAACCTAACACCTCACACTCACTCCGTCAACATAAGCCAAACCACTTCACACTCACTCCTACACCGTCACCCTTACACACTTGCACTCACCCCCTTACAGTCACACTGACACCCTCACACGCTCTCCATCATTATCAGACTGACCCATTCACAGTTTCTCCATCACCATCACTCTGAATCCCCTCACACTCACTCTGTCACCATCACCTTGTGCAATTCAAACTCACTCCGTCACTGTCACCCAGACACCCTCACAGTCTGTCATCATCACACTGACTCACACACACTCACTCCATCACTGACACCATGTCCACCTCAGACTCAATCTGTCACTGTCACCCTGTCCATCTCACACTCTCTCAGTCACTGTCACCCTAACCACTCATACTCACTCCTTCACTCTCACCCTGACCCCAGCACACTCACTCCGCTACAGTCACCCTGACCGCACTTATCACTCCTTCATTGTCACAAACACCTCCTCACATCACTTCATCACGATCACACTGACCACTTTCAACTGACTCCTTCACCATCACAATGTTCCCCTCACACTCAGTCTGTCACAATGACTCTAACTTCCTCACACTCACGCTGTCACTGTCAGTCTGACCCCTTTACAATCACTTTGTTACTGTCACTCCACCCCCTAACACTCACTCCATCACTATCTCCCTGACACTCCGACACTATCTCCGTCACCATCACCCTGAGCCCCACGCACTCATTCAGTCAGTGTCACTCTGATCCTCTCACACTCACTCCATCACAATTACACTTGCCCCCATATTCACTCCATCACTCTGACTCCCTCACACTCACTCCATCTCGATCGCCCTGACCCCCTGACACTCACTGCATCACCGTCACACTAACCCTCATGCATTGACTTCTTCACCATCACTACTTTTGTCTCACACTCACTCTGTTGCTGCCACGCTGACCACATCACCCTCTCTCCTTTACCTTCAAACTGAAACGCTCAGACTCACTCCATCACAATCAGCCTGACTTCCCAACGCTCACTCCATCTCAAGCACCCTGACGCCCTCAGACTCACTTCTTCACAGTCACGCTGACCCCTGACACTAGCTCCATAACCATCACTGCCCAACTCACACTCACTCTGTCACAGTCACCCTGAACCCCTCATTATCACTCCTTTAATGTCACCCTCACCCCCTCACACGCACTCGGTCACACTCACCCTGACCCCTGTCACACTCAATCCATCACATCACACTGACTCACTCACACTCACTACTTCACTGTCACCCTAACCTCCTCACTCTCACTCCATCACTCTCAACCTGACACCCTACGTTCACCCAGTTGCTCACAGCCTGATGCCCTCACATTCACTCTGTCATCATCACCTTGATCCCCTCACAGGCACTCAGTCACTATCCACCTGATATACTCACACTCACGACCACATAGTTATCCTGTAACCCTCACACTCACTCTCCTACTGTCTCTCTAACCGTATAACAGCCACACCCTACTGTTTCCTTGTAAACTTCACACGCACCCCGGACCGACAGACCCCCATACATTCATTTTGTCACCAATACCCTGACTCCCGCACACTCACTCCTTCACTGTCACCCTGAACACTTTATACTCACTCCATCCCTCTCAACCTTGCCTCCTCACACTTACGCCATCAAAATCATCCTGACATTACCTCACAGTCTCACTTTCACCATCACGCTGAGAGTATCACATTCACTCTGTCACCATCACCCTGACACACTCACACTTAGTCCATCACCATTATGTTGAACCCCACACACTGACTTTGTCCCCGACCCCCTCACAATAACTCCATCACCATCAGTTTGACCCCTCACACCTTCTTGATCAGTGTCATCCAAACCCCCTGACACTCCCGCCATCACTATCTCCCTGACCCCTTCACACTGACTCTGTCATTGTCTCCGTTCCCCTTCATACAATCTCTCCATCATGCTGAATTCCTCTCATTCACTCACTCATTCCATCTTTTCCAGCTGACCCAAACCCACACACT
This sequence comes from Chiloscyllium punctatum, assembly GCF_047496795.1. Lineage (NCBI taxonomy): Eukaryota > Metazoa > Chordata > Chondrichthyes > Orectolobiformes > Hemiscylliidae > Chiloscyllium > Chiloscyllium punctatum. The sequence goes on from NC_092781.1 coordinate 41,806,832, forward strand.
CTGTCACTGTCACCCTGTCCCCACACAATAACTCCATCATCGTCACCCGGACACCTTCACATTCACCATCAACCTGAGTAACTCACACCGCCACCACATCCCCTCACACTTACCCCATCACATTCACCGTGACCCAATCACAATCAACCTTTCAATGCCAAAATGACGCTTTCACCATCACTCCCTCACCGTTACGTTGTCGCCCTCACAATCACGACCAAACCATCAGCCTAAACCCCTCATGGACACTCCACGACTATCACAGTGACCCAAGCACACAGGCTCCATCAACATTCTCCTCACACCTCAGACTCACTACATCACAGTCACCCTGTCCACCTCACAATCACTCCGTCACAATCAAGCTGACACTTCACTCTCATTCCGTCACCATCATCCAAACCACCTCGCAATCACTCCTACACCCTCACGCTGACACACTCGCACTCACTCCCATACTGTCACATTGACAGCGTCACATTCTCTCCATTGTCATCACACAGACCTCATCACATTCTCTCCATCACCATCTTTCTGAACCCTCTCACATTCACTCCATCACCGTGACCCTCTCCACCTCAATGTCTGTCTGTCACTGTCACCATGACCCTAACACACTCATTCTGTCACCGTCACACTGACCTCCTCACACTCAATCCATCACTGTCACCTTGACCCCAACACACTCACTCATCACTGCCACCCTGTCCAGCTTACACTCACTCCGTCACTGTCACGCTGTCCTCACACTCACTCTCACTCTGTCATCATCGCAATGATTTCTCGTACTAATTCCCTCAAAGTCACACTGACCAACTTACATTCATTGCGTCACTGTTACACTGTCCACGTTACAATCACCTGATCACTATCACCTTGTCACCGTATCGCTCACTCCGTCAATGTCACCATGTTGCCCTCACAATCACTCTGTCGCTGTCACCCTGACACCATCATCCTCTCTCCATAAGCTTCAACCTGAACCCCTCACACTCCATTACCCTCACTCTTACCCCTCACAGTCACTCTGTCACTGTCGTCTTGACAACCTCACAATCACTCCCTCACCAGCAACATAACGCCTTCACTTTCAAACTATCACTAACACCCTGACGCCCTCACACACACTCACTCACTGTCACCCTAATCCCTGACACTAGCTCTGTCACCATCACCCTGTCCTCTTCACACTCACTCCGTTACCATTTCACGGACACACCTCACATTCACTCCGTCAAACTCACACTGACTCTGTCACCGTCACCCTAACCCACTCACACTCACTCAGTCAATCTCACCCTGACACCCTCATATTCACTCTGTCATCATCACCTTTACACTCTCACACTCGCTCCATCACTATGAATCTGACACACTCACACTCCCTCCTACGCTATAAACCTGATATACGCACACTCACTCCTACACAGTTATCCTGATCCCCTCATACGCTCTTCATCACTGTCTCCCTGACCGTATAACACTAGCACCATCGTGTCTCCCATTCACCCTCACACCCAATTCTGACCGTTACTCTGACCCACTCATACTCACTCTGTCCCTATCACTCTGACACCCTCACATTCACTCCATAACCCTCATGTTTACCCAGTCACTCTCAGCCTGATGGCCTCACATTTACTCCATCATCATCACCTCGACCTGTTCGCACTCACTCCATCACTTTCCACCTGGCGCACTCTCACTCATTCCTACACTATCAACCTGATGTACTCACACTCACTCCTACATTTTAACCTGATACCCTCGCACTCACTGCCCTAATGTCTCCTTGACCGTATAACATTCATACCTACTATCTCCCTGTAACCCGAACACTCAATCCTGACCGTCACTATGACCCACTCACACTCATCACTATCATCCTGATTTCCTCACACTCAATCCTAACCAACACACTCACTCCTTACACTCCCTCTGTCACTGTTACGCTCACTCCCGCACACTCACTGCCTCACGCTCACTCTGACCCATTCACGCTCACTCCATCAAAAACATCCTGATTTCCTCGCACTCAATCCTAACCAACACCCTGAACTCCCACATTCTCACTCCCTAAACGTCACCCTGACCCCCTTACACTCAATCCATCACTCTTCCCCTGGCCCCCTTACATTAACTCCGTCATAATTACCCTTAACCTCCCCTCGCAGACTCACTTTCACCGCCACACTGGCAGCATCACGCTTACGCTATCACCATCACCCACGCATGCTCACACTTAGTCCATCAGCTTGAGGTTGAAGCCCACACACTGACTCTGTCACCCTCACCCCCTCACACTCATGCCGTCACCATCAGTCTGACAACCTCACACTCCTTAAATCACTGTCACCCTGACCCTTTCACCCTCTCTCCACCACTGTCACCGTGAACCGCTCGCACTCATTCTGTCAGTGTCCCCCTGTCCCCCACACTCACTCTATTACTGTCACCATTAACTCGTCATACATTCGCCCCATGACGCTGACTCCCTCACACTCATTCCATCACCGTCAACCTGACCCGCACACAATCACTGTGTCATCGTCACCCGGCCTCCCTCACACTCACCATCACCCTGTGTCCCTCACACTCACTCGGTCACACCAATCTCCTCACACTCTCTCCATCACAGTCAGCCTGAGCTACTCATAATTACTCCATCAAAGTCAACATTATTCCTTCACTATCACTCCCTCAACATCATGCTGACACACTCACACTCGCTCCTATATCATCAGCCTATTCTCCTCTTTTACACTCTGCAACTATCACACCGGTCCACTCACACTCACCCACCTACTGGCTCTCTGACCCCCTCACAATCACTACATCAACGTCACCCTGAAACCTTCACAATCACTCCTAGAACGTCCAACCGGGCAAACTCGCACTCACTCCATTACTGTCACATTCACACCTTCACATTCTCACCTTCGTCATCACACTGACCCGTCCATATTCTCCCCATCACCATTGATCTGAAACGCCTCACACTCTCTCCATCACCATCACCCTGTCCACCTCACACTTAATCCATCTCTGTCACCAAGTTCAAATCACACTCACTCCGTCACTGTTACCCTGACCCCATCAAACTAATCCATCGCTGTCACGCTGTCCACCTCACACTCACTCTGTCTTCGTTAACCTGATCCTCTCACACTAACTCTGGAGGTTGGCAAACGTGGTGCCACTGTTTAAGAAGGGTGGTAAGGACAAGCCAGGGAACTCTAGACCAGTGAGCCTGACCTCGGTGGTGGGCAAGTTGTTGGAAGGTATCCTGACGGACAGGATGTGCATGTATTTTGAAAGGCAAGGACTGATTCAGGATAGTCAACATGGCTTTGTGCGCGGGTAATCATGTCTCACAAACTTGATTGAGTGTTTTTGATGAAGTAACAAAGAAGATTGATGTGGACAGAGGAGTAGATGTGATCGATATGGACTTCAGTTATGCTTTCGACAAGATTCTCCATGGGAGACTGATTAGCACGGTTAGATCTTATGGAATACAGGGAGAACAAGCCATTTGGATACAGAACTGGCTCAAGGGTAGAAGACAGAGGGTGGAGGTGGAGGGTTATTTTTCAGACTGGATGCCTGTGACCAGTGGAGTGCAACAATGATCGGTGCTGGCCCTCTACTTTTTGTCATTTATATCAATGATTGGGTGCAAGCATAACAGGTACAGTTTGTAAGTTTGCAGAAGACACCAAAATTGGAGGTGTAGTGGACAGTGAAGAGGGGTATCTCTTTTATAACAGGATATGGTCCAGAAGGACCAATGCGTTGAGAAGTGGCAGATGGAGTTTACTTCAGATAAATGCGAGGTGCTGCATATTGGGAAAGCAAATATTAGCAGGAATAATACACTTATTGTAAAGGTCCGAGGGAGTGTTGCTGAACAAAGAGACTTTGGAGTGCAGGTTCATAGCTCCTTGAAAGTGGAGTCGCAGATACATAGGAGAGTGAAGAAGGCGTTTGGTATGCTTTCCTTTATTGGTCAGAGTATTGAGTACAGGAGTTGGACGATCATGTTGCAGCTGTACAGGAGATTGGTTAGGCCACTGTTGGAATATTGCGTGCAATTCTGGTCTCCTTCCTATCGGAAAGATGTTGTGAAACTTGAAAGGGTTCAGAAAAGGTTTACAAGGATGTTGCCAGGTTTGGAGGATCTGAGCTACAGGGAGAGGATGAACAGACTGGGGCTGTTTCCCGTGAAGCAATGGAGGGTGAGGGGCGACCTTATCGGGGTTTACAAAATTATGAGGGGCATGGTTAGGATAAAGAGGCAAAGTGTTTTCCTGGGTTCGGCGAGTACAGAACTAGAGGGCATAGGTTTAGGGTGAGAGGGGAAAGATAAAAAAGAGACCTAAGTGGCAACCATTTACACAGAGGGTCGTACGTGTATGGAATGAGCAGCCAGAGGATGTGTTGGAGGCTAGTACAATTGCAATACTTAAGTGGCATTTGGATGGGAATATGAATAGGAAGGGTTTGGAGGGATATGGGTCGGGTGCTGGCAGGTGGGACGAGATTGGGTTAGGATATCTGGTCGGCATGGACGGGTTGTTCAGAAGGGTCTGTTTCCATGCTGTATATCTCTATAACTCTATGACTCTAATCCATCAACGTCACACTGACAAACTCTCATTCATTACGTCACTGTAACACTGTCAACATCATAATCCCTCGATCACCATCATCCTGTCCCCGTCAGGCTCTCTCCGTCACTGTCACCATGTTCCCCTCACACTCACTCTATTACTGTCACCCATAACGCCATCATCCTCTCTCCATCATCTTCAACCTGAACCCCTGACAAACAATCTGTTACCGTCACGCTGACCCCTCATATTCACTCCTTCACTGTATCCCTGACCAAAAAGACTCACTCTATCACCGTCATCCTGACACCTTCACTTTCAGTCCATCACTGTATCCCTGATGCCCAACCACTCACGCTGTCACCCTCACCCTGACCCCTTCACATTCACTCCGTCAGTGTCACTTCATCCACACCCCTTACACTCACATGTCAAACTCACACTGACCCCCCTCACACTCACTTCGCTACCCTCATCCTGAACCCCTTACACTGACTCTGTCACCATCACTGCGTCACACCCACAGTTAGCACATCACCCTGAGGCTGACCCCTTCGCACTCACTCTGTCACTATCTCTCTGATCTCCTCAGACTCACTCCTTCACTGTCACAATGACACACTTGGTCTCAGTCCTTCACCGTCACTCTGATCCCCTCACACTCACTACATCACTGCCACCCATACCCCGGCAGAATCACTCCATCACCCTGACTCCCTCACAGTCACTCCGTCTCCTTCACACCAATTGCCTCACACTCGCTCCATCACCGTCACCTTTACCCACTTTCAGTTATTAGTTCAAGGTCAACCTGACCCTTTCACTCTAACACCGTCGCCGTCACTCTGACGCCCTCACACTCACTCCAATACTGTCAGCCTAATCTGCTTGCACACACTCCCCACTGTCACACGTACCCTATCACACTCACGGACCTACTGTCACCTTGACGCCTTGGCCCCCTAACAGTAACTCAGACACTGTCACCCTGACTTCCTCACACTCACTCATTCACCCTGACCCCGGTGCTCACTCGCCCCGTCACTATAATATTCAGCCCCTCATACCACGCCTTCACTGTCACCCACACCCTTCACAGTCACTTGATCGCCCTCACTCTGACACCCCCTCACAGTCACTCAGTCACCTTCACCCTGATATCTTTACACTCAATACTTCATTATCACCCTCGCCCCCTCACACTCATTCCATCACCCTCACTCTGACACTCTCACACTCACACTGCCATCATCTCTCTGACCCCCTCACTCTCACTCCAGTCGTGTTCTCTGACAACCTCACACTTATTCTGTTACTCTCACCCACTTACAGTCTCTCTCTCACCAGGACTCTGACCCCCTCACACTCACTCCATCTCCATCACCCAAAACCCCTCAAATTCTCTCCCTCATTTTCAACCTGATTTCTCTCTCAGTCTTCGTCACGCTGACCACCTCGCACTCACTCCATCAAAATCAGCCAAACCCCCACACTCCCTCCCCTACTGTCACCCATACCCCCTCTCACTCACTTCATCACCCTGACTCACGGGCACTCACTCTGTGACCTTCAGTCTGACACACTGTCACTGCCACCCTGACCCCTTCACATTCACTCTATACCCCTCACACTGATCCCTTCAGATCCAATCCATCATCGTCACCCTCAGCCCATCACACTTACCCATCATAATGACTCGGTCTTCATCACCCTCTTCACATCAGACATCACTCAGTCACTACCAACCTGACGCACATACACTCACACTTCCAACATCACCTTGAGCCCATGACATTCAATCCATAAACGTCACCTTAATCCCTCAGACTCACTATATCACAGTCACATTCAGCCTGAAACCATACGCTCACTCCATCACCGACACTTGCGCCACCTCACACTCATTCCTACACTCTCTTCTTTACACACTTGCACAGAGTTGCTTACTGTCACACTGACACCCTCATACACTCTCCACCATCGTCAGACTGACCCGATCACATTCTCTCAATTACCACCACTCTGAACCCCCTCACACTCACTCTCTCGCCGTCAACCTGTCCAATTCAAATTCATTCCGTTACTGTCACCCTGACATACTCACACTTGCTGTGTCATTGTCACTCTGATCACCTCACATTAACTCCTTCAACATCACCCTGAACCCAGCACATTCGCTCTGCCACTGTCAATCTAATCCCCTCAAACTCACTCTTTCATTGTCACAAACACCTCCTCACATTACTCCATCATCCTTACACTGACCGCCTCACACTCACTCCATCCCTATCACCCTGTTCAACTTACACTCACTCCATCACTGTCACCCTTACCTCCTCACAACCACTCCGTCATTATCACTCTGACACCTTCACACTCACTGCATTACCCCCTCACACTCACTCCATCACTACCAGTCTGACACACTCAAACAAACTTCTACAAGATGAACCTGATATTCTCACAGTCGCTCAAACACAGTTATAACGATCCACGCATACTCACTCCGCTACTGTCTATCTCACCGGATAACATTCACACCCTACTGTCTCCCTCTAACATTCATACTCAAACCTGATCGTCATTCTGAACCACTCACACTCACCCCATCAATCTGACTCACCAGCAAGCATTCCATCACTGTCACCCTGACTCTTTAACACTCACTCCATCACTGTCACCCTGATCCCCTCACAGTCACTCCATCAGCATCTCACTGACACCATCACACTCAATCTCCCACTCTCACCTTGTTCTCCTCACAATCACTCTCTCACCATCACCCTGTCCACCTCACAATCACTACGTTACAATCACCATGACACACCTCACACTCACTCCATCACACTCACGCTGTCTCCGTCGCCATCACCCTGACGCACTCACACTCACTCAGTCAATCTCGCCCTGACACCCTCATATTCACTCATTTCATCATCACCTTGGCATCCTCCCACTCCTCCACTATTTTCAAGCTGACATTCACACTCACCCCTATGCTATGTTTCTGATGTACGCACACTCGCTCCAAAACAATTATCCTATCCCCTCACACTCACTTCACCACTGTCTCACAGACCGTATAACATTCACACCAAACTGTGTTTCTGTAACCCTCACACCTATTCCGGACCGTCACTGTGATCTACTCACACTCAAGAAGACCCTATCATCCTGACTCCCTCACATTCACTCCATCACCCTCAAATTGACCATCTCACACTGACTCCGTCATCGTCACCCTGCTAACCTCACACTCACTCAATCACTTTCAGCCTGACCCATTCACTCTCATTCCACCACCACCATCCTGAGCCCCTCACACTCACTCCATCAGTGTCACCCTGGGTCTCTCACACTCACTGCATCGCTGTCACTTATAACCCCTCACACTCACTCTTTCACTGTCAACCTGATCACCTGAGACTGTCTCTGTCACCATCAACCTTACAACTACCACTCAATCACCTAATTTCACGTTCACCCCCTCACACTCACTTCATCACCCTGAGTCACCAGCACTCACTCCTTGCCATCCTCACACTGTCTCTTTCAATGTCACACTGACACCCTTGCACTTACTCCATCACTGGTACCCTGAACCCTTCACACTCGATACGTCACCGTCAACCTACACCCCTCACACTCACGCTGTCACGCTGACTCACCAGCACTCACTCCGTTACTCGCACCCTGACGCCCTCACATTCACCATCTCACTGTCATGCTGACTCCTAACACTAACTCGGTCAACATCACTTTGCACACCACATACACACTACGTCACTGTCATCCTTATCCACTCATTGTCACTCCTTCACTTCATCCTCACCTTCACACTCACATGTCAAACTCACCCTGAACACCTCTACTCAATTTGCCACCCTTATCCTGAACCCCTTACACTGACTCTGTCATCATCACTGCGTCACACTCATAGCACATCACCCTGAGGCTGACCCCCTCAAACTCACTCTGGAACCATCACTCTAACCTCCTCACACTCACTTATTCCTTGTCACACTGACAGAGTGGTCTCACTCCGTCACCGACACCCTGAAACCCTCACACTCACTCCATCACTGCCACCCGTACCCCGGCAGAATCACTCCATCACCCTGACTCCCACAAAGTCACTTTGTCTCCTTCACACCAAACGCCTCACACTCGCTCCATCACAGTCACCCTTACCCACTTACAATTATTAGGTCAAGATAAACCTGACCCTTTCACTGTCACTCCGTTGCCGTCACTCTGACGCCCTCACACTCACTCCAATACTGTCAGCCTAACCCGCTTGCTCACACTTGCCTTACTCACACTTGCTCATTCACTGTCACCAAGTCCACAGTGCTCACTCGCTCCGTCAATATAACCCTTGCCTCTTCATACCACACCATCACTGTTACCCACACCCTTCAAACTCACTCGTTCACCCTCACCCTGACACCCGCTCACATTCATTCAATCACCTTCACCCTGATATCCACACACTCAATCCTTCACCATCACCCTCGCCCCCTCACACTCACTCCATCACCCTCAATCTGACACACTCACACTCACTTCCACCGTCACGCTAACCCCCTCACTCTTACTCCACTGATGTTCCCCGACAACGTCACACTCATTCTATCACTCTCACCCAGTCTCAGTCTCCATCAACGTAACTCACCAGCACTCACTCCGTCATCTGCACCCTGACTCCTTCACACTCACTCCGTCACTGTCACCCTGTTCACCACACACACTCCGTCACTGTCACCCTGATCCCCTCACACAAACTCCATCTGCGTCCCGCTGACACCATCACACTCAACTGTCACTGTCACCTTGTCCTCCTCACAATCACTCTGTCACCATCACCCTGTCCGCCTCAAGCTCACGCCATCACCTTCACCATTTCCCCTCACACTCACTCTGTCATTGTCCCTCTGAACTCACCACCCTCACTCTGACACCTTCAAATTGACCACTACACTCAATCGGCACCATCACTCTGACCCCTCACACTCACTCCGCCACTGTATCCCTTACCCCCTTTCACTCCTTCCATCACCATCACCCTGAACCCCTAACATTCACTGGGTAACTGTTACCCTGACAACCTCACACTCACACCCTCACCATCACCTTGCCCCTCACAATCACACTGTCACTAACACCCTGATGCCGTCACATTCACTCCCTCACTGTCACGCTGACGCCTGACACTAGCTCTGTCACTTTTACCCTATCCGCCTGGCACTCACTCCATCACGGTTACCCTAACCCTCTCATTGTCACTCCTTCATTGACACACTCACCCCCTCACTCATTCGTTCACCCTCATCCTGACTCCCCTCACACTCACTCCGTCATCGTCACACTGACTCCATTACCATCACCATGGCCCACTCACTCTCAATCCTTTACTGTCACCCTCAACCCTTCAATCTCAATGCGACACCTTCAAACTGACCACCTCCATGCTCACCTGGTGACTCTCACCCTGACACGCTCGCAATCACTCCGTCATCATCAACTTGAGCCCCTCACACTCATGACTTCACTATCAACCTGACACACTCACACTCAGCCCTACAAAATCAACCTAATGTACTCACACTCACTCCTACACTTTATTTCTGATGCCTTCGCATTCACTCCACTGCTGTCTCCCTGACCGCATAGCATTCACACCTTACTGTTCACGTGTAACCCTCACTCTCAAGCCTGAATGTCACTCTGACCCACTCACGCTCACTTCATGGCTATCACCCTGACCTCCTCACACTCAATCCTAACCGACGTTGTGTCCCTCTTACACTCTCTCCGTCACCGTTAAACAGACTCCCACACATTCATTCTATCACTGTCAACCTGCCCCCTACACAAACACTCCATCATCATCACCCCGACCCCCTCACAAGCACCATTACCCTGAGTAACTCACATTCACTCTGTCATCCCAATCCCCTTACAATCACTCCATCGCAGTCACCCTGACCCACTCACAATCACTCCCACAAAGTCAACATGATTGTCTCTCTCATTCTGTCACCGTCACGCTGACACCCTCACATTCACTCCTATATCGTCAGCGTGACTCCCTCGTTCACACTCGGCAACTATCACACTGACCCACACACATTCAACTACTTATTGTTACCTAACGCCCTCATACTCAATACATCGCCTTCAACCTGACCCCCTCACACTCACTCCATCAACATCATCCTGACGCCTCAGACTCACTATATCACCGTGTCCTTGCCACAATCAATCTGAAACAGTCAACCTCACACCTCACTCTCACACCGTCACGGTCACCCAAACGACCTGAAAGTCACTACTACACGGTCACCCTTACACATTCGCACTCACTTCCTTACTGTCACATTTGTACCCTTACATTCTCTCCATCATCGTCACATTGACCTGTTCACATTCTCTGCATGAGCATCACTCTGAACCTCTTCACACTCACTCCATTACCGCCACCCTGTCCATATGAAACTCACTTCGTCACTGTCCCCATGACTCCCTCACACTCCCAATGTCACCATCACACTGACCCCCTCACACTCAATCCATCACTGCCACCAAGTTCAAATCACACACATTCCATCAGAATTATCCTGAACCTGTCACACTCACTCCGTCACTTTCAACCTGTTCACCTCACACTAACTCGATCAACACCACACTGGCCCCCCCACGTTCACTTCGTCACCGTCACTATATTATATCACTCTCACTCTGTTACTGTCACCTTGACACCATCACCCATTCTCCGTCACCTTCAACCCCCCTCAAACTCACTCTGTCACCTTCATCCTGACCTCCTCACATTCACTCTGTCATTGTATCCCTGAACCGCCTCACATTCACTCCATCACTGTCACTCTGACAACCTCACACTCACTCTCTCACTATCATCCTACCTCCCTCACTATCACCCTAACTGACTCACTTTCACACTGTCACCAACACCCTGACACCCTCACAGACATTTCTTCACTATTGCCCTCGCCCACTAACACTCACTCGGTCACCGTCACCTCGACCCACTCACACTCACTCCTACTCATTAACCCTCAACCTCACTCTCACTCCGTCACCCTTAACCTGATCCCCTCACGCTCAGCCCGTCACTCTCACCCTGACCCCTTCACATTCACTCCGTAATCATCACCTTGAACCTTTTTTACGCAGTCCATCACTATCAATCTGACACACTCACACTCACTCATATACTATGAACAAAATATACTCACAGCTGCTCCCACTCAGTTGTCCTGATCCCCTCATATTCACTCTCCCACTGTCTCCCTGACCGTATAACATTCAGACCCTAATATCTCTCTGTAAACCTCGCGCTCAATCCTGACCATCGCTCTGACCCAATCACACTCATGACACCACTGTCACCTTGTCCACCTCACAATTATTCTGTCACTGTCACCCTGATGCTCACTCCATCACTGTCACCATTTCCACTCACACTCACTCTGTTACTGTCACGCTGAACCCATTAGCCTCACTCTGTCACATTCAGTTGACACCCTCACACTCACTCGACGCCATCACCCTGAAGGCGTCACACACACCCCGTCACTGCATCCATGATCTCTTTACATTCACTCAATTACTGTCAGCCTGACCTCCTCACATTCACTCCGTCACTGTCACCCTGACAACCTCACACTCACTCCTTCACCATCACCTTGCCCCTTCACACTCACACTTCCACCAACATCCTGATGCCCTTATATTCACTCCCTCGCTCTCACGCTGACCTCTAACAATAACTCTGTGAACATCACTCTATTCACTTCACACACACTCATTGTCACTCCTTCACTGTCACGCTCACCACTCACACTCAATACGTCACCGTCACTCTGATCCCCGCACACTCAGTCCTTCACTGTCACCCGGCCCCCCCTTGCTCTCTCTCCGTCACCATCACCCTCATCCCCTCACACTCACTCCATCATTCCCACCCTTACCATGTCAGAATCACTCCATCACCCAGACTCCCTCACATTCACTCCATCTCCGTCACCCCAATCGCCTCGCACTCACTCCATTGCAGTCACCATGACCCGTTCACAATCACTCAATCAAGGTCAACCTGATGCATTCACTCTCACTCCGTCGCCTCCACCCTGACACCCTCACACTCACTCCAATATCGTCAGTCTAACCCCCCGCACAATCTACTCCGCTGTCACCCTGACTCAGTCGCACTCACGCACCGACAGTCACCCTGACGCCTTGACACTCCCTCAATGTCACGCTGATCCCCTAACAGTAACTCAGTCACTGTCACCCTGTCTTCCTCGCACTCAGTCAGCCACTGTCACCCTGACTCACCGTGCACTCGCTCTGTCACTGTAACCCTAATCCCTTTATACTTACTCCTTCACTGCCACTCAGACCTCCTCACACTCACTCGGTCACCCTCACTCTGACACCCCCTCACACTCACTCCAGCACCCTCACCCTGACATTCTAACACTCAGTCCACCATCATCACCCTAACCCCCTCAAACGCACGCCACTACTGTTCCCCTAACAACCTCACACTCACTTTGTCATCGTTAGACTGATTCCCCTCACACACATCCCATTATCTGCGTCATGAACACCTCACACTCACTGCATCACCTACACACTGACCCTATCACATTGACTCCACCTTCACCTCAGACTCACTCCATCACTACCACCCTGACGCCCTTACGCTCAGATCGTCAACATCACCCAATATCTTCCACGCGTATCAGCCTGTTGTCCCAATTCTACAATGGAGCCACAGCCATTGCCTATGCTCCCACGTCTGCGTTTACCCCCTAGTAACGGCCAATTCTCTCACTTCCACCATTTTCCCCATCAACGGCATTTGGCTCAAGCCAAACACTGCAAACCTAATATTGGCCTGAAGATCCACATCCCTCCTGTGTTTCCCCAACAACGGAAGTTTGGAGAGGATTCGAGGCAGAGAGTATAGGAGAAAGGGAGATTGTAAGAAGTGAGTGGAGGATGGAGAGTGAGTGAAAGAGAATGGGGAAGGGCCAACAGTAAGACATAGTGTGTGAATGGAAGGGGAGAGAGACAGAAGCACATTGTAATGCTGGGAGGGAGATATGGAAGGAGTGGTACAAAGGAAGAGAGATCAATTATAACGAGGCCAGGTGGTTTGGTAAACTTGGATTTGAAACCAAGGACACAGTGACTTTAACCCAACTCCTGAGGGTCAGGCCCCGTTCACCTCACCATCCGTGAGTACGAGAACTTGGGGAGGAGTCTGTCTCTCTCCAGCTCAGCTTCTTCAACACAAAGTCAAACAAAAAATATTGCTCACTCTTCTTCTTGGCACTTTCTAATGAGCTTTTCTTTATTGTTTACAAATTGAAGTGATTCTCACAATCAGTGGGATGATGCCTTTACTCACTGGCCGCTGCGTTGAGAGCAACGTTGATATCTGTCCCTGTATCCCACTATGGGATAGGGTTAGACAATCCAGCACGACACTCAGTCTGTTACCATACCAACAGGCTGCTTCATTGTTGAATTGCTGAACTGAAAAGAGAAAATCCCGGGTGGATTGAGTAAAGAGTGAATTTGATTGATTGATGAATTTGAGTAACTGGATATTTCAGGACATTCTTCAGCTGCTTTCTGAACTTAGTCTGTGTCACGGCATAAATCGCGGTGTTTGTGCAGCAACTGAGGAGTTGCAGCATATGGCCCAAGTCCATCATAAAGCCAGGTGGATTCAAAGAAGAATATCCAATCAAAATCATCCGGAGACATATAGAATATATCATTAACGTTGACCATAACAGGATGAAGTTGGCCGAGATCACAAACAGTAAAATTATGCTTTTTTTTCGGTTTATCATTTCTGTGTCCGACTGAGTGAACCTATCGGTGCGAGCGCGGAGTCTGCTGCGGGCTCTGCTGGCTACTAAAATGTGTCTGACGGTGAAAACATTGAGTATCAGTATCAGGAGAAATGGGGTAGCTGGGTTCAGAATGTAGTGAAGGAACTCGAGTTTGAGCCAGAAAGGGGATAATATAACATCCATAGTTAGAGCACAAAACCAAGTGGGGTTCTCCAACCAATACCAAGGTGAATACATAAAATACCAGAAGACGTTCTTTGAACAGGCCAGCACGGTCACTGTTCCCAGAACTACAGCCGCCGTTTTCTCACTGCAATATTTACGTTTCAGCTTCTGGCAACATATGGCCACAAACCGATCAAAGGTGAAAGTGACAGTGAACCAGACAGAACAGTCAGTTGCTGCATAAAGCAGGACGGCGTGGATATTACACACGGGGATGGAGTACCTCAGGAAATAAAACTGTTCGACATAAATAATGGGAATGTGTCTCAGTATCAGGTCGAGGATAATGACCAGCAGATCCGCCACTGCCATGGCCCCCAGGTAACGTCTGACACACTGAGACAATCCACAATCTTTATAAAGCAGGATGTAGATCGTCAATACGGTAACTGTGAGAAAGGAAAGCAAACATATTCTATATCAGTCTGGGGGAAAGTGACCAGTTTGATTAAGGAGCAAGTGAGATTTTCAAATGTTTTACCGTTTTCGGAGATCTATTGAACTAATGGGAGCTAAAATAACAAATGGGAAATTCTGAGTTAGTTACAAAATTGTAACGCAATGCACAAGAAACTCTCTTTTCCCAAACACACAGGCACACATCCATAAGAACAGATGGTTTCAAAAACAATCACAAATACTTGATCACTCAAGAGTAAAAACACTTCTTTACCGTTTATAATACTCACAGTTCCTTTAAGACAAACGGAGGTTAGGAATTTCTAAGTTCAAGTCTAAAATGTCGTCAATCTCTGTTTTGAAAAATTGTAAACGCAGAGAAGATGTCCTCAACCCTTTACACGCAAGTGATTATGACATAATAGTGTCTTCTTCCTGCTGGGACGCTACTCTTCCCTTGGGATCTTATTTGTTTTTTCAGTTAATTCACTCTGGCAATTCACAATTAATGTGAAAGAGTATGCCAGAGAACGTCGGATATAAAATGTGACAAAGACACAAATATTCCTCTCACAAGGGCACTTCTGTCCATTAACTTTGATGAGTCCCACTCAACCTCTGTCGGAAATCACTCCTCAGGCTCGACTCAACAGGCACGATGCACACAAAAACAAAAGCATTAAACCAATCCCTTAATTATTTGTTGTAAGATTCTCTTTTGCAATCATGCGATGCTTTATTCGGAGATCTACCCGACTTAGTTCTCAGTTTTGTATAAAATTCCCAAATATAAAATATGCTTGACATTCAGTTCCCAATGTCGACCACTCTGTCACCACGTCTCTCTAACGTATTTAAATCATATACATTTACCTGAATGTATACATTGGATTTCTCGAACATGTTTGAAAACATCACACACCTTCAATTACAGTGCGTTCCATTCCGATTTTTATACCAGTATTCCTCCTGGTGTAATGTTGCCTTTAATCTCCATATTGTCCCGGTCAGGAAACAGTCTGACACCATCATACTCACCGAATCAGGCTTGAATGGTAATGTTTAACGAAGCCCCATCACCAACCCTGGTTATATTCTGTCCCACCAGCAATACAAACCCAACAGTGATGGGGGCACCATGGGATACAGTCAGGAAAGGGGTTACTTTGGAATTCCCCAACATTGATTCCAGAATACAGGAAATCTAACGATAACAGTTCAAAGATGTTCAAGGAAAGCGCCCGATGATAGAAATTTACTGCCCTCCACATCACCCGTCGGCGATAACTCAATTCTCCTCAATGTTAAAAACAAATCGGAGGAAGCACTGAGGGACACAAGGACACAGACCGTACTCTGTGTTTGGGACTTCAATGTCAAACACAAAGAGTGTCTCCGCACGCCCACCACTGACTGAGAAGGGCGAGGTCTCAATACGATGCTTGTTAGAGTCAAAGCTGGTACAAAAGTAGATTGTTGACTTTATGTCGGGTCTGTCATATAAGCTCCAGGACATCTCTGCTGAAATCCTTCAGGGTAGTGTCCTATGTCCAATAATATTCAGATGCTTCATCAATTACCTTCCTTTTGTCATAAAGTCATAAGTGGGAATATTCACCAATGATTGCAAAATGTTCAGCACCATTCGTGACTCCTCAGATACTGAAGCAGTCATTGCTCAAATGCAACAAGATCTGGACAATATCCAGGCTCGGCCCGAAAAGGGGCAAATAGAACTCGCGCCACACAAATACCAGACCATGATATTCATCAATAAACGGTACTCTAACCACAGCCCCTCGAAATTAAACTGTAGTACCATCAAGAAATCCCCCACTGTCAACATCCTTCAAGTTACAATTGAACAGACACTGAACTGGACTCACCACATAAACACAATGGTTACAAGGGCAGGTAAGAAACTCGGGACACTGGGAACACTGCAGCAAGAACTCACCCCCTGACACGCGAAAATTTATCAACCATCTCCAAGGCACAAGTCAGACATGTAATGAAGCACACTCCACTTGCCTGGGTGGGTGCATCACCAATAACACTCAGAAAGCTCAACACCATCCAGGACAATGCATCACCGTTTGATTGTCATCATATCTACAAGCATTCAATCCTCCACCATTGGTACTCAGTAGCAGCAACGTGTACTATATAAAAGAAGGACTGCATAAATTTACTGAAGAACCTTAGTCAGCACCTTCGTAACCCACGATCACCTCCATCTGAAAGGACAAGGGTACCTCCGAAAAACACCACTTGCAAGTTCCCCCCAAAAACGCCACAACATTGACTTGAAAATATATCACCTTTGGAGCCATCGGATCGAAATCCTGGGATTCCCTCCCTAACGACATTGTGGGTCAATCCGCAGCAAGTGGACTGCAGGGGTTCAAGAAGGCAACTCACCACCACATTCTTAACGCCACATAGATATGGACCATCAATCCTGGCTACTCAGCGAAGCCAAGACCCACAAATTAATAAAAGAAAACACAGCAGCCAGACTGTGGGAAGTGATGAATGCACTAACAAGAGGGAAACATTCTCACCAAACTACTTCTCACAGATATATCTCTTCCTCACAGTATCTGTCGTAACACTCAGCACACAGCCCTGGCGAGGGAAAGTCTGACTGAGGTTGAAGATGCAATCCATTCGGGATAAATTAGTGTCGCGCAGTTTAAGCGAAATCAACGACAGATTGATCAGTCCTGGGTCCTCAAATGTTTGCAAAATATATCAACAATTTAGATAAACGGAACAAAGGCATTCTAAATACATTTTGTCATGATGCCAAGATAATCAGGAAACTAACTTATAATGAGGCGGTTGAGACTCTGTAAATGGGCAAGCAAGGGAGAGAAATTTGGTAGTTATGTAAATGCAAAACTGTGAATTCTTCAGGAAAAATAAAAAGCTGCATATTACATAAGCAGAGACAGATTATAGGTCATACTGATGTAATGTGCACTGAAGGGTTTACTCTGACCCGTTCAGGTATCATAAGTGTTACTCCATCTCTCTAATGGTCAGCGTCCTGATGTTCCCTGTGGTCCTGCTGCCGTCGGTACACGTGGAATATTTTGATGTGGTTGGTTGACGGTGGGGAGTGGGAGGGGAGGGTGTGTTGAGCCGTGTATCAAGCCAGACGGCATTTAACTGAGAGTCCAACCTTTCTTTCGGTCTGGAGAACCGAAGGCGATGGGAATGGCTGACTCATTCAGAACGAAAGAGGTTTGGGCTGTGGCTAGGACAGTGGGTATTCACCAACATAATGAAATACATGGTTAGAAAGGATTAGACGGGAAATGGGGTTAGCAATGATGGACATATTAATCGGCATGGGCCAGTTAGGGCCAACAGGGACTGTTTCCGTGCAGTTGGCCTCTATAAATCGATGATAGTGCATGATCACACTACAACTTCAATGGAGTGAGAGTTTAGAGGTTTCAATGAGATGAATGTGAACATAAAATGGAGGTAGTGCCCGATTAGTTGGAATGGTTAGTTTCATCACATTGTAAATCCATCCCGGCCCATCCAATCCATCAGTGAACCAGCTAAGATACCATAACCACAGAAGAGATAACTGTTATGCACGGACACCGTGCAGACCAGTCTAGTGTAATGCTCAATAAAATCTGATGATCTGTACAGACTATATCACTGCATTGATCGATAAATCATGAATAGCTAACTGTCAAGTAGGGAGCGCTGTGCAGATGACATGTGCATTCATCGATCAATCCAGAGTAGATCATCGATGCAGTATGTCGGACTGTGTCGTGGACAGCAGTGTATTTAGCCATAGACCTAGAGTAGTTATCGTCCCAGCATGTGTACACCACCCAGGATATTGCTCGGGAACACTATGTTTGCTCATTGGCCAAATGGGGAAACTTGCAGACCATGCTGGAAGTGACAGGATGAGCAGTTCCCACCTATTTACCGCTCCATATCTCAACTATGCCATGACAGGTGGTGCTGTAAGTGTGGAAGTCACTGCCAGAGGGAGATGTTGGTGGAATCATTTTAAATACTAACAAATGGGAGGGATTAAGACAATGTCACGGGCGGATGTGTTCCCAGGTTTCATAATTCTGAAATGTAGATATCTCGATGGCATCTTTCAATATGAGCCTTTGCTTTCAGGAAAGATGGGTTAACTGGTTATTAGTGTGAGTTTAGCTGATGGAGAGTATGGAATGAGCATTTGTTCTGCAGCTTTGTAACTGGGAGTGAGATTAGCAGATTCTGCAACTCATTAGGCTGAAACTCACAATAATTTGTCTCAGTGTCATTTTCATAGAATGTCTGCATGAGGCCGAGCTAGTTTCCTGGTGCTACCTTCTCGATCTTTCCTCATGAATGAACTATCCTTCAGCATGTTGTCCCTCTCATTCAATGACAGCCCATTGTCGCAGCCATCACCCCTGGAGGTACTCACCATCGCCCGGATTGCCTGGGATATTCCGTGACCAATGACAGTGGTGCCATCCTTAATAGGACAGTGGGCACACGGTTGAGGTTTCTCAGTTCAGAGCTGTTCTGCACGGTTTATCCCGAGAAAATGGCGGATAAGTTGCATTTATACTACGATTTCGTATACAGGGTCATGAAGATGCTGGTGGATGGGCTAGTACAGAGGAGAACCATGCTTCTCCCGGAGGGGGCCACATCACCATACCCACCGAGTATGGTGTGACCTCACCACCCAGCTCAGTACAGTATCTGTGGTCTGATGAAATGTCCAGCAAAGCAGCACAAGCATCAATAACCTTCCTCACTCTGCCAGGAAAGGTGTCACCATGATTTCTCTGCTCCCTCACACTAACTGTTATAGCGTCTACCCTCGAACAAGGCTAATGATTCACCACCCTTATTACTGCATGCAGCATATTGCCTCTGTCTCTCTCTCTGTCTCAAGTATGGAATGCCACCACACAGTTACAGAACGGTCTGCAGATGTCCATTATATAATAGTTTCCTTCAAGATTGTTTTCGGGAGCTAGTTCCCATAACGAATGGACTCCATCAGCTTTGTACTTTTCTGTAATGGTAAGGACACTACATTCACACCAAGCAAAATATGCATTTATTTTATGTTTATCAACATTCGATTGCAATTAGTAATTCTGATTGTTTCACTGGTCATACATTATTGTATTCAGTCAAAGACAGCATCTACACAATAGTCTCATTACAAAATTCAATTTCTAGCAGATAACTTTTCAAAACTTTCATTCGTTTTCCTGACTTGTAGCTTCTTCATTTTTGTCGAACTTTCTACTGCCCTTTGTCTGTGACTCTTCCTGCCTATACCAGCTCCATACTCTGCACTCACTTGGCTAGACGGCTGGTTTTTGACGCAGAGGGAGGCCACCACCGCAGGTTCAATTCCCCAGACTGACAGAAGTTGCCATGATTGGCCCGCTTTCTCAACCTCATCCCCTCGCCCTAGGTGTGGTAACGCTCACCTTTAACCAGCACGTGTCATTTGTAATAAAAGAGCAGCTGATAGTCCTGTGGAACTATCGTGACGTTCTACTATTACGTTCTTTTATTTTATTCTTTTTTTCCACATTGGTATTTTGCTTTTAGTTGCATTTCGGAGAGTTCTCATCTGGACGTTCTTTTCTTACCCCTGTCTGTGTTGTCCCACACATTGCACATACCTACACTTTCAACCGATAATCCTTGACTCTATTGTTATTCACAAATCTATCTGTGCCTCAAAATATTTAATATCTCTGCCAAAAATGCTCTCTGGGGATGACATGTTTAAATGTAAAACAAAATAATTCTCCTCTTCTCTGTAATAGATTGACGATGCTTTTGAAAAGAAAATAAACTTACAATGTGGCCGCTACCACTACATTCATCACATTTTTAGGAAGGAAGCGTTACTGCAGCTATACCCGGACTGTTGAGAACACATCCAGAGGGCTAAAGATGACGACTTTAAAAAAAAAGTTCGCCATTGTCTTATCAGACCATGTGGACTGCTGGCTTATGAGAGAGAAGTGAATGGTGGTACTTTAACCTGAGGGCCACTAGACCTCATGTGAGGGAAGAGGTTGAGAAGCAGAGTCATTCGTGGTGAACTCAAACTGGTGATGAGAATTGCAACAACGCTGTTGGCATCACACTACTCTGTAAACCAACAATCCAGCCAATTGAGGTAAACCACTTTCCTTTATCTCCTTAACTGGGAAAGGAAACCATGTCACTGGAAGCCGTTCAGAGTTGTGTAACTTTACTTACTTCTGGAATGAATGGTTTATACTATTTAGGTTTAATTGGTTACCCTTTCGAGGAGATCTTATTGAATCATACAATATCTTGAGAAGATTGAATCAGTTGAATACTCCATAAGCTTGTATCCTACAGAACTGTTATCTTTGGGCTTTGCAGCTTTGCTTGAGGAAGCCTGTTTGAAGACCAACTAATTAATTTGTCGTTGACGAAAGAAAACGTACTAACCTAGTCTGAGACTTATGTCATTGTCTATATCACGACCCTCACTGCAATTAAAATGTGACCAATGGAGAAGTGGGAAGAGGAAACCAAACAGTGACCCCTCTAACATCTGTCAGAACAGGATTGAGGAGAAAATCACGAAGTAGAAATTCATTCAAGTGAAAATTCTCTTAGCCAGAAGGTTGTGGTGCCTGTATTTTTAATTTATGTCAAAGCTGGCATTGTTTAACTTTTGTTAGACAGGTGAATCAGAGATAGTACTGTTTTGACAGAAAAGTGCAACTGGGACAACGATAAAATGAGTCATACATTTATTTACCGTTGGAATAACTACAAAGGGTTGATTGGATTACTCGTGCTCCTCAGTGCCAATTTAATGTTCCATTCAACCTTTCAGACACGTTACACGGAACCGATCGAGGTAACTTCAATGGTGAGGTGGAGGTTGGGAAACTGTACTTGGAAAATCCACGGTTGGGTTGGAAAAAGCACCGCCCCGCTCCCTCCTTGCAAGCTTCCCCTCTCTGCTACGTTTGCTCCAGACCTTTGTCATGCTGCAGGCCCAGATTCACTCCACACTCTGAAAGTGCCAATCATTGTGTTCACCTTGCCCACACTTCCCACTGCTCAGAATTCTGCATTCATAGAAACATCCTCTCCGGCTTCCACCACCGTCAGCAGGTCAGCACCACCAAATACAGCTTTCCATCCCGTCCGCTGTCAGCATTTCACAGTGAACGTTCAATCTTTGACAATCTCCATCATCGTGAACACTTACTCACTCCCCAGTGACACCTTCCCATATAATTGTGGAAACTGCAACAGCTGCCCATTCACCCCTTCTGTCCTCACTCACCAGGCCCCAAACACACCTTCCAAGCAAAACATTGTCCCTGTACTCTTTCAATCCGGTCTCCTGTCATTGCTGCTTACAGTGCAGTCTCCTCTACATTGGTGATACCAAGCAGAGGCTGCTTCGAGAAACAGTTCCGCGCTCTCTTTAGGAACATACTTTACCTTCTATTGTTCTCAATTCAATAAGCTGCATTGCGCTCCTGTTCCGAAGAAGCACAATGCTTGTTCTCGCAAAACTTCACTTTACAGTTTGGTAAATTACAGCCTGGAGGATTTCATATTCAATTCCACAAATGCACAGCCTGACGCCATTGTAACTCTTTTCTCTTCTTCATATATTCTCATTACTTGTCTCCAGATCACTTGTCTTTTTTGTGTCTTGCTTATCTTCACTCAATAAAGTGGAATCCTTTCCCCATTCACACCTCAATTTATACACATGTTACACCTGTTTCTCTTTTGTCACAATTAAAAGCCCATTTGTGTTTTGCACTGTACCTCCAAAACCGTTATGACCTGTCACCCCTTCTCCACCTCATAAGTATTAGAAAGCCCATTTTCCAATCTTTTCCCGTTCCGGAAAACACTGTCGTGCTTGATTCAACGGTTAACTGGGTTTCTCGTTCTCTGCAAATACTGCCAGAATTGCTGAATTCCTCCAATAATGGTCAGTCGCAAAATAAGTTTTTAGGTTAGCAAAGAACTGTGAATACCGAAAATGTGAAGCACAAACAAAGAATTGTGGAGAAACTTAACAGGTCTGCACAATGAAAGCTGAGTTAATATTTCGGGTTCAATTACAATTCTTCAGCATTCCCATTTCTCCAGCATTTTTTTTGCTCCATACTTTCAGTATTCACAGTCCTTGTTTAAATAATGCTGTTTTCACTCCACAGACCTGCTTAGCTTCTCAAGCAATTTATATTTTTGAAACATTTAAATGACCTGTGTCTTAGCTGCTCGAACGGCCTGTCCAACACTGGACCATACACTGGAAAGTGAACAACAACGCAATGTGCACAAATTCATTGGTTTTGAACTTACATGAGGCTAGCATCACTGACAATATGGAGCTGCAAATAAAAGTCAGCGAGAGAAACAGCGGGAAATACATTCACTTTAAATGCTGAAAATGGCAGCACTGGAAAGGGAATATTTCACATGCTTATGTAAAAGGGTTTTGAGGAATGTGACAAATTGAAGCCATGACATGACAAAGAGACCCTTAGAAGAATGAGAGCATTAAAATGGAAGCGTTTCCACATCAGAAGCTAGAGTGGGAACCAAACTCATTGTAGGGCTAATGGGTGAATGAGACTCAGTGTGAAATTAGGAACAGAATTGCATTGCAGATATTGCATTTCAAGCTGAGTATCCATTTGGTGCTTTCCACCACAACAGCTGTGGAAGCAGAATTCTATTCAACCACAATCTAAAGCTTTCCTTCCCGAGATAATACTTCCATCTATCATTACCATCAAGACGAGATATGGTTCAGTGTCAAGTGTGGGTGAACCATATGTATCTAAAACTGATGGCAACCCATTAATGCTACTGAATTCTGTAGTGTCACATGTCAAAGGCGAGTAAATATGAGACAAGGAGAGGAAAAAAAACCACAACATAAAGATCAGATCTCAGATTTCAAGTCTTGCACATCCAGTCATCAATGGTGATGGACTGTCAAGCAATTCTTTGGAGGCGAGCGCTCCACAATCATCCCCATCCTTAATAATGGAATCGCCATGCACATCAGTGCAAAAGGCAACGACACAGTTGTCTGCAAATTCCTCAGTGAGAAATGTTGAGTGGATGATTCACCTCACCCTCACCATGATGTCCACCAAATCACAGATGCTTCTCTACAACCAATTCGATTCGCTGCACGTGACCGGAAGAAACAGTTGAAAACACTTGATACAACAAAGATAATGGTCCCTGTGTGGAAGAAGGAAACACCACTTTTCGAACTGACCACTTGCTTGCAGACACGATGGTTGTCTTTAGCCAAAGCCCGCTCAATCATAATTCCATGCCAGCTCAACTTGGTCACATTCAGGAATAGACAGTAAAAGCGCAATTATCTATTACTTTACTATGACTGAAGGAACATGTTATCTCGATGAACTGCTAATGATATTCATTACCTCACAATAGCATTGTAACTCGTGAAGCCCTGAGGGCAGACACTCTCTTCCCAGAAACTCAGTCATTACAATTCCTACGAAGACTAAGTGACACGAGGATACTTGATATGAATGCTCACTGCCCCATGAAATTATTGCAGCCAGCAAGCATCCATTTCTGTCGATTAGCTAACCTCCTGTTGCGATTGTTAACTGATCGATACTGCCGGACGAGCGGCATTGTTTCAACAACTGTGATTGATATTGCATTGTTCTGTACTTAACACCGATCTCCTGTAACCCTATATGAATTAACTGTGCCTGAAGGTCGGGGAAGAGGGCTGAGATTCATTTGTGCTGATTGCCCATTCTGTATACGAGCGGTCAGTTCTTCTTCCTAGCATATCGTGAAATAAACACGTGTGTAACAATTTCACAAGATTCGTGTACGGCCTTTATTCATAATTTGACATTTCTCCGACACTTTGGCATATTTCACAGTCCCCTAATTCATACAGGACCACAGACCGCATCTAAATGTTAACAATTTGGCAATTTATGCTCTCTGCACCTCACGCAGTGGCTGGTCCTGAAGGAAAGGGCAGACGACTGGGCACGCTGGTAGACAGGAAGGAGCGCCTTAACTTCAATCTTACTAAATTGTCGTACAATTAGGCCGCTCGACAATTCGTTACCTAAAGTATCAGGGTCGTCGCGAAGAGGACAGACGACTAAGTGAGATGATAGACTGGGCAGATTACCTAAATTCCCTCCCTCCCAAATTTCTCTTCATTCGGCTTTTGCGTGAGCCTGACCTCAGCTGGAATGCTGGTGTACACAGAAGATACGTGCCTGGCAAGAAGTAAGATTGGAAAGCTCGCCCTTTAAATTTCTTGATTTTAGACTCCTCAGATCTTGGGGAATTGACCAGGGCATCTTTACTTGTTCTGTTACTTTTGTTTAGTGCACTGCACTCTTTGTCTGTACTGCATGTTTGTTTTGTTTGTGTCTGTGTTCGTCCGTGCTGCAATGTGTTCTTTGTTCTCAGCTCAATCAGTCAGAGGGTAATGGGTTTGCGGAATTCAAAACTGTACTGAGACGGATTGACCACAGGGACACGTCTGCCACGTCTTGCTGATGAGAGCGATCTGCAGTCATTGATTCTATCACGGAATATGCAGAGGCGCTTTGGTAAATGCATGTGCTGAAATACGAAGGTCGGAGATCCTCTGGTTACAGCAGGATAACCAGCAGTCAGAGGTTAGAGGGAAACAGAGGACAAGAGATATCCGATCCCCTTTAGTGGCGATTTGTCCAGGAAGTCCTATAGGCATTGACCACATTGGGGCTCCTTTAAGATAGATAAAATTGACTAATAGAGGACAATTACTGCGGGTGGGCATGGTGATCCTTCCTGGGACACTCAGTACATACTTCAGTGCCCAGATAAATTTAAATAAATCGTAAAGGGACACTAGCCTCGTAAGATTAAAACACCTGGACTCTCTGCCACCTTGCTGCCGCCGTACAACGCCCAATACTCTAAAGTTGCCCTCCTGAACCCAGAACGGAACCCACTCGTAAACGAGGTCGCCGCTTCCGTTGCCTCACAACCCCGAAAAGATGCACAGGAAGGGATGCCAGACACAGAACACGCTGACCCTGCACCAACACCAACTGACACAGTGCAAATCACAAGACTTACACGCAGTGGAGCCGCTGGTTTGTGATAGCAGACCCTTGATCACCAGCACTCCTGTATCATGATGGGCACTAAGCACCTTGTCAAGCCCGGGGATCACGCTGAGTTCCGGTGCATCCTCCAGGATGTCCCACATCCACAGAAGGGCCCGAAAGCGTTTCACAGTTAGCTATTTCAAATCTTTATGATTTAAAATGTCTAATTCAAGACGTCCAGGTTCCATTGCAATTGGCTTACGGGAGTCACTGGACAACTCTCAGACCCTCTATTCAATTTCTCTCCGAGGTGTGGGGGACTGTTCGTGAGCACATTAGCTGGTTGGATAATAATATCAAAGGTGCCATTAAGGCAAGTGCAAGGTAACAGGCCGACTTTGGAGAAGTTGCCCGTTGCCTGCAGAAGGAAAATGAGCCCGTGTACAACGCTGTCCGTGACTCCTCGGGGCGGCCATACCCTTACGAGAGTAGGTGAACTTAGGTGTCCAAACACTCGTAAACTTCATGTTGCCCTGACTCGCTAAAGTTCACCAATCACAAATGTTGATCTTGCACACAGCCGAGTAGGGGGACACACTGACCAATGTAAACAATTTCGTTAGACTGGGACTGTTTGGAATTGAAGAAGAGAGGGATGCAAACAAACCCAACTCTCGCAGGAAGAACATGGTAATGGTCGGTACAGTGGCAAGAGAGTCATGGCCAGCAAAGCAACGACAAATCTGGGACCTGTGTAGAGTCTGTGGAAAGTGAACAGACGGAGCAAAAAGTGGCTGCCGGCCACGACCTAGCAGCCGAATGCTTCCAACTTCCACCTTTCCTTGCAAGCCCAATGAAATCGGGGTCAACGACAGAGACAGACTCAGCAGGCGACCTAAACTATGAATAAGCCATTTCCCGCCCAACCTCACCCCTCCAAAGACCATGGGGCTGCCATCGCAGGGCGGTTTTACAGGTCGTCTCTGTACACATCCCGTATTCTCCGTTTGAGACTTCAGCAATGGACGAGGCGGCAGGGGATCGACTGATGTCGGTTTTCTTGGAATCTACGGCCACCAACCCACATCTGTTGTGCTGGATTATTCATGCGCTCTTTGGATCCCGTTCGGCCGGCTTGCTATTTAATTCAAATGCAGCTCACAATTTCACAGCCACTCGGAGAACAGTCTATGTGGTCACACTGCGTGCCAAACCTTCCCTTCACACGCCTTCGCTTGATACCCTACTACCCTTCTTCCTGTCACGTCAACTCCCCAAGTGGAAGAACATGACTGCTTATACCTAGTTCAACAACTTCTCTCCCCACACCCTGACATCTGAGACACTATTATACAACCCTGACCTAATCATTTTTACCGACGGGCTTCAATCATTCCCTTAGGCCAACAAACGCCAGCGCGATATGCTGTCTGCACCTTTTTTGAGACCCTCAAGTTTGCTGTGCTACTGGACGGGACATCTGCAAAAGCTGCGGAGCTATTCACCCTCACTACAGCCTGCATTCTTGTTGAAGGTAGATCAGATAAGGTTTACACGGACACCAGATATGCCTGTGTAGACGTGCACGACTTTAGCAAAGTCTGGAAGTAAAGGTGATGCATTACCTCTTCGGGAAAATAACTGCAGCATGCACAACATGTCGACAATTTGCTAAAAGCAATTCTGCTGCCCTCTTCTCTCGCTGTTGCAAAATGTGCACACAAATGCCAATGACCTGTCACACGTGAGAATTCCTGAGCTGCAAGGCAGATCGACAAGCAGCTTTAAATCTACCCGATACATTGTACAAGCTCCCAGGATACAAGATCTCAGGTGGCCCCGGACCTCATGGAAGGAGCGCGGAAAGCTCAACAAGCTGCTTCTCGGGCAGGACAGACAGCTGTGTCCACCTGGGCGCTATAGGATCCCCTGCTGTCATCCTGCTATTGCACCTCGATGACCGTATCATTTGCCCCAAAGCCTACTTGCACGCCCAGGCCCCAGCAGCCCATGGTGTTCGTCACGCAGGGAAGAGGGGAATGATACATGCTGTAAGACGGGCCTGGTATGCTTTGGATTCGCAGCTGCTGCTCAAATACTATGTCATATGCCTGCAAAACAAAGCAGGCACGCCCGTGGCCAGGCACGACCACTTGCCCATTCGTGAGGGACCCTTCACTCACCTCAAATTGACTCTGCCCAGATGCCAACAAAATAGGGTTTCAATGAATCCCAGACATCCTGGACATATTTTCCGCCAAGGGTGGAATCATTCACCACAAGAAGGATGATGACAGTACATTGGTTAAATGTTTAATGAGGATGTTACCCCCAGATTCGTAATTCCTGGTAACATTAAGAGTGATAAAGGGTCGCACTTTACCTCAACAGTTATAGCTTGTTTGAGTAAGGCACTGGGAAATACCACATCCCCTATCAGCCCCAGTCATCAGGCATGGTTGAATGAATGATTGGCGCACTTGAACCTACCTTGACTAAAATTACCCAACAGACAGTTCTATCTTGGCCAGACGCCTTGTTTTTGGCCCTGTATACCTTATGGAGCCAGGTGAACCAGATCATGGATCTTACCCTGTTTGAGGTCCTTATGGGCAGACCAAAGCGAACACAAAAGTCCCTGCTGGACGAGGTCCACGCACTCAGTAAAATATTCGTCGATAACTTCGAGTCAAGAAGAGTCATGCCCAATCCCCAACATGAGCCACCTGGCGACTACGTAATTATGAAATCGTTTGAAAAAACATCTCACTCTCTTTCTTTCTTCCATGGATGCTGACAGTGCTGCAGAGTATCGCAAGAAATTTATGTTCTTGAACAGGTTTCAAAGCAATGTCTCATATCTGCTCAAATGCCCAGTCTAAAATGGAGCGCCATACCTAAGAACACAAGAACTCGGAGGAGGAATAGATCATCTGGCCCTAAGAGCCTACGTCGCCATTGAATAAGATCATGGTTGAACTTTTCATGGACTCAGCTCCACTTAGCCGCACTCTCATCTTATCCCATATTGCCTTTCGTTTTCAAAGAAGTACCGACCTTAGCTTTAAAAACGTTTACTGAAGTAATGTCAACTACTTCACGGGGCAAGGAATTCCACAGGTGCACTATCCTCTGGTTCTCAATTCACTACTAAATCTGCTCACTTTTAAAGTTGAGGCTATGCCCTTGTGTCCTAGTTTCACCCACTAGTGGAAATATCCATTCTACTTTTTTCTTCTCTATCCCTTTATAACTTTATATGTTTCTAAAGATCCCCGTCATTCTTCTGTATTCCAATGAATATAATTCAGTCTACTCAGTCTCGTCTCATAACCGAAGCGCTTCAACTCCGTATCAAACGAGTGAACCTTATCTGCACCCTCTCCAGTACCAGTACATATCTTCTCAACTAAAGAGACTGCACACAGTGCACCAGGTGTGGCCTCTCCAGAACCCTGTAAAGTTGCAGCAAAACGCTCCTGCTTTTAAGTTCATCCCTTTAGCAATACACTCGGAATTGAACGCTCATATAAAGTGCACAACTTCATTGCTTTCGAAACGAAGTATGGCCAGGCATCACCGCCACGACAGAGCACTTAGTCATGGCTGCGGGACAGAAAGAGAGGAAAACAGGTAGGATTGGAAGGGGAAAGATTCAGAAAAATTAAACAGTTGGATTAACATCAGTTAAATGATTTTGAAGAACGTGACAAATTGGAGTGTAAAACCATGGAGAGACCCTCAGTAGAATGAGAATCTTAAAATGGAAGTGTGACCACATCAGAAAACAGCGTAGGTTACTGAGTATAAGGGAAATGAGTGAATGGGTCTCCTTGCGAATTAGGGGACATGCAGTAGATTAGTATTGCAGATATTGAAGCTAAAACCTGAGTATCCATGTGGTGCTGAACACCGCCGCAGTACCGACTGAATTGCATTCAAACTTGATCAGTACATTTTTGCTCGGAATAGTCCCTCAGTCTACCATTCCCATCACGCTGACCCATGGCTCATGACGAGTGTTGGTGAACATGCCAGTGTCAGAACTATGTGCACCTAAACCTGATGACAACCCATTAAAGCTACCACACCTGGCTGCTTGCATTCCAAACAGCAGAACTGAAGTCTGATAGAGAGGGCGAAATGATGCGAAGACCAGCAGATCAGATCTAAGATCTGACACCCAGCCACGTCCTGTCACAAAAGGTGATGGATGATTAAAAAACTCACTGGAGGAGAGGGCTTCACAAATATTCCCAACCTAAATAATGGAACAGTCCTGTCCATCAGTGTAAAAGACAAGCATGCAGTATCTGAACCATCCTCAGCCAGAAGTGGTGAGTGGATGATCCATACCACCCTCCACATGATTTCCATAAAATCACAGATTTCAGTCTTCAGCCAATTTGATCCCCTGGACGTGTCACCAAGAAACAGCTGAACACTGTACATATGACAAAGGCTGTCCTGCAATCGGACTGAAGACCTGTGAAGATCAACAATCCGTGTCAACGAGGAAGTTGTTTCATTCCATGCCCAAGTCTGACATCTACCTGGCAGTATTGAAAACTACGCAAATATTTCCAGACTACTAAGAGGAGAACACAACATGACCAATTATCACCCCCTCAGTCCCATCACTACAGTCAAAGTAGTTGACGTTCTTTTTGACAAAGCTGTCAAGCAGCACAGAAATAAACTGTTCAGTGTGCTTTCCGATAGGTTGCCATATGGATATAGTGCAGCTACAGTGGAATTGTCACTGGATTACTAATCCAGATCATGCCAGAAACAGTTAACAAAATATTGGATCTAAAATCTGGTGTCAGCAACAGTGACCCTGAAGACAATGCCGTTTGTAAAATCCAAATTGCTTTCCCAGTGTATTTTCAGGAATCAAATCTCCCATGTTTTCCTGTTCTGGCCCAACAGTAATTCCAGACACATAGACCTGAGATCAAGTCTTCCATGATTTGTGAAACAGCCAAGCAAGGCACTCAATTTTAACAAAATGCTCCGAGGTCTTAAAGGATAGAATCGGGCAGATCGTCTGGCAGCAACCTTGGGATCGCAAAAGGGAATGGGAAACAAATTCCTTTCGACCCTTCAGCGACCTCTTTCATAACAGCTGAATGCTTGTGACACCATTTACAAAGGTTTCCCGCATTCTGCACGGAAACATGGGGAAAGGAATAGGACATTCAAGACATTGAGCCTTCCTCATTCTAATTCATGGCCATACACATTTTTCTCACACGGTGTACATATACTTTAATGTGTTTAATTATCAGAAAAATATAAAAATGTGAACTGCAGTAATCCCTTCTATTCATCGAGTGTTCAGCACAATTCAGTGTTGTGATGGCTGAACCTCCATTTCCTCACTCTGCACCTGCGCTCTCCCCATCCACTTAGCGTCTTGAAATCCTTATTTATAATTCGTGCCTTGGCTTCCACAGGCTTGCGTGGGAGAGAATTTCTAATATTCACCAGTCTCGGAGTTGCAAAAATGTATTCTCATCTCAATGCAAAGTGGGTTGTCTGCATCTCATACTGTGGGTCCTTTCTTTAGACGTCGCAACCAGGGGAATTTTCATCCCTGCTTCCAATTTGTCTCACCCTGTCAGAGTCGTATATATTTCACTGATATCTCCACTCACTTTCTTTAACCAAATGGAATGTCGGTCCGGTCGAACCAAACTCTGCTCCCACAACAATCCTGTCATCCTAGATATCATCCTTGGTCATCCTTCACTGCACTCCCTCAATGTCAAGTTTGTCCTTTTTTTTAAGTAAGGAGACCAAAAGTGCAAACAATACCACACAACCTTCGCGATGAGGGCTCACCAAGGTCCTGTACAGCTGCAGTAAGACATACTTAATCCTGTACTCCAATCCCCTTGAAACGAATGTCAACACATCATTCGTCTCCTAACTGAAAACTATTCCTGAACTATTGTTTTCAGTGTCTGTTATATAAGATAGAAATTCTTTAAATGTTGCAGGTACCCACTTGGTGGGTCCACGTACACTGGTCAGTGTGCCAATTCCATTCCCAGTATTGACTTCTGGCTTCAGAACTCAACTGGCCTGCATGGACCTCGGAGGTCTGTGAAGAATAACAAAGGACAAGGAGCAAAGAAAGCGCACCACGTCACATGTATCCGTATTGCTCTTCATCTGATGCATATTTGCCCATTCACCAGTTCTAACACTGGCATGTTTACCCACACTCGTCATGAGGTGAATGGGCAAATATGCATTAATCACCTTGGAACTTGTTCACATAATCCTCAGCCATTTACAATCCGACTTCATTTAGAACCACCAGCAGACTAGGATATATTGCATCCTATTCCCTCAAACAAATGTTTGAGATATATTGGTATTAACAGGGGTTCAAAAACCAATTCCTTTGATAGCCCTTGAGAAGTCAACTTAAAAAAAAAATTCAATTCCTATTCAGTGTTTCCTGTCAGCTGTCGCATTCTAAAACAGTGTCCATATATAAATCCCGACACCATAAGATTTAAGTAAGCGGACTAGGCTTGAGACTTCATTAAAATTCATCCTGAAATTCCAAATGCATTGCATCCATTGCTTCTCCATAAATTATCTTCAGTTGGTTTCTGAACCATAATTCAAAATTCATAAATCCGCATTAACTTGGTGTTAGGCCATTACTTTAATCCCAATAATTTATCTAAAGCTGTTTACTTATTAGTTTCATTGTATTCTTTTTTTCTCGCCAGGTTTACGATTCTTCATATTGCAGGGAAATTTTGGTTTGCTTGGTTCAGTTCTGTGGAGGGCAGTTCTGAAACAGTTAGACAATAGACAATAGACAATAGGTGCAGGCGTAGGCCAGTCTGCCCTTCGTGCCAGCAACACCATTCATTATGATCATGGTTGATCATCCTCAAGCAGTACCTGTTTCTGCCTTATCCCCATAACCGTTGATTCCACTACCTTTAAGAAGTCTATCCAACTCTTTCTTGAAAGTATCCAGTGACTTGGCCTCCACAGCCATCTGGGACAGAGCATTCCATACACCCCCACTCTCTGGGTGAAGAGGTTTCTCCTCAACTCTGTTCTAAATGGCCTACCCCTTATTTTTAAACTGTGTCCTCTGGTTCGTGACTCACCCATCAGCAGAAACATGTTTCCTGCATCCAGTGTGTCCAATCCTTTAATAATCTTATACATCTCAATCAGATCCCCTCTCAGCCTTCTAAACTATATTTTTCTGATATTTACACAAGACCAGTCGCTCCAAACTTTCAACGTAAGATAGTCCCGCCATTCCGGGAATTGACATCGTGAACCTACATTGTATGCCCTCAATAGCCAGAATGTCTTTCCTCAAATTTGGAGACTAAAATTGCACACAATATTCCAGGTGCGGTCTCGCCAGTGCCCTGTACAACTGCAGAAGAACCTCTTTGTTTCTAAATTCAATTCCTCGTGTTATGAAGGCCAGCATGCTATTAGCTTTCTTCACTGCCTGCTGTACCTGCATGCTTGCTTTCATTGACTGATGTACAAGAACACCTAGATCTCGTTGTACTGCACATTTACCTAACTTGACTCCATTTAGGAAATAATCTGCCTTCCCGTTCTTGCCACCAAACTGGATAACCAACATTTATCCAAATTAACCTGCATCTGCCATGCATCTGTCCACTCGCCTAGCCTGCCCAGGTCACCCTGTAATATCCTAACATCCTCTTCACATTTCACTCTGCCACCCAGCTTTGCATCATCAGCAAATTTGCTAATATTACTTTTAATACTATCATCTATACCATTAATGTACATTGTAAAAAGCTGCGTCCCAGCACTGATCCCTGCGGTACCCCACTGGTCACCGCCTGCCATTCCGAAAGGGAGCCGTTTATCAGTACTCTTTGTTTCCTGTCAGCCAACCGATTCTCAATCCAAGTCAGTATTTTGCCCCCAATACCATGCACCCTAATTTTGCTCACTAACCTCCTGTGTGGGGCTTCATCCAAGACTTTCTGAAAGTCCAGGTACACTCCATCCACTGGATCTCCCTTGTCCATTTTCAGAGTTACATCCTCAACAAATTCTAGAAGATTAGTCAAGCATGATTTTTCCTTCATAAATCCATGCTGACTCTGACGTATCCTGTTATTGCTATCCAGATGTGTCGCAATTTCATCCTTTTTTATTGACTCCAGCATCTTTCCCAACACTAAGATCAGACTAACTGGTCTATAATTCCCTGCTTTCTCTCTCCTTCCTATCTTAAAAAGTGGAACAACATTAGCCAAATCCCAATCCGCAAGAACTGATCCTGGATCTGTAGAACATTGGAAAATGATCACCAATGCATCCACGATTTCTGGAGCCACTTCGTTCAGTACCCTGGGATGTCGGCCATTATGTCCCGGGGCCATATCAGCCTTCAGAGCTAACAGTCTCTCCAACACCATTTCCTGGCAAATATAAATTCCCTTCAGTTCAGGTCCTTCAGCCACTATTACTATGGAAGAGCCGTAGTTGTTACTTAGGTCAGCTCTTTCTCTGTTCTCCACTGTTCATTCCCTTTATTTTAGGCGTAAAGAAGTTGCACTTGTCATCTTACCCGTTGACATTCTTTAAGAAACTACTGCCTTATTCTTACAACCCTTGCTCAGAACCCTTCAGAGACCCATCGATTCCCGCCTGAAGCTGCACACTAATTGCTCTTCCACACGCATAGAATCACAGAAATATAGAGTTTTTACCATCAGAAATACAGCACGATCTACATTAGTCCCGCTTTTGAACACGAGGTCCAGAGCTGGGAATATTATTATGGTCATTCAAGTACTTGGGTAATGGTTGTTATGCTATCCCTGACAATGTCCCTCTCAGGAGGCACACTCCAGACCCCAACACCCTTTGGGTCAAAGGCAATCCTCAAATCCTCTCTAAACCTCAAACTCTTCACACTAAAAGTATTTTGTCTTGTTCTTGGCCCTTTGACTGAAAGGAACAGCTGTTGTCGTCCATCCATTCCTGTCATAATCTTATCCTTCTGAATTACGTCCCCCTCAGCCTTCTAAACTCCAAAACAAAAAAACCGAGCTTATCCAGCCTCTCTCCATAGCTGATATGCTCCATCCCAGGGAACATTCTGTTCAATCTCCTCTGCACGCCCTCCAGTGCAATTATATCCTTCTTGTAATGTGGCATGCAAAACCCCTCACAGTAAGTCCTGTACAGCTCTTACAATGAAAAGGACTATGCTCACTGATCCCTATGTCTTCTGAGATAACCTATTAAACTGTCCAGTCACGTTCAGAGATCAGTGAAGAAGGACTCTCCGAGCTTTCTCGTGTGCTGCCATTCATCCGTACACCCCCGCCTGGTTCCTTCTTCCAAAGTGCATCCCCTCATATTTAAATGTTTCGCATTCAACATGCCATTGATCTGCCTAGCCGACCATTCCACCGAGCTTATCTTCCTGTAACACAAGACCTTCCTCCTCACTGTCAAGCATTCGGCCAATCTTTATGTCAAACACAAACATACTTTTCACACTCCCCTGCATACCTCTATACATTCACTCTACGTCATTTATGGAGACCACATCTAATAAGAGACAAATCACTGATCTCTGTGGTACACCATGAGAAACTGGTCACTAGTCACACAAAGAGCCTTCCACCGTCACCCTCTGTCTCTTGCCACGAAGGCAATTTTGTGTGCAACTTGCCATATTGGGGCAACACGGAGGCACAGTGGTTAGCACAGATGCCTCACAGCGCTGGAGACCCGTGTCCAATTCCCGCCTCAGGCAACTGTCTGTGTGCAGTTTGAACATTCTCTCCGTATCCACGTCGGTTTATTTTGGCTGCTCCGGTTTCCTCCCACAGTTCAACAATGTGCAGGTCAGGTGAATTGGCCATGCTAAATTGCCTTTAGTGTTAGGTGACTTGGTAAATGTACGGGAATGAGTCTGGATGGGTTGCACTTCAGAGGGGCGATATGGCCTTGTTGGGCCGAAGGGCCTGCTTCCACCCTGTAGGTAATCTAATCTAAGTAAGTTGCCTTTGATACTATGAGATGTTACTATCTTTATCATTTTCGTATGTGGGATTTTTTCAAAGGGCTTGTTGAAAGTCCATATAATCAACCTCCTTGATAGGATTTCAGTAAAGTTCCTGAAGCATCACTTCCCGCAGATAAATTCAGACTGATGATCCCTGATCAAATATTACCTCGCGTGATGGAGATCAGTTTTCTCCCTCCCAATTTTCCACAATAGTTTCCACAACACTGATCTGATAGTTACTGACTGATCATTTCCAGGACCGTCTCGGCCACTCTTCCTGTAAAGTGTGTTTTCCAGTCCTCTGGCACCTCAACTGTGATCAGATTCAATTTGAGCATTTGCATCAAGGCCTCTTCTCCCTTGTCTCGGTTAGCAGACTGCGATATAACTCATCCAGACCACTTATCCAAATTTATACCAGCCAAAGCCTCGAATCCCTGCTCACACCTTGCATCAATCTGCTGAAGAGCTTCACAGTCCATCTTCTTGAATTCTACACTTGCATCCTGATCAATCCAGATAACACAGATGTGAGGTTTTCGTGTAACCATCTGCCAAGTCTCTCCAACTTCACATACTGATTGTACCTTTGCTTTCTGATGGGCCCCATTTTTCCCTCATAATATTATTCTGCTTGATGTCCTTGTGGAATATCTTTGGATTCTCCCTCACCTTGCCTGCTCACACTAATCCATGTCCCTGTTTTAATCAGTCCCGTCTTTGTGAACTTTCTCGGTTTCATTAAGATCAATTCTCATTCGATGTATCTCTAAAAAAAGACAGACCGAGTTCCCCCATCAGGCAATTTTTCCATCAGATCGATTAATCCGGAGAATGTCTATTCACCAGATGTGGTCAGTATATCCTTCCTTCGGTCAGGACACAAAAACTGCATGCAGTATTCCAGGGACAGTCTCAACAAACTCTGTGTAAATGATAGAGGATATATTTACTTTTCATAGGAGTAATGTATTGCCGATGCTGGAATTTATACTGAAAACAAGAAATGCTGGAGATTACAGTGGCTCAGGCAGCATCCATGAAGATCGGGCAAGCCACCGCTTCCAATCTGGATGGGTCTTAATCATCTACATTCTCATTCCCATTAAGTGAAGACAAATCTCTCTTTTACGTTCCTATTTGCACATGTTGCTCGCAATGCCACTTGCGTTTTTTCTACTAACTCACTGTGTAAATTCTTTTTTGAAAAAATCCTGCTCAATATCCAACTATATCACAGCAATTTGATCTCCATTGTTTATGTCTACAAGAGATAACTTCAAGCAAAAGGTTTAAAAATATAACTTCCCATTCATAAATGCATGATCATTCTCTTGAAGTTTGATATTTATTTCGAAAGGACCAATATCACATTCGTTCTAACCGATTCCAACAGACTCCTGACAGTGGATGACAGGCTAATAGGTCTATTGTTCTCCACCGTCCCTCTTCTTCCCTTGTTGAATCGTTGCAATGCATTCATAACCTTGCAAACTGAATAGCGAAAATTACACCCAGCCCCAGTCCAATCTCTTTTTCTCTTGCTGCTTTGTGTCAAATTTCTGAATGAAGTGCATCTGATCTGTCAGACTTATCAATGCTGAATCAAGGTGTGTTTTGAAATACTACCTTATCATGATATGAATGATTTTAGTCTTTAGTTACGCTGGTCCCTGGGTCACTTGGTATTTCTAGGAGATTTTCTGGACCTTCCACCATGAAGACAGACACGAAATAACACTTTGGTTTCCTATAATTTCTCTGTTCTCCACAACAGGTCCTCTATCCGCACACTTACAGATCCACATTTGACATTTCCTTCATTTTCCTTCCAAGTATTGATAATAGGTTTTCATCAGGCTTTACGTTTCTTGTTAGTTTGCGTTCTTGATCTCTTTTGAATTTCCTTATCAATTTCTTAGTCCACTTTAGTTCCAATGAATCCATAATATCTGGCGATATTTTCGCGAGCAACTTTGCTTGATCGAATCTATTTTTAACTTCATTTGTTAACCATGCTTGAATAATCTTTTCCTTTTTTATTTGCACCATGGGGGAGGGGGGGGGGTGTGTGGATGCAATATGTATACTGTACACCTTATAACGTTTCTATAAATAACAGACATTGTCTGTCTTCCATTAACCTTTCTCATGTTTTTTTTTCAAATTCACTGAAGCCAACTTGGTCCTCATGCCTTCATGGCTTGCATGAAGAGGTGCGAGGGAGGAGCGAAGGAATTCTGGGAAGGCGAGTCGAACCGGTTAAAAGACTTACCCCAATCATCGGGGCATCCATTTTCTGAGAGGTGCGAGGGAGGAGTGATGGAATTCTCGGAAGGTGTGTCTCAGAGTTCAAAAGACTTACCTCAGACGTTGGGGCATCCATTTGCCGAGAGGTACGATCGAGGAGCGAAGGAATTCTGGGAAGGTGAGTCTAACTGTTTAAAAAATTTACCTCAATCGTCAGGGCATCCATTTGTTGAGAGGTGCGAGGGAGGAATGAAGGAATTCTGGGAAGTTTTTAAGACTAATTAACAGGAGGATTTGTGGTCAGGAATGGGACACCCGGAACGTACGTTGCCTCCGTGGTGCCAGGGTCTGACATGTCGCTGATCGGGTTTACAACATTCAGAATGGGGAGGGTGAGTAACCAGAAATCGTGGTGCATATTTGCACCAATGATATAGCTAGGAAAGGGATTGAGGTTCTGAAAAGTGACTACAGAGAGTTAGGTTGTAAGTTGAAGAGCAGGACGAGTAAAGTTGTGATCTCAGATTTGCTACCGGTGCCAAGAGATAGTGAGGTGAGGAACAATCAGCGAATACAGCTTAACACGTGGCTGCGCGGCTTATGCGGGAGGGAGGGCTTCAGATATCTAGACCATTGGGATACCTTGTGTGGAAGGGGGGACCTGTGCATGAAGAACGGGTTGCACCTGGATTGATGGGACACCAATGTCCTGGGTGAGAGGTTTACTCCAGTGATTCAGGAGGCTTTAAATTAGTTTGTCAGCGGAGTGCGAATCAGAGCCACATATCTGAGAGGGGGTCAGTTGCAGACGGGACAGTGACAGGATATATTGATTCTATCAGGAAGGTTCCCGACGCGATGAAACAAAGGGATCGGTTAAAGTGTGTCTGCTTTCATGCAAGGAGTGTCCGAAATAAGAGTGATAAACTGAGAGCATGGATCTCTACGTGGAGCTATATAGACGTGGGTTTCAGAGGGGCAGGAATGGTTGCTTGATGTTCCAGGGGTTCGAACGTTTAGAAAGAGCACTGAGGGTGGAAAAAGAGGAGGGGATATAGCATTGCTAAACAGCGAGTGCATCACAGCTACAGAAACGAAGGTTGTTGAGGAAATCTTGTCTACTGAGTCAGTACGGGTGGAAGTTAGGAACAACACGGGAATAGTCACCGCATTTAGAGTTTTCTACAGACGACCTAATAGCAGTAGAGAGATTGAAGATCTCATAGGCGAGCAGATTCTGGAAAAAATGCAAAAGTAGCAGGGTTGTTGTTATGGGTAATTTCAAATTTCCCAATATCGACTGGAACCTCCTAAGTGCAGGTGGGTTGGATGGAGCCGTTTTTGTCAGGTGTGTTCAGGAGGGTTTTCTAACTCAGTATGTAGATAGACCGACGGGGAGAGAGGCCATTTTGGATTTGGTGTTCTGCAACGAGCCAGGACAGGTATCAAATCTAGTGGCGTGAGAGCACTTTGGTGAAAGTGATCAAAACTGCCTCACATTTAGCATAGCCTGGAGAGTGAAAAGAGCCTTTCCCGGGGAATATATTTAATTGGGGAAAAGAACATTATGACGCTATCAGACAGCAGTTGGGAAGTATAGACTGGGAGCAATTGTTCCACAGAAAGGGCACAGCAGACGCGTGAAAACTATTTAAGGAGCAGTTGTTCCGAGTGATGGACAAATTTGTTCCTCTGAGACAGGTAAGAAAGGATAAGAATAAGGAACAGATGAATTTCTCGTCAAAAGGAAGAAGGCAGATTACTTAAGGTGGAGGAACCAAGGATCTAGCACAGCTTTAGAGGATTACAGGCTAGCTAGAAATGAGCTCAGAATTGGACTGAGGAAAGCCAGGAGATGGCACTAAAAAGTCTTGGCAAGAAAGATTAGGGAGAACCCAAAGGCATTTTACTCATGCATAAGGAATAAGAGAATGATCAGGGAGAAGGTAGGGTCGATATGTGTTGTGTAGGGAACTTTTGCGTGTAGTCTGAGCATCTAGGAAGCCCTAAATGAGTTCTTTGCTTCGATTTTCACCAAGGAAAGGGAAATTGTTGCAAATGAAAGCTTACAGGAGCTGGGATACAGTGTTGACCAGATCAAGATTGATGCAGTTGATGTGCTAGAAATTTTGGAAAACATTCAGATTGATAAGTCTTCATGGAGAGATCCGGTTTATCCTAGTCTGCTCCGGGAAGCGAGAAAGGAGGTTGCCGCTGGCGAGGATATTTTGCCTCCTCATTCTCCACAGGATTCGTACCGGAGAATTGGAAGGATATAAATGTTTTTCCTCTTTTCAAGAACTTTAATAGGGAAATCCCTGGCAATTACAAACCAGTCAGTCTTACGTGGGTGGTCAGCAAAGTTTTGGAATGCATTCTGAGGGATCGGACTTATGGCTATTTAGTAAAGCATAGTGTGACTAAGGGCAATCTCCATGGCTTTGTGAGAGGCAGGTCATGCCTCACAAACCTCATTCAGTTCTTTGAGGAGGTGTCAAGGCTTGTCAACAACAGTCGAGCAGTGATGTGCAGTATATGATCTTCAGCAAGGCATTTGATAGGGTTCCAAATGGTAGGTTCATTCATAAAGTCAGGAAGAATGGTATACAGGGAGATTTGGCTATCTGGATTCAGAATTGGCTGGCTGACAGAAGGCAGAGAGTGATTGAATATGGGAAGTATTCTGCCTGGAGGTCAGTGTTGAGTTGGGTACTACAGGGCTCTGTTTTTGGGCCTCTGCTCTTTGCAGCTTTTACAAATGACTTGGATGAGGAGGTTTAGGGGTGGGTTAGCAAATTTGCAGATGGCTCAAAGGTTGGACGTGTCGTGGATAGTATAGAGGGCAGGCTGCAGCACGACATAGACAGTATGCAGAGCTATGTTGAGAAATGGCAGATCGAGTTCAACCTGGATAAAGGCGAAGTGATGCATTTTGGATGGTCGAACCCGAATGCTGAATACAGGATTTAAGATAGGATTCTTGGCAGTGTGGAGGAACAGAGGAATCTGGGTATACAAGTACATAGATCCATCAAAGTTGCCACCGAAGTAGATAGGGTTGTCAAGAAAGCATATAGCTTTTTGACTTTCATTAACAGGGCGTCGAGTTTAAGAACCGTGAGGTTTTGCTGCAGCTGAACTAGTCCCTGCTGAGACCACACTTGGATTATTGTGTCCAATTCGAGTCGCCCTACTATAGGAAAGATACAGAGGCTTTTGAGACGGTGCAAAGGATGTTTACCAGGATGCTGCCTGGACTGGAGGGCTTGCCTTATGAAGATTGTTTGAATAAGCTCAGACGTTTCTCTCTGGAGAGAAGGAGGAAGAGAGGAGACCTGATCGAGGTGTACAAATAATGAGAGGAATAGATAGAGTCAATAACCAGAGACTTTTCCCCAGGGCAGCACTGACTGGTATGAGAAGTTATAGTTTGAAGATATTACGAAGAAGGTATAAAGGAGAAGTCAGAGGTCGGTTCTTTATGCAGAGAGTTTTGAATGCATGGAATGCGTTGCCAGCTGTGGTGGTGGAAGCGAAGTCATTGGAGACATTTAAGCGACTGATGGACATGCACATGGTTAGCAATAATTTGAGGAGTGTGTAGGTTAAGTTACTATATTTGACATTAGGATTAAACCTTGGCAAAACGTCATGGGCCAAAGGGTCTGTTCCGTGCTGTACTTTTCTATGTTGTATGTTCTATGTTCTATGACTCATTTATATACTTGTAATTTAAGAAAATAAAACTGGTTTGTATACGGACTTCATGTAAAATTCAGTACGTTAAGATCACTATTCTCAAAAGCTGCTTTATTGCAAGTTTTTGAATTTGCTCTCTGATCACATAACACCAATTCCAAAACAGCCTGATCGTTGGCTCGGTACTCAACAGACTGTTAAAGTAAAGCATTTCATGCACACTCGTGAATTCCATTTTTACAGCATTAACTTTAACATGGATCCACACAGTTTAGATGTGAATATATCCATGATTACTGCAGTACCGGCAAACTTGCATTTCGAATTTCCGTTTTTGTAACTCACTCAAAATTTGTGACTTTGACTTTGACTTTTGACTTTGAAACAAAACTCTCATCATGTTTGCTTCTCCTCGCTGTTTTTAATCTCCACCTTACCAGACTCGATTGAATCAGTTTGACGTGGGCTCTGGAGAGATTAGGTGTAGATTCAGACCATATATTTGGGGAAGCATATTTCAACGTTGA
The DNA here is from genome assembly GCF_047496795.1 of Chiloscyllium punctatum. NCBI lineage: Eukaryota > Metazoa > Chordata > Chondrichthyes > Orectolobiformes > Hemiscylliidae > Chiloscyllium > Chiloscyllium punctatum. Next base: position 41,849,657 of record NC_092781.1, read on the forward strand.
CATCGTCACAGCTTACCTGCTCTTCTTTAGCGTCATTGCGAATTTCCGCCAGATCTCCCATTGTGCTAGTGTAGTAGATAAGGACAATGCCTTTTCAACGATGCTGCGTATTCCTCCAGACAGCTGAGACTACTCTAACCTGGATGATAAGGTATTGCTTGTAAAGCAGGTTAGTAAATTATTGCTGCTGTACAGGACCTTAGTGATATCACATCTGGAGAAATATATACAGATATGGTCAACCGATTTCGGCAATGAGGATGCTCATCATAGAATCCCTATAGTGTGGGATCAGACCATTTGAGTCGTCAACTCCGCTCTGATCCTCCGAATACCGTCCCATCTAAACTCGTTCCCTTACCCAATCTTGTAACCCTGCAGTTTGCATGACTAATTTCAACTATACTGCTTATCTCCAGATATTATGGGTAACTTAGCATGACCAATGTATCAGTCTTGCACATCTTGAGAATGTGGGAGGAAACTGGAGTACCCGCTGCTGGAACCCATTCACGCCAAGGAGAGAAGGTACTAACTCTCCACAGACAGTCACATGAGGTTACAATTCAACCCAGCCCTCTGCTTTTGTGAGGCAGCAGTGTTAACCACTGAGCTACCCAGTGTGGGCAACGCAAATCGCCTGAACAATGCAGCTGCAGGAGAGCCTGATTACTGCACAGTCACATTTCACGTGTGAGGTCAATGTTAACAATTCTACACTACAGAAGCACGGTGTGGCTGTTGAATTGCTGAAGTTGCTGCGCTGTCCCTCATCAAAAACACATTCAATTGTAATTAATTGAAATAATTCTCACACACACCAAGGATCACCAGGACACATTATCTGCACAAATGCCAGCGGTGGGATTTGAACCCACAGCTACATTCAAGCAGATATCGAAATCCTGCCCCTTAGCCTGGTCAGCTCTGCATCCGTGAGCAAAATTTGAATCCAGCTCCTATGGACATTACTTTATCACTCGCTGCATAGGGAAGTGATAAAACCAGTGTGCCATCACCTTAACTGAACACAATATTCTCTCATGGGGGACAAACCCAGGCAACAGTAATGGGAGCATTGTTTCCTTTAAACACATCAATCACATTCTTTCAATAGCTGTCTCCATCCACAGCACCCGGTTGGATCATCAACCTGAAGGAACAGCAACATGGCATTTGAGACAAGTTTAAAAATGCAGTGGCTACTGCGAGGTACCAGCCTTGGTAGGGTTTCAACCCTGGACCTACCTGTTTACTAAACAAGCATTTTAACTAACTAAGTCACAGCGTCACGTTAACTTAGGAGGGAGGGATGAGCAGGTGAATCCAATACATATTAACGTTTGCAAGAATGACAGATGATCCTATTTTAAGACTTAGTAAGAGAAGACAATTGCACAGTAAATTCAGGAGTCCGTTCCACTTCTCAAACCTGGAAATAGGTACAGCAAAACTAGATTTTTTGACGCTGTTACAGCAGAAGAGGAGGAGGATGTTTAGTTCCTGGGCCCTGATGTACACTTTCAGGAAAAGACCAATTACGCCCTCCACACTACAGCACAGCGCCCATAATAGACCGTGCAACACCAGTCTCCTGTTGCTCAACAATGAGACCATTCAGTATTCTCAATGCTGCAGCATAAGCACTGCAAGAGACCAGTAAGATTCTGGAAATTAACACACTAGGTTGAGGCCATTGAACCCATTGAGTCTGTTGGACAGGAAAGGGAGAAGGACAAGAAACCGTTTCAGATATTTTCTTTGAGCAGAATGAGGTAATTCAGGCACGTTTCTGTTCTATGGGAATAGAAGAATACTAACCACTCCCTCGTTCCCATTTCAGGAGGAGACTATTCAGTATCTCGAGCCTGTTATGTAGACCATCTAAATGTTACAACGCAGCAGGAAGATTCCGTAAGTTCCCAAACCTCTGGATAATAACAGGAGCATGACAAAGCGAGCTTGAGCGACATTGTCAGAAACAGGAGCAGGGCATTCAGCCCATAGAACCGATTATATAGGAACAGCAGGAGGACATTTAGACCATCGAGTTTGTAAACCAGGAACAGTATGAATCCATTCAACTACAGTCTTGTGCCTGTTATGCAGGAATTGAAAAGGAACGTAGAGGTTCCAGAAAGAGAAGAAATTAGAATAAGAAGCTTCACCAGGGAATGAAATTCAGTGCGTAAGTCTTTGGGATTAAAGGCAATTTATTTTCGAAAGTGTTAGTGAGGAATTAATAAGAGGAGGGTTTTGAAGTGAAGTCACAATATATCGCAGTCAATATGGCTACCTAAAAAATAAACTATTTTTGAAATATTTGCCTGAGTTCTTTAAAAGTGTAACAAGCAATGTGCAGAATGGATTTTCTATTCATGTCGTATATTTGGAATTCCAGAATGTGTTGCATAAATTGTCGCCCAAATGACTGATATGCAAGATGTTAGCATATCGGGTTAGAAAAAAAGCATGCTTGGAGACCTGAATGACTAACCAACAAAAGCCATGATCTGCGGGGTTGTATTGGGTTGGACGAGATCAAATATCACACGTCACAAGTTTATAATTCAACGGGTTTATTTGAAAACGTTGGCGTTCGGAAGGCTGCTCCTTCATGAGATGCTAGTGAGAGAAGATTGAACTTGACACAGAATTTATATGGGAAAAAAAGTTATAAGCGAAAGAATTGAACACACCTGACGTGACATTAATCTTTAATCAGTTCGGGCACTGGTCTGGATTGATAAATATTCAAATCTCAGAATGTCATTTAAATCACTGCCTCAAGATAACGTCATGTGATACGGTTATAAAGGATGTGACATCTAAAGTCATACAATGTAATTTAGGTCTTGTTTGGATTCTGTCTGTGACTTAACTTGGAGCCAGACTAGTTTTCTTACCAAAGAAGGTGTTCAGAAATTGCTAAATTGACTGACTGTTAACAAAGAGCACGCTTTTCGTAAAAAAAGTAGAATGGATCACAAGTACAAATCTGTAAATGAAAATGAACACATAGATTTACATATACATGCGTGTGTGAGAGGGGGAGCGTATGTGTGTGCTGGGGAGAGAGAGGAAGAGTGTGAGTGTGAATGTGTGTGTGTCAGAGGGGGTGTGTATGTGGCTGGGGTGGAGCGAGAGATAGGGTGGGTGTCAATCTGTGTGTGCGTGTTGAATAGAGAGAGGGACTGAGACAGAGTATGAGTGTGAATGTGTATATGGGCGTGTGTGTGTCAGTGTATGTCTGCGTGTGTGAGAGAGGGACGAGCACGTGTGTGTAGGGGAAGAGAGTGAGTGTGTGTGTATGAGTACAGGAAAAGACACAGACAGGTCCGGGAGATCCCTTTCCCCACACACACTCACTCCGTGATTTCAGAGCTTCACATCTCTGCCCTTTTCGTTGTTCCTGTTACAGACCTAGATGTTGTCACTACAATCCTCATGCCCCATCCACAGTAGGGTCATCAAACGTTCGGCTCTCCCTAATACCTGAGGCAGCTCACAGCACAAACTCCAGCAAGCCAGCCCCAGCAGCACCACTAACTTTTCAACGACATGAGTCTTCAGAAACTTCTCAGCTACACGTTTGATACCTGGTCCTTTGCAATAATACTCGGGGTGTGGGGGGGCTTCCTTATGTTATGACCGCAAGGTCAGCTGAGAGGGACAAATACAGATGTTCAGTGGACAGGTACAGACCAAGTTTCAAAGGCGTGTTTCAAAGCATGGGACATCGCCGAAAGTCACACACATAATTTCGTTGTTTCTGAGCTTTATAGCGTCAGCATTCGGTACACCAGGGAACCAAGAAATAAAGCTAGAAAAAGAGGCAGAGGGACAGAAAGATTCACAGGAAAGATAGAAACGGACCATTATTTGAGAACATGCTGTTGAAACATAGGTAAAGTAAAAGACAGAGGACTGGGGGCAACTGGAGGAGTAATACTTTGGAAGGTTCAGATCGTGAAATGCATAGCATTAAAATGAGGCATTGCTCAACCAACTGAAATTGTTTGTTCTACCCAATTCTGAATTTGCCTCACAGAAGCGGCCAGGACATCATTAACCATGACAAGGTAGCAGGCCATGGAGAGCTGTTCTCATTATGCCACTGTATTTCTCACTAAGCTGAACCATCTGCCCAGCACAGGGGCACATGGCAAAATTGGCTGTGTATTGTTACGATACTAGCACTAGACATCTGCTCAGCACGGGAAGGTTTGCAGACTATACTGTGAGTGAGAGTAAATGGACCCCCCTCCCAATCTTACGTCTCTGCTTTTCCATCCAGCAACACAAGGCAAGGGATTTTGTGTGTGTGCGCGTCTGTTTGTGTGTGTGTGTGTGTGTTTGTGTGTGTATATCAGGAGCGGTGTTCGATTTGAAAATCACTGTTGAGAGAGAGCATGCATGGAAGAAATCAGTTTAAGTTTGAAAAACAGCAGGGGTTTGAGTATTGGACGGAGTGATACTGAGGGGTTGTTCATGGGCAGATGTGATGACGTGTTTGAGAATATCAATGTAAAGTCATTGGCAGACCATGTAATAATAAAGTTGAAAAGTATGGTGCTGGAAAAGCGCAGCAGGTCAGTCAGCATCCGAGAAGCAGGAATATCGACGTTTCTGGCATAAGCCATTCTTCAGGAATTCCTGGATTCCTGGATTTCTTCAGGATTCCTGAAGAAAGGCTTTTGCCCGAAACGTCGATTTTCCTGCTCCTCGGATGCTGACTGACCTGCTACGCTTTTCCAAAACCACACTTTTCAACTCTGGTCTCCAGCATCTGCAGTCCTCACTTTCTCCATGTAATAATATAGATTAGTGTGCACAGGATAGACGCTTGGATGGAATTTGACTGTGAGTTGAGCTGTGGAGTATCAATTCAGGTTTGTTTCTGCAGATTTGAAGCTGGGAGTATGAGCACAACATTATTGACATCACTATAAATGTATTTCATAGCTCAATGTTCAAGCGGCAGGTGCGAGGTGTGAGTTGTTACAATTAGGAATGGTCAAGGTATTGTGTCAGGAATGAGCTTGTGGTCAAAGGGATCACAACAGTTGTGATTCATCTGTTTCAGCTTCATGTACTGGCCAGACATGGGACTGAGTAAGAAGAAGGAAATGGAGTTTGAAAGCACAGAAGAAAAGAAGGACCTCGGGCTCTCTATATGTAAACAACAAGGGCAGTGTTACAATGATTTGTGGTTCGCAGCTGAAACTAAGGAGGTCAACAGAAAGACCCGTGTGTGGTACTGTCAGAAGTAAAAAGTGAAAGAGTGAATGAACAACTCACTGATGTAGTTAGTAGTGGTTTATGGAATGAATACCTGGATTCGGACTCTCAGCAGGAGTAATAACAGCAGCAAGGAGAATAGAGTAGATGAGGAGAACAGTATTATATCAAATACGGTGTACATAATTAGTAACTGAACAGTAAAACTTACCAGGTACACCAACGATAGCTAGAATTGGATAATAAAAATAATTAATAATATAAAATGCATATTGGATCCGTCTTGATAATGACCATCGATCATAATATGACGAAAGAAGCCAAATATACCAATATAAACTCCTGTCCATTATTGGACCATTCCAGTCTACTGTTCTCAGATTCGGATCCATTGCTGGAACATTCAACCCGAATGTTCTCAGATGCTGTTCTGTCTTTCCCTTTCCACGAACAGGGAGCTGCGGGTCCTTGTTCGCACTGTCGGTGATGCTATCGCGCATATTATGGGATAATACATTGAATGAAGTCCATTTATCATTTTAAAAAATGAGAAAACTCCACTGGGATAATTAGAATCCATGGAGACGAACATTAATCACAGCCATTCAACAAACAGGTTCAGTTAACCCCTTCCTTGCATCGCTTTTGAGATCACAGTAAAAGTGAACAATTTCTGGGTTTGAATGGAATGGATGTGGTCACTGAGGAGTGAAGTATAAACCTCTCACTATTTTTAATCTTTCTTTTTTGTATGTGGGCCCTGTGTCAGAAGACTGCGGGATTGTATCTGTCCCACGCTGTTTATAAAAGTAGACAGGGATAAAATAATATGCTAACTGCAAATGGTAGGTACTAGGGAAATATCTAGAAATCACAAATCAAGGTAATAATATTTATTGTCCTCTGACTTTGCTTAATTTTGCTCCTTTTATTAAGTGTCCTGTTATCAAAGCCTTTCATAAACTTTAGACATCATTCAGAGCACTGGAACCGCTGCACATGAACGTCGATATAAACTCAGTTGACATGTGCCTGTTGCACACGGACAGGTGGAGGCCGTTTACCCTCTCAAACCTGTTACAGAGAGACAGGAGAAGGCCAGTCAGCCTATCGAGTCTGTTACGTAGGGACAAATTTAGGCCATTCAAAATCTTAAGCCTGTTGCAGTGCGATAGGAAGAGGTAATTTAGCCTCTCGAGTCTGTTACAGTGGGACAAGAGGAGGCCATTCAGCCCCTCGAGTTTGTTACAGAAGGATAGGAGGAAGTCATTCAACCATCGAGTTTTTTAAAGAGAGACAGGGTGAGGCCATTTCGTCTTTGGAGTCTGTTACAGATGTTATGATAACTCAGAGCCACTTGTTTGTTCTTCCCAAGGGGAATGGAGAGATTCTCCATGGGTCTCCCTTTACACTGATGGCTTGGACACGGACAATGATCTCCCTACAATTTTGTCCATTCCTCTCGTTGGCTAAGACTGCTCTAACCCAAATGGCAATTTCAGAAAGGGCAGGCATGGTCTGGTGCCATGTCCTCCACACCTGGTCCTGCAGGAAGGGCAAATCCTGCCTGTGACCCTTCCGACCCAGAAGGAGCTCCATGCCCGAGCCCTCAGCACAGGTTTGCGAAGACCAGTTATTTCCCTCTGCCTGCCACGTACAGTCTCAACATCAGGGCGGTGCAGGGCTGCTCTGCACGTTTTGAGCTTTTCCCAGTTCATGATGTGCTTTCAAAAACGGCACTGCTTCTCAATATTGCTGGATAATTCCAGGACTTTCAGTGCATAGCGAGTTGCTCTGGAATGGTGTGCAGTGAGAAATGGAGGAAGCCCAACGTGATTCTCACAGTGTGGGCTCAAACACCAATTAATGTTGGTGAGATCCACTCAGTGTCATGTTGGAAATCACTCCCCAAACACAACTCAACTGGCACTTTGTGCACAAAACAATGAAAACATGTCAATACTTAAGAACACAAGAAACCGGAGCAGGAGTAGGCCAATTCTTCAGCTGCTCCACCATTCAATCGGATCATGCCTGACCTTTTCTTGGAAGCAGCTCCACTTACCCGCCCGGTACCATTGACCTTTCATTCCTGCAGTGTTCATAAGTGTCAATGCTTTTGCCTTTAAATCCTTCAACGAGGTAGCGTCGACTGTTTAGGAGGGCATTGAATTCCAAAAATGCACAATCCTTTGGGTTGGTCAGTCCGAAATCTGCTCCTCCTTATTTTCAGACAGTGGCCCCGAATTCGAATTTCATCCACCAGTAGAAACATCCTCCCTGAGTCGATCTTATTTGTGTTTGTGTGTGATTTTTATGAGATCCCTCTCGTTCTTCTACATTTCAACAATATATCTCAGTATGCTCAATCTTTACTCATAAGGCAACGCTCTCAACACAGGAATCCATCTCGTCAACTTCCTACACACTGTAATTTGAATCCAGTGCCACGACATTCTTTCTCAAGTAAAACTATACACAGCACTCCATTTGTGGCCCCACCCGAACCATCTACGATTATAACATAGTCTCCCGGATTTTAAACTATATCGCTCTTGCAATGAAGTTAATGAATGTAATTGTTCCATTTCCCCTGTTACCTTTTACACCTGCAAACCAACTTTTGTCATTCATGCACCAGGACACATATGCCCCAGTGCACAACAGCATGCTGCAATTTTTCACCATTTAAATGTTATTCCTAGCAAAATGGATGACCTCACACTTGCAAACATTATGCGCCATCGGACGACCCTTGTCAACTCTACAGACTGACAGTGCCCTCCACATGCTTTGCTGGACGACTCACTTTCGTATCATCTGTGAACTTTGACAGACTACACTTGGTTCCCAACTCTGAACCTTCTATGTCATACATTGATCACTTAATGTCAGTTCCTCTTTTACGATCATACAGTTGCCATCTATAATTTCGCGATCTCCCCACCTCCGTTTCAGCTTAGTATAACACTCGCAGCTGCAAATGTTCACGAAATTCAGTTCCAAATATCAGTCACCCTGTCACCTTATCTCTCTAATGCCAATAAATCACATCCATTTCCCGCAACTTATGCAGTGAATTCCTGTATCTGATTTGAAAATACAACACACATTCAGATAGAGTGCTTCTGATTTATCATTTTATACCCATTATTCTCTGCTCCAGTGTTACCTTTATTCCCTATATTGACGCGGTCAGGAAAGAGTTTAACATCGTCATACTTACAGAGTCAGGCCTCCTAGGTAATGTTTCATGAAGTCCCCTGACCATCCTTAGGCATAGTCTAGATTAGAGTCGTGCTGGAAAAGCACCGCAGGTCTGGCAGCGTCCAAGAAGCAGGAAAATCGACGTTTCGGGCAAACGGTGTTCATCAGGAATAATCAGGCAAATTGTGATAAATTGCAGCTGAATGGAAAATAAAGTTTTAAAGTGAATCACAAAATGGACACGCAACAACTAGAAAGTAAAATAGCCAATTGCATGAGTTTGAGAGGAAAACTGATCAAGGTAAGCAGGATAAACAGACTGAAACGTGTGTCTCTAAATGAGCAGTGGGGAATATTTCCAGGAACATAATAAAATATTCAGCAGAAGGGTATTCTAGTGAAGCAGACGAAACCTCAGCAAGAAGTTCCCAACTGTTCCTCACTCAGGACAAAATGGTTAATATTAGCTTTGTGAGGCTTAGAAGATCAACAAACATCTTAATAATTATGAAGCGGGTATATTTTAGGAGTAAGCATGAAAGGGATTAAGAAGGGTCTTCTAGCAGGAAGAGGGCATGGGAAGGGGAAGCATTGTCTTGGTTTTATCAGATAATAGCAACAGGAAAAGTTGAACGTGGAGGCGGTGGGAAAAACGTTACAGAGCGGGGCTGGCGCCTGAATGGTGTTACCAAGCCAAAACGAATTGCTGAAGCTGAAATTGTTCACGGAGGTCGGGAGGGAAATATGTTCTTTTAATTATTCTTTCATTTATGTGATGTCATTGTCACTGATTTTACCAGCATCCATTGTTCCACTGCTAATTGGTCGGAGGGCAGATGAAGATCAGCCACATTGCTCTTGGTCTGGAGTCACATGTGAGCCAGAGTAGATTAGAATATCAGATTCCCTCCCCTAAATTGGGTCAGTGAATCAGATGAGGTCTTCCAACTGTTAAAAATACTTTCTTGGTAGCCCCACCGATGTGTTGCACAGCCATAACATGACGTTCCATCTCCTACACTCAATGCTCAGACCAATGAAGTCATGTGCCCCAAACGCCTGCTTCACCACCCTGTGTACCTGTGACACCACTTTTAAAGAACTGTGTATCTGCACCCCTACGTTTCTGTTTGAGAACACTTCTCAGGGCCTTAACGTTAAATGCACAAGTCCCACCCTGGTTCGTTTTATCAAAATTCAAAATCTTGCATTTATCTAATTAAACTCCATTTGCTATTCGTCAGCTCACTATCTCATCAGTACTTTTAATCCTATTTTGTCATAGATATCCTTATTCTCTGCCCACTTTAACACCAATTTCAGTGTCACCCACAAAGTTACTTACTTGGAAATCAATATTCTCATTCAAATCATTAATCCAAATGACGAAGAACAGTGTACGCAGTACATGGGTGGTCAATTGCCTACAGTAAAAAAAAATACAAAATATCACCCACTACACCTTTCTCCTCACTTCACGCCAATTTTGCATTCAGTTGACTAGCTCCTCCTCGATCCCACATCCTTTTACATTGATCTGAACTTATTACCCAATCTACCATAGGGGACGTAGAGCACAGAACATAGAAGAGGAAAACACAAGGTCGTTTGGCCCTCGATGTTGTGCTGAAATGTTATCCTATCCTAAGATCAAGTGAACCTACATGCCTTTTATTTTCCTATCATCCATGTGCCTATCAAAGAGGCCATTAATGTCCTGAACGTATGTTTCTCTGCAACCCCCGCTGGCAGTGCATTCTATGCAATCACAACTCTCTGTATAAGGAACCAACCACTAAAATCTACCGTGAGCCTTCCTCCTATCACGACAAAATAACGCCTGCTCATGGTAGTCACTTATGCCATGGGAGAAATGTCTCTGATTGGTCATACCTTCTACACAACTGATCTCGCCTTCCAATGCTACTCTCTTCCTCCAGGTGTACCTTTGTGCAGCCCACACTCCAAACGCCCTCTAATGTCATCATTTACTTTGCCGTCAAATTTGGCATTTCTTTCATAAATTTCTTCAACTCATCTTCACCCGAGTTTCTCGGTTGAAAACTCCTTAAAACCAGTTCACCTCTCTGAGGTTGCCCCTTATCCTTCTTCATTCCAATGAGAGAAAGCCTGAGCTCGCACAGCCTTTATTCATAAGAAATGCCCTCCAGTTTGGGCAACATTCTTGAAAATCTCTGCACCCTCTCTAAAGGTTCCACATATTTCTTGTAATGAGGGAACCAGGACTGAACACAATATTCCAAGTGTGGTCCAACCAGAGCTTTACAGAACTGCAGCATAAATACACAGCTATTAAACGCAGTGCCCCTGCTAATGAAAGCCAATAACCATACACCTTCTTAATAACCCTATCAACTTGGGTGGCATTACTGGGGAGTATGAAGACAAGGACCTCAAGTTCCCTCCATTCGTTCACACTGCCAAGAAAGCTACCTTTATTCCTGGATTTTGCAATCCTTCAAAATGAATCACTTCACACTTTTCCAGTTTGAACTCCATCAGCCACTTCTCAACCCAGGTCGGCATCGTGTCAATATCCCGTTGCAAACGACAACATCCCTCCACACCATCCACCACTCCAACAAATTTCAGGTCATCGGGAATCCTCTTATCCCGCTCTTTCACATCCACATCCATGTGTTTCCCAGAAAAGATCCCTGCAGAATATCACTGATCACTAAGTTCCAGGTTGAATGCTTCCCATCTACTACCACCCTCCAACTTTTATGCTCAATCAATTCTGTATGCAGATAGCCAAAATTCCCTGTAACCCCTGCCTCCGTACTTTCAGAATGCCACGACCATGGCGAACTGAAATATTTTTTGAAGCTCGAATCTGTTCAACAAATATTTTCAAGAATGTTGCTGGAGTTGTAGGATGTCAATTGTAGGGAGAGGCTGAAAAGACTTAGAATATTTTCCCTGGAGCATCAGAAGCTGTGTGGTGACATGGTAAAGTTTGAAATAATCATGAGGGGCATGAATAGGACATATAGGCAATGTCTATTTCCTGGGGGAGCTTGACCAGAATTAGAGGGCATATGTTTCGGGTGAGATCGGAACAATATAACAGGTAACTTGGGGACAACATGTTCATGTAGAGCGTGGTACGTGTATGGATTGTGCTGCCAGAATAACTCGTTTGGCAGGAGAAAGGTGGCAGGTACAATTACAGCATTTAAAAGGCATCTGGATGGGTATATGAATAGGAAGGGTGCAGAGGGATATGGTCAATTACTGGAAAATAGGACTAGATGAGGTTGATATATTTGGTGGGCATGGGCGAGATATTTAGAAGGGTCTGCTTCCGTGCTGTAGACCTCTTTGACTCTGTGTCTCTGTGTCTCATCAATGTGCTCTGTCACAGCCTGAAGGAATTCTTTAAAATTTGTGAGGCTTCAACTGTCCCGCACAAAGCCATGCTGACTATCATTAATCAAACAAGGGTTTTCCAAATGATCATAAACCCTATTTCTTAGAGTCGTCTCCAATAATCTGCACACCACATAAAACGATAAAAACAAAGAAAATTTACAGCTCAGGAACAGGCCCTTCGGCACTCCAAGCCTGAGTCAATCCAAACCTACTGTCTAAACCTGTCAGCCAATTTCTAAGCATTTGTATGCCTCTGCTCCCCATCTACTCAGGCTTCTGCCCAGACTCAGCTTAAATGCATCTGTCGTGCCTGCCTCTCCCACCTCTGCTGGCAATGCGTTCCAAACGCCCACCACTCTCTGTGTGAAGTACTTGCCGCGTGTACCCCCCCTTAAACTTTCCAGCTCTCACCTAGAAAGCATGACATCCGGTTGTTGAATCCTTCACCCTGGGAAAAGGCTTGCCGCTATTCACTCTGTCTATACCCTTCATGATATTGTAAACCTCAATCACGTCCCCCCCATCTCCTTTTTTCTAGTGAAAGTAAACCTAACCTACTCAAACTCTCTTCATAGCTAGCACCTTCCATTCAAGGCAACTTCCTCGTAAACCTTCTCTGCACCCTCTCCAAAGCGTCCTCATCATTTTGGTAAGGTGGCGGCCAGATCTGAACACAATAGTCTAAATGCGGCCGAACCAATGGCTTGTACAATTTTAACATGACCTGCCAACGCTTCTACTAAGTACACCGTCCAATCAAGGCAAGCATACCAAATGCCTTCTTGAACACTCTATCCACCTGTGCAGCAATCTTCAGGGAACAATGGACCTGCACTTCCAAATCTGTCTGCCCCTCTCCGTTTCCTAAGGATCTTCCATTCGTTGTATAATTCATTCTAGATTTAGACTTGCCGAAATGCATCACTTTACGTTTGTCTGGATTGAAAGCCATCTGCCACTTTTACGCCCAAATCTCCGGTCTATCTATATCCTCCTGTATTCTCTGACAGTCCCAAATGCTCTCGGCGAGTCCACCAATCTTTGTGCCATCTGCAAACTTGCGATTATGCCAACAGTACCCCCCTCTAGATCATTTATGTATATTACAAACAACAGTGGACTCTGTGGAACACCACTGGTCACTTTCTCCATTTCGAGAAACTCCCTACTACTCACTGTCTCCTGTTGCTCAACCAGTTCTTTATCCACCTAGCTAGAACACCCTGCACACCATGTGACTTCACTTTCTCCATTAGGCTACAATGGGGAACCTTATCAAACGCCTTACTAAAGTTCATGCATATGACATCAACAGCCCTTCCTTCACTAACAACTTGGTCACTTGCTCAAAGAACTCTATTAAGTTGATAAGGCACGATCTCCCCTGCACAAAACCATGTTGCCTATCACTGATAAACTCATTGTTTTCTAAATATAAATAGATCTTTCTCTCAGTACCGTCTCCAGTAACTTCCCAAACACTGACGTCAGGATCACAGGTCTGTAGTTATCTGAAATATCCCTACTAACCTTCTTGTACAGGTGGACAACATAAGATACCCTCCAGTCCTCGTGCACATCACCTGTATTTACGGATGCCAATACGATATCAGTCAGGGCCCCAGGTATTTCCTCTCTCTCCTCCTTCAGCAATCTGGGATTGATCCCATCCGGTCCTGTGGATTTGTCCACTTTTATAACCTCTAACATACCCAACACATCTTTCCTACTTATGCCAACGTAATCGGAGACTAATCAAACTTATATCTCTAATCTCAAGGTTCATTATGTTCCTCTCCTCAGTGAACACTGATGCAAAGTAATCGTTCAGAATCTCACACATTCTCTCAGGTTCAGCACACAGCCTTCCTTCTTTTTCATTTAGTGGACCAATCCTTTCTCCAGTCAGCCGCTTGCTTTCTATGTAAGAATAAAATGCTTTGGGGTTTTCCTTAATTCTGCTTGCTATAGCTATTTCAAGACCACTTTTCGCCTGCTTGATTCCTTGTATAAGACTTGTCCTACTCTTCCGATATGCCTCCACGGCCCGTAAGACTAACTGGTCTCTAATTCAGGCAATTAGACTTCGTCCCTGTCTTGAAGCAGGCATTAACATTTGCCACCCTGCAATTATCTAGCATGACTCAAATGGACAGTGACGACACAAAGATCATCGTCAAAAGTACAGCAATGTCTTCACTCTGTTTCTGTATTAATCTTGGGTATATCTTTTTCTGGACCAGCGGATTTATCTGTCCTTAATGTTTTTCAAAATGTTCATGACATCCGCCTTCTCAACATAAACATGTTCTTATATATCAAACTATTTAACGCTGCCTTCACAAACGACACGATCGCTCTCAGCAGTGAATACTGAGGCAGTGCATTATCTAAGGACCTTCCCTACCTCCAGCTACTCCAGATATATATTTCCCTTCACGATCCCTGATGACCCTACCTTCACTCTGGCAATCCTCTTGTTCCTCACGTAATTGTAGAATGCAGTTGGAGGCGTGGGTTTCATGTGCATGAAGTGGGGAAGATGCACTGGAAGGCATTGGTGAGGTCTTTAAAACAGAAGGTCATCCAGGTTGTTCTGGGCTGGAATTTCTCCTGTTGTGAGAAGACACAGCGGAGGAATTGGGAGATAGGGATAGCGATTTTAAAGGGAGGGGGTATGGGAGGACGTGTAGTTCAGGCAGGTATATGAGTTCGTGGGTTTGAAATTGATGTCCATTCTGAGTTGGTCCCCAGCGAGGGAGATGTCCACGAAGAAGAGGGAGGTGCGGAATTGACCCAAGTGAACTTGAGATCAGAGTGGAAGGCATTGTTTAAGTCAATGAACTGTTCAACCTACTCGTGAGAGCACGAGGTGGAGCCGATACAGTCAGCAATGTCTTGGAGGAAAACGACGGATGTGCTGCCAGTGTAACTGCGAAAAAAAGCGTGTTCCACGTATTTTCTGGACCAACCTAACATGAGGAAATTTGACAAATGCCTCAGTAAAGTTCACATTGACAACTTCCGTTGTCGTACCCTCAATAAAGATTTTTGCAACTTCCTTTTGTTTCCCTTGTTCGAGATAGTGTGACTGGAGGCATGGAATCCTAGCAAGACCTCATTCATTCACGACAGAGATGAGGAGGAATTTCTTCCCTCACAGGGGAGTGAATCTGTGGGATTCCTTACCGCAGTGGGCTGTTGAGGCTAGGTCATTTAGTAAAGACTTTCAGAAGAGAAGGTCACATTTTAATTAATCAGGGAAACAAGGCTTTTGCGGGAAAGGCAGGAAAGTAGAATTGCGGATTATCAGACCAGCCATGATCCCTTTGAAGGGCAGAACATACTCGATGGGGCAAATGGCCTGATGCCATTCCTACGAATTATGATGTTAACTAAATCTGTTTCGAACTGAAAAAAACGATTCTATAATATTCTGGTTCTCTGCTCACAAAATTCCGCTGATATCAGATGATTAGACATTTCTTTTTACACAACATTTGATCTCGAACAGTCCATTCTCTTGATTGCTCCTTGGTATGCTGTTGCAGAAAACCATCTCATGTACAATCCTGGATTCCATCCATTCCAGCACTGATAGTCATTAGTTATCCAGTTCGAATGGAGACTACTTTAATACACAGTTACTGTACTGCCCTTGCTGCAAGTACATTCTCAGATTTTTCAGATTTAAAAAAATGACTCTGAAATTTAATTCTTTTCATAAATTTCATTTCCTGTGGAATTCCGAGTTGAATTGGCTGTCTCACTAATTAGCAAACTGCATTGATTCTTCTCAACACTTTATTTGTCGTTTTGCCTATGCTGCGAAAATCATGGCAATCTCTCAAGATTCACTTCCTCGGCATGGTCATTCTGCAGGTACATTTCCATACAGAAAGTTCAATCATTTGATCACTTCAGTTAAAGCGACCTTTCGTCGACATTGCTGCAAAGGTAGCGAGTGTTTCATTGATATTGCGGGTTAAAGGTGTGGTGTACAGAGACAGGGAGGCATCGAGGGCCAGGAGAACGTTACACATTTAAGGATATTTCCTGGTGCGTCTGAATGCCAGTTGGAGAAAAGGCTTCAGTATTGAAGGAAGTTGCAGCGATGAGGGCCCTGGATTAGATTCCAGGCTTAGGTATGTGTGTGGGGAATTTCGCTCTCTACAGAATGAGGCAATCTGATGTGTTCTGTGGTGGAACTGGTCCCCCTGGGAGCAGACATGGCGGAGGCGGAGGAATTGGGAATACGGGATGACATTTTTGCAGGAGGTAGGGTGGCAATAGATATAATCCAGGTAGTTGTGGGAGTCGGTGGGTTTGTAAAAAAAGTCAGTGGCAAGTCGGTCATAATTAATGGAGATGGAGAGGTCCAGGAACGGGAAGGAGGTGTCAGAGATGGTCCAGGTGGATTTAAGTTCGGGGAGCAATGTGTGGGTGAAGTTGATGAATTGCTCAACCTCCTCTCAGGAGCATGAGGTGGCGCCAATGCAGTCATCAATGTAGCGGAGGAAGAGGTGGGGAGTGGTGCAAAGTTACAATGGAAGATGGACTGTTTTAAATAGCCACTAAACAGACAGGCATAGCTTGGTCCCATACGGGTGCACATGGCTAACCGTTTGGTCTGGAGGAAGTGGAAGGATTCGAGGAAAAATTGTTATAGGTGAGGACAAGTTCAGCCAAACGATTGAGGATGTCAGTGGAAGGGGATGTCGGGAGAGGAAGAAACGCAGGACTTGGAGGCCCTGGTCATGGCGGATGGAGGTGTGAAGGGATTGGATATGCATGGTGAAAATGAGGCGTTAGGAGCCGGGGAAACAGAAATCTTGGAATAGGTGGAGGGCAAGGGTGTTGTCTCGAACGTATGTGGGGAGTTTTACAGACAGGAGCCGCTCACCATGGTATGAGTCTGGAAGACGTTATGGAATTGGTGATGTTTGAAACCACTGAGAGAGTCAGAGGCAGCAAGAAAGTTATAAGGTCTGGTGGAGCTTCCAGAGATTTGGAGGGTTTTAGGGACGTGTTAGTAGGATTGGCAGGACCGACAGTTGTTAGGGACATGGTAAAGGCTGGATGAGTCTGCAGACATTGCGAGGGTTGTGGTGCCCAGAGGAAGTTCCACAGATAGGGATGGATGTTGGAGCTGCAGGACCTTCCGGAGATAAAGAGTTCACAAAGACAAGGAGAAATGTAATGACTCGAGGATACAGATATGGCTGTAACAGAAATTAGAAATTGGGAGCACTGTAGATGCCGGAGAATGTCACAGCGATTCAGGCAGATTGTCAGAGCGTATGAAGTTTCCAGAAGTATGGAGTTGTAAAGCATTCCAAGTAAATAGTAGTTTGGATTACTAAGCAGGCTGGAGTAGGTTTCAGAGGGATAGAGCAACAGGAAGTGGTTGCAGAAACAGAGGGATATTGACTTGGATACTTGGGTCCTTTTCCTGCTGAGAGTCATCAGGACGATAACCGAACTTATTAAATGTCCGGATTCCCAGGGAACTGATAGGATGGATGCTGAAATGATACCTCCTTCCTCTTATTGGACAGGCGCACATGAGGATCATTTTGACAAAGAAAATTCCCATATAAGATGGGAAAAAGGGACTTTATTTCAGTGACTCAAATCTACTTCAGGTTTGCTTCCACACAGCACCTACGAATTTCACATGGTTACAAAGAACAAGGTCATTGCGGACTGCAGGAGATAGTAGACGAAGGCGAGGCTGTAAGGTCTGGAACAGGTTAGAGAAAGGGGAGACGTTCAGCGGCAGAAGTGGGTTACAGTGATGGTGTCCTGCCAGGAATGGAGAACGGAACAGGCTCACTTAATGAAAGGTAAGTAACTAAATGGTACAAGGGCAGACCCAACAAAAAGACCCCAAGCTCTCGATTTATCATTCCCTCCTTTAGCTGCGCTCACCCAGTCTGGTGCAAGCCCCACATACAAACAATAGGAGGTTTCCCAGCTCCTGGTGCTCAAGTCCCAGTGCACAACCTTCTGAGCCAGTTGGAGAAATATCATCTTTTAGGTATTTACACTGTTACAGCCTTGCCACAGCAAAACATCTCCGTTACAGTTACATAATGACTAATTGCACAAAACAAAGAAAATCATCACTCAGATCCCCTGGTTATATAATCCTCTGAACGACTGTCTACAGAAAACGGCAGAATCCACAAAACCTCACTGCATGGGTCAAAGTTAATGAAGAATATTTCATTCTCTCCACTTGGAACGAAGTTTCTGCATTTTACAAATTTGCCACTTTACAATAAGGAGAAAAAACAACAAAATTCTAAATTAAGATTTTGCTGAGGTGAACTCTGGTGCATCATGCAGATCTGGAGATCACATGAGTAGCACCAGGTCAGAGTGAAACTCTCAGACAGAAGAGCCAAACAGATTCACATTTGAACTACATCTCCCAACCTGGGAATCTGAAGCTGCGCACAGCCATTCCAGTAAAATTCTCCAGATGCAGCTCCACAAGATTCCAGGTTTGTGCATTTAAAATTACAAAATATTTGTTTTGAATCCCTTGCTCCAATCAGAAGATGTCCGAGATTCAGATTGTAATATCCCTCATGATTCACAGCCCACTTTCGATCCAATTCTGCAGATTCTTTAAATGCCGCTATCTCTACTCGAATGCAGGATCCACGGAGCTTCCAACATTTGAGTGGTCCTCCAGATTCTGAAGCTCTTCCTACCTCCGTAACATAGTCCAACCTCAACAACTTTTCCTCTTGAATGTTCACCAGGAAGACACTGGTGCAGGTTACAGAAACAGGGATGGATATCAGCACTGGACGATTTTGCAACATTGCGAGGGTACAAGTGGCAAACGGAGTCTTCATAATTGTGAGGGTTCATGGTGATGGAGGAAGTTCCTGCGCGCGAGACGTTGTGGGGGAGGGCGACATTTGCTCAGATAGGGGTGTCAGTGCAGAAGCAGAATATGGAGATGACGAGATGGATGGAGACACTGCTGGAACTGGATTGAGAGGGCGTGTGAATGCGATGGGAGGATGGTGCATCGACAGTGAGTCTTGTAGAAACTGGATCGGGAAAGTCACAGGTATTGGAGAGGGTTCTACAGACCGGGAATATTTCAGGGATCTGAGAGGTTTACACAGAATGGGAGGATTGTCAGTTCTCCACAGATTAATATTGTTAGAGAGACCAGAAGAGGTTACACCGATTAGCTACATTGCAGGAGATGCAGGAGTTTATAAGGAGGATTGGTTGAGTTGGAACAATTTACAGAGAGGGGGAGATTTTGAGAACAGTAATAGATTACAGATAGTGGGGATGATGTGGCATGAGAAACCTGAGGGAGATCCTTTGGATCTGGAAGAGATCAACATAGATAGGGACCACTCAGGAGACTGGGACTTGCTTCATCAATAAGGTGAATTGAATGTTCTCGGTAATATGACACAGATAATGAAAGGTGTTGGGATTGAGGGCAAATACGCAGGCATGGCCAGCTCTTTTGACAGTAGGACCTTCTCGGGGTAGAGACTGCTATAGCGAGTTTACGTGGAGAGTGAAGTTTGTATTTACTGTCGAGGTTTACACTGATACAGACAGAGTGAGATTGGAGAAACTGACAGAGGTTACGTGCGTTCTGTTGATTCGAGGAGGTTACCCGCAGAGGGTAACAGGAACTGGAGGAGATTACTGCCAGAGCGAGGACTGTAGTGTTGGGAAGAAGTTACCAAGATAGCCAGTGCAGGGATAGCAGCAATTTACACTGATCAGTGAATTTGTTAAGACTTAATCACTTTATTGCTATTGAGGGGGGCTGAGGAAGTGACAGTCAAATGCAAGTTTATGTAATCCAGATCAGTTTGCACAGCAATATGAATGGTTCTGGAAGTTGCATGCAGTAATTTTGATGACGAGTGCGGCAACGATTGCTAACATTTTTTTAGTGTTCATATCTGTATTCCCTTAGTAAGGATTATATCTACGTATTCTGTACTTAAAATGTTACTGCGTGTTGGTGATATTGCTGCATTGAACCTGAACTTGTAACTGAAGAGTTGCCCTTGTAAATCTGATGGCGCTGTGCATGGAGAGTCAAAAGCTTCTCACTCTACTCGTTTGAGTACATTTGACAAAAAGCTAGCTTATTCATTCATTTATTTGAAGGTTACAGTCACAGGCAGAATTCTCAGGAAAAAAACAAGTTACAGTCGCAAGGAGCTCTGTAAGGACTGCAGAAGCTTATAAAGGCAAAGACTGTACAATAGCCCGTTATCAGAGTTAAGCAGTATAATGGGAACCAGGCAATCTTCAAGAGACAAGGATGGTTCGTCGGAGGAAAATACTATGATAATGAGCATTGCAATGACTGGACGAGTTCACAATCTTCACAAGGGTTATTGGAACATGAAGAGGATACTGCCAGGGTACGGCAAAGGAATGGGAGGAATTATTTATCGCAGTGTGTTTTAGAGGGACTGGAGAAGGGTACAACAATAGGGAGGACGGTGGAGGTACTAGTCGATTACAGAGATAGGGAAGGCTGTCGAGAATGGATAAAGTTAGTAATACTGAGGGTTTCAGAATTAGAAAGGACTATTCAGACTGACAATGCAGAGAGCGTTGTAGGGACTGGAAGAGGTGACATTAATCAAGAGTATGTTAGACATTCAGGTATGGTTTTAGTAGTGGTAGGAGGTTACAGGGTTAAGAAGGCTACTAGAGACGGAAGGAGATCACAGAGATAGAGAATATTTCAGAGATTGGGCGAGTTACAGATCTAGGAAGGAGCAAGTGGTTTCGTAATGTTACACAAAGGGAGGATTGGCAGGAAAGGCTGCATGAACTGGAGTGGTTTATGCAGATAAGGAACTTTATATGGATGGTAGAAGATTAGACGGAGTGAGGTGCTATAGAACAGGATGGAAGAGTGTTGTGTGGATTGGACAAGGTTGCAATGATACCTTATGTAGATCGTGGAAGATGGTGCACAAATGGAGAGTGTGGTAAGGGCAGTACGACGTTTGAGAGACAGGGTGGGCTGGAGCTCCTGGACAAGATGACAAAGAGAGGATTTCAATGTTCTATGGAGTAAGTTGCCATAATCCTGTAAGTTTAGAAATCATTATGGAAAAAAATAAGGATTGTGTCGAAGTGATGTGCCTAAATATGGTGAAGGCCACTTGTCATTAGAATATCTCTATCATGACCATTAGACAGGACCTGACAAACATAGACTTGGAGAAACTATTTACAATAAAGTCTATAGTCTAAAATAGGAACATCTGAACGTGATACAGAGATAATTCAGGGTCAATGAGCTCCGTGAAGAGTGAATGGCAAAGGCAGTAACTCCAGTGAATACTGATAAAGTGATGACATGAGTTTGATAAAGAAATTAGATTGCAATCCGAACTGGGGAAGCCCTTTAAAAGTATAGAGGGTGGCTGAGGGTCTTTAAAATGAGGAGCATGAAATGCGGCGGTATCAAATGTTTTCGCAGGTATAAAAGTGGAGAAATCCTCAGTGCCCAAGGAAAAGAATCCCAGGCAGCGATGGCAGATAAGTGAAGTGATTGTTGGGGCTGT
Source organism: Chiloscyllium punctatum (assembly GCF_047496795.1). Classification (NCBI taxonomy): domain Eukaryota; kingdom Metazoa; phylum Chordata; class Chondrichthyes; order Orectolobiformes; family Hemiscylliidae; genus Chiloscyllium; species Chiloscyllium punctatum. The sequence goes on from NC_092781.1 coordinate 41,871,091, forward strand.
GGTGTGCCATAGGTTAAGTGCCGAATGACTGGAGGATAGCAAATTTGGTTACTTTGTTCAAGAAGGGCAGCAGGGATAGGTCACGTAAGTACAAGCAGATAGTCTGACATCTGTGGGAGGGAAATTATTGGAAACAATTCTGAAGATGAATCTACAATTGAAAAGGCAAGGATGAATTCGGGATAAGCACACCAATTGGATAGAGGAAGAACCTGTCTGATGAATTCAATTGAGTTTAGTTTTCTATGTCCAAAAGTATCGATGAGTGCAGTGCCGAATATGTGGATTACATGTACTTGAATCAGGCTTCTGACATGGTCCCACATTGAAGGCAAGTCCAAAAGGGATGGGCCCATGGGATCCAAGGCAAGTTGGCAAATTGGATACTATGTTGGTGGATAGACTTTTTTGTGATTGAAATGCGTTCACCAGCGAGTGTAGCGCAGGGACCTGTGCAGGAACAATTATTGTTTATTATGCAAAGTAATGACTTGAATGTGAAAGTAGAAGGTTTCATTATTAAAAATGCAGACCACGTGAAAGCTGAAGTCGTTGTGCATAGTGAGCCGAATGGTCTCAGTCTACAGTCCGAAGTCGATCAGATGATAAAAAGCGCAGAGTAATGGCAGATGGAGTTTACTTCTGATCGGTGTGAGGTAATACCCTGTGGGAAGGATGATCAGTGAAGGATATACATAATAAACTGTAGGCGCTTGTGGAGTAATGAGGAAAGAAGTGACGTTGATAGTCAAGTCCATAGGTCCCCGAAGGTGGCATCACGTGTCGACAGGGTGAAAGGAAACCTGAATTGGGGTGGGAGGGGAATCCACATCCAAATGGGGAGAAACGTTAGGGCTACTCGAGAGGATTAATGCTAGTCTAGCTGGATGTTGGACTTGAAACAGTTGTAAGGCCAGCTAGAGGGTTGAGGCTGGTACACAAGTGAAAGAGGAATTTCAATCGGCAAGGCAGGAAATAAGGGAAAACTGATTATTAACAGCATTTATTTTAATGCAAGGGTCCTCTCAGTTAAGGCAGATGAAATCAGGTCATGGATGGGAACATGGGACTGCGGTATTCGACATATTACAGAAACACATTTGGGGCAGTGAAGGACTGACAGCTCATTGTTTCAAGGTACAGACGCTACAGGAAAGGGAAAAGGGGAGGAAAGAGAGGAGAGGTGGTGGTTGCTTTTAACAGCATTAATCATCACAGCAGTACATATAGAAGATACTCCTGTGGGATCACCCAGTGAAGCTATGTTAGTGGAACTGAGGAACGAGAATAGTATCAGAATAAGAAGTTTGATATGATTGTGCTACCGATCCCTAATAATCAGTGGAAGACTAATGAACAAGTATGTTGGGAGATCTCAAATAGGGGTGTAATGATAACAATAGGGTTCTAATGGTAGGGACCTTTAAACTTCCCAAACCTAGATTGGGACTGCCAGTGTTAAGCATTTGGCAGGAGGAATTTGTTCATTGCGTTCCAGTAAACGTCCAATAAATAAATAAATGGCCCGACCGGAGGAAGGGGAAAGAATATTACCTTCCCGAGGGAAAGGAGGTGGGGAAAGGGACTGGGGTGTCAGTAAGAGACAAAGTGGTCAGAATTCAAATCGTTTGAAAATAGTTATGAAAAAGGGCAGGCTATTCTCGCAACGTCAAGTTGATAAAATGGGGAAAGACCAGTCTTGATAGTATTAGGCATGAACTTTCCAACTGTGATTGGAGGAGTCCCTTTGTAGGGAAAGGGATGTCGAAGAAGTCGGAATATTTTCAAAGTGCGAAAAAAGAGCATCGAGGGCCAGCATGTTAGTTTTAGTGCAATGGTCAATGCTGACAGAATTAGGAAACACTAGATGACTACTCAGACTCTCATCATGGAAAAGGGAGACATGTCAGGTATAGTCAGGTCGATCAGGTGAATCTCTTGGGCAGCATACAGGTTAGAGAAATACACTTTGAATGGAAATCAGGAACGCAAAAACGGGACATGAAATAGCTTAGTAAGAGAAGTTTAAGGAGAATTCAAAGTGATTCTATAATACATTAAGTGCCAGAGGGTAACTGGGAGGAAATAGGGGCACCTAAAGATCAATGAGGCCATCGATGTGTCGATCGACTTCAGGAGATGGTTAAGATTCTAAACAAATTTGGGCCATAATTGGAATACTCTGCAACTCTAATCACCAAGCTACATGAAGGATGTAATGAATCTTGAGGAAGCTCAGAAAAATATTTTCAAGATGTGTCCAAGCTGGTGGCTGAGTGAGCAGGGGTTGTGTTCCCTGGAGTATCGGAGACTGAGGGGTGACCTTACAGACTTTTATACAAACATTACTGCCATGGATAGGGTGAATATTCAAAGACTTTTCCACGTGGTTGTGGAGCCCAAAACTATGTAGCATATGTTTAATGTGAGAGAATAAAGAGTTCAAATTGTAGAAGAGGCAACGCTGAAAGGTTGTAAAACACAAAGGTAGATCAATTTCAGGAACTGATGAAGTGTATTTCAGGACATTGTAGGAAGCTAGGTAATAAATTGTGGAGCTCCTTGCAGAGATATTCGTACCATCACCATGTATGACGTTCTGGAAGACTGGAGGGCGACAAAGAGGACAGTGAGAGAGGTTTTCTAAGATGACAAAGCGAGCTTGCTGATATGAGTGAATGGGCTGAAAAACTGTCGATGGAATTCAATTTGAATAAATATGAGGTAATGCGTTTGGTGCAACAAGCAAATGTAAAACAAATGCAATTAATGCCAGGACCTTTGTCAGTGTTGCAGAGCAGCGGGACCTCCGGGTTCACGTACACAATTCTAGAATTTTTCATCACAGAATGGAAGTGACAGTGCTTTACATGCTTAGTCCATTGTGTACAGGGTTGGTGATGTCATATTAAAATTGTACAAGTCATTGATGAGGCCTTTTCTGTAACACTGTGTCCGCGTCTGGTCGATCAATTAAAGGAACGATATTAGTGATTATTTAGAAGATTTATAGCTCAGGTTGATGATAAGTCTAAACTTAACTCGCTGAGCATGAATTTTTGTTTTCAGACGTTTCGTCTCCATACTTGGTAATGTCATCAGTGAGAGTTTCCGGTGAAGTGCTGGTGGTATGTCCTGCTTCTCGACTTAAAAGACTTAGTCTCTTAAGGTGGGTGATGTTACTTTGGCTTCTTTTGATCAAGGGAAGACAGGTAGGATATAAATCACTGTGTTTATTGTTTAACTTCTGGTGAGAATGTTATGGCACTCATAATTCTCTTGTGTGTTTCTGTTTCGCCTGTCTTAGGCTGTTTGCTGTTGTCACAGTCAAAGTGGTCTCTTCCTTCGTGTGTGTGCATGGAAACTAGTGACAGTACGTCGTGTGATTTGGAGGACAATTGGTGTTCATGTACGCCGGTGGCACGTTTCCTGCTAGTTCTTCTGATGTATTTTCTGCAGTTCTTGGATGGTAACTTGGAAATGACGTCGGTTTTGCTGGTAATATCTAATGGATATTTAGTTTCATTCGTTTCTGTTTAAGTGTATTGTTAGGTTTGTGGACTATCATGATGCCAAGGGGTCTGAACAGTCTGGAAGTCATTTCTGATATGCCTTTGATGTAAGTTAATGTGGCTGTAGTTTTTGTTTGCGTTGTGTCTGCTTGTTTTTAGTTTGTTTCTGAAGAATCATCCGATTGTTTTTATTGTCTACCCGTTTTTCTTGAAAACGTTGCAAAGATATTCTTTAGATGCCAGAGGTTCAGAAGAAATTAACCAGGATGTTGCTAGCTGTGGAAAGTTTGAGTTATGAAGGAAGGCTGTGTATTTTGAGTCTCTTTTCACTGGAACCAAGAGGTTGAGAAGCAACATTATCCAAGTTTTAAAATAATGAGGGATATAGATAGAGTTAATAGTCACTGTCCTTTCTCAGAATGGGGTATTTGAACAGGATAGCCACATTTATTTTAGATTAAAGGATAGATACGTTTATTAAGAAGGATTCAACTTTTATATAGTGGATGCTTTATGTGCGGAATGAACCTCCCGAGGGAGGGGTGGATGTGGATTCAATTACAATGTGTAAAAGACATTTGGAGAGGTACTTGAATTGGGAAGGCTTGGAGGGATATGATCCAGGAGAAGGCAGCTGGGACGAGTTTAATTTTAGATTATGGTTGGTATCAACCGAAGGATCACTTTCCATGCTGTATGAATCTATGAGTACGAATATTGTGCTGTTCCACTATTTAAAAAAGGGTGAGAGGTAATCCCAAGGAAAGAAAGATCAAATAGTCAGATGTCAGTTGTGGGAAAATTGTGAAAGCGATTCTGCCAGACAGGAGTTAAATGTATTTGGAAAGGCCAAGGATTGATTAAAGTTAGTCAGCACGGCTTTGTCCGTACAATGTCAGGTGTCACAAATTTGACTGCGTCTGTTGAAAAGCGTGTCTGTCCTGACTTCAGCATGACCTAAAACAGGGTTGCACATAGCATCTTGGTTAGTAACGTAAGGCCACATGGAATCAGGGAGGGATAGCGAACACGATACTAAATTGGCTTGACAGCAGGAGACAGAGGGTGGTGTTCGAAGGTTTTTGTTGAAACTGGAGGTCTGTGACCAGTGGTGTGACACAAGTCTCGGTGCTGTGTCTGTTGATTGCATCATTTACACAAGTGATTTGGTGAAAATGTAGGAATAATTCTTCGTAAGTTTGTGGATAACAAGCTTAATTGTAGAGTTGGCAGTGAATGCGGTTACGAAATAAAATCTTGTTCAACTTGGTCAATGGGCCAAGAAACGAACGATGGAATTTAATTCAGGTGTTGGTTTGTGTTTAGAAATACCTGGGGAGGCCCAACACAGTTAATGGCTGAGCCCTGAGCAGTGTTGTTGAACGGTGGGACGACAAGGGGGTGCAGCTACATTTTTTCTTGGAAGTGGCATTCCCGTGGGGCAGCGAGAAGAAAGCAGCATTTGACACACATGTCTGCATTGGCCAGAGCGTTGAGTCCCTATGTTGGAGATGTTTGTCGTCTTTGTTTCTCTTGGATATAGGACGCGACAGGGTGACATTATAAGCGTTTATTGGAATATGGGGGCATAAGTAAGGTGAATAGCCAAGAGTAGGTGAGTTTTAAACGAGAAGGCAGAAACGTGAGTGAGAGAGCAAAGATTTAAGGAGGTAATTAAGGGACAACGTTATTAGACGATTGCACCTGTAAGGAATGATTTGAGAAGAAATCGTAGAAAGAAATACAATTACCATATGTAAGAGACAATTGGGCAGGTACACGGAGAGACGACGATTATAAGGGGCAGGGTCCAAACGCTGGAAATTGCAACCCGTTGCATCTGGCAAATCTGTCAGCATTGTTCAGTTAGGCTGAAAGGTCTGTTTCTGTGCTGCGTGAACCTATGTCTTCAGTAAATGGAAGAGAAGAAAATCGAGATGAGGCAGCTTGTAGAAACTGAAGTAAGATGCAGAATTAGGGATGGTAGCCTGGCTTAGAGTACACTTGAACTACATGCAGGGATTGTAGAGAGGGCAGAATGTTACAGAGATTGGAACTGTTCTTGGAGTTAGAATGGTTGAAGACACGAGTCCATAAGTCATGCCATGAATAAAATGTTGGACAGGGAACACAGAACAGAAAGATTCCAGGTATCTTTATTACCCTTTCGTGGGAGGCCTGTTTTCACCTCTGATGTACTGATGCTAACTAAGTTAACACAGGCCTGGATTCATAAGTTTGAACTCCCGATGCTATTTTAGTACACAAATCTTAATGTCGGGCTGGTGATTGAGCCTCAGGTGTATCTGTACTTTTCTCCCCCTTCAGAATTTTAGCTATGTATGTCTCATTCGCCGACGTTTGGAACCTTCTAATTGCTCTCTGCTCTGTGCACTGTGTGTGATCCGACCTCACTACATGATTTATCGAAGGCTCCAGACCACTCTCGCTTTTGTCTCGCTGGTTGACTAACCATCTTCAATGAGGTGATGGACGAGCCACCCAGCAGTTGGGGAGTCGATTGAGTCAGGAACTTCCTGATTATTTGTAGGAGAGAGAAAATACAAAGGATGGAAATTAGACTGATGCAGTGTGAGTTGCACGTGTAGAATGGCATTGAGTACCACAGAAATCTGATAACTTACAGTGTCCATTCTTGGCCTGTGCTGCCTCATCTCTCTGGAGTGGGGAATTCAGTTTGCTCAGGATCTGGAGTAGCTGCAAGAGCGAGAGGCGATAACAGAGGTAGCAATTAGTTCCACACAATGAGGGATACCACATGGAGTGACACTGAGTAAAATCACCAACGTGGGAGAAGGTGTACGGATCAACCAATTGTTTAGGAATAAGGCGTTTGACTCATGTTGCACTGGACTGAGCAACCTGTCAGCAGGCGATTTGATCACCTAGTGGTATTATCCGGCATCTCGGCTCATGATTTTCGGACATAGATTCGAATCACAACAGCCAAAAATCGTTGAATATTAAATAAATGTTTCTAAAACATTGGAATTTACAATCTGCAAATGAGCATCAAATAATTGCTGACGTTAAGAATAAAACGCCATCTGATGCACTTATGCCCTGTGCAGAATGGAATCCGCCATCCTCACTTGTCATGGATGTTATGGTGAGTCTCCATAATCAGAGTAAAGCGGTTGCCTGTCAATTGCTCTCTAAAATGCCTTAGCAAGACATTCACTTCAACAACAGTTAGAGATGTGCAAAAAATGCTGGCCAGCCAGAGACCTCCTCATTCCACGAGTGAATAAAAAAGGTTCTATTTCACTGAGCACCAATGGAACCGTGCTGGGACCAGTGTCTTGGCCAATCATGTCGGTAGGTTTATGGGTGGGGCCTTACACACCAGAGAAGATCCAGCGACAGTCTTTTGGTGAAAGGAGCTTTCCAAATCCAAAGAAAAAAAGTAAAGCATCGGAATAGCCTGAAGTTGTGGCTGCAGTCAACCAGAATGGAACAAAAAGGGACAACGTTTAAATAAAGCTTCACGCCACTGAATTGATTTGGAACAGGAAATTCTGGTGAAATTTTAGATTTTACTGTTCATTTCTGGTATGAAGAAACTATCTACAATAAGATATATGGAGTTGTGACAAAAAGATAAATGAAATTTAAGCACCAGAGGGACGGGTTTGCAGGGGGAACACAAGGTTCAAAGGTATTCGTTAATATGTAATAGTCCACAACCTCATGGAGACTTAGGCAGAATGGGAATGCAGGATGGGTAACTCGGGCAGAAATGGGTAACAAAGCCATTACAGAGAAAGCGTTTCGCCACAGATGATGCAGCTGAATTAATCTAAATGCAAATTCTGCGCAATATACGTTAACAATACAAGGAGGAGAACAGTCTTTTGACGGCCTATCAGCATTTCATTGTTCATCATTGACTAAAAACGAATTAATTGGAAAATGTAACAAAGGCACTCTGATAATTTCATGGGACTTCAATCTCCATACAATCTTGGACAGTGAAATGGCAAGAGTGATATTCGAAGAGATGTTTGGATAATTCCTATGTCGGTGTTTCTATTAACAACAGGTTGTGCAACTGTCTTGGGAATTAACTATCTCAGATCCATCGTCGGGTGATGAAGCTCAGTGAATGAGTGATGTCATGTTGAGACTTCCTTCGGGAAATTGTGATGAAGTGAAATTCAAAGGAATTATGAAGTTTTAAGGTGACTACAGAAAGGACACGTTACATGTGAAAACAGAAACAAAGACAATTATATGCTTTTGAGAGGGGAACTGACCAAGGTTAACAATGTAAGCAGCCTGATGAAAGTGTCTGCACGTGAAAAGTGGAAAACATTTGAAGGAATAGTGCGACATATTCAACAAAAGGAAATTCTATTGAAACAGCCCAAACCTCAGCAAGAAATTCCCATCTGCCCCTCACTCAGGACAGAAAGCATCTGATTCGATTCAGAGACTCTCAGAAGACCTCTGAAAAATCATTTCATAATTTTAAAGAGATAGTCTATTTTATTAACAGACAAAACATGGAAGTATTTGTTAAAAGGAGTGCAAAGGGGTCTACTTGCGGAGGATTCAGTAGGAAGAGGAAACATTGTCAGGATTTAATGACATAAAAGGAACAGGGAGAGTTGAAGTTGATGGAGGTGGCGAGAGGATTACAGAGAGTGAAAAAGGCTTAAATCATATTACAAAGCCAGACCGAATTACTGCAGCTGGATGTGTTTGCAGAGGCAAGGATGGAAGTATGCAATTGTCCATATATATTCTTGAGTTGAGGTGATTAATGGATAGACCAGCAAACATTGCTCACCGCTAATTGCTCGCAGGCAGCTAAGAGTCAACAATATTGCTGTGGGTCTGGAGTCACTTGTGAACTGAACACGGCAAGGATGTCAGATGTCATTCCCTAAAGGGCACAAGAGAATCAGTTGTGTTTTTTTCCCCCAAATAATCAACAATTCATTTATTGCGGAATCTTTTCAGCACATCACTGCATATTTGCCCAAGTTCCTCAGATTCCATCTCTTTTTTCACAGCAAATACTGAAGCAAAACATTTGTTCAGTATCTCACATATCTCCTGTAGGACACACATTGACGGCCTCCTGGATCTTTAAAGGGCCATTTGCTCTTCTGACTTATACTTTCGCCCTTGTCGAAACTTGTCCAAAGCCTTCTGAAGCTTCAAATCAGCCATATCCCCCTTGCCCACTCTATCTATTTCAAAACTTTTCTCCACACCAAGACATAAAATCCAACAGGCTTTCCAAGAAGCCCTTTATAAAAAAGTGTTGTCTTTTGTAAAATCATACGGAAAACATTGTTTCTAAAATGTCCCGTTACTGTTTGTTTTCATCATTCACGGAAGAAATTTGCAGCGAGATTGGGGAGACTTGCAGGAGCAATACAGTTGTCATCTTTGGGGATTTTAATTCTCTGAACATAGACTGGTGTGGTGCTGGAAAAACACAGCCTGTCAGGCAGCATCCGATGAACAAGAGAGGCAACGTTTCAAGGAAAGTCTCATCATAATGTCTGATGAAGGGCTTATGCACAAAACGTAAATTCTTCTTCTCGAAGGGAGATTTGAGAAGCTTCCTCTTCCAGTGAGTTTATGAAATGTTCATCGTTATTCATGGTTGGTGTGGTAAGTTGGCTGAGCTGAAATCTGATCAAAAAAGCAAAATGAAGCACCAAAACTGAATTGACACATCATGCCAAACTACATTCAGTCACATGTAGGCCCGACCTGGTAAGGATGGCACATTTCCTTCCTTTGAAGAATATTAGTGAATTTTTTTCCGCAGTCAACAACAGTTTCATAGTCATCAATTGATTCTTAATTTCGTATATATTTATTGAGGTCAAATTTCACTATCTGCTGTGATGGAATTCAAACCTGGAGAGGCAGAACGCCCTTGAATTTCTGGAGTTGTAGTTCAGCGAAAGTATCATTACACCATCACCTTGCATGACTGAATATCAAGCAGAAACAGTTTGTCCCCATCGGTTCCATTCAAAACACTTAGGATTTTGAAAATTCAATCAAATCTCCTCGCAGTTTTCTTCTTTAAGGAGAAGAGTCCTAACGTGTTCAGTCGATTCGTATAAATGTAGTTTGTTACAGCTGGAATCAATGTATTAAGTTGCTATTGCATTCTCCCCTCTATATTTGTATCTTTTTGTGTGGAGTGGTATTGGCAACTGTGTACAATACTCCAGCGGAGGCACTGGTGAAGGTTCTCTGTCTACAGTGTTACGAGCATTCCATGCTAGAAATGGAATTTGCTGAAGAATCTCGGAAGGTCTGGCAACATCTCGGGGGAGAGAAACAGAGTTAACATCTTGAGTCCACTTTGACTCTCCTCCTTGCATCCAAATTCTGCATGAGGTGAAATGATGTTGTTCTCTCTACGCAGATGCAACCAGCCCAGCGGAATTTCTCCAGAGGTTTCCGTTTTCATTTCAGTTTTCCATGATCTATTTTACTTTTCCTTAATCCCAGCACATATTTTACCCCAAATACGATGTGCTTCAATCTTGTGCACTGACGTTTTATGCCATACCTTATCAAGAGTCTACTGGACAATCACTGTACCCCCTTTATGAATACTATATCATCAAAGAATTCTAGAAAAGTTGTCTAAAATGAATAATTGTTCATTTGCTATAACAATGCAGCAGACCAAAACACTAAATGGTGATTACCTATTCGAATGAAGGAATGGGCATTCGTGTGGATCTGGGACATTCAGTGATGCTCCTTTGGGAGTATTGTGCAAATGTCCCACCCAGCAAAAATGCTTGAATTTTCTCTAGAAATTATCAATTAAAAATTGAAATAAAATGATCAATGACTACTTTGAATGTGCTCAAATTTGAATGGATATTGAGTTAACCTTTACACATAGTTATGCAAAGTCTTGTTAAACATCAGGCAAAATTGAGGACTGCAGATGTTGGACATTGGAGTCCAGATTAGAGTGGTGCTGGAAAAGCACAGCAGGTCAGGCAGCAGGAAAATCGACGTTTCGGGCAAAAGCCCTTCATTCCCGACTCTGGTTAAACATCAGCAGACTTAAAGAAGTGCAATAAAAACCTTATTAGATGAGTAAAATGAACCTCCTGCCATCACCCAATTCGCACATCAAACATGAATGGGAGCACATTATGAACAACCTCATAGTAACACACCATGAATGATAATACAAACAGAAAACAGCCTGGTGATAACTCGTGGACACAAAACACAATAATATTAAATATATAAACATTAACAAGCTCACATGAACACACTGAACACATTGACACTGACTGAAACATTCAAAGATATATCGAAGCAAACTGACCTGAACTTATCATGTGCATCAATCCCGATGTCATATCCAGATATGTACACTACTGGGCTTTCTTGCTTTTTGAACTTTCTCACTTGCATATCCTGAAATACTAACTGGTAGTGGTGTACAGTGGAAATCCCGCATCAGCTGACAAAACAGCATCAGCTAAAGAACCTCCCAGTTAAACAACATTGCCCACTGTTTGCGACAGCCTTGTTATTTGAAGAAACTGTCCAATCAATCCAGCGCCCGGATTGAGCAATGCCTCTCCACAGGCTGCAAACCATCAGGAATGTGTTCCTTCTTGCAGGTAAAATCAACAGGATCAAGTTTGACAATGAGCAAATGAGCTGACGAATGTTCATAAGTCTTGTCTCGATCCCGTGTAGGATGTGGATCAGTACCCTGTCAGTTTGTGTGTCAGTGTCTCATGAGGTGATCATGAACATTTGGTAAGTTAGCAGCTGTCCCCGAAAAGTGAACACACAATTAGCATTAGCAACAGACAGCCAAAACACCAATAATTTTGTATTGCATGTATGCCTGGATGAAACGTGTGAATAAGAGGCTTACATGTGTCATGGGGATCCCTGCAAAGATAGCAAGGTACAATTTCGGAGGCCATTAACAACACACTTGACGACAGAGGACAAGTCGATAAATAGTGCCAGGACAAGAAGACATTCGTGAATTTAGGCACGTCTTGAACGCTGAGGAGGAACTAGTGGATATTATTGGCGAGGATAGAGAATGATATCTGGCAGATGATGACACTGGACCACCGAAGAGTGAGGAATAAAGTTGTCAGTGGAATACACAGGTGCAGAAACAGGCCATTCAATCCATTGTTTTATGCTTTGCCACTTAATTAGATGATGGTTTCTTATCATTCTCAACTTTACTTTCTTGACTTTTCAACATAATCCTAAAATTTACAATGTTATGCAAATTGTTATCAAGGGGTAATGTTTCAGTTTAGATCATTTTTTAACCTACCTTATTACATATCACCAGACCCAACACAGTTTGTTCTCTGTTTGGAATCATAACATGCTATTGTCAGAAACTGTTGAAAATATATTCTATGTATTTTCCCTTCAGACAATGTCAGGCCATCTGAACTTCCTGACCCAGATGAATATTAAAGTTCCCAAGACGTTTGTTACGTGCCTGCAGTATCTACCAACTTAACTCTCCTCGAATTTATAACTACAGTAATGAGAACTTTATATCACTACTAGCAGTGTCATCATCCCCTTGTTATTCCATATCGCTACCCATATGGCTTCTGTACAATCCCATCCAAGATTCATTTGTACTTTCTACTTTATACACCCGATGCTTCAATACTAACCCACCAAACCTTTCTTCGTACTTGCCCGTTACAAGAAGTCAAAGAAGAAAATTAATTTGCCAGGTTTGATCTTCTTTTCCCTGTTATAAAGGCGATAAAGTCAATTCGTTAACCTGTGTCGTAGAATCATCCATTTTGCTCTGAATATTGCACATATTCGATGAAAGAACTATTAATGTGGCCTTCTTACCATTTCTTTCCAATGTGACCTCATGTACTTTTGCATACTCTGTCCCTTCTTCTCCCACTCGGAGTTATTTTAGTCTGTTCACAAATATGTTATTGTGATTGGTTGCTTTTTACAACCATTTTCAACATTTCTGAAATCGTTTGTTTGCTCCTTCAACTTTGGTGCTATTGAAAACAGTAATATGAACAGTTTTGTTGAGAGACTGAGACTGCTCTGCAGTCAGGTTGTCCCCATTCTGCACATTCATGAAGCAGGGCGAAAAGTAACCATCCATGTTAGAGTTATTTTTTATCCAAAGGGCCGACCTTCTTCTCATACATCGCCATTGCCCCGTCCCCGTAATGTACTGCACCCATTTGCTGAGTAAACCTGCAAGTGTCTCTTTCAAGTGCTTCCTTTCTTTCACTTTCTACAGAGTGTAGGGTGTTGATTAATTTAGAAGCGCATAAATTGGGGGAAGGCAAATTTCAATATCATTCGAGGATCTGACAAACAGACTGGCAGCAGCTGCTTGCAGTCAGTCTACTTTTGCAAAGTCTTAATCATTCAAAAGTAGGCGAAAGTGCGCACTGCAGAAACTGTAGATCTGAGTAGAAGATTGTGGCGCTGGAAAAGCACAGACAGTGAGACAGTACCCTAGTAACAGGATAATGGCTTTTTTGAGCTTCAGGTCTTACTGATGAAGAGCTAACACTCGAAACATCGATTTTCCTGCTCCTCAGATGCTGCCTGACCAGCTGTGCTTTTCCAGCAACACGATCTCTTAAAAGTACTGTTGTGACAATTCAGTGCATATGTTTTCCTGTGAATGAAGAGCAAGGTCGATAAACACACGTTGTCCTGGGGGTCAAGAAATTCTGAGCCGAGTGTGTGGTGCTGGGAAAGCACTAGAGGTCACGCAGCAGACGAGAAGCAGGAGAATCAAGGATTAACACAAATGCTCTTAAACTGGAATGAAGATTCTGAGCGAGGTGGCCGACTGATAAATGGAAGCTGAAGGGGTGGGATTGAGGAGAAGGTCGCTTAGACTGCAACGGACAGACGAAGGTGGGGGAGGAGATGTGTGGTGAGAGTGAAGAGTGGAGTGGATAGATGGGAAAACTGATGAACACGTCAAGAGGACAATGCTGAAATGGAAGTTTGGGACTGGGATAAGATGAGGGGGAAGGGGAAACGAGGGAACTGTTGATATCCACATTAATTCCATGTCGTTGGAGAGTCCCAAGGCAGAAGATGCGATGTTTCTCCGCCGTTTACACCACCGAAAACAGAGCATAGCTTGACGGATATATTTCCCTCTCTACACCTATCAGTTTCGGAGAAACCATACCCTCCATGACTCCCTTGTCAGATCCATGTCCCTTACCAGCCCACACACCACTCCCAGGATCTTTCCCTGCCACCAAAAAAGGAAAAACCTGCGCCCATACCTCTCCCGTCACGTCCGTCCAAGGCCCCAAAGGAACCGTCCGCATCTGAAACAATTTTCCTTGTATTTCCACCAATGTTATCTAACGTTGCATTCGATGTAGTCTCTTCTAAATCAGGGAGACAGGACATGAACTTGGGAAAGATTTCAGAGATTATCACTGGGACATCCACACCAACCAGACACACAGCCACGTGACTGAATACTTTGACTCCCCCTCTCACTCCACCAAGAACATGCAGATCCTGGATCTCCACCATCACCAAACCTTGATCATCCAATGCCTCGATGAAGAACTTCTCGTCTTCCGCCTTGAGACCTTGCGACCATGCGTGATTGATGTGCATTGAAAAAATTCTTCATTTCCCTTCCCCCACCTGATCGAGATCCCAGGGCTCCAACTCAGCATTTCTCTTGTGACCTGTTCATCATCTTTCCCATCGATCTGCTCCACTCTCCTTTCTCAGCTGTCACCTTCTCACCATCATTACCTTCCTACTGTAATCCCCACGACTTTACAGCACGTCACCCATCCCCTTCAATTTCTCTCTCAACCCCTTCCCCCACCCACAAGTTCCTTTTACTGATGAAGGGCCGATGGCCGAAACGTAGATTACCCGATTCCCCAGATGCTGCATTTTCCAGCACCACTCTCTCGACTCTGACCTCCAGCATCTGCAGCCCTCGGTCTCTCCAAAGAGATTCTAAAAGATTGATAAAGAAAACGGTGGAAGTACCAGTTTGATATAATTAAACAAAAACACGGGAGACCCTTCAGGAGTACAGAGAAGCGATAGAGATGCTACATAATGGCACCAGGAGGTCAAAAAAAGGCCGTGAGATATCATTGGCAGGTAAGGTTATGCAAAACACAACAGCATTTATAAATTCGTCGGGATTGCCAGGGAGCCAATGGGGCTTATTAGAGATAAATAAGTAATCAGCGCTGGTAACCAGAGGATGTGGGTGAGGTCTTCAATGAATGAATCGCATCTCCATTCAAAATGGAGGAAGACTTTGCAGCTTAAAATGTGAAACGAATGGTCAGGTTTGAGAGAATGCTCAGATTAATGAGGAAGGGGCAGGAGACATACAAGTGCAGAAATCCTCAGATCTGCTGTGGTGGATGGCAGGTTACTTGAGTGGAAATTTCTGGGCACCTTTGGGGATATTTAATACTTTGATATCATATTAACACATTGTCACTGATTCCATGCGATTTCAGCTTTTGTGTCGGCTTGACATAGGCCACCTTGTCGAAAGCCGTGCAAAAGGCCATGGAGACAATGTCTGTCACCATGCCGTCATCCATCAAATTTGCCGCTTTCTCAAAACAAATCAATCAAATGTTGATATACATCCCCATTCAAAGTCATGCTGCCTATCGCTAATAGGTTCATGTTTACACAAATGTAACGAAATCGTAAATGCCACGTTCTCTGAGCACGATCACTCATCCTCCTAGATTACCATACTGCATGCCCTCATGTGACACACTACACTTGCTAAACAACAAGCTTGTCCCTAACTTTCATCTGTATTCCACAGTCTCCTGAACCATCAGTACACCATCAGTAGCACTTTGCCCATTTTACTCGTTATTCCACCGAAGAACTCCTGAAATGTGGTCAAACGTTTTTGAGAAGGGGAAAGGGGTATCGGCGAAGCCAGACATGAGCTTGGAGTGGTCCCAATGTATAATGTATGGCATTCATAAAGAATTTGCAGTGGAGCAAAGGACAGTGCGGTGACAGGAGAGGGATTCAGTCGAAAATTTGCAGAGGAGAAAGTTAGGGTTCAGGGGATTAGGAGAATACAGATGAAAGTTAGGGACAAGCTTGTTGTTTAGCAAGTGCAGGGTGTCACATGAGGGCATGCAGTATGGTAATCTAGGAGGATGAGTGATCGTGCTCAGAGAACGTGGCATTTACGATTTCTTCACATTTAGGTAAACATGAACCTATTACCGATAGGCAGCTTGACTTTGAATGGGGATGCGTATCAACATTTGATTGATTTGTTTTGAGAAAGCGGCAAATTTGATGGATGACGGCATGGTGACAGACACTGTCTCCATGGCCTTTTGCACGGCTTTCGACAAGGTGGCCTCTGTCAAGCCGACACAAAAGCTGAAATCGCATGGAATCAGTGACAATGTGTTAACATGAGACCAAAGTATTAAATATCCCCAAAGGTGCCCAGAAATCTCCACTCATGTAACATGCCATCCACCACAGCAGATCTGAGGATTTCTGCACTTGTATGTCTCCTGCCCCTTCCTCATTAATCTGAGCATTCTCTCAAACCTGACCATTTGTTTCACATTTTAAGCTGCAAAGTCTTCCTCCATTTTGAATGGAGATGCGATTCATTCATTGAAGACCTCACCCACATCCTCTGGTTACCAGCGCTGATTACTTATTTATCTCGAATAAGCCCCATTGGCTCCCTGGCAATCCCTACAAATTTATAAATGCTGTTGTGTTTTGCAGAATCTTACCTGCCAATGATATCTCACGGCCTTTTTTTGACCTCCTGGTGCCATTATGTAGCATCTCTATCGCTTCTCTGTACTCCTGAAGGGTCTCCCGTGTTTTTGTTTAATTATATCAAACTGGTACTTCCACCGTTTTCTTTATCAAACTTTTAGGATCTCTTAGGACAGACTGAGGGCTGCAGATGCTGGAGGTCAGAGTCCAGCTGGAAAATGCAGCATCTGGGGAATAGGGTAATCTACGTTTCGGCCATCGGCCCCTCATCAGTCAAAGGACTTGTGGGTGGGGGAAGGGGTTGAGAGAGAAATTGAATGGGATGGGTGACGTGCTGTAAGGTCGTGGGGATTGCAGTAGGCAGGTAATGATGGTGAGAATTTGACAGCTGAGAAAGGAGGGTGGAGCAGATCGATGGGAAAGATGATGAACAGGTCACAAGAGAAATGCTGAGTTGGAGGTTTGGGATCTCGATCAGGTGGGGGAAGGGAAATGAAGAATTTGTTAAATGCACATCAATCACGCATGGTCGCAAGGTCTCAAGGCGGAAGACGAGAAGTTCGTCGTCCAGGCATTGGATGATCAGGGTTTGGTGATGGTGGAGGCCCAGGATCTGCATGTCCTTGGTGGAGTGAGAGGGGGAGTCAAAGTATTCAGTCACGTGGCTGTGTGTCTGGTTGGTGTGGATGTCCCAGAGATAACCTCTGAAATCTTTCCCAAGTTCATGTCCTGTCTCCCTGATTTGGAAAAGTCTACATCGGATGCAACGGTTGATAACATTGGTGGAAATACAAGGAAAATTGTTTCAGATGCGGACGGTTCCTTTGGGGCCTTGAGGACGTGAGGGGAGAGGTGTGGGCGCAGGTTTTTCCCTTTTTTGGTGGCAGGGAAAGATCCTGGGAGTGGTGTGTGGGCTGGTAAGGGACATGGATCTGACAAGGGAGTCATGGTGGGTATGGTCACTCCGAAACTGATAGGTGCAGAGAGGGAAATATATCCATCAAGGCATGGTCTGTTTTAGGTGGTGTGAACGGCGGAGGAACATCGCATCTTCTGCCTTGGGACCCTGCAACGACATGGAATGAATGTGGATATCAAACGTTTCCTCGTTTCCCCAACCCCTCATCTTATCCCAGTCCCAAATTTCTATTTCAACATTGTCCTCTTGACCTGTTCATCGTCTTTCCCATCTATCCACTCCACTCTCCACTCTCAACACACACTTCCTCCCCGACCTTCGTCTGTCCGTTGCAGTCTAAGCGACCTTCTCCTCAATCCCACCCCTTCAGCTTCCATATATCAGTCAGCCACCTAGCCCAGAATCTTCATTCCAGATTAAGAGCATTTGTGTGAATCCTTGATTCTCCTGCTTCTCGTCTGCTGCGTGACCTGTAGTGCTTTCCCAGCACCACACTCTCGTCTCAGAATTTCTTAACCCTCAGGACAACCTGTGTTTATCGACCTTGCTCTTCATTCAGAGGAAAACATATGCCCTGAATTGTCCCGTTAGAACCTTTAAGAGATGGTATTGCTGGAAAAGCACAGCTGGTCAGGCAACATCT
Organism: Chiloscyllium punctatum; assembly: GCF_047496795.1. Taxonomy (NCBI): domain Eukaryota; kingdom Metazoa; phylum Chordata; class Chondrichthyes; order Orectolobiformes; family Hemiscylliidae; genus Chiloscyllium; species Chiloscyllium punctatum. The sequence goes on from NC_092781.1 coordinate 41,888,969, forward strand.
GAGAAGCAGGAAAATCGAGGTTTGGAGTGTTAGCTCTTCATCAGGAAGACATGAAGTTCCAAAAATCGATTCTCCTGTTACTAGGATGCTGCCTCACTGTCTGTGCGTTTCCAGCACCACAATATTCTACTCTGATCTACAGTTTCTGCAGTGCATACTTTCGCCTACATTTGAATGATTAAGACATTGCAAAAGTAGACTGACTGCAAGCAGCTGCTGCCATTCTGTTTGTCAAATCCTCGAATGATATTGAAATTTGTCTTCCCCCAATTTATGCAATTCTAAATTAATCAACACCCTACACTCTGTTGAAACTGAAAGAAAGGAAGCGCTTGAAAGAGACACTTGCAGGTTTACTCAGCAAATGGGTGCAGTACATTATGGGGACGGGGCAATGGCGATGTATGAGAAGAGGGTCGGCCCTTTGGATAAAAAATAACTCTAACATGGATGGTTACCTGTCGCCCTGCTTCATGAATGTGCATGGTGGGGACAGCCTGACTGCAGAGGAGTCTCAGTCTCTCAACAAAACTGTTCCTATTACTGTTTTCAATAGCACATAAGTTGAAGGAGCAAACAAACGATTCCAGAAATGTTGGAAATGGTTGTAAAAAGTAATCAATCACAATAACATATTTGTGAACAGACTAAAATAACTCCAAGTGGGAGAAGAAGGGACAGAGTATGCAAAAGTACATGAGGTCACATTGGAAAGAAATGGTAAGAAGGCCACATTAATAGTTCTTATCTCGAATATATGCAGCATTCAGAGCAAAATGGATGATTCTACGACACAGGTTAACGGATTGACACTATCGCCTTTATAACAGGGACAAGAAGATCAAACCTGGCAAATTAATTTTCTTCTTTCACTTCTTGTAACGGACAAGTACGAAGAAAGGTTTTGGGTGGGTAGTATTAAAGCATCGGATGTATAAAGTAGAAAGATCGAAGGAATCTTGGATGGGACGGTACAGAAGCCATATGGGTAACGATAAGGAATAACAAGGGGACGATGACACTGCCAGTAGTGATATAAAGTTCCCTTGACTGTAGTTATATTGTCGAGGAGAGTTAAGTCGGTAGATACTGCAGGCACGTAACAAACGTCTTGGTAACTTTAATGTTCATATGGGTCAGAAATTTCAGATTGCCTGACATTGTCTGAAGGGAAAATACATAGAGTTTATTTTCAACAGTTTCTGACAATAGCATGTTATGATTCCAAACAGAGATCAAACTGTGTTGGGTCTGGTGATATGCAATAAGTAAGTTTAAAAATGATCTGAAACTGAAACATTCCCCGTGATAACAATGAACATAACATTGTAAATTTAAGGATTATGTTGAAACGTCAAGAAAGTAAAGTTGAGAATGATTAGAAACCATCATCTAATTAAATGGCAAAGCTTACAACAATGGATTGAATGGCCTGTTTCTGCACCTGTGTCTTCCACTGACAACTTTCTTCCTCACTCTTCGGTAGTCCAGTGTCATCATCTGCCAGATATCATTTTCTATCCTCGCCAACAATATCCGTTAGTTCCTCCTCAGCGTTTAAGACGTGCCTAATTTCACGAATGTCTTCTTGCCCTGGCACTGTTTATCTACTTGTCCTCTGTCGTCAAGTATTTGGTTAATGGCCTCCGAAATTGTACCTTCCTATCTTTGCAGGGATCCCCATGACACATGTCAGCCTCTTATTCACACGTTTCATCCCGGCATACATGCAATACAAAATTATTGGTTTTTTGGCTGTCTGTTGCTAATGCTAATTGTGTGTTTACTTTTCGGGGATAGCTGTTAACTTACCAAATGTGCATGATCACCTCATGAGACACTGACACACAAACTGACAGGGTACTGATCCACATCCTACACGGGATCGAGACAAGACTTATGAACATTCGTCAGCTCATTTGCTTCCTCCTTATTGTCAAACTTGATCCTGTTTATTTTACCTGCAAGAAGGAACACATTCCTGATGGTTTGCAGCCTGTGGAGAGGCATTGCTCAATCCGGGCGCTGGATTGCTTGGACAGTTTCTTCAAATAACAAGGCTGTCGCAAACAGTGGGCAATGTTGTTTAACTGTGAGGTTCTTTAGCTGATGCTGTTTTGTCAGCTGATGCGGGATTTCCACTGTACACCACTACCAGTTAGTATTTCAGGATATGCAAGTGAGAAAGTGCAAAAAGCAAGAAAGCCCAGTAGTGTACATATCTGGTTATGACATCGGGTTGATGCACATGATAAGTTCAGGTCAGTTTGCTTCGATATATCTTTGAATGTTTCAGTCAGTGTCAATGTGTTCAGTGTGTTCATGTGAGCTTGTTAATGTTTATATATTTAATATTATTGTGTTTTGTGTCCACGAGTTATCACCAGGCTGCTTTCTGTTTGTATTATCATCCATTGTGTGTTACTATGAGGTTGTTCATAATGTGCTCCCATTCATGTTTGATGTGCGAATTGGGTGATGGCAGGAGGTTCATTTTACTCATCTAATAACGTTTTTATTGCACTTCTTTAAGTCTGCTGATGTTTAACCAGAGTCGGGAATGAAGGGCTTTTGCCCGAAACGTCGATTTTCCTGCTGCCTGACCTGCTGTGCTTTTCCAGCACCACTCTAATCTGGACTCCAATGTCCAACATCTGCAGTCCTCAATTTTGCCTGATGTTTAACAAGACTTTGCATGACTGTGTGTAAAGGTTAACTCAATATCCATTGAAATTTGAGCACATTCAAAGTAGTCATTGATCATTTTATTTAAATTTTTAATTGATAATTTCTAGAGAAAATTCAAGCATTTTTGCTGGGTGGGACATTTGCACAATACTCCCAAAGGAGCTTCACTGAATGTCCCAGATCCACACGAATGCCCATTCCTTCATTCGAATAGGTAATCACCATTTAGTGTTTTGGTCTGCTTCATTGTTATAGCAAATGAACAATTATTCATTTTAGACAGCTTTTCTAGAATTCTTTGATGATATAGTATTCATAAAGGGGGTACAGTGATTGTCCAGTAGACTCTTGATAAGGTATGGCATAAAACGTCAGTGCACAAGATTGAAGCACATCGTATTTGGGGTAAAATATGTGCTGGGATTATGGAAAAATAAAATAGATCATGGAAAACTGAAATGAAAACGGAAACCTCTGGAGAAATTCCGCTGGGCTGGTTGCATCTGCGTAGAGAGAACAACATCATTTCACCTCATGCAGAATTTGGATGCAAGGAGGAGAGTCAAAGTGGACTCAAGATGTTAACTCTGTTTCTCTCCCCCGAGATGTTGCCAGACCTTCCGAGATTCTTCAGCAAATTCCATTTCTAGCATGGAATGCTCGTAACACTGTAGACAGAGAACCTTCACCAGTGCCTCCGCTGGAGTATTGTACACAGTTGCCAATACCACTCCACACAAAAAGATACAAATATAGAGGGGAGAATGCAATAGCAACTTAATACATTGATTCCAGCTGTAACAAACTACATTTATACGAATCGACTGAACACGTTAGGACTCTTCTCCTTAAAGAAGAAAACTGCGAGGAGATTTGATTGAATTTTCAAAATCCTAAGTGTTTTGAATGGAACCGATAGGGACAAACTGTTTCTGCTTGATATTCAGTCATGAAAGGTGATGGTGTAATGATACTTTCGCTGAACTGCAACTCCAGAAATTCAAGTTCGTTCTGCCTATCCAGGTTTGAATTCCATCACAGCAGACAGTGAAATTTGACCTCAATAAAAATATACGAAATTAAGAATCAATTGATGACTATGAAACTGTTGTTGATTGCGGAAAAAAATTCACTAATATTCTTCAAAGGCAGGAAATGTGCCATCCTTACCAGGTCGGGCCTACATGTGACTGAATGTAGTTTGGCATGATGTGTCAATTCAGTTTTGGTGCTTCATTTTGCTTTTTTGATCAGATTTCAGCTCAGCCAACTTACCACACCAACCATGAATAACGATGAACATTTCATAAACTCACTGGAAGAGGAGGCTTCTCAAATCTCCCCATCGAGAAGAAGAATTTACGTTTTGCGCATAAGCCCTTCATCAGACATTATGAAGAGACTTTCCTTGAAACGTTGTTTCTCTTGTTCATCGGATGCTGCCTGACAGGCTGTGTTTTTCCTGCACCACACCAGTCTATGTTCGGAGAATTAAAATCCCCAAAGATGACAACTGTATTGCTCCTGCAAGTCTCCCCAATCTCGCTGCATATTTCTTCCTTGTATGATGAAAACAAACAGTAACTGGACATTTTAGAAACAATGGGAGACGTATGATTTTACAAAAGACAATACATTTTTTAAAGGATTTTTTGGAAAGCCTGTTGGATTTTATGTCTTGGTGTGGGTGTAAGTTTTCAAATAGATAGAGTGGGCAAGGGGGAATTGGCTTATTTGAAGCTTCAGAAGGCTTTGGACAAGTTTCTACAAGGGCGAAAGTATAAGCCAGAAGAGCAAATGGCCCCTTAAAGATCCAGGAGGCCGTCAATGTGTGATACTACAGGAGTTACGTGAGATCCTGAACAAATGTTTTGCTTCAGTATTTGCTATTTGAAAATGACATGGAATCTGGGGAACTTGGGCAAATGTGCAGTGATGTGCTGAAAAGATTCCGTAATAAATGAATCGCTGATTATTTGGGAGAAAAAACTCAGCTGATTCGCTTGGGACCTTTTGGGAATGACATCTGACATCCTTGCCGGGTTTACTTCACAAGTGACTCCAGACCCACAGCAATATTGTTGATTCTCAGCTGCCTGCGAGCAATTAGCGGTGAGCAATGTTTGCTGGTCTATCCATTAATCACCTCACCTGAAGCATATATATGTACAATTGCATACTTCCATCCTTGCCTCTGAAAACACATTCAGCTGCAGTAATTCGTTCTGGCTTTGTAATATCATTTAAGCCTTTTCCACTCTCTGTAATACTCTCACCACCTCCAGCAACTTCAACTCTCCCTGTTCCTATTATATCATTAAATCCTGACAATGTTTCCTCTTCCTACTCAATCCTCCGCAAGTAGACCCCTTTGCACTCCTTTTAACCAATACTTCCATGTTTTGTCTGTTAATAAAACAGACTATCTCTTTAAAATTACCACATGATTTTTCAGTGGTCTTCTGAGCGTCTCTGAATCGAATCAGATGCTTTCTGTCCTAAGTGAGGGGCAGGTGGGAATTTCGTGCTGAGGTTGGGCTGTTTGAATAGAATTTCCTATTGTTGAATGTTTCACACTGTTCCTTTCAAATGTTTTCCACTGTTCACTTAGAGACACTTACATCAGGCTGCTTACATTGTTAACCTTGGTCGGTTCTCCTCTCAAAATCATATAATTGGCTTTGTTTCTGTTTTCACATGGAACGTGTCCTTTCTGTAGTCACCTTAAAACTTCATAATTCCTTTGAATTTCACTTCATCACAATCTCCCAAGGAACTCTCAACATGACATCACTCATTCACTCAGCTTCATCACCCGACGATCGATGTGAGATAGTTAATTCTCAAGACAATTGCACAACGTGTTATTAATAGAAACACCGACATAGAAATTATCCGAACATCTCTTCGAATATCACTCTTGCCAGTTGACTGTCCAAGATTGAATGGAGATTGAAGTCCCATGAAATTATCAGAGTGCCTTTGTTACATTTTCCAATTAATTCCTTTTTAGTGAATGATGAACAATGAAATGCTGATAGGCCATCAAAAGACTGTTCAACTCCTTGTATTGTTCATGTATATTGCGCAGAATTTGCATTTCGTTTAATTCATCTGCATAATCTGTGGCCAAACGCTTTCTCTGTAATGGCTTTGTTGCCCATTTCTGCCAGAGTTACCCATCCTGCCTAAGTCTCCATGAGGTTGTGTACCATTACAGATTAACGAATACCTTTGAACCTTGTGTTCCCCCTGCAAACACGTCCCTCTGGTGCTTAAATTTCATGAATCTTTTTGTCACAACTCCATATATCTTATTGTAGATAGTTTCTTCATTCCAGAAATGAACAGTAAAATCTAAGATTTGACCAGAAGTTCCTGTTCCAAATCTATTCACTGACGTTCAGCTTTATTTAAACGTTGTCCCTTTTTGTTCCATTCTGATTGATTGCAGCCACAACTTCATGCTATTCCGATGCTTTAACTTTTTTCTTTGGATTTGGAAAGTTCCTTTCACCAAAACACTGTCGCTGGATCATCTCTGGTGTGTCAGGCCACACCCATAAACCTGCCGACATGATTGGCCAAGACACATTTTTATTTACTCGTGGAATGAGGAGGTCTCTGGCTGGCCAGCATTTCTTGCACATCTCTAGCTGTTGTTGAAGTGAATGACTTGCTGAGGCATTTTAGACAGCAATTGACAGGCAATCGCTTTACTTTTGCTGTGGAGACACACTTTCACGTCCATGGCAAGTGAGGATGGCGGATTCCATTCTGCACAGGGCATAAGTTCATCAGATGGCGTTTTATTGTTAACGTCAACAATTATTTAATGCTCATTTGCAGATTATAAATTCCAATGTTTTAGAAACATTTATTTAATATTCAACGATTTTTGGCTGTTGGGATTCGAATCTATGTCCCAAAACCTTAGCCGAGATACTGGATAATAGCACTAGGTGATCACATCGCCTGCTGGCAGGTTGCTCAGTCCAGTGCAACATGAGTCAAACGTCTTACTCCGACACAATTGGTGATTTTACTCAGTGTTAATCCATGTATTATCCTTCTTTGAGTGGATCCTGTTGCTGCCTCTGTTATCGCCTCTCGCTCTTGCAACTACTCCCGATCCTGAGCTAACTGAATTCTCCACTCCAGAGAGACAAGGCAGCACAGGCCAAGAATGGACACTGGGAGTTATCAGATTTCTGTGGTACTCAATGCCATTCTACACGTGCAACTCTCACTGCATCAACTAATTTCCATCCATTCTATTTTCTCTCTTCTACAAATAATCAGGAAGTTCCTGACTCAATCGAGTCCCCAACTGCTGGTGGCTCCTCCATCACCTCATTGAAGAGGGTTGGTCAGCCAGTGAGAGAAAAACGAGAGAGGTCTGCAGACTTCGATAAATCATGTATTGAGGTAAGATCACATACAGTGCACAGAGCAGAGAGCAATTAGAGGGCTCCAAACATCGGCGAATGAGACATACATAGATAAAATGCTGAAGGGGGAGAAAAGTACAGATACACCTGAGGCTCGCTCACCAGCCCTACTTTAAGATTTGTATACTAAAATAGCATAGGGAGTTCCAAGTTATGAATCCAGTCCTGTGTTTTCTTCTCAATTCATTTCTTACAGGTGCAATCGACTAATAATGTTGTCCCTTAACTACCTCCATAAATCTTTGCTCTCTCACTCACATTTCTGCCCTCTAGATTAAAACTCACCTACTCTTGGCTATTCACCTTACTTATGCCCCCATATTCTAATAAACGCTTATAATGTCATCCTGTCACACCCTATGTTCAAGAGAACCAAACATGACAAGGATCTCCAACTTAAGAACTCAACGCTCTGGCCAATGCAGATATGTGCGCCAAATGCCACTTTCTTCACCCTGCCCCATAGTAATGACACTTCCAAGAAAAAAATGTAGCTGCACCCCTTGTCGTCTCACCGTTCAACAACACTGCCCAGGGCTCAGCCACTAACTGTGTTGGGCCTCCCTGGTATTTCTAAACACAACCCAACACCTGAATTAAATTTCATCGTTCTTTTCTTGGCGAATTGACCGAGTTGAACAAGATTTTATTTGGTAACCGCATTCACTGCCAACTCTACAATTAAGCTTGTTATCCACAAACTTACGAAGAATTATTCCAACATTTTAACCACATCACTTGTGTAAATGATGCAATCAACAGACACAGCACCGAGCCTTGTGTCACGCCACTGGTCACAAACCTCCAGTCTCAACAAAAACCTTCGACCACCACCCTCTGTCTCCTGCTGTCAAGCCAATTTAGTATCCTGTTCGCTATCCCTCCCTGATTCCATGTGGCCTTACGTTACTAGCCAAGATGCTATGTGAAACCCTGTTTAGGTCATGCTGAAGTCAGTCCAGACACGCTTTTCAAGAGACACAGTCAAATTTGTGGCACCTGAAATTGTACAGACAAAGCAGTGCTGAGTAACTTTAATCAATCCTTGGCCTTTCCAAATACATTTAACTCCTGTCTGACAGAATCGCTTTTACAACTTTCCCACAACTGACATCTGGCTATTTGATCTTTCTTTCCTTGGGATTACCTCTCACTCTTTGTTAAATAGTGGAACAGCACAATATTCGTACTCATAGATGCAAACAGCATGGAAACTGACCCATCGTTTGATACCAACCATAATCTAAAATTAAACTCGTCCCGCCTGCCTTCTCCTGGTTCATATCGCTCCAAGCCTTCCCTGAACAAGTACCTATCCAAATATTTTTATGATTGTAATTGAACCCACACCCACCCCTCCATTGAGAGGTTCATTCTGCACATAAAGCATCCACTTTATAAAAGTTGAATCCTCTGTTTCTTAATAAACGTATCTATCCTTTAATCTAAAATAAATGTGGCCCTCATGTTCAAATACCCCATTCTGAGAAAGGACAGCGACTATTAACTCTATCTATATCCCTCATTATTTTAAAACTTGGATAATGTTGCTTCTCAACCTCCTGACTCCAGTGAAAAGAGACTCAACCCACACAGCCTACTTTCATAACTCAAACTTTCCATAGCTAGCAATATCCTGGTTCATTTCTTCTGAACTTCTGGCAGCTAAAGAATATCTTTGTAACGTTTTCAAGAAAAACGGGTAGACAATAAAAACAATCCAATGATTCCTCATGAACAAACCCAAAACAAGCAGACACAACGCAAACAAAAACTACAGCCACATTAACTTACATCAAAGGACTATCAGAAATGACTTCCAGACTGTTCAGACCCCTTGGCATCATGATAGTCCACAACCTAACAATACACTTAAACAGCGACGAATGAAACTAAATATCCATTAGATATTACCAGCAAAACCAACGTCACTTCCAAGTTACTATGCATGAACTGTAGAAAATACATCAGAAAAACTAGCAGGAAACTTGCCACTAGCGTACATGAACACCATTTGTCCACCAAATGACATGACGTACTGTCACCTTTTTCCATGCACACAGACTAAGAAAGAGACCACTTTGACTGCGACAACAGCAAACAGCCTAAGACAGGCGAAACGGAAACACACACGAGAATTCTGAAAGCCATAACATTCTAACCAGAACTCAAACAATAAACACAGCGATTTATATCCTACCTGCCTTCCCTTGAGAAACAGAAACCAAAATAACATTACCCACATTAAGAGACCAAGTATTTTAAGTCGAGAAGCAGGACATCCCACCAGCACTTCACCGGAGACTCTCACTGATGACGTGACCAAGTATGGTGATGAAACGTCTGAAAACAAAAATTCATGCTCAGCGAATTAACTTTAGACGTATCATCAATGTGAGCTATAAATCTTCTAAATAATCACTAATATCGTTCCTTTAACTGGTCGACCAGACGTGGACACAGTATTACAGAAAAGGCCTCATCAATGACTTGTACAATTTCAATATGACATCACCAACCCTGTACGCAATGGACTAAGCATTTAAAGCACTGTCCCTTCCATTCTGTGATGAAAAATTCTCGAATTGTGTACAGAACCCGGAGGTTCCGCTGCTCTGCAACATTGAAAAAGGTCCTGGCATTAATTGCATTTATTTTACCTTTGCTTGTTGCACCAAATGCATTACCTCATATTTATTCAAATTGAATTCCATCGACAGTTTTTTCAGCCCATTCCCTCATATCAGCAAGCTCCCTTTGTCATCTTAGAAAACGTCTCTCACTGTCCTCTTTGCCGCCCTCCTGTCTTCCAGAACGTCATACTTGGTAATGGTACGAGTATCTGTACAAGGCACTCCACAATTTATTACCTAGCTTCCTCCAATGTCCTGAAATACACTTCATCAGTTTCTGAAATTGATCTACCTTTGTGCTTTACAACCTTTAATCGTTGCCTCTTCTACATTTTGAACTCTTTATTCTCTCACATTAAACATATGCCGCTTAGTTTTGGGCTCCACAACCACGTGGAAAAGACCTTGAATATTCACCCTATCCATGGCCGTTATGTTTGTATATACGTCTGTAAGGTCACCCCTCAGTCTCCGATGCTCCAGGGAACACAGCCCCAGCTCACTCAGCCATAACCGTGGCAAAACCTTGAAAACATTTTTCTAGCTTTTTCAAGATTCACAACATCCTTCATGTAGAATGATGATTGGAGTTCCAGAGTATTCCAATTATGGCCCAAATTTGTTTAGAATCTTAACCATCTCCTGAAGTCGTTCGACACATCGATGGCCTCATTGAGTTTTAGGTGCCCCTATTTCCTCCCAGTTACTCTCTGGCCCTTAATATAATATAGAATCACTGTGAATTCTCATTAAACTTCTCTGTTGAAGCTATCTCATGTCTCTTTTTTGAGTTCCTGATTTCCATTCAAAGTGTATTTCTCCAACCTGTGTGCTGCCCAAGATCTCCCTGACCTATACCTGACATGTCTCCCTTTCGCATGATCAGAGTCTGAGTCGTCATCCAGTGTTTCCTAATTCTGTCAGCATTGACCATTCCACTAAAAGGAACATGTTGGCACTGGATGCTCGTTTTATCGCACTTTGAAAATATTCCCACTTCCTTCGACATCCCTGTTCCCTACAAAGAGACTCCACCAATCACAGTTTGAAAGTTCATGCCTAATACTATCAAGATTGGTCTTTCCCCATTTTATCAACTTAACCTTGTGATAAAAGCCTGTCTTTTCTCAAAACTATTTTCAAAAGAATTGAATTCTGATCACTTTGTCTCTTACTGACACCCCAGTCCATTTCCCCACCTCCCTTTCCCTCGGGAAGGTAATATTCTTTCCCCTTCCTCCAGTCGGACCATTTATTTATTGATTGGGCGTTTACTGGAACGCAATGAACAGATTCCTCCCGGTCAAATGCTTTACACTGGCAGTCCCAATCTAGATTTGGGAAGTTTAAAAGCCCCTACCATTACAACCCCATTGTTATTTGATATTTGAGATCTCCCAACACACTTGTTCATTAATCTTCCACTGATTATTAGGGATCAGGAGCACAATCATATCAAACCTCTTATACTGATACTATTCTCGCTCCTCAGTTCCACTAACACAGCTTCAATGGGTGATCCCACAGGAGTATTTTCTGTATGTACTGCTGTGATGAATAATGCTGTTAAAACCCACCACCACCTCTCCTTTCTTTCCTCCCCATATACCTTTCCTGTAGAGTCTGTACCTTGAAACAATGAGCTGTCAGTCCTTCACTGCCCCAAATGTGTTTCTGTAATATGTCTAATACCGCAGTCCCATGTTCCCATCCATGACCTGATTTCATCTCCCTTAACTGAGAGGAACCTTGCATTAAAATAAATGCTGTTAGTCATCAGTTTTCCCTTATTGCCTGCTGCATTCTTGCCTCCTTGCCAATTGAAATTCCTCTTTTACTTGTGTACCATCCTCAAACTTCTAGCTGGTCTTACAGCTGTTTCAAGTCCAACAGCCAGCTAGACTACCTTAAATCCTCTCGAGTAGCCCTAACGTTTCTCCCCATTTGGATGTGGATCCCCCTCCCACCCCAATTCAGGTTTATTTTCACCCTGTCGACACGTGATGCCACCTTTGGGGACCTATGGACTTGACTATCAACGTCACTTCATTCCTCAGTACTCCACTAGTACCTTCAGTTCATTATGTATGTCCTTCACTGATCATACTTACTACAGGGTATGACCTCACACCGATCAGAAGTAAACTCCATCTGCCATTACTCTGCACTTTTTATCGCCTGATTGCTCAGTTTCAGAACATTTACCACATTTATTGGATGTGTTCGATCAACTTTGAAAATACAGTTTGATGATAAACATAACTGAAAATGAATTTGCCAAAACCCGAGTTACGTTCCTGGTCCATGGTATTGGACACGGGCAGGTGGCTATTCTAGATGCGAACACAAAGATAATTGGGGAATTTCCCATGCCATCGACAAACTAGGACTCCTTTTACTCGGATTGAACGAATTTTAGCGAAAGTCTGTTCAGAACGTTAGCCATTTGGCTGCTCGAGTGACGATTTGCTAAAGAAAGGCATGAAGTTTCATTCGACGTCGAATTGTTAGAAGGCATTAGACTTCCTGAAAACGATGTTAACCACTGTCCCGATCTTAGCTTCATCTGATTGTGCAAACTCATTCAATTTGGCTATCAATTCCAGTGATGTGGCTATCGTTGCTGTGCCACTGCTAAAGATGACGAGAATACAGAAAAACCTATTAGGTATTTCCCCAAAACGTTGAACGTTCATCAGCAGAAATAGTCCACATTTGAAAAAGCGACTTCGATCTTGGTGTTGGTATGACTAAATTGACCATTCTCTGCCCTAATTATCACCCATTGAAGTTTGTAGCATAACTGAAGGTCAAAACTGTCAGACTATTTCGGTGAAGCCTGTTGCTTCATTCATTCAATTTGGAAGTTGTGGATGTGGAAGTTCTTGAAAACGTGCTTGCCGATGCATTATTAAGACTTCAATGAGAGATGGTGACCAAGTGGTTAGCACTGCTGTCTCACAGCACCAGGGACTTGGTTCAATTCCAGTCTCAGGTGACTGTCCGTATGGAGTTTGCACGTTCTCCCCGTGTGGGCGTGGGTTCTCTCCGGGTGCTCCAGTTTCCTCCCACAATTCAAATATGTGCTGGTCAGGTTAATTAGCCATGCTAAATTGCCCATAATGTTATGTGCATTAGTCAGGGGGAAATTATTGAGTCTTAAGTAAAATAGAAATGACCTAAAAGAGTTATTACAATCAAATGGGGAAGATATGTGGAAATAAACGGGGTAAATATGGAGTAGGGGAATGAGTCTGATTGGTTTACTCTTCAGTGATTAGATTAGATTACATTACAGCGTGGAAACAGGCCCTTCGGCCCAACAAGTCCACACCGACCTGCCGAAGCGCAACCCACCCATACCCCTACATTTAGCTCTTATCTAACACTACGGGAAATTTAGCATGGCCAATTCACCTAACCTGCACATCTTTGGACTGTGGAAGGAAACCGGAGCACCCAGAGGAAACCCACGCATAAACGGGGAGAACGTGCAAACTCCACAGTCAGTCGCCTGAGGCGGGAATTGAAGCCGGGTCTCAGGCGGTGTGAGGCAGCAGTGCTAACCACTTTGCAAACGTGCCAAGGGGCGGTGTGGACTTGTTAGGACAAAGGGCCTGTTTCCTTCCATAGAGAATCTAATTGGCCGGTTTGGTAGTGGAAGAGCAACAGATGAAATCCTCATACACTTTTATGTTTGCATGTTTATAATCAGTGGATATATGTTAGCACTGGAGTACTAACCAACTTTATTCAGGTTTTCAAAAACGAAACCATCATTGGAAATTATTTTTTTAAAGTAGAGGTGTCAGAAAGCTGGTTAGGTGTCCTTAATGTTTTAAGAGGGATTCCAAATCATACAAGGTTCCAAAATGTCTGAAATTTGAACGGTTTATTGGGTCTCTGTGTGTCTTTACCGATCAGAAAATGACTCAGGTAGAGAGCTTCCCAGTCTTTAAAATAACAATGTGTAATAAAGTGGGAGTGGCCATTTCTCGAGCTGCGCGGGTCAGTTAAGTTCTAGGGTTAGTTGAGTCTGGATGACAGTTGAAAGTGGATGGCATCCCCTACTTCCTTCATTTCTGATTTTGTAACCTATAATGTTTGTGTCATTTCATTTTTTGTGCTAAGTGATTTACTTATTAGGATTGTCATACACATTTTGGAACAGCATCATTCAGTCGGGATCGCCTGTCCACCTCGGATAGGATACATTATTTGATTATTCTATTTTTGGATCGTTCTGTTTCATTCCGTAATTTTCAAAATAGTGATATGTGTTGATAACTAGGCAGTCTGACCAGCTAACTCACTCCGGGAATAACCACTATATACTTTGCTTCAAGAAATAGAATGCCGACAGTGTGGGCAAAGGCCATTCGGCCGAACACGTCCACTGTGAACCACAGAGGACTACCGCACGCAGACCAATGCCCTTACTTCTCTACATTTAATCCAGACTAATGCACCTAATCTACGCATCCGTTACGACTATGGGCAATTAAGCATGGCAATTCAACTAATGTGCTTTTTTCGCATTGCATAACGAAACAAGAGCAAACGCTTGTCGGCAGTGGGAAAATATACAAACCCCACACAGACAGCTGGCTCGGAGGTTGGGGGTGGTGGTGATCGAAGTCGTTTCCCTGGTACTGGGGCACAGCACTGCCTACCACTTAACCACTATGCCATTCCAGTGACATGGTACGGTCTGGTCGACTTGCTGAAAAATGTTTTGAGGAATCAGCCCTTGTCCATAACAATGTACAATAACCATGTTCATTAAAACCCATGGATTAACGAGTCAGGGATGGAATGAATATGATATTGAATAGGAGACAGAGAGGACTGGGTTTCATGGCTGAAGAGACTCGAGGGGATGACCGTGAGACCTCCCTGTCACGAGTATCCAACCATCAATCTTTCTGACAAATGGAATGAAATGCATTGCAGACCAAGTCAGCAGACAATATTTGGGAGGCGGAATGCTGAACGACAATGTGAACAGAATGTTTGATCACATGTAATGCAGGTTGATAAGTTTGGTTATATCTCGACTGGATATCCAGAATTAAAACAGAAACAAATAACAAAATATGTAATGTGACAGTGACGAACAGTGGGACAGAGCTCATTCCGGGGACAGAGCTCATTCCGAGCTGCTGTAGAGACAATGGGCTGCGTAACCACCATTTTCCTTTAATTGTTCTGTGAAACGTATTGAACGCTACGAGATCCTCAGGAGACAAGTTATTCAGAAAGGGCACAGACAACCTCATAATTACTAATCTATTCATTTTTAATTTAGAAAGTGGCATGACTCTGAAACGCCCTTTAAATCAAAATCAGTTTTCTGAGATTTGTGTATTTAAGAGGATATTGGCAAAAGTGTGTTTTTTTTTCAACTTAAAGAAGAAAAAGAGTCACGTGTGATGCAAGAGTCACCAGCACAAGTAGTTGCACCAAACATGGTGCACGTGGTCCAAGTATAACTACGTTCAACGCCTGGACCCATAAAGGAAAGCAAAATATTAAAGATAATGCAAATCTGAAATGCAAGCACAAAATCGTGGCGGAATGCAACAGATGAGGCATTATCTGAAGAGGGAAACTGAGATAACATATCGAGTTTCATCTGAAGCTTTTGTGAAAATCAGATTAGACTCAAAATTTTAATTCTTTTCTTCTCTGCTCTAATACTGCTGAGTTTTTCTCCAGCATTTTCAATTGGCGCAATGGCACGACACAGATATTGATGGTGGAGGTTTGCTTTTTGAAATGGAAGCCTGTTACCAGCATTGTTCCACCAAGATTCGTTCTGAATTGTCAACTTTTGTGATGTCCTATAAGGGAATTGGATGGGAACACAGAAGGCAGAGTTAGTAAGTTTGTGGATGACAACAAAATTGTTGGCACAGTGGACAGTAAAGAAGCTTTTCTGATATTTAAAAAAAACCTTGATCAAATTGGCTAGTATGGTGTCATATACCTGATCGAGTTGAATCTAGATAAAAGCCCGGTGCAGATAATTCCCGATCTCCTGGTGTTCAACACAAATATGTCCTCCTTGATCTTTAAGATGTTTTATCCTCTCCAGAGTTACTCTCTTGTTCCTAAAGTCATTGTAAAGTCCCTTTAGATTATCCTTAACCTTTTCTGCCAATAGTATCTCATATTCCCTTTTTGGCTTCCTAGTTTCTCACGAATGTCCCACATTATTTATTTTGATGAACAAATTCTATTAGAACAAGTTGTTTATATTGAAAGTACGATACTTTTCTTATTGCTGAGTTGAAACTCGCGAACGTTATTCATCCATTGTACCTTACTCTAACCAGCCTTACGCTTCATTCTGAGAGGAACATCATGCGTGTAAACTCTCTTGTCACACTGTTGAACCCTACCCACTTGTCAGGCTGCTAGCAATCAACACCAAACCTATTTCATGCCAAAACAAATGAGGTATTTCAATTAAAAGCATAATATCTATGAAAAACCTATTCTTGCCCAATACAATTTTGAAACGAATGGAGTTACTATCGCCAGAACCAAAGTGTTTGCCCAATTCTACTTCAGTCACCTACCCTGCCTTATTGCCAGAAGAATGTCTAGAACTGATCCTTCTTTCGTAAGAGCATCCACATTTGATAAAAAAAAATTGTTGGACACGTGACAAATTCTTCACCATCCAAACTTTTAGCATGTTGGTAATCCCTGTCAATGTTTGGAAAATTAAGCCCCCCTCCCGCAAACCCCCATTATTCCAATCTTATTATGCTTAAATTTATCTGAGATCTCCCTGCACATTTGTTTCTCATTTCCTTTCCTACCGTTGGAGTGCATGTAGTAAAATCCCTTTGTTTCCTTTCCTTTTTGTAATTTTTCCCATGTATTTTCACAGGATGCTTTTTCAGAAATAGCTGCCTTGATTGCAGCAATAATTCATTTCGTCAACAAAAACGACTGGCCAATCCATTCTTCTTTTCTATGCTTTGTATACACTTAATCCATGGAACTTTTCATTACCACTCTTAAACATCTCTCTGCCATGTTTTTCCCACAGCCATCATATCCAAATCTCATGTTTTTAAAAATGCCGCCAGTGGATCAGGATTCCCTCGAAGACCCCTATCATTGAAAAAAAAAACAAGTTGATTCTACAGAATAATTATATACTCTTAATTTCTCGTCTTTTTTTTAATTGATGTGCTCTCATCACATTCAGAAACTTCTTCATCCGTCCTACGAATTACACTGCTGCTTAGAATACTTCCACTATGAATATCAATATGCATTCTGAGTGCGGCATCAAGGTGGCTGAGTGGTTCGTACTGCTGCCGAACAACAATGGGGACCCGGTTTCGCTTTTCGCTTCTGGTGACTGCGTGTGTGGAGTTTGCACAATCTCCAAACGTCTGTATGGGATTCTTCGGGAAACTGCGGTTTCCTCCCACACTCAAAAGATGTGCACTTCAGCTGACTTTGCCACGCTAAATTGGCCATTTCTTTCAGGAATGAGTGGGTTGGTGCATTAGTCAAGAGTAAATATAGGCCACAAGGGAAATGGGTACGGGTGCGTGACTCTCCAAAGTGTCTGTGTGAATATGTTGGGTCGAAAAGCATCTTTCCACGCAGTAAGGATTCTATGATATTTTACTCTCTCTCTTTTGAAGATGTTGTTCCAATCCTTTTTGAAAAGACCTTTTCCATTTCAAAAGACATTCCAATGTCCCACGAGCTTGAATTCTTGAATAACACATCATCGCTTCAAGCATTCATTTTCCTCCTTTCACCTTTGTTCCTTCATCAGTTGAGTTTAGAATTGCGTGTAAACCAGAAATTGCGACTTTTAAGGTTGTCTGTTTTAATCTTCTACCTCAGCTCTTAAATTCACTTTGTACTGCTGTAATCGTTTCGCAAAATAAAAACTCATTGTTTCGAATAAGTACATTAATTTTTGACTTCTCAATCTCACCACGAGCTATATGCTTCGAACGGTTAAAGGCATTCTTAATCCTAGCACCGGGAAAGCAACAAAGCATTAAAAATTGATACTCACTGCCGCAGACACTCCCGAGCAAGCCCATGACAGCAGAGTCCCCAGCAGCAATAATTATACTAAACCTTGTCAAACGCTGCCTAACATAAGAACATTTCGAAGTGTCCAATACGAGACGGCTCGTCCACATTCCTCGGAGAGACTATCCCCATTTACAGTTCAGAACAACCTGTTTGATCGATTCATAGTTACTGGAGACATGTGACTGATATATTTACCTTTCCTGATAGTCACCCATCTGTCTGACTGATTTTACTCAATAATAAGTTTTCTAAATATTCTAACTATCACTCTCTGCACCATTTATGACATTCATAACATTATGCAGAAAAGCAACTTGTTTCATAATGCCTTGTATATTTGTTACTTATCATCACTTACAGAAAATAATGTTAAATTGAATACTTTACAAACACACACGTACACACCACAAACACACATTTTATATATACACACACCAAATATATGAAACATAAATAAAACCAAGTATTTTGCGAATTAACTCAATAAAAAAATGCAGTTCATTAAATTCCACGAAGAACAAAGAACAATGTCTTCAACAGACCTGAACTTGTACAGGACTCTCCAAAATTAAGGCGCAACCTCTTTTTGTTTATAAAAACAACTGCCTAATCTTTCGAAAAAGGAAAGACATTACAGTCTTAAAAAATAAACATTTTAGAACATGTGAGCACCTTTCTAGTTTCCTCGCAGACGACCTTTAAAATTTACGTTTGTTTTTTTTCAAAGAAAAAGTTTGTTTGAAGAAAGAATCGCAATTTTTTGTTTTCTTTTTGTTTGGTTTCAAATTCTAATAAAATCAAATGGAAAAGAACTTATATTAATGAACACACATTACGACATTAACTCCAGAAAAAGTATATTAATCTTTAAATATGTCTGCAATCCCAGAAGAAGCTGTAAGATGCATAATTTTCCAACAATACTTTTTGAAATTCTTTTCTGACAATATGAAAAACAGTGGGCGTATGCTCTAATATTTTTTTTTCCCAGTTCAAGGTAGACTGGACGATGTGACTTGACCTCCTGTCGTGGGCCGAAAAGTAGATTTAATTGAAACTTTATCCTAATCACTCTAGCTTTTTCAAATAAAATTCTGAGTCTGTGTCCATTCTACAGACCAAAAATTCCTTCAGCTCTGACTATTTCAGGCAATGTTTCAAAGAACATTATGCAAGTCCATGTAATACACACACGTTGGAGGGAATGTCACCGAAACCTAGTTCAATATTAAAAATATGCAAACCAAACTGCGTTTCTCTCAACCACATACCTCGACTACTGCAACTCCAACTGTCAGCGTTGAAAAAGATCCAAGAACCGCAATTGGAACAATAATAGAACATAGGAATTAGGAGTCGGAATATGAACAAAGCAAGTTGGAGTGGCAGTAGGAAAGTCAACCTCGCAGTTATCTTCATTAAACACTAGCTATCAGGTGTCGTCCCATTCTCCAAGCCTATCAATATTCGTCTGTAGACTCCTTACCTCCACATCACAGCCACTTTACCGTGTATTTTTGTACCATCGGTGGATTTAGTCGCCAGACTCTGTCTCTCCTTCCAGGTCATTTGGATAGAGAGTAAACAGTTGAAGTATGACAGCTGAAACTGGCAACACCTCACTCGTTTAGGTTCTCCTGAGAATGGCCATTTTTCTGTATACTGTGCTTTCTGTTAGTCAGCCAAACTACTATCCAATTCCATACTCTCGCCTTAAACCCTTGGCAGATATGAGTCTTTTATGTGGCGCCTTTTCAAATTGCATCTGAAATTTTGATATACCGCATTTGTTGGATCCCCATTATCCACCGAGCTGGTTACATTCTCAAAGAACTCCAGCAGGTTTGTCCACGCACAACATGTCCATCACGAAACCGTGCTGGCACTGGTGAATTGATCTTTGTTTTTTCAAAGTGTTTTGGTATTTCCTAATTTACGACTGACTGCAGCAACCTTCCCACTGCAGAAGTGAAACTTGCGCTGGTCTATATTTTCCGACTTCTTACTTCTCTCCTGTATTGCCTCAGAGTGTCACATTAGTAATTTTCCAATATTTTGGCACGTTCAAGAATGCAAGGAGTTTTTTTGAATATCTTAACGATAACGCAACCACTACCTTCGCTGTTCACTCCTTTAATAACATTGAGTACAGACTATCAGGCCCAAGGGCCTTAATTTATTTAGTACCTTCTTCCTCGTCATCGTACTTCCATCGAGGTCGTTTGCAGATTGTCGTGAAAATTAAATCCAATCGAATCAACTGCTAGCAACATCAAAGCAAATCTTCATTTTTAACCTCTACATTCAGGGAACTAATACACTTGGCATGAACACCCTTTGTCAGGGCCCCGAACAAATTTCGCATATTCTGTTTAAATTATTCTTATCACACGCTCAAGGACAAGAGCAGGGAAACATTCGAGCTTCTTGTTTTCTCAGTCCATTGCTGTGGAAATAATTGCTTACTGTTTTGGGGTTTCCCTTCGCTTATTTTCTGAATTCAACTGCTCGCAAGGACAGGTTGAATGTTTGCAAAGTTCAGCAAGCCAAGATGTCTCCACTGCAGAATTCAGCGAATTCTTTGCAAAGTTCAGAAAAGTATTAAATCCAGCAACGTATTCCCCTTCAGATGTCACAGCAAATGTCAACTTTCTTAATATTCCATTACATTTTCCTCCTTTTGGTCATTTTATGATAACAAGGAAAACACACAAATAAACTTCCAGATTAAATAAAATATATGCAGAGCTAGACAGGTGAAACTCCGCAATCTTTACAGTTGTCTGTGTTGCAATGCATATTTGAAAATGGTCCCAAGCACCCCTTCGCCTTCCAGTTTTTCCTCCTCAAGTCTTTCAGCAAATATTCATTCTTCAGTTTCTAGATCATGCAGCTTCCCTTCTGCTGGTTGGGGTAGTGCTGCTTTAATTTGATTCTGTATTTGAGGCAAAAGTATCGAGTGTTTTATACAGTAACACAACATCTCATCCTCCCAGTGGCCTGTTATCTGTCTTACCATAGATCTTTGACCAATTCCTGTGTTGGTCGGCCTACCAAACAAAAGCACAAACTGGCTAAGATTAGCTCTTCCTCCCCACCTAGATCTCATATACATTAGCACATTCGGAACTGCATTTGTCCATGTCACTCCAAATTCCTCAGCACGTTTTGTCAATTTTCATTTAGTGGAGCATTTTCTCTTTCAACTGCAACACCTCTCGCTGGATGGTAGGCACGGTGTTGTCTCAGCTTTATTCTCAAATAATAATTGAACTATTGTATGGTATTATTGACAAATGGTGCCCCATTGCCACTCATAAGCATTTCAGGTTTTCACATCTCCGACTTATTTCAGTTCCCAAAGACTTGGCTCCTGCATTGACTATCTGTATAAACGTGCGGACCGCTCCCACCTGTTTGGAAAATGAAACAACTATTACCAGACAATACCATTTCTCTTCACTGGGTTTTAGTTCGATAAAATCCATCTTGAATGTTCAAAGTGTCTTTGGGGTTGGCGGGTGCAGCCTTCCTCATCTGTATTTCCCTCCCCACATTATCAGTGCACAGATAACACATCGTTCACAATATTTCTGGGAGTAATGAGTATATGCCTGTGGTACCCAGTGTGCCCAAATAATGTCATATATCCCCACTTTTGACACAAGAACATTACCGTGTATCAGTTTGGCATAGAGTGGAAATAACGATCACGCTAAACAGTGTTTACCAATGAGGCCACACCATACCATTTCCCTCACACTGCACTTTGCATTCGTCCATCCACGCTTTTCTTCTGGTGTGGCCTGACTATAACTTATTACGTCTGCGGTTGAGGTACGTATGTCAATCTGATCACTTGGTGGTTGCTGGGCTGCCGTCCTTGTCACTGAGTCTGCCCTCACATTGCCTAGAGAAATAGAATCGTTATTTTTCTTGTGGGCATCACATTTACACACAAGGATTGATTTGCGCAGTAGAACCACTTCCAGGAGGTCAGAAATCATGCCACGGTGTGTGACGGGCTTTCCCGTTGAGGTCAAGAAGCCCCTGTTTCTACAGGGTTCTAAAATCAGGTGCAACCCGGAATGCATATCTGCTGTCTGTGCAAATATTCACTGTCTTTCCATTGGCCAATTTACATGCCTTAGTCAAGGAAATCAGCTCCGCTGCTTGCGCTGACAGACGAGAAGGGAGTGACCACCCTTTGACTATGTCGGGGGCAGTCACTACAGCATACCCAATGTAATTCTGGCCTGTTTCCTTGCTGTGTTCCCTTTTCTGACCCATTCAGAAAATTCTCCATATCTGAATTCTGAAATGGTGGAGACTGCAAATCTGATCTGAGGCTGCAAATTTCATTTGTTCCAGCGATGCAATCATATGGGACTCCGTCTCCTTCTGTCGGGAGAACGTTCGCAGGATGAAGGGTGTTACATCGCGATATTTGTAATGTTAGGCATCTCCTTTAAAGCAGTATTGTATCTGAGCCAACGTGCAGCCGACATGTGTGCAGACCTTTTCTCAGACATCAGTAAGGGTACAGCATGTGCGACCATTAGGGTTAATTCACCATAGCAGATTATATGCCTGGAAGGTACAACAGCCTTCTCAGGCGCCGCCGCGTCTCACAGGCATTTAAACAATCCAGATACTACGGGGTCTTCTTTCGCCAAAAAATAGGCGACGGTCCTCAATTTCCCACCATGATCCTATAACAGCACAGAGGTTATGCAGCCATGCTTCTCATCTACTGTTTGTTAAAAAGGCTTGTTTGGATTCAGAATCCCCAGTGTAGGTGATGTTTAGCGTACCTTTTCCATTCAACAAAGGAACTCTTGGCCTCTGGGGTCCATTGCAATGGACTATGGTTCTGCAGCCCCTTTCCATGGGCTATGTCACTGAGGGGTGCCTCAAGGGTTGCGTACTGTGGGAGAAACATTCTACAGTAGGAGCACGTGCCTAAACAGGAAATAATTGTCTCTTTGTGTGAGGCTTTGCAATTTGCTGGATTGCTTGAACTCTATCTTGACCAATGGTCTTCCCTTGTTCAGATATTATTTGACATAAGAACTTCACCTGTTTTTGCAAAAATTGTAGCTTTGCAAGACTGGCTTTGTGTCCTTCCCTTTCTCAATGGCAGAGCAACGCAATGGTATCCTTCACACATTGTTCTTCTGTCAGTGCTACTAAGAGGCAATCGTCTTCACACTGAAGAAGCGTTGATCCCGGGGTGAGAACAAGTCTCAAGACTCCTGCGTAGAGCCTCATTATGTATGTTGGAGGAGACACAGTAACCTTGACAAAGTGAATGTATATCATTTCCCTTTGAATGAAAAAGTGAACTAGAATTGACAATCTGAGTGTCCCAGTATACCAAAGAATGCACTTGCTCAATCCACAACAGAGAACCATTTGCTCTTCAGGGGAATTTAGCTAATATAGCATAGGGGTTGGGAACATACGGGCGCGCAGGAGAACAGTGTTATTGACTCCGTGCAGGTCTTGAAGAAACCTCCATTCCTCCGGTTCACCTGGGATGTTTGCCTTTTTGAGTGGAAAAATGGGGTTTCACCCCTGTGAGTTTTCAAGGACATAATTCCAATAACAGAAATGTGAATTGGCTTGTTTCCCCATTACTGGTTTCACACAATTGGGTTGCGGGAATTCCCTTTCGTGTCAAGACTCCTGATGCACCCATTGAGATCAGGAACCATACTCTCAGCTTTATTGGCGTTGACTGTCTGAACTGGCTAGATTTAAGGTTGATTATGCTGTCTCTGTATCTACCAAGAAGGTAACTGTTGTACCTTTCACATGTAACATAGAGATAGGCATCAACTTATACGCATCACTATCATATTGAGCACATTATCCACGCTTCGCAATCTCAGCGCTCAGTATGGAGGTGGAGCATGTCTCAGTGCTAGTAAGGTTTGTAGAAGAGATTTTCATAAGCGAGTATTCATTGCCAAGCCTCAGGAAAAGAGGCTCACCTGTACCTTATGAGCTGCCCACCTCCACCTCAGCCTTCCCCTCTTAATCATCCTGCTGACCAGTCTCCAGGGCCGATTGAAGCTGTCTTCAAGAGCATTGTCTTGCCCAGTGGTCCATTGTTCCACAAGCAAAGCACCTGCCACATCTACCTCTGTCAGCACCTATTCTGCGACCTCTTCCTCTTCTGCGACGTCCACCACTGCCTCTCTCTTTTTCTGCAGCCCCTCCCTCAAACGGCTGTGTGACCATTTTCATCACTGTCAGCTGAGGTTCATGTGCTTGCTGTTACATCTTTAGTTTCCGCTCACCGTTCTCTTGGGTCAGCAATTTTTGAGCATATCTCACATGCTGTTCCATCAAATTTTGCTTACCCGTGTTCCAGGTAATATATGTTTCTTTAATTTTTTTATGATGTCAGCAATAATGTGCTCAATCAGCTCTAACCTGCTCAGTGATGTTCAGTTAGTGTCCAGTGAGGCTCACTCAGATCCTAAACCAATTGCAAGCTTCGTTCAAAATAGAGGAAATTCGAAGGGACAGTGGGGCTAATTAATCTTAACAACAAGGCACCATTGTACAGTGTGTGAGAATAGGAAACACTCTGCTGGTTGGAGTAATCAATAGTAAATAACAAGGTTGTTGTTAGTGTCAGTGAATTGAACTCCACGGCATCGCCAGCCATTCAGCAACAAAGACGCTCAAACATGTTCAGATGCTGCATTGATCCTCTCTCCATCATATGGTCAGACGTGGGAATGCTAACTGATTATACCATTCCCCAGATTCTGAAAACGTTCATGTTCAAATGCAACACGACCAGGAAAAATTCAGAGTTAGTCTCAAAAATAGCAAATAATATTCATGCCAAACAAATTCTGGACAAATACAATAATGAAGAATTAAACTATCCTTTGTTGATTTTTAATAATACGATCACCACTGAGTCCCCAACACGGTGTTTGTCAGCAATTTATGTGTTATCACTGAAAAGAAATTTCCCTCTAGTAGCCACATTAATAAAACTGTGTTCAAGAACAGAATAAACGCTACTGATTCTGCAGTGAGTAACTCACCTACTGACACCCGAAAACGATTCCCCAAAGACGATGAAGGATTATGTACCTGAATAACATGGGATAAACCCAGTATATTTGAATGCTACCACTTTCACAAGCTTCTATCTCCTCCTCCACTGAAGCTGAATCGTTGCAGTGCATACTACACACAAAATGAATTGCATCAGTTCTTACTTGTCAGGACATTCCAAACCCACGGCAATCGACAAGGACAAAGAAAACAGATACATGGGAAAATCATATCACCAAGCTCCGTCTCTCTTCAGTTCAGTTGTGATGAAGTTCGCTCATGATTTTACAATCCCAGCTCATAAGATCACAAAGTCTGTCCATGCCCAAATGTAGCAAGACTTGGCCAACAGCCATGCATGGGCAGACAAATGGCAGGAGCTCTGCGAGCTTACAGGCACAAATGGTACATCAATGTCAGATAGTGGGAAATCCGTATTACAGAGGAGTGTCGAATGTGAAGGGGCGAGATCAGAAAGGATGTGAGAAAACAAACAATGAATGAGCAACTATGCTGCCAAGAAGTATCAAGCAATGTTTCGCAGATTATTTTTCAATAAAGTGCACGAAAATAAGTTAAGTAGGGAAAACCAAAGGCAAAAGCAGAAACAACAAATAAATGTAAAAGGTTTTACATTTTACAAGATTATGAACTTGTATTGAAGATTAAAGGAGACTCAACAATTAGGGCTATCGTTATGAATCTGGAAGAATTGTCTGAGAAGCCCACCCGACCCTTCTCGATGATACTACATTGAGCAGTATATGATCTGGTCATCGTGCCAGCTTGGTAAAGGATGGCAAACTTTGGGAATCTTTGCTGACAATTGTGAGCTTAGTCAAAAAGGAAAAGGAGGCATATTTAAGATTTTGGAACCTGATGACTGACAGAGATCTTCAAAAAGATAAAAACAAACAGAATAAAAACGTGTGCAAAGAGTTAGGAGAGCGAAACGGCTTCGTGAAATGTCTTTGGTCAACAAGATTAAGTACAATCCCAAATCAGTATATCAGGATTATGCGAGTTGGTAGGGAAATAGTGGGTCGACTCAAGACCAAACGGGAGAATTAATGCATAGAGCTGGAGGAAGCGGGTGAGACCCTTAAAGTTTAAGGGATGCCTGCAGAAGCTGCTGGTGTTTAAGGGCGCTCAGTGCAGGAAAAGTACAATATAAGGGAAAATTGGCAGCACTGGATGAGATCACAGACACACGGTGTGTTATAGTGGTTTGAAGATGTGACACAGACGAGGAATGTAGTACGTCTCTGAAATATTTTACTCGCCATTGAACTCGTCGAGCCACTGCAATCCTTTTGGTTTTAGTGAGGGGAAAATATGCTGTAATTCGCTATGGGGACGAAGAGGGACAGAGAAACTGTAGAAGTTTACAGAGCTCGGAAGGTTTGGAGGGATCGGAACAATTACAGAGAAAGGGAAATTTTAGACACAGTAACAGGGAGCACGGATGGAAAGTTTCAGAGTTACAGAGAGATATGGTTTGTGCTACGGGGGGAGTTGTATGGGGTGGAGGAGCAAACAGACATTATGGTCGTCCTGCTGTTGCAACTGGAGAGGTTTACAGATTGTAGGAAAACCTGATGGTGGCTGAGAGTCAGTGGACAACAGAGTTTGTAGGGATTGCAGTAGTCCTGACAGAAGTGGAGTTATATGCGGGTTGGAAGTATGGACAGACACAGCAAGTGTTGCAAGGATCGGAGGAGTTTACAGATTGAAGGAGGGCGACAGCGACTGGTGTAGCTTGCAAAGACAGGAAGAGCAGAAAATCTAAAAATGGTCAATCAGACAACGAAGAGTGAAGAGCACGAAAAGTAAAGAGAGATAGAGAAGATTAGGAAGATTTGTCAGTGTGTGGGATAAGGTTACAAAGACGTTGGGTTTTCGGGATTGGAGAAGCACGAAAAGGCAGTGACGCTGTTGGATATGATGCTACAGAGATAGAGAGTGTTCCAGCTGCTGAAGGAAGTTACAAAGATAGGGAGTGTTTTGGGCTGATGTTCGAAACAGAATGGCAGGGTTGTTGGGACTGGAGGACTGATCAGGAGTAATCTGTGTCTGTAAACGTTCCATTGTGAGGAGATTTTGTTGGTTAAACAGATAGGGAGGGTGGGAAATACTGAAGCAATTCATGGAGGCAGAGTGTTACATAAAAATGCATGTGTAGGCCATTCAGTTCCACTAGCCTGCCCACTGTCCAATATAATCACGAAAGATCATCTAACTCGTTACACTGTTCCTGCATTCACCACATTCCTTTAGACATTGTCATGACCGGAGAAAGTTCAATAAGAAGCAGGGTTCGAATGATTGGAAGAAAGGATAGTGATAGGGAGGGTTGGAGTGATTGGAGAAGATTATCAAGATTGGCAAGGTGGTGTTTGCAGGTGACATCGATAGGGAGGGTTGGAGTATCTGAAGGAGGTGACAACGCCAAGGAGGTTCGCGTGACTGGAGGAGGTGACAGTCATAGGGAGGGTTGGAGTGTCTGCAGGAGGTGAAAGTGATCGTGAGGTTTGGAGTGACTGGACGAGGTTACATAGATAGGGAGGGCTGTGGAGTTCAGTCAAGTTGAAAGATATAGGTAGGGTTGCTCACACAGAACAGTATGAAGATGTGAGGGGCAAGATTTTTCCACAGAGCATGGAAGGAGTCTGAGGAATGTTGTCAGGGATGGTGGTGGACACTGACACGACGCGGAATTCTAGATGGCTTTTAGACGTGCACGTGACTACACGAAGTATGGCGGGATTGGAACATGGGCACGCAGAAGGGATGAGTTAAGTTTGGCGTCATACTCAGCAAACATCGTGGGCCAGTCCCTGTGTTGTTGTTTTTTTTCATGTTCTACGTCCGTCTTTTACAATTATCTATTAAGGAAGGGCCTGGACCTGCAAAAGCGTCTGGCCACTCAGTGATGAAAGAGAAAAAACGAACTGGGTGCGAGCACGTAAGAACATGGAAAAAAGTAGTGCATGTAAGAGGGAGCACGACTAGTAAAAGCAATCAGGACCATAGCAGAGTCCGAGTGATGAATGTGAAGAAGGCCCACGTAAATTAGTGGAATAGGTTAGCAGCATATAAATTAGGGAGCTGCCGTGATGACACTATCAATTGAACAAGACTGACGAAATAACGAAACACTAACACATCAGGCTAAAATATTCATTATTAGAGGAAGCACTGGTTGGACAGTGGCAAAGAGATGATCGTGGCGGACAGTGATGAAACAGAGCAATGGATGTACATGGATTCAGATCCACAGGAAAGGGATCACATCAGAGCGTGACCCATGAACCACAGCAATGCAAGTTGGGTATTGAATTATAGATGAATGATAAATAATATTCACCGCTGAAACAGTTCCATCATACTTCAATGTAAACTCTCCTGCTGGACTTTGTAGCTCATAGGATAGTACAGAACTGGAATCAGAGAAACACTTCAGTTTACTATCTTCCGATTCTTTGTAAAATGAGTTGACAAAATATGTGTGTTCAGAGATACTCAGAAGAAACGGACATATCTCGTTGTTTTCGTGCTCAACATCCACCTGCTGAAGGTGTTTCCAAAATACATCACAATCAGTTCAGGATTTAAATTTACACAATGACTTGAGTGATCAAGTATTTTAATGACAAGGTTATATTGCAGAGAGGGTTTGAGAGATTTGATGGATGCATCGAATTGTAAGGTGTCTTTACATACGCCAATTTTGATCTTTCAAATTTAATTTGCATCGCAGAAGCTTGCAATGGAGGAAAGAGAAAAGTATTAATGAATAGAAATAATTGCCTGTAAAAATTGAATTAAATGGCGGGTAACTACACAGCATTCCCGCGGTGTCCACTGTACTCATCGAGGAGAGGGATGTGAATTCACAGTTTTGGTTTCATCTCCGTGGTGAATGGGGAGAGACATGTTTTTCGTGACGCTAAGGCTTCTGGACCTAGAGGGAGGAATAGAGTCAATATCCTTTATAAACCCTTTCAGTGACATTAGTGCACTTGAAAAATAGATTCTGGAAATATATTTTGCAACTCCAAGTTAAAGTGCCACCATCTTGCCCAGGAATCTGGACGCATGCGTGGGCGGAACGGTGACGACATATTACTGGGCGGAGCTTGAGGACGCTTCATGAAGCAATCGAAAATCTGAGACTAAAACCGGAAGTGCTCCAGGAAGTCAGCAGGTGTGGCATTATACGTGGACAGAGAAACAATTAACACTATCAGCCCAGTGTGCATCTTCTTCATAAATCATTGCCGGTGTTGTGCAGTGTCCTGTGCAACACCTTTTGTAGCAGCTTCGCCCTCAGGTGATATTTATGACAAAAAACAGCCTCCTTGAAAGCTTGGATTTTTCTGCAGGAAGCTTTTTTAATCAAACTCTTCAGACGTGTTATCTCACACTTGTGAAGCACGTGGGACTTGAGAATCCAAGCGTTCTCAGTCACAGTGGAATTCTTCAGGGTCACGTCCTTGAGCCAAATTGCTTCAGCTGCTTTGTCAATGAATTTCTCTTCTGAAGTGTGGTTCTTCTTTGACGATTGTACAATATTCGGCATGGTTTTCATGTGCTCAGATGTGGATTTACCTCACATCCATTTGTTCACGCTGTAAGTTTGCTCGCTGAGCTGGCTAGTTTGTTCATACTGAGAACAAATTTACAACGTGACCCTCAACCTGGGCGAAGACCCTGCTCAAAATCTCAACCATATATTGCAAAGTGTGTGCAGCATCTAAAATTCCCAAAAATATCAAGTAACGGTCATATCACATAGTTGCCTGGCAATGACTATCTTCAACAAAAGAAAATCCAATCATCCCTTTTTGACATTCAACAGCAATATCATTGCTGAATTCTCCACGAGCAACATTTTGGTCGTGCACTGTTGACTGGAAATTGAAAAGGACTAAATATATAAATGAAGCTGGTGCAAGATCAGAGCAACTGCTTAATATCTAACAATGCTCAACTCACGTTATGACTGCCCACCAGTTACAAGACATAAGCTGTATGTGATATGAAATCCTCTCCACTTGCCTGGTTGAATACTGCTTCAACAACACCAGTAACGTGTCAACATCTGGGACAAAACAATACCTTTGATTGCCAACCACTTTCCCTAATCACATACAACCCCATTGTTGTCCAGTAACAGCGAAGTGTATCATAACTTGTGTAACATTATTCTGTTTGGGGAGTTTCTGGTATCCATCAGTAAGCTCAGGACGTCCCCTATCCAGATTTGCACCTCAGGATGTACAATGCCTCATAGACGCTGATGGGGAAACAAAAGCTTTTGACAGTCCCTTTTGCATCATTCAATATGATTGTATCATTTGCTTGTGAGAGAGTGTGTAATAAAGCACAGATGTCGTTCTGAAATTGGAATTATTTGTTTTGAGACTATACGCTGTTAGGACAGCGATAATATTTGTATCTCATTTGACAGAGTAATAGATGGAAAGAATTGAAGATGAATGAGCCTAATCAAACATGAGATAATGATCCAACAGAGTCACTCAATTCATCACAACATGAAGGAAGCATTTTTCCCAAGAAGGTCTGAGGGAAAAGCTTTCAAACCCCACCATGAGTGGTAAAGCGCCAACATACACACACACACACACGCACACACACACACACACACACACACACGCAACAAGCACACAAGTGGGAGAGTTCCAGTGAACTGACAGCAAAAAATATTTAACATTATCTAGTTAACATTCCAAAGAAAAATCTATGGACAGACAAACCATATCTGTGTTGTGTTTATGGGTAAATATTCAACGGATCATTCGACTTGGAGGTATGGGGGAGATCGGCACCATGAAATGACTGGATTGTGCGAAGAGTTACAAATACCCAGGCCAGCTGAACGCTCATAAAGAGAGACATTCTGAGGAGGGACATGCTTCGTTTGTGCGAAGGGAGTTACTTTGTCATCCAGCTTCCTGTAACACCAGTGGGTTTACACTAACAAGAGACTTTTCCTCTGAATGAGGGAAAAAGAAACAAATTGTAATACCTGTAGAGGTCTTAAATTCAAAGATCTTAATTCAACATCATCCTCTTCACATGGGGAGGAGTCATTCCGCTGTTCCATGTGCGGGAAGGTGTTTACCTGATTTCCAACCTAATGTCACACAAACATGTTCATCATCGGGAGAGAAGCTTTGTCAACTCTGTTTTGAAAGGGATAACATTCACCGTCCTGCCTAATGTCACCCAGGTAAAAACAATGACTGCAGATACTGGAAACCAAATTCTGGATTAGTGGTGCTGGAAGAGCACAGCAGTTCAGGCAGCATCCAAATAGCTTCGAAATCGACGTTTCGGGCAAAAGCCCTTCATCAGAAATCCTGATGAAGGGCTTTTGCCCGAAACGTTGATTTCGAAGCTACTTGGAAGCTGCCTGAACTGCTGTGCTCTTCCAGCACATCTAATGTCACCCAGTCGAGTTGATAATGGAGAGAGACCATTCGTCTGCTCTGTATATGAGAAGACATTCATTAAATCAGCAAAGCTTCGGATACACAAACGTGGCCATACAGTAGACAGGCCTTCACAGAGTGGAAAAGGATTAACTTGGTCATGTCCTCTCAGAGAGAACCAGCGTATTCACACGAGGGAGAAAGTTTCACTTGCGCCTTCTGTGGGAAGAGATTCATTTGATTCTCCAGTCTCAGCAGACGTGTGCTTATTCACACCATTCAAAGAAAAGTTTAATGCTCTGACTTTGAAAACAGCTTCAGGAGTAGCGATGATTTGATGAAATACCAGAAAGTACATGGGAATTAAAATCCCTACAGTGCAGAAACAGATGATTCGGCCGAACAAGTCCACCTGAAATCTCCAAAGAACACCCCGACCAATTGCCCTATCTTACATTTAACCCGACTAATAACCTATACTACGGGCAATTTAGCATGGGCAATACACCTAAATTGTACATCTTTTGGATTGAGGGAAGAAACTCGAGGACACCCACGCAGACACAGGGAGAATATGCAAACTCCAATCAGGCAGATGTCTGATGCTGGAATCAAACCCGGTTCTTGTTGCTCTGAGGCAGCAGTACTAAACACTGTGCCACACTGTTGGGAGATGCACTTCACCTGCACATTGTGCACCAAGGGATTCAATTATTCATCTGTACCTGCGACAGGCCAATCAGGTGAGATAGCTTTAGCTTAGTTGGCTGCAATGATGGTTTTCAAAAGCGTCTGATGTTAATAGCGCGGCTTCAATTCCCATCTCTGCTTTGCAGTTGCTATAACGTCTTTCCCCAACTTTGATCTCGTGGCCCTCTGGTTAAATCACCGCCAGTCACTTCTTTCTCTATTGAAGGGAGCAGCACCTGTGGTCTGATATTACTATGGTGGCAGACACGTTCCAGTGAGGTCGCAGGTGATGGTGTTCTTCTGTTATTTCCTCTCGAACTAAACTGTGTTAATTCTGTCAGCAGGTGTTTACATCATTGGATGTGAATACGCTCTTTAAATGATGTGATATTTTATTGTTCGTTTATCAATCACATCAAACATACAGCTTTTTTTCCGCTGATTTTGATCCAATGAGTGGACACAGATAGATATCCATTTAGCGCCCTGTTCTTGGGCATTTTCTTCATCGTTAAAGATTGATTTGTATTTTAAAAATATATTTTCACACAATCAGTATTTCTAAATGTGATTCGCCGCAACTGATGTCCTTGTGAACTGCTATCCCTTTTGTCTGAGTTGCAGGAGCGAAATTGTGCCGATGCATCGTGGGAAATCAGGCCCACAGTGAGAGCAGAAGATTTTTTTGTTATCAGTGTGAACATGTCGATGAGATTTCAGTTCCTGGTAACTTGTAAAGCACTTCCCATTCTCTGGTATTTAAACAGTTCCTTGTTACAGTGAACCCGTCGGTGTATCAGGAGGATGGATGATGTTAGTGCATCCTTTCCCAAATTCGGAAAATGTGAATGGCCTCTTGCCAATGGGAATTTGCTGCGATGTCAGCAAGTTGCAGGAATCAATTAATATCTTCAAAAACACATGAGATGAATGGTCTCTCCTCTGTGTGAACTCGCTGGTGTCTCAGTGGAATGAATGCCTGAACGAATCCTTTCCCACACTTAGAGCATGTGAACGGCCTGTCTCCAGTGAGTTTCCAGATGTATAGCGAGATCAAATGACGGCCTGACCCCACTCCCACTGCGAGAATACTTGACTGGTTTCTCATCAGTGTGGGCACATTCTTAGAACATCAGTTCCCGAGAACTTTTAACGCGTTTACCATACGTTGGACAATTAAATTCTGTCTCGTCCGTGTAAAACCAGTGGTGTATCAGCAGTGTAGAAAATTGAGCAAATCCTTTCACACTCTCAAAACAGTTGAATGACTCCCCCCCCCCCCCCCCGAGTGTGGTTACATTGATGGATTTTCAGTGCAGACGAGTAAATGAAACGTTTCCACG
Organism: Chiloscyllium punctatum; assembly: GCF_047496795.1. NCBI lineage: Eukaryota > Metazoa > Chordata > Chondrichthyes > Orectolobiformes > Hemiscylliidae > Chiloscyllium > Chiloscyllium punctatum. The sequence goes on from NC_092781.1 coordinate 41,922,397, forward strand.
GTTACCACATTTCCACAGTTTATCTCCACCATCCCTCCATTTATGCATAGTCAGAGAAAACGTCTAAAAACACAGAAACAAATATATTTTCATTCTTCGTGGATGTGGGTATTCCAGAAATGTTTGAACCATTCCTAATTTGACTGGACCAAATGATGACAAGGTGCCTTCTTGAACGGCAGTTTCCATGTGGTGTTAATAGACCAAATTTATTGGGGAGTGAATTCCACAATTATGACCAGTGACAAACGGCAGGAACGGCATGATGGTATCCAGATCAGGATGGTGAGTAGTGTGGCGGGTTTTCCTATCAACTACTGCCGTATTCTGTTTTTTCGATGGATGTAGTTGTGAGTTTGAAAGGTACTATTGAAGCAGCTTTGTTGAATTTCTACAGTGAATCATGGGGATGGTACTGGCTGCGTGTCTGAGTGTTTGGTGTTGAAGATTGTGGATGTTTGTCGATGTTCGAAAGACTTCAGAAAACTGATAGCACAGGTAAAGAGACGGCTGGAAAACGGGAAGCATTCAGAAATGACATAACGAGAATCCAGATAATATATGTTCCAGTTAGGGTGGGAGGAAAGGCTGTTATATATAGAGAATGCTGGATGACTAAAGAAATTGAGGGTTTGGTTCAGAAAAAAAAGGAAGCATATGTCAGGTACACACAGGATAGATCGAGTGAATCCATAGGAGGGCACAAAGGCAGGAGGAGTGTACTTAAGAGGGCAATCAGAAGGACCAAAAGGGGACATGAGATAACTTTCGCCAGTAGAATTGCGAAGAATCCAAAGGTTTATTAGAAATACATGAAGTGCACAAAGGAGAGAATTGGGCCTCTGAAAATTCAGCAAGGCAGCCTTTGCATGGAGACGCACCAAATGGGAGAGATACTAAATGACCATTTTTCATCAGTGTTTACTGTGGAATAGGACATGGGAGATACAGAATGTAGGAAAATAGCTGGTGACATCTTGAGAAAATGTCCATATTACAGAGGAGGAAGGGCTGGATGTCTTGAAACGCATGAACCTGGATAAACCCCCAAGACCTTACCACGTAGAGCCGAGGAATTCGCGGGAAACTAAGAAAGTGATTGCTCGGCATGGTGCTGAGATATTTGCATAATCGATAGTCACAGGTGAGGTGCCAGAAGACTGGAGATTTCCAAACGTGGTGACGCTGTTTAAACGGTGTGGTAAGGACAAGCCAGGGAACTGTAGAACACTGTGTCTGACGGCGGTGATGGGCAAGTTGGTGGAGGGAAACACGAAGGACAGGATGGACATGTATTTGGAAAGGCAAGGCTTAATTAAGGGTCGTCAACATGGTGTTTTCTATGGGAAATCTTGTCTCACAAACTAGATTTTTGAAGAAGAAACAAAGAGGACTGATGAGGGCAGAGCGTCAGATGTGATCTTTATGGACTTCAGTAAGCCGTTCGACAAGATTCACCATGAGACACTGGTTGGCATAGTTCGGTCTCACAGAATACAGGCAGAACTAGCCATTTGGATGGAGAACTGGCTCAAAGGTAGAAGGCAGAGGGTGGTAGTGGAGGGTTGTTTTTATGAACTGGAGGCTTGTGATCGGTGGCGTGCAACAAGGATCATAGACATAGACATAGAAGAATACAGCGCAGTACAGGCCCTTCGGCCCTCGATGTTGCGCCGATCAAAGCCCACCTAACCTACACTAACCCACTATCCTCCATATACCTATCCAATGCCCGCTTAAATACCCATAAAGAGGGAGAGTCCACCACTGCTACTGGCAGGGCATTCCATGAACTTACGACTCGCTGAGTGAAGAACCTACCCCTAACATCAGTCCTATATCTACCCCCCCCCCTTAATTTAAAGCTATGCCCCCTTGTAATAGCTGACTCCATACGTGGAAAAAGGTTCTCACTGTCAACCCTATCTAACCCCCTAATCATCTTGTACACCTCTATCAAATCACCCCTAAACCTTCTTTTCTCCAAAGAAAACAACCCCAAGTGCCTCAGCCTTTCCTCATAGGATCTTCCTACCATACCAGGCAACATCCTGGTAAACTTCCTCTGCACCCGTTCCAGTGCCTCCACATCCTTCCTATAGTATGGCGATCAAAACTGCACACAATATTCCAGATGCGGCCGCACCAGAGTCTTATACAACTGTAGCATGACCTCAGGACTCCGGAACTCAATTCCTCTACCAATAAAAGCCAGTACGCCATATGCCTTCTTCACTGCACTATTTACCTGGGTGGCAACTTTCAGAGATCTGTGTACATGGACACCAAGATCCCTCTGCTCTTCCACGCTACCAAGTAGTCTACCATTAGCCCAGTAATCCATCTTTTTATTACTCTTACCAAAGTGAATCACTTCACACTTAGCTACATTGAACTCCATTTGCCACCTTTCTGCCCAGCTCTGCAGCTTCTCTATATCCTGCTGTAACCTGCCATATCCTTCCTCACTGTCTACAACTCCTCCGACTTTCGTATCATCCGCAAACTTGCTCACCCAACCTTCTAACCCTTCCTCCAGGTCATTTATAAAAATGACAAACAGCAATGGTCCCAAAACAGATCCTTGCGGAACACCGCTAGTGACGGCACTCCAAGATGAACCTTTGCCATCAGTGCTGGGTCCACTACCTTTGGTCATTTATATAAATGGTTTGGATGTGAGCATCAGTGGGATAGTTCGTAAGTTTGCAGCTGACCACAAAATTGGACAGCGAAGAAGGTTACCTCAGATAACAACAGAATCTTGATCAGATGGGACAATGTGGTGAGAAGTTCCAGATGGGGTTTAATTCTGATTAATGCGAGGTGCTGCATTGTTGGGAAAGCAAATATGAGCAGGACCTATGCACTTAATGGTAAGGTCCTCAGGATTGTTGCTGAATAAAGAGACCTTGGAGTGTATTTACATAACTCCTTGAAAGTGGAGTAGCAGGTGGATAGGATGGTGAAGACGGCGTTTTGTACGCTTCCTTTATCGGTCAGAGTATTGATTACCGGAGTTGGGAGGTCGTATTACGGCTGTACAGGATATTGTTTCGATCACTGTTGAAATATTGTGTGTTTTTCTGGATTCCCTCCTGTCAGAAAGATGCTGTGAAACTTGAAAACGTTCAGAAAGTATTTACAACAATTTTGACAGGGTTGGAGGATTTGAGAGGCTGAACAGGCTGGGGCTGCTTTCCCTCCATCATCGGAAGCTGAGGGGTGACCTAATAGAGATTTACAAAATTTTGCAGGGCATGGATAGGACAAATAGACTAAGTATTTTAGCTGCGGTGGGAGAATTCAAAACTAGAGGTTTAGCTTGAGAGGAGGAAGATATAAAAGTGACCTGAGGGCCGTTGTTTACAAGCAGAGAGTTTACGTTTATGGAATGAGCTGCCAGAGGAAGTGGTGGAGGATGGTAATTTTGCAAGATTTCAAGGGTATTTGGATGGATACATGAATAGGCAGAGTTTGGAAGGATACATGAATAGGCAGAGTTTGGAAGGATATGGGCCGGGTGCTGGCTGGTGGGCCTAGCTTGGGTTGGGTAATCCGGACGGCCTGGACGGGTTCTGCCAAAGGTTCTGTTTCCATGCTGTATATCTCTATGACTCTTTAACTGTAAGTAAGCTGTAATTTCCGACGCAGAAAACCATATTGACTCCAATCCTTGCTGTTCAAACCTCATGAAAAGCTTTCCCCTCAGAATCCCCTTCGACAATCTGTCTGTCACTAACCTCAGGCTGACATGGCTCTCGTTCCCGAGCATTTCCTTGGAACCTTTCTGAAATAATGGCTCAGCATTACCTGTCCTCCAGTCTTACAACACCTCACTCGTGACTGTCGGAAATACAGATATTTTAGCACTATTTCAAGCAAAGCCTTCCTTGGTTTCCCACAAGTGTCTGCAAGACAATTATTTAGGACTCGATGACATATACAATTTTATGTGCTGCAAACCGTCTAACACTACCTCCTCTAATGTGGATTCTTCTCAAGACATCAGTATTAATTTCACAATGTTCTCTAACTTTTATGCCGTTCTGCACATCTAAAAAAACAACTGAAATGTTCTTTTAGTGTCTTAACAATTTCCCGTCGTTCAGCACGTAAAAAGCCTTGTTGATCCTTAAGGAGGCTAATGTCTCCCTATTTACTCTTTTTACCCGTCCTGCAATTGCACTATCTTCATTTATTCGAACTTGGCCTTATCTTGCATTGAAAACGTTTATCATCTTTTTCCCGCCGATCTCCCCAATTTCCCAAGATGAAATGTCAGGACTTCCAAAATTGCGTGCAGTGTTGCAGGGTCGGTGCCTCATGCACATTCATGCAAACCATTTAGTGATAAAGAAAACAATATTGACATTAAACGGGACATATTTACCAAAATCATTTTCTCTCCATCAAAGGGATGAAAGAAAAGATGTGACCTTATTCATGTAAGCAAGTTTTAATATTGTAAGTTACCTCGATTTGGGAACACTTGCTGACACTTTGGAAAACAATGAGTATGACATAACGGCTCAGTAATGAATTATTATTTTTTCCATTAGTGTGTACACTCTGCGAGTGAGATTCTATCAATATATAGGATTGCGACGCTAGATTTAAAAATAATCGAAATTGTGCAAATGACAGTGAATGTTGACTGCAATGTATTGACTAATTTGAAATGGAGCAGAATTAATTGTCGATCAAAATTGCTGGACAACAATAAATATTGAAGTAAGAAATGTAATTTATATTGTAAATATCAAAGTAGACAGAAATCATTGATGAAGTTGTTTCTGAAACAGTGCCAGTAGATTTGAAAGAATCAGTGAAGTTGTTGGTAAAAGAATCCTGAAATCAAAGATACTCTCTAACCAAATAGAAAAAGGCTTCCGAGAAGAGGAGAAAACAGTCACCACTCGAAAAGGGAGCAGTGATGGTTTAGTGATATTATAGCTGGACCGTTCATCCAGAGATGAAGTTAATGTGCTGAGCACCGAGAATTATTATCCCGCCTTAAAATGAAATTAGACTTCAACAATCTAAAATTCAGAGTCTCATTATGCCCATGAATTCATTTTTGATTCTCGGAAGGAAAAAAAGGTCTGGTTGATAAATAGCGTTTCGTGAAGGATACTGCAATCCTTTCCCGCTCTGGTCTTCACGTGAAGCCAGACCCATAATAATGTCGTTGAATCTTCACACGTCTCGGGGTAATTAGGGATCAGCCATAAGTTACAATCTGAAAAGACACAGCCTCATCTGTTGAATGAATGAAAAAAATCTCTGAAGAGTGTTAACTGACAATTTCATTAGGTTAAAAGTTATCTTGATGCGATCTGAAACATACAATGCTGAAATAAGGCGAGGAGAGATATTTTCCATTTTCGTTTGAAATCAGAGACACAGAGAAATAGAGATGTATAGCATGGAAACAGACCCTTCGGTCCAACCTGTGCATGCCGACCAGATATCCCAACCCAATCTAGTCCCACCTGCCAGCACTCGGCCCATATCCCTCCAAAACATCCTATTCATATCCCCATCCAAATGCCTCTTAAATGTTGCAATTTACCAGCCTCCAACACATCAAGAGTTCAGAAAAGATTTACAAGGATGTTGACAGGGTTGGAGGATCTGAGCTACAGGGACAGACTGAACAGCCTGGGGCTGTTTTCCCTTGATATCAATTTCGTTTGAGTCAAAAACATGCAGATTTAATCTGCGCACATTAATGAAAGAAGAGTGGTAAAATGGAAAGTTGTGGTGGTGCAGTGATCAGCACTGCTGCCTGGTTTAGCTCTCACTTCAGGACTGGTATATCATGAACAGGTGAGATTTATTTTCCCAAGAGTTGGGGATTCCAAAATCAGAGGGCCTGGTTTTAAGATGAGCTGGGAAATCTATAAAGGGACCGAAGGGACAACACTTACATGCAGATTTTTGTCCATTTATGGAATGACCTGCAGGAAGACGTAATGGTGGCGGGTTTAATTATTCATTTTAAACGTCATCTGGATGAGTACACGAAGAAGAAAAGTTGAGAGACTTTGAGACAGTGAAATGTGGGTCGATTAATTTAGCATATCTAGTGTACAAGTACGAAATCCTCCAAAGGAATATTTGACATGTTTAACACTCTGATGGTGACCATATCGCACTCCAGGATTAAAGACGGTGAATGCTCACTGCACGTGCAAATGATAGATAGTAACATCAGCGGATGGTTATAATCTTTCATCACATTGGATTTGCAAAGCTGGCAGAATATCATTTTACAACATGTGTCTACACATATGGAGCAACTTTAATGAACTTCGAAGTACTGCATTGTGATCAGTTCATCTGTGGTTAAGTGAAGTGGGGACTGAAGCGCTTGCAAAGATGTGATAAACAAGAGGGTGAGACAATTGTCACGAAAACTATTAATGGTGACTTCTTGTCAACAGTGAAACACTGCAAATGTTGGACTGATAGCATCTCTTCCTCATCAAAGGAACTCTGGATTTCCTTACTCACTCTTTATTATCTAATTTGAAGGATTATTACTTGCCTGTTCTCGAACCATCTCCTCCTCCAAATCAAAACGGAGACGAGTGCAGATGTAATTAATGATGAACACTCAGACAGTCGTATTTGTGCACCAGTGAACAAACTATTACTAACATGATGACTGAAAAAGCAGGAAATAAATTATGTAGAAGTTCCAGAAGTTTGTGAAGTGGAGAGAGTTGGAGGTGTCAGTTTGTATTTTGTTGTGGGGACGATGGGAGATTTAACAGAGGTAAATTAATGGAAGAACCTCCTTGTCACAATCATAAGAAGTAGAATCCAAACAACACCACGAGCCTGCTTTTTTCAGTTGCATGTAATATTTTATTCAACAATGTTAGATCAAATCCAGTGTTAGCTTCTTGAGTGGACATAATTGCCACGAGTACATTTGTGAAATGACATTAACAATATCATAGATACATCAACTTTCTTGATTCCCGGTAGCTTTGTCATTGGTACAAATACGGAGATCCTTCTTTTACTGAAGGCATGCATCAATCAGAATCCTTCAGCTCTTACAGACAAAATCTTACTCTAAAAAAATACAAAGTTTCTATTCAGGCCAAATTGAATTATTACCCAGTACTTGCATTGTTTGCCCTTCCTGGTAAGATATTTTTAAAAAGTCAGTTGTTAACCGGTAGTAAACCTTTTCTTGTTCACTCTTCATATTGGACGTTAGTGAATTATTAATGTTATATATACATCAATCCTGTTTCTGTAATGTCCACATCACTCTTTGAACATGATGTTATTTTTCCATTTTAAAGCACCTGGAAAAACGACAAACAGAATGTGGCGACCATTTTGTCAATCATGTAGGGTGATGTCTCCTGTATCTTATTCATTTTATTGAATATGTGGATCATTCGCTCATTTTGATAGTTACACTGAGTGGACTCCTACATTGTCAATAGTTACCTTCTTTCAGTCACTGGAATATCAATTGTCTGCTCCATCTCTCTTGCAGAGAACTTGACGACAATCCTGACTTTGACAAAAGGAAACTGTGGCCCTACCAAGTGTATCTCTGTTTCTTTGGTGGAAATGGCAATCGCGGATCTACTGTTCATTATTATCAAATCTGTGGTGTATCATAACTTCATTTATCATTTTCCAAAATCGTTCTTGCCCTACACATCGGTGTGCACTGTCATTTAATATGTGATTGCTGACTCACTCGATTTATCTGTTTGGAGCTTTTTGTCATTCGCACTTCTCAAGCTGACTGTTTTGAAACGTGTTGAAACTTTTTTTATTAATCGGAATTTGGATATTTGTTAGAGGAACAGTATTGTAGAGGGGCAAGTAAATGATAGGGTTGGAGAAATGAATTGTAAATATTACTTAGTTAATTGTTATTCGTGGATTTTTGAAGAAGTTGTTAGTTTTTTCTTTAAACATTAACACTTGCGGTCGTTTGCTGCCTCTCGAACATACGCAGATGACAGCACGGAGGTGGGTCTTTTCTGTGTTGCTCGTTTATCAGAGCAAAGGGGTTTACCCGTGTCGTAAGTTTGCAGATGCGTCGTCGGGGATTTGGACAGCTTGAGTCTCGGATTCGTGGTTTGACAAGAATCAGACATTGTCTCTTTCCTCCTCTCCAGTCTCTGTCTTCCTCTGCCAGTCTGCCTCTTTCTCACGCTTTCTCTCTTATCTTACCACACACATTCTCTCCTGCTCTTATGCCACATTCTTTCGATCCCTCTCCTCAACAGCCCCACTCTCTCACTGTCTCTCTTCTTCCCCGCACTCTCACTCTCGCTCTTTCCTCACAGTCAATCACTCTCACGATCTCCCTCTTCTCCCCTGCCGTACTCTCTCTCTGTTCTACCCTGCATTACTCTCTCTCTGCTCCATGTCTCTCAACCACTGCCACACTCTCACTCTCTCTCCTCCCCTGCCACACGCATTCTCTCTCTCTCCCTGCCAGACTCTTTTTTTCTCTCATCCCCTGCTGAACACAAGATATGATTTTTTTTTTCAAGTCAACGTTGACACCATTGAATGTCCGAGCAGATATCGGGTGAACGTAAGATTCATCAGGTCAGATATGTTTTCTTTGAAAACCTCAACGCTTCACAAAATGGGGGCTTGAATGAAGCAGTCGTGATGATTAGCTTTACTGATTGTTCTTCTTGATAGCATGATCGTTGTTATATATATGGTAACATTTATATGTTACCATCACCTTCCTCATAAGTGTATAAGCTAAACTCCACCACGGGGGCCAGTGATGCAATGCCTGGCTACGACATGGGAGATTATAGGTTCGTCACCTACCTGGCTTGAGAGCAGAATTGATTTAATGACAGTTACAAACTAATTGTACTTATTATTCATAAGCCAAAATGAGTATTGCTTTCCAAGTTGCCGGCAACGTAAATCCCTTCAGTCAATTCCCTTTTCAGAAACAACGGCCTGACCATCCTCATCCCATTTTCCATCACAGACATTTGAATACTTCTGAAGGATTTTTGAGTATCTGCCTTGCAAACCCTTCCAAACAGTGCTTTTCAGATTAATGCACCATTTGACTGATAAAGGTTTTACTGCATCTCTGTTCAAACCTTTCTATCACTTACATTAAATTTGGGCTCCCTGGTGATTGATCAAGAAGATACGTTTCCTTCAGTCTGTCCTACCGATTTCACTCATTATTTTGTATGTCTCAATCTTATCTCCTCACAATCTCGTCTGCTCCAAGAAAAAGTACCCCAGTATGTCAAATCTCTCCTTATAAAAGAATCACTTCGACCAGATAATATCCTGGCAAATTTATTTCGAATTTTTTCTAGTGCGATCACATCACTGCCAAAATGTCAGTTACGGAACTGCACACAAATACTCGAGCTACAACCGAATGATCAAATAAAATACATGCCCCAGAAAGCCATAGAAACTGGTATTTTGCAATGCAGTATTTTTTTGACAATTCTGCTCTATGTCTTTTTCCTGAGACTGATGCTCCAATAATGTGTTGTGTCAGTAAGTTAAATATGTAAAATGTAAACTGATCTCACATCCTGGCATCCAAACAGATGGTTCGAAAGTAGCGGTGGTGGTATTAGGGCACGTTCACTGAACAACAGTGACTGGAGCAGTACAGATTAAACAGTTTAATACAATGAATGCGTTAAGCTCGTAAAATTGAATGAATGAGAGAAGCTCTACTCGTTGAATGAACACGGGCAGTTTCTTTCATTCAATGAATGGGTGCAGTTTGGTTCATTAAATGTCTGTGTTTTTTATAATTCATTGGCTCAATGCATAACATTTCATCTATTGAATAGATGACAGTAATTTGGTTCCATGAATGAATTCAGTTTGATTCTCAGAATGAATGAGGTTAGCTTGAGGCATGGAATACTTGCAGTTCGTTTCATGGAATTATTGTGTGCTGTTTGCTTCATTGAATGAATGACAACTCAGTGTTTAATAGAGTGAATGCGTTAAGCTCATAACATTGAATGAATGAGGAAAGCTCTACTCATTGAATGAACACTGGCAGTTTGTTTCGTTGAATGAATGAAGGCAGTTTGATTCATAAATGTCTTTTTTAGCTTCATTCATTGAATCAATGCATAACATTTGGTTGATTGAATTAATGACTGTAGTTTGTTTGTAATTAATGAATGAATGCAGGTTGATTCGATGAATGAATGGGGTAAGCTTGAGGCATGGGATGAATGTGAGGAGCTCCACTTATTGACCTAACATGTGCAGTTAGTTTCATGGAATGAATGAGTGCAGGTCGTTTCCTTGAATGAAGGAGTGCAGTATGCTGAAGCAATGAATTGAATGAATGCGTGAAACTCGTGATATAGAATTTTTTGAGAGAAGCTGTACTCAATGAATGAACACGGGTAGTTTGTGTCATTGAACGAATGAGTGCAGTTTGATACATTACATGGCTAAGTTTAGTTTGATTCATTTAATCAACGCATAACATTTGAGTTATTGAATGAATGTCTGTAGTTTGTTTCAAGGAATGACTGAACTCAGTTTGGTTGCCTCAATGAATGAGGTAAGGTTAAGAAATGGAATGAACGAGAGAAGCTCCACTCATTGACTTAACACGTGCAGTAAGTTTCATGGAATGATGTGCGCTGTTTGCGTCATTGAATGAATGATTACACCGTGTTTAATAGAGTCAAAGCGTTAAGCTCGTAACATTGAATGAGAGAAGCTCTACACATTGAATTAACACGGGCAGGTAGTATCATTGAATGAATGAGTACAGTTTGATACATTAAATGTCTGAGTTTAGATAGATTCATTGAAACAACCCATAACATTTGATTTATTAAATGAATAACTATACTTTGTTTCAATGCATGAGTGAATGCAGTTTGATTCACTGAATGCGGGTGTTTAGTTTGTTTCATTGAATCAATGCATAACATTTGGATCATTGATGAATGACTGTAGATTGTTTGTCGTGAATGAATGAATGCAGTTTGATTTGCTGAATGAATGACGTAAGCTTGAGGCATGGGATGAATGAGGGAAGCTCTACTCCATGAATTAACACGTGCGGTTTTGTTTCATTGAATGAATGAGTGCAGCTTGATACGTTAAATGTCTGAGTTTTGTTTGATTCATTGATTCAATGCATGACATTTGATTTAATGAATGAATGACTATAGTTTGTTTCATTGTATGAAAGAAAGCATTTTGATTCACTGAATGCATGAGTTTAGTTTTTTCATTGAATCAATGCGTAACATTAGATTTATTGAATATATGACTGAACATTGATTCAATGCATGAATGAATGCTGTTCGATTATTTGAATGAATAAATCAAGCTTGAGACATTGAATAAATGAGAGGATTTCCACTTATTGTCTGAACACTTGCAAATTGTTTCATTGAATGAATGTCTGCTGTTTGCATCGTTGAATGAATGAGAGCACCATGTTTAATAAAACGAATGCGTAAAACTTGTAACATTGAGTGAATGAGAAAAGCTCTACTCATTGAATGAACACGGGCAGTTTCTTTCATTGCATGAATGAATGCAGTTTGATTCATTCAGTATCTGAGCTTTGATTCATTGAATCGGTGCATGCCATTTGGTTTATTGAATGAATGAATGTAGTTTGTTTCAATGAATGAATGAGATGGCTCGGGCCGTGTTTTCAGAATCCTTAAGGGGGAGAGTGTGCAGCCACAAGTCGTGATGAACATGGGCACCAACGACATAGGTAGGAAGAGGTGTAGGGAGGTCATTCAGGAGCTCAGGGAGTTCGGCAGGAAGCTGAAAGTTGGGACGGACAGAGTCGTCATCTCTGGGTTGTTGCCGGTGCCACGTGATAATGAGGCAAGGAATAGGGGGAGTGTTCAGTTGAACACGTGTCTGCAAGGGTGGTATAGGAGGGAGGGCTTCAGGTATTTGGACAATTGGACTGCATTCTGGGGAAGGTGGTACCTGTACAAGCAGGACGGTTTGCACCTGAAGCAGAAGTGCATCAATATCCTGGAAGGAAGGTTTGCTTGCACACTTCGGGGGGTTTTAAACGAATTTGGCAGAGGGATGGGATCCGGACTTGTAGTCCAGCAAGTAGTTTAGCTGTTTTTCAGGATGTCCATGAATGGAGAGAGGCTGTGCAGCAGCTAGCGCTGATAGGGCATACTTGTGGACACAAAGATGGGCTCAAGTATGCATACTGCAATGCCAGGAGCATCAGAAATAAGGTGGGTGAAATTAAAGCGTGGGTCGGTACTTGGGAGTACGATGCTGTGGCCATCACGGAAACGTGGATAGAAGAGAGACAGGAATGGTTGTTGGAGGCTCCTGGTTACAGTTGTTTCAGTAAGATTGGGGGGTGGTAAAAAAGGAGGGGGGTGGCGTTGCTAATTAGAAATTGTATAACGGCTGCAGAAAAGCAGTTCGAGGGAGATCTGTCTTCGGAGGTATTATGGGCTGAAGTCAGAAACAGGAAAGGAGCAGTCACCTTGTTGGGTGTTTACGATAGGCCCCCCAATAGCAGCAGCGATGTGGAGAATCAGATTGAGAAACAGACTTTAGAAAGGGGCAGAAGCCATGGGGTAGTCGTCATGGGCGATTTCAACTTCCCAAATATTGATTGGAAGCTCTTTAGATCAGGTAGATTGGACGGGGCGGTGTTTGTGCAGTGTTTCCAGGAAGCTTTTCTAACCCAGTATATAGTTTGTTCGACCGGAGGGGCTGCCATATTGGATTTGGCACTTGGTAACGAGCAAGTGATGGGCTTGTTAGAACGTGACCATTTTGGTGATGAAAATGTCTTGCTGGAAAAGCGCAGCAGGTCAGGCAACATCCAAGGAACAGGAGAATCGACGTTTCGAGCATAAGCCCTTCTTCAGGAAGGGCTTTCCTGATGAAGGGCTTATGCCCAAAACGTCGATTCTCCTGTTCCTTGGATGCTGCCTGACCTGCTGCGCTTTTCCAGCAACACATTTTAATCTCTGATCTCCAGCATCTGCAGTCCTCAATTTCTCCTTGACCATTTTAGTGATAGTGACCACAATTCTGTGACTTCACCTTGGTTATGGAGAGAGATAGGTGCGTACAACAGGGTAGGTTTTACATTTGGGGAAGGGTAAATACGATGCTGCAAGACAGAATCTGAGGAGCTTACGTTGGGAGCATAGGCTGTCAGGGAAGGATGTCGTTGAAATGTGGAACGTCTTCAAGGTACAGATACTACGTGTCCTTGATATGTATGTACCTGTCAGGCAGGAAAGAGATGGTTGTGTGAGGGAACCTTGGTTGACGAAGAAGGTTGAATGTCTAGTAAAGAGGCTTACATAAGGTTGAGGAAACAAGGTTCAGACAGAGCGTTGGAGGGATACAGGATAGCCAGGAGGGAGCTGAAGAAAGGGATTAGGAGAGCTAAGAGAGGGCATGAAAAATCTTTGGCGGGTAGGATCAAGGATAACCCCAAGACCTTTTTTGCGGATGTGAGAAACATGAGAATGACGAGAACGAGGGTATGTCCAATCATGGGCAAGAGTGGGAGACTGTTTATTGAGTCGGAAGAGATAGGACAGGTCTTTAATGAGTACTTTTCTTCACTATTTACAAATGAGAAGGACAGTATTGTTGAGGAGGAGAGTGCGAAACGGACTGGTAAGCTCGAGGTTATACTTGTTCGGAAGGAAGGGTATAAATCAGAAAGTGAAAGGCGACAGTTCCGGTGGACTGAAAGTTTGGGAGTTTGAAAAGATCAATGCACGTTGTGATGTGGATAAGACATCTCAGGGATTGTTCATTATTTTCGGCAAGTCATGAACAATCATCAGAATTGGTAGAAGCATTGCAAGCCCTGTTACAAAACGGGGTAACAGCTTAGAAGAAGAAAAGAATGGGACCCTCAGACGGAGGAAACTTTGACCACTTTAAAGGAAGCCGTGTCATTATTCCGAGTAGTGGAAATGCCAAACGAGTCAAAGCTTTATTGTATTATCTGCAATGATAAGAATGGATATTAGACAGCAGCATTGTGTCAATGAAACGATGGTACTCAGAGAGTGGTGATGCATTATTCCACTCAGAGAGGAATGGTGCTGTCGGAACTTCGCCGGTGTGCTCAGGCCTTGAATTCTTCCACATGGGCCGTCGCACTCTCTGAAGCCATTATCTTGAAGGAACTTATGTTCCTGCACACACACCACATTTTGGTGACTGTTGGAGACAGGACAACTTAAGGCAATATCAGACAGTCATGGAGTTAATTAGGTTGCCGTGTTACACCATGCAGATAATCATGCACAAGCAAAGAGGGATAGTTTAGTAAACAGAGCAGGACTTATGGTGAAGAATAGAGATGAAGTGGAGGTTAAGATATAGATTAGAGATGGCGAGAGTCGCGGGATTGCTGATGAACCATTAGAAGGTGATGGAGTGCTTCAGTTATTTGGAGATGGATGAAGGACATAATGTGAGGGAGAACCGCATACTGCTTTGACAGTGGTAGATGGCAAGGGAAATGTTTTCGCAGGAGAGCATAGTCCTGGGTGTCACTGTACCAAAGAGGCAGATTAATGGTCTGCCAGAAGCATCGAAAATCTCCAGGCGCCAGGGACTCACAAGATACACAGATAGTAGTTATTCCTTTGATATAGTTAATGGCCATATGTTGGACTGATCTTGGTCAGGGGATATTACCTTGCCTCGTGGCCACATACAGCACGAAGAACAGGTCAGGAAGCTGCTGGACACAGTGACTCAGTAGAAATTAAGATTAATGCTCATCGTAAAGCATAAATCCTGCAACGACAGGACAATGAGTTTCTGGCTAATGCAGCTAAACTACTGACTTTAACAGTGCAGACATTTGATGAAATGACACTGGCAGCAGTTGCAGAAGCAAGCGAGGTAAGTCTCAGGACATTCCCAGAACCAGCCGCACAAGTGGACAAACAGGAATGGGAAAACGTCGGGGCAAACGAGAAAAGACAGAGTCTGGAACATGTAGGATCAAGCATCGGCATCAGACTGCACAACACAATCTTTAGTAGATTAGATTACATTACATTACAGTGTGGAAACAGGCCTTTCGGCCCAACAAGTCCACATCGACCCGCCGAAGCGCAACCCACCCATACCCCTACATTTACCTCTTGCCTCAGGCTACGGGCAATTTAGCCTGGCCAATTCACCTGACCTGCACATCTTTGGACTGTGGGAGGAAACCGGAGCACCCAGAGGAAACCTACGCAGACACGGGGAGAACGTGCAAACACCACAGAGTCAGTCACCTGAGGCAGGAATTGAACCCGGTTCTCTGGCGCTGTGAGGCAGTCGTGCTAACCACTGTGCCACTGTGCCACCCACAAATATTAAAAACCTGTCATGCTGTGTCACACATCTGGCTCGACACAATGCAATATAACTTAATTCGTCGATGTTCGTGGCTTGAATTAGGCAGAGTCACAGTAAGATTTTGTCAAAAGTGTCTATTCTGTACATAGTGCGAACCAGGGAATGCAATCAGGATAAAATGGAGCGGCCAGCAGAGACCAACCACCCAGTCCCATCGAAAGAAATCCTACTGGATCTCAAAAACAGGTTTCCTCAGTGGTTGGAAGATTTCACCTGTAGATTCAGACCAAGGGGCGCAAGTTATCGGGAAAGCTATTAAGCAGGTGTGTGGCCTGTCAGGTTTGGAATGAAAATTCCATCTCCAGTGCTATTGCCAGTGTTCAGGTCCAGCAGAATAATTGAAGCGGGCACTGAAGGCAAATCGGACCAAGGCCTTGATGGGGAGAGGGCAGCAATAGGTTAGAATAATCCTCATGAACCTCAGGTCAAATTCCAGGAAGAAAACATTGTGCAACAACTGTAACAAACACCACATTGGACAAACAGGCAGAAGACTAACCAAAAGGAAACAGGAACATCAACTCGCCACAAAACGACATGACTCTTCTCACTATTATACTGGTATGCAACTAACTGAAGCATTCTCTTACCTTCTAATGGTTCATCAGCAATCCCGTGACTCTCTCCATCTATCTCACCCTCTACTTCATCTCTATTCTTCACCATAAGTCCTGCTATTTACTAAACTATCCCTGCTTGCTTGTACATGATTATCTACAGGGTGTAACACGGCAACCTAGTTAACTCCATAACCACTTCGACTGGGATAGCACATCCATATTAGGACAAACCAAACAGAGTCATGTACGCGAATTCCTAGATGCATGACATTCCAACTGGAACTCTGTAAACAACCACATCGTTAAAAATCACACAACACCAGTTTATAGTGCAACAGTTTTAATTGGAAGCACTGGCATACAGAGCGCCATTCCTTCACCAAAGAAATGTGGAGGACACAATTGTCAGACAGACAGTTTATCTAAAAGTTTTCAGTGTGATGTAACTAAAACTATACATGGAAAAATAGCTTGATTGTTTGTTGAGTATTTCATCTGTTAGAATACCATGATAGTTTCGCTTTTTTCATATGTAAATCACAAAACATTCTTTTAAAAGTTCCATTCTCTGGTTAACTGTACCAACTGGTGTGAGCCAATTAATATGTTGAATGAGTTAACCCTGGTGTTCCCTGTCTGTGCCATAATATTTAGAATGATTCAATGTAAAAAGTGTGTTGACAGAGTCTTAATGCAGTTTTTGAGAAAAGTAAAATGTCAGTCTGCACCTCCAAATCACAACAAACACATCGAGTTTTTCCCCAGCTTTCACCCCCCGCCCCCCCCCCCCCCCCCGAGAAAAGCAACTGGGGAATGGAATCATCACAGGAAATGACTTCATCACAGTAAATGATATGACCAACCCAAACATATAAATGGAAAGCATGAACCATATACAGTGCTTCGCCTGGAGGCCCACGAATAATTATATCTAGTAGAGTGACGAAACGTCTGGAAGTAATACTTCCAGCTCAGGGAGTAAACCTATGTCCAGTGGTAACTGCTTTGATTTCGTGACTGTACGGACTACAGAACTCCCCGAGGGCACGGTAGTGGGAGGACATGAGATCTGAAATAACAAGGATTTTATTATACAGTTTGTGAAAGACTAGCAAAGCAACTGCATGAGATGAGAAGGGAAGTTACAGACAGGGAAACAATGAAAGACTGGGAAACGGACAACAGAAGCATTCGATTTGACATTCAATACCCAAGTGCTTACCCTCGGGAAGCATATTTCCGGAAGATGTGGGACAGCAAGGGGCTAGCCACTACCAGGTAATTATTACAGGAAATACATGCACTCATGTCGTTATCAAAGTGGGCAACAATGGAAGATTTGTTGCCAGCTGAAGTAGTGTGAAGCCACAACATGATCATTAATCTCTTATGTAAGTTGTTTTCCATCCTTGTTCTTTACAGGCTGGAGGCCAGTACCGTCATCCACTTTGGAAACGGACAAATGATTTGGAAAGCAGAGGACGGGAGGTCTGATTACCTGTATGATATTGTAAAGGGAAAATTGCAAGTAAGCAATGAGCCTGGGAGCAGTTTCCATGGAAATGTGTGTTTTGTTGGAATGGAACAGGAATAGGTCATGCTATCTATGGCAGCCCTGCCGTGTCCAAGGCACACTGTGAATGGATATCAAACAGAGAACTGAATGATTAATATTAAGAAATAATACATGGCATCAAGCATGTCTTGTGGTTTAGCGTGAATTGGGGTCGAGGGCAAAGTATAAAGGCAGAATACTGAACATTTGGAAAGTTATTCAGAGTATTTGCATGTCGAGCTTAATTCGGAAAAGTGTGAGGTGATGAATAGTTGGAGGCAAATTGCAAACGGTACGTATACAGTAAAAGAAAGGATCCCAGGAGCGTTTGTATGCAGAAGGATCGTCAGGTGCATGTTCCTTAAAAAGGCAGCACAAGTGCATACAGTGATAAAGATGGTGTATAGCATGCTTGACTTCTTTTATCAAGGAAGGGAAAATAAAACTGGAATTCGTCCACATTTGTAGTATCACATGTGATTTTGATTGCCATATTATAAACGGCTGTGGTGGCTTTGGAGAGAGTGAAAGAGGTTTAGGATATTCTCTGGACTGGAGGGGATTAGGAGATTTTGTACAATGTTGGACTGTTAACAAAAGAAATCCAGTGGCTTTGCATTGCCCCAAGACGCAATGATAGAGCGGAATGGCGGACTCTTTTCCAAGGGCGGAAAGACAAAGCTGAAGAGTCATATGTTGAAAGAAAGTGGGTGGACGGGGGGAGGGGGAATTAAAAGGGAATGAAGACCAAAAGGCCTGTAGATGCTGTACATCAGAAACAAATACGGTCGTTGCTGGAAAAGTTCAATTGTCCTTCGGTAGTATTCTGAAAAACGGTAACCAGACTCGAAACGTAACCTCTCATTTCTCTTCACAGATTCTGCCAGACTCGCTATGATTTTTCAGCCACTCCTGTGAATGGGCAAAGAAGTTGAGTAAGGCTAGTTCATTACGCAGAGGATGGAAGTTTGCGAGAATGTACACCTTGGAGTTGGCAGAAGCAGAAACAACAACAGTGTTTAAGAGGCATTCGGACACATAAATAAATGGGCACAGAAAAGAGGGAAATTGACCATGTGCAGGAAGATGGGGTTGGTTCAGAATAACATCATGATCAGCAAAGCCATGATGGGCCGACGGATTTATTCCGGTAGTAAGCTTTCTGTGTGACAGTATGTGTGAATTGAGAGTTAATATTCTGAGCAGAATACTTCTCTTCCTTCGAGCACACAGTGAGTGGAGGCATTTTGAGAGACGAAATGTGGAAAGGGAATATGCATTTGAGTGACACTAAATAAAGAGCACGGACAGCGGGAACAAGTGGATAAGGTGTACAGAACTTTAAAGGATTTAGGTAAATGCGACGAACTGCAATTTGCAAAAGCAAATCTTTGCAGGAAGTATATACTTCATGGTAGGTTCCTCGGCAGTGTTGCTGATCAAAGAGACCTTGGAGTTCAGGTTTGTAAGTCCTTGAAAAAAATGTCGCACGGAGATAGGACAGCGATTACCGCGTTTGGTATGCTTTCTTGTCTCGATCAAATATTGACGTCACAGTAGGGAGGTCATGTTGCTGCTACTGTGCTGTCCTTCCTCTCGGACAGATGTTGTGAATCCTGAATGGATTCATAAAATATTTACAAGAATGTTGCCAGAGTTGGAGGTTTTGAGCAAGATGGTTGGAGGTTTTGAGCAAGAGTTATATACGCTGGGGCTCTTTCCCTAGAGCGTCGGAGGCTGAGGGGTAAACTTGTCGAAGTTTATAAACTAATGAGGGCATGGATAGTATGAGTAGACAATCTATTTTCCCTGGGTGGTAGAAGTCCAGAAATAGAGGGCATGGGTTTTGGGTGAGATGGCAAACATGTAAAAAGAGACATGAGACAACCTGTTCACGCAGAGGGTCGTGCATATATGGAATCAGCTGCAAGAGGAAATGGAGGCTGATGCAATTGCAACATTTAAAAGGCATCTGGATGTGTGTATGAATAGGAAGGATTTGGAGGGACATGGGCCGGGTGCTGGCAAGTGGAACTAGATTCGGTTTGAATATCTGGGTCGGCATGGACCAATTGGATAGAAGGGTCTGTTTCTGTGATTGCATCTCTATGACTCCATGGCACGGTGGGAGATGACATAGAATTCACTTATTAAACCATATTAGATCGTGGGTTTCATTAATAGAGGAAATGAGAACGCACTCATGGAAAAGACATTGCCCCTTGATAAAGTTCTGGTTCAGTCGCAGTGAATCACTGTATCTGAATGTGGTTACCACAGTCTTGGGCACGAAGTGGATTAGCACCTTTAAAATGTGTCGTACAGATTCACCGGAGAGGTTGATTGACAAATAAATTTAGTTCCTGGGTTGATTGGGAAAAAGTTGTTATTTTCGATGAAGACAACAATTAGAATGTATTGTTGATTGAGCTGTGCAAGAACATAACGGAACAAGATATAGCTCGCAATAAAATAAAAGATACTTTATGCAATAAGTGATAGCACAAGTATTAAGATCAGATTTAAGGATTTAAATATGCCAAGTTGAATGTGTTTTTGATGGAGCTGTGCCAGATTACAACAGACCTAGATATAGAAGAGAGGAAAAATAAAGGACTGTATCCAGTGTGTGATTGAACAAGGATTAAGATCAGAATCGCTTCAAAAAGCGATTGAAAAGAAATGTTTCTTTTGACTGTGTTAGCTGGAAATATGCAATGCATAGTACATATTAGGGGTGTTCATGTAGAGATGATGACTGATTGACGAATTCAATTGTGTCAGACCTAAGGGAAATAAACATGCAGGGTCTGGGGCACAGGTGGTGCATGAGAATATGGCATTGAGCGACAGAGAGCTAGCTTCAATTCGTGGGCTAAGTCTCCTCTTTCTGTGCCATAATTCATCTTTATTGTACTTGCTTAACTTCGGGTCGCTTGTCTCCGGGATTACATTAGCATATAGGCAAATCTGCTCCGTGCTCCACCTCAGACCAAGACAGGTTGTCCTTCCACAACAGGGGGTAATATTCACTCTGTTGTGTTGTGTTCTGGGAGGGCAGCCAGGTATTGTATACAGAACTGAACACATACTCCAGAATGGCCTAACCAGGATTATGAATATGTCGGAACACCTCGAGCAAAACCAGTACCTGAAATACTTTCCGACTGATTGAGTAAATAAAACATTTTCCTTCCACAGTCATCAGGGCAATGATATCCATTTCCTGGTGAAAGGAGTGACTGCACGATGTCTGTATCGACTCTGCAAATCCTTCCTATTTTTAAAAGGTAATTGGAGAAAAAGAAGTCCATCACTGACAGAAGATTGAAATATTTCTCTTTGTTCTCTTTGTTGTGACAAAGGAAGTTAGTGCATGCAACCTCTCACACATTACACCATGAAACATTCTTGGTCACTCTTTGATATCAAGCAGTAATCTCCAGCCTTCTGTCCCCATCCGCATTCCCCGTGTGACTCCCTTGAGCCCTGATATAAAACAATGACCATTCTCCCAGGCGAGGAGTGACGAAGCATACAGGAAACATAGCTTTCTACGTTAACACACTAATTAACACAAAAAATACTTTCACCTCTCACCATACGACCCTGTCCCATGATAGCATGAATAGCCCTCTGAAGGTAGAGGTGAAACAGTCTTAGTAGGAACCCTCAGGTCTCTGACAGTTTGAGTGGAAACCAAAATCTTCTGCATAGTGAGAGTAGGGATTTGCGCAATCTACCTGTAACCTCTACTGGAAGCTACAGAATGATAATACAAACATTAGTGGAGTTATGAATAGCGAGGAGGGCTGTTGTCGGCTGCATAGTGACTTAGATATGATGCAGGGGAGTGGCAGATGGAGTTTAACCCTGTCAAGTGTGAGGTTGTCCATTTTGGAAGGACAAATAAGAAAGCAGAATACAGGGCTAACGATAGGTTACATAGTAAGGTGGAGGATCAGAGGGATCTTGGGATCTATGTTCATAGATCTTTGAAAGTTGCCACTCAGGTGGATAGAGCTTGAAAGAAGGCCTATGGTGTATTAGCGTTTATTAGCAGCGGGATTGAATTCAAGAGTCGTGAAGTGATGTTGCAGCTGTACAGGACCTTGGTTATGCCACAGTTGGAGTACTGTGTGCAGTTCTGGTCGCCCCACTTTAGGAAAGATGTGGAAGCTTTGGAGATGGTGCATAGAAGATTTACCAGGATGTTGCCTGGAATGTCGAATAGGTCGTACGAGGATAGGTTGAGAGTGCTAGGCCTTTTCTCATTGGAACGGCGAAGGATGAGGGGTGACTTGATAGAGGTTTAATAATTGATCAGCGCAATAGATAGAGTAGCCAGTCAGAAACTTTTTCCCCGGGTACAAGAGAGTGTTACAAGGGGCTATAAATTTACGGTGAAGGGTGGAAGTTATAGGGGAGATGTCAGGGGTAGGTTCTTTACCGAGAGAGTGGTGGGGACATGGAATGCGCTGCCTGTGGGAGTGGCAGAGCCAGAATTATTGGTGAGCTTTAAGTGACAATTGGATAGGTACATGGATGGGTGCTTAAGCTTGGACAAATGTTCGGCACAACATCGTGGGCCGAAGGGCCTGTTCTGTGCTGTATTGTTCTATGTTATATGTTCTAATGGACCAGTAGAAGGAATAGGAAGCATCTGGATTTCTAATTGGCACCAACCAAGTGAATACATGGATGGGGTTGAAAAAATGCTCAGTTTTGCCTTTACAAGAGACACAAAATATAAAGATTGAAGCGCCTAACAGCCCTTGGCCATTCTAATATCTGGAGAGCCAGATTGCCCTTTCACTCCATGCTGCTCAAACGGAAAGATAGATTTTGAAGCTTTTGTACATGAATAAAGTAACACTGATGGAAACATTACAATACTGAAGTTGCACAACAACATATAGTTCAGTGAGGTGAGCTTTCTTCAAATGAAATGTGACTATATGCAGGTTATACTGCCATTCCTTAAACAACAACTAGAAAGTATCAGGAGAAGGTGAGGACTGCAGATGCTGGAGATCAGAATGGAAAAGTGTGGTGCTGGAAAACTACAACAGGTCAGGTAGCGTGGAGGAGCAGGATAATCGATATTGCGGGCATAAGCATTGAAGGGCATGAGCTGACGAGCTCTGCTTTTCCAGTTTCACACTTTTCGAATGTGAAATATCAGCCAATGCTGACTGTGAATCCAGACTAGGAGTGATGAAGTTGGTGTGTAATGGTCAAAGTTAGTGTGTAACGAGTAGCTGAAGTAATGACAGTGAACAGGGGAGGGAGTTTCCAGTAGTGTTGGGAAGTGTTCATTCTGAAGCTGTGTCACCCGCAACAATGAGCGTTAGTTTGTATATTTCCCATCATGAACTACCTGTTATGTGTTTCTCATTTTGTTTTGATTTCTCGTTTTAAACTGAGGGTCTTTGCTTTCAGGCTTTGATGAGTATCCTGTTTCCCCACGGTTTTGTGAAATACTTTTGATGGATCCTGGTGAAGTTGCTGGACTGCGTCCTGCTGTTCATTCTAAATACTGCCACTGTCCACCAATGGTGAAAATAGTGAATGTTAAAGGTGGCTGAACCATGTAGAAGCACAGAATTGGTGCAGCACATAAGGAAGCCATTTGACCATTGTGTCTGCACCAGCTCTCAGAATGAACATCTCGCTTAGCGCAGTTCACCTGCCGTCTCCCTCTAACCCTTTACATTGTTTCTTCACAGTGAACAAAGCAATCCCTCTAATGAACGTACTCACATTGCAGGGTCTGCTTTGTCATGGATGGAGTTGAAATTCTTTAGTGTTTTTGCAGTTGCACTCATCTAAAAAATGGGAAATATTCCGAGAAATTCCTGACTCATGCAATGTGGATAGTGGGCAGACTTTGAGGAAGAATGTCAGCAGCCAAATGGCAACCAGTAATAGTCCAACGGATCTGTATAAAATCACAAACTTTCGGTGCCTGTGTGCCTCCCTACACTTCACAGAATGAGGAAAAAGCGCTATAACAGATTGTGATTTCAAATACAACTGTTTGACAATAATCTGGTGTCACGTGACTCGATTTTCCACCCAATCCAACACTGGCGCTTGCACATCAGCTTTGTGAAGTCAGTGCAGTTTTCCAAGCCTCTGAACTGCTGTGGTCCCAGAGTATATATGTTTTGCTCAGTTCGGGTCTGGGTGATATAAACAAGAAACATACACATGGTGGGGGATTCAGTGATGGAAATGCACTTAAATGTTAAGACAAGATGATTCGAACATCTCATTTTGTAGACGAACATTGCCTGGCAATTGTCTGTAATCAGTCCCACTACGAAGCTTGGCAAGGTCATGCACTGTATTGATTAAAGTGTTTGGGGACCAGTGAATTGTGCTGAGCATTGTATAATCAATGGGGCTGTCACCATCTCTGACATTCTGATGTAACCAAGTTCATTGATGAAGCAGTTGAACAAGTTTGAGCCGAAGACACCGCTCTGAGGAATACCTGCAGTAATGTTGCAAAGCTGTGATGTTTGGAATCCATGAAGCATAATCATCATTCTTTCTGAAAAGGATGACTCCAAATTTTCACACTGATTTCAATTTTGCTCCTTCGTGCAATAATCCATCCAAAGCTGCCTTGATACGACGGGCTGTAAATTCCCAGCTCTCTCCCAGTGTGATGACACTGCTTTGCGGAGCGTTGAGACACATTTTCGAACGCAGTCTGGCAATGAGAGTTCCTGATTGGCTCTTCGCACCGTGAATTTGCTCTCGTGTCAGCAGATTGGTTAACTATGAGTATCCCTTCCTGCAGTCAGAGCAGGTGAACTCTCTTGTTTGTAATTACATCAGTGCATAAATAATTTACATGGAAGAAAAACCTCTTTCCACAATCCTCGCATTTGCCAAACCAAGCAACAGTTCCGGATCTGACAGTCAGAGAGGTATACTAGCCTGAATTTTGAACATGCAAAGAGAAAACGACATTGTTACCCTGAGGGAGAGGACATTCACATGTTCTAAGTGCAGATAACAATTCATGGATCATCAAGGCTACCAGAACATATATGTACTTATAAAAGTGGGAAATCATAGTTTCCCAACTGCACACTAAAGCATAGAAAATCTTGACAATCTGGAAGTGGGTAACACAAAAGTGGGAAATACTAGTTTCCCAATGGCACAGTAAAGCATACAACATCCTGACAGTGTGGAAGGGGGTCACTCGGGCCATGAAGGTTACGCCAACCTTTCGAAATGCCTCCCAATCAGATGCACACTCCCAACACCTTCTTCTCATAACCCTGCAGTACCCATGAATATTGCCCGTAACCTACACACCTGCGGACTGTGGGAGGAAACCCACGCAGAAACTGGGAGAATGTGAAAACTCCACACAGGCAACGGCGGTTGGAATTCAAATGGGCACACTGGCACTATTAGGTAGCATTGCAAACTACTGAGACACTGTTCGGTCCCTAAATACTGTTAATATACCGTGTGTTTTGTTAAACAGAAATCTGAAACACACGAAAAGGAAGTATGGGTGAACACATAAAAGTCTAAAGGCGGGTTGTGAAATGCAGTTGATTCAAACTGGAAATGTGTGGGGCTTATTGGAGGAGAACGTTCTCATCAAAGCTGCTGAATTGATGTTGAAACCCAACTTGTTCACACACACTCGCTGGAAGACCGGCCACTCCAGCTCGTTCTCTAGCCCCGCCCCTCATTCAAGCCAACTGGTTGGAAGAGCAGTCTCTTCCAGATCAGTCTTCTACTTTCATTCCCATTGACTACATTATCTGGAAAACCAGCCTTTCCAACGCAACACGACACTCCCGTCCGTCATGCACTTCCATTGGTTGGAGGACCAGCTATTCCTCTGATTATGCAGATACATCCCCGTCAGTTCCAACAGCAATGATGCCAAGGCGCTCGATCATGCGCTGATCACCCAGAAAGCCTGGAACCGCAGTCAGAGACTTTTCACACTCCCCTAAAACTCTGGATATATAAAAAGACAGAAGACAGAATCAGGAACCTGATCTGAGACAAACTGTAGAATTAAACAGATGAATGTTAAACCCCAAGTAGAAGGACTCTGCATTTGCAGAACTGTTGTCTAATATTCAATAATGGAGCAAACAGTTGACTGTAACAGAAAACATCACGTTGGAGAAACTCGGAAGTTGTAGCAGCAGGTTTCCAATTTACTTCCTGTTTGTCAGAAATGATAATATTTCTGCTTATTAACATCTCGTGCATATTTTCATCAGATGTTGGTCAAGTTGGTTGCTAATTTGGCACAGTATCTGATTGGTTAGTATTGTGGCCTCGCAGGGCCAGGGCCCTGGGTTTGATTCCAACCTCTGGCAACTGTCTTTCTGGAGTTTGCACAATCTCCCCGTGTCTGTGTGAATTTCCTCACACAATCCAGAGATGCGCAGGTTAGATGAATTAGTCATGCTAAACTTCCCATACTGTTGAGGGATGTGCTGGTTGGGGGCATTTGTCAGGTGTAAAATTAGGTAGC
Source organism: Chiloscyllium punctatum (assembly GCF_047496795.1). NCBI lineage: Eukaryota > Metazoa > Chordata > Chondrichthyes > Orectolobiformes > Hemiscylliidae > Chiloscyllium > Chiloscyllium punctatum. Next base: position 41,948,468 of record NC_092781.1, read on the forward strand.
AGGGTAGGGGACTTGGTCTGGGTGGCTTACTTTTCGGTGAGTCACTGTGGAGTTGTTGGGCCAAAGGGCCTGTTTGCACAGAATTCAACACGAGGTAAAATCCATTCTATGTTGAAAAATGTGGCGCTCAAAAACACAGCGGGCTAGTCAGCATGCGAGGAGAGTCTACGATCGGTCAGAAGCCGTTAATCAGGAATGTCACATGCTGTGATTTTTTTTCCAGTGTCATACTTTTCATTTCTAACTTTCCAGTAACTGCAGTCCTCACGTTTTCCTGGTATACAATCCATCTCCACAAGCTGACTACGAACCCGCCCTGTTTTGTAACCATTTTGCGCGATATTTTCTGGTTGCATCTCTCCCTCTTTCCCTGTCACTTAATCACTTTGCAACCTCAACTTCCCAACATTGTAATCTGAAACACAAACAAGGTCAGGAGTATACAATTAATGGGAGACACTTGGGTCCTGTTGTAGAACAGAGGGATGTCAGGTTCCAGTTAATAATTGTTGTAGTTTGCGCCACAGGGTAGGGTGAAGAGGCGTCCAATACGTTTGCCAGATGGTTCAGTACTTTGAGTGTCGGAGTTGGGAAGTGATTTTGAGGTCACCTGGACTTTGGTGAAGCCTATTCTGGAAACAAAAGATATCTATTTCTTATTACACTGTTATAGGAAGAAAATTTTCAAGCTGGAAAGTTTTCAGAAGGCATCTTTTCATTCGAGCATAGAACGTTGAAAGGCGATCTTATAGAACTTTATAAGTGAATTAGACTAAAAAAAGTGTTGATGCTCCTGTCTTTTTCCAGGAATGAGTGATTTGAAGAATAGGGTCGCACAATTTTAAGGTGAGAAGAGACAGAGTTTAAAAACGCATAAGGGGCATTTCTAACACAGATTGCTTCACGTATGGAATGTATATCCTGAGAATTTGGCGGATGGGGGTGCAACTACTACTTTTAAAAGACTTTGGAATAATTACATGAATGGGAAAGGGTTGGACGGACAGATGGGAGTAATTCAGTTTCGGGCTTTGTTTAGCACAGACTGGTTCGAGAGTATGATCTAGTTCCTTGCTTTGAGTCTAGGATTTCATAAATTGAGAAACTGACTGAAAGATATCTGATCTCCATCTGCCTTCCACCTTATATGCACCAGCCCTGGATGTTCAGTGAGGAACTCATATTATTGCCAGAAAACGTGCTCCAATTGGGCAGCTGGCTTCATTGCAATCATGTTTACGTTTTTTGCCAGAACATCTGTTCATAATCTAATCACAGTTTCATGGGAAACTAAAACACACATAGAGCTATGAATTGAATTATTGCTAATGTTTACTCCGGATTATAGAACTGCAACAGCGTTGTTAATGGGTCAAATCTGAAAGAAGAGAGACACTTAGCAATGAAAGGCCTTTTCAGCCACACTCACCCATACACACGTTGCAATATCACCAGGGGAATGGGGAGGAAATTACTTTGTTACAATGGGATAGCAGCACATGATCGGAACGATGGGTAAGGGCATTGAGCGGGATTTGGGCCTGTGACTGACAGGTCTGTGAGTACATTAGAACAGGAACAGCGTTCTTTCTACCTTTTGGTCATGGATGTTTTGCGAGAGTTGAGCTGGTGAGTATTTCTGAAGTCTCCGTCACTATCATGGCAATGTAGATGAAATGAAGCTCCCAGTGATTTCAGATTATATCGTTTGGTCGGAGTAACCAAAGTCCACGTTGCCCTCGAGCTATGTAAGAGTCCAACCTACGGCCAGATCCACAATCGGGCGCCTGGTCCATTGTACCACTCGTTGTGCTCACAGACCAAACGCCTCTGCTCTAGGGTCGTGATATTATCATGGATATGAGCAATGGCAGTCATGTTTTCAGGAAGAACAACCCAGGAAAGATAAGCATTATGACTGCTTCATTCCAATGCCCACCACTTTGTGAATCAGCGAGTTTCCCAATGAAAACACATTTGTACCGATGAAGCTTCCATTTACCCTGTGCCTGCTTAGTCATTCAAAGGTTCCACCGTTGTTCTGAATAACTTCAAATCCACTTTCCTGATTTTCCTGGAAAACTTGAAAAAACCTCGAGCCGAATTGCATCGTGTATTCCGTTTAGTTTTTGGGGTTTAGATCACTTTATTGACCTGTATTGGATTGCAGGAAATTGAATAATATGAAACGTACCAAAATCACTTGCAGCATTTTAACTCAGTGCAGAGTCAACCATATGGCAAAGGTCACATAGCGAAAGGGGATAGGTATAGGGTGAGAGGAAAAGATATGAAAGAGACCGAAAGGGGCACCGTTTTCACGTGTATGGAATAAGCTGCCAGACGAAGTGGTGGCGTCTGGTACAATTGCAACATTTAAATTGCATCTGAATGTATATATGAATAGAAAGAATTTGGAGGGCTTTGGACTGGGTGCTGGCAGGTGAGACGAGATTGAGTTGGGGACATCTGGTAGGCATGGGCGGTTTGGACCGAAGGGTCTGTCTCCATGTTGTGCACACCGATGACTCTAGAACTAAAACATTACCTCTGTTCTTCTCTGTTCACGTACTCCTCCACGAGTTAAAACTTTGCAGGAGGTCTCTATATGACTGAGACCTTTCCCTGGGACAGATACTCCCTCAATCCACAAATATTTGGCCTGCTGAAAAATTTTCATTTCAGAACAAAGGAGCTGAGTTTTCTTGCCCCCAAACCTGATGCCCCAATGCTCTCTAATTCATGTCAATAGAGTCTGCTCTCAGTGAGGTGGGTGCTCCCAGCCTCGGCATTTCACGCGACTCGAAACCATTAGATAAATCTCTCGCTCTCAGCGATTGCATCACTGCAGCCACATCTGCCCGCTCATCCACACCCCAGTTTCAGTTCGATTTTCGGTGCTGTGCCACTTTTTATGTCTGATTCCTGTCTGTGAACTGACTTTTTTGATATTGCACAGAAGATGTTACTTGTTTTCTGAGGATTTTGGTGAAGTAACCGTTGTTACACAGCACTGATGTGGAGAGAGATATTTCAACAATACCTTACAATCTCACCATCACTTTGACGTTTTGCAGAATTCTATCAAGCTTAATCTTCAATAAACTCAATGATGGAATCTCCCCAACCTTTGAGGAAACCACAGTAAAGATTAAGCCCACTCTGAGTTCCGAAATTTGTTGTTCATATGATTTATAAACAGCAATGTTCCAATAATGATGACTCGACAATATCTCCCTCCCTCCAGGCTCAGGAGCCATTTCCCCCAGTTTGTACCGTTTTCTCTCTCTTGTTCAATGCCTTAATCACGCTGTCAAAAAGTCCAGTAAATGAGACTTTATCACAGTTCACTGGCATCGATAAAATCAATAGCATCACCTCACCTGCCTTCTCTGATCCTGGAATTCCAATCAGAATTGTGTTTGTCAGGTACAACTCGATGTAAACATATATATTGACATCTGCCTGTCATAAACGCATGTTGCTTTCGGAGCATTTTTCAGTTAGATTATAGACGATAAAGGTTCTCAAAACATTTTAATGATATTGTAATGACAGATCAGCATTTACAGAATGTATACATCTATCAGAGGACAGAGAAGCATGTTTGAATTCTGATAATCTTCTTGCCTTGCGCCAATGTCCATAACAGTTTGAATGATTACACTCAATCGATATAACATCTCAAAAATCTCTTCTCTCAGATACCCTCATATATGCCATTCAGAACGCCTAAATTTTAAAAGTTATTTTGAATTATAGTAATACCGTATTGAATTAGAAGCGGTTAACTGGATTTATTTGTTCAGCGAATGTGATTAAGGTTAGTCCCCGTGGAATCTAAATGTGTCAGTCGAGGATTAGCTCCTTCTATACATAAGGCACACGTTTCGATTCATTGTTTCACAGTTTGAGTGGGAGCATCACCGCCTGCACAAACAAGCATCAGCAGACTAAGACGGGTAGGAAAGATTGGAATCGGAGAACTTTAGACTGGAATATTATGGTAATGGACAAGAATCTGAGAACAATAGACTGGAATGTTCCAACAACGAACAGGAGTTTATTTGAAGGACTTTATTATCTTTCTCAGCCTTGGATATCATTAGCATCGCGTATCCAGGATATTGTTTGGATCATTCAAGGTGGTTACTATCCAATCCTTGCTGTAGTCGGTGTTCCTGGTAAGTCCCTTTATCTGTATATTGAAACAGGTTGAACTGATTTTCTGCTCCTGATACGTAAATTTTGGAAAGGTGGTAGTCAACGTTTTCAATTCAAATCAAGATTTCCTTACATTATAAATTATAGCTAACAACTCAATATTTTCAATTTAGTCACTGGAATGCAAAGAGATAACAGACTGTTGTGAAACTCTTTTTTCTCCTGCACAGATTTAAATGTCCATGTTCTCTACTCTCAGCAACCCTGTCCAGAGCCATCATCAAGATGTCTCAGTATCCATATTATCTTCTGTTGAAATGCTGAATAAACCATCCTTTGTATCTTTGTAAAATTCGGATACAGCTGTATCAAGTCCATTCTAACCACACTTCCGTTAACAAATGATTGGACTTGAAATATTAACTTGTTCTATCCACAGAATCTGACAGGCTGGAAGAAAGTACATGGTGGTCAAGTCATTGACTCATAATCTGCAACCACAGAATTATAATCTGTTGGTATAAGCCCAACTGCTTGCCTTATGTCCTTTCGGGAAGGCAATGGATCATTCTTCCCTTGGTCAGGTCTCCGGATGACTGCAGACACACGGTAATGTGTTTTACTTTTGACTGATCCGGGAAGAGCTGAACCAGAATCTCAGTTCAAGACAGGCATAACACACTGTCCTGATAAGGGTGACTCACATCCGGTGAGAGAAGACGAAAAGGAAAGATAGCTTAGCTCCCTGCCCCTAAGTTTTTCCCACTTCCTTACATTTGCATTCAAGGAGGTGGCCATTCCCGAATTCAGATGCATTCTGTCCCATTCAAATTCTTCTAGAGACTGATGTTTATTTCCATAGACATCTCAGGTGCTGGCTTTATTGTTGCTGAAGTACAGTTTAAATTTCACGTCAGTCGGAGTGCACAGAGAATGAATGGCATTTTATGTCATGACAAAGCAAGGGAGATGGCAAGGTGAGGGATAAAATTATGGTGATCTACGCTGAAAGTGTGGTTGACGGCGTATCTGGGATATTGTGGACAGATTTTCTCTCCTGTATTAGAAATATATCCCTTGACACAAAGTGCAAAGGAGCTTCACCAATCTAGCCACTGGGATGATAGAACAATGAAGAGATGGTGAAGGTTACTCTGTAGCGTTGTGAGAGAATATGAGGTGATTGCACTGACCCTTGAGGGTGATGTGCATTCACTCCTTAAATCATAAACAGATATGGATAAGCCAAAAAATCCATGGCTTTTTTTTCATTTGGGTAACATGATTCTGGATAGTTATGTGCCTCTGACAAAGTTCCCCTAACTCACACCCACTCCCCATTTCGATGGAGAGACAAGGATTCCAGTCTTTGAATAAACTCTTCCCATATTAATACATTGCAGTTGGTGTGTGCCCCTGCACTGAACATCATGTAATATTAAATGCCGGCAGCTGCCACAATACGTTTAATGTAAGAGGATTAATTATTCACACCAGCTTTTGACCTCAATGGGTCTGCCTTCTCGGAGATGGAAAATGTCTCCTTCAGACTTGGCGCAAATCATTTGGCTTCCCTCTTCCTTACCAGCAATCCACGTTAAAGTATCCTGTGTTCGACGGGCTAAGGACACACGAAAAACATCATGGAGCAGTCAACCTGTGCAGTGTCTCCTTCATAGGTGTGTCATGTTGGAGATTCAATGTCATGCCCTTCTCTTGGATAAGTGTCTCACAGGGCTACATGACCTTCTCTCCGTCTCATAGAACAGGTTCAAGAGCATGACCAGGCTATGCCTGTCCCGGTTTAACAGATCAAGACACTGAATAGACTCGTTCTCTCCCTGTGTAACAAGCAGGAGTATTGAATGGACTGTCAATAATCTTGTTCAGTAGTTTCGATGGGTTGAATGGCTTCCTTATATTTGTGTACAACGAGCTTAAGATGCCGAATGAGCTCCACTTTTAATTGTGGAAGTGACTGGCAGGGCTGTTATATGTATGTTCCCGACACTTTGACAGCACAAGCCTGAATGTTGTCCGTGTCTTGCTGCATACGGACACAGATTGTTTCTGGAACTGAGGGATTGGGGAGAGTAAATTGTTCTGAACATGGTGTAATCTTCAGTTGTTTCGCACACTTATTATCTTATGATTGGGGAAAGACATTCATGAAGCAGATGAGGATGTTCCTGGCAAGGAAGCTACGCTGAGGATCTCCTGCGGAGATGTGATGGAACAGAGAGGATTAATGTCCACCAACCACGAACATCTTCCTTTGTCCTCTGAATGACTCCAGCCAGTGGAGACATTGCGCCTGATGCCCTTTTACTCAATTTAGTCAGCGATCTCTGATATCATCCTGATCAACTATTGTCTTGGTTCAGGTTATTCTTTACTCTTATTTGAACCCCTGTGACCACGTCTTTTCAACATAGGAATAGGTTTTTATACATGTTTGGAGGAAATTTATTCTCACAGAGGGTAGTGAATGTCAGGTATTCTCTCGTCAAGAGTTAGTTCAGCTGGTTCACAGGAAATGTTGAATGAGGAGGGAGATATAAGTTGGGCCTGTTGGAGAGATGAAGTGTGTGAAGAATTGTGTATTCAACAGGACCTGATGTCAAAGTTGTTCAGCCATGATATTACACAACGGCACAGCAAGATTCAGCATCCAAATTACATTCAGGCATTGAAAATGTAATGATTACTGTTTTGCAGGACGTTCAGATATCGAATGCTATAGTCACAGAGAGGCAAGTATTTTGGAAGCAATATCTGGGAGAAGTATGGGGGCTGTATTCACAGTGAATCTGGATCTGAAACATGACCAACAATAGAAGCACAATGAGAGGAAGCCCTGAAAAGAGACAGTTGGCGTCTTCTGCTACCAGACTGGATTTTCCAATAACAATTTCCAATAAACACCAAAACGTGTTGTAGCTGAAGGTTGTAGCTTATCTGATTGTGAGTCTCAGCAGCCCTTTTCTGCCTGCTTTCTATTTGCCTTCATTCACTTGTCTTTAAAATGTTCAACGAACTCAACTTTCAGTGAATGTAAACGCCCAGGCACCACAAACTTCTGGGGAAGGGAATTCCCACTTGGACGCCTTTTCTGAAATTCTTGTGTGTGTTCTGATCCATGCTGCAGGTCCACCGGTCGATTGTGCAGATCCAGTCCTTCACTGGCAACATTAAAATTCAAAGTTTAGTCATAAGGTCAATGATATAAGTTCAGTTTGGGGACTTTTACTTGTAATCCGTCAGGCGCATGCACATATACACACACAAACACACACATACGCACACACACACACACACACACACGCATGTGCACAAACACACAAACACACACACACACACACATCTAAAGACAAACACAAAAATGAAAGCCTTCCAGAGTTTCCTAATCCTTTAAATCATAACAAATGGGATCATGACAGAAAGCCCCAACTGTTATTCTGCCCTCTCAGGCTCTTCTTCTCACGTCAGCTGCTGATTATGGGATTTGTTACTCGAATGGTGGGATTTGGCTGTATTCCCTTGCTTCAGCAGTGGGCAGATTCCAATGAATCCTCATCAGGAATCCTCCACGAGTGGAAAACATGACTCAGGAATGTTCTGCTATCAAAGATTGCTGTCAGCTGGAACAAAGAAAGAGTTAGGGAGCACTCGGCTGCTGTTCCTCTCTGTGTGTTAAAACAGACAATAACGTCAACTGAATACTGAACTGGATCATGTCCACGCTTCATGAACATTCTATGGAGTGTCTGATATTGACTACATGCTTGTACTCCATTGCTGTTTTCACACCAAGTAGCTTTCATTAGTGATTTTAAAAATTCGCTTCATAATTTGATGTTATGTTGATTATGCACGGATTTTTTTTCAAAATCGTTTGATGTTTTCATAATATCTGCGCAAAATCAATACGTATGATTCCTAAAAAAAGATTCCCTCGTTTTAGTCTCCCTGACAAGAGAAAATTTCTATCCATCTACTATACTTTTCTCAAATTCGTGTGTCGTTCATTTCTTTTCTAAAACCCAAACTGATAATCTTTCATATCAAAAAGCCTTCATTCTCGTAACATGTAAAGCCAAACAGCTTTGGAAATCTTACAATTGAAAGGCTTTTTTTCATTTTTCTTTATTTTTAGGAAATCAGAACTCCACACAGTGCCTTGTTCGAGTGCAGAGTCGAAACGTGTGCTCCTGAAAAAGCACAGAATGTCAGGCAGCATCTGAGGAGCAGAGGGTTGAACGTTTTTGTCAGTTTCCTGATGAAGGGCTTATGCTTGAAAGTCGACTGTCCTGCTCCTCGGATGCTACTTTTTTTTTATCCAGGGCCATATGTTTCGACTCTGATCTCCAGCATCTGCAGTCCTCAGTTTCTCCCTTTGCACATGCAATAAAACATTCCGAGGATTGAACCTGAGACCTTTGCATGAAACAGCATCATTTCACTTACCTTCGAAATCACTTGCTGCATCTGAAGAGCGGCTGCACATGGAACATGAACCAGGAGCACGGAAACCATCTTTGTCACAGAGGTCTGCAAACCCTCTCCATTTCATTTGTTCACCATTGTTGTATCCGGTCTGCCAAAATAGGCCACTCACGTATCTCATTTCTGCTACAGGTTCGCTCACTAACCTTCCCTGTCAAAGTCAAAATTGCAGACTCACTACTCTCTGTTTCCTGTTATTGACAGCGTCCTTTTTCGCAACGCAGCCGCGTTGAATAGCATCCTTCCGGGCTTTGTAATGTTCTCAACGAGGTAAACAACTTCACTCTCTATTTCTACGAAAGTCGTTCGAGGGGCAGAATGGTCTCCTCATGTCGCATTGCAACAATCCTGTCTGTGTGAATGAGTTCGTCATCTACTTCGGTCGCGACCTCGAGGACTGCATAGGGAGACAAATACACGGAGTTGGGGCAACAGTCTCAATGGGGCAATAGGCTGTACCATTCGGAATGCGCATGGCTGATCCCAGTGTGTCCGACCGGCCAGTTGTGTGTCACGATCATGTTGTGTCTGACCATCCGACTTGTCTGACCATTCGATTTTGTCTGACCATTCGACTGCGTCTGACCATCCGAGGGTTGTCTCACCATCCACTTATGTCTGACCATGCCTCTCCAATCTAAACTCAATGAACATCAACTCTCCAGCCCAGAAAAGATTGGTCGAGCGCAGCCATGAATACCTTCATTAACCGAATCTTCACTGCTCCCTGGCTATGAGGATATAACAGATAATATAACCATAAAGATCCAAAGGACGTCATTATAAAACTTGTGTTAATCTAACATCAAATCGTCACCTGTTTTGAAGCATAAGAGCACAATAATTAGGAATAGATCTAAACTGTTCAATTTTCCAAGCCTGTGACCACTGACTCTTTCTAATCAAACATGTATCAAACCCAGCCTCAGCTCGTATCTCGCAAATAAAGACAAGATAGCATGACTCCACTCAAGCATAAAATTGAAACAAAATTAGGACAGTCGGCCAATCGAGTCTGATTAACCATGACTTATATGATTCTGAAAATCATTCTTTTGCTTTCACTTGGGCGGCACGGTGGCACAGTGGTTAGTACTGCTGCCTCGCAGCGCCGGAAACCCGGGTTCAATTCCCACCTCAGGCGACTGACTGTGTGGAGTTTGCACATTCTCCCCGTGTCTGCGTGGGTTTCCACCGGGTGCTCCGGTTTCCTCCTACAGTCCAAAGATGTGCAGGTCAGGTGAATTGGTCATGCTAAATTGCCCGTAGTGTTAGGTAAGCGGATGTAGATGTAGATGTAGATGTAGATGTAGATGTAGATGTAGATGTAGATGTAGATGTAGATGTAGATGTAGGTTACGCTTCGGCGGGGCGGTGTGGACTTGTTGGGCTGAAGGGCCTGTTTCCACACTGTAAGTAATCTAATCTAATCTTAAAAAAAGTCCATTGTCCTGTTATGAATAATAAAAGGACCTACTTGTCTTAAAGATACCAGTGTCTGAGTCTGTGTGTGACACAATGTGTCGATAAGGAGACGTTTCTGTCCATTAAGTGTCTACATCTGCCCATCTATATCATTGCCGCAACTTTGTATCTTTGTATGTGATTATTGTATGTTGATACGATTCACGTCTCTCTGCCTCTACATGTGTGCGTGTCTGTCTCCGTGTATGTACTGTGAGTACTAGTATGTTAGGGTGTTTCCATATGTCTCTGTGTATTTCTGTCGCTGCAACAGGAGGGAGAGAACTATTGGAACCGACAGAGAGTTTCAAGTGAAAATGTTTCGTCACTGAACATTGTTGGTGGGACGTGGATGCTATACAATATCCATACGATTCTTTGTGGTCATCTCTGGCTTTTCCCAGGGTTCAATACACATTGGGTTTGTGGGGGAGATGAGGGGGAAATGTGGCGAACGTATATTGGAGAATCCAGTACCCGACTTGTATCCTTCTGTCCTTTTCCAGGCTGTTTCTGCGGGGATGAGAGAAAGGGAGGGACGTCGTGAAGGTGGGCATGTTCATGTTGTAAGTATTAGTGCTGGTATAGACGTTGGGGGTAGGTTGGATGGTGAGGTGCCCAGGGGGAGTTAGTCAACAGTGTTGGAATCATGCAGTGTTATTAGTGTGGGGACTATAGTGCAGGCGACAGAGAGACACAGAGAGAGAGAGAGAGAGACAGAGAGACAGAGACAGATTGGAGGATTGCATTGCATTACTGAGAGTCTTGGAGCATTGGACTCGTTTAGGGTTCGGTGCTGCAACGGATATACAGGGACTGTCAGGGAACAGAGAGAATACGGTGAGACTTATCCTGGCAAAGCTGTGAAGGTTACTGTTGCTTGCCCAGTATTGCTCGGCATTTCTTCAGATTATCTCTGCGTCTAGGTGAGCGTCCCCGAATGTTTTGTCCAAGTCTATCTCTAATAACGCCAGAGACAACGTGCCTCAGATTCCATAGAATCTGTTTCACTGTAGCTTACAAATAGCATGGAGAAGCCAGCATTGGTGTATTATATATCCTACCGCAAACATTTGCACACATTGTGTGCATTTTATGTTATAGGAAATTGATATGTACATATCTTGGGTGCTGCAATTTTAATGGATGATGTCAAGTTGAATCTGAACTGCCTCAACCAAGTGACTGCGAATATTGTGAAAAATAAATTTCATAAGTGTATATGAGGTAGGTTGAAGATAGTGTTGTGAATCGAGCTCTATCCCAGACTTTTCAGATTTGGTGTTGTGTGGTCAGAAGGACTAAATCGTAAACTTGCTCTGAATCAGCTGTTGAGAACATTTGACAAGAAAATATTGTATTTTACGCAGCATCTGCATACAGTGTTGACTTTTTGAGCATCACGGTCAAACATCATGGAATCCTGGAGACAAGATGGCCTCGTTCGTTTGAGTGAAAGTACAATATAACATTGAGTGATAGACCAGCAATAACTATTACTTTTATAAATACTGCTACTTCTGAAAAATGCAAATAGTTTTCCAAGATACAAACAGCAAAAAAAAAGGTGGTGATTCAACCATGGTTAAATGAAGAAACTAAAGATTGTACTAAAACAAAGGAAGTGGCTTCAGATGAATTCCATACTTTGTGGAAACGTCAGAATTTTGAAAATAAAATCTATAAAAGGACGGTCATGAAACTCATAAAGGAATCAAAATGCGAACATTATTACAAACGACCAGGAAACACAACACTGACAAAGTATACTGTCTATAATTCAAAAAGGACAAAATAAAAGCAAGATCAACCGTGGAAGTTTGGAATAGGGACGTGAGAACATATCGTGGAGAACGGGGAAATAGTAGAGAAACGAACCAAATGGTTAGCATCAGCCTGCATGGAGGAAAATCCAGCAAATCTCCCAGAGAGGCCATTCGATCATAAGAACTTCTGGAACTAAAGATGCAAAATCAATTCATATTTGTAACAAGGTAATACTTTAAAAAGGCAGCTGGGTTGAGCTTTTATTAGTTTTACAGACCAGATTTACTTCATATCAGAACATGAGAATAGAAGGGTGATAGACATATTAATCGCACTGTCGATGATGGTGTTTTATTTTTCTGGACATCCTGCAAATCTCGAAGCCACCGCAGACAACTGGAAGATAGTAAACACGATCCAAACATTTATTAACATAAGAAAAGATAATGTGGAGAACTGTTAACCAATGAACTTGACATCTACATCGAACATTACAGAGCTGTACAGGCCCTTTTGCCCTCGATGTTGCATCGACCTCTCAAACCTATCTGAAGCCCATCTAACCTACACTATTCCATATACTTTCTACTCTCTATTGGGACCTGTTGGAATCCATCTTTAAAGATGAGAAAAAAGATATTCAGAAATTAACATAAACATTGGAGAGAATCAGTGTGTTGTTCTGGCAGAGAAATCATACTTGACAAAGTTAAGAAATGATTGAAGTTGTTTCTTGCAGCTTGGACAGTGTAGACACAGTAGAAGTGGAATATTTGGAATTCCAGGAGGCTTTCTGTAAGATCTTACATGGTGATTTCAGAAATGCAATAAAGGTAAAGGTTGTTTGGAGAAATACATGTAAATGGAAAGTGAAAGTTAGGTTTGCCTTCACTGAATGAAATGGGAATGTAGAAATAAATATATCATGAAGCACTTGTATAGCGTCTTGCTGAGACTACCTGGAATATTATGTACAGTTTTCATGTCCCAGTATCAGAGAATGTATACTGACCACAAAGGAACTCTAATGTATATTTCTCATGTTCGACCCTCAGATGGCGAGATTATCTGATGAACATACTCGCTTGAGACCGATAGAATTTCGAAGAACAGGTGAAACTTAGGAAATCTCAAAGCATATGACATGATGGAAAAAAATAGAATGTTTCTCTCGCTGTCTATTCTTGATTCAAGGCTAAAAAATCAACATAAGATTGCAATAAAGAGGAAATTCTTCACTTTGAGAAAACTGCCGAAGAGATGAACGGAAACCTACTCGCAGACAAGATTAACGAGAATCCCCAGATATTCTACACGCATGTAAATGGGAACACAATAAGCAAGGACTCATTAATGACTTGCCATGTTGCATTGAAATTCAAGTTCGTGGCAGGAGACAGAGGGTGGTTGTAGAAAGCTCTTTGTGTGACTGGAGCACCGTGTGCCCTCCACCACCACCGGAATCAGTGCTGTGTCTCTTATTATTGGTGATATTCATAAGAGATGCAGATGTACATGTTGGGGCGCGTCCGAGTGGTGTGTGGCCATTGTGAACACTAAGTTTCAGTTTGACACAAACATTTGCCGCGTGGTTGACAGTGAAGAGGAAGGTTTTACCTTACAAGAAGACATAGATGGAATAGTAAGATGGGCAGATCAATGGAGGAAGGAATGGAACTCTGATAAATATGAGGTGATGTATTTTGGTAAAAGGAACCATACAGGGGAGAAATCAATGAATGGCAGCAAACTGGGATGTTCAGGGGTGAATCTCCACAGGTGCTTCAATGCAACTGGGCAGGGTAAAAGATGAGTTGAGAAGGCAGCAGCGACCGCGGTGATAGCGATTCATTCAGTGAGACGTTGATTACAAAAGCTGGACAGATCTTTGTTTCGGCCATAGATGGGATACGGTGTGCAGTTCTAAGTGCCACATTACAGGAAGAATGTGATTGCACGCGTGGGGTGCAGAGGAGATTCACCAGTGTGTAACCGAGGATGGAGCCTAACAACTAAGAAGACAAGTTGGATAAGTTCTGATTTTCTGCTGTGGAGTAGGTAAAGCGGAGGGGGATGTGTTTCAGAAAGATATGATTATGAACCACATGGAGAGTGTGGATATACAGGAGTTGTTTATTTAGTCAGAGCGCCAACAATAAGGGAACACACTTTGAAAGTGAACGCTTTGAGATTTGGAAACGATTTGTGAATTTGTTTTCACGCAGAGGTTGTTGGAATCGGCAATGTATTTCCTGAGAGGGTAGTTGACAAGCGTGACCTCACAACTATTAAGAATTAATTGGATGAGCACTTCAAGTGTCATAACATTCCCGTCTACGGGCTTCGTGATGGAAAATGGGACGAATGTAGATTATGCTGGATTACTGATAGTTCAGAGTCGATGCTTCTCTGATTGAGAAAGGTCAATCGTTTAGCAGCTCATGACAGAATGTGCTGTGTTTCCGGACAATATATTAACAATGGTTGAAGAAGTTAACTTTAATGCCTTATAAACAGTATGTCGATGTATATGGAAATATAAAGCAAGTGCAGCTTCTGTAGTCTGAAGGCAGAGAATGGAGAACAAGGAAATGGCAGAACCACGAAGAAACTCTGCCTTCAGTTCTGCCTTCCAGATGAATGTTTAAAAAAATCTTCCCAGAAAACTGGCAAACCTAAGGGTTAAGTAGGGTGGGCATTGAGAGCTTTTCCTTGGATGGTGAAGGCTGAAATAGGGGACATAGCGTCAATTGAGGGTTGATAGGTTTTTGACCGATGTTATGGGTAGTTTCTTCTCTGAGAGTAGTAGAGAATGGAACGCCCTGCCCGCTACAGTAATACAGTCGCCGACGTTAAGGGCATTTAAATGGGCATTGGACATTCATACGTAGCTTAATGGAACTGAGTAGTTTCGATGGGCATCAGATTATATTCACTGAACGGTGCAACATCGAAGTCCGAAGGCCCTGTATTACGTTGTAACGTCCTATGATCTATGTTCAATGCTCTATGTTTTAAGCTGGTGGGAAAAGGGAAGAGAATGAAATTAGTAAATGCCTGGTTTTGGAGAAATTATTGGGATTGAAAGTGTTGGACAGAGACAAGGTCAACATAGAATTACGAAATGGGAATTATATTTGAGAAAATGACAGGCTGATATAATTTGGAGAAGCAACCTGTGCAAGTTGTTATGATTTTCAGAAAGAATTTTCTTAAGTCCCGAAGCCGAGTGTTCACTGACGGTTCCAATACTTTTTGCATAATTCACAACTATATATATGCTGAAGCAGGCTACTCCGCCCATCAAGAGATTTAAACAGGCACAGAATGGGATATTTCAGCCATTCGAGGCGGTTCTCAGCAATTGGAGTCGATTTTTTTCATATCTCATGCTTGTTACAAAGAAAATGAACAGGAATATTACGCTTTCCGAAACTGCTGCACAGGATTACGGGGAGGAATGGCAACTGAGCTGGAAGCAGTGATTAATGAGAGAAATTAGCTTCTTTATCAGCTTAACAGAAAGTAAGGACGGCAGTGACACAGTGACCAGTACTGTTTGTAATCACATGAAAAAAAAACAACGACATTTCTGGATGGCACGAAGTAGTTAGGAAACTAAGTTATCAAGGATGTAGACAATCGGCAGATATTGAATCAGTAAATGCATCAGCAACGGACAACAGTTTCCTCATTTCCCCTTCCCCCAGCTCACCCTAGTTCCAAACTTCCAGCTCAGTAACTGTCCCCATTACTTGTCCGGACTTTTCCTACCTGCCCATCTCCTTTTCCTCCTATCCACTCCACCCTCTCCTCCCTGACCTATCATCTTCATCCCCTCCCCCACTCACCCATTGTACTCTATGCTACTTTCTCCCAACCCCACCCTCCCCGACCTTATCTCTCCACGCTTCAGGCTCACTGCCTTTATTCCTGATTAAGGGGTTTTGCCCGAAACGTCGATTTCGAAGCTCCTCGGATGCGGCCTGAACTGCTGTGCTCTTCCAGCACCACTGATCCAGAATCTGGTTCCCAGCATCTGCAGTCATTGTTTTTACCCCATCAGTGAACAGCCCACTACTGATTTTCTGATGAGTGGAAGGCTATTGATGCCGCAGCTGCTGATGGCTCACAATGCCTCTTGGATGCCCAGCTTCCACTTGCTCAGTCACTTATAATTATGTCCGACTTCGCAGGGGAAAGTGCCACATAAGACAGTTGGCAATAACTTCAAGATGACGCTGAGACTTGCCCTCCACCAGGGCAGTCGGCATATTGCTCTGACAGAACGTTTTAGGGGCAGATCCATCTGTGACAAATAGTTTGGTGAGAATGTTTCACTCTTGTTGGTTGACCCATCAATTCTCGCAGTCGGGCTACAGAGTATTGGAAGACTCGCCCTACTCGATGAGTGTTGGGCCTGTGGAGACACTGACAGAGCTGCCTACGATTTGTTTTCGACAGCACGGGGAACTGAGTTATTACTGAAAGCTAGCGTGGAGGTCAACAGATGTCCATCATCAGGTTATTTCCTTGATCATCTCCAAAACCATGAGATTTCCCGGGTTCTGATATCAATGTTGACGAATTCCAGGGAAACTCCTTTCTTGACTGCATCCCACGATGAACCCAGCACTGATGGATCTGCCTGACAGTGGGGCAGGATATACCCAGGGATCATGATTGGGGATTCATGAAACATTACTCATCAGTCCTGATTCTGTGATTATGACGGTGTCTGACAGTTTCATGACTGGATCAACATGAGAAAAAAAGGCGAAAATGGAGCAGGAAATAACGGGTTAAAATGCTGAATGAAACGCATGCTATCAGATTGTGTTTTCTATTCTCAAAACAGACTAAGGAATTCACATTGAGTGAATGGATAATATTCAATGATATTAGACGGACATGGCTGTAGAGTGACCGAGATTGGAAACTCAATATCCAGAGCTGTTTCGATTTGGGAGTGCTAATGTTATGAAGACGTGGGTGTACTTTCAGAGAGTTAACAGCAAAAGCCTACCGGACACAGCACCAATTGTTCTCAGAAAGGAAACAATGTAACACTGGGCTGAAAAACTCGATTGGTTTTTTGCTTGAAGACAAAAAACACATTCGAATTCGGGCAACTAGTTTAAATTATCCCCGAAATGCATCAAACGTCAATCAAGTTTGAATCGAGTATATTGACAATCTTGAGGGCTGATGACACATTCCGATGGTCTTCAGTATAAGACCAGGGAAAATTGAACAAGTAGGAAGTGAAGTGCCACGACCGAGCATTTAAGCAGAGTGCCTAAAAAATTACTCTTCTAAAAAAGCACCTATTCGATTAATTAAGCAGGAATTCCTAACCAGAAGGAAAAAAAGACGCAGGAAGATTTTAGAACCGAAAGCTCTATGGTTTTAAGATACATTGCTGTTTTTTCCTTAATTACGATCTTAATTGAGCGTTTTGTCAACCTCCTATTAAAGAAAGGAAGGTGAATATAGCTTAGAGATCACAATTGTAAATAAAGGTTAATTAGATTAGATTACTTACAGTATGGAAACCGGCCCTTCGGCCCAACAAGGCCACACCGACGCAGCCCACCCAGACACATTTCCCTACACCTAACACGACGGGAAATTTAACTTGGCCAATTCACCTAACCTGCACATTTTTGGATTGTGGGAGGAAACCGGAGCACTCGGAGGAAACCCACGCAGACACAGGGAGAACGTGCAAACTCCACACAGAGAGTCACCTGAGGGGGGAATTGAACGCGGGTCTCTGGCACTGTGAGGCAGCAGTGCTAGCCACTGTGCCACCGTGCCGCCCACAAATTATGCGCTGTTTTACTTTAGGAAATAAAGTTGTGAATTTTTACTTTGAATCGTCCGTGGCGACTCGAATATTTGCAGAATACTGCATGGAATAAATCTTTTCTGTGTTCCTGGTTTTAAATTTAACAGGAGCGTTTACCCCCGTAACGTCTCAAATATACAGAAATGAAAAGGAAGTGAGAGAGTTCTCGGAATAATGAATGGTATCTGGACGATCACAAAAGACGATGCTACAAATCAGGATTGATGTATTGTCTTAATAATGATGTTTTTGCTGCAAAGTCCCAGTTGAATTGAGCTTGGGGAGAGATTCTCACCACGATGCTGAGTTGGTCTCAGCAAACACAATGGGAAGACGTGCCTTTGTGATGTGAGTCTCTATGACTCTGCCACATTTCATATCCGACATTCCCGGGAGGATTCCGCATTCGACATTCCCGGAGCATTTTATATACGACATTCCCCAGAATATTCTATAACTGACCTTCTCCAGGCCAATCCTCATCTGACATTCTGCAGACCAGTCTGTACGCACATTCTTCAGCAGTCATTCTCCGGACCGTTCTGAACACAGCATTCCTCAGAACATTCTATAACTGACATTTCCAAAAACATTCTCCACCCTACATGTTTCAGAACATTATAAGACTGATATTCTCCGGATGTTTCTTTAATTGCCATTCTCGAGAACAATTTATAACGGACATTCTCCGGAAAATACTACACCAAATTTTACCTGGACCATTCATCCGCTGACATTACCCAGGACATTCTGTACCTAACATTCTCTGGATCAATCTACGCGCAACTTTCTATAATGGCCATTCTCTAGAACATTCTAAAATTAAGATTCCCCAGAACATACAAAACCCAACATTCCCTGGAACATTCGAGAACTGACATTGCTGGAAACTTTCTACAACTGACAATCCCCGGAACGTTCTACACCCGGTTCTCTGTAACGGCTATTCCTCAGAACATTGTATCCCTCACATTCCCTGGGGCATTACCTTACGAACATTCCTGGAACTTTCTACACTGACATTCCAAAACTGACATTCCCCAGAACATTCTATAACTTACATTCCCCGGAAAACTGTAATTACATTACCAAGAACATTCCAAAACCGACATGTTCTGAGATATTCCAGTACTGATATTCTCTGTAGCATTCAAAACCCAACATTCCCTGGAATATTCTATAACTGATATTCGTCAGAACATCGTTAAACCGATAGTCCCCAGAACAATCTACAATCGACATTCCCGAGAACATTCTGTCTCCATCATTCTTTGAAATATTCTGCACCCGACATTCCCTGAATCACTCAATCCCTGAATGTTTTAGTGACTGGCCGAACGTAAGTTAATAGAGCAACAGCTAAGAGCGCTAGTTAAGATGCTGTTTCATGGAGAAGGAGACACGGTCCTGAAGTCTTCTTCCGCATTTAAAGGGGTGAGTATGTTTTTCCTGCGTTTACATTTCTTCCCGACACAGGATCAACCATAACTTAAATGAAAAGACAGAAATTTTCACCTCCATTTGTCTTCAAGGAACTAAGACAGAATCCTTCAGGACGGCGACGTTTTCACACTTCGTATTAGGAAATGGAAAAAAGTGACCTGTGTCTGATCTCGAGTGATCGAATGTGCAGAAATGTTCCAGAAACCATCTATTATTATGACTGGTTCTTTGTGTGTTTGGGGAAGGGGGAGGCGTTCTTGTATTATATGACTATTTTTGTCATTAATTTAGAAAGTTCGATTTGTTATTTCAGCTTCAATTATTATAATAAATCTCTGATTATGGTGACACGTACGAAAATTTCACTCTGTCGTCAATCAACCTGGTCAATTTGCCTCCAGGCTGATGCATACTGTCTTTGTTTGCTTCCTCATAGTTAACGTCGTTACGATCTACGTCTTGCTTTGTAAAGATTGTGGATTATCTTCATGTGTCAGACGTTACTTGGGGGCGATGGCAGTGGCGGATCTACTGGTCATTATCCTTGACCTGATATTGAGACAAATTCCCATCGTATTTCAGAAATCGTTTTATTTCCTGTTCTCCATCCGCGTGTGTAATATCCACGCTGTCCTGCTTTATGCAGCCACTGACTGCTCTGTCTGGTTCACCGTCACTTTCACCTTTGATCGGTTTGTAGCCATTTGTTGCCAGAAGCTGAAAATTAAATATTGCAGTGAGAAAACGGCAGCTGTGGTTCTGGGAGCAGTGACTGTGCTGAGCTGTTTAAAGAACATTTTCTGGTATTTTATGCTCGGAGGTCGCTATAATCTGTTTAACCTACCCTGGTTTTGTCATGAGCGAACAACTGGTGATTCCATGTTTGCCTGGGCCATAATCGAGTTCCTCCACTACATTATAACCCCGGGTCTCCCTTTTCTCCTGATTCTACTGCTCAATGTTGTCACCGTCAGACACATTTTAAAGGCCAGCAGAGCGCGGAGGAGACTCCGGGCTCACATCAATGAAGCCGCTCAGTCTGACACAGAAATGAGAAATCGAAAAAAATCCATCATTTTATTGTGTGTGATCTCGGCCAATTTCATCCTGTTTTGGTCAACGTTAATGCTGTATTCTATTTGGTACCAGATGCGAGTGTTTGTGCATAGCAGTTTGCAACTAGATTTCTTTGTGCTCGATTTGGGCATTATGCTGCAGCTCCTCAGCTGCTGCACAAACACCGTGATTTATGCAGTCACCCAGACTAAGTTCAGACAGCAGCTGAAGCAAGTGCTGAAATTCCCCTTTACACAAATTCATCAATCAATCAAATTCACTCAATAATCAATCTATCCGTGGGTTTCTCATTTCAGTTCAATGTTTCAACAATGAAGCAGCTTGTCGCTATGATAACAGACTGAAGTTAGTGCTGGTTTGTTCAATCTTGTCCCACAGCGGATTACAGGGACGTATTTCAAGGTTTCTCTCAACCCAATGATCAGCAAGATAAGGCACCATCCCATTGGCTGTACCAAATACATCAATTTGTCAGCAATAAAAATGTTCATTGTGAAGTGCCATGCAGCAGAACCAACGATATTCGTGTTTGTCATTGTGTTGAAAAAGCTGAGCTGAGATAGACAGACTCAGCCCCAAGCCCTGCTCCTTAGAGAAGTGGAGGCGAACGGGACTGTGCTCAAGAGTTGTGTTTAAATCATCCTGTGCATGTTTTCACCTGTGGGTCACCCACCGCAACCAGGCCATGGGCATAATTCATCTCTCTACCCCGTTGATACAATTTCCACTCAATCGCATCTGTCTATCTCTCTCTATTCTTCCGTTCCTCTTTCCCCTTTGACCCCTCTCTTGCACCATTTCGCCAGATGCTCTCCCCCTCTCGTCATTTCTTTCCCTCTGTCTCTCTGCACACACTCTATTTCTCTCCCCTTCTGCCTTTCACTCTCACTCATCCTACCCCACCGCCACCCTCCATCTCTCACCCACCCGATTTTTTCTCCGTCATTCTTATTTATCACCCTCCCTTTCTCTCTCACACCCCTGCTGTCTCTGTCTCCATCATTTTTATCTCTCCCTAATTTTCTCCCTCCTCCCAACAACCCTACAGCTGTCTTACCTTCCACACCTCCATCAAACTCTCCACATCTTTCCCATCACTGGGTCAGAGGGAGAGAGAAGGACGAGCGAGTGGGTGTGTCTGATAAATTCGGAAGGAGAGGTAGAGCGAGAGATTCATTGAGACTGAAAGGTAAGTGAGAGAGAGTGGGAGTGTGAGCGAGAGAAAGAGGCGATAGAGCATCGCGCAGGAGACTGACAGGAAGGTGAGCAAAAAGTTTAAAAACTCACCCTTAGCATCGGTGCCCGCCATTGCTTTTCGAGCAGTAGGGTGTTCGCGAGCGTCGAGCAAGTGGGTGTCGGGAAGGTAAGCAAAATATTCCTAACCACTCCTCTGACCGCGACCAAGCCATTGCTATTCCAACATGATGTGTGGGAGCTTCGAGTAGGAGGCTGTCGGAGAGGTCACGAGTTTCCATATTTGGGCACTTGCTTTAGCTTAAACATTACTCATGTAGTGCCTTCCAGCAATCTTTCTCTAAACAAACAAAAATCAGTGCATCGGTTAGTGAGGTGATGTATTTTCTTTCGTGTTTCACTTTTTCAGCGGTGCATTTGGAAACTTAGAGCAGTGGGAGAGTAGGTTCACGCAGTTGAATATTCCTCCTGCAGTATGTGGGAGGAAACGGTCACCTCTAATGTACCTGCTGACTATATTTGTGGGAAGTCCACGCAGCTGCAGGTCCTTGAGGACCCTGTCATTGAACTGGAGCTGGAGCTGGATGAATTTCGGATCATTCAGGAGGCGGAGGGCGTTATTAATAAGGTTTTCAGGGACGTGGTTATTCGACAGCTCAGTGAAGAAGGGAGTTGGGTTGCCATCAGGTGATCAAAAGGGAGCCAGCAGGCAGGTGCAGGTTTCTCCTGTGGTCTTTTCCCTCAAAATACGTAAACCATGTTGGATGCTGTTGCAGGGAGGACCACTTACCAGTGATACACTGTGGAGCAGAGCGACCTCTCGATGACTCTGTCCCTGTCACTCAGAGCGGAGTGGGGAAAAGGAGCAGAGCTTCAATCATTGCAGATTTCATAGACCTGGGACAGATATGAGATTTTGTGGTAACTAAGGAGAGACTCGCGATGGGTGTGTTCCCACTTGTGTGCGACAATTCGTGATGTCTCTGCTCGTGTTTTCCAGATCCTTGATTGGGAACAAGAGCAGTTCCAAGTTGTGGTCCACATAGGCACATCGAGGAAGAAAAATAGGGATTGGAGACAGCAATTCAGGGAGCTAGGATGGAACCTGAGAGCAGGAACACACTGAGTTATTATCTTTGGTTTGTTGTCCTTGCCACGTGCTAGTGAAGTAACGAACAGGGAGAATGCGGAGCTGAACCCGTGACTGCAGGACAGTACAGAAGGGAAGGTTTTGGATTGTTGGATAATTCGAGCTCTTTCTGAGGAATGTGGGACTTCATAAAACAGCATGGTCTTCACGTGAAGCAGAGGGAGACCAGTACCCTGGAAGAAATTTGGAAACTCCCTTCGGGGAGAGTGTTTATACTAACGCAACAGAAGTTTGGGAACCTGAGTTGGCATTACAGTGTACAGGATGTTGAGGGTGCTGATGTCAGGGATAGGTTTGAAATGTTGCGAGAGGGCACTGGCAATCAAGATGTTGGTTTGAAATGTGTGTGCTTCAATGACAGGAGACTAAGAAACAAAGAGAGGGTGAAAGTGCAGCATTGATTGTAATGTAGTCGTTGTAGAGGCATGGCTGGAGGAAGGAAAGGAATGGTTGTTCCCGATTCCAGGATAGAGATGCTTCTGCAAGAATAGAGAAGATGTTAAAAGAGCCAAGCATATGTCGTATTTTTAAACAAGAGTTGTAATACTGCAGATGAGATAACTCATATTGATTTTGAGGACTTATCCACTGAGGTACTTTTGATGTGGTTAGAAACAGAAAAGGAGAGTTCACTCTACTAGGAGTTTTCTGTATGCCTCCGAAATATTCCAAGGATGTAGAGGAAGGGATGGCTAAGATGATACCCGATTGTAGCGAGACTAACAGGATGATTCTAATGGGGAACTTTGACTTCCCCAACATAAGCTGGGAATGCTATAGTTACAAGCAGTTTAGGTGGATCAGCATTTGTACAATGTGTGCAGAATGGTTTTTGACACAATATGTTGAATGGCCAACAAGGGAAGATACTTTATTGGAGTTGGATTGGGGAATGAACCCGGCAACGTGTTCGCTTTGTCGGTAGGTGAGCTCTTTGGCAATAGTGAACATAATTCGGTTATGTTTACAATAGCTGCGATAGGTATATATTGCAAGGAAAGAGGTAGGAATGGGGGTGAAAGCAATTATGATGTGATCAGTTAAGATTTAGGATGGACAGGATGGGGAAGGAAACTGCAGGGGACTGGCACACCTGACCTATGGAGCTTAATCAAGGAACAGCTACTGCAGATTCCTGATAAGAATATATCTATTAGTGGTGAAGGCAGTTATCAAAGAATTTGAAACCCTTGACAAGAGGAAGAATGCTTATGCGAGGGTAAGGCAAGACGTCTAGGTTAGCGGGC
Source organism: Chiloscyllium punctatum (assembly GCF_047496795.1). Lineage (NCBI taxonomy): Eukaryota > Metazoa > Chordata > Chondrichthyes > Orectolobiformes > Hemiscylliidae > Chiloscyllium > Chiloscyllium punctatum. The sequence goes on from NC_092781.1 coordinate 41,972,331, forward strand.
GCAAGCCTTATAAGTTAGACAGAAAATATCCACAAAGAGGGCTCAGAAGAGACAGTAGGGTGCACGAGAAGTTGTTGTTGAATATGATCAAGGAAAAACCCAAGACGTTTTACAATGAAATCAGAAATAAAAGAATGACTGGATTACGATGAGGGCCAATCAAAGACAGGAGTGGTAATTTGTGTGTGGAATCTGAGCACATGGGGAAAGCATTTCATAAATATTTTTCGTCAATTTCCATATTGGAAAACAGCAATGCTTTTGATAAAGCAGAGATACAGGCTACAAATTTAACAGGGATTGGCGTTGACAAAGAGGATGTTTTCATAAATCGAGAAGATCCGAATTTAGCTAAAATCCTTGGCCGGATGAGATTTATCCTCAGATTCTCTGGGAAGCCAGGGAGGAGATTGCAGATACTTTGGCTTCGATCTTTATGTCGTCATTGTCGTCAGGAGTATTGCCAGAAGACTGGAGGATAAGAAACGTTGTTCTTTTGTGTCAGGAGGGGAATCAGGGCAACGCTTCTAATTATAGGTCTTTTAGACATCCTTCGATTGTGGGTAAGTTGTGAAAGGATTTGAAGAAATAGGATGTATTCTTATTCTGGAAAGGAATAAATTGATTAGGGGTCGCCAACACAGTTTTGCGAAGGGTAGGTCGTGCCACATTTGATTATTGCGTTCTTTGAGAAGGTGACAAAAAACAGGTGGATGAAGGTCAAGCCGTGTATATGGACTTCCGTAAAGCGTTTGATTCGTTACCACGCAATAGGCTATTGCATATAATACGGTGTTTTTGCATTGATTGTCATCGCGGTTTGGATCAGAAATTTGCTCGCTGAAATAAGGTACAGGGACGTGGTTGATGGGAAATGTTTATCCTGGAGCTCTGTTGTCAGTGGTGTTCCGTAAGGATCTGTTTGGGAGCCACTGCTGTTTGTTATTTTTATAAATGATCTGGATATGGGCGGAGAAGGATGGATTATTGCGAATGACGTGAAGGTGGGCAGAGTTGTGGATAGCGCTGAAGGATGTCGTGGGTTACAGAGGAACACCGATAAGATGCACAGCTTGTTTCAGCAGTGGCAAGTAAAGTTTAAAACAGATAAGTGTGAGGTAGTTCACTTTGGAAGGAGTGACAGGAATGCACAGTACTGGAATCATGGTAAAATCCTTTGCAGAACGGAGAGATCACGGTGTCCAGGCGTATAACTCACTAAAAGTTTCTCCACGTGTTGGTAGGGTTGTTAAGAAGGCATAGGTTTGGTTGACGTTTGTTTGCAGAGCGACTTACTTTCGGAGCCAGGAGGTTATGCTTCAGCTGTACAAGACACTGTAAAGTTTGCGCTTGCAGTATTGAATGCAGTTCTGGTCACCGCATTAGAGGAAGGGTGTGGAGACTTTGGAAATAGTGCAGAGGCGATTTACTAGGATGTTGTCTGGTTTGGCAGAAGGTCCTCTGAGGGACGTCTGAGGCTTTCTTCGTTGGAGAAACCAAAGTTGAAAGGATTTAATCGAGACACATAAGGTACTCAGAGCGTACGACTGGCTGGACAATCACAGCCATTTTCATCCAATGGTGAAGGCTAATACGACGAGACATCGCTTTAAATAGAGGGCTGATAGATGTAGAACAGATATTAGGGGTAGATTCTTTACTCAGTGTGTAGTAGGGGTGTGGAACGGCCTTCCTGCAGAAATTGCAGACTCACCGACGTTAAGTGAATTTTAATGGACATTGGGCATGTATATTGTGAGTTATCGGATTGTGTAGGTTAGATGGGCATCAGATAATTTTGATAGGTCTGCGCAACATCGAGGGCTGAAGTGCCTGTGCTACGCAGTAACGTTGTATGTTCTATATTCGATGAGTGCGAGTGCTACAGAGAGAGAGGGAAAAGGGTAGCCTGAGAGGGAGTCAGGGCAGAGTAGAGAGAGAGAGAATGGGACGGGAATAGAGAAAGACTGTGAGGAAGATATAGAGAGTGAGGGATGCACAGACAGAGTGTTGGAGGAGATGAGAGAGAATGAGGGAGAGTTATGGGGTGTCGAGACAGATAGAGAGGCAGAGGATAGAGAGAGACAGTTGGATTTCGGCAAAAATGAGATACAGAAAGGAAGGTGTGTCGAGAAAAGGAGGGTTACAAAGAGAGTGGGAGAAAGAGCGATGGTAGTAGGAAGGGGAGAGTGGTAATGGAGAATAGAGAGAAAGATTGGGGAAGGTGATGGAGAGAACGAAAGAGAGTAGGAGGCCGGTAGAGAGAGTGGGGAGAACTGAAGAGAGACAGAGATAATGGGGCCGTTAGAGAGATAGTTGAAAGGGGGACGGAGAGACACAGAGAGGTTGGGGTGTTGAGAGAGAGAAAGCGAAATTGGGAGGTTGACGAGGAACAGACAGAGTGGGGGTGGAGAGAGAGGAAGCGTGGGGGAGTGGGATAGAGTGAAGTTCGGTGAGTGGGATAGAAGGAGAGAGGCAGCGGGAGCGGACTGTCGAGAGACAGTGGTGGGGTGAAGATGTTGAGAGTGGAAAGTGGGTACACAGAGAGAGAGTGAGAGGTGTGCGGTGAGAATGCGAGGAGATTACGGAGAGTGAGCGAGTGGAACAAGATCATAGAGAGTAGGAGTGTCTTAGAGTGAGAGATTGAGAGCGGGTTAGAAAGAGGGAAAGAGAATCAGAGGGTGGTCGGAATAGTGTGAATGTATTGGAGGGGTGATGAGAGAGACAGGGTGAGGAGGGCATAGAGATATAGGAAGAGCAAGAATGGCGGAGCGGTCCAGAGCGAGAGAAGGGGAGTGAAACGAGAGTATGCTTTTGGTCAGGAGATATAGAGAGTGAGGGAGGGCGCTAAAGAAAGAGAGCGTATGTGAGGTGGCAAGGAGAGATCACAGGGATAGGGAGGACTGACGATCGAGAGAGATAGGCAGGCAGGTAGTGTGAGTGGGGGGTTGGAGAGAGGATGGCGTGAGCATTCGCGAGAGAGGAAGAAACAGTGGGCCAGGCGAATAGAGTGAGTTGGAGTTGGATAGGGAGGAAAATTGGGAGGGGGATAGAGAGAGGTTTAGCATGCCTGGTCATGGGGTGGTAGCGAGAGAGAGAGATAGAAAGAGAGTGAGGGACCTGGGAGAGAGACACAGAGCGTGCTCGGGAGGCTGGGCAGGGTATGGAGAGGCCGTGTGTGAGAGGGTGGTGAGAGAGAGAGATGGAGTCGATGTTTCCAGACAGAGACAGAGAGAGGGAGAGAGAGAGAGACAGGGAGGGGGTAGCGAGTGAGTGTGGGAGAGGGCAGGCAGAGAGATGGGAGTGTCGGGAAAAAGAGCATGGGACTGTTATAGAGAGAGAGAGTGACAAGGATGTTCGTGGGAGGAAGAGATTGTGGTGTGTGTAGAATAGAGAGAGCGGGAGGGATGTAGAGACAGAGAGAATGGGAGGGTTTCAGAGACAGACAGAGTAGGAGGAAGGAGGAGAGTTAAACAGAAACGGAGCTGGAGGTAGAGGAGGGGGTTGAAAGAGTGCGAGAGATGCTTACAGAGAGAGCAAGGAAGTGGGTGGTGGTAGCGAGGGAGATAGTGGAGGGACTAGAGAGGGAGATAGTGGGCGAGGTGTCGGCGAGGCAGAGAAACACAGTGGGAGGCAGGCAGACAGGCAGAGTGGGGGAGAGATGGAGAGAGAGAGAGGCAGAGGGTCAGAGAGAGGGAATTGGCACAGAGAGAGGCTGACTTGGAGAGGAGGGTTGTCGATAGAACGTGCGATTTGGAAGTCGTTCAGAGGGGGAGAAATAGTGAGAGGGGAGACACAGATACGTAGAAGTCGGTGTGAGAGAGAGAGGGAGAGTGTAGGGGCGCCGAGGGAGGGTGGACCAGGTATACAGAGACAAACAGTGGATGGCAGGTAGAGAGAGAGAGAGAGTAAGGGATGGAGAGGGAGGAAAGGAGAATACAGAGAGAGAGAGTGACAGGGAAAAGAGAGAGTGCGAGGAGGATACAGAGAGATGAAAAGGGAAGTGGATGGAGTGACAGAGGAAGATGGGTGTTGAGAGAAAAACGTTGGTGGGTTACAAAGTGAGAGAGAGAGGTTGATGAGGGGAGGGTGAGAGAGACAATGCGCGAGAGTGGCGAGGGGAAGAGTTGGCGGGAGGTAGAGAGAGTGATCAGCATATACAGAGAGAGTGGGAGGGATGTAGAGAGGGGGGTGCGAGTATCATAGATAGAGAGAAAGAGAGTGGGGAGCGGACTAGAGAGGGACAGATTTGGAGCTGTTTGGTGAGATAGAGTTGGATATGTGTAGAAAACGAGACGGTGGGGTTGCAGAGAGAGGGTGTGAGCTTCAAAGGCAGTGAGTGGGAGGCAGTTGGAGAGAGAGTGAGAAGGCGGCAGTGGGAGATTGTGGGACAGTTGTGGAGAGAGTGGGAAAGTACTAGAGTGAGATAGAAAGAGATTGTGACAGGAGAGAGAGAGAATGACAGGTATGTACCGAGACAGAGAGTGCGAGAAAAAGCGACCACCAGATAAAGGGAGTGAGGCAGAGAGAGAAATCAAACAAGATGGAGAGGGAGGGAGAGAGATTCAAGCATGGAGAGGGAGACAGAGAGAGGGTCTGTAAGGGAGAAGGAAAGAGATACCTGCATTTATTGGGAGAGTCAGACAGACGGAGATGAGGAGACAGCATCAGATAGAGGTAGTGAGGACGGCAGAGTCAGTCAGAGTGTGAGGGAGACGGAGTCACACATACAGAGACGGAGACTGACAGAGCCAGACAGGGAGAGGGAAATAGGGAGTCAGAAGAGAGGCAGAGAGAGATTCAGACAAAGGGAGAGGGAGAGAGCGAAATTCGGGGAAGGGATTGTGTGAAAGATTCTGGCAGTGAGGCAGGCAGGTGGAGAGGGAGAGAGTTGGGCACAGAGAAGGGAAGAAATAGAGAGTGAAGGACAGTAAGACAAAGGAAAATGTAAAGAGAGGAGAGAGTCAGACAGAGGGTAAGGGTGAGAGGGAAATGCGGGGAAGGGATTGTGAGAAAGATTCTGACAGAGAGACAGGCAGTTGGAGGGGGAGAGTGAGAGAGTTAGGCCCAGAGAAGGGGAATGGAGAGTTAGAGAGTCAGACAGAGGAAGATAGAAAGAGGAAGTGACAGAGTCAGGTATAGGGAGAGGGAAAATGGAAGACTCAGACATTGGCGGGGGGGAGGGGGGGTGAGAGAGAGTCAGCTAGCGAAAGAGGTAGAGAGAGTGTCACACACAGGGAGAGGGAGAGGAAGAGTCAGACAGATTGGGGGGGAGAGAGAGACAGAGAGATGGAAAGGGAGAGAGAGCGTCACAGACAGAGAGTGGAAAGAAAGAGAGTCGGACAGTGGGAGCAGGGAGAGAGAGTTTCAGACACAGGGAGAGAAAGCGATGGCGAGAATGAGAAAAAGAGTCCAACAGAGAGATGGAGAGATGGACAGAGCGTCAGAGGGAGAGGGAGACAGAGAGAGCCGGGCAGAGGTAGAGGGAGACAGAGAGAGAGTCAGGTAAATGCAGAGTGAAAAGGATAGAGCGAGTCAGACAGAGGGAAAGGCAATGTCAGACAGACTGAGGGAGTGAGAGAGTTAGACAAATAGACAGGGAGATTGACTAATACAAAGAGCTGAAAAGGGAGAGAGTCAGAGGGAGAGGGAGAGGGAGTGTCAGACAGACACTGGGTGAGGGCCTGACGCAGAGAGTATGTCAGGCAGAAGGCACGGCACGAGAGACATAGTGAGGCAGAGTCAGGCAAAGGAAAATGGAGAGTTGAAGAGAGAGAATTCGATAAGCAGGCAGAGGGCGAGGGAATCGGAGATACTACGTCAGAGACAATGGGGAGAGAGGAACAGAGAGAGAAAGAGAGTGATACAGAGGGAGAGCGAGACGGATTCAATCAGAGGGGGAGGGGAGAGATTGTGTGTGTGTGTGTAAGACGGGAGTGATACAGAGAAAGAGTCAGGTCCTCGTGTCAGGGTGAGAGAGAGATTCGGAGAGAGAGAGAGAGAATGGGAGAGAGTTGGAAGGAGAGCCAGACAGATGGAAAGGGAGAGGTAGATACTCAGGCAGAGAGAAGGGGAGAGGGAGAAGAGACACATTCAGACAGAGGTAAAGGGAAAGAAAGACAGTCGGACAGAGGGAGAGGGAGAGTCAGACAGAGGGAGGGAAGACAGAATCAGACAGATGGACAGGGTAAGTAGAGATTCGGACAGCGGGAGAAGATTTGAGAACGTCAGCCAGAGGGAGAGCGTGAGAGCACGTCAGACAGAGGGAAAGGGAGAGACGGGTTGAATGTCAGACAGATTGACAGGGAGAGTTGGAGAGAGAGTCAGGCAGAGGGAAAGGGAGAATGAAGGAGAATAAAACAAATGAAGAGAGACGGTCGAAAGACGGAGGTGAGAGAGAGAGAGACAGACAGAGGGAGAGGGATGCAACGACAGACAGGGAGAAGGAGAGGGAGTCAGGCGGAGGGAGTGAGAGAGTGATTCAGGCGGAGGAAGAATGAGAGGGAGAGTGAGACAAAGGGACGGGGAAGAGAAAGAATCAGATATAGGATGGGGAGAAAGAGGGAGACAGACAGAGAAATAGGACATTGAGAGTCAGACGGGGGGAGAGGGAGACGGAGAGAAAGAGTCAGAATGTGGGAGAGCAAGAGAGCCAGGAGGATGGAATGGGATAGAGAGAACCTGACGGATAGAGAGAGAGAGAGATATCGGACATCGGGTGGGACGGGTGAGAGATTCAGACGGAAGGGGCTAGAAAGAGAGAATCCGACAGCTGGTAGGAAGAGGGTGAGTCAGATGAAACGAGTGGGAGAGACAGTCACAGAGATAGTGAGAGTTTGAGACCAAGGGGGAGAGAGTCAGAAAGTGGAAGAGTAGGTGTGGCAGAGTCAGAGGGGGAGAGTAAGGGACAGAGCGTCAGACAGATGGAATGGATGGAGAGACAGAGAGAGAGACAGACAACGAGAAGGAGAGACGGAATTCAGACAGAGGGAGGGGGAACCGAGAGATGGAGAGAGTCAGGCAAACGATGAGGGAGAGAGAGTCGGACAAAGGGAATTGTTTAGAGAGACAATCAGGGAGAGGGAGGGAGAGATATTCTGACAGAAGGAGAGAAAGAGACAACAGAGAGTCAGACAGAGGGGGAAACAGAGGGAAAGAGAGTGTCAGACGGGGTGTGGAAAGAGAGAGATCGAGACCCAGACTGGCGGGGGCGGTGGAAAGAGAGAGAGAGGGTGAGAGAGAGAGGGCGAGACAGAGAGAGAGTGTCAGATAAAGGGAGAGGGGAGACAACGAATCAGATGGAGGAGGTGAGTGAAAGAGTAAGAGACAAACGGAGAAGGAGGGGGTTCAAGGGGGAGTCGAGCAATAGGAGGGATAAGAAAGAGAGAGTAGGCCAGACTGAGAGGGAGAGAGAGAGGCAGACAGATGGTGGGGGCGAGACAAAGAGTCAGAGACGGCAAGAGGATTTCAGATAGAGTGAGACGGCGAGAGAGTTTCAGACTGAGGGAGAGGGGGAGCGTCAGACAGATGGAGTGTTACAGGCTGAGTGAGTTTGAGAGAGAGGGGGGAAGAGTCTGGCAGAGGAGAGGGAGAGAGAGTGCCAGTGTGTGTTAGAACGAGGAAGAGTCAGACGGAGTAAAGAGAGAGAGAGTGAGAGTCAGTCAGAAGGAGAGAGAGTTAGGCAGTGAGAGAGCGGAAGAAGAAGAGAGAGAGTAGGCAGAGGGTAAGGGGCAGACAACGGTAGAGACAGTAAATGGTAGAGGAAAGTGAGACTCAGACGGAAGGAGAGGAAGAGGGAAAGATAGAGAGTCAGAGAGAGAGGGAAAGCAGGAGAAAGAGTCAAACAGAGGGAGAGGACAGAGAGTTACAGAGAGAGAGAGTCAGATACATTCCGATCGATGCAGTTAGAGAGTTCCAGAGAGAAAGAGAGGGAGGAAGGAAGTCGGAGAGAAAGCAAAACAGAGAGACGGAGAAAGAGAATTTGGAGAGAGGGATTATGAGAGATGGAGTGAGACAGCGATGGAGATTGCGGGAGAGAGAGAAACTGTGAGTTGGAAGAGATGGAGTGTCAGGCAGTGGGATGGGTGAGAGAAAGAATTGGGCTGTGAGAGAAATAGAGAGAGTGTCAGAAACAGGGAGGGGGAAAGCGGGAGAGAAAGTCTGACAGAGGGAGAGGAGAGAGAGTCAGAGAGGGAGAGAGTGAAAGACAGCGTTTCAAACAGAGGGAGAGTGAGAGAAGAGTTGGACAGAGAAAGAGCGACAAACCGAGTTGGACAGATGGAGTGCGAGGGGCGGGGAGATAGTCAGGCAGAGGGAAAATGAGAGACAGAGTCATACCTAAGGAGAGAGTGAGAATCTAACAGAAGGAAAGGAAGGGAGAGAGTCAGACAGAGGTTGAGGATGGGGAGAAAGAGAGACAGATTTCAGGCAAACAGAGGCAGAGGAAAGTGAGAGTCAGACAGTGGGAGAGGCAGAAAGAGACAGAGGGAGAGAGAGTGAGTGTGTCAGGGAGAGGGTTGATGGAGAGAGTTTGAGTCAGACAGGGGTGGGATGAGAAGTTGATAAACAGACATAAGGAGAGGAAAGTGAGAGTCATACAGTGAGAGAAGGAGAGGGATCGGGAGAGAGTGAGGCAGAGGGAGAGAGAGAATGTGTCAGTCACAGGGAGAGGGGTGCGACGGATAGAGTCAGATAAAGGGAGATAGAGAGAGATACATGCACAGAAATTGCAAAGGGGAAGATTGTGAGAGAGAGCTGGAGAGGGAGACAGCTTAAAACGGAGGGTGCGGAGAGATGTCAGGCAGACAGGGATTGAGCATCAGACTGAGGGAGAGGGATGGAGAGAGAGTCAGAGAGAGGGGGGATTGCCAGAGGAAAGAGAATTGTAAATAGTTTGTGGAAGACGAAGTGATAGAGATGAGCAGCATGGAAAGAGAGCCTTCAGTCCAACCCGATGAAATATCGGAACCAGTCTAGTCCCACTTGCCAGCATCCGGCCCGTATCCATCCAAACCAAAATATCCATCGATCAGAGAGTGGGAGGGGCAATAAGGGGGAGAGAGAGGGGAAGGGATAGGAAAAGGGAGAGACAGGCAGAATCAGAGAGTGAAACAGAGATTCAGGGAGGCAGAGATAGACAGAAAGAGTCAGACAGAGGCAGAGAGTCAGAAAGTGTCAGACAGAGGCAGACGGAGACACCGTAAGAGCGTCAGACAGAGGATAAATGGGGAACAGAAAGTCGGAGAAAGGGAGAGGGAGAGGGAGAGAGACAACGTCTGACAGAAGGTCAAGAAGAGGGAGAGTGTGTCAGAAGGAAATAGAGGGAGTGTGATCGACTCATGCAGAGGGATATTGAGGGAAGAATATTCAGTTAGAGGGAGGGGTGGGAGGGTGTGTCAGGCAGAGTGAGAGGGACAATGACCAACTAAGACAGGGAGGGAGAGAGAGAGAGTCAGGGAGAGGGAGAGGAGGAATACAGTGAGTGAGGCAGAGGGTGAGGGGGTGAGAGAGGAAGAATCAGACAAACATAAGAAGAAAGTGATTGCCAGACAGCGAGAGACAGGGAGGGATGAGAGATTGTCAGTCCCCTGAAGAGGCGGGAGGAGAGAGGGAGAGAGTGGAAGAGCGAAAGAGAGAGAGAGATAGTCAAACAGAGAGAGTGGCAGAGAGAGAGAGAGAATGAGTCAGACAGGAGAGTGAGACCTGGAGAAAGAAAGAGTTTCTCTGTGTCAGACCGAGGAGAGAGGGACAGAGTGTCAGACAGAGAGAGACTGAGAAAAAAAGCGTCAGACAGAGGCAGAGGAGAGAGAAAGAAAGACAGAGAGAGCGAGTAAGAGAGAGACAGACAGACGGGTGCGGGAGACAGAGATTCGGACAAAGGGAGAGGTAAGAGATAGAGTCAGACAAAGGGAGAGGAAGAAAAAGAGTCAGTCAGAAGGCGAGAGAAGAAGAGTCAGCCAGAGGGGCAGAGATGGAGAGGACGTTGGACAGAGGGAGTGGGTGAGAAACAATGAGAGGAAGTCAGTGAGAAGGTGCAGGAAGAGAGATTAGGACACAGGGAGAGAGGAGTTAGAGGAAGTGAGAGCGTCAGAGAGATATAGGGAAGGAGAGACAGATTCAGAGCGAGAGTTACGCAGTGTGACAACGTCAGACAGCGGTAGAGTATGCGAGTGAATCAGATGGAGGGAGGAGAGAGCGAATGTCAGTCAGAGGGACAGTGGAAAGGAGTAAATTTTAGAAAGAGGAAGGGAAAGAGTCAGACAGGGGAGAAGGAAAGAAAGACAGTCAGACACAGGGAAAGAGATACAGAGAGTCAGACAGAGGGAGATAGAGTGGGAGTTTGACAGAGTGGGATGGTGTGAAGGAGAGAGAGAGCAAGTGGGAGAGAGAGAGTCAGAGTCAGTGAGAGAGAGAGAGAGCTAGAGTTATACAGTGGGAGAGGGACAGGGAGTCAGAGCGGTGGTGACAGGGTAGAAAACACAGAGATATACATACAGAGGGAGAGGAGAATGAGATTCAGACAGTGCAGGAGGGAGCGAGATAGAGAAATAGGCAGACGGAGGGAGGGTGTGGAGAGTGAGAGATCCAGATGGAGTGACCGGGAGTGTCAAAGCCTAACATTGGTAGAGGATTTAAAATTTTGAATTTAGGCAAAAAAAGTAGATTTCTACTATTTAAAAATTATTTCTTGATTTAAAAGAATAACATAAAATGGCCTGTGAAACATATTACTGATTGCAGAATAAACTTCCAGTTCAATGATAAGGGGAAAATAGATCTTTCATAAGGTGAATGCGGACACATTAATTGACCATTTGAACTAACCTTGAAGTGATACATGACTTGAAAATTGACGTAAATAAGATATCCTTCATAAACAAATACCATTGGATTACCCTGTCTTCATTCATATCACCATATTACAGTTCAATTGATTTCTTTTATAATGAAGACCCCTTTCCCAGGAAATATCATTGGATTAAATTGCTTATTAATGTCACCTTATTGTATGTGATCCGTCTTTCTTGTGATTAAAGTTGTATTATTTTTAAAACATACATAAATATTGCATAATATTCAAATATAATTGTGCAACTTCATCACAGAACACAGTCGCTTTCATCTCTGTGTTGCTGGATAGAATTGTATCAAAGTTACTTAATTCAATAAACTAATGATCCTTGCTTTTGCAATAGACCGCATTTGTCGATTGTTTCGGCTGATCTCGAACCAAGAGACCCCTATTGAGGCTTCAACATCTTCATTTTGGTGCTTTGACACGGTTCAGCTCAGACAGATTGTTAACAGCGGTGTAAGAGTTAAATATCATTCACGACTGAGTATTGAGGAACTCGGTCCGCCAGATGTGAGTATTTTGACAGTGTTTAGTTTTCTTCTCATTCAAATTGTGTTTGATGTGACCCCTTACTGTTAATTTTCCAGTCCAGCCTGAAAGGATCAGTCAGAGTAAGATAGGGTTTGGGGGACTTTTAAAAAAGAATGCTTTAAAACATTTAAAAGAGATTAATTGAAGTTTAGGGTGTTTTGGTACTTGGAGAATGGTCCTCGAAAATGGCTGAATTCTGAGGGGAGGGTTAAAAACTGAATTCGTAAATTTCTGTTCTTTCAAAAACAAACTCCCGATTTATGTTGACTTTCAAAGATCTCTCGAGGTTTGTAATTTCCAGTTTCTAATTTTGAAAAAAAAAACTTTGTTTATTTTCGGGTTTGGACTGTTCTAACTTTTTTTGTCGTTTTCTAAAAATATTCGATTTCTTAAACTTCGTTAATTATCGGTCTCGGACTTTTATTTTCGGATCTCAGAAAAGTCGATTGCTTAAACTTCATTTCCTTTCGTTTTCGGAATGTTTTAGCTTCATTTTTTTGGTGTTAAAAAAACTTCGATCTCTCAAAATTCGTTAATTTTCGGGTTTGAAAATAATTGATCGCTTGAACTTCATTAATCTCCGAGTTTAAAAAAACCTTCGATCTCTTGAACTTCGTTAATTTTAAGGTTTTTAAAGAATAATGTCTTGAACTTCGTCAATTTTCGAGTTTTAGAAAAGAACTTCGATATTTCAACTTATGTTAATTTTCGTTTTTTTAAAAAAAAATCATCTCTTGAACTTCGTTACTTTCCGGATTTTTTTTTAAAAAGCTTAGATCACTTGAAGTTCGTTACTTTTCAGGTTAAAAAAAACTTCGATCTCTAGAACTTGATTCATTTTCGAATTTAAAAAAAAATCTTCGATCTCTGGAATTTCGTTAATTTCTGGAATAAAAGAAATTCAATCTCTTGAACTTCGTTAACTTCCACGTTTAAAAAAAATACTTTGATCTCGCGGACTTGGTTAATTTCAGGGTTAAAAAAGAACACTTTGGATTCCCGAACCTTGTAAATTTCCAGGTTCTTAAAATTCGGATGCTTGTATTTTCAGCAGTTTTCGGAGGCTGTTGCCCTGAACAGTTTCAATATGGGCAGTTGTTTAAGAGGGCTCCAATCGTTCAAGTCAGTAGTGAGTAAGGTGACTCCCGATATGAGAAGTTTCTAGGAGGCAAGAGGCTCCCGATATTTGAAGTAATCAGGGAAGCAGTTGGCTCCCGATATTTGATGTTTTTTAGGGAAGACAAAAGGCCTCCAGGTTTAAAATAGGTTATTGTAAATATAATTAAAAATACATAATAATAAGTAAATAAATAATTAACTATTATGAAAAACTTGCAATATTTCTTGTCTAAAAATAAACTTAAGTATTGACTGGAGTATTTTTTTGAAATGGGCAATTACATACCAGAACAGATGATCTTTCATCAACATTAGAGAAATTTCCCGAAAATTCTGAGGCCTTTAGAAAACTGTCTGGAGCTATAAACAAATATTGATTGATGAAGAATGAACGTTATGTGGCCATAAAGCTGTTCAATTGGTTTTATCTGCTCAGCAATTGATTTGGCGCCATAACATGGGAGTGGGAAGGAAAGAGTTAATTGGACTATGGCGACAGTTTTGTGATGAGAGGCACAAAGAATCAATTTGCCGGTCGTGATAGGATACTACCTTCAAATTGGGGATTGAATTGACTGAAAATTCTCAAATTCCCGTCACTCCCCCACAGCCCATTTCTCTGTCTTCCCAGTTCAGGCCTGTCAATGATCCTTGTACTTCGAAATCTCAAACTGTTGTAAGTTCAGCCGTAAAACCCCGATCCGAAGCATGCACTACTGAAGGTACAAAGACCCTTGATCCTCCTAACCCTTTTCAGAATGGAGATCACATTCCTTATAATACTCAGATTAAAAATCAGTCCAGATCTACTACTAAGCGTCATCTGCAACAATCAGAAACTTTCTCAAATTCCTCTTCTGAAGATACAGAAGATGAGACACCCACATTAAGCATGTTCCCTGTTACGGAACTACCGAACCCTCAAGCTGCTGCTCCTAACGCCACTCTCCACATTTATTGCCCATGGAAGCCCCATGAAATTATATCTGTCATTAGTAATGCACCGGAACCTCACAAGGCACCTCAGCCTTTTGTTGATTTCTTAAATACAACAAATACTTTTTATGATGGTAATGCAAAGAACCTTTGGTCACTTTTACAGAATTTCTTTTACCCACTCTGAATATGCACGTTGTATTGGACACAGTAATCATAACAATTTTACTGATTTTGCTAATGCTATAATTCAGGAGCAACAAAGACAAGATTTCATTTTAGCTGATGCATCTGATGTATTGGCAAAAAAATATTGACTTTGCTCGTGTTCTGGAACATCGACCGAAATATAAGCAGACTGCTGATGATTTTTTGGAACGTTTTAGAGAATGATATGAATCTTATTCTGGAGATCAAGACCGAAATTTTAATGCTGTTAATACACAGTTTACCTTTGTATTATTGAACGGTTTGCTGTCTTCTGTTACCACAACAGTCAAGAAAAATAACTTGAAATGGGTTAAAGCCACTCCTAATCAAATCCATCGTTCTATTCGCGTTTTATGAAAACATCAAAGTGAAGAAAAGCCTCAAGTTCGTGGGTAATCGGTATTTGTTTTTCGAGAAGGAATTATTCCAATCAAACATGCCTGCGTATCAATACAGGTTTTGTAACTACCAATACAACAATCGCGGGCATAATCACAGGGCACTTTACCCTCAGTCCAGAAATATGCCTATTGGCTGTTTTAATTGTAAGGGGCGATATCATTAGGTCCGTGACTGCCCGATCCAATGCTGCTCTGTCTGTGGGAATAGTTACGATTGGGGTGCTGTTTGCCCTAAAAAGGTATTAAAGAAAGAACAAAGAAGACAATTTACCAATGTTTCTCAGAATACTCCTTTTTCTCAACGGTTACATAATTGTCCTTTACGTGAACCCACAGTCCTACTTAGAGTAACCAACAGGTGGTATCCTTTTCTAATTGACACAGGAGCTTCAATGTCTTCTGTAAAATCTGTCATGGACGTGCCAATTACAAAACGAATAAAGAGTTTGTCTGGTCTGCAATGGGAGAGCAAAGAATATCCAATTTGCGAACCAGTTCCTGTTTATTTTTGAGGTTATTCCCTGTTTCAACATTTTGTGATTAGAAAGAAAATATCTTGCAACTTGATGGAATGAGACTTGCTTTGCGACTTTCCCGTTAATCTTGCATGTTCCCCTGATGGTGTCCAGCTCGATACTGACTCATCCGAACGTCCATTTTCTTTATCTACTAACTGCAATGGTGCCAACATGATATTGATCCTCCAAAATTAGCAGATCACATTATTCTTGCTTATTATCGAGAAGGCCAGGATAAAACTCTTGAAAATTTTTTCACAGATTTAATGAGAATCAAATGGACTGTTCACATGGACTGGCCCATGTCACTGGTCGAGAAGGAGAGGCAGATTTCGTTTAAATACATCCTCATCTATGGATGTCAAGGGACTTATCAGCACCTCATAATATTGGAAAAATTAACTCACCTCACCATGCTAAAGAACTTGGCCCTATGGTTCACTGTGCAATTATCAAGTTGACCCAAATTGTTACATGTTGCAGACAATACAAGAAGTTATGACTGTTCAAAATTACACAGCTCCTACCTCTTGCAATGCTACACTTCAGCATCATGAGAGTCGGGACAGCTTTAACTTAGTCAATCCGAATATATGGTCTGAGAAATTGACTCATAATGGACTTACAGACTGTGAATCTGTTTCCGTCGCTTTAAAACCAATTTTTTTGCCATCCATTCGCCAGTATCCACTGAAACAGCAAGCTATTCCAAGTATTACTTGTTTGCTAGAAAGCTTTCAGCATCAACACATCTTAGTCCCATTCCAATCACCTTGTAACCCTCCAAATATTGCTGTCCAAAAACCTGGAAATCGAAATCAATACAGCATGGTTCAAGATTTGAGAGATATCAATGCCACTGTTCAGCCATTTCATGCCGTAGTTCCAAACCCAGCTCATATTTTATCAACTATCCCTGTGGATGCTAAATGTTCTGCTGTTGTTGACTTCAGCGTGTATTTTTCTCACTACCACTTGAAAAGAATAGCCAGAACTTATTTGCCTTCACCTTTAATGGACAACAGCTAACGGTGGACTCGACTACCAACGTGCGTCCTTCATTCTCCAACACTTTTTTGTCAGATCTTGCAGAAACAATTGAAATGTCTAAACATAGCAAGTGGGTCTACATTAGTTCAATATGTGGACGACCTCCTTTTAGACAACGTTGATGAAGAATCAAATCGATCTGATGTTGTCCCTGTTCTGAATTACTTGAAGCAATTCGGTTGTGTAGTCTTATCACAGAAAGTTTCCATCGCACTACGCCAAGTCAGGTTTTTGGGTTTTATTGTATCAGTTGATTCATCCACCCAGGAACAGAGCCGCATCAGTCCTCTTGTCAACTTCCCAGCTCCAACTACTGCGAGGCAAATGCGCCAATAGCTGGGCATGGTCAACGTTGTAGACAATAGATTCCCAACTCAGCTCTCCTCATTAAGAAATTAACCGCATATATCTCCAACGAGGATAAATTTATACTTTACTCCGGAAACTACAACTCTTATTTCCTCTGAAATGATCCCCACAAGTGCTTGAGAGAGTGACGGAGCTTCGAAAAATATGGAGCAACAGCAAGGCGAGAGGGTTTTGCAGACCTTAGGAGTTTTTCTGGAGAAAAAGGAGGATTCAGTAATTTTTATATTTCATGGTGATCAAGGAGGGTGGAGCGGGAGAAATGTATGTAGGGACGTTCCAAGTTTTCGTAGTATGGATTTCTTTTGGGGACTGGATTCGTTTACAGAGTTAGGTAGGGTTTAAGTATTGGATGATTTCATACGAAGAGAAGAATTGCGACAACAGGACGTGGATTCAGCAAATTGGGAAGTATGGAGTCTGCGCGAAATTTCAAACGTGAGAAGAGTTTTCTGCAATGGAAGGAATTGCGGAGGCATCAATTGTCTCATCTAAAGCAGATGACCCAAGTTGGGAGGGCTGTTGCTGCTGGAGAAGATATCAAAGGGTGGAAGGATCGTAAAGCCACAGGAAGTCATATAACTGTGCAGAGGTGTAGGGTCGGCCAGAGTTCATGGAGGATGGGAGTGAAAGAGCAGTTTACAGGGATAATAATGTTTGTAGGACAGGGTTGGTGTACGCAATCAGGGAGTGTTTCATTAAACAGAGCTGATTTCAGAGATAAAAATAATTTTGCCGACTGGAGTAACAAATTGACAAATGGAAGATAGTCATCAATAATGATGGTTATAAATATAGGAAGACTCAGCTTCTGGAGGTTACTAAGATATGGAGACTATGGAATCTCGCAGATTTTCCCGGAGATAGGGACAGAAACCTTGGTTTCACAGTAAAGGGAACTTTGCACAAACAGTCGGATGTTCCTGTGGTAAGTACGATTGAAGAAGAGGCAGACGTTTCCACAGATACGGGAGAGAGCGAGATATTGCATGGAGACCAGTCGACGAATGTGGAGACTGGAGGAGCTTACATTACCAGGGTGGGTGATAGCGACTGAAAGATTTTACCTTGATAGTGAGTCTTCTCGGAAACGGTTTACAGAAGTCACATACATAGGACTAGCTTCGACAGATCGAGAGTATTACAGGGTCCAAAGAGGACGACACTGATCGAGATGATTGTAATGTGTCCAGAGACTGATGGTGTTTTTGGGACTGAAAGAGGTTATGTCGGAAGGGGGTCAGTCGGATCTGCAGCAGTTTATGGATACTTGAGGAGATGGAGTCGATTACCAAGACAGAGCAGTTTCTCGTGTAGAATTTGTTGCAGATAGTGAGGGTTGTGCGGCCTGGAAAATTCAAAGATGGGGAGGGTTTTCGGACAAGAAGAGATTACACAAATAGGAACATTGGAAGAGACTGAAGTAGTTTTCATGAAGAAGGTTACACAGTTAAGGAGGAATATCGTGACTGAAGGTAAGTTCACAGTCATGGATGGTTGGTTTGGTAGAAGGAGCTGCAGGATAGGAACTGCAGTAAGGGTTTATATGGAAAGTATAGGTTGTATTTCTTGAAGAAGATTACACTGATGTGGACAGTGTTACGGAGAGTCGAAGAGACTCTCGAGGACGTCACAGCGAACATGTTATGGGGAGTGGAGGAGATTGGAGACACAATGTAGGCGGTAGGTCTGGGAGGAGCTGATACAGATGATCCGTGTTGGAGGGCTACAGGTAGTTTACCACAATGAGATTTATCAAGACATGATTACGTGTTTGATACAGAGCAGATTTGAGGACATGACTGTCAAAGTTGAGACGATCCAGGTGAGCGTTTGCAGATATATAAATGGTTCGAGGACGACCAGTAGATAACAATGATCAAGAGTGTTGTAATGAATGACGAAAGTTACAGTCATAAGAAAAATTGTAAGGACAGGAAGAGGTGACAGTCAAATAAAGCTTTGTTACGACTGTAAGAGCTGACATCGGCAAGGCTGTAGCATTTTACAGAGATAACGTGAATATTGAGGATGAGGCAAAAATAGGTGACAGGACTTTTGGAAGATCTGAATAGAATCTTCATCGTGTGGAAGAGGTCATCCGGCGCTCTGAAGAGAATCCCAGCCAGGCACAGCCCTCAACATATCCACGTAATCCTGCATTTCTCAAAAGAAACTCACCTGGCCTGCACATCCTGAACACGATGGCCAATCCACATATTTGCACATTCTTGGACTATGGTGGAAAATAAGAGCAATCAGATGAAATGAGCAGAGGCATGGTAGACTTGCGCAGTCGACAAAGGCAGTCGCCCAAGACTGGAATCGAGCCCAGCTCCCAGCGCTGCGAGGATGAAGGGCGGACCACTGAGCCAATGTCCCATCATGTATGTGATGAAGCAGAGCATGCAGACATTGTGAAAGAACGCAAAATTCCCGAGAGTTATCAGAACAGGAGGAGGTAGTTAGGAACAGGAGAAGGTGACATAGATGTTGAACATTGGAGACACTGGAAAGTTATACAACAATAGGTCCGGCTGTGGAGTCTCTCGACAAATGCAGGGTTTGGAAGAGTAGTCGAGACTGGGGAGGTTAGTAACACTCTGACCTGTAGAACTTGCCTGAGGTTACTGGGTCAGCAAGGAATGTATGGGTTGTCTGGGGTGTGAGACAGAGGTAGTTGAAGGGAATGCAAGTTATGAAATCAATCAAGTGGATGTTACAGCCACAGAAGTTTTTGTGACGGCAGGATGTTCGAGAGCGAAGAAGGCAAACGGTGACTGGAGATGGTCAGAGGTAAGGAGCATGACAGTGATGGGAAGTGTCACGGAGATTGAGAAGTTTGTAGAGAGTGGGTAACGTTGCAGACGTGCGAAGCGCTCAAAGAGTTTCAGAATGTTGCACAAAGCGAGGGTTGTCACGAAAGGCTGTAGAAACTGAAGGCCTTTCTACTGATGGAGAGGAGTAAATGGATGATAGAAAATGATATACTGGGAATTCAGAATCAGTGAGCTCGTCGAAGAGTGAATAGCAAAGGCAGGAATTCAATAACCACTGAACAAGTGATGTTGCAAGTTCGATAGCGAAAGAATAGTGCACTTACAAAGGCGAAGCTCTTCGAAACTACAAAGTGTGCAAGTGGGTCCTTATAAACAATGGGCAAATAAGGCCATTAAATAGCCTTGGCAGAACAATGAATAAAAAGTCACAAGGTATTCGATACGTATAGCTAAACTAAGAGGATTCACAGATAAAGGTTGTTTCCTGTTCAGCATTCAAAAAGTAGAAAGGCATTGCAACCGGAGAATTCAGTTGGGATGGTGAGTTTCCAGATCATGTCAGGATCAATAAGGAGTAGGTATTATACTTATTCGCTGACATAACTTTGAAGGCATCTCCAGTGCACAACGAAATGTGTCCCACAATGCTATGTGAGGGAAGGAGGAGATTTTTGGGGCGCTGTCATATCTATTAAATAAGTTGCTGGCCACAGCTGGAGTGCAGAAGGACTGACGGTTCTCAAACGTGGTGCCTTTTTTCAAGAAGAAGAGGAGTGATGGACCAGGTAATTACTAAGGAAGGTGCTGTTTGAAGAATTCTGTCGAGCTTTTCTTTTTAAAATGGTTTATAAAAATGATGTTGAGGGCAGTGAAGATGATGTATTTTACGTCGACTACATGAAGGCCTTTGATAAGGTCCGAAATGGAATGATTGTCCAAAAGGGAGGAGCCCATGGGATCCAAGGCGAGTCGGTAAATTGGATCCAAAATTGCTGTTTGATATCCTTTCACCAACGGTGTACGACAGTGATCTCTGCATAAGCCATTGGGATTTACTCTGTACCATAGTAACTTGGAAGTGAAACCTGAAGCTACAATTAGTATATTTGCAGATAACATGAAAGTTGGGGTTGTTATCCACAGTGAGGCAGATGGTCTCAGGCTACAGTCTAATATCGATCAGATGATAAACGCCG
The DNA here is from genome assembly GCF_047496795.1 of Chiloscyllium punctatum. NCBI lineage: Eukaryota > Metazoa > Chordata > Chondrichthyes > Orectolobiformes > Hemiscylliidae > Chiloscyllium > Chiloscyllium punctatum. The sequence continues at coordinate 41,992,293 of NC_092781.1, forward strand.
CAGGGTAATGGTAAGTGAAGTTTAATTCTAATCAATCTGAGGTAATGAGTGTTGGTAAATCTAATCAGTAAAGGGCGTAAATAGTAAACTGTAGGTCACTGGCGAGTACTGCAGAACAAAGGAATCTTGGTGAAATGTTCACTGGGTACTGAAGGTTCTGACGTAAATTTGCTGCCTGAGCTCGAAATTTCGTGTTCACATGTTTCGTTACCATATTTGGAAACACCAAGTGGAGCAAAAGTGGAGCACGGGTGTTCGTGCCACGCTTTCAATCTATGTTTTTACTTTTAATTCGGTTGGTGATGTCATTTGGTGTGGTGATGTAAATTCTTGTGCTGATGTCCTCTCCTGTTCTTTTCTCGGAGTCTAATCCAATGTGCTTGTTGGTAGAATGTCTGTTGGCATGCCATATTGATATGAATTCTCTGCGCATGTCACTGATTGGCTTGTCTTCAGATGGATGTGGTCCCAGTCGAAGTGATGTCCTTCTCCATCTGTATGTAAGGATCTTAGTGAGATTGTGTCATGTCCTTTTGTGGCTCATTGATGGTAATGTACCCTGGTGGCTAGTTTTCATCCTATTTGTCCAATGTAATGTTTGTTACAATTCTTGCAAGGTATTTCGTAATTGTCATGAGTTTGCTTGTTGAATGCATATTGCCTTTCAATTCATTAGCTTCTGTTTTAGTTTGGTGGATAGTTTGTGAGTTACTTTGATGCCAAGAGATCTGAGTAGTCTGGCAGTTATTTATGTCATTCCACAGATGTAAGGGAGAGTGGCAAACGTTTTCTGGATGCGATTTGCTTGCTTGTGTGTTGCAGAGAAATCCGTGGATAGTTTTCATTGGACAATATTTTCCACAATCTGAAAGAGCAAGTAAAACAGGAAATGATAAAACCCCAGGAAATGCTCTAACCAGAGGAAATGATGTTGCTAACCGAAGCGAGTCTAAATACATAAATATAAAGCTGATTACCACCACCAGTGTTTGACCCGAGGGTAACTGATTATTGTTACCTACATTGTGACGCAGCAACTAAAAGCAAAACTTGTACACCAGCGAGCAAACTTGGATCCAGAACTTCAAATGTGCGACAAATCTTCGAGAAATTCGCTAATCCCTGAAGACGTCAACACAGTTAGACAGATTCTGGAAGGTATCTGAATTGGGGACAGGGCTGGGATTCTTATTCTGTTGCGGCGAATTGCTAGAGATACTGGAGAAGAGTTAAACTGGTCTGACAGGGCTGTGTGACCTGAAACAGCTGTGATGACCAAAAGAAGGTGGAGGTTTTTATTGAAGTTGTACGATAAGTTGGGTTTCAACTAACTGACCACGGTACAGCGCTCCAGAATAATGTACTGCCACATAAAGGTGTTGGGTTGTCACCTGCTGCCCTGTGCTTTTTGACAGGCGTTCAAGACAGGAACTTAGACAGACAACACACGCTCGAGCACGGAAGGATATGAGGGAAATTGATGAATTAAATTGCATTTGTTTCAATGCAACGGGCCTGACAGGGCAGGAATAGGAACTCAGGGCATGAATAGGAACATGAGATTGGAATTCTAAGGATATTATGAAGCACAGCTGAGTAAGGTCACCACTGACAGTTCGATTTCCCAAGATACTGATGCCACTGGAAGGATAGAAATGGAGACAAGATTAGGGAAAACATAACAATGGAACTAAGAGAAAATATTCCTGCGGGATTACCCAGGGAATCTTCATTACTGGAATGAAAAAATAAGATTCGGTCATCAGTTAGATGCAATTCTTCGACTGACCCCTCAGAAACATTGGGAGATTGAGATGCAAATTTAACGGAGATCTCAGCCATCAGGAAGAAGAATATGACTATAACCATAAAGTTTTTGTGTAATCTTTCCAATCCTAGACGAGCAGAGCGACACTATGAAGCATTTCGACGGGAGAAATTTGCCAAGTATATTCCAGACAACTTTCGATCAATATGTAAATGGCCCGATAGGTGAAAGGGGAAATTGACTTCCCTTTGGGAAACAAGATCAGCAATTTGGTAAAGTTTCTACGATCCTATTAATTTAGAAATATCTGTGGAAAAGGAGAGTGGCAGTCCAAAAGTGTAAGTTATAAAATAGGAGAACACCAATCTTGATAGTATTCGACATGAACTTTCAAAAGATGTTTGTGGAAGCTATTTCAGTAAAAGTGAAGTTTGACACGTGAGATTGATATAAAAGTGAGATAAAATGAGCATTCAGGGTCCGCATGTTACAACTAGAAAATAGGCTCACGCTGACGGAATTAGGAAACGTTGGCTGACAATTTTTGGCTCTGATGAAGACAAATGAGTGACATATCACATATAGTCAGGTGGATCGAGTGAATCCCTTCAGCATAATCGTGTTTGTCGCAAATAAACGTTGGATGGAAATCGTGAATGCAAAAAGGGGACGTGAAGTATATTTGAGAGAAAAGTTTAAGGAATATCCAAAGAGATTTTGCAAGTAAATTGAGAACAAAGACGTAATTGGGAGAAGATAGGGCCCCTCAAAGATCAATGCGGCCATCGATATCTGGAACTATGGCGGATCTGTATGATCCAAAACAAGTATTTCACTTCACATGTTACTTTGGAGAATTATAAGGGAAGTCAGGGAACGAAACAGCGATTGGTTAGACCACTCTTGGGATATTGTATACAACTCAGGTCTCCGGCCAGAGAATCGTATTGTTGAAATTCAAAGGAGTAAGAAATGTTAGAGAAGATGTTGCCAGGTTCGGAGAGTTTGAGGTGCATGGAGAGCCTGAATAGCCTTGGAATATTTTCACTGAAGCGTCGCAGGGTGAGAGGTGACCTCACACAGGTTTATGAAAGCATGAGAAGCATCGATAGGGTAAAGAAAGAAGGTATTTTCCCATGTGTTTGTAAATACAAAACTAGAGGACATGGGCTTAATTTGAGAGGGAAAAAATTGAAATGGACTGAAGGTTTATTTTTCTTGCAGACAGTGATATATGTACGGAATAAGTTGAAAAAGCAGGCAGCGGGCACTTGTATAATTGCAACATTTAAAAGGCATTTGGACGAGTGGATGAAAACTAAGGATTTAGAGCCACGTGTGACAAACGCTAGCAACAGAGATTAGATTTATCTGAATTATCTGATCGGCATAAACGATTTGGACCAATGGGTATCTTTCCCTGTTGTACAAGTTTATGACTTTAAACAAAACGCCATATTTTAATAAGAGGTGTTGATGAAGGTATTATGACACAGAGGTAGTAAAGTCCCTCAGACCTGATCAAGTATATCATATAAATTGTACGAAAATAGGGAAGAGATTGATTGACGAGTCCCTGGCAGATATGTTTGTACATTGACACCAATGAGTGATGTGCTGGAAGACTGGAGGGTGGCATGGTGGACAGTGAAGAAGGCTTCCTAAGATTACAAAATAAACTTGTTGGAATCGGTGTATGGGTTTAAAAGTAAAGTGGAGTTCAATGTGGATAAATGTGAGGGCTTGCATTTTGGTACAAAAAACGAAGGCAGACTTTATACACTTAAAGTTAAGGCCTTTCGCTGTGTTGTAGGGCAGAGGAACTTCATCCACATAATTCTTTGACCTTTGCATCTCGGATAGACAGGGTGGTTAAAAAAAGGCCTTGGCACACTTGTCTTCGGTGCTCAGTCCTTTGACTACAGGATTTAGGAAGTCATATTGAGTGTTTCCAGGAGTGTAGTGAGGCGTGTTCTGGAATATTGTGTCCAGTTCTGTTCGCCGTTATTTGAAGGATATTATTAATCTTCACAATTTTCAGCTCTCTATGCTGGGCATGGAAATTTTCAGTTAAAATGAAAGACTGGAGAGGCTGAGACGTTTCTCACTGGTGCCTGGAGTTTGAGAGGCGACCTCATAGGAGCCTTGTAAAATAATGCGGGCTATAGATACAGTAAATTGTTATTTTATTTTCCCGAAGATGGGAATGTTTCGAGACCAGGAGTCGTATATTTCAGTTTAGAGGAGAGAGACGTACATACAAAGACGTGGGAAAGGTCTGGAAGTGTACGGGCCCCGGAAGGGGCAGCTGTGTGGAGCTAAAATTCCGACTATAGTCGGCTTCATCCAAAGGGTCAGTTCGCGTGTTGTATGACTATGACGAAGAACATAATGCATTTTTGACCAATATCGAGACAAAGAAAGGGAACTAAACGTCAATTAACTTGACGACAAGTGTGTGCAAATAGTGGGAAGAGATTCTGTGGTCAGGACTGACACACATCTGGGTAGCGAAGGATTGGTTATGGATAGTCAGCTGGTCAGCATGTCTTTATTAATGCAAATTCGTGTCTCACAAACTTGATGAGTTTATTTAAGATGTCACCGAGAAGATTCATTAATGCACTGCAATGACTTCTTTAATGACTTCAGCAAGGCCTTTGACAGGGCTGAGCATAGAATACACGTAAGCTAGTTAATATTAGATAGGATCAGGAAGATCTAGACCATTGGATACAGAATTGTCTTCATTATAGGAGAAGGAGTGTGCAGGTTTAGTGCTGTTGTTCAGACGGGAGGCATGTGACAAGTGGTACAGAGTAATGGTCTGGTCTGTTTCACTGATGTGTATCATCTCCAGGAACAATTTTGGTGAAAGGATATGAGGCACTACTAATATTTTTGTGGCTACCAAACATTAGTGGGCAGTGAACACAGTAACAAAGGGGGTCTTGATCAACCGTACCATTCGGCCAAGGACAGAATATGGAGTTTAATTCAGGTGTTCGATGCTGTTAAGGCAAACCAGGAAGGACTAACATAGATTATGGTATTGCCCAGGGCAACGTTGTCGAATGGAGAGAGAAAGCAAGGGTGCAGTTGCAATTTACCTTGGAAATCATATCACATGTTGATAATGAAGTGAAAGCGGTATTTGGCACACATGACTTCATTGTTCAGAGTCTTGAGTACATGGAGGTATTTCTAAAATTATCCTGAAAAGGTCCCTTTGGCAATTAGGCCGACAGGTTGCCATTATAATGGTTTTTAAGTCGATGTGGAACATGCGTAAAGGGACGAGTCAAGGGTAGGCCAGTCCAAAAAAAATTGTAAAACCTTGAATGAGAAAGCAAAGATTGAAGGAGGGGCGTGATATGCAATATATTCCACAGAGACAAGTAGGTATATGGAAGGAACTGCTCGGCGAAATGGTAAAAAAAACAATTACAAGATGTAAAAGACATTTGAACAGGTGCACAGAGAGGAGAACGTTCGAAGGGATGTGGGCCAAACGCAGAAAAATGCGGCTCATTCAGTTTACTAACCTTGGTCAGCATTGGCAAGTCGGGCCAAACGAACATTTTCAGTACATCATGGCTCTATGCCTCCAGTTACTTGAGGCGGAGTCTACCGAGACAAGGTATGTTTTAGAAACTGAACCTCGTTACAGAGATAGGGACGGTCGTCGAGATTGGAATATTTATCAAATACATAGAGGCATTCTAGAGCGGGGAGGGGTTTACAGAGATAGGAACTGTTACAGGAGTTCAAGAATTTAAAAACACTGGACCACAAGACATGTCATCAATACATTGCTGGAGAGAGAACACAAAACAGAAAGATCGCACCCTCTCGTAGCAGGTCTGCTTTAACCTCTGTTGTACTGATCCTCCCAAAGCGAACATAAGCTTGGATTGATAACTGAACTACCTATACTGTCTTTGCACAACAAAACGTAGTGTAATATTTGTGACTTAGCTTTGGACATTTCTGAATTTACCCGCACCCCCCTCCCAACAAATAGCATCTATGGCATGTCATGTACCCCCATGTTTTGGAGACCAAATTTCTCGTCCGTTTCCCGAATGGTTTTCTCCAGAATTTTACTTCCCAAAATGCATCACCTCACATTTGCCCGAATTGAACTCCATCGGCTACTTCTCTGCCAAACTCTCCAGGCTATCTAAATTATCCTGTATGCTTTGACAATCTGCTGTGTTTCTGTTACGCTACCGATCCTCATGTCATCTTCAAACATGCTGACTGTACCAACAGTGCTATCTTCAAGATGATTTATGTTTATCACAAAGAGCAGTGGGCCCAGCATTGATCCCGGTGGAACATCACTGGTCATCTTTCTCCATTTCACGAAGCACCCTTCAATTACTACTCGCTGTCTCGTCTTGCTCAAGCAGTTGTTTATCCACCTATCTAGAACACACTTCACACCGTGTGTCTTCACTTTCTGAATTAGTTTACCCTGGGAAACCTATCAAACGCCATACTAAAGTCCATGCATATACTGCATCCACAGCCATTTTCTCCTCTATCAAATAGCTCACTTCCTCAAAGAACTCTATTAAGTTGGTAAGGTAAGATCTCTCCCGCACAATATCATTGTGCCTATCACTGATACGCCCAGTATTTTGCAAATATACATAGCTATTATCCATCAGTACCTGTGCCAGCAACTTTCCCGCGACTGACATTAGGCTCAGTGCTCTGTCGTTAACTGGAATACCCCTACTGTCTTTCTTGTGCAGCAGGACCACATGAACAACTTGCCCGTCTTCCAGTTCTTCATGTGTGTTTAAGGATGCTACAATATTTGTCATGCACACAGCTATTACTCTCTAGACACCCTCAGTTACATGGGATAGATCACATCCTGACCAGGCGATGTGCCGAAGTTAATATCTTTTTCACGGACTCAGCTCATCTTCCCTGCAAATGACAACGTGATCCTGATTTATCAACCTTCTATCTCTAATCTCAACTTTCATGATGTCCCCTGACTCAGTGAAAACTAATACAAAGTAATCATTGAGAATCTCAGCTTTTGCCTCAAGTTCAACACAAAACCTTCCTTATCCTTTCGTGGACCAACACTTTTTCTCATGAACCTGTTGCTTCTTAAAGATTAATAAAATGCCTTGAGATTCTCCTTAATTCTGCTTACTAAAGTTATTTACTGGCTCATTTTCACCCGCTTGAATCCTCAGTTCACATTTGACCTATTCGGCCGATATCCCTCCAAACTCATTCTGTTCTTAGCCGTCTGGTCGTCGCATACGCGTCCCTGTTCTTCTTGGCTCGTCACACGATTTCTCCTGTCATCCACGTTTCATGAATCTTAGCTCTCCTATCACTTTTGGTCAAACTATATTTGAACGCCTCCCACATATCAAATATGGACTTCCCTTCAAATAGCTGCTCCTAATCCACATTTCGAAGCGCCTCCAAATTTTGATGCTATTGATCTGAGCCCTGTTTAGCACTATTTTCTTAGGACCACTTTCAACTTGCTGTACATGTATTCTAAAAATTACAGAATTGCTGCCGCTATTCCAGAAGAACTTGTGAGAACTGACCTGATCATTCCTCAACCTAAGACCCAATATGGCCCCTTTCCTCATTGCACCACTGACATTCTGCTCTCGAAAAATGTACTGTACGCTCCTTTTTATTCTGCCCTTTCCAGACATCTGACATAAATATTTCCCAGTCAAAGTTGGAAAAATTAAAATCTGTCCTGTAATACTGCCTCAATGATGTTACTGCATCCTTCTTATTTCTCTGCACTACACATATTGACTCACTCCTCAAGCTCTTCATTGTTTCCTCCTTTTGCACAGCCTTGATATTATCCCGGATCAGAAATACAACTTCTCCACCCATTTTATTTCCCTCTCTGTCCTGTCTGTATCCTGGAAAATGTCGTTGCCAATCATGCCTTCCTTCAAACAAATCTGTGAACGCGATAACGTCATACACGTAGGCTCCAATCCAAAGCCAAAGTTCATCTGCATTGCCCACAATACGCCTTTCATTAAAGTGTATACACTTCAGAATAACAGTTCGTTTGCATTCATCTCCTCTCTGCCTACCCTTCTGTTTGGTAATGTTATCTTCATATGATCCTAACTATTTCTCGTTTTCACTTCACAGTCGAATAGAATTCTCTTCTGGCTCCATGTTGTACCATTGTTCAATAGCTGTAAAGAAACACCTGGGAACTACAGAACCAAGACCAAGATCTGTCCTGAATACCTTGCCTGAGGACAAGGAAAAAGATATGCATGCATTTGGAAAACAGGGTTTGACTACGAGTATGGTTTTGTGAGTGAGAGGTCATTACACGCAAATGCTTTAGATTTATTTAATGGAAGTGACGAGGAAAGTTGACGAGTGCTGGTCGGCAATAAAATTCTATACGGATTTCCGTCCGTGTTTTGCTCTGTCTCCACATGATAAGCTGCTCTGGAAGGTTCGATCACATGGAATGCAGGATAAGCCGGCAAGTTGGATACAATATTGCTTGATGACAGGGAGCAGAGTGCAATATTGGAAGGGGTGGAGGCCTGTGACGAGTGTGGTTCCTCAGAGTTCGAAGTTGGGGCCAGTGCTGTTTGATGTCGATCTCAATAATTCAGGTGAAAATGTGCAAGATATGATTAGCAAGTTTGCAGATAATACTAAAATAGGCTGTATTGTGGACAATGAGGAAGGTTCTCAGTAATTGCAGCAGGAACTTCACCGGATGTAAAGGTTTCCTCTGAAACAGACAATAGAGTTTTATATACATAAATGTGAGGTGTCGCATTTTGGAAGGAGTTTCAAACCAAGATAGAAGTTTCTGGTGAAAAGCAGGGACTTAATTAGGGTAGTGGAACTGAAGGACCTTGGTGTTAAGTCTCACATTTCTCTGAAAGTGGAGTCAAAGGTAGAATGGACGGTGATGAACGCTTTTGGCACACAGTCCTTCATCTGGCATGGCATTGAGTAAAGAAGATGGGAAGTGATTTTTCAGTTATGCAAAACATTGGTGAGATCACACTTGGAATACTAGAAAGAGTGCAGACGAAATGTGACTCGGAATCAGTGGTCTGAGTTATGGAGAGAAGTTGGACAAATTAGAACATATTTCTTGAGAGCATAGGAAAATGAGGCAGGACTTATTCAGATGAACGCGATCATGACTGACAAGCATTAGGCGTATGCAGTTAGACATTTTTCGAGCACTGGGGACTGGAGGACGAGTGGGCATCATTTGAAGGTTAGAGAGAAAAGAATCAAAGGGGAACTACGGAGGAACATATTTACACAGTGGGTGGTACGCTTATGGAATAAGTTGCAAGCTGAAGTGGTTGAAGCAGCTGCAGTCACAATGTTTAAATGGCATTTGAATGAACAATTAGCTAGGTCTCGACCAGCTTGGACCGAAGGCTCTATCTATGACCTGTAGGTCTCTAAAACGCCAAGATGATGTACTCCAGGTACAGTCTCACTAAGACCTTATGCAGCTATAGTATCTTTTCCTTATCTTTCCAACAGTACTTTTATAATATTTGCCAATATTCCAACTTTCTGCCTGTTCAGCTGGTACAGTAATAGCCTCCAGTTGGCTGAATGACCTCCTGCTATCCGTCTGAACCAAGGCACATTGAGGCATAAATGCTTCTTCCAGTCATTGAGCAGAAGATTCAATGTTCTGAATGATGTTTCAACATTGTGAAAAAAATATATAACAGGTCTCTTAAAACTAGTAGCAGCATTACACAAAGTCAAACAACAATAAATATTGTTACCTGTCCAAAATTCCAGCAATTGGCACATATTTCGTAAATTCTTTCCTATTCATATAATGATCTAGACGTTTTGTGAAATTTTCAAATTATCCCAGTTGCCATGACTTCCTCAATCAACTGACATCATATATGCCCCATCCTCTGCATAATAATAGTTGTCTCAAAGATCACATTTCAATCGTTGCCCTCCACATCTGGACTTGCCCTTCCCAACAAAAAGACCGTGTCTGTGGCCCACATCATTGCCCTTCGTGGATTTATAAACGCCTATAGCTACCAACACTCGAGGGTAAACAAACCCATCCTGTTCAGACTCTCCCAAGAACACAAACCCTTCAACTCTGGCAATATTCTTTTCTGTACCCTTCCGAATTCCACATCTTTCCTACAGGAAGCGGAGCACAATTGCACACAATGTTACAAAAGTGTCCGAACCAGTGTACTGTGCAGTCACTTTATGCAGCTGGTAAATTATTTTATCCTTGTTTTATTTTCCAAATAGGTTGAAACATACGCAACCTTGCATATCCCTGGCATTACTCCCATACATAAGGATGAAAGATGAAAAAAGCTAGGAGTGTTTATGTTTGGTCGTTCAGCAACACACATTCATTTTATCCAGACTGAGAAAATGTTCTCAATTATTGTGATATGAAAGTGAACTGACAATTACGTTAGTTGAAAATGTTTGTTTAGTGTCTGTGAATAATATCAGTCTCACTGGATTCCAGTTGTCCCTGTGTAGATTTTCCATATTTTAAAATAAATTGATACCATTCAATGAGTGATCCCTCAGTCAGAGTGGGGCCATCACCGACACCATCAACGGCGCCAGAGAAAGGGAGAGGAGAGTTCAGAGTCTGAGAACAAGAGATGTGAATGTACAGAAAATGAATCATAGTCTGAGAACAATCGATTGCAATGTTCTAACAATTGCCAAAGGTTTACCTGAGGCTATTTGGTATCTTTCGACATATTATAACCAATGGTCATTATCACAGCGGATCTCTGTTTCACTTCTAATTGTTCAACATTTCTATTATCCTATCCTGGCTATCGTTGGTGTCCCTGGTAAGTATCACTACCCATTATTATTTCTATTAACCATGTTTAAATGTACTACTGTTTTTTTAAAATTTACTTAACACTTGTTTCCAATGACATTCTTGTTGAGACTTCGAGTCCAGTTATTCAGTCTCCGAACCATTACGAACCATATCGGTGAAATTGGTCATCTACACTCTCCCTCTTTGCTTCTGATACTGTCCCTCATGGATCTCTGTGCTGACCTTTAAAATTTCATCTTTAAATCATGATTCATTCCATCCCTGCTCTTGTTATTTAAATATTAATAGCCTGAAGGTCACTATCTTCTGTTTGCTTGCAAACTCGGTTTCCTTCCCTGACTCCATCCCATGCCTCAGCAATATTTGCGGCTGAGATGAGTTCCAGATGTGATGATCCCTTTAACCATGAGATGATTCCTGAAATCATATCCTGACCATTCATAATTTTAACAACTAACATTTCCAGAATATATTTTACTCCTTGAACCTGGAGCTATGAAATACAGTCTTAATAACACCAATAACCTGATGATGACACTCCTCACCTCGAAACTGAAGATGCAATTCTGAGTCAATTTTCCACGTAATGTATGCGAACTGACACAAAACACCCATCCATCCATTATTCCTCTGCGTGCTGCAACATATTGTTATTGCGTTTGGCAAAGCCTTTCTGTTCGTCTTCACAAGCACGTGATCACATCTGTCAGTGAAATGTCCCACAGTCTCGGCTTGGACAAATCAAGTCTGCGCTGCACAACCTGACTGATAGTTGCCCATGGCTCATGCCGCAGAATATATCTGACAGGAGATAGGGCGCTTAAAAACGTCGCAAGTGGAGCAATAGCACCTCTGTAACCTCAAGATCAGCAGCAGTTTTTGACGCACAAGATAAACAAAAGAACATTTCAAACTAATTAGATGTTTTTTCCGAAATTAGTTAATCAGTCCGGTACAATATTAAAAGTAGGCTTTAGTCAATATTCTTCATAGAATCATAGATTCTGAAGTTATTATGGCTCCAAAAACCTTTAAAAGCAGTAAACGAAAAGATTCAAATGAGTTTCGGACAGAAAGGAGGATCATTATCCCCACTCTCATCAAAACAGAAAGGAATGAATATAGTGGTTAGCAGAAATTGAAATGCAGTTTGGATGAACACACTGAGACGCAATTTGTTCGAATAAAAGTATAACATGAGATCTAACCACGTACCTTTTCTGGGGCTGAACAAAACTCAAGTTCTTGAGAATAGTAAGACGTTTCCTGAAGTAGTGGGGAAGAATGCATTCGTTGACAGTTAACATGGAGAAACAGCACCTGGCAAACGTTACTTAAATATAGCATTCATTGTGGAAACCTCAAAAAGAAAGATCAGAGAGTCTGGGAATACATTATGAAGGACTGGGGTGCCCACAAGCTTGTGTCTAAATGATCAGCGAGTTTGAAATGCATACGATGACATACCAGAGAGGCAATTGCAGAGGGCTAATTTGACACTGCTGATCAACACTAATCAAAGTGGCTGCCGAGCAAATATTCACTGAGTTAAGCTTTTTTATGTCCATTCCTTGCGACCTGTTAGATGTCAAATTGACATGGAATGTTCACGAAAAACTGTTAAGGATTGCAATTCCTCGGCATGTGACTCCATCGATTGTCTCCAGCTGAGCTGTAGTGGTGGAGGTCGTGGTGCTTTCGACCTCCTGTCTCCTTTTATTGCTGATTAGTCCTAGAGTGTCGGTGCCACTGAGGGAATGATTGTTAAATTTGCATCGCATCACAAAGCACAGCATTTTTTCCTTCTGTCTCAGTATTACTTGATATGCAGTGTAAAATTAACTTGTCGATTAATTTGGATCCAGGGAATATAATAAGGTGCTGAGTGCATAATGTTGAGAGGCGTCGGCATGGAGGGCTATCGTGGAGGAAGTGTTTTTGTCTCGTTTCACTGTTTATGGTCTGTGGTCGAGAACTGAGAATTTCAATTGCAGATGAAAGAGCAGCCACCTGGGTCTTAGAGCGATTACATTAGTTTGGTTACAAGCATAGTGTTGTCAGGCGATTCTGTAGTCATAATGTAGAAGCCCGATGTAGGTCATATGGATGTTCAGATATTCCAGTGAGTAGTCTAGAGCTAAAAAGATGGTATGTAACTTGAACCTATTGGGTCAGTCGACAAATTGCAAGAGGTCAAGTCATGATAACTTTGATATGAGCCACAAGTTATCTCTTGAAGCTTTTCTTAATTATGAAGGTGAGAGCCACATAATGGAAGTCATTGAGACACGTTGTATTTGTTTTGTGTGATACCCGGATTTTGCTGGCCTTCTTGAAGCAAGTGGGGGCTTCATATTGTAGCAAGTACAGGTTAAAGATATTGGCGAATACTCCCACTAGTGCCGGGGAATCCATTTGGGCCAGTCACTTTCCTTGAGTTCACTCACAAAAAAGCTGGTCTCACGCACGTGGTGTTCACTGAGAGAGAAACATTATGGCTTTCGGGCAGGTGACAAATTTGCATTGACCTGCTGTGTCAAACAAGCAAGCAATGCAATGATTCAGTAGTTAGCACTGCTACCTCATTGTGGCAGGGATCTGTGTTCCATTGATGCTCAGGGCAACTGTTTCCGAGGCGTTTGCGCAATCTGTCTGTGTCTGTGTGGGTTTTCTCTGGGTGCTCCTGTTTCCTCCCACTATTCCAGTTATATGCAGTTTAGGTGAATTGGACATAATACATTTCCCAATACTGTTCATGGACGTAATGGGGAGGTGCATTAGTGAGGGGTTAATCGAGTGCAATAGCGTCAGGGAATGGATCCAGGTCGGTTACTCTTTGCAGCGACGGTGTGGACTTGTTAAGCCAAATGGACTGTTGCCACACTGCTGGGATTCTATAATAATATGCTCCCGCTGGGAGAAGGGGACGTATTGTGTTAGAAATTGTGCTTGGCTTTATATTTTTTTAGCCATGTTAAAAGCGACTGGTGTCCACGCAGTTAACTTGGTTCTCAAACGTGGCACAGTGTTGCCTCTTGGCATCTTTAATGGGCTTATCGAGGTTGTATCTGGATTTCTTCTGAAAGTCCGAGTCGTCAGCATTGAATGAACACATTTGGTCTTGCGTAGATCCTGATTCATTTATGGTTTCAGGCTGGCGAATATACTGATTGCCCCCTTTGGCATGCAACCTCTACATATTTCCTGATGATGGCGGTATACTCCTTCAGATTAGCCACGGAATGATTGAATACCTTTAATCCAAAATTTCAAGCGGGTGAGGGGGCACAGCTGAGAGTGCTGGTTAAGGAGAAGATGGTGAGAAAAATTGAATGGCCTGAAGATGGATTAATTAGCTGGACCAGATAGTTTACATCTCATCGGTCTAAGGAAGATAACCAAAGAGATAGTGGATGCCTCAATGGTGATCTTTCAGGATCCATGAGGATGAGATACAGTCTGAGCGCAATGAAAGAAATGCTAATGCAACACAGGTGTTTCAAAAATGACTCAGGCAAAAGAACGAAAATGATAGACCGTTTTTCTGAACCTCGGTCATGGGGAAAATCTTGGAATCCATTGAGTACGATGAGATTTCGAAATACTAGGATGTGGATGGTAAAATAGGGCAAAGTCAGTAAAGTTTCGTTCAGGGGCAGTTTTGCCTTAAGAATCCGCAAGATTTCTTTTGGGGAAGTAAGGAGCAATCAAACAAACGAGAGTTCATGCATGTTAACGACCTGGACAGAAAGAAGGCCTTTGACAAGATGCTGTACAGGAGACTATAGAGGAGGAAAAATGCCTGAAAAGAGGCTTGACTATCTGACACAAATCTGAGGAGTGAGAAGGAAAAGAACGTTCTCAGGACGGCTGGTGGAGACAAATGTTTCGCCACAAAGCTCAGGTTCGGGACCAAACTTTTTACTATCGGCATTTGTGCGTTCAGGTTCTGTCTGCAGGAGATACAAAAATAAGTCGAGGGGCATTTCGTATTGTGGGGGTGGGGCGAGTGCAGGCGGATTTTTAAAGTGTAGGAGAGAAGTGTGAAGTCATGAACTTTGGTCCGAAGACTCTTTTCCAAATAGGGAGAAATTTCCGATGTCTGAAATGCATAGAGACTTGAGTGTTATTTTCCAGGATTTGTTCAAGGTACACTTGCCAGAATAAGTCGATGTTCAGGATTATAAATGTAATTATTACATTTATTTTGAGAGGAATTGCATATCAAAGAAGGGATGTACGTCTGAGGCTCCGTCACTCTCTGGTCTGACAACAATTGGAACCTTGTGTGCAGTTTTGGGACCCATGCCGCAAGAACAGTTTGTTTCCACTGGGGCGTCTTCACAGGAGCTTCACGAGAATAAACCCAGTAATGTAAGACGTAACAAATGAGGAACATTTGTTAAGGATGCAGGATTTATACTTGATGTTATTTCGAAGTATTATAAATTGAAGGTATGGTTAATAAAAAGGAGGAAGCATATGGCAGGTATCGACAGGATAGATGAAGTGAATCCTTAGAAGATTACAAAGGAAGTAGGAGAATACTTGCGAGGGAAATCAGAAGGGCAGAAAAGGGGAGATGAGATAACTTTGGCAAATAGAATTATGGATAATGGAAAGGGTTTTAATGGACATATTAAGGAAAAACGTGTTACTAGGGAGAGAATATGGCCCCTCATAAATCAGCAAGGCGGCCTTTGTGTGCAGCCTCAGATAATTGGGGATATACAAAATGAATACTTTGCATCAGTACTTACTGTGGAAAAGGATTTGGTCGATATAAATTTTAGGGATATAGACGTGACATCTTTCAAAATGTCCAGATTACAGTGCAGGCAGTGCCGGATGTCATGAAATGGGTAAAGATAGATAAATCCCCAGGATCTGATCAGGTTTACCTGTCAAACCTGTGCGAAGCCAGAGAAGTGATCGCTGGGCATCTTGCTGAGATATTTGTATCATCGATAGGCACAGGTGCGGTGCCGGATGACTGGAGCTTGGCAAACGTGGTGCCACTGTTTAAGAAGGGTGGTAAAGACAAGACATGGAACTATAGAGCGGTGAGCCTGACCTTGATGGTGGGCAGGCTGTTGGTGGGAATCGTGAGGGACAGAACGTACATGCATTTGGAAAGGCAAGGACTGATTTGGGATAGTCATCATGGCTTTCTGCGTGGGAAATGATGTCTCACAAACTTGATTGAGGTTTTTCAATAAGTAACAAAGAGAATTGATAAGGGCTGATCAGTAGAGGCGTTCGACAATGTTCCCCATGGGAGACTGATTATCAAGATTAGATGTCGTGGAATACAAGGAGAACTAGCCACTTGGATACAGAACGGGCTCAAAGGTAGAAGAAGGAGGGTGGTGGTGGAGGATTGTTATTTTCAGACTGGAGGCCTGTGACCAGTGGAGTGCCACAAAGATCGGTACTGTGTCCTCTTCTTTTTGCCCTTTACAATAAATGATTTGGATGCGAGCAGAAGAGGTACAGGTAGTATGTTTGAAAATGACAACAAAATTGGTGGTGTAGTGGACAGCGAAGCGGGTTACCTTTGAATACAACAGGATCTGGACTAATTGGGACAGTGGGCTGAGAAGTAGCAGATGGTGTTTAATTTAGATAAATGTGAGGTGCTCCATTTTGGGAAAGCAAATCTTAGCAGGACGTATACACTTAATGGTACCGTCCTAGCGAGTGTTGCTGAACAAAGAGAACTTGAAGTGCAGGTTTGTAATTCCTTGAAAGTGCTGTCGCAGGTAGATAGGATAGTGAAGAAGGCGTTGGTATGCTTTCCGTTATTGTTCAGAGTATTGAGTACAGGTGCTGGGAGGTCATGTTGCATATGTACATGACATTGGTTAGGCCACTGTTGAAATATTGTGTGCAATTCTGGTCTCCTTCCTATGGGAAAGATGGAACATAGAACATGGAACATGGAACATAGAACATTACAGGACAGAACAGGCCCTTCAGCCCACGATGTTGTGCAAACCAATGATCTTTTTGTCTGCACCCTCATGTTTCTGTGACCATATTCATGTCCAGCAGTCTCTAAAGTTTCCCCAATGACCTTGCTTCCACAACTGCTGCTGGCAATGCATTCCATGCACTCACAACTCTTGTGTAAAGACGCCGCCTCTGACATGCCTTCTATACTTTCCTCCAACCAGCTTAAAACTCTGGCCCCTCGTGTTGGCCATTTCTGACCTGGCAGATCGTCTCTGGCTATCGACTCTATCAATGCCTCTCATTATCTTGTATACCAAAATTAGGTCCCCTCTCCTCCTCCTTTTCTCCAATGAAAAGTGTACGAGTTCAGTCAAACTCTCTTCAAAAGATAAACCCTCCAGTCCAGGCAGCATCCTGAACACTCTCCAAAGCATCCACATCTTTCCTATAATAGGGCGACTAGAACTGGACGCAGTATTTCAATTGCAGTCTGACCAAGGTTTTATAGAGCTGCAAAGAGATCTCACGACTCTTAAACTCAATCCCCCTGTTAATGAAAGCCAAAACACCATAAGCTTTCTTCACAACCCTGTCCACTTGGGTGGCCATGTAAATGGATCTATGTACCTGCACACCAAGATCACTCTGTTCCACCTCACTGACAAGAATCCGATCCTTAATCCTGTACTCCGCTTTTAAATTGGACCTTCCTAAATGCATCTCCTCGCATTTACCCGGGTTGAACTCTATCTGCCACCTCTCACCTCTTGACAGGGTTCAGAAAAAAAAATTAAAAAGATGTTGCCAGGGTTGGAGGATTTGAGCTAAAGAGAGAGGCTGCACAGGTTGGGCGTGTTGTCCCTGGCGCGTCGGAGGCTGAGGGTGACCTGAGAGAGGTTTACAAATTATGAGGGACATGGATAGGAAAAATAGGCAAATTCTTTTCCCTGGGATCGGTGAGTCCAGAACTAGAGGGCATAGGTTTAGAATGAGAGTGAAAAAATATAAAAGAGACCTAAGGGATGACATTTTCATTCAGAGGGTGGTGCGTGCATGGAAAGAGAAGCCTGAGCATTTTTTGGAGGCTGGTAAGTTGCGGCATTTAAGAAGCATTTTAATGGGAATTTGAATAGGAAAGGTTTGGAGGGAGATGGGCCGGGTGCTGGAAAGTGTGAAAAGTTTGGGTTGATATATCTGGTCGACATGGTCGGGTTGGGCCGAAGGGTCTGTAAAAAATGCTGTACATCTCTATGACTCTATGACTCTAAGTATTAGGGGTCTCCAACTGAAATATACAGAACACTGAGTAACCTGGAGAGATAGGCTGTTGAGAAGAATTTACCATTGGTAGGAGATACTAGGATACGAGGGGACAGCGTCCAAAATGAAGAGAGGACATTTTTATAATGGAGATAAGGATAAACGTCTTCAGTCAGAGATTGGTGAATCTATGAAAGTCATGCCACGGAGGTTTCTGGAATCCAGGTCGTTGGGAAAAGTTAAGACTGAGATAGTTAGGTTCTTGATTGTCAAGGGAATGAGTTTTAGAACATAGAACATAGAACATAGAAGAATACAGCGCAGTACAGGCCCTTCGGCCCTCGATGTTGCGCCGATCAAAGCCCACCTAACCTACACTAACCCACTATCCTCCATATACCTATCCAATGCCCGCTTAAATACCCATAAAGAGGGAGAGTCCACTACTGCTACTGGCAGGGCATTCCATGAACTTACGACTCGCTGAGTGAAGAACCTACCCCTAACATCAGTCCTATATCTACCCCCCCTTAATTTAAAGCTATGCCCTCTTGTAATAGCTGACTCCATACGTGGAAAAAGGTTCTCACTGTCAACCCTATCTAACCCTCTAATCATCTTGTACACCTCTATCAAGTCACCCCTAAACCTTCTTTTCTCCAATGAAAACAACCCCAAGTGCCTCAGCCTTTCCTCATAGGATCTTCCTACCATACCAGGCAACATCCTGGTAAACTTCCTCTGCACCCGTTCCAGTGCCTCCACATCCTTCCTATAGTATGGCGACCAAAACTGCACACAATATTCCAGATGTGGCCGCACCAGAGTCTTAAACAACTGCAGCATGACCTCAGGACTCCGGAACTCAATTCCTCTACCAATAAAAGCCAGTGCGGCATATGCCTTCTTCACTGCACTATTTACCTGGGTGGCAACATTCAGAGATCTCTGTACATGGACACCAAGATCACTCTGCTCTTCCACACTACCAAGTATCCGACCATTAGCCCAGTACCCCATCTTTTTATTACTCTTACCAAAGTGAATCACCTCACACTTAGCTGCATTGAACTCCATTTGCCACCTTTCTGCCCAGCTCTGCAGATTCTCTATATCCCGCTGTAACCTGCCACATCCTTCCTCACTGTCTACAACTCCTCCGACTTTCGTATCATCCGCAAACTTGCTCACCCAACCTTCTAACCCTTCCTCCAGGTCATTTATAAAAATGACAAACTGCAATGGTCCCAAAACAGATCCTTGCGGAACACCGCTAGTGACGGCACTCCAAGATGAACCTTTGCCATCAACTACTACCCTCTGTCTTCTTCCAGCCAGCCAATTCCTAATCCAAACCTCCAACTCACCCTCAATGCCATATCTCTGTATTTTCTGCAGTAGCCTACCATGGGGGACCTTATCAAACGCCTTACTAAAATCCATATATACCACATCTGCCGCTTTCCCCTCATCTACCTCCTTAGTCACCTTCTCAAAGAATTCAATAAGGTTTGTGAGGCACGACCTGCCCTTCACAAAACCATGCTGACTATCCTTGATCACATTATTCTTATCCAGATGTGCATAAATCCTATCCCTTACAATTCTCTCTAAGACTTTGCCCACAACAGAAGTGAGACTCACTGGCCGATAGTTACTCGGATTATCCCTACACCCCTTCTTGAACAAGGGAACCACGTTTGCTAGCCTCCAGTCCTCTGGCACTACTCCTGTTGACAAAGAGGACACAAAAATCAAGGCCAATGGCTCTGCAATCTCCTCCTTTGTTTCCAGAGAATCCTAGGATAAATGCCATCAGGCCCAGGGGACTTATCTATTTTCACCCTTGCCAGAATTTCCAACACCTCTTCTCTACATATCTCAAAGCCATCCATTCTACTTATTCGTCCCTCAGTATTCATATCGACAACAATGTCCTGTTCCTGAGTGAATACTGACGAAAAGTATTCATTCAGTGCCTCTCCAATCTCTTCAGCCTCCACACGCAACTTCCCATTACTATCCTTGATTGGACCTATTCCTACCCTAGTCATTCTTTTATTCCTAACATACCTATAGAAAGCCTTAGGGTTTTCCCTAATCCTACCAACTAATGACCTTTCATGTCCCCTCCTTGCTGCTCTTAGCTCTCTCTTCAGGTCCTTCCGGGCTACCTTATAACTCTCAATCGCCCCTATTGAACCTTCACGCTTCATCTTTACAAAGGCCGCCCTCTTCCATTTAACAAGGGATTCCAACTCCTTATTAAACCACGGCTCCCTCACACTACACTTTCCTCCCTGCCTGATAGGTACGTACTTATCAAGGACACTCAATAGTTGCTCCTTGAACAAGTTCCACATATTTATGGCGAGAAAGCGGGACAATGGAGCTGAGAAACTTGTCAGCCATGATTGAATGGTGGAGCGGACTCGATGGGATGAATTGACTAATTTCTGTTTCTATGTCTTATTTAATATGGTCTTATGGACAACTCTGAAGCTTCCAAGCCATCCAGCAGAAACTATTCCACTGCCTTAGACCAGTTTCTGCAGTGGATCCTCAAATTTAAACTTGTGCTTCTAAGCAAGGAGGAGAAACATAGCATTGCAATCTGATTTTTCAAGGAGCGGACAGGGTTTGGAGCGATAGGAACTTTTCACAATTGTGTAGCAAAGCTTAAGGATGTTCAACCTCCTTCTGGGAGATGGGACGCATTGGTGGTATTTTGGTCGTACCCTCCTGTGATTGACCTGTTTCATGACGACACCGAGGATGATTAAAATCTCGGAATATTCCATCTCAAGTCCCTTTAAGACCGTAAGTCCATAGGCGCAAAGATTCCGCCATTTGGCCGCTCCATTATGGATGATAGGTCTTTCAGCAAATCGGAGAAGGTGATTACTGCAGATACTGGAAAGTCAGAATCGAAAAGCGTGGCGTTGGCAAAGTACAGCTGTTCGTTTCACATCTGAGAAGCAGGAGAGTCAAGGTTTCGGATATAAGCCCTTCACATTACTGGTGGAGTATTGATATCCGAAACATCAACACTCCTGCTCCTATTATTCGCCCTACACTGTTTTTTCCAGCGCTTCGCTGTTCGATTCTGAAAAGTTGTCAATTCTATTTTCCCGCTTTCGCATTATAACCATTGATACGCTTATCACCAAAAAAAAACACTTAGCTATCTTTGATTTACACATTTTCAATGACCAGACCTCCACTGAATTCTCTGGTCGTTCATTCCACAGATTCACTGAAGAGGTTTGTCCATGAATCGTTTCTAAATAGTTTCCCTTTACTCGAAGCCTGTGCCATTCGGTCCTAGTCAATCTTAACAATCGAAACATGTTCCCAGCATCCACCCTGATCAAGCTGTTCGACATTCACTGTGTTTCAATGACATCCCTCATTATCCACCTAATCTCCATTGAGTGGAGTCTCAGAATCCTCAGATGCTTCTCATATGTTAAGCCTTTCATTGATGGGATCATTCGTGTGAATTCCCCCAGTACCCGCTCCATGGCTGGCACATCCTTCTCGCGGTATGGAGTCCAAAATGGCTCACACTACTCGAAATGTTATCTTACCAGAGCCTTAAAATCCACAGAAGCACGTCATTGCATTTGTATTCAAGTGCGATCGAAATGAGTCATACGATTATTCCTGCTTTCCAAATTACTGTGCCAACAAGCAAGTTTACCTAACGAGAATTTGGACAAGTCACATTACGCTCCAGATTTCTGATTTTCTTTTTCTATTTAAATAATTGGATCCGCCTCCCTTATTACTAACAAAGTGCATTTGTAGTGGCACATATTTTATTTTGCAATTCCCATCGTGTGTGATATAGACAGCTATCAGAATGGTGGATGTCAACTCGCATGGGTCGTCGTAAGAATGGCATGTTCTGGGTCCGAGGAAGAGTAGATAACGAAGTGCTCCACGTTTGAGAACGAGGAGTTACTGATCAGGAGGCAGACCTCATTGACTCTTGCTTTAATAGAGGTCACCATGTACTCCATATGATGGATTTTGAAACGTTCAGGCTGAAAGGAATAGTCGGGTGCAGCAGGAATGTTAAACAGATTGGCAGCAGTATCTCAGTTCCCGCTGAAATGTAGGTCTTGCTTTTAATTAGTGTATTTTGTTCTCAATGGCTTTGACAAATGCTAGTATTTTGCTAGTGAGGGGGAAATTGAATACATGTCACCTTCATGCCGTCATGTCTCCCTCTTTTCCTAGTATAGTAGCTGGTTCTGGTTGATCCCGGGCATCAGTGATGGAAATGTGCTGGAAAATGAGTGAGTGAGTCCAAATGAGTCCTGTGTGCAGGCTATGGCCATGTTTACTCCTGTGCTTCAATGGGACATTGCAGGGCCCAGGAAAGAAATTTTAGCATGAGAAGAATATCGCTTATTGAAACGGGAAGCAATGAGAAGGTCAAGGTTATTCATACAAAGTTGAACTAGTTCTCAAATCAGGCTCTGTTTGTTTTTGCCAATGTAAAGGCCGCTCAGTTGTGCACAGCAACGACAAGAGACTTGTTTGCAAGAGTAAAAGTGAAATTCTGATTCACCCAGAATTGTGTTTGGGGTCTTCAGTAAGGACTGAAAAATTGAAGAGGGGCGTGAGCTCGCTTATGCAACTTCATGGGAAGGTGCCAGGCAGGAATGTGGAAGTGTTGAGGGTGATCGAGTTTGCCACAGAGGAAATGGCCTATGTGAGAAGCTGATAATAGGAGCTAGTGGCAGCAGGAAGTGGTGTTGACAGCTGTGAATGATGGCCCGGTTTTGCTGGAGATGGTAGAATTTACAGATAGTGATTATTTCTGATTTCAAGCACAGTGCAAAATGCGGTCAAGAGGACCTGTATAATTCCGGTAAGGAAGAAAAGGGTGTGGAGTGAATCATAGGAGATGCGTAATTCACACCTGAAGATCATGTCCATCTCAGTTCGGGCTGTCGATCACTTGATTCAGGGAAAAGGAGATCGTGTCTGATGCTTCTCACTGGAATGTGATAGCAATCGAGAACCTGGACGGACTGAGTCACTCTCAGCTGATCATGTGTTCACCAGAATTGGAATCTGCAAAAGACAAATTGACAAGAACCTGGCGTCCAGATTGTAGCTTTTTTGTCTGATGCGTATTCTAAAGCCGAATGTATAAATCGATGTGGTGGAAGTCAGTTGATGTACAATTGTACAAGCATAAGGGGAGTTTTCATAATTCCCAGAAATAGTTGTTTCTGTTCAAAGAAAAGGCCTCAATAAGAAGACGACCATTTCTCTGTCACATAAGGTGTCAAGGAGAGTATTCAATCACAAACTGAAGAATTTAAACTGGTAGAAACTGCTTTGGCCAGCACTCAGAAGTAAGGAGTCTGAAAGAGAATAGAGGTAAAATCAGTGAATAGCTAAGATGATTGGCAGATGGTGCTTATGGTAATATTGAAGTGTGAGAATATGGACCTGGCCACAGAGAAAAACACAAGGTTGGCTATTAGTTAATGGAGCGGATTCCCAAAACAAAATGCAGTTCAAAGTGAGCGAGGCGTTCCTATGTATAAAACAGAAAGTTAATATGCTGGTGAATCAAGGAAATATTTGCTTCATTGGACCGGTTCCCCTGGAGATAAAAATGTTGACTGATCAAAAAAAAGTCCAAAATGGTGAAGAGATTATTCAATGTTGCTGAAATGAATGAGTGGTGATATTTCTGAAAAATATAAGACACTGTCGAGACTTGACAAGGTAGATGTTCAGAATCAGTGTCAAATTCTGCATGGACTATTTCACGGAATAAATAGAAAGTGGGATTGGAGCAGGGCGTCGTACCAACCTCGATTTTACAAGTTTGTTTTCCAAACAGACACATAACTGTTGAAGGTCCTCAATCTGCTCATGTGTAGCAGATCCGAAGAGCTGAGTGGAACTTGAGAACATAGTACTGAGGGGCACGAGAGATCCAAACGATCCTTTGTCACCACTACTGAACGAGTATATAAAAACGTGGCACATCTCATTTTGGCCAAACTGCACTTTTCTGTGAACATCCCATTCTACGGGATTGACTGGTTGACCAGAAATCAAACAAAGTCAGTCTGGATATAATTTAATATTTTATTTCAAAAGGATCTGGAAAAGAGATTTCCCACTTGAATGATTTCCCACTTCGTAAATTTCTCCTCATCCCTGTTGCGAATGTGTTTGGAAATGTCGCTGTGTTTTATTTCAGTCCTGCTCCTCCAATGGTTACAATACGTTTTCTGTTTAATTATTTTGGTGAAATGGCCAATCATAAAGGGCTCAGAAAGGTTCAGCTTCCGTGACGGAGACAACTGAGGCAGAATTCTTTAGTCAGCAGCAAATACGATTAGAACCCACTGAGTTAGCATGATATCTCTGTGGTGAGTACTGCTGCCTCATAACAACAAAGGCCCACGCAAGTGATATTCTTTGAGGAATGTGCACACTCCACTGTGTCTGTGTTGGATTTCTCTTGGTGCTCTAATATCATCCCACCATTCATACCTGTGTAGGCTAGGTTGTTTAATGATGTGAAATGCAGGGTTACAGGTAAATATAGGGGCATGAATCGAGATGGGAAATTCTTCAGAGGGATGGTGAGGACTCGATGGACAGAATGGCTTAAGCCAAGCTGTAGCGATTCCAGGAAAATGACAACAAATTTTGATAATGCAAGCACCCACTGAGTTTCCACCTGATTCATTTTCCTGAAAATGGTTGAGGCTCAATAAGATTACCTCTCACTCAAAGGGGAAACATTGTAGCCTTTATAATATAAACCTTTCATTCAAAAATAAGAGAAGTGAAACATCTATGAACTCCTCGCAAGCAAATTACTTCTCTTATCAGGAAAGACGACAAAATAAGCCTTCAAACAAAACCTTCCAGTTGTGTTCTTAGTCAGAGTGCATACAGCTGTAGCAGTATTCTCTCCCAACAATGTTGATTTGAAGTACAGATAGCGGGTTTATTCAAAGTAACTTTAAAAAAGAAATCTTCAATTTATTAAACAAATGAGAAGATTCATCTTCTTTTCCGAAAGTGCTGTGAGACTTTCGAAATCTCTTTCCCAGAGAGCATTGGAGGGAGAGATATTGAATATTTTTGTGGCATAGGCAGATCGATTGATGAAGTGTGAAGTATTACCAGGGAATAGGAAGCAATATGCAGTTTGGGAATATGCGTCGTCTAAAATGACCAGAGCTGTGGATGATCAGAACACCAGGAATACAATCGAAAAAAATGCTAATTCAGAGAAAATAGTCGAATTATGGCGGTGATCGACTAAATTCAATATGTACACAGAGGACCATGTGGTCCTCTCTCAGTAGAGAACGAGAGAGACAGTGAAATAAAGGTTCAACCTGACGATCCGCACACCACAGAGGAGCGGTCAGATTGAGAAACCGAGCTCTTCGCGGTGACATCTGTCAGTGGGGGAATTGAACCGACAGTGTTAGTCTCCCTCTGCATCACAAAATAGCCGTCCAGACACCTGAATGGGAGATTATGTAACCGTGATAGACAGATTGTCAAATGTAAAAGATAATACAAACTGTTGGAGATGCTACAAAAAAAGGTAACAGGTTCAGAAGAATAGCTCAGTGCAAAACAGTTCTGCTAAATATTGATTTATAATGAGACAAGAATTGCGATGTTGTTTTTAGCTTAATGTAATAAGGCAAAACACGTGAAATAAACAGAAATGTGAATTATGATTGAACACGAATAATTCTGAAATAAGTCAACATCTTTTTGGCTGGTGTGCATTAAGTGTGCTTACCATTGTATAAATATATAAAGCTGATGGAATGCATTACTTGGAGAGTTAACCTTCGTCGGAAATGGGGGCAGAAAACATGCTTGAATGAAAGCCGACATGAAAAGGGCACTCATTTCTTTCGGTGAGTGATTGGAACCTGGAGTGTTGATTGACTGAATGTTCCTGTAACATGTACCTTGAAACACAATTCAATCAGTCCCCATACCACTGAATGGTGAAGCAAGGTTGTAGAGCTGAATGACCTCATGGTGCACCTTAATTGCATGTGATTCGAAAAACACAGCAAAACTCTGCTCATTCTGCTTATGTGTTATGCACCGTGAGACTTACATTTTCATGAACGTGGGAATTGTTTGGAACATTATCAGAAACATGTTATAGTCAAGATCATCTAGAAAGTGGCATTCTCCAGAACATTCTGTCATTAATATTCTGTGGAACATTCTTTAAATTTTCAGGTTATTCTTCACGCGATAGAGTGAAGGTGCTTCAGGCAGCAGTGAAGTTGATGGAGCATGAAGCTTTTTTGGGGGTTAGTGGAATACCAGATGTGCAGTGAATATGAGGGAGCAGAGACTGTACTCTGACCGAGCGTGGAAGGTTATTGATGCTTGTCCTATTTTTCTGGACATTTCTTCAGACTGCAGGTACTAATCTGAGCTGGCTAGTGAGCACGGATCTTGCTTGGTGTGGCTTTTGGTATGGCCTTCTCTGGGAAGAGAAAGTTCCTCCTGTGTACTAGCTCATCCACCAGCGCCTGAGTACTGCTGTTGACAAATTGAGGTGTAACTGTCACTTTTCTGCCCTGTTCGAGTAAAACGTGCAGGGCAAGTTTGAACTGAAATGTTCAACTGTCGTCCATTAGACTTTTAAGCAAGACACCAGCACAAGCAATCAGAGAATATCCGATTAATCTGGGCGATAGCGACTACTGACAGCCATCCGTGGTGGGAGAATCCGGCTGGCGTGAAATCAGCGGGCCGCCATGAGGATGGGTAGGTAGCTACAGACATGAGATTGAAAGATAGCGCCGGAAAACTAGATCGGCGTCGTATAGAGGATACCTCTGTCACAGTCAATGAAAATGACAATGAGACAAATTAATCGAAGATTCAGCACAATGATTCAAAGACTATGCTGATCACACTTCCCGTTAAAAAGCTGCAGAAAAAACGCTTCCTGTCATCAAGAACTCACACAAAATTCCCCTCAACTGCAGGAAATGGTGTTCAGTGTTGGAAATGTAATTGGAAGAGTTTCAGTTTATTATTGTTAAACATGGAAGTACATCCATCTTTGATATTTTCCCTGAACCTTACCCTTTTTGTCTATTGCACAAACTCCTTAAAGCGAAACGTGGGACAAGATATTGAGGGATATTATCTATTCCTATTTGGAAGAAAATGTGCTGATCACTGATAGGAAACATGGTTTTGTGCTGGAAAAGTCAGGGTTCCAAAATTAATAGAATTATTTGAGGAAGTGTAAAAGTTGATTGAAGAGAGATTGGATTCAGATAAACCTCCATAGAGCGTTTGATAAGATTCCCTGTGTTCGGCTGATGGAGAAGGTGATGGCGAATGAGTTCTATGGTGTGCGAGATAGATGGATAGGGATCATTAGGAGAACGATCCTGAGAATATAGGCGACATGTTTAGATGGAATATCTGAATGTCTAAGGCTTGGTTCTTTGTTTTTATTTTAACTGATCCTCCCCTCATCTCACTCTGACAGATATTGTCACAGCACAGCCCCCTTTGTCATAGCGCAATCAAGATATGGATCCGGAAATGACTGCAAGCGGCACATCCTGTCATTTCGAGAATATGCTGCAATTTACCTCAGGCAGTGTCATGAACAAACAGTGCCATCGAGCAATGCGGTTGGGTGTGAGGGGGCGGAGGAAGTTTGTAAAACATGATATACTGGGTTGGTAACTGCTGTCGGTTTACAGATCAGTTCACTGTTCTTCACTGCACAGCTTTCAAAAATGGACAGGTACCTCGTCCATGTTTACAGCTGAATTGTTTGTAGCGGTCTACTCAGTTTAGTGCGCTGTACAGAGTGTTTGTTCAGGTTTATACTTCAATGCATTGAAGTAGTCTAGCTACAGCCAAGACAGATTAGCCTGTTGAACTGAGCATAACACTCGCCCGATATCTGCAGTGTTTTCAGTGTTAAACTGGTAACTCATCTAGCATTATGGTGTCTGGTCTGATGCTATTATTTTACCTTGCGTATTTTAGAAACTAGTCATTTGAGCCGAGTTGGCATGTCTTCATTCCTCCGATGGTTGAACGCACTCTTGCACTTCATTAGTTTGGCATTGTGACAGTATTCATCTCGCTGGTAAATACCTACTGTCCTAGAAGCAACCACAACTTTTTCAATCGGTAGCAATCAGCCATTCCCATCGTCTTCGTGTCTCCACGAAGTAAAATGATAGTTTCGTGTGTTTAGATTACGCCAATGGTCCATGGCTCAAAACACCATCACTCTCACCATTCTCCACCTCCAGCTAACCAAAATATTCCATGAGTACTGAGAGCATTGGGAATACTAGGAGCGTCAGGGAGCGTCATAACATAAGGGAGATGGAGCAACAGTTCCCTCATGTTTTACAAGACAGAGTGAACACTCCAGTACACAATGTACCGCAAGATACTTTCACTCTCTCCATTTCAGTAATTGCATTCCTTTCGTCATGAAACATTCACGGGTTAACATTTACCCATGTCACAGTCCAGCTACTAGATTGTCCATTGATTATCCATTCAGAAGCTCTCCATCTCCGGGGTAACTTAGGTTTCTATCTGTATTAGCGTCATTAATAAATTTAGATAGAACACACAAGGTATTCTTCCTCCAGGCAGCAGGTGGTGAGGAAGCAGCGATGGAGAAGGCACAGGACCTGCAGGTCCTCGGCAGAGTGGGAGGGGGATTTGAATTTATGAGCCATGGGGCGGTGGGGTTGATTGGTGCGTGTGACCTGGAGATGTCCCCTGAAACGTTCTGCAAGGAGGCGTCCAGTCTCCCCAAGGTAGAGGAGACCGCATTGTGACCAACGTATACAATACATGACATTGGTGGATTTGCAGGTGAAACGTTGATGGATTTGAAAGAGTCCTTGGTTCCTTGGATTATGGTGGGTGAAGCGGTGTTGGCGCTGAGTTTGCAAGTCCTGCGGAGGCGGGGGTAGGTGCCAAGTCTGGCGGGTGAGTTGTTGGGGGGCGTGGGCCTGACCAGGTAGCCACATTGGGAACTGTCTTTGCGGAAGGCGGAAAGGGGTGGAGAGGGAAATATATTTCTGGTGCTGGTGTCTGTTTCGAGGTTCTGGAAATGTCGGTGGATGATATGGTTAATATAAAGAGTGGTTATGTGGAATATGAGGACCTGGGGGTTCTGTCCTTGTTACGGTTGGAGGGGTGGAGTTTGAGGGCAGAGGTGAGGGATGTGAATGAGATGCATTGGAGGGCATCTTCAACCACGTGTGAATGGAAAATGCGGTGTCGAAAGAAGGTCATCTGGAGTGTACTGTGTTGGAACTCGTCCTCTTGGGAGCAGATCCGACGGAGGCAGAAGACCTGGGAATAAAAGATGTCATTGTTACTGGAGGTAGGGTAGGAAGAGATGCAATCCAGGTAGCTGTGGGAGTCGGTGGGTTTGTAAAAAAGTCAGCGGAAAGTCTGTCGTCATTATTGGAGATGGAGAGGTCCAGGAAGGGGAGGGAGGGTTCAGAGGTGGTCCAGGTGAATTTAAGCTCGGAGTGGAATGCGTTGGTGAAGTTGATGAATTGCTCAACCACCTCGTGGCAGCACGATGTGGCGCTGATGCAGTCATCAATGTAGCGGAGAAAGAGGTGGTGACTGGTGCCAGTGCAACTACGGAAGATGGACTGTTCTACGTAACTGACAAAACGACAGACATATCTGGAAACATATGGAAGTCTTGGAGGATGTGGAGGGAGTGAGAGATCTCTGGAACGTATGTGGGGAGTTCCTGGACCACGGGGATAGGACAGTATCGAGTTAAGTGGAGACGATTGCACCAGGGCAGAAGCAGGCTGACACAATGGTTCGGCCGGGGTTGTCAGGCTTGTGGATGTTGGGAAGGAGGTAGAATCAGGCGTTGCCGGGTTCCCGGACTCCGTGGTTTGAAGTTATGGGTGGCAGATATCCTGAGGTGATTTGCTTCTTCATAGTCTGGTAAACGATTGTTCGTGATGGGGTTGGGGTCATGCTCGAGGGGACGGTAGGAGGAGATGTCTCGGAGTTGGCATCGGGCTTCCGCGTTGTAGAGGTCAGAGCACTAAACTTCCACTGCATCCACTTTATTTGCTCACTGAGGACGAAAGGTCAATCCCTCAGCAAAGACCTTACATTTATCCCCGTCCGTCCATGCATGAATGGATTTAATACGCATCGTGACGTCGAACAATTCTTCCACTGCCTCCGCCTTCGAGCTTACTATTGAAGTCAGGACTCCCGCCTACTTTCTCAGGACACTGTCACTCGCCTCCAACATACTCCATCCACCTGCTCCACGCCCCGCGCTGGCCTATTACCAGCCCTCGATTTCCTCATTTCCAACTGCAGCCAAGACATTAACTGCCTCAATCTGTCTACCCACCTCCCCCATTACAACTTCTCACAACTGACAACGAGCAGATATCGACTCGCTCTGCTCCAATCCGAATATCATCTTCAAAGCAGAAGTTAAAGGGTGTGCAGTGGTAATTTTGCGCACTGATCTCTGCACCACGGAAGCCAGATTCCAACTCATAGAAAACTGCTCCAAACACACTCTATCCAAGACCCCAATCCAATGACCAAACCATCATCTCACAGTCCATACAGAACCTCATCACTCCAGGAGATTTCACACCCACAGCTTCAACCTCGTATTCCGGGAACTGAGAACCACCCGATTCTACTACCTTCCCAAGATCCACAAGCCTCACCACCTTGGCTAACCAATTCTCTTCGCCTGCTTCTGCTCCACCAAAGTTATCTGCACCCACCTCGATGCTGTCCTATCCCACTAGACCAGGAACTCCCCACATGATTTCGAAACATCACCCATGCCGTCCTGCTCCTCCAGGACTTCCGTTTCGCCACCCCAATTCATCTTCACCAAGGACATCCACTCCCTCTACACCTCCATCCGCCACAACTAGGGCCTCCAAGCCCTGCGTTTCTTCGTCTCCCGACGTCCCCAACAGTATTTTGTCACTGGCAGTCTCATTCGTTTGCCCGAACTGGTCCACACTCTTAACAGTTTCTGCGTCAAATCCTCCCACTTCCTCCAGACCAAAGGGATAGCCTTGGGCACCCGTTTGTGCCAAGCTATGCCTGTATCTTTGTTGACGACGTAGAATATTCCATCTTCCTGAGTTACACTGGCACCATTCCCACCTCTTCCTCCGCTAGAGTAATGACTGCATCGGCGCCACCATATGCTCCCACGAGGAGGTAGAGCAATTCATTAAATTCACAAAAACACTCCACCCCGACCATAAATTCACCGAGACCTTCGCTGGCACTTTCTTCCATTCCTGAGCCTCTCCATCTCCAAGAATGATGACCGACTTGATACTGACATTTTTTTACAAAATCACCGACTCTCACAGCTACCTTGAGTTCACCTCTTCCCAACCTACCTCATTGAAAAATGCTATCCCGTATTCCCTACACTTCCGCTTCCACCGTATCTGCTCCCATGGGGACCAGTTCCACCACAGAACACACCAGATGGCCTCCTTCTTTAGAGACCACAATTTCTCTTCTCACGGAGTTGAAGATGCCCTCCAATGCATTTCATCCACATCCCGCACATCCGCCCTCAAAGCCCACCCCAACAACCGTAACAAGGACAGAAAGCACCCATCCTCACATTCCACCCAACCAACCTTCGCATTAACCACATCTTCCACCGATATTTCCGCCACTCCAAACGGATCCCACCACCAGAGACATATTTTGATCCCCTCCCTTTTCCGCTTTCCAGAAAGAGCGTTCCCTCCGTGAGTACCTGGTCCGGTCCATGCCACCCAACAAACCACCCTCCCATCCTGGCACCGTCCCCCGCCACCACAGGCATTGCAAAACCTGTGCTCGCACCTTCTCCCTCATTGCCATATAAGGCCCCAAAGGAGCCGTCCACATACGTCAACCTTTGACCTACATATCCATCAATGTCATTTATTGTGTCTGTTGCTCCCGATGCTGTGGAGACTGGACGCCTCATCGCAGAGCGTTTCAAGGAAGATCTCCGGACCACCCGCACTAATCAATCCCACCGCCCGTTGCCCAACATTTCAAGCCCCTCTCCCACTCTGCCGAGGAGATGCAGGCTTCCTCCACACCCTCACACCGACCACCCGACGCCTGGAGGAAGAATGCCTCATCTTCCACCTCGGACTCTTAAACCCGAAGGCATCAATGTGTACTTCACCAATTTCCCCATTTCGCCTCCTCCACCTTAACCTCAGTTCAAATCTTTGAGCGCAGCACAGTCCTCATGACCTGTCCTACCTGCCAATCTCCCTTCCCACGTGTCCGCTCCACCCTCCCCTCTGACCTATCACTTCGGTCCCCACCCCATTTACCTATTATACTCCTTGCTACCTTCCCCCACCTTCACCTCTGACCTATCACCTCCATCCCCACCCCCATTCACCCATTGTACACTTTGCTACCTTCATCCCTGCCCCAACACTCGCCCCATCCCATTTATCGCTCCACCCTGGAAACTTCCTGCCGCTGTTCCTGTTGAAGTGTTATTACCCGAAATGTCACTTCCCACTATCTGGCTGTGTTGTATTAGAGATGTTATCGTGCTCTCTCAGGCGTGGACCTAAGGAGACCCACATGGTAATAGACATGAAAAAACACACAAGGATTACCTTCTATGTTCCTGCCACCCCCAATGCTTCCTCAGATTTGTTTTCAACATCAAGGAGAACTGAGATATCACTGAGGTGGTGCATAATGTAGTAGTTGTCTATCATCAGGTTATTTTGTGGACCATCTTTGACCTGTTACCATTAAATGTCTTGTGGTCTGGAGTCAATGCTGGGAATTTGCAGGATAATTACTTTCTGTACTGTCTGTTCGGTACCGCCAATTGTGGTGAGACTTTCCTTCCAGTTGGACAGGAGAAACCCAGGAATGGCGATGAGACGCCATGACCCGTTACTCATCCAGTCTGATCCGGTGAGATCGACGACGTCAGACTGTTTCCTGAACAGATAAAATGAAGAATAAAAATGACAGCGGAGCAGGTAAGAAGAGCTCATAAAGCTGAATGAAAGGCCTTGTATCTGAGTGTTTGCTATATTCTCTGAAATGATTGAGTCACTCAATGCATACACTGAATTAAATGACATTAGAGAAACATGTCTACAGGGAACATAACATACAGGACATTTTACACCTGGGAGTGTTTATTCAAAACTGAACAGGAGGTGGGGACGATCTCTGATTAAGAGGTAACATTGTATGATCGTAAAAACGGATCTGACATCAAATGATCAAAGTATTGCCTTACTCTGTATGTTTTGGAGTACAGAAACCAGTTGAGTCAGGTTTGGGCAAAATTTCTTTCGGCGAAGAGGCGTTGATCTCACCAAACTTCATGGACGTAAGGCCCTTTGCGAAATGGATATATATGAATCTAACACATTCCACAACGGCGTTCCCTGGAAATTTCTGTAACTGGCATTGTCCAGAAATTCTCTTAACGACATTCTGTGGAAAGTTCTTTACTGACGTTCTTCAGATAATTCTTTAACGATATTCTCCTGATCTTTCAGTAACTGACATTCATTAGTTCATTCTGTCCCTTCCATTCAGTGGAGCATTGTATCCCCGACATTCTCCACAACATTTTACAACTGAGACTCTCCGACACATTTCTTAACTTAGAATCTCTGAATCATTTTATTAGCAATTCTTCAGATTATTTTGTCACCTACATTCTCCAGAATATTCGAGAATAGATGGAATCTGAAATATTTTATGATAGTCATTTCCCAGGACATTGTCCAAACCGCATTCACCTAATAATCCATAACTGACATTTCCCAAAAGATTGTGCAACTGAAATTCACCAAGACATTCCATAGCGGGCCTCACTTGAACCATAATAGACTTTCCCTGGAACATTCTCCAACCAGCATTTCTAAAACATTCTATGACCGACATTCCAACAAGTCCATTTCTCAGAACATTATCAACTGCAAATCCCTGTTACATTGTAAAATCGGTATTCTCTTGAAAATTCTCCAACCGGTATTCCCTTATACAGTTCATAACTGACATTACCTATAACATTCTCCATCCGAAATTCCCCAGAACATTCCCTTACCGGCATAGCCCAGAGCATTCTACAACCGAAGTTCTCCTTAACATTTGATAACTGACATTTACTGGAAAAATTACAACCGACATTCTGCAGAACATTCTGTAAATAAGAATTCTTGAAGCATGCTGAAACTGAAATTATTTGTGAACGGTCGGATGTCAGTACTTTGAACAAAAGATACGATCAAGAACGAGGAGATCAAGTTCCAAGTATAAGAACACACTGCTTGAAGTCCCATCAGGAAATGAAAGGCGTGAATATGTTTTCCCTCGGTTAATATTTCTTCACGACAGAGTATTGACCACAATTGAAACTAAAAGACAGACATTTCCATTTCCTGCTTGCCTTCCAGGAGCTGGGAGGGAATCCCTCACAATGGCAATGTTTTCGTCCGACATATTAGGAGCTGGAAAGAAAGTAGTGTCTGCTCCCAAGCGATCGAATGTGTGCGAATGTTCTGGAAAACATTCTTTCTTAAAGATGTGGCCACATGCGTTTTGGAGGGAGGGATCCTTATGTTTTTTTTCGCATTTTTGTAATTTATTCAGAAGATACCATTTGTTATTTCAGCTCCAATTATTTCAAATATTCTTCAAATGCAGTGATACATTTGAAATTCGCGCGGAGACCTTCATCAAACGGTATACTTTGCCTCCAGGCTGATAATTAATTTGTTTATTTTCCTTCCTCACAGTTA
The DNA here is from genome assembly GCF_047496795.1 of Chiloscyllium punctatum. Lineage (NCBI taxonomy): Eukaryota > Metazoa > Chordata > Chondrichthyes > Orectolobiformes > Hemiscylliidae > Chiloscyllium > Chiloscyllium punctatum. The sequence goes on from NC_092781.1 coordinate 42,027,025, forward strand.
ACGCAGTGACGATCTATGTCCTGCTTTGGAAAGATTGTGGATTGTCTCCATGTGTCAGTCGTTACCTGGGTGCCATGGCAGTGGCGGATCTTCTGGTCATTATCCTCGACCTGATATTGAGACACATTCCCATTCTTTATTCTGAACACATTGGTTTCCTATGGTACATTCCCCTGTGTAATGTAAACGCCATCCTGCTTTGTGCAGCCACTGACTGTTCTGTCTGGTTCACCGTTACTTTCACCTTTCATCGATTTGTGGCCATTTGTTGCCAAAAGCTGAAAAGTAAATACTGCAGTGAGAAAACGGCAACTGCGGTTCTGGGAACAGTGACGGTGTTAAGTTGTTTGAAGAACATTTTCTGGTATTTTATGCTCACAGCTCAGTATTGGTTGGAAAATTCCCCCTGGTTTTGTGAGGTAACAGTCACTGTTTATAACCCTCGTATCTGGGTCGCAATCGAGATGATCCACCACATTCTCAATCCAACTCTCCCATTTCTCCTGATCCTGTTACTCAATGCTTTCACAGTCAGACACATTTTAGTGACCAGCAGAACCCGCAGAAGACTCCGGGTTCACACCAATGGGGAGGTTCACTGTGACACAGAAATGCGAAATCGAAAGAAATCCATTATTTTACTGTTTGTTATATCCGCCAATTTTATCCTGTTATGGTCAACGTTAATGGTATATTCTGTATGGAATCGAATGTGGTGGTTGGGCTATGACTCTATGAATCTGGCTCCCTTTGTGCAGGAATTGGCCTTCATGCTGCAGCTCCTCAGTTGCTGCACAAACACCGTGATTTATGCCGTGACCCAGACGAGGTTCAGGCAGCAGCTGAAGAATGTCCTCAAACATTCATTTACCCAAATTCATAAACCAATCTGAAGAATTCATTCATCAATGTATTCACTGTTTTCTCATTTCATTCCAATGTTACAACAATGAAGCAGCCAGTCGCTATGGTGGCAGACCTAATATATTGCTTTTTTCCCCCAAACTTAACCCACGGGGACTACAGGGCACATTTCGATGTTTCTCGCAACTCAGAGGCCATTGGAAAAAGGCACCATTGCAAAGACTGTATCTATGGCATAAATTTATAGTAAATAAATTGTTCATTAAAGATACCAAGCAGCAGAGTGAACTATACTGTTGGTTGTCCTTGGGTTGAACAAGGTGAGCTGGAGAGTGCAATTGAGTGAGACTGGGAAGGATCGTGGGTAACAGGAAAAAGTCGTTGTGACATGGAGGGATTGAGTGTGAAAGTCAGGGAATGAGTGTGATGGAGTCAGCATTACCGTGAGGGGTAGGGAGGCTACGAATGAATGATTGAGACTGAGGGACCGAGTATGTAACCGGGGACGTGTTTGTGAGCGTGGGGAAGTGAATATCAGAGTGCTATTTGAATATAACTTTGATTGAATGAGTGCAAAATAGACAGGATGAAAATGACAGATTAAATGAGACAGTGATGGAATGAGTGACTGAGGGAATGAGGTCATGGACACGTGGTTTACGAAAAAAGTTGATGTTCTTGTCAAGAGGAAGAACAAGAGTGTGCTGCTGCAAAAGCATAGCAGATTAGGCAGCATCATTCCTGATGAAAGGCTCCGGGCCCAAACATCGATTTTCCTGCTCGTCGGATGCTGCCTGACCTGATGTGCATCACCAGCAATAGAATATGAACTCTGATCTCCAGAATCTGCAAACCACACTGTCTTCTTGTTGGTTTACCATCAGTCACCACGCTTTGTCTTCTTCGAGCGAGCCAAGTTCTGATCCAAACTGCTAAGTCACACTCAATGATATATCTCCTCATTTATTGCAATATTCCAGCGTGTGGAACCTTATCAAAGCTGTACTGAAATCCAGACACACAAAAACCACCGCTTTCTCCTCACCCACCTGTTTGGTCACTTATCAAAGGACTCAGTAAGGTTTGTGAGGCACGACATAACCTTCACAAAACCGAGTTTACTTCTCCCTATTCAACTTGTTCCTCCCTCGGCAATTATTAATCCTCGCTCTTACAAACTTTTCCAATAATTTATCCACAACCCAAGTAAGCCTCACTGGTCTCTAATTAGTAGGGTTGTCTGTACTCCCCTTCTTGAAAAAACGGACTTTTGCTATCCTCCAGCGTCATGACATTAATCCTGTAGTCAATCATGACATAAATATCAAACCCAATCGTTCTGCAAGTCTTCTCCCTGGATTCCGAGGGAATGCTGGCATAAATTCCACCTTGCCCAGGGGATTATTTGTGTTCACACATTCCAGAACTGCTGACACCTCCTCCTTGTGAACGTCAAACCCGTCCTATCTGGTAGTTGTTTCTCAGTATTCGCCTCGGCAATATTGTTTTTTCTCTCTCGTGTTTATATCGTCGAAAAACATTTTCCCTATCTCCTCAGACTCCATGCAAAACTTTCCACAACTTTGTTCGATTGGCTCGAGACTTTCTCTCGTCATTCTTTTCGTCCCGATATGTCTATATATCCTATCTACTGTAATGCCAACTGACGGATGAAGAATCTTATTTTTCATACTCTTACAGTATTTTCATTGTTTTGAGCAGCTCATTCAGTTCACATCTACGTCCTCTCTGGTCCAGGATGAATCAGACCAAGTTCTCTCATCCTTCCATTGTCTAAATCTTTAATTCTATTTATAATTCTAATTGTCTATATCTTAATTCGTATTTTTCGACAAAGTAATTCTTTCTGAGTGCCTTCATGCGTGTCTGTGAACAGTCCTCTGTCATTGAATTGAAGTGAGAATAGATGTAAAAGATTTCTTTCCATTATCGATTGAAAGGAATGAACAATATGTTGATAATGGACTAAAAAATAAATAATTGGACATTTTTGGATCACCAAATAATTAGATACTTTAAAATAATTAAAATTTAGATTTTTCAAGTCTGGGTGGCACAGAATCTGTCTCAATAAACTGTCATATATGATGACAACATGAGAAATAAATGGAAAAGCTCAGTAAAGCTGGCAACATCTGTGTTGATAAAGCATAATAAGCCTGGCAATATCTGTGCTGATAAAGCAAATGCTGCACCTATTCCAAAGCAGGATTCCTGATACCAAGGACAAGGATGTTTCTGCGCATGCTCAGCAGATGCCAATGGGGAGGGTGAGCAGTCCCAAGCTATGGTGCACTTTGGCACCAATGACACAGGCGGGTAGAATGACGAGTAACTCTAAACAGAGTTCAGGGTGCTGAGCTTAAAAACAGTATCTTGGTGATTTAAATCTCCAGATTACTCCCTGTACCACGTGGACTTGAGGTAGGTATGGAAGGATTGGGTCGCTTTCAATAGGGCTAAGTTGTTGGTGAGGGGCGAGCGGATCATGTTATTGTAACATTAGGATTTCTTCCAGAGCAGAAGGGACCTGTAATAAAAGGAGTTGTAACCTGAACGGACAGGGCACCAACATCCTGGTGGAGATATTCCATACAGCGCCGTGTGTGGATTGAAACTACTAATGCAGGAGGCTGGGAACCAAGGCAGCAGATCAGAAAGTGAGCAGAAGGTAGAGGTGACTAGGACAAACAGGCACGCCCAGACTGATGATGTTGGTGAGGTAAGAAATCATAGATGTCCAAATGCCCGTTCGGAGTTCCCGAAACGACGGCGGGAGATGCAGCTGTTGGCACCATTTACAGTGGTGTAGCAGTGCCCCAAAAAGTTCGGTCCCGGGTGGCACAGGTACTATTCTGGTGGTACTTGGGTAACGCGTTCCATAGATTGGCTTGTTTGAAGTCGCCAGTTACAAAACACAGGATCTCGGGGTATTCCATCTCCAAGGTAATCGTAGTGGAGTACAGCAGATCCAGAGCTTCCTTAATCTTTTCTTGTGGCGGTATGTACACATCAATTAGTATAGAAGTGGTAAATCTCCGTCGTAGATAGAAAGAGTGGCATTTGATGGTGAGGAATTCAATATTTGTATAACAATATCTGTGCAACTTTATAATGTGCATTCGGCATAAGTTATTGATTAAATATCAAACCCCTCTACCCTTTTTAACAATTATATAACCGATAACGTTCGGGCAAAACTGGGAAATGTCATCCTACATAAAGTAGTTGCATTGTGCAGGATTCGAGTAGACGCTGAGCTCGTCATATTAAAGCTCAATTGTGATTCGAGAGACCACACAGTGTTCTGAGGACTTGAGTTTGGATCCTTCCAAGGCAGCTGGTGGAGTTTAAGAAAACATCTTGAATTAAGATACTGATGACTATGAATCGATTGTAAGGAAAGCCCAAGTAATTCATTAAAGTCCTTAAGGGAAAGGAACAGCTATCCTTAATTCGTCTGGCCTGTTTGTGACCCCACACACAAAGCAACGTTGGTAACTCTAAAGTGAAAGTCAAAGACTTTGGAAAACAGGCAGTGATGACCGGACAGAGTTCACAGATATATATTGACACAGTATGATAGTGGGGAAGAAATTGGCAGACGGGTTGACGAGGCTGAGGGCGAGGTTGTCTACTTTTGGCCAAAAAAAGTTTATATTTAAATGGGAAACAGAGTCAAAGTATGTGAATTTTGGCTTATCTGGTAGTTTTTCTGCATTAATTGCGGAAAGCAGGTGTTCAGATGCAGCACATAATTGGAAAGACAAACGAAACCCGCGGTTTTTTTGCAGGATTAGAAATGGAAAGAAGCATTGTTACAAATATAGACGTTTTCGTTTCCAGACCTGAACAATTGCGTCTGGTTTTGGTCTCCATATTGGAGAAATGCTGCGGTGGCACTGGAGGCATTTCAGAGGAGTTTCACCAGGTTGATTCCAGGCAACAAAGGGCTTCAACAGAGGGAGTAGTGAAGTAGCTTGGGCTTGTACTTGCTGGAGTCCAGACGAATGAGTCAAAGGTCTGACTGAGGTGCATGAAATCCTGAAGCAGATTGGAAAAGTAGACATGGTAAAGATGTTCACACTTTTGAGACAGTCGAGTATGAAAGATAAAATGCATAGTATCGGAGGATCTAGATTCAAAATTGAGATCAGGAGAAAGTAATTCTCTTGGATGATTTTGAATCTGTAGAACGTACTCACCCAGAGTGCTGTGCAGGAAGAATAGATCAACACATTAAAAAAAAACAGATATGTTTCCGGTGGAACACACTCGAAGGGCTGAATTACCACACCTAATTCTTACGTTCCTCTCTTGTACTTATCTGCAGTTCTTTGGCTCTTAGTCACCATAATAGAATGGGTGGTCAGAGTCTGGGGGTTTGCTTGAGGGAGGTGCAGATTAGCTCAGTGCGTGGGGAATAAGACAAAGTTAAAAATCACACTTCACCAGATTATAGCTCAAAAGATTTATTTGAACGTACCAACTTTCTGAGTGCTGCTGCCTCCGAATAAGTGCCATTTACTTGAGCTTCAGAGGATATCAGCGATTTCATAAGAGCCACCACGTGTATTCATACATTACGGAAGAGACCAGCGTGTCTGCCGGGCCAAATGTTCATCCAAATGTTTTATACATTTTGTAAATTTATCTGCCTCAACTTTCCTCCTCGGCAGTGCATTCCAGACACATACCACTGTGTGGATTCAAAACACATTCGAAAATACTCTCACACCCTCTTAACGTTTATTTCAATAGTGTGCCCTCTTATTATCGACCCTTCAACAGCTGTGCCTGCACGCTGTCCATTTCCCAAATGCTCTTGAACCCTTCTGTCAGGTTCCCTCTCAACGTTTCCTGCTCCAAAGAAAAACCTGAGCCAACATAGCCTTTTTCATAGTTTGAGTACTCTGTTGCCTTCTTACTTCCGACGTGTATTTCCACACATTTGTGATTGTTAGATGTGATTGTTAAATTGGCCACTGATCAGTCCATTTGAACAATTCATTTATTCAACGCCCCCCACCCCACCCCCACCCCCACAAAACATAACACTTCACTCTTCTATGTCAACCACCAGGTTTTAGAACATAGAACAATAGAGCGCAGAACCGTCCCTTCGGACATCGATGTTGTGCTGACCCACGAACCATTCTCAGCTCTTCCCCTGCACTATCGTATCAACATCCATGTGCTTATCCAAGGATTGTTTAATTCTCCCTAATGTGTGTGAGTTAATTACTTTGACAGTTATGGCATTCCACGCCCTTACAAATCTCCGAGGAAAGAAAACTTTATTTTGTATCATCCAAAAAATTATCCACGAAAGGATATTTTACAGGCAGCTGCATTTTCTTAAACAACCCTTCATGAATAGAAAATTGATGATTAAACATTCTGTCGTTCACTGAACAGTATTGTCTTCTCTCGCTCTGAAAGCTTAATCCAAGCTATAGAATAATTGCAACAAAGTGATGATCACTCAGCTCATTATCTCTGCATCAGCTTGGACTTAACTACATCTCTACCTTTATTGATTGCAATGTCCCTCCATTCCAACACATGATGGTACCTGAGTCTAATTTGAAATCTGAAAATCCTGTCCAGGTACGAACATTCTTATCAAGTTGCATACCTTGTAATTAAATTTTAAATATCAACCTAATTCCTTACATCACATTTAAAATTATGCTGTCCTATTCACACGTTCGATCAATATTCCATCTCCCAAGAGCAACCTGTTGCCGTGTGTGTGCGTTATATTTCATTCTGTACATGAGAGTGAATGTCAAATACTGGCAACTGAGATTATGACTGAACTCTCCTCCTGTCTCCGTAGCCGCTGGTCTTATTCTTTTCCCTCTCCTGGCCAATATCGTATTCATTCTGTCTTGGGTTCATTAATCCATGTCTTTTAATGAGCACGTTCATTTCTCATATCATATTTCGATTTAGACAGAAGTTTAAAATGTAAATATTGCCCGTTTAAAGTCAACCTGCAAAAAGATTTGACTTACTTGACCAACGAGAGGGTAGTCCAGACAAATCCATACTTCCTCTCTGTGGTTAGAGCAAACCTTTTGCTTGTCATGTTTTAGTGGGGGAGGAATCAGGAAAGCAAAAATATCTTTATCGTCCGTGCTTTTTTTTGGCTGCGGCTGCGGGAGATATTGAATCGTACATCGAAAACACAGCAAAATCATTTTATCTGCGAAAAGAAAGCATTTATCATTCTCTCTTTACCGACTTCGTTCAAACAATTGGTGATGAGAGATGAGGTAGTTAGTGATGTCAACATCCAGTCCAATCAAGTTACTACTGCGAACGGAAGTACTGTAGTGAAAGCTGTCAACTGGAAATGTTTGCTCAGTGACCGTGTTTGATGTCACTCTCCGAGGATTCGAACTCTTCACTGGCATATTATTAAGAGGCTTGTTTCAGTGAATTATTTTACATTGTAGCAGCAAATGCATCAACTCCGATACAAACAGGGATCAGCATCTGCAGATATATGGGAAAAAAAGAGATCAGACTCCAAGAACATGAGACTGGATTGTTACAAAATGGATCAGAATCTGAGAACGTTTAAATGGAATGTTCCATCAATCGACAAGGATTTATTTTGGTGTCTTTTATATCTTTTCTGTTGTTCGGAAAACGTACCATATTGGATGTTAGGTGTACTACTGATTGTTGTGGTTCTGTTCGCCGACCTAGGAATGTTTTGGTGCAGACGTTTCTTCCCCTGACTAGGGGATATCCTCAGTGCTTGGGAGCCTCCTGTGAAGCGCTTCTGTGATGTTTCATCCGGCATCCGAGCTACAAATCTTCTCACAGATTTTGTACTACTGATTATCCAAGCGGGTTACTATGCCATTCTTGGTATTATTTGGGCACCTGATAAGTCTCTCACTCTCTCTGTCCTTTTATTAATTCATGAACTATGTTGGCTTTCAATGTTATTTCGATTTTACTCCCATTTGCAAAAGCCTGAAACTAACATAATCAGTCTTAATCACCAGCTCCGCTCATTTTGCATCAACTTCGGGCCTCTCGCTCACATCTGAGAACGAAACAGTTCATCGTCTCGAGGGCTTCATTTTACCTTGAAATAATTTATATCTCATTGTTCTCTCCATTGTCAAACCTGTCTATTACCAGAGCCATTGCATCCCCAGGTTCCACCTTTGTGGTAGTTTTGTTCATGTATAAATCGTTACATATGCCTTGGTAAAATCAGACTTTATGGGTCTTCCTCTCCATCGGCGAAAGTTCCAGTTACAAATATTTCGATCACACTATTTTTCTTGTCCCTAAAGTGGCTTTACAATAGTGACACTATGGCAGAATAGTATTGTTGCTGAACAGTATTGCAGAAATTACTACACTTAAGACACTTTCATATCCTACCACAACTGATGTCAAAACATAAATTCAAATTATAAATGCAAATTCCACTCAGAAGAACAATAAACCACCCGCATTTTGCATGAAAACCTACCTGCTTCACTGGTGTCCTTTCTAAATAAATGTAACTTAATTGTCTCTTTTGGGTCAAGAGCGACTTAAGATCGCCAACAATGTGGAATGACGGCAAAAGCAAGGGCTATTAATGATGATCAGCAAGTGTTGCCCTTGGCATTGAAATAAGAAAATTAAAGATTAAAACAAACAAAAAAATAAGTTGAAGATTTGGAACTGAAAGAAACTGTAACTGTGGTTGAAACCGAGCAGCGTTGGCAACCTCTGTTGAGAGAAAAAGAGAGTTAACATTTCGAGTCCGTTGAACAGGCATTGGTGCTGAAACCAGCTGAGAAAAAAAGTGTGGTGGATGCTGCTGACAGGGTGGAGTGAGTTGAGTCGATGGAGAAAAATAAAGTGATGGACAGAAAAAAACAAACAACGGGATTGTTGATCATAAGCTGGGATCGAAATAAAATGTGAGATTAATCACATTTCTTTTTCATCTATTCCCATTATCATGAATATCATGCCCATGTAGGTGCATATCCAAGACCCCGTGTACAGGGAAGGATGCCCGCACTGACTCTTATCTCTGAGAATGAATATTAATGGGTTGGGAGTGTTGCTGGCTCGGTCAGCATTTATTTCCCTTTCCCAGTTACCATTGAGAAGGTGTTGATGAGCTGCCATGTTGAACCACTACAGTTGACGAGCTGTAAATTGCCAACGTCGAGTTTCATGCAGTTTCTTTGACACATCGAATTGATTATTATAACTGAGTGGCTTGGCAATTTCAAAGGGAATTTGGAGTCAGCCATATTTCTGTGTATGTGCAGACATATGTATACAATACCATGAGAAGATGGTAGATCTAGACATGTGCTGTAGGTGGTGTAGAGAATGATACAGCCCACTGGCTGGTTATTGTGCTGGGTTCTGTTATTCAGCAGAGATTGGAAAAGGTGAGCCGCGGTGCGTTTCCGGTTAATCTGGGCGGGAAATAGCAATTTACTTCCTGGTCAACAGCAGCAGATGTTCGGAAAGTACTCGAGGTAATTTCCACCTGGCTGGTTTAGGAAAAAGTGCACATCGTAGGTAATGAAAGGATGCATTGATATCTGTGTTGGTCTTTCTGCACTGTGAAGCAGGGAAAGCCAACAGGAAGGCGAAGTGTTCTCTCCCATAATCGGTCACCTGGTGCCCATCTGCTGTGCGGAAACGGAAAGGGGTAATGTCAGGCTGTCAAACACGGAACAGACTTTGCGTCAAACATTCTTTTTGCAGTGTCAGTTGGCACAGTTTGAGATGGGTTACTTGGAATAAAGCACATTATATTAAAGAAAAAGTGAACTCCTGCAATTGACATTTCAAGTTCTTGCATGGGAAGGGCAATGTTGAATTACTTTGTATCTGTATCCCAGTGTTGTAGTAAATTCTGGGATCAGTGAGATGTTTAAAGAGAGAATCAGAGTAATTGACAGAGACCAGAACAACGTGACTTATTTTTGTACAAATCCTCCTGCAATGTATCAGGGAATGTCACAAGTCTTCTTGATAACTCGGTTAACTTCACTTTAAGTTACTTTTACTGATGCACTACTTTATTCATCATGATACACGGGATGTTTAGAAATAAATAGAGACGGGGAGAGAGAAAGGGCGAGAGAGAGAATGAGAGCTGCAGACGCAGTCAGTGGGATCTTGAGGTCGGGAGAATCCTGGAAGAGTTGTTAACCAGAAAAAATTTTGGGGCAGAGACAAAGAAAACAAAAGACTTTCAGACTGACAGGAAATGGGAATAATAGCAAAGTAGGCAGAGAGAGACAATGGGAAACTGAGAGGTGAGTGTGATGATTCAGTAAACAGTAAAATGTTGCCTGTGTGGGGGATTTGGACTTTCTCTTCAAACCTCACTCCGATGTATTTCACTCCCTCCTTTATTTCGGGGCCAGCGGATTTCACTCTTCGTGATGTTACCCCAGGAAATCTGCTCCTGCTCCTTTCCGTTTGCAGTTTCTTTCTATGCAACCTCTGATCCAATAGTCAGCCATGTTATAGACCCAGATACATTGTTAAGGCAGTGACCATACCTCTTCTAGAGTGGCATCAGCAGACCCTAAGTTCTTTTTTGGTGAATGAATGCAGCAACTGACAGCGCAAACCTGAGAAAACGATACACAGAACCTCCACTGTCTTTCCAGACACAGAAACAAGATAAATCCATATATAAATGGAACACCCACTCGATGCTGGAAATGATTTCCGGTACCCAGTTTGTTGTCCTGACTGATTACAGCTATGCACAGTCACAGTGACCTGAAATATGAAAAGTTCCGCTCTCCATAGAACTAGTTGACAATGTACCTGCTCAAATTTCTGTCCCCCGGTTGCGATAAGAGCAACATCACTAATGTCGCTTGAGATGATTGGAAATATTGGGGAGGCAATGGTCTATATATTAGCTCTAGTCTATAAAACCAGGGACACAGTAATGGATGTTGGATTCGAATCATAACGCGGCAGTCGGTGGAAGTTGAATTCAATATAACAGCTAGAATTAAGAATCTAATACAACCATGAAGCCATTGTTGATTGTCAGGAAAACCCAACTGGCTCAAAAATGTCCTTCACGGAAGGAAATCTACCATCTTCTCATGGTATTGTATACATATGTCTGCACATACACAGAAATATGGCTGACTCCAAATTCCCTTTGAAATTGCCAAGCCACTCAGTTATAATAATCAATTCGATGTGTCAAAGAAACTGCATGGAACTCGACGTTGGCAATTTACAGCTCGTCAACTGTAGTGGTTCAACATGGCAGCTCATCAACACCTTCTCAATGGTAACTGGGAAAGGGAAATAAATGCTGACCGAGCCAGCAACACTCCCAACCCATTAATATTCATTCTCAGAGATAAGAGTCAGTGCGGGCATCCTTCACTGTACACGGGGTCTTGGATATGCACCTACATGGGCATGATATTCATGATAATGGGAATAGATGAAAAAGAAATGTGATTAATCTCACATTTTATTTCGATCCCAGCTTATGATCAACAATCCCGTTGTTTGTTTTTTTCTGTCCATCACTTTATTTTTCTCCATCGACTCAACTCACTCCACCCTGTCAGCAGCATCCACCACACTTTTTTTCTCAGCTGGTTTCAGCACCAATGCCTGTTCAACGGACTCGAAATGTTAACTCTCTTTTTCTCTCAACAGAGGTTGCCAACGCTGCTCGGTTTCAACCACAGTTACAGTTTCTTTCAGTTCCAAATCTTCAACTTATTTTTTTGTTTGTTTTAATCTTTAATTTTCTTATTTCAATGCCAAGGGCAACACTTGCTGATCATCATTAATAGCCCTTGCTTTTGCCGTCATTCCACATTGTTGGGGATCTTAAGTCGCTCTTGACCCAAAAGAGACAATTAAGTTACATTTATTTAGAAAGGACACCAGTGAAGCAGGTAGGTTTTCATGCAAAATGCGGGTGGTTTATTGTTCTTCTGAGTGGAATTTGCATTTATAATTTGAATTTATGTTTTGACATCAGTTGTGGTAGGATATGAAAGTGTCTTAAGTGTAGTAATTTCTGCAATACTGTTCAGCAACAATACTATTCTGCCATAGTGTCACTATTGTAAAGCCACTTTAGGGACAAGAAAAATAGTGTGATCGAAATATTTGTAACTGGAACTTTCGCCGATGGAGAGGAAGACCCATAAAGTCTGATTTTACCAAGGCATATGTAACGATTTATACATGAACAAAACTACCACAAAGGTGGAACCTGGGGATGCAATGGCTCTGGTAATAGACAGGTTTGACAATGGAGAGAACAATGAGATATAAATTATTTCAAGGTAAAATGAAGCCCTCGAGACGATGAACTGTTTCGTTCTCAGATGTGAGCGAGAGGCCCGAAGTTGATGCAAAATGAGCGGAGCTGGTGATTAAGACTGATTATGTTAGTTTCAGGCTTTTGCAAATGGGAGTAAAATCGAAATAACATTGAAAGCCAACATAGTTCATGAATTAATAAAAGGACAGAGAGAGTGAGAGACTTATCAGGTGCCCAAATAATACCAAGAATGGCATAGTAACCCGCTTGGATAATCAGTAGTACAAAATCTGTGAGAAGATTTGTAGCTCGGATGCCGGATGAAACATCACAGAAGCGCTTCACAGGAGGCTCCCAAGCACTGAGGATATCCCCTAGTCAGGGGAAGAAACGTCTGCACCAAAACATTCCTAGGTCGGCGAACAGAACCACAACAATCAGTAGTACACCTAACATCCAATATGGTACGTTTTCCGAACAACAGAAAAGATATAAAAGACGCCAAAATAAATCCTTGTCGATTGATGGAACATTCCATTTAAACGTTCTCAGATTCTGATCCATTTTGTAACAATCCAGTCTCATGTTCTTGGAGTCTGATCTCTTTTTTTCCCATATATCTGCAGATGCTGATCCCTGTTTGTATCGGAGTTGATGCATTTGCTGCTACAATGTAAAAAAATTCACTGAAACAAGCCTCTTAATAATATGCCAGTGAAGAGTTCGAATCCTCGGAGAGTGACATCAAACACGGTCACTGAGCAAACATTTCCAGTTGACAGCTTTCACTACAGTACTTCCGTTTGCAGTAGTAACTTGATTGGACTGGATGTTGACATCACTAACTACCTCATCTCTCATCACCAATTGTTTGAACGAAGTCGGTAAAGGGAGAATGATAAATGCTTTCTTTTCGCAGATAAAATGATTTTGCTGTGTTTTCGATGTACGATTCAATATCTCCCGCAGCCGCAGCCAAAAAAAAGCACGGACGATAAAGATATTTTTGCTTTCCTGATTCCTCCTCCACTAAAACATGACAAGCAAAAGGTTTGCTCTAACCACAGAGAGGAAGTATGGATTTGTCTGGACTACCCTCTCGTTGGTCAAGTAAGTCAAATCTTTTTGCAGGTTGACTTTAAACGGGCAATATTTACATTTTAAACTTCTGTCTAAATCGAAATATGATATGAGAAATGAACGTGCTCATTAAAAGACATGGATTAATGAACCCAAGACAGAATGAATACGATATTGGCCAGGAGAGGGAAAAGAATAAGACCAGCGGCTACGGAGACAGGAGGAGAGTTCAGTCATAATCTCAGTTGCCAGTATTTGACATTCACTCTCATGTCCAGAATGAAATATAACGCACACACACGGCAACAGGTTGCTCTTGGGAGATGGAATATTGATCCAACGTGTGAATAGGACAGCATAATTTTAAATGTGATGTAAGGAATTATGTTGATATTTAAAATTTAATTACAAGGTATGCAACTTGATAAGAATGTTCGTACCTGGACAGGATTTTCAGATTTCAAAATAGACTCAGGTACCATCATGTGTTGGAATGGAGGGACATTGCAATCAATAAAGGTAGAGATGTAGTTAAGTCCAAGCTGATGCAGAGATAATGAGCTGAGTGATCATCACTTTGTCGCAATTATTCTATAGCTTGGATTAAGCTTTCAGAGCGAGAGAAGACAATACTGTTCAGTGAACGACAGAATGTTTAATCATCAATTTTCTATTCATGAAGGGTTGTTTAAGAAAATGCAGCTGCCTGTAAAATATACTTTCGTGGATAATTTTTTGGATGATACAAAATAAAGTTTTCTTTCCTCGGAGAGTTGTAAGGGCGTGGAATGCCATAACTGTCAAAGTAATTAACTCACACACATTAGGGAGAATTAAACAATCCTTGGATAAGCACATGGATGTTGATACGATAGTGCAGGGGAAGAGCTGAGAATGGTTCGTGGGTCAGCACAACATCGATGTCCGAAGGGACTGTTCTGCGCTCTATTGTTCTATGTTCTAAAACCTGGTGGTTGACATAGAAGAGTGAAGTGTTATGTTTTGTGGGGGTGGGGGGTGGGGTGGGGGGCGTTGAATAAATGAATTGTTCAAATGGACTGATCAGTGGCCAATTTAACAATCACATCTAACAATCACAAATGTGTGGAAATACACGTCGGAAGTAAGAAGGCAACAGAGTACTCAAACTATGAAAAAGGCTATGTTGGCTCAGGTTTTTCTTTGGAGCAGGAAACGTTGAGATGGAACCTGACAGAAGGGTTCAAGAGCATTTGGGAAATGGACAGCGTGCAGGCACAGCTGTTGAAGGGTCGATAATAAGAGGGCACACTATTGAAATAAACGTTAAGAGGGTGTGAGAGTATTTTCGAATGTGTTTTGAATCCACACAGTGGTATGTGTCTGGAATGCACTGCCGAGGAGGAAAGTTGAGGCAGATAAATTTACAAAATGTATAAAACATTTGGATGAACATTTGGCCCGGCAGACACGCTGGTCTCTTCCGTAATGTATGAATACACGTGGTGGCTCTTATGAAATCGCTGATATCCTCTGAAGCTCAAGTAAATGGCACTTATTCGGAGGCAGCAGCACTCAGAAAGTTGGTACGTTCAAATAAATCTTTTGAGCTATAATCTGGTGAAGTGTGATTTTTAACTTTGTCTTATTCCCCACGCACTGAGCTAATCTGCACCTCCCTCAAGCAAACCCCCAGACTCTGACCACCCATTCTATTATGGTGACTAAGAGCCAAAGAACTGCAGATAAGTACAAGAGAGGAACGTAAGAATTAGGTGTGGTAATTGAGCCCTTCGAGTGTGTTCCACCGGAAACATATCTGTTTTTTTTTAATGTGTTGATCTATTCTTCCTGCACAGCACTCTGGGTGAGTACGTTCTACAGATTCAAAATCATCCAAGAGAATTACTTTCTCCTGATCTCAATTTTGAATCTAGATCCTCCGATACTATGCATTTTATCTTTCATACTAGACTGTCTCAAAAGTGTGAACATCTTTATCACGTCTACTTTTCCAATCTGCTTCAGCATTTCATGCACCTCAGTCAGATCTCTGACTCATTCGTCTGGACTCCAGCAAGTACAAGCCCAAGCTACTTCACTACTCCCTCTGTTGCAGCCCTTTGTTGCCTGGAATCAACCTGGTGAAACTCCTCTGAAATGCCTCCAGTGCCACCGCAGCATTTCTCCAATATGGAGACCAAAACCAGACGCAATTGTTCAGGTCTGGAAACGAAACCGTCTATATTTGTAACAATGCTTCTTTCCATTTCTAATCCTGCAAAAAAATCCGCGGGTTTCGTTTGTCTTTCCAATTATGTGCTGCATCTGAACACCTGCTTTCCGCAATTAATGCAGAAAAACTACCAGATAAGCCAAAATTCACATACTTTGACTCTGTTTCCCATTTAAATATAAACATTTTTTGGCCAAAAGTAGACAACCTCGCCCTCAGCCTCGTCAACCCGTCTGCCAATTTCTTCCCCACTATCATACTGTGTCAATATATATCTGTGAACTCTGTCCGGTCATCACTGCCTGTTTTCCAAAGTCTTTGACTTTCACTTTAGAGTTACCAACGTTGCTTTGTGTGTGGGGTCACAAACAGGCCAGACGAATTAAGGATAGCTGTTCCCTTCCCTTAAGGACTTTAATGAATTACTTGGGCTTTCCTTATAATCGATTCATAGTCATCAGTATCTTAATTCAAGATGTTTTCTTAATCTCCACCAGCTGCCTTGGAAGGATCCAAACTCAAGTCCTCAGAACACTGTGTGGTCTCTCGAATCACAATTGAGCGTTAATGTGACGAGCTCAGCGTCTACTCGAATCCTGCACAATGCAACTACTTTATGTAGGATGACATTTCCCAGTTTTGCCCGAACGTTATCGGTTATATAATTGTTAAAAAGGGTAGAGGGGTTTGATATTTAATCAATAACTTATGCTGAATGCACATTATAAAGTTGCAAAGATATTGTTATACCAATATTTAATTCCTCACCATCAAATGCCACTCTTTCTATCTACGACGGAGATTTACCACTTCTATACTAATTGATGTGTACATACCGCCACAAGAAAAGATTAAGGAAGCTCTGGATCTGCTGTGCTCCACTATGATTACCTTGGAGATGGCATACCTCGAGATCCTGTGTTTTGTAACTGGCGACTTCAACAAGCCAATCTATGGAACGCGTTACCCAAGTACCACCAGAACAGTACCTGTGCCACCCGGGACCGAACTTTTTGGGGCACTGCTACACCACTGTAAAAGATATCAACAGCTGCATCTCCCGCCGTCGTTTCGGGAACTCCGACCGGGCATTTGGACATCTATGATTTGTTACCTCACCAACATCATCAGTCTGGGCGTACCTGTTTGTCCTAGTCACCTCTACCTTCTGCTCACTTTCTGATCTGCTGCCGTGGTTCCCAGCCTCCTGCATTAGTAGTTTCAATCCACACACGGCGCTGTATGGAATATCTCCACCCGGATGTTGGTGCCCTGTCAGTTCAGGTTACAACTCCTTTTATTACAGGTCCCTTCTGCTCTG
Source organism: Chiloscyllium punctatum (assembly GCF_047496795.1). NCBI lineage: Eukaryota > Metazoa > Chordata > Chondrichthyes > Orectolobiformes > Hemiscylliidae > Chiloscyllium > Chiloscyllium punctatum. The sequence continues at coordinate 42,043,840 of NC_092781.1, forward strand.
GAAGAAATCCTAATGTTACAATAACATGATCCGCTCGCCCCTCACCAACTACTTAGCCCTATTTAAAGCGACCCAATCCTTCCATACCTCCCTCAAGTCCACGTGGTACAGGGAGTAATCTGGAGATTTAAATCACCAAGATACTGTTTTTAAGCTCAGCACCCTGAAATCTGTTTAGAGTTACTCGTCATTCTACCCGCCTGTGTCATTGGTGCCAAAGTGCACCATAGCTTGGGACTGCTCACCCTCCCCATTGGCATCTGCTGAGCATGCGCAGAAACATCCTTGTCCTTGGTATCAGGAATCCTGCTTTGGAATAGGTGCAGCATTTGCTTTATCAGCACATATATTGCCAGGCTTACTATGCTTTATCAACACAGATGTTGCCAGCTTTACTGAGCTTTTCCATTTATTTCTCATGTTGTCATCATATATGACAGTTTATTGAGACAGATTCTGTGCCATCCAGACTTGAAAAATCTAAATTTTAATTATTTTAAAGTATCTAATTATTTGGTGATCCAAAAATGTCCAATTATTTATTTTTAGTCCATTATCAACAAATTGTTCATTCCTTTCAAACGATAATGGAAAGAGATCTTTTACATCTGTTCTCACTTCAATTCAATGACAGAGGACTGTTCACAGACACGCATGAAGGCACTCAGAAAGAATTACTTTGTCGAAAAATACGAATTAAGATATAAACAATTAGAATTATAAATAGAATTAAAGATTTAGACAATGGAAGGATGAGAGAACTTGGTCTGATTCATCCTGGACCAGAGAGGACGTAGATGTGAACTGAATGAGCTGCTCAAAACAATGAAAATACTGGAAGAGTATGAAAAATAAGATTCTTCATCCGTCAGTTGGCATTACAGCAGATAGGATATATAGGCATATCGGGAAGAAAAGAATGACGAGAGAAAGTCTCGAGCCAATCGAACAAAGTTGTGGAAAGTTTTGCGTGGAGTCTGAGGAGATAGGGAAAATGTTTTTCGACGATATAAACACGAGAGAGAAAAAAACAATATTGCCGAGGCGAATACTGAGAAACAACTACCAGATAGGACGGGTTTGACGTTCACAAGGAGGAGGTGTCAGCAGTTCTGGAATGTGTGAACACAAATAATCCCCTGGGCAAGGTGGAATTTATGCCAGCATTCCCTCGGAATCCAGGGCGGAGACTTGCAGAACGATTGGGTTTGATATTTATGTCATGATTGACTACAGGTTTAATGTCATGACGCTGGAGGATAGGAAACGTCCGTTTTTTCAAGAAGGGGAGTACAGACAACCCTACTAATTAGAGACCAGTGAGGCTTACTTGGGTTGTGGATAAATTATTGGAAAAGTTTGTAAGAGCGAGGATTAATAATTGTCGAGGGAGGAACAAGTTGAATAGGGAGAAGTAAACTCGGTTTAGTGAAGGGTATGTCGTGCCTCACAAACCTTACTGAGTCCTTTGATAAGTGACCAAACAGGTGGGTGAGGAGAAAGCGGTGGTTTTTGTGTGTCTGGATTTCAGTACAGCTTTGATAAGGTTCCACACGCTGCAATATTGCAATAAATGAGGAGATATGTTCTATGTTCTATGTTCTATGTTCTATGTTCTATGTTCTATGTTCTATGTTCTATGTTCTATGTTCTATGTTCTATGTTCTATATATCATTGAGTGTGACTTAGCAGTTTGGATCAGAACTTGGCTCGCTCGAAGAAGACAAAGCGTAGTGACTGATGGGAAATCAACACGAAGACAGTGTGGTTTGCAGATTCTGGAGATCAGAATTCATATTCTATTGCTGGTGATGCACATCAGGTCAGGCAGCATCCGACGAGCAGGAAAATCGATGTTTGGGCCCGGAGCCTTTCATCAGGAATGATGCTGCCTGATCTGCTATGCTTTTGCAGCAGCACACTCTTGCTCTTCCTCTTGACAAGAACATCAACTTTTTTCGTAAACCACGTGTCCATGACCTCATTCCTTCAGTCACTCATTCCCTCACTGTTTCATTTAATCTGTCATTTTCATCCTGTCTATTTTGCACTCATTCAATCAAAGTTATATTCAAATAGCACTCTGATATTCACTTCCCCACGCTCACAAACATGTCCCCAGTTACATACTCGGTCCCTCAGTCTCAATCATTCATTCGTAGCCTCCCTACCCCTCACGGTAATGCTGACTCCATCACACTCATTCCCTGACTTTCACACTCAATCCCTCCATGTCACAACGACTTTTTCCTGTTACCCACGATCCTTCCCAGTCTCACTCAATTGCACTCTCCAGCTCAACTTGTTCAACCCAAGGACAAACAACAGTATAGTTCACTCTGCTGCTTGGTATCTTTAATGAACAATTTATTTACTATAAATTTATGCAATAGATACAGTCTTTGCAATGGTGCCTTTTCCCAATGGCCTCTGAGTTGCGAGAAACATCGAAATGTGCCCTGTAGTCCCCGTGGGTTAAGTTTGGGGGGACAAAAGCACTACATTACGTCTGCCACCATAGCGACTGGCTGCTTCATTGTTGTAACATTGGAATGAAATGAGAAAATAGTGAATACATTGATGAATGAATTCTTCAGATTGGTTTATGAATTTGGGTAAATGAATGTTTGAGGACATTCTTCAGCTGCTGCCTGAACCTCGTCTGGGTCACGGCATAAATCACGGTGTTTGTGCAGCAACTGAGGAGCTGCAGCATGAAGGCCAAATCCTGCACAAAAGGAGCCATATTCATAGAGTCATAGCCCAACCACCACATTCGATTCCATGTAGAATATACCATTAACGTTGACCATAACAGGATAAAATTGGCGGATATAACAAACAGTAAAATAATGGATTTCTATCGATTTCGCATTTCTGTGTCACATTGAACCTCCCCATTGGTGTGAGCCCGGAGTCTTCTGCGGGCTCTGCTGGTCACTATAATGTGTCTGACTGGGAAAGCATTGAGTAACAGGATCAGGAGAAATGGTAGAGTTGGATTGAGAATGTGGTGGATCATCTCGATTGCGACGCAGAAACGGGAGTTATAAACAGTGACTGTTACCTCACAAAACCAGGGGGAATTTTCCAACCAATACTGAGCTGTGAGCATAAAATACCAGAAAATGTTCTTCAAACAACTTAACACCGTCACTGTTCCCAGAACCGCAGTTGCTGTTTTCTCACTGCAGTATTTACTTTTCAGCCTTTGGCAACAAATGGCCACAAATCGATCAAAGGTGAAAGTAACGGTGAACCAGACAGAACAGTCAGTGGCTGCATAAAGCAGGACGGCGTGAACATTACACAGGGGAATGTACCATAGGAAACCAAAGTGTTCATAATAAACAATGGGAATGTGTCTCAATATCAGGTCGAGGATAATGACCAGAAGATCCGCCACTGCCATGGCCCCCAGGTAACGACTGACACATGGAGACAATCCACAATCTTTCCAAAGCAGGACATAGATCGTCACTGCGTTAACTGTGAGGAAAGAAAATAAACAAATTACATATCAGCCTGGAGGCAAAGTATACCGTTTGATGAAGGACTCCGCGCGAATTTCAAATATATCACTGCATTTCAAGAATATTTGAAATAATTGGTGCTGAAATAACAAATGGTATGTTGTGAATTAATTACAAAAATGCGAAAAAAACATAAGGATCCCTCCCTCCAAAACGCATATGGCCATATCTTTAAGAAAGAATGTTTTCCAGAACATTCGCACACATTCGATCGCTTGGGAGTAGACACTACTTTCTTTCCAGCTCCTAATATGTCGGACGAAGACATTGCCATTGTGAGGGAGTCCCTCCCAGCTCCTGAAAGGCAAGCAGGAAATGGAAATTTGTGTCTTTTGGTTTCAATTGTGGTCTATCCTCTGTCGTGAAGAAATATTAACCGAGGGAAAACATATTCACGCCTTTCATTTCCTGATGGGACTTCAAGCAGTGTGTTCTTATACTTGGAACTTGATCTCCTCGTTCTTGATCGTATCTTTTGTTCAAAGTACTGACATCCGACCGTTCACAAATAATTTCAGTTCCAGCATGGTTCAAGAATTCTTATTTACAGAATGTTCTGCAGAATGTCGGTTGTAATTTTTCCAGTAAATGTCAGTTATCAAATGTTAAGGAGAACTTCGGTTGTAGAATGCTCTGGGCTATGCCGGTAAGGGAATGTTCTGGGGAATTTCGGATGGAGAATGTTATAGGTAATGTCAGTTATGAAATGTATAAGGGAATACCGGTTGGAGAATTTTCAAGAGAATACCGATTTCAGAATGTTACAGGGATTTGCAGTTGATAATGTTCAGAGAAACGGAGTTGTTGGAATGTCGGTCATAGAATGTTTTAGGAATGCTGGTTGGAGAATGTTCCAGGGAAAGTCTATTATGGTTCATTCAAGTGAGGCCCGCTATGGAATGTCTTGGTGAATTTCAGTTGCACAATCTTTTGGGAAATGTCAGTTTTGGATTATTAGGTGAATGTGCGAAATGACTATCATAAAATATTTCAGATTCCGTCTATTCTCGAATATTCTGGAGAATGTAGGTGCCAAAATAATCTGAAGAATTGCTAATAGAATGATCCAGAGATTCTAAGTAATGAAATGTGTCAGAGAGTCTCAGTTGTAAAATGTTGTGGAGAATGTCGGGGATACAATGCTCCACTGAATGGAAGGGACAGAATGAACTAATGAATGTCAGTTACTGAACGATCAGGAGAATGTTGTTAAAGAATTATCTGAAGAACGTCAGGAAAGAACTTTCCACAGAATGTCGTTAAGAGAATGTTCTGGACAATGCCAGTTACAGAAATTTCCAGGGAACGCCGTTGTGGAATGTGTTAGATTCATATATATCCATTTCGCAAAGGGCCTTATGTCCATGAAGTTTGGTGAGATCAACGCCGCTTCGCCGAAAGAAATTTTGCCGAAACCTGACTCAACTGGTTTCTGTACTCCAAAACATACAGAGGAAGGCAATGCTTTGATCATTTGATGTCAGATCCGTTTTTACGATCATACAATGTTACCTCTTAATCAGAGATCGTCCCCACCTCCTGTTCAGTTTTGAATAAACACTCCCAGGTGTAAAATGTCCTGTATGTTATGTCCCCTGTAGACATGTTTCTCTAATGTCATTTAATTCAGTGTATGCATTGAGTGACTCAATCATTTCAGAGAATATAGCAAACACTCAGATACAGGGCCTTTCATTCAGCTTTATGAGCTATTATTACCAGCTCCGCTGTCATTTTTATTCTTCATTTTATCCGTTCAGGAAACAGACTGACGTCGTCGATCTCACCGGATCAGACTGGATGAGTAACGGGTCATGGCGTCTCATCGCCATTCCTGGGTTTCTCCTGTCCCACTGGAAGGAAAGTCTCACCACAATTGGCGGTACCGAACAGACAGTACAGAAAGTAATTATCCTGCAAATTCCCTGCATTGACTCCAGACCACAAGACATTTAATGGTAACAGGTCAAAGATGGTCCACAAAATAACCTGATGATAGACAACTACTACATTATGCACCACCTCAGTGATATCTCTGTTCTCCTTGATGTTGAAAACAAATCTGAGGAAGCATTGAGGGTGGCAGGAACATAGAAGGCAATCCTTGTGTGTTTTTCCATGTCTATTACCATGTGGGTCTCCTTAGGTCCACGCCTGAGAGAGCACGATAACATCTCTAATACAACACAGCCAGATAGTGGGAAGTGACATTTCGGGTAATAACACTTCAACAGGAACAGCGGCAGGAAGTCTCCAGGGTGGAGCGATAAATGGGATGGGGCGAGTGTTGGGGCAGGGAAGAAGGTAGCAAAGTGTATAATGGGTCAGTGGGGGTGGGGATGGAGGTGATAGGTCAGAGGTGAAGGTGGGGGAAGGTAGCAAGGAGTATAATAGGTAAATGGGGTGGGGACCGAAGTGATAGGTCAGAGGGGAGGGTGGAGTGGACACGTGGGAAGGGAAATTGGCAGGTAGGACAGGTCATGAGGAATATGCTGCGCTCTAAGTTTGGAACTAAGGTTAAGGTGGAGGAGGCGAAATGGAGAAATTGGTGAAGTACACATTGATGCCTTCGGGTTTAAGAGTCCGAGGTGGAAGATGGAGGCATTCTTCCTCCAGGCGTCGGGTGGTGGGGGTGAGGTTGTGGAGGAAGCCTGCATGTCCACGGCAGAGTGGGAGAGGGGCATGAAATGTTGGGCCACGGGGCGGTGGGATTGATTAGTGCGGGTGGTCCGGAGATCTTCCTTGAAACGCTCTGCGATGAGGCGTCCAGTCTCCACAGCATCGGGGGCAACAGATACAATAAATGACATTGGTGGATGTGTAGGTCAAAGGTTGATGTATGTGGACGGCTCCTTTGGGGCCTTAGATGGCAATGAGGGAGTAGGTGGGAGCACAGGTTTTGCTGCCTGTGGTGGCAGGGGACGGTGCCAGGATGGGAGGGTGGTTTGTTGGGTGGCATGGACCGTACCAGGTACTCACGGAGGGAACGGTCTTTCTGGAAAGCGGAAAAGGGAGGGGATCAAAATATGTCTCTGGTGGTGGGATCCGTTTGGAGTGGCGGAAATATCGGTGGAAGATGTGGTTAATGCGATGGTTGGTTGGGTGGAATGTGAGGATGGGTGCTTTCTGTCCTTGTTACGGTTGTAGGGGTGGGCTTTGAGGGCGGATGTGCGGGATGTGGATGAAATGCATTGGACGGCATCTTCAACTCCGTGAGAAGAGAAATTGTGGTCTCTAAAGAAGGAGGCCATCTGGTGTGTTCTGTGGTGGAACTTGTCCCCATGTGAGCTGATACGGTGGAAGCGGAAGTGTAGGGAATACAGGATAGCATTTTTCAATGAGGTAGGTTGGGAAGAGGTGAACTCAAGGTAGCTGTGAGAGTCGGTGATTTTGTAAAAAAAATGTCAGTATCAAGTCGGTCATCATTCTTGGAGATGGAGAGGCTCAGGAATGGGAGAAAGTGCCAGCGAAGGTCTCGGTGAATTTATGGTCGGGGTGGAGTGTTTTTGTGAATTTAATGAATTGCTCTACCTCCTCGTGGGAGCATATGGTGGCGCCGATGCAGTCATTACTGTAGCGGAGGAAGAGGTGGGAATGGTGCCAGTGTAACTCAGGAAGATGGAATATTCTACGTCGTCAACAAAGATGCAGGCATAGCTTGGCACAAACGGGTGCCCATGGTTATCCCTTTGGTCTGGAGGAAGTGGGAGGATTTGATGCAGAAATTGTTAAGAGTGTGGACCAGTTCGGGCAAACGAATGAGACTGCCAGTGACAAAATACTGTTGGGGACGTCGGGAGACGAAGAAACGGAGGGCTTGGAGGCCCTAGTTGTGGCGGATGGAGGTGTAGAGGGAGTGGATGTCCTTGGTGAAGATGAATTGGGGTGGCGAAACGGAAGTCCTGCAGGAGCAGGACGGCATGGGTGATGTTTCGAAAGCATGTGGAGAGTTCCTGGACTGGGGGATAGGACAGCATCGAGGTGGATGCAGATAACTTTGGTGGAGCAGAAGCAGGCGAAGAGAATTGGTTACCCAAGGTGGTGAGGCTTGTGGATCTTGGGAAGGTAGTAGAATCGGGTGGTTCTCAGTTCCCGGAATACGAGGTTGGAAGCTGTGGGTGTGAAATCTCCTGGAGTGATGAGGTTCTGTATGGTCTGTGAGATGATGGTTTGGTCATTGGATTGGGGTCTTGGATAGAGTGTGTTTGGAGCAGTTTTCTATGAGTTGGAATCTGACTTCCGTGGTACAGAGATCAGTGCGCAAAATTACTACTGCACACCCTTTAACTTCTGCTTTGAAGATGATATTCAGATTGGAGCAGAGCGAGTCGATATCTGCTCGTTGTCAGTGGTGAGAGGTTGTAATGGGGGAGGTGGGTAGACAGATTGAGGCAGTTAATGTCTTGGCTGCAGTTGGAAATGAGGAAATCGAGGGGTGGTAATAGGCCAGCGCGGGGCGTGGAGCAGGTGGATGGAGTATGTTGGAGGCGAGTGACAGTGTCCTGAGAAAGTAGGCGGGAGTCCTGATTTCAATAGTAAGCTCGCAGGCGGAGGCAGTGGAATAATTGTTCGACGTCACGATGCGTATTAAATCCATTCATGCATGGACGGACGGGGATAAATGTAAGGTCTTTGCTGAGGGATTGACCTTTCGTCCTCAGTGAGCAAATAAAGTGGATGCAGTGGAAGTTTAGCGCTCTGACCTCTACAACGCGGAAGCCCGACGCCAACTCCGAGACATCTCCTCCTACCGTCCCCTCGAGCATGACCCCAACCCCATCACGAACAATCGTTTACCAGACTATGAAGAAGCAAATCACCTCAGGATATCTGCCACCCATAACTTCAAACCACGGAGTCCGGGAACCCAGCAACGCCTGATTCTACCTCCTTCCCAACATCCACAAGCCTGACAACCCCGGCCGAACCATTGTGTCAGCCTGCTTCTGCCCCAGTGCAATCGTCTCCACTTAACTCGATACTGTCCTATCCCCGTGGTCCAGGAACTCCCCACATACGTTCCAGAGATCACTCACTCCCTCCACATCCTCCAAGACTTCCGTATGTTTCCAGATATGTCTGTCGTTTTGTCAGTTACGTAGAACAGTCCATCTTCCGTAGTTGCACTGGCACCAGTCACCACCTCTTCCTCTGCTACATTGATGACTGCATCAGCGCCACATCGTGCTGCCACGAGGTGGTTGAGCAATTCATCAACTTCACCAACGCATTCCACTCCGAGCTTAAATTCACCTGGACAACCTCTGAACCCTCCCTCCCCTTCCTGGACCTCTCCATCTCTAATAATGACGACAGATTTTCCGCTGACTTTTTTACAAACCCACCGACTCCCACAGCTACCTGGATTGCATCTCTTCCTACCCTACCTCCAGTAACAATGACATATTTTATTCCCAGGTCTTCTGCCTCCGTCGGATCTGCTCCCAAGAGGACGAGATCCAACACAGTACACTCCAGATGACCTTCTTTCGACACCGCAATTTCCATTCACACGTGGTTGAAGATGCCCTCCAATGCATCTCATTCACATCCCTCACCTCTGCCCTCAAACTCCACCCCTCCAACCGTAACAAGGACAGAACCCCCAGGTCCTCATATTCCACATAACCACTCTTTATATTAACCATATCATCCACCGACATTTCCAGAACCTCGAAACAGACACCAGCACCAGAAATATATTTCCCTCTCCACCCCTTTCCGCTTTCCGCAAAGACAGTTCCCAATGTGTCTACCTGGTCAGGCCCACGCCCCCCAACAACGCACCCTCCAGTCTTGGCAGCCACTCCCGCCTCCGCAGGGCTTGCAAACTCAGCGCCAACACCGCTTAACCTACCACAATCCAAGGAACCAAAGGACTCTTTCAAATCCATCAACGTTTCACCTGCAAATCCACCAATGTCATGCATTGTATACGTTGGTCCCAATGCGGTCTCCTCTACCTTGGGGAGACTGGACGCCTCCTTGCAGAACGTTTCAGGGTACATCTCCAGGTCACACGCACCAATCAAGCCCACCGCCCCGTGGCTCATCAATTCAAATTCCCCTCCCACACTGCCGAGGACCTGCAGGTCCTGTGCCTTCTCCATCGCTGCTTCCTCACCACCTGCTGCCTGGAGGAAGAATACCTTTTGTGTTCTATCTAAATTTATGAATGATGCAAAGACAGATAGAAACCTAAGTTACCCCGGAGATGGAGAGCTTCTGAATGGATAATCAATGGACAATCTAGTAGCTGGACTGTGACATGGGTAAATGTTAACCCGTGAATGTTTCATGACGAAAGGAATGCAATTACTGGGATGGAGAGAGTGAAAGTATCTTGCGGTACATTGTGTACTGGAGTGTTCACTCGTCCCGTAAAACATGAGGGAACTGTTGCTCCATCTCCCTTATGATATGACGCTCCATGACGCTCCTAGTATTCCCAATGCTCTCAGTACTCATGGAATATTTTGGGTCGCTGGAGGTGGAGAATGGTGAGAGTGATGGTGTTTTGAGCCATGGACCATTGGGGTAATCTATACACACGAAACTATCATTTTACTTCGTGGAGACACGAAGACGATGGGAATGGCTGATTGCTCCCGACTGAAAAAGTTTTGGTTGCTTCTAGGACAGTAGGTATTTACCAGCGAGATGGATACTGTCACAATGCCAAACTAATGAAGTGCAAGAGTGCGTTCAACCATCGGAGTAATGAGGACATGCCAACTCGGCTCAAACAACTAGTTTCTAAAATACGCAAGGTAAAATAATAGCATCAGACCAGACACCATAACGCTAGATGAGTTACCAGTTTTACACTGAAAACACTGCAGATATCGGGCGAGTGTTATGCTCAGTTCAACAGGGTAACCTGTCTTGGCTGGAGCTAGACTACTTCAATGCATTGAGGCATAAACCTGAACAAACACTCTGTACAGCAAACCAAACTGTGCAGACCGCTCCAAACAATTCAGCTGTAAACATGGACGAGGTACCTGTCCATTTTGGGAAGCTGTGCAGTGAAGAACAGTGAACTGATCTGTAAACCGACAGCAGTTCCCAACCCAGTATATCATGTTTTACACACTTCCTCCGCCCCTTCACACCCAACCGCATTGCTCGGTGGCACTGTTTGTTCATTACACTGCCTGAGGAAAATTGCAGCATATTCTCGAAATGACAGGATGTGCCTCTTGCAGTCAATTCCAGCTTCATATCTTGATTGTGCTATGACAAAGGGGGCTGTGCTGTGACAATATCTGGCAGAGAGAGATGAGGGGAGGATCAGTTAAAATAAAAACAAAGAACCAAGCCTTAGACAATCCAGATATTCCATCTAAACATGTCGCCTATATTCTCAGGATCGTTCTCCTAATGATCCCTATCCATCTACCTCGCACACCATAGAACTCATTCGCCATCACCCTCTCCATCAGCCGAACATAGGGAATCTTATCAAATGCTTTATGGATGTTTATCTGAATCCAATCACTCTTCAATCAACTTTTACACTTCCTCAAATAATTCTATTAATTTTGGAACCCTGACTTTTCCAGCACAAAACCATGTTTTCTATCAGTGATAAGCACATTTTCATCCAAATACGAATAGATAATATCCGTCAATATCTAATCCCACGTTTCGCTTTGAGGAGTTTGTGCAATAGAAAACAAAGGGTAAGGTTCAGGGAAACTTTCAAAGATGGATGTACTTCCATGTTTAACAATAACAAACTGAAACTCTTCCAATTGCATTTCCTGAACACCATTTCCTGCAATTGAGGGGAATTTTGTGTGAGTTAATGATGACAGGAAGCGTGTCTTCTGCAGCTTTTTAACGGGAAGTGTGGTCAGCATAGCCTTTGAATCATTTTGCTGAATCTTCGATTAACTTGTCTCATTGTCATTTTCATTGACTGTGACAGAGGTATCATCTGTACGAGGCCGATCTAGTTTTCTGGCGCTATCTTTCGATCTCATGTCAGTAGCTACCTGCCCACCTACCTGTCCTCATGGCGGCCCGCTGATTTCATGCCAGCCGGATTCTCCCACCACGGATGTCTGTCAGTCGTCGCTATCGCCCAGATTAATCGGATATTCTCTGATTGCTTGTGCTGGTGTCTTGCTTAAAAGTCCAATGGACGACAGTTGAACATTTCAGTTCAAACTTGCCCTGCACGATTTATTCGAACAGGGCAGAAAAGGGACAGTTACACCTCAATTTGTCAACAGCAGTACTCAGGCGCTGGTGGATGAGCTAGTACACAGGAGGAACTTTCTCTTCCCAGAGAAGGCAATACCAAAAGCCACACCAAGCAAGATCCGTGCTCACGAGCCAGCTCAGATTAGTATCTGCAGTCTGAAGAAATGTCCAGAAAAATAGGACAAGCATCAATAACCTTCCACTCTCTGTCAGAGTACAGTCTCTGCTCCCTCATATTCACTGCACATCTGGTATTCCACTAACCCCCAAAAAAGCTTAATGCTCCATCAACTTCACTACTGCCTGAAGCACCTTCACTCTATCGCGTGAAGAATAACCTGAAAATTTAAAGAATGTTCCACAGAATATCAATGACAGAATGTTCTGGAGAATGCCACTGCCTGGATGATCTTGACTATAACATGTTTCTGATAATGTTCCAAATAATTCCCACGTTCATGAAAATGTAAGTCTCACGGTGCATAACACATAAGCAGAATGAGCAGAGTTTTGCTGTGTTTTTCGAATCACATGCGATTAAGGTGCACCATGAGGTCATTCAGCTCTTCAAACTTGCTTCACCATTCAGTGGTATCGGGACTGATTGAATTGTGTTTCAAGGTACATGTTACAGGAACATTCAGTCAGTCAACACTCCAGGTTCCAATCACTCACCGAAAGAAATGAGTGCCCTTTTCATGTCGGCTTTCATTCAAGCAGGTGTTCTGCACCCATTTCCGACGAAGGTTAACTCTCCAAGTAATGCATTCCATCAGCTTTATATTTTTATACAATGGTAAGCACACTTAATGCACACCAGCCAAAAAGATGTTCACTTATTTCAGAGTTATTCGTATTCAATCATAATTCACATTTCTGTTTATTTCACGTGTTTTGCCTTATTACATTAAGCTAAAAACAACATCGCAATTCTTGTCTCATTATAAATCAATATCTGCAGAACTGTTTTGCACTGAGCTATTCTTCTGAACCTGTTACCTTTTTTGTAGCATCTCCAAAAGTTTGTATTATCTTTTACATTTGACAATCTGTCTATCACGGTTACATAATCTCCCACTCAGGTGGCTGAACGGCTATTTTGTGATGCAGAGGGAGACTAACAGTGTCGGTTCAATTCCCCGACTGACAAATGTCACCGCGAAGAGCTCGGTTTCTCAATCTGACCGCTCCTCTGTGGTGTGCGGATCGTCAGGTTGAACCTTTATTTCACTCTCTCTCTCGTTCTCTACTGAGAGAGGACCACATGGTCCTCTGTGTACATATTGAATTTATTCGATCAGCGCCATAATTCGACTATTTTCTCTGCATTAGCATTTTTTTTCGATTTTATTCCGGGTGTTCTGATTATCCAGAGCTCTGGTCATTTTAGACCACGCATATTCCCAAACTGCATATTGCTTCCTATTCCCTGGTAATACTTCACACTTCATCAATCGATCTGCCTATGCCACAAAAATATTCAATATCTCTCCCTCCAATGCTCTCTGGGAAAGAGATTTCGAAAGTCTCACAGCACTTTGTGAAAAGAAGATGAATCTTCTCATTTGTTTAATAAATTGAAGATTTCTTTTTTAAAGTTACTTTGAATAAACCCTCTATCTGTACTTCAAATCAACATTGTTGGGAGAGAATACTGCTACAGCTGTATGCACTCTGACTAAGAACACAACTGGAAGGTTTTGTTTGAAGGCTTATTTTGTAGTCTTTCCTGATAAGAGAAATAATTTGCTTGTGAGGAGTTCATAGATGTTTCACTTCTCTTATTTTTGAATGAAAGGTTTATATTATAAAGGCTAAAATGTTTCCGCTTTGAGTGAGAGGTAATCTTATTGAGCCGTCAACCATTTTCAGGAAAATTAATCAGGTGGAAATTCAGTGGGTGCTTGCATTGTCAAAATTTGTTGCCATTTTCCTGGAATCGCTACAGCTTGGCTAAAGCCATTCTGTCCATCGAGTCCTCACCGTCCCTCTGAAGAATTTCCCATCTCGATTCATGCCCCTATATTTACCTGTAACCCTGCATTTCACATCATTAAACAACCTAGCCTACACTGGTTTGAATGGTGGGATGATATTAGATCACCAAGAGAAATCCAACACAGGCACAGTGGAGTGTGCACATTCCTCAAAGAATATCACTTGCGTGGGCCTTTGTTGTTATGAGGCAGCAGTACTCACCCCAGAGATATCATGCTAACTCAGTGGGTTCTAATCGTATTTGCTGCTGACTGAAAAATTCTGCCTCAGTTGTCTCCGTCACGGAAGCTGAACCTTTCTGAGCCCTTTATGAATGGCCATTTCGCCAAAATGATTATACAGAAAACGTATTGTGACCATTGGAGGAGCAGGACTGAAAAAAAACACAGCAACATTTCCAAACAAATTCGCAACAGGGATGAGGAGAAATTTACGAAGGGGGAAATCATTCAAGTGGGAAATATCTTTTCCAGATCCTTTTGAAATTAAATATTAAGATTATATCCAGACTGACTATGTTTGATTTCTGGTCAACGTGTCAATCCCGTAGAATGGGATGTTCACAGAAAAGTGCAGTTTGACCAAAAGGGGATGTGCCACGTTTTTATATACTCATTCAGTAGTGGTGACAAAGGATCGTTTGGATCTCTCGTGCCCCTCAGTACTATGTTCTCAAGTTCCACTCAGCCCTTCGGATCTGCTACACATGAGCAGATTGAGGACCTTCAACAGTTAGATGTCTGTTTGGAAAACTAACTTGTAAAATCCAGTTTGATACGACGCCCTGCTCCAATCCCACTTTCTATTTTTTCCGTGAAAAAGTCCATACAGAATTTGACACTGATTCTGAACATCTACCTTGTCAAGTCTCGACAGTGTCTTATATGTTTCAGAAATATCACCACTCATTCATTTCAGCTACACTGAATAATCGCCTCACCATTTTGGACTTTTTTTTGATCAGTCAACATTTTTATCTCCAGGGAACCAGTCCAATGAAGCAAATATTTACTTGATTCACCAGCATATTAACTTTCTGTTTTATACATTGGAACGCCCCGCTCACTTGGAACTGCATTTCGTTTTGGGAATCCGCTCCATTACATAATAGCCAACCTTGTGTTTTTCTCTGTGGCCAGGTCCATATTCTCACACTTTAATATTACCATAAGCACCATCTGCCAATCATTTTAACTATTCACTGATTTTACCTCTATACTCTTTCAGACTCCTTACTTCTGAGTGCTGGCCAAAGCAGTTTCTACCAGTTTAAATTCTTCAGTTTATAATTGAATACACTCCTTGACACCTTCTGTGACTAAGAAATGGTCGTCTTCTTATTGAGGCCTTTTCTTTGAACAGAAACAACTATTTCTGGGAATTATGAAAACTCCCCTTATGCTTCTACAATTGTACATCAACTGACTTCCACCACATCGATTTATACATTCGGCTTTAGAATACGCATCAGACAAAAAAGCTACAATCTGGACGCCAGGTTCTTGTCAATTAGTCTTTTGCAGATTCCAATTCTGGTGAACACATGATCAGCTGAGAGTGACTCAGTTCGCCCAGGTTCTCGATTGCTATCACATTCCAGTGAGAAGCATCAGACATGATCTCCTTTTCCCTGAATCAAGTGATCGACAGCTCTAACTGAGATGGACATGATCTTCATGTGTGAATTACGCATCTCCTATGATTCACTCCACACCCTTTCCTTCCTTACCGGAATTGTACAGGTCCTCTTGTCCGCATTTTGCTATGTGCTTGAAATCAGAAATAATCACTATCCGTAAATTCCACCATCTCCAGCAAAACCGCGCCATCTTTCACAGCTGTCAACACCACTTCCTGCTGCCACTAGCTCCTATTATCAGCTTCTCACAGAGGCCATTTCCTCTGTGGCAAACTCGATCACCCTCAACACTTCCACATTCCTGCCTGGCACCTTCGCATGAAGTTGCATAAGCGAGCTCACGCCCCTCTTCAATTTTTCAGCCGTTACTGAAGACCCCAAACAAAATTCTGGGTGAATCAGAATTTCACTTGTACTCTTGCAAACAAGTCTCTTGTCGTTGCTGTGCACAACTGAGCGGCCTTTACATTGGCAAAAACAAACAGAGCCTGATTTGAGAACTAGTTCAACTTTGTATGAATAACCTTGACCTTCTCATTGCTTCCCGTTTCAATAAGCGATATTCTTCTCATGCTAAAATTTCTTTCCTGGGCCCTGCAATGTCCCATTGAATTACAGGAGGAACCATGGCCATAGCCTGCACACAGGACTCAATTGGACTCACTCACTCATTTTCCAGCACATTTCCATCACTGATGCCCGGGATCAACCAGAACCAGCTACTATACTAGGAAAAGAGGGAGACATGACGGCATGAAGGTGACATGTATTCAATTTCCCCCTCACTAGCAAAATCCTAGCAATTGTCAAAGCCATTGAGAACAAAATACATTAATTTGAGGCAAGACCTACATTTCAGCGGGAACTGAGATACTGCTGCCAGATCTGTTTAACATTACTGCTGCACCCGACTATTCCTTTCAACCTGAACGTTTCTAAGTGCATCATATGGAGTGCATGGTGACCTCTATTAAAGCAGGAGTCAATGAGGTCTGCCTCCTGAACAGTAACTCCTCGTTCTCAAACGTGGAGCACTTCGTTATTTACTCTTCCTCTGACCCAGAACATGTCATCCTTATGACGACCCATGCGAGTTGACATCCACCATTCTGATAGCTGTCTATATCACACACGATGGGAATTGCAAAATAAAATATGTGCCACTACAAATGCACTTTGTTAGGAATAAGGGAGGCGGATCCAATTATTTAAATGGAAAAAGAAAATCAGAAATCTGGAGCGTAAAGTGATTTGTCCAAATTCTCTTTAGGTAAACCTGCTTGTTGGCACAGTAATTCGGAAAGCAGGAATAATCGTATGACTCATTTCGATCGCACTTGAATACAAATGCAATGACGTGCTTCTGTGGATTTCAAGGCTCTGGTAGGATAACATTTCGAATAGTGTGAGCCATTTTGGACTCCATACCGCGAGAAGTATGTGCCAGCCATGGAACGGGTACCGGGGGAATTCACACGAATGATCCCATCAATGAAAGGCTCAACATATGAGAAGCATCTGAGGATTCTGAGACTCCACTCAATGGAGATTAGGTGGATAAGGAGGGATGTCATTGAAACACAGTGAATGTCGAACAGCTAGATCAGGGTGGATGTTGGGAACATGTTTCGATTGTTAAGATTGACTAGGACCGAGTGGCACAGGCTTCGAGTAAAGGGAAACTATTTAGAAAGGATTCATGAACAAACCTCTTCAGTGAATCTGTGGAATGAACGACCAGAGAATTCAGTGGATGTCTCGTCATTGAAAATTTGTAAATCAAAGATAGCTAAGTTTTTTTTTGGTGATAAGCTTATCAATGGTTAGAATGAGAAAGCGGGAAAATAGAATTGACAAAGTTTCGGAATCCAACAGCGAAGCGCTGGAAAAAACAGAGATCGGGCGAATAATAGAAGCAGGAGTGTTGATGTTTCGGATATCAATACTCCACCAGTAATGTGAAGGGCTTATATCCGAAACCTTGACTCTCCTGCTTCTCAGATGTAAAGCGACCAGCTGTACTTTGCCAGCGCCACGCTTTTCGATTCTGCACTTTCCAGTATCTGCAGTATTCACTTTCTCCGGTTTGCTGAAAGACCTATCATCCATAATGGAGCGGCCAAATGCCGGAAGTTTTGCGCCTATGGATTTACGGTCTTAAAGGGACTTGAGATGGAATATTCCGAGATTTTAATCATTCTCGGTGTCGTCATGAAACAGGTCAATCACAAAAATACCACCAATACGTCTCATCTCCCAGAAGGAGGCTGAACATCCTTGAGCTTTGCTACACAATCGTGAATAGTTCCTATCGCTCCAAACCCTGTCCGCTCCTTGAAAAATCAGATTGCAATGCTATGTTTCTCCTCCTTGCTTAGAAGCACAAGTTTAAATTTGAGGATCCACTGCAGAAACTGGTCTAAGTCAGTGGAATAATTTCTGCTGGATTGGCTTGGAAACTTCAGAGTTGTCCGTAAGACCATAGTAAATAAGACATAGAAACAGAAATTAGTCAATTCATCCCATCGAGTCCACTCCGCCATTCAATCATGGCTGACAAGTTTCTCAGCTCCACTGTCCCACTTTCTCGCCATAAAACTAATTCCCTTGACAATCAAGAACCTAAATATCTCAGTCTTAACTATCCCCAACGACCTGGATTCCAGAAACCTCCGTGGCATGACTTTCATAGATTCACCAGTCTCTGACTGAAGAAGTTTATGCCCATCTCCATTATAAAAAGGTCCTCTCTTCATTTTGGACGCTGTCCCCTCGTATCCTAGTTTCTCCTACCAATGGAAAATTCTTCTCAACAGCCAATCTCTCCAGGTTACTCAGTGTTCTGTATATTTCAGTTGGAGACCCCTAATACTTAGAGTCATTGAGTCATAGAGATGTACAGCACGGAAACAGACCCTTCGGCCCAAACCGTCCTTCTCGACCAGATATCTCAACCCAATCTCTTCACACTTTCCAGCACCCGGCCCATATCCCTCCAAACCCTTCTTATTCAAATGCCCATTAAAATGCTTCTTTAATGTCGCAATTTAGCAGCCTCCAAAAATGCTCAGGCTTCTCTTTCCATGCACGCACCACCCTCTGAATGAATTTGTCATCCCTTAGGTCTCTTTTATATTTTTTCACTCTCATTCTAAACCTCTGCCCTCTAGTTCTGGACTCACCGATCCCAGGGAAAAGACTTTGCCTATTTTTCCTATCCATGTCCCTCATAATTTGTAAACCTCTCTCAGGTCACCCTCAGCCTCCGACGCGCCAGGGACAACACGCCCAGCCTGTGCAGCCTCTCTCTTTAGCTCAAATCCTCCAAACCTGACAAAATCTTTTTAAACTTTTTTGTCTGAACCCTGTCAAGAGGTGAGAGGTGGCAGATAGAGTTCAACCCGGGTAAATGCGAGGAGATGCATTTAGGAAGGTCCAATTTAAAAGCGGAGTACAGGATTAAGGATCGGATTCTTGTCAGTGAGGTGGAACAGAGGGATCTTGGTGTGCAGGTACATAGATCCATTTACATGGCCACCCAAGTGGACAGGGTTGTTAAGAAAGCTTATGGTGTTTTGGCTTTCATTAACAGGGGGATTGAGTTTAAGAGTCGTGAGATCTCTTTGCAGCTCTATAAAACCTTGGTCAGACTGCAATTGAAATACTGCGTCCAATTCTAGTCGCCCTATTATAGGAAAGATGTGGATGCTTTGGAGAGTGTTCAGAGCTGGTTTTTCAGGATGCTGCCTGGACTGGAGGGTTTATCTTATGAAGAGAGGTTGACTGAGCTCGGACACTTTTCATTGGGGAAAAGGAGGAGGAGAGGGGACATAATTTTGGTATACAAGATAATGAGAGGCATAGCTAGAGTCGATAGCCAGAGACTATTTGCCAGGTCAGGAATGGCCAACACGAGGGGCCAGAGTTTTAAGCTGGTTGGAGGAAAGTATAGAAGGTATGTCAGAGGCGGCGTCTTTACACAAGAGTTGTGAGTGCATGGAATGCATTGCCAGCAGCAGTTGTGGAAGCAAGGTCATTGGGGAAACTTTAGAGACTGCTGGACATGCATATGGTCACAGAAACTTGAGGGTGCAGACATGAAGATCATTGGTTGGCACAACATCGTGGGCTGAAGGGCCTGTTCTGTGCTGTAATGTTATATGTTCCATGTTCCATGTTCTATGTTCCATCTTTCCCATAGGAAGGAGACCAGAATTGCACACAATATTTCAACAGTGGCCTAACCAATGTCACGTACATATGCAACATGACCTCCCAGCACCTGTACTCAATACTCTGAACAATAACGGAAAGCATACCAACGCCTTCTTCACTATCCTATCTACCTGCGACAGCACTTTCAAGGAATTACAAACCTGCACTTCAAGGTCTCTTTGTTCAGGAACACTCGCTAGGACGGTACCATTAAGTGTATACGTCCTGCTAAGATTTGCTTTCCCAAAATGGAGCACCTCACATTTATCTAAATTAAACACCATCTGCTACTTCTCAGCCCACTGTCCCAATTAGTCCAGATTGTATTCAAAGGTAACCCGCTTCGCTGTCCACTACACCACCAATTTTGTTGTCATTTTCAAACATACTACCTGTACCTATTATGCTCGCATCCAAATCATTTATGTAAAGGGCAAAAAGAAGAGGACACAGTACCGATCTTTGTGGCACTCCACTGGTAGCAGGGCTCCAGTTTGAAAATAACAATCCTCCACCACCACCCTCTATCTTCTACCTTTGAGCCCGTTCTGTATCCAAGTGGCTAGTTCTCCTTGTATTCCACGACATCTAATCTTGATAATCAGTCTCCCATGGGGAACATTGTCGAACGGCTCTACTGATCCGCCCTTATCAATTCTCTTTGTTACTTCTTGAAAAACCTCAATCAAGTTTGTGAGACATCATTTCCCACGCAGAAAGCCATGTTGACTATCCCTAATCAGTCCTTGCCTTTACAAATGCATGTACGTTCTGTCCCTCACGATTCCCACCAACAGCCATCAAGGTCAGGTTCACCGCTCTATAGCTCCATGTCTTGTCTTTACCGCCCTTCTTAAACAGTGGCACCACGTTTGCCAAGCTCCAGTCATCCGGTACTGCACCTGTGCCTATCGATGATACAAATATCTCAGCAACAGACCCAGCGATCACTTCTCTGGCTTCGCACATGGTTCTCAGGTAAACCTGATCAGATCCTGGGGATTTATCTATCTTTACCCATTTCATGACATCCGGCACTGCCTGCACTGTAATCTGGACATTTTGAAAGATGTCACGTCTATATCCCTAAAGTCTATATCTACCAAATCCTTTTCCACAGTAAGTATTGATGCAAAATATTCATTTTGTATATCTCCAATTATCTGAGGCTCCACACAAAGGCCGGCTTGCTGATATATGAGGGGCCATATTCTCTCCCTACATTTTGTCCTTAATATATCCATTAAAACCCTTTGCTTTTACATAATTCCATTTGCCAAGGTTATCTCATGTCCCCTTTTTTGCCCTTCTAATTTCCCTCGTAAGAATCCTCCTACTTCCTTTGTAATCTTCTAACGATTCACTCGATCTATCCTGTCGACACCTGCCATATGCTTCCTCCTTTTTATTAAGCATACCTTCAATTTATAATACTTCTAAATAGCCACGAGGATAAATCCTGCATCCTTAACAACCCTTCCTAATTTGTTAAGTCTTACATTACTGGGTTTATTCTCGTGAAGCTTCTGTGAAGACGCCTCAGTGGAAACAAACTATTCTTGCGGCATGGGTCCCAAAACTGCACCCAATATTCCAATTGTTGTCAGACCAGAGAGTGACGGAGCCTCAGACGTACATGCCTTCTTTGATATGCAATTCCTCTAAAATAAATGTAATCATTGCATTGATCATCCTGAACATCGACTTATTCTGGCAAGTGTACCTTGAACAAATCCTGGAAAATAACTCTCAAGTCTCTTTGCATTTCAGACTTCGGAAATTTCTCCCTATTTCGAAAAGAGTCTTCGTACCAAAGTTCATGACTTCACACTTCTCTCCCACACTTTTCAAATCCGTTTGCACTCGCCCCGCCCCCACAATATGAACTGACCGTCTACTTATTTTTGTATCTCCTGCAGATAGAACCTGAACGCACAAATGCAGATCGTAAAAGGTTTGGTCCCAAACCTGAGCTTTGTGGCGAAACATTTGTCTCCACCAGCCGTCCTGAGAACGTTCTTTTCCTTCACACTCCTCAGATTTTTGTCAGACAGTCAAGCCTCTTTTCAGGCATTTTTCCTCCTCTATAGTCTCCTGTACAGCATCTTGTCAAAGGCCTTCTTTCTGTCCAGGTAGTTAACATGCATGGACTCTCGTTTGTTTGATTGCTCCTTACTTCCGCAAAGAAATCTTGCGGAATCTCAAGGCAGAACTGCCCCTGAACGAAACTTTCCTGACTTTGCCCTATTTTACCATCCACATCCTAGTATTTCGAAATCTCATCGTACACAAGATGTTACCCATGACCGAGGTTCAGAAAAACGGTCTATCATTTTCGTTCTTTTGCCTGAGTCATTTTTGAAACACCTGTGTTGCATTAGCATTTCTTTCATTGCGCTCAGACTGTATCTCATCCTCATGGATCCTGAAAGATCACCATTGAGGCATCCACTATCTCTTTGGTTATCTTCCTTAGACCTATGAGATGTAAACTATCTGGTCCAACTAATTTATCCGTCTTCAGGCCATTCAATTTTTCTCACCATCTTCTCCTTAACCAGCACTCTCAGCTCTGCCCCCTCACCCTCTTGAAATTTTGGATTAAAGATATTCAATCATTCAGTGGCTAATCTGAAGGAGTATACCGCCATCATCAGGAAATATGTAGAGGTTGCGTGCCAAAGGGGGCAATCAGTATATTCGCCTGCCTGAAACCATAAATGAATCAGGATCTACGCAAGACCAAATGTGTTCATTCAATGCTGACGACTCGGACTTTCAGAAGAAATCCAGATACAACCTCGATAAGCCCATTAAAGATGCCAAGAGGCAACACTGTGCCACGTTTGAGAACCAAGTTAACTGCGTGGACACCTGTCGCTTTTAACATGGCTAAAAAAATATAAAGCCAGGCACAATTTCTAACACAATACGTCCCCTTCTCCCAGCGGGAGCATATTATTATAGAATCCCAGCAGTGTGGCAACAGTCCATTTGGCTTAACAAGACCACACCGTCGCTGCAAAGAGTAACCGACCTGGATCCATTCCCTGACGCTATTGCACTCGATGAACCCCTCACTAATGCACCTCCCCATTACGTCCATGAACAGTATGGGGAAATGTATTATGTCCAATTCACCTAAACTGCATATAACTGGAATAGTGGGAGGAAACCGGAGCACCCAGAGAAAACCCACACAGACACAGACAGATTGCGCAAACGCCTCGCAAACAGTTGCCCTGAGCTTCAATGGAACACAGATCCCTGCCACAATGAGGTAGCAGTGCTAACTACTGAATCATTGCATTGCCTGCTTGGTTGACACAGCAGGTCATTGCAAATTTGTCACCTGCCCGAAATCCATAATGCACTTACTCTCTCAATGAACACCACGTGCGTGAGACCAGCATTTTTGTGAGTGAACTCAAGGAAAGGGACTGGCCCAAATGGATTCCCCGGTACTAGTGGGAGTATTCGCCAATATCTTTAACCTGCACTTGCTACAATCTGAAGCCCCCACTTGCTTCAAGAAGGCCAGCAAAATCCGGGTATCACACAAAACAAATACAACGTGTCTCAATGACTTCCATTATGTGGCTCTCACCTTCATAATTAAGAAAATCTTCAAGAGATAACTTGTGGCTCATATCAAAGTTATCATGACTTGACCTCTTGCAATTTGTCGACTGACCCAATAGGTTCAAGTTACATACCATCTTTTTAGCTCTAGACTACTCACTGGAATATCTGAACATCCATATGACCTACATCGGGCTTCTACATTATGACTACAGAATCGCCTGACAACACTATGCTTGTAACCAAACTAATGTAATCGCTCTAAGACCCAGGTGGCGGCTCTTTCATCTGCAATTGAAATTCTCAGTTCTCGACCCACAGACCATAAACAGTGAAACGAGACAAAAACACTACCTCCACGATAGCCCTCCATGCCGACGCCTCTCAACATTATGCACTCAGCACCTTATTATATTCCCTGGATCCAAATTAATCGACAAGTTAATTTTACACTGCATATCATGTAATACTGAGACAGAAGGAAAAAATGCTGTGCTTTGTGATGCGATGCAAATTTAACAGTCATTCCCTCAGTGGCACCGACAATCTAGGACTAATCATCAATATCAGGAGACAGGAGGTCGAAAGCACCACGACCTCCACCACTACAGCTCAGCTGGAGACAATCGATGGAGTCACATGCCGAGGAATTGCAATCATTAACAGTTTTTCGTGAACATTCCATGTCAATTTGACATCTAACAGGTCGCAAGGAATGGACATAAAAAAGCTTAACTCAATGAATATTTGCTCGGCAGCCACTTTGATTAGTGTTGATCAGCAGTGTCAAATTAGCCCTCTGCAATTGCCTCTCTGGTATGTCATCGTACGCATTTCAAACTCGCTGATCATTTAGACACAAGCTTGTGGGCACCCCAGTCCTTCATAATGTATTCCCAGACTCTCTGATCTTTCTTTTTGAGGTTTCCACAATGAATGCTATATTTAAGTAACGTTTGCCAGGTGCTGTTTCTCCATGTTAATTGTCAACGAATGCATTCTTCCCCACTACTTCAGGAAACGTCTTACTATTCTCAAGAACATGAGTTTTGTTCAGCCCCAGAAAAGGTACGTGGTTAGATCTCATGTTATACTTTTATTCGAACAAATTGCGTCTCAGTGTGTTCATCCAAACTGCATTTCAATTTCTGCTAACCACTATATTCATTCCTTTCTGTTTTGATGAGAGTGGGGATAATGATCCTCCTTTCTGTCCGAAACTCATTTGAATCTTTTCGTTTACTGCTTTTAAAGGTTTTTGGAGCCATAATAACTTCAGAATCTATGATTCTATGAAGAATATTGACTAAAGCCTACTTTTAATATTGTACCGGACTGATTAACTAATTTCGGAAAAAACATCTAATTAGTTTGAAATGTTCTTTTGTTTATCTTGTGCGTCAAAAACTGCTGCTGATCTTGAGGTTACAGAGGTGCTTTGCTCCACTTGCGACGTTTTTAAGCGCCCTATCTCCTGTCAGATATATTCTGCGGCATGAGCCATGGGCAACTATCAGTCAGGTTGTGCAGCGCAGACTTGATTTGTCCAAGCCGAGACTGTGGGACATTTCACTGACAGATGTGATCACGTGCTTGTGAAGACGAACAGAAAGGCTTTGCCAAACGCAATAACAATATGTTGCAGCACGCAGAGGAATAATGGATGGATGGGTGTTTTGTGTCAGTTCGCATACATTACGTGGAAAATTGACTCAGAATTGCATCTTCAGTTTCGAGGTGAGGAGTGTCATCATCAGGTTATTGGTGTTATTAAGACTGTATTTCATAGCTCCAGGTTCAAGGAGTAAAATATATTCTGGAAATGTTAGTTGTTAAAATTATGAATGGTCAGGATATGATTTCAAGAATCATCTCATGGTTAAAGGGATCATCACATCTGGAACTCATCTCAGCCGCAAATATTGCTGAGGCATGGGATGGAGTCAGGGAAGGAAACCGAGTTTGCAAGCAAACAGAAGATAGTGACCTTCAGGCTATTAATATTTAAATAACAAGAGCAGGGATGGAATGAATCATGATTTAAAGATGAAATTTTAAAGGTCAGCACAGAGATCCATGAGGGACAGTATCAGAAGCAAAGAGGGAGAGTGTAGATGACCAATTTCACCGATATGGTTCGTAATGGTTCGGAGACTGAATAACTGGACTCGAAGTCTCAACAAGAATGTCATTGGAAACAAGTGTTAAGTAAATTTTTAAAAAAACAGTAATACATTTAAACATGGTTAATAGAAATAATAATGGGTAGTGATACTTACCAGGGACACCAACGATAGCCAGGATAGGATAATAGAAATGTTGAACAATTAGAAGTGAAACAGAGATCCGCTGTGATAATGACCATTGGTTATAATATGTCGAAAGATACCAAATAGCCTCAGGTAAACCTTTGGCAATTGTTAGAACATTGCAATCGATTGTTCTCAGACTATGATTCATTTTCTGTACATTCACATCTCTTGTTCTCAGACTCTGAACTCTCCTCTCCCTTTCTCTGGCGCCGTTGATGGTGTCGGTGATGGCCCCACTCTGACTGAGGGATCACTCATTGAATGGTATCAATTTATTGTAAAATATGGAAAATCTACACAGGGACAACTGGAATCCAGTGAGACTGATATTATTCACAGACACTAAACAAGCATTTTCAACGAACGTAATTGTCAGTTCACTTTCATATCACAATAATTGAGAACATTTTCTCAGTCTGGATAAAATGAATGTGTGTTGCTGAACGACCAAACATAAACACTCCTAGCTTTTTTAATCTTTCATCCTTATGTATGGGAGTAGTGCCAGGGATATGCAAGGTTGCGTATGTTTCAACCTATTTGGAAAATAAAACAAGGATAAAATAATTTACCAGCTGCATAAAGTGACTGCACAGTACACTGGTTCGGACACTTTTGTAACATTGTGTGCAATTGTGCTCCGCTTCCTGTAGGAAAGATGTGGAATTCGGAAGGGTACAGAAAAGAATATTGCCAGAGTTGAAGGGTTTGTGTTCTTGGGAGAGTCTGAACAGGATGGGTTTGTTTACCCTCGAGTGTTGGTAGCTATAGGCGTTTATAAATCCACGAAGGGCAATGATGTGGGCCACAGACACGGTCTTTTTGTTGGGAAGGGCAAGTCCAGATGTGGAGGGCAACGATTGAAATGTGATCTTTGAGACAACTATTATTATGCAGAGGATGGGGCATATATGATGTCAGTTGATTGAGGAAGTCATGGCAACTGGGATAATTTGAAAATTTCACAATACGTCTAGATCATTATATGAATAGGAAAGAATTTACGAAATATGTGCCAATTGCTGGAATTTTGGACAGGTAACAATATTTATTGTTGTTTGACTTTGTGTAATGCTGCTACTAGTTTTAAGAGACCTGTTATATATTTTTTTCACAATGTTGAAACATCATTCAGAACATTGACACTTCTGCTCAATGACTGGAAGAAGCATTTATGCCTCAATGTGCCTTGGTTCAGACGGATAGCAGGAGGTCATTCAGCCAACTGGAGGCTATTACTGTACCAGCCGAACAGGCAGAAAGTTGGAATATTGGCAAATATTATAAAAGTACTGTTGGAAAGATAAGGAAAAGATACTATAGCTGCATAAGGTCTTAGTGAGACTGTACCTGGAGTACATCATCTTGGCGTTTTAGAGACCTACAGGTCATAGATAGAGCCTTCGGTCCAAGCTGGTCGAGACCTAGCTAATTGTTCATTCAAATGCCATTTAAACATTGTGACTGCAGCTGCTTCAACCACTTCAGCTTGCAACTTATTCCATAAGCGTACCACCCACTGTGTAAATATGTTCCTCCGTAGTTCCCCTTTCATTCTTTTCTCTCTAACCTTCAAATGATGCCCACTCTTCCTCCAGTCCCCAGTGCTCGAAAAATGTCTAACTGCATACGCCTAATGCTTGTCAGTCATGATCGCGTTCATCTGAATAAGTCCTGCCTCATTTCCCTATGCTCTCAAGAAATATGTTCTAATTTGTCCAACTTCTCTCCATAACTCAGACCACTGATTCCGAGTCACATTTCGTCTGCACTCTTTCTAGTATTCCAAGTGTGATCTCACCAATGTTTTGCACAACTGAAAAATCACTTCCCATCTTCTTTACTCAATGCCATGCCAGATGAAGGACTGTGTGCCAAAAGCGTTCATCACCGTCCATTCTACCTTTGACTCCACTTTCAGAGAAATGTGAGACTTAACACCAAGGTCCTTCAGTTCCACTACCCTAATTAAGTCCCTGCTATTCACCAGAAACTTCTATCTTGGTTTGAAACTCCTTCCAAAATGCGACACCTCACATTTATGTATATTCAACTCTATTGTCTGTTTCAGAGGAAACCTTTACATCCGGTGAAGTTCCTGCTGCAATTACTGAGAACCTTCCTCATTGTCCACAATACAGCCTATTTTAGTATTATCTGCAAACTTGC
This sequence comes from Chiloscyllium punctatum, assembly GCF_047496795.1. NCBI lineage: Eukaryota > Metazoa > Chordata > Chondrichthyes > Orectolobiformes > Hemiscylliidae > Chiloscyllium > Chiloscyllium punctatum. The sequence continues at coordinate 42,071,500 of NC_092781.1, forward strand.
TAATCATATCTTGCACATTTTCACCTGAATTATTGAGATCGACATCAAACAGCACTGGCCCCAACACCGAACTCTGAGGAACCACACTAGTCACAGGCCTCCACCCCTTCCAATATTGCACTCTGCTCCCTGTCATCAAGCAATATTGTATCCAACTTGCCGGCTTATCCTGCATTCCATGTGATCGAACCTTCCAGAGCAGCTTATCATGTGGAGACATAGCAAAACACGGACGGAAATCCGTATAGAATTTTATTGCCGACCAGCCCTCGTCAACCTTCCTCGTCACTTCCATTAAATAAATCTAAAGCATTTGCGTGTAATGACCTCTCACTCACAAAACCATACTCGTAGTCAAACCCTGTTTTCCAAATGCATGCATATCTTTTTCCTTGTCCTCAAGCAAGGTATTCAGGACAGATCTTGGTCTTGGTTCTATAGTTCCCAGGTGTTTCTTTACAGCTATTGAACAATGGTACAACATGGAGCCAGAAGAGAATTCTATTCGACTGTGAAGTGAAAACGAGAAATAGTTAGGATCATATGAAGATAACATTACCAAACAGAAGGGTAGGCAGAGAGGAGATGAATGCAAACGAACTGTTATTCTGAAGTGTATACACTTTAATGAAAGGCGTATTGTGGGCAATGCAGATGAACTTTGGCTTTGGATTGGAGCCTACGTGTATGACGTTATCGCGTTCACAGATTTGTTTGAATTAAGGCATGATTGGCAACGACATTTTCCAGGATACAGACAGGACAGAGAGGGAAATAAAATGGGTGGATAAGTTGTATTTCTGATCCGGGATAATATCAAGGCTGTGCAAAAGGAGGAAACAATGAAGAGCTTGAGCAGTGAGTCAATATGTGTAGTGCAGAGAAATAAGAAGGATGCAGTAACATCATTGAGGCAGTATTACAGGACAGATTTTAATTTTTCCAACTTTGCCTGGGAAATATTTATGTCAGATGTCTGGAAAGGGCAGAATAAAAAGGAGCGTACAGTACATTTTTCGAGAGCAGAATGTCAGTGGTGCAATGAGGAAAGGGGCCATATTGGGTCTTAGGTTGAGGAATGATCAGGTCAGTTCTCACAAGTTCTTCTGGAATAGCGGCAGCAATTCTGTAATTTTTAGAATACATGTACAGCAAGTTGAAAGTGGTCCTAAGAAAATAGTGCTAAACAGGGCTCAGATCAATGGCATCAAAATTTGCAGGCGCTTCGAAATGTGGATTAGGAGCAGCTTTTGAAGGGAAGTCCATATTTGATATGTGGGAGGCGTTCAAATATAGTTTGACCAAAAGTGATAGGAGAGCTAAGATTCATGAAACGTGGATGACAGGAGAAATCGTGTGACGAGCCAAGAAGAACAGGGACGCGTATGCGACGACCAGACAGCTAAGAAGAGAATGAGTTTGGAGGGATATCGGCCGAATAGGTCAAATGTGAACTGAGGATTCAAGCGGGTGAAAATGAGCCATTAAATAACTTTAGTAAGCAGAATTAAGGAGAATCTCAAGGCATTTTATTAATCTTTAAGAAGCAACAGGTTCATGAGAAAACGTGTTGGTCCACGAAAGGATAAGGAAGGTTTTGTGTTTAACTTGAGGCAAAAGCTGAGATTCTCAATGATTACTTTGTATTCGTTTTCACTGAGTCAGGGGACATCATGAAAGTTGAGATTAGAGATAGAAGGTTGATAAATCAGGATCACGTTGTCATTTGCAGGGAAGATGAGCTGAGTCGGTGAAAAAGATATTAACTTCGGCACATCGCCTGGTCAGGATGTGATCTATCCCATGTAACTGAGGGTGTCTAGAGAGTAATCGCTGTGTGCATGACAAATATTGTAGCATCCTTAAACACACATGAAGAACTGGAAGACGGGCAAGTTGTTCATGTGGTCCTGCTGCACAAGAAAGACAGTAGGGGTATTCCAGTTAACGACAGAGCACTGAGCCTAATGTCAGTCGCGGGAAAGTTGCTGGCACAGGTACTGATGGATAATAGCTATGTATATTTGCAAAATACTGGGCGTATCAGTGATAGGCACAATGATATTGTGCGGGAGAGATCTTACCTTACCAACTTAATAGAGTTCTTTGAGGAAGTGAGCTATTTGATAGAGGAGAAAATGGCTGTGGATGCAGTATATGCATGGACTTTAGTATGGCGTTTGATAGGTTTCCCAGGGTAAACTAATTCAGAAAGTGAAGACACACGGTGTGAAGTGTGTTCTAGATAGGTGGATAAACAACTGCTTGAGCAAGAGGAGACAGCGAGTAGTAATTGAAGGGTGCTTCGTGAAATGGAGAAAGATGACCAGTGATGTTCCACCGGGATCAATGCTGGGCCCACTGCTCTTTGTGATAAACATAAATCATCTTGAAGATAGCACTGTTTGTACAGTCAGCATGTTTGAAGATGACATGAGGATCGGTAGCGTAACAGAAACACAGCAGATTGTCAAAGCATACAGGATAATTTAGATAGCCTGGAGAGTTTGGCAGAGAAGTAGCCGATGGAGTTCAATTCGGGCAAATGTGAGGTGATGCATTTTGGGAAGTAAAATTCTGGAGAAAACCATTCGGGAAACGGACGAGAAATTTGGTCTCCAAAACATGGGGGTACATGACATGCCATAGATGCTATTTGTTGGGAGGGGGGTGCGGGAAAAATTCAGAAATGTCCAAAGCTAAGTCACAAATATTACACTACGTTTTGTTGTGCAAAGACAGTATAGGTAGTTCAGTTATCAATCCAAGCTTATGTTCGCTTTGGGAGGATCAGTACAACAGAGGTTAAAGCAGACCTGCTACGAGAGGGTGCGATCTTTCTGTTTTGTGTTCTCTCTCCAGCAATGTATTGATGACATGTCTTGTGGTCCAGTGTTTTTAAATTCTTGAACTCCTGTAACAGTTCCTATCTCTGTAAACCCCTCCCCGCTCTAGAATGCCTCTATGTATTTGATAAATATTCCAATCTCGACGACCGTCCCTATCTCTGTAACGAGGTTCAGTTTCTAAAACATACCTTGTCTCGGTAGACTCCGCCTCAAGTAACTGGAGGCATAGAGCCATGATGTACTGAAAATGTTCGTTTGGCCCGACTTGCCAATGCTGACCAAGGTTAGTAAACTGAATGAGCCGCATTTTCCTGCGTTTGGCCCACATCCCTTCGAACGTTCTCCTCTCTGTGCACCTGTTCAAATGTCTTTTACATCTTGTAATTGTTTTTTTTACCATTTCGCCGAGCAGTTCCTTCCATATACCTACTTGTCTCTGTGGAATATATTGCATATCACGCCCCTCTTTAAATCTTTGCTTTCTCATTCAAGGTTTCACAATTTTTTTTGGACTGGCCTACCCTTGACTCGTCCCTTTACGCATGTTCCACATCGACTTAAAAACCATTATAATGGCAACCTGTCGGCCTAATTACCAAAGGGACCTTTTCAGGATAATTTAAGAAATACCTCCATGTACTCAAGACTCTGAACAATGAAGTCATGTGTGCCAAATACCGCTTTCACTTCATTATCAACATGTGATATGATTTCCAAGGTAAATTGCAACTGCACCCTTGCTTTCTCTCTCCATTCGACAACGTTGCCCTGGGCAATACCATAATCTATGTTAGTCCTTCCTGGTTTGCCTTAACAGCATCGAACACCTGAATTAAACTCCATATTCTGTCCTTGGCCGAATGGTACGGTTGATCAAGACCCCCTTTGTAAACTGTGTTCACTGCCCACTAATGTTTGGTAGCCACAAAAATATTAGTAGTGCCTCATATCCTTTCACCAAAATTGTTCCTGGAGATGATACACATCAGTGAAACAGACCAGACCATTACTCTGTAACACTTGTCTCATGCCTCCCGTCTGAACAACAGCACTAAACCTGCACACTCCTTCTCCTATAATGAAGACAATTCTGTATCCAGTGGTCAAGATCTTCCTGATCCTATCTAATATTAACTAGCTGACGTGTATTCTATGCTCAGCCCTGTCAAAGGCCTTGCTGAAGTCATTAAAGAAGTCATTGCAGTGCATTAATGAATCTTCTCGGTGACATCTTAAATAAACTCATCAAGTTTGTGAGACACGAATTTGCATTAATAAAGACATGCTGACTAGCTGACTATCCATAACCAATCCTTCCCTACCCAGATGTGTGTCAGTCCTGACCACAGAATCTCTTCCCACTATTTGCACACATTTGTCGTCAAGTTAATTGACGTTTAGTTCCCTTTCTTTGTCTCGATATTGGTCAAAAATGCATTATGTTTTTCGTCATAGTCATACAACACGCGAACTGACCCTTTGGATGAAGCCGACTATAGTCGGAATTTTAGCTCCACACAGCTGCCCCTTCCGGGGCCCGTACACTTCCAAACCTTTGCCACGTCTTTGTATGTACGTCTCTCTCCTCTAAACTGAAATATACGACTCCTGGTCTCGAAACATTCCCATCTTCGGGAAAATAAAATAACAATTTACTGTATCTATAGCCCGCATTATTTTACAAGGCTCCTATGAGGTCGCCTCTCAAACTCCAGGCACCAGTGATAAACGTCTCAGCCTCTCCAGTCTTTCATTGTAAGTGAAAATTTCCATGCCCAGCAGAGAGAGCTGAAAATTGTGAAGATTAATAATATCCTTCAAATAACGGCGAACAGAACTGGACACAATTTTCCAGAACACGCCTCACTACACTCCTGGAAACACTCAATATGACTTCCTAAATCCTGTAGTCAAAGGACTGAGCACCGAAGAGAAGTGTGCCAAGGCCTTTTTTTAACCACCCTGTCTATCCGAGATGCAAAGGTCAAAGAATTATGTGGATGAAGTTCCTCTGCCCTACAACACAGCGAAAGGCCTTAACTTTAAGTGTATAAAGTCTGCCTTCGTTTTTTGTACCAAAATGCAAGCCCTCACATTTATCCACATTGAACTCCACTTTACTTTTAAACCCATACACCGATTCCAACAAGTTTATTTTGTAATCTTAGGAAGCCTTCTTCACTGACCACCATGCCACCCTCCAGTCTTCCAGCACATCACTCATTGGTGTCAATGTACAAACATGTCTGCCAGGGACTCGTCAATCAATCTCTTCCCTATTTTCGTACAATTTATATGATATACTTGATCAGGTCTTAGGGACTTTACTACCTCTGTGTCATAATACCTTCATCAACACCTCTTATTAAAATATGGCGTTTTGTTTAAAGTCATAAACTTGTACAACAGGGAAAGATACCCATTGGTCCAAATCGTTTATGCCGATCAGATAATTCAGATAAATCTAATCTCTGTTGCTAGCGTTTGTCACACGTGGCTCTAAATCCTTAGTTTTCATCCACTCGTCCAAATGCCTTTTAAATGTTGCAATTATACAAGTGCCCGCTGCCTGCTTTTTCAACTTATTCCGTACATATATCACTGTCTGCAAGAAAAATAAACCTTCAGTCCATTTCAAATTTTTCCCTCTCAAATTAAGCCCATGTCCTCTAGTTTTGTATTTACAAACACATGGGAAAATACCTTCTTTCTTTACCCTATCGATGCTTCTCATGCTTTCATAAACCTGTGTGAGGTCACCTCTCACCCTGCGACGCTTCAGTGAAAATATTCCAAGGCTATTCAGGCTCTCCATGCACCTCAAACTCTCCGAACCTGGCAACATCTTCTCTAACATTTCTTACTCCTTTGAATTTCAACAATACGATTCTCTGGCCGGAGACCTGAGTTGTATACAATATCCCAAGAGTGGTCTAACCAATCGCTGTTTCGTTCCCTGACTTCCCTTATAATTCTCCAAAGTAACATGTGAAGTGAAATACTTGTTTTGGATCATACAGATCCGCCATAGTTCCAGATATCGATGGCCGCATTGATCTTTGAGGGGCCCTATCTTCTCCCAATTACGTATTTGTTCTCAATTTACTTGCAAAATCTCTTTGGATATTCCTTAAACTTTTCTCTCAAATATACTTCACGTCCCCTTTTTGCATTCACGATTTCCATCCAACGTTTATTTGCGACAAACACGATTATGCTGAAGGGATTCACTCGATCCACCTGACTATATGTGATATGTCACTCATTTGTCTTCATCAGAGCCAAAAATTGTCAGCCAACGTTTCCTAATTCCGTCAGCGTGAGCCTATTTTCTAGTTGTAACATGCGGACCCTGAATGCTCATTTTATCTCACTTTTATATCAATCTCACGTGTCAAACTTCACTTTTACTGAAATAGCTTCCACAAACATCTTTTGAAAGTTCATGTCGAATACTATCAAGATTGGTGATCTCCTATTTTATAACTTACACTTTTGGACTGCCACTCTCCTTTTCCACAGATATTTCTAAATTAATAGGATCGTAGAAACTTTACCAAATTGCTGATCTTGTTTCCCAAAGGGAAGTCAATTTCCCCTTTCACCTATCGGGCCATTTACATATTGATCGAAAGTTGTCTGGAATATACTTGGCAAATTTCTCCCGTCGAAATGCTTCATAGTGTCGCTCTGCTCGTCTAGGATTGGAAAGATTACACAAACACTTTATGGTTATAGTCATATTCTTCTTCCTGATGGCTGAGATCTCCGTTAAATTTGCATCTCAATCTCCCAATGTTTCTGAGGGGTCAGTCGAAGAATTGCATCTAACTGATGACCGAATCTTATTTTTTCATTCCAGTAATGAAGATTCCCTGGGTAATCCCGCAGGAATATTTTCTCTTAGTTCCATTGTTATGTTTTCCCTAATCTTGTCTCCATTTCTATCCTTCCAGTGGCATCAGTATCTTGGGAAATCGAACTGTCAGTGGTGACCTTACTCAGCTGTGCTTCATAATATCCTTAGAATTCCAATCTCATGTTCCTATTCATGCCCTGAGTTCCTATTCCTGCCCTGTCAGGCCCGTTGCATTGAAACAAATGCAATTTAATTCATCAATTTCCCTCATATCCTTCCGTGCTCGAGCGTGTGTTGTCTGTCTAAGTTCCTGTCTTGAACGCCTGTCAAAAAGCACAGGGCAGCAGGTGACAACCCAACACCGTTATGTGGCAGTACATTATTCTGGAGCGCTGTACCGTGGTCAGTTAGTTGAAACCCAACTTATCGTACAACTTCAATAAAAACCTCCACCTTCTTTTGGTCATCACAGCTGTTTCAGGTCACACAGCCCTGTCAGACCAGTTTAACTCTTCTCCAGTATCTCTAGCAATTCGCCCCAACAGAATAAGAATCCCAGCCCTGTCCCCAATTCAGATACCTTCCACAATCTGTCTAACTGTATTGACGTCTTCAGGGATTAGCGAATTTCTCGAAGATTTGTCGCACATTTGAAGTTCTGGATCCAAGTTTGCTCGCTGGTGTACAAGTTTTGCTTTTAGTTGCTGCGTCACAATGTAGGTAACAATAATCAGTTACCCTCGGGTCAAACACTGGTGGTGGTAATCAGCTTTATATTTATGTATTTAGACTCGCTTCGGTTAGCAACATCATTTCCTCTGGTTAGAGCATTTCCTGGGGTTTTATCATTTCCTGTTTTACTTGCTCTTTCAGATTGTGGAAAATATTGTCCAATGAAAACTATCCACGGATTTCTCTGCAACACACAAGCAAGCAAATCGCATCCAGAAAACGTTTGCCACTCTCCCTTACATCTGTGGAATGACATAAATAACTGCCAGACTACTCAGATCTCTTGGCATCATAGTAACTCACAAACTATCCACCAAACTAAAACAGAAGCTAATGAATTGAAAGGCAATATGCATTCAACAAGCAAACTCATGACAATTACGAAATACCTTGCAAGAATTGTAACAAACATTACATTGGACAAATAGGATGAAAACTAGCCACCAGGGTACATTACCATCAACGAGCCACAAAAGGACATGACACAATCTCACTAAGATCCTTACATACAGATGGAGAAGGACATCACTTCGACTGGGACCACATCCATCTGAAGACAAGCCAATCAGTGACATGCGCAGAGAATTCATATTAATATGGCATGCCAACAGACATTCTACCAACAAGCACATTGGATTAGACTCCGAGAAAAGAACAGGAGAGGACATCAGCACAAGAATTTACATCACCACACCAAATGACATCACCAACCGAATTAAAAGTAAAAACATAGATTGAAAGCGTGGCACGAACACCCGTGCTAGACTTTTGGCTCATTGACGGTGTTTCCAAGTATGGCAACGAAACATGTGAACACGAAATTTCGAGCTCAGGCAGCAAATTTACGTCAGAACCTTCAGTACCCAGTGAACATTTCACCAAGATTCCTTTGTTCTGCAGTACCCGCCAGTGACCTACAGTTTACTATTTACGCCCTTTACTGATTAGATTTACCGACACTCATTACCTCAGATTGATTAGAATTAAACTTCACTTACCATTACCCTGCTGCGTTTATCATCTGATCGATATTAGACTGTAGCCTGAGACCATCTGCCTCACTGTGGATAACAACCCCAACTTTCATGTTATCTGCAAATATACTAATTGTAGCTTCAGGTTTCACTTCCAAGTTACTATGGTACAGAGTAAATACCAATGGCTTATGCAGAGATCACTGTCGTACACCGTTGGTGAAAGGATATCAAACAGCAATTTTGGATCCAATTTACCGACTCGCCTTGGATCCCATGGGCTTCTCCCTTTTGGACAATCATTCCATTTCGGACCTTATCAAAGGCCTTCATGTAGTCGACGTAAAATACATCATCTTCACTGCCCTCAACATCATTTTTATAAACCATTTTAAAAAGAAAAGCTCGACAGAATTCTTCAAACAGCACCTTCCTTAGTAATTACCTGGTCCATCACTCCTCTTCTTCTTGAAAAAAGGCACCAAGTTTGAGAACCGTCAGTCCTTCTGCACTCCAGCTGTGGCCAGCAACTTATTTAATAGATATGACAGCGCCCCAAAAATCTCCTCCTTCCCTCACATAGCATTGTGGGACACATTTCGTTGTGCACTGGAGATGCCTTCAAAGTTATGTCAGCGAATACGTATAATACCTACTCCTTATTGATCCTGACATGATCTGGAAACTCACCATCCCAACTGAATTCTCCGGTTGCAATGCCTTTCTACTTTTTGAATGCTGAACAGGAAACAACCTTTATCTGTGAATCCTCTTAGTTTAGCTATACGTAGCGAATACCTTGTGACTTTTTATTCATTGTTCTGCCAAGGCTATTTAATGGCCTTATTTGCCCATTGTTTATAAGGACCCACTTGCACACTTTGTAGTTTCGAAGAGCTTCGCCTTTTTAAGTGCACTATTCTTTCGCTATCGAACTTGCAACATCACTTGTTCAGTGGTTATTGAATTCCTGCCTTTGCTATTCACGCTTCGACGAGCTCACTGATTCTGAATTCCCAGTATATCATTTTCTATCATCCATTTACTCCTCTCCATCAGTAGAAAGGCCTTCAGTTTCTACAGCCTTTCGTGACAACCCTCGCTTTGTGCAACATTCTGAAACTCTTTGAGCGCTCCGCACGTCTGCAACGTTACCCACTCTCTACAAACTTCTCAATCTCCGTGACCCTTCCCATCACTGTAATGCTCCTTACCTCTGACCATCTCCAGTCACTGTTTGCCTTCTTCGCTCTCGAACATCCTGTCGTCACAAAAACTTCTGTGGTTGTAACCTCCACTTGATTGATTTAATAACTTACATTCCCTTCAACTACCTCTGTCTCACACCCCAGACAACCCATCCATTCCTTGCTGACCCAGTAACCTCAGGCAAGTTCTACAGGTCAGAGTGTTACTAACCTCCCCAGTCTCGACTACTCTTCCAAACCCTGCATTTGTCGAGAGACTCCACAGCCGGACCTATTGTTGTATAACTTTCCAGTGTCTCCAATGTTCAACATCTATGTCACCTTCTCCTGTTCCTAACTACCTCCTCCTGTTCTGATAACTCTCGGGAATTTTGCGTTCTTTCACAATGTCTGCATGCTCTGCTTCATCACATACATGATGGGACATTGGCTCAGTGGTCCGCCCTTCATCCTCGCAGCGCTGGGAGCTGGGCTCGATTCCAGTCTTGGGCGACTGCCTTTGTCGACTGCGCAAGTCTACCATGCCTCTGCTCATTTCATCTGATTGCTCTTATTTTCCACCACAGTCCAAGAATGTGCAAATATGTGGATTGGCCATCGTGTTCATGATGTGCAGGCCAGGTGAGTTTCTTTTGAGAAATGCAGGATTACGTGGATATGTTGAGGGCTGTGCCTGGCTGGGATTCTCTTCAGAGCGCCGGATGACCTCTTCCACACGATGAAGATTCTATTCAGATCTTCCAAAAGTCCTGTCACCTATTTTTGCCTCATCCTCAATATTCACGTTATCTCTGTAAAATGCTACAGCCTTGCCGATGTCAGCTCTTACAGTCGTAACAAAGCTTTATTTGACTGTCACCTCTTCCTGTCCTTACAATTTTTCTTATGACTGTAACTTTCGTCATTCATTACAACACTCTTGATCATTGTTATCTACTGGTCGTCCTCGAACCATTTATATATCTGCAAACGCTCACCTGGATCGTCTCAACTTTGACAGTCATGTCCTCAAATCTGCTCTGTATCAAACACGTAATCATGTCTTGATAAATCTCATTGTGGTAAGCTACCTGTAGCCCTCCAACACGGATCATCTGTATAAGCTTGTCCCAGACCTACCGCCTACACTGTGTCTCCAATCTCCTCCACTCCCCATAACATGTTCGCTGTGACGTCCTCGAGAGTCTCTTCGACTCTCCGTAACACTGTCCACATCAGTGTAATCTTCTTCAAGAAATACAACCTATACTTTCCATATAAACCCTTACTGCAGTTCCTATCCTGGAGCTCCTTCTACCAAACCAACCATCCATGACTGTGAACGTACCTTCAGTCACGATATTCCTCCTTAACTGTGTAACCTTCTTCATGAAAACTACTTCAGTCTCTTCCAATGTTCCTATTTGTGTAATCTCTTCTTGTCCGAAAACCCTCCCCATCTTTGAATTTTCCAGGCCGCACAACCCTCACTATCTGGGTGGCACGGTGGCACAGTGGTTAGCACTGCTGCCTCGCAGCGCCGGAGACCCGGGTTCATTTCCCGCCTCAGGCGACTAACTGTGTGGAGTTTGCACGTTCTCCCCGTGTCTGCGTGGGTTTCCTCCGGGTGCTCCGGTTTCCTCCCACAGTCCAAAGATGTGCAGGTCAGGTGAATTGGCCATGCTAAATTGCCCGTAGTGTTAGGTAAGGGGTAGATGTTGATGTAGATGCCGATGTAGGGGTATGGGTGGGTTACCCTTCGGCGGGGCGGTGTGGACTTGTTGGGCCGAAGGGCCTGTTTCCACACTGTAAGTAATCTAATCTAATCTAATCTAATCTGCAACAAATTCTACACGAGAAACTGCTCTGTCTTGGTAATCGACTCCATCTTCTCAAGTATCCATAAACTGCTGCAGATCCGACTGACCCCCTTCCGACATAACCTCTTTCAGTCCCAAAAACACCATCAGTCTCTGGACACATTACAATCATCTCGATCAGTGTCGTCCTCTTTGGACCCTGTAATACTCTCGATCTGTCGAAGCTAGTCCAATGTATGTGACTTCTGTAAACCGTTTCCGAGAAGACTCACTATCAAGGTAAAATCTTTCAGTCGCTATCACCCACCCTGGTAATGTAAGCTCCTCCAGTCTCCACATTCGTCGACTGGTCTCCATGCAATATCTCGCTCTCTCCCGTATCTGTGGAAACGTCTGCCTCTTCTTCAATCGTACTTACCACAGGAACATCCGCCTGTTTGTGCAAAGTTCCCTTTACTGTGAAACCAAGGTTTCTGTCCCTATCTCCGGGAAAATCTGCGAGATTCCATAGTCTCCATATCTTAGTAACCTCCGGAAGCTGAGTCTTCCTATATATATAACCATCATTATTGATGACTATCTTCCATTTGTCAATTTGTTACTCCAGTCGGCAAAATTATTTTTATCTTTGAAATCAGCTCTGTTTAATGAAACACTCCCTGATTGCGTACACCAACCCTGTCCTACAAACATTATTATCCCTGTAAACTGCTCTTTCACTCCCATCCTCCATGAACTCTGGCCGACCCTACACCTCTGCACAGTTATATGACTTCCTGTGGCTTTACGATCCTTCCACCCTTTGATATCTTCTCCAGCAGCAACAGCCCTCCCAACTTCGGTCATCTGCTTTAGATGAGACAATTGATGCCTCCGCAATTCCTTCCATTGCAGAAAACTCTTCTCACGTTTGAAATTTCGCGCAGACTCCATACTTCCCAATTTGCTGAATCCACGTCCTGTTGTCGCAATTCTTCTCTTCGTATGAAATCATCCAATACTTAAACCCTACCTAACTCTGTAAACGAATCCAGTCCCCAAAAGAAATCCATACTACGAAAACTTGGAACGTCCCTACATACATTTCTCCCGCTCCACCCTCCTTGATCACCATGAAATATAAAAATTACTGAATCCTCCTTTTTCTCCAGAAAAACTCCTAAGGTCTGCAAAACCCTCTAGCCTTGCTGTTGCTCCCTATTTTTCGAAGCTCCGTCACTCTCTCAAGCACTTGTGGGGATCATTTCAGAGGAAATAAGAGTTGTAGTTTCCGGAGTAAAGTATAAATTTATCCTCGGTGGAGATATATGCGGTTAATTTCTTAATGAGGAGAGCTGAGTTGGGAATCTATTGTCTACAACGTTGACCATGCCCAGCTATTGGCGCATTTGCCTCGCAGTAGTTGGAGCTGGGAAGTTGACAAGAGGACTGATGCGGCTCTGTTCCTGGGTGGATGAATCAACTGATACAATAAAACCCAAAAACCTGACTTGGCGTAGTGCGATGGAAACTTTCTGTGATAAGACTACACAACCGAATTGCTTCAAGTAATTCAGAACAGGGACAACATCAGATCGATTTGATTCTTCATCAACGTTGTCTAAAAGGAGGTCGTCCACATATTGAACTAATGTAGACCCACTTGCTATGTTTAGACATTTCAATTGTTTCTGCAAGATCTGACAAAAAAGTGTTGGAGAATGAAGGACGCACGTTGGTAGTCGAGTCCACCGTTAGCTGTTGTCCATTAAAGGTGAAGGCAAATAAGTTCTGGCTATTCTTTTCAAGTGGTAGTGAGAAAAATACACGCTGAAGTCAACAACAGCAGAACATTTAGCATCCACAGGGATAGTTGATAAAATATGAGCTGGGTTTGGAACTACGGCATGAAATGGCTGAACAGTGGCATTGATATCTCTCAAATCTTGAACCATGCTGTATTGATTTGGATTTCCAGGTTTTTGGACAGCAATATTTGGAGGGTTACAAGGTGATTGGAATGGGACTAAGATGTGTTGATGCTGAAAGCTTTCTAGCAAACAAGTAATACTTGGAATAGCATGCTGTTTCAGTGGATACTGGCGAATGGATGGCAAAAAAAATTGGTTTTAAAGCGACGGAAACAGATTCACAGTCTGTAAGTCCATTATGAGTCAATTTCTCAGACCATATATTCGGATTGACTAAGTTAAAGCTGTCCCGACTCTCATGATGCTGAAGTGTAGCATTGCAAGAGGTAGGAGCTGTGTAATTTTGAACAGTCATAACTTCTTGTATTGTCTGCAACATGTAACAATTTGGGTCAACTTGATAATTGCACAGTGAACCATAGGGCCAAGTTCTTTAGCATGGTGAGGTGAGTTAATTTTTCCAATATTATGAGGTGTGATAAGTCCCTTGACATCCATAGATGAGGATGTATTTAAACGAAATCTGCCTCTCCTTCTCGACCAGTGACATGGGCCAGTCCATGTGAACAGTCCATTTGATTCTCATTAAATCTGTGAAAAAATTTTCAAGAGTTTTATCCTGGCCTTCTCGATAATAAGCAAGAATAATGTGATCTGCTAATTTTGGAGGATCAATATCATGTTGCCACCATTGCAGTTAGTGGATAAAGAAAATGGACGTTCGGATGAGTCAGTATCGAGCTGGACACCATCAGGGGAACATGCAAGATTAACGTGAAAGTCGCAAAGCAAGTCTCATTCCATCAAGTTGCAAGATATTTTCTTTCTAATCACAAAATGTTGAAACAGGGAATAACCTCAAAAATAAACAGGAACTGGTTCGCAAATTGGATATTCTTTGCTCTCCCATTGCAGACCAGACAAACTCTTTATTCGTTTTGTAATTGGCACGTCCATGACAGATTTTACATAGGACATTGAAGCTCCTGTGTCAATTAGAAAAGGATACCACCTGTTGGTTACTCCAAGTCGGACTGTGGGTTCACGTAAAGGACAATTATGTAACCGTTGAGAAAAAGGAGTATTCTGAGAAACATTGGTAAATTGTCTTCTTTGATCTTTCTTTAATACCTTTTTAGGGCAAACAGCACCCCAATCGTAACTATTCCCACAGACAGAGCAGCATTGGATCGGGCAGTCACGGACCTAATGATATCGCCCCTTACAATTAAAACAGCCAATAGGCATATTTCTGGATTGAGGGTAAAGTGCCCTGTGATTATGCCCGCGATTGTTGTATTGGTAGTTACAAAACCTGTATTGATACGCAGGCATGTTTGATTGGAATAATTCCTTCTCGAAAAACAAATACCGATTTCCCACGGACTTGAGGCTTTTCTTCACTTTGATGTTTTCATAAAACGCTCATAGAACGATGGATTTGATTAGGAGTGGCTTTAACCCATTCCAAGTTATTTTTCTTGACTGTTGTGGTAACAGAAGTCAGCAAACCGTTCAATAAGACAAAGGTAAACTGTGTATTAACAGCATTAAAATTTCGGTCTTGATCTCCAGAATAAGATTCATATCATTCTCTAAAACGTTCCAAAAAATCCTCAGCAGTCTGTTTATATTTCGGTCGATGTTCCAGAACACGAGCAAAGTCAATATTTTTTTGCCAATACATCAGATGCATCAGCTAAAATGAAATCTTGTCTTTGTTGCTCCTGAATTATAGCATTAGCAAAATCAGTAAAATTGTTATGATTAATGTGTCCAATACAACGTGCATATTCAGAGTGGGTAAAAAAAATCTGTAAAAGTGACCAAAGGTTCTTTGCATTACCATCGTAAAAAGTATTTGTTGTATTTAAGAAATCAACAAAAGGCTGAGGTGCCTTGTGAGGTTCCGGTGCATTACTAATGACAGATATAATTTCATGGGGCTTGCATGGGCAATAAATGTGGAGAGTGGCGTTCGGAGCAGCAGGTTGAGGGTTCGGTAGTTACGTTACAGGGAACATGCTTAATGTGGGTGTCTCATCTTCTGTATCTTCAGAAGAGGAATTTGAGAAAGTTTCTGATTGTTGCAGATGACGCTTAGTCGTAGATCTGGACTGATTTTTAATCTGAGTATTATAAGGAATGTGATCTCCATTCTGAAAAGGGTTAGGAGGATCAAGGGTCTTTGTACCTTCAGTAGTGCATGCTTCGGATCGGGGTATAACGGCTGAACGTACAACAGTTTGAGATTTCGAAGTACAAGGATCATTGACAGGTCTGAACTGGGAAGACAGAGAAATGGGCTGTGGGGGAGTGACGGGAATTTGAGAATTAAGTGAAACAGTTGGACATTCCATAGACTGATTAGCCTGTTTTAAATGGGAGCCGCACAAAAACACACTCATCGATATCTGAATGATCATTGTCTTCCTCGTTAAAACGAAAGCCAACCATCGAACTGCGCAGTTCTGTTTGTTTACCAGTCACTTGAGACTTCGCATTTTGTTTCTGTAATTGTTTTGCTCAAGCACCTTTACTTTAAACAACCTCAACAGATTTCATAGCACCATTTGCAGTCAATTCAATCCCCGATTTGAAGGTAGTATCCTATCACGACCGTCAAATTGATTCTTTGTGCCTCTCATCACAAACCTGTCGCCATAATTCAATTAACTCTTTCCTTCCCGCTCCTTTGTTCTGTTGCCAAATCAATTGCGGAGCTGATTAAACCAATTGAACAGCTTTATGGCCACATAACGGCCATTCTTCATCAATCAATGTTTTGTTTATAGCTCCAGACAGTTTTGTGAAGGCCTCAGAATTTTCGGGAAATTTCTCTAATGTTGATGACAGATCATCTGTTCTGTTCCGTAATTGCCCATTTCAAAAAATTACTCCAATCAATACTTAAGTTTATTTTTAGACGAGAAATATTGCAATTTTTTTTATAAAAGTTAATTATTTATTAACTTATTATTATGTATTTTTAATTATATTAACAATAACCTATTTGAAACCTGGAGGCCTTTTGTCTTCCCTAAAAAGCATCAAACATCGGGAGTCAACTGCTTCCCTGATTACTTCAAATGTCGGGGGGCCTCTTGCCTCCCAGAAACTTCTCATATCGGGAGTCACCTTACTCACTACTGAATTGATCGTTCGGAGCCCTCTTAAATAACTGCTTATATTGGAAGTGTTCAGGGCAACAGCCTCCAAAAACTGCTGAAAATACAAGCATCCGAATTTAAAGAACCTGGAAATTTACAAGGTTCTGGAATCCGAAGTGTTCTTTTTTTAACCCTGAAATTAACGAAGTTCGCGAGATCAAAGTTTTTTTTTAAACGTGGTAGTTAACGAAGTTCAAGAGATTGAATTTCTTTTAATCCGGAAATTAACAAAATTCAAGAGATCGAAGATTTTTTTTAATTCGAAAATGAATCAAGTTCTAGAGATCGAAGTTTTTTTTAAACCTGAAAAGTAACGAACTTCGATTGAACTAAGTTTTTACAAAAAACCCAGAAATTAACGAAGTTCGAGAGAACAATTTTGTTTTAAAAAAAACGAAAATTAACATAAGTTGAGATTCCGAAGTTCTTTTCCAAAACTCGAAAATTGACGAAGTTCAAGACATCATTTTTAAAAAACCCGAAAATTAACGAGCTTCAAGAGATCGAAGTTTTTTTTAAACCCGGAAATTAACGAATTTTGAGAGATCGAAATTTTTTTAACACCGAAAAAATGAAGTTAAAACATTCCAAAATCGAAAGAAAATGAAGTTTAAGCAATCGACTTTTCTAAGATCCGAAAATGAAAGTCCGAGCCCGAAAATAAACTAAGTTTAAACAATCGAACATTTTAAAAACAAGAAAAAAAAGAGTTAGAACAGTCCAAACCCGAAAATAAGAAAAGTTTTTTTTTCCAAATCAGAAACCGTTTATCACAAATCTCCAGAGATCTTTGGAAGCCAAGAAAATTCCGGAGTTTGTTTTTGATAGAACAGAAATTAACTAATTCAGTTTTTAACCCTCCCCTCAGAATTCAGCAATTTTCGAAGACCACTCTCCAAGTATCAAAAGACACTCAACTTCAATTAATCTCTATTAATGTTTCAAAACATTTTTTTAAAAGTCCCCCAAACCCTGTCTTACTCTGACTTATCCTTTCAGGCTGGACTGGAAAATTAACAGCAAGGGGTCACATCAAACACAATTTGACTGAGAGGAAAACTGAACACTGTCAAAATACTCACATCTGGCGGACCGAATTCCTCAACACTCAGTCGTGAATGATATTTAACTCTTACACCGCTGTTAACAATCTGTCTGAGCTAAACCGTATCAAAGCTCCAAAATGAAGATGTCGAACCCTCAATAGGGGTCTCTTGGTTCGAGATCAGCCGAAACAATCGACAAATGCGGTCTATTGCAAAAGCAAGGATCATTAGTTTATTGAATTAAGTTACTTTGATACAATTCTATCCAGCAACACAGAGATGAAAGCGACTGTGCTCTGTGGTGAAGTTGCACAATTACATTTCATTATTACGCAATACTTATGTATGTTTTAAAAATAATACAACTTTAATCACAAGAAAGACGGATCACATACAATAAGGTGACATGGTTTACAGCAATTTAATTCAATGATATTTCCTGGAAAAGGGGTCTTCATGACTAAAGAAATCAATTGAACTGTAATATGGTGATATGAATGAAGACAGGGTAATCCAATGGTATTTGTTTATGAAGGATATCTTATTTACGTCAATTTTCATGTCATGTATCACTTCAAGGTTAGTTCAAATGGTCAATTAATGTGTCAGCATTCATCTTATGAAAAATCTATTTTCCCCTTATCATTGAACTGCAAGTTTATTCTGCAATCAGTAATATGTTTCACAGGCCATTTTATGGTATTCTTTTAAATCAGGAAACATTTTTTTAATAATAGAAATCTACTTTTTTGACTAAATTCAAATTTTTAGATCCTCTACCAATGTTAGGCTTTGACACTCCCGTCTCTCCATCTGGACCTCTCACTCTCCAGTCCTTCCCTCCGTCTGCCTATTTCTCTATCTCCCTCCCTCCTGCACTGTCTGAATCTCATTCTCCTCTCCCTCTGTATGTATATCTCTGTGTCTTTCTATACTGTCACCACCGCTCTGACTCCCTGTCCCTCTCCCACTGTATAACTCTAGCTCTGTCTCTCTAACTGACTCTGACTCTCTCTCTCCCACTTGTGGACTCTCTCTTTCACACCATCTCACTCTGTCAAACTCACACTCTATCTCCCTCGGTCTGACTCTCTGTCTCTCTTTCCCTGTGTCTGACTGTCTTACTTTCCTTCTCCCCGTCTGAATCTATCTCTTCCTCTTTCTAATATTTACTCCTTTCCTTTGTCCCTCTGACAGACATTCGCTCTCTCCTCCCTCCATCTGATTCACTCGCATACTCTACCGCTGTCTGACGTTGTCACACTGCGTAACTCTCGATCTGTATCTGTCTCTCCTTCCCTATATCTCTCTGACGCTCTCACTTCCTCTAACTCCTCTCTCCCTGTGTCCTAATCTCTCTTCCTGCACCTTCCCACTGACTTCCTCTCATTGTTTCTCAAACACACCCTTTGTCCGAAGTCCTCTCCATCTCTGCCCCTCTGGCTGACTTTTATTTTCTCGCCTTCTGACTGACTCTTTTTCTTCCTCTCCCTTTGTCTGTCTCTATCTCCCTCCCTCTCCCTTTGTCCGAATCTCTGTCTCCCGCCCCCGTATGTCTGTCTCTCTCTTACTCGCTCTCTCTGTCTTTCTTTCTCTCTCCTCTGCCTCTGTCTGACGTTTTTTTTTCTCAGTCTCTCTCTGTCTGACACTCTGTCCCTCTCTCCTCGGTCTGACACAAAGAAACTCTTTATTATTCCTGGTGTCACTCTCCTTCTGTCTGACTCATTATCTCTCTCTCTCTCGCACTCCGATATATATATCCGCTGTCTCACTTTCTCTCTCTCGCTCCCCAGATGCCTGATCCTCTCTCTCTCCATCTCACTCTGTCCCTCCATTCCCCTCCCTTTGTCTGACTCTCTGTGTATCTGTCTCCCCGAACTCGCTGTGACTCTCTCTCTCCCTCTACTTTACACATTTTCTCTCTCCTTCTCCAAGTGTCTGTCTCTGTCTCTCTCTCCTTCTGTCTCAATCTGAGTTTCTCTGTGGCACTTTCACTCTGCCTGACACTCTGTCTATCTCATCCCAGTTTCCGACTCTCCCATTCTCTTACCCTGTCCCTCTTTCTGACTGCCTATCTCCCTTTCCATATGTCTGATTCTCCCTGTCCCTCAGTCTCAGTCTCTCTCTCCCTCCTCTCTCTCCCTCTGACTGATTTTCTTTATCTCTGCCTCTCCCTCTGTCGGATTCTCTGTCTCTGTGACCATCTGTCGGATTATCTCTCCTTCCATCTTACTCTCTCTCCCCACCCATCCTCCCTTGTTGACATTCACTGTTTCTCGATCTCCCGCTGTATATCTCTGTCTGTCTCTGTTTCCATCTCCCGCTCGATGTCTCCCTCTCCTCTTCATTTTGTTGGCACTCTCCCTCATCCTCTGCCTGACTCTCTCTCTCTCTCTCTCTCTCTCTCTCTCTCTCTCTCTCTCTCTATATATATATATATATATATATATATATATATATCTCCCTCTGCTTGGCACATTCTCTCAATCTCCTTCTCCGAATGTCTGGCTCTGTCTCTCTGTCTCTGTCTCTCTCCCCCTCTCTCTCCCTCTCGCTCTCCCTTCCTCTCCTGCTGTTTGAATCTGATTGTCTTTATCTCTCTCACACACACACACAGTCTCCCGTTCTGTCTGACTTCCTCTGCCTTCTCCCTGTCTCTCTCTCTCTCTGCCTCTCTCTCTGTTTGACTATCTCTCTCTCTCTTTCGCTCTTCCACTCTCTCCCTCTCTCCTGCCGCCTCTTCAGGGGTCTGACACTCTCATCCCTCACTGTCTCTCGCTGTCTGGCACTCACTTTCTTCTTATGTTTGTCTGATTCTCACTATCTCACCCCCTCACCCTCTGCCTCACTCACTGTTTTCCTCCTCTCTCTCTCCCTGACTCTTTCTCCCTCCCTGTCTTAGTTGGTCATTGTCCCTCTCACTCTGCCTGACACACCCTCCCACCCCTTCCTCTAACTGAATATTCCTCCCTCAATATCCCTCTGCATGAGTCTATCACACTCCCTCTATTTCCTTCTGACACACTCTCCCTCTTCTTGACCTTCTGTCATATGTTGTCTCTCTCCCTCTCCCTCTCCCTCTCCCTTTCTCGGACTTTCTCTTCCCCATTTATTCTCTGTCTGACACTCTTATGGTGTCTTCGTCTGCCTCTGTCTGACTCTTTCTGTCTATCTCTGCCTCTGTCTCAATCTCTGTTTCACTCTCTGATTCTGCCTGTCTCTCCCTTTCCCTATCTCTTCCCCTCTCTCTCCCCCTTATTGCCCCTCCCACTCTCTGATCGATAGATATATGAATAGGAAGGGTTTGGAGGGATACGGGCCGGATGCTGGCAAGTGGGACAAGACTGGTTGCGATATCTGATCGGGTTGGACAGAAGTCTCTGTTTCCATGCTGTTCATCTCTATCACTTCGTCTTCCACAAACTATTTACAATTCTCTTTTCCTCTGGCAATCCCCCCTCTCTCTGAGTCTCTCTCCATCCCTCTCCCTCAGTCTGATGCTCAATCTCTGTCTGCCTGACATCTCTCCTCTCCCTCTGTTTTAAGCTGTCTCCATCTCCAGCTCTCTATCACACTCTTCCCCTTTGCAATTTCTGTGCATGTATCTCTCTCTATCTGACTCTATCTGTCGCTCCCCTCTCCCTGTGTCTGACACATTCTCTCTCTCCCTCTGCCGATCCCTCTCCTTCTCTCACTGTATGGCTCTCATTTTCCTCTCCTTATGTCTGTTTATCAATCTCTCATCTCACCCCCTGTCTGACTCACACACTCTCCATCAACCCTCTCCCTGACATACTCACTCTCTCTCCCTCTGTGTTTCTCTCCCTCTCCCACTGTCTGACTCCCACTTTCCTCTGCCTCTATTTGCCTGAAATCTCTCTCTCTCTTTCTCCCCACCCTCAACGTCTGTCTGACTCTCTCCCTTCCTTTCCTTCTGATAGATTCTCACTCTCTCCTTAGGTATGACTCTGTTTGTCTCTCATTTTACCTCTGCCTGACTCTATCTCCCCGCCCCTCGCACTCCATCTGTCCAACTCGGTTTGTCCCTCTTTCTCTGTCCAACTCTTCTCTCACTCTCCCTCTGTTTGAAACGCTGTCTTTCACTCTCCCTCTCTGACTCTATCTCCTCTCCCTCTGTCAGACTTTCTCTTCCGCTTTCCCCCTCCCTTTTTCTGACACTCTCTCTATTTCTCTCACTGCCCAATTCTTTCTCTCACCCATCCCACTGCCTGACACTCCATCTCTTCCTCTCACAATTTCTCTCTCTCCCGCCATCTCCTTCGCTGTCTCACCCTATCTCTCCTCATCCCTCTCTCCAAATTCTCTTTCTCTGTCTCTCTCTTTCTCTTTCTCTCCGACTTCCTTCCTCCCTCTCTTTCTCTCTGTAACTCTCTAACTGCATCGATCGGAATCTATCTGACTCTCTCACTCTGTCACTCTCTGTCCTCTCCCTCTGTCTGACTCTTTCTCCTGCTTTCCCTCTCTCTCTGACTCTCTATCTTTCCCTCTTCCTCTCCTTCCGTCTGGGTCTCACTTTCCTCGACCATTTACTGTCTGTGCCGTTGTCTGCCCATTACCCTCTGCCTACTCTCTCTCTTCTTCCGCTCTCTCACTGCCTAACTCTCTCTCCTTCTGACTGACTCTTCCTCTCTCTCTCTCTCTACCCCGACTGACTCTACCTCGTTTTATCACACACTGGCACTCTCTCTCCCTCTCCTCTGCCAGACTCTTCCCCCCTCTCTCTCAGACTCACTCAGCCTGTAACACTCCATCTGTCTTACGCTCTCCCTCTCCCTCAGTCTGAAACTCTCTCGCCGTCTCACTCTATCTGAAATCCTCTTGCCTTCTCTGACTCTTTGTCTCGCCACCTCCATCTGTCTGCCTCTCTCTCCCTCTCAATCTGGCATACTCTCTCTTTTTTTCCCCTCCTATTGCTCAACTCCCCCTTTCACTCCCTCCGTCTCCCTTTTTCTCTTCCTCTTTCACTCACCTCCTCCATCTGATTCGTTGTCTCCACCTCTCCCTTTATCTGACACTCTCTCTCTGTCTCGCCCTCTCTCTCTCGCCCTCTCTCTCTCTTTCCACCGTACCCGCCGGTCTGGCTCTCTACTCTGTCTTTCCACACCCCGTCTGACACTCTCTTTCCCTTTGTCTCCCCCTCTGTCTGACGCTCTGTTGTCTCTTTCTCTCCTTCTGTCAGAAACTCTCTCCCTCCCTCTCCCTGATTGTCTCTCTCTCTAATGCCCTTGGTCCGACTCTCTCTCCCTCATCGTCTGCCTGACTGTCTCCGTCTCTCGGTTCCCCCTCCCTCTGTCTGAATTCCGTCTCTCCTTCTCGTTGTCTGTCTCTCTCTGTCTCTCCATCCATCTTCCATCTGTCTGACGCTCTGTCCCTTACTCTCCCGCTCTGACTCTGCCACACCTACTCTTCCACTTTCTGACTCTCTCCCCCTCGGTCTCAAACTCTCTCTATCTCTCTGTGACTGTCTCTCCCTCTCGTTTCATCTGACTCACCCTCTTCCTACCAGCTGTCGGATTCTCTCTTTCTACCCCCTTCCGTCTGAATCTCTCACCAGTCCCTCCCGATGTCCGATATCTCTCTCTCTATCCGTCAGGCTCTCTCTATCCCATTCCTTCCTCCTGGCTCTCTCGCTCTCCCACATTCAGACCCTTTCTATCCGTCTCCCTCTCGCTCCGTCTGACTCTCAATGTCGTACTTCTCTGTCTGTCTCCCTCTTTCTCCCCATCCTATATCTGATTCTTTCTCTTCCCCGTCCCTTTGTCTCACTCTCCCTCTCATCCTTCCTCCGCCTGACTCACTCTCCAACTCCCTCTGTCTGACTCCCTCTCCTTCTCCCTGTCTGTCGTTGCATCCCTCTCCCTCTGTCTGTCTCTCTCATCTCCGTCTTTCGACGGTCTCTCTTCATTTGTTTTATTCTCTCTCATTCTCCCTTTCCCTCTGCCTGACTCACAGTCCACCTCTCCCTGTCAATCTGTCTGACATTCAACCCGTCTCTCCCTTTCCCTCTGTCTGACGTGCTCTCACTGTCTCCCTCTGGCTGACGTTCTCACATCTTCTCCCGCTGTCCGAATCTCTACTTATCCTGTCCATCTGTCTGATTCTGTCTTCCCTCCCTCTGTCTGACTCTCCCTCTCCCTCTGTCCGACTGTCTTTCTTTCCCTTTACCTCTGTCTGAATGTGTCTCTTCTCCCTCTCCCCTTCTCTCTGCCTAAGTATATGCCTCTCCCTTTACCTCTGTCTGGCTCTCCTTCCAACTCTCTCCAAATTCTCTCTCTCTCTCTCCGAATCTCTCTCTCACCCTGACACTACTGTCTGACTCTTTCTCTGTATCACTCCCGTCTGACACACACACATTCACTCCCCTCCCCCTCTGATTGAATCCGTCTCGCTCTCCCTTGTATCACTCTCTTTCTCTCTCTGTTCCTCAGTCCCCATTGTCTCTGACGTAGTATCTCCGATTCCCTCGCCCTCTGCCTGCTTATCGAATTCTCTCTCTTCAACTCTCCATTTTCCTTTGCCTGACTCTGCCTCACTATGTCTCTCGTGCCTTCTGCCTGACATACTCTCTGCGTCAGCCCCTCACCCAGTGTCTGTCTGACACTCCCTCTCCCTCTCCCTCTGACTCTCTCCCTTTTCAGCTCTTTGTATTAGTCACTCTCCCTGTCTATTTGTCTAACCCTCTCACTCCCTAAGTCTGTCTGACTTTGCCTTTCCTTCTGTCTGACTCGCTCTATCCTTTTCACTCTGCATTTACCTGACTCTCTCTCTGTCTCCCTCTAACTCTGCCCGGATCTCTCTGTCTCCCTCTCCCTCTGACGCTCTGTCCGTCTCTCCATCTCTCGGTTGGACTCTTTCTCTCATTCTCGCCATCGCATTCTCTCCCTGTGTCTTAAACTCTCTCTCCCTGCTCCCTCTGTCCGACTCTCTTTCTTTCCACTCTCTGTCTGTGACGCTCTCTCGCCCTTTCCATCTCTCTATCTCTCTCTCCCCCCTCAATCTGTCTGACTCTTCCTCTCCCTCTCCCTGTGTGTGCCGCTCTCTCTACCTCTTTCGCTCGCTGACTCTCTCTCACCCCCCCACCCCGGCCAATGTCTGAGTCTTCCACTTTCCCTCTCCCTATACCTGACTCTGTCTCTTCCTCTTTCTATCTTCCTCTGTCTGACTCTCTAACTCTCCCTTCCCCTTCTCTGGGTCGAACTCTCTCACTGTCCCTCTCCAACTGCCTGTCTCTCTGTCAGAATCTTTCTCACAATCCCTTCCCCGCATTTCCCTCTCACCCTTACCCTCTGTCTGATTCTCTCCCCTCTTTACATTTCCCTTTGTCTTATTGTCCTTCACTCTCTATATCTACCGCTCTCTGTGCCTAACTCTCTCCCTCTCCACCTGCCTGCCTCACTGCCAGAATCTTTCACGCAATCACTTCCCCGAATTTCTCTCTCTCCCTCTCCCTCTGTCTGAATCTCTCTCTGCCTTCTCTTCTGACTCCCTATTTCCCTCTCCCTGTCGGATTCTGTCAGTCTCCGTCTCTGTATGTGTGACTCCGTCTCCCTCACACTCTGACTGACTCTACCGTCCTCACTCCCTCTATCTGATGCTGTCTCCTCATCTCCGTCTGTCTGACTCTCCCAATAAATGCAGGTATCTCTTTCCTTCTCCCTTACAGACCCACTCTCTGTCTCCCTCTCCATGCTTGATTCTCTCTCCCTCCCTCTCCATCTTGTTTGATCTCTCTCTCTGCCTCACTCCCTTTATCTGATGGTTGCTTTTTCTCGCACTCTCTGTCTCGATACATACCTGTCATTCTCTCTCTCTCCTGTCACAATCTCTTTCTATCCCACTCGAGAACTTTCCCTCTCTCTCTACACCTGTCCCACAATCTCCCTCTGCCCCCTTCTCACTCTATCTCCAACTGCCTCGCACTCACTCCCTTTGAAGCTCCCACCCGCTCTCTGCAACCCCACCTTCTCGTTTTCTACATATATCCAACTCTCTCTCACCAAACAGCTCCAAATCTGTCCCTCTCCAGTCCGCTCCCCACTCTCTTTCTCTCTATCTATGATACTCGCACCCCCCTCTCTACATCCCTCCCACTCTCTCTGTATATGCTGATCACTCTCTCTACCTCCCGCCAACTCTTCCCCTCGCCACTCTCGCGCATTGTCTCTCTTATCCTCCCCTCATCAACCTCTCTCTCTCACTTTCAAACCAACCAACGTATGTTCTCTCAACACCCATCTTCCTCTGTCACTCCATCCACATCCCTTTTCATCTCTCTCTGTATCCTCCTCGCACTCTCTCTTTTCCCTGTCACTGTCTCTCTCTGTATTCTCCTTTCCTCCCTCTCCATCCCTTACTCTCTCTCTCGCTCTACCTACCATCCACTGTTTGTCTCTATATACCTGGTCCACCCTCCCTCGGCGCCCCTACCCTCTCCCTCTCTCTCTCACGCCGACTTCTACGTATTTGTGTCTCCCCTCCCACTATTTCTCCCTCTCTGAACGACTTACAAATCGCACATACTCTCGACACCTCTCCTCTCCAAGTCAGCCTCTCTCTGTTCCAAATCCCTCTCTCTGACCCTCTGCCTCCCTCTCTCTCCATCTCTCCCCCACTCTGCCTGTCTGCCTGCCTCCCACTGTGTTTCTCTGCCTCGCCGATACCTCGCCCACGATCTCCCTCTCTAGTCCCTCCATTATCTCCCTCGCTACCACCACCACTTCCTTGCTCTCTCTGTAAGCATCTCTCGCATTCTTTCAACCCCCTCCTCTACCTCCAGCTCCGTCTCTGTTTCACTCTCCTCCTTCCTCCAACTCTGTCTGTCTCTGCAACCCTCCCATTCTCCATGTCTCTACATCCCTCCCGCGCTCTCAAATTCCACACACCCCACAATCTCTTCCTCCCACGAACATCCTTGTCACTCTCTCTCTCTGTAACAGTCCCATGCTCTCTTTCTCGACACTCCCATCTCTCTGCCTGCCCTCTCCCACTCTCACTCGCTACCCCCTCCCTGTCTCTCTCTCTATCCCTCTCTCTGTCTCTGTCTCGAAACACCGACTCCATCTCTCTCTCTCTCACCACCCTCTCACACACGGCCTCTCCATACACCGCCCAGCCTCTCGAGCACGCTCTCACTCTCTCTCTGGTCCCTCACTCTCTTTCTATCTCTCTCTCTCGCAACCACCCCATCCCCAGGCGTGCTCAACCTCTCTCTATCCCCCCTCCCAATCATCCTCCCTGTCCAACTCCAACTCACTCTACTCACCTGGCCGAATGTTTCTTCCTCTCTCGCGAATGCTCACCCCAACCTCTATCCAACCCCGCACTCACACTACCTGTCTGCCGACCTGTCTCGATCGTCACTCCTCCCTATCCCTGTGATCTCTCCTTGCCACCTCACATACGCTCTCTTTCGTTAACGCCCTCCCTCACTCTCCATCTCACCCGATCACAAGCATACTCTCGCTCCAGTCCCCTACTCTCGCTCTGGACCGCTCCGCCAGTCTTGCTCTTCCTCTATCTCTATGCCCTCCTCACACTGTCTCTCTCATCACCACTCCAATACATTCACACTATTCCCAGCACCCTCTGATTCTCTTTCCCTCTTTCTAACCCGCTCTCAATCTCTCACTCTAAGACACTCCTACTCTCTCTGATCTTGTTCCACTCGCTCACTCTCCGTAATCTCCTCGCATTCTCACCGCACACCTCTCACTCTCTCTCTGTGTACCCACTTTCCACTCTCAACATCTTCACCCCACCACTGTCTCTCGACAATCCACTCTCGCTGCCTCTCTCCCTCTATCCCACTCACTGAACTTCACTCTACCCCACTCCACTACGCTTCCTCTCTCTCCACCCCCACTCTGTCTGTTCCTCGTCAACCGCCCAATTTCGCTTTCTCTCTCTCAACACCCCTACCTCTCTGTGTCTCTCCGTCCCCCTTTCAACTATCTCTCTAATGGCTCCATTATCTCGGTCTCTCCTCAGTTCGCCCCACTCTCTCTACCGGCCTCCCACTCTCTTTCGTTCTCTCCAACACCTTCCCCAATCTTTCTCTCTATTCTTCATTACCACTCTCCTTTCCCGACCACCATCGCTCTTTCTCCCACTCTCTTTGTAACCCTCCTTTTCTCGAGACACCTTCCTTTCTGTATCTCATTTTTGCCGAAATCTAACTGTCTCTCTCTATCCTCGGCCTCTCTATCTCTCTCGACACCCCATAATTCTCCCTCATTCTCTTTCATCGTCTCCAACACTCTGTCTGTGCATCCCTCACTCTCTATATCTTCCTCACAGTCTTTCTCTATTCCCGTCCCATTCTCTCTCTCTCTACTCTGCCCTGACTCTCTCTCAGGCTACCCTTTTCCCTCTGTCTCTGTAACCCTCTCACACATCGAATATAGAACATACAACATTCCTGCGTAGCACAGGCACTTCAGCCCTCGATGTTGCGCAGACCTATCAAAATTATCTGATGGCCATCTAACCTACACAATCCTTTAACTTGCAATATGCATGCCCAACGTCCATTAAAATTCACTTAACGTCGGTGAGTCTGCAATTTCTGCAGGAAGGCCGTTCCACGCCCCTACTACACACTGAGTAAAGAATCTACCCCTAATATCTGTTCTACATCTATCAGCCCTCTATTTAAAGCGATGTCTCGTCGTGTTAGCCTTCACCATTGGATGAAAATGGCTGTGATTGTCCAGCCAGTCTAACGCTCTGAGTACCTTATGTGTCTCGATTAAATCCTTTCAACTTTGGTTTCTCCAAAGAAGAAAGCCTCAGACGTTCCTCAGAGGACCTTCTGCCAAACCAGACAACATCCTAGTAAATCCCCTCTGCACTATTTCCAAACCCTCTCCATCCTTCCTCTAATGGGGTGACCAGAAATGCATTCAATACTGCAAGCGCAAACTTAACAGTGTCTTGTACAGCTGAAGCATAACCTCCTGGCTCCAAAAGTAAGTCGCTCTACAAAGAAACGTCAACAAAACCTATGCCTTCTTAACAACCCTACCAACACGTGTAGAAACTTTAAGTGAGTTATACGCCTGGACACCGTGATCTCTCCGTTCTGCAAAGGATTTTACCATGACTCCAGTACTGTGCATTCCTGTTACTCCTTCCAAAGTGAACTACCTCACACTTATCTGTTTTAAACTTTATTTACCACTGCTGACACAAGCCGTGCATCTTATCGGTGTTCCTCTGTAACCCACGACATCCTTTAGCGCTATCCACAACTCTGCCCACCTTCACGTCATTCACAAAGTCAATAATCCATGCTTCTCCGCCCATGTACAGATCATTTATAAAAATAACACACAGCAGTGGCTCCCAAACAGATCCTTACGGAACACCACTGACAACAGAACTCCAGGATAAACATTTCCCATCAACCACGACCCTGTACCTTATTTCAGCGAGCCAATTTCTGATCCAAACCGCTATGACATTCAATGCAAAAACACCGTATTATATGCAATAGCCTATTGCGTGGTAACGAATCAAACGCTTTACGGAAGTCCATATACACGGCTTGACCTTCATCCACCTGTTTTTTGTCAAATTCTTGAAGAACGCAACAATCAATTGTGGCACGACCTATCCTTCACAAAACTGGGTTGGGTACCCCTAATCAATTTATTCCTTTCCAGCTGATTATACATCCTATTTCTTCAAATTTCTTCACAACTTACCCACAATCGAAGGATGTCTAAATGACCTATAATTAGAAGCGTTGCCCTGATTCCCCTTCTGACACAAAGGAACAACGTTCCCTATCCTCCAGTCTTCTGGCAATACTCCTGACGACAATGACGACATAAAGATGGAAGCCAAAGTGTCTGCAATCTCCTCCCTGTCTTCCCAAAGAATCTGAGGATAAATCTCATCCGGCCCAGGGATTTTACCTAAATTCGGATCTTCTCGACTTACTAAAATCTCCTCTTTGTCAACCCCAATCCCAGTTAAATTGTTAGCCTGTATCTCCGCTTTATCAAAAGCATTGCGGTTTTCCAATGTGGAAATTGACGAAAAGTATTTATGAAGTGCTTTCCCCATGTGCTCAGATTCCGCACACAAATTGCCACGACTGTCTTTGATTGGCCCTCAACGTAATCCAGTCATTCTTTTATTTCTGATTTACTTGTAAAACGTCTTGGGTTTTTCCTTGATCATATCCAACAACAACTTCTCGTGCTCCCGACTGTCTTTTCTGAGCCCTCTAACGTTAGACATAAGTTTTCTGTCTAACTTATAAGTCTTGCGCCCGCTAACCTAGACGTCTTGCCTTACCGTCGCATAAGCATTCTTCCTCTTGACAAGAGTTTTATATTCTTTGATAACTGCCTTCACCACTAATAGATATATTCTTATCAGGAACCTGCAGTAGCTGTTCCTTGATTAAGCTCCATAGGTCAGGTGTGCCAGTCCCCTGCAGTTTCCTTCCCCATCCTGCCCATCCTAAATCTTAACTGATCACATCATAATTGCTTTCCCCCGCATTCCTACCTCTTTCGTTGCAATATATACCTATCGCTGCTATTGTAAACATAACCGAATTATGTTCACTCTTGCGAAAGAGCTCACCTACCGACAAAGCGAACACGTTGCCGGGTTCATTCCCCAATAACAACTCCAATATGGCATCTTCCCTTGTTGGCCATTCAACATATTGTGTCAAAAACCATTCTGCACACATTGAACAAATACTGACCTACCTAAACTGCTTGTAACTATAGTATTCCCAGCTTATGTTGGGGAAGTCAAAGTTCCCCATTAGAATCATCCTGTTAGTCTCGCTCCAATCGGGTATCATCTTAGCCATCCCTTCCTCTACATCCTTGGAATATTTCGGAGGCAGACAGAACACTCCCAGTCGAGTGAACTCTCCTTTTCTGTTTCTAACTACATTAAAAGTACCTCAGTGGATGAGTCCTCAAACTCAATATGAGTTATCTCATCTGCTTTATTCCGACCCTTGTTGAAAAATACGACATATGCTTGGCTCTTTTAACATCTTCTCTGTTCTTGCAGAAGCATCTCTATCCTGGAATCGGGAACAAACATTCCTTTCCCTCCTCTAGCCATGTCTCTTCAACGACCACATTAAAATCAATGCTGCACTTTCACCCTCTCTTTGTTTCTGAGTCTCCTGTCATTGAAGCACACACATTTCAAACCAACATATTGATTGCCAGTGCCCTCTCGCAACATTTTAAACCTATCCCTGACATCAGTACCCTCAACATCTTGTACACTGGAACGCCAACTCAGGTTCCCAAACACCTGTTGCTTTCCTATAAAGACTCTCCCCGAATGGAGTTGCCAAATTTCTTGCAGGGTACTGGTATCCCTCTGCTTCACGTGAAGACCATGCTGTTTTATGAAGTCCCACATTCCTCAGAAAGAGGTCGAATTATCCAACAATCCAAAACCTTCCCTTCTGTACTGTACTGCAGTCACGGGTTCTGCGTCGCATTCTCACTGTTCCTTTCTTCACTAGCACGTGGCAAGGACAACAAACCAAAGATAACAACTCAGTTTGTTCCTGCTCTCAGGTTCCATCCTAGCTATCTGAATTGCTGTCTCCAATCCCTATTTTTCTTCCTCGGTGTGCCTATGTGGATCACACCTTGGAACTGCTCTTGTTCCCAATCAAGGATCTGGAAAACACGAGCAGAGACATCACGAATTGTCGCGCACAAGTGGGAACACAGTCATCGCGAGACTCTCCTTCGTTACCACAAAATCTCATATCTATCCCAGGTCTATGAAATTTGCAATGATTGAAGCTCTGCTCCTTTTCCCCACTCCACTCTGACTGACAGGGACAGAATCTTCCAGACGTAGCTCTGCTCCACAGCGTATCACTGGTACGTGGTCCTCCCTGCAACAGCATCCAACATGGTTTACGTCTTTTGAGGGAAAAGACCACAGGAGAAACCTGCACTGCCTGGCGGCTCCCTTTTGATCACCTGATGGTAACCCAACTACCTTCTTCACTGAGCTGTCGAATAACTACGTCCCTGAAAACCTTATTAATAACGCCCTCCGCCTCCTGAATGATCCGAAATTCATCCAGCTCCAGCTCCACTTCAATGACAGGGTCCTCAAGGATCTGCAGCTGCGTGCACATCCCACAAATATCGTCAGCAGGTACATTAGAGGTGACCGTGTCCTCCCACATAATGCAGGAGGAATATTCAAATGCGTGAACCTACTCTCCTACTGCTCTAACTTTCCAAATGCACCGCTGAAAAAGTGAAACACGAAAGAAAATACATCACCTCTCTAACCGATTCACTGATTTTTGTTTGTTTAGAGAAGGATTGCTTGAAGGCACCACACGAGTAATGTTTAAGCAAAAGCAAATGCCCAAATATGGAATCTCGTGACCTCTCCGACAGCCTCCTACTCGAAGCTCCCACACATCCTGTTGGAACAACAATGGCTGGGTCGCGCTCAGAGGAGTGGTTACGAATATTTTGCTTACCTTCCCGACACCCACTTGCTCGACGCTCGCGAACACATTACTGCTCAAAAAGCAATGGCGGGCACCAATGCTAAGGGTGAGATTTAAAACTTTTTGCTCCCCTTCCTGACGAGGGGGGAGAGCATCTGGCGAAATGGTGCAAGAGAGGGGGTCAAAGGGGAAAGAGGAACGGAAGGTTAGAGAGAGATAGACGGATTCGATTGAGTGGAAATTGTATGAACGGGGTAGAAAGATGAATTATGCCCATGACCTGTTTGCGGTGGGTGACCCACAGGTGAAAACATGCACAGGATGATTTAAACACAACTCTTGAACACAGTCCCGTTCGCCTCCACTTCCCTAAGGAGCAGGGCTTGGGGCTGAGTCTGTATATCTCATCTCAGCTTTTCAACACAATGACAAACACCAATATCGTTGATTCTGCTGCATGAAACTTCACAATGAACATTTTTATTGCTGACAAATTGAAGTATTTGGTACAGCCAATGGGATGGTGCCTTATCGTGTTGATCATTGAGTTGAGAGAAACCTTGAAATACGTCCCTGTAATCCGCTGTGGGACAAGACTGAACAAACCAGCACGAACTTCAGTCTGTTCTCAAAGCGACAAGCTGCTTCATTGTTGAAACGTTGAACTGAAATGAGAAACCCACGAATAGATTGATTAATGAGTGAATTTGTTTGATTGATGAATTTGTGTAAAGGGGAATTTCAGCACTTGCTTCAGCTGCTGTCTGAACTTAGTCTGGGTGACTGCATAAATCACGGTGTTTGTGCAGCAGCTGAGGAGCTGCAGCATAATGCCCAAATCCAGCACAAAGAAATCTAGTTGCAAACTGCTATGCACAAACACTCGCATCTGGTTCCAAATAGAATACAGCATTAACGTTGTCCAAAACAGGATGAAATTGGCCGAGATCACACACAATAAAATGATGGATTTTTTTCGATTTCTCATTTCTGTGTCAGACTGAGCGGCTTCATTGGTGTGAGCCCGGAGTCTCCTCCGCGCTCTACTGGTCTTTAAAATGTGTCTTACAGTGAAAACATTGAGCAGCAGAATCAGGAGAAAAGGGAGACCCGGGGTAATAATGTAGTGGAGGAACTCGATGATGGCCCAGGTTAATAGGGAATCAATAGGTATTTCTGCATAACAAAACCAGGGTAAGTTAAACAGCTGATTGCCACCTCCGAGCATAAAATACCAGAAAATGTTCTTTAAACAGCTCAGCATAGTCACTACTCCCAGGACCACAGCTGCCGTTTTCTCAATGCAATATTTAATTTTCAGCTTCTGGCAACAAATGGCCACAAACCGATCAAAGGTGAAAGTGACGGTGAACCAGACAGAACAGTCAGTTGCTGCGTAAAGCAGGACGGCGTGGATGTTACACAAGCGGATGGAGAATAGGAAATAAAACGGTTTCTGAAATACGATGGGAATTTGTCTCAATATCAGGTCAAGGATAATGACCAGTAGATCTGCCACTGACATCGCCCCCAAGTAACGTCTGACACATGAAGATAATCCACAATCTTTACAAAGCAGGACGTAGATCGTCACTACGTTAACTATGAGGAAGCAAACAACGGCATTATAAAATCAGCCTGGAGGCAAATTGACCAGTTTGATTGACGACAGGGTGAGGCTTTCATACGTGTCACCGTAATCAGAGATTATAATAATTGAAGGTGAAATAACAAATTGGACGTTCTAAATTAATGATAAAAATAGTCATATAGTACAAGAACGCCTCCCCCCTTCCCCAAACACACAAAGACCCAGTCATAATAATAGATGGTTTCTGGAACATTTCTGCACATTCGATCACTCGAGATCAGACACAGGTCACTTCTTTCCATTTCCTAATACGAAGAGTGAAAACGTCGCCGTCCTGAAGGATTCTGTCTCAGTTCCTTGAAGACAAATAGAGGTGAAAACTTCTGTCTTTTAATTTACATTATGGTTGATCCTGTGTCGGGAAGAAATGCAAACGCAGGAAAACCATACTCACCCCTTTAAATGCGTGAGAAGACTTCAGACCAATGTCTCCTTCTCCATGAAACAGCATCTTAACTTGCGGTCTTAGCTGTTGCCCAATTAACTTACGTTCGGTCAGTCACAAAAAACATTAATTGATTGAGTGTTTCAGGAAATGTTTCAGGAATGGTGCGAAATATTTCAAAGAATGATGGTGACATAGTAGTCTGGAGAATGTCCGTTATAGATTGTTCCGGGGAATGTCGGTTTAACGATGTTCTGACGAATATCAGTCATAGAATAGTCCAGGGAAAGTTGGGTTTAGAATGTTATAAAAAATATCAGTAATAGAATATCTCAGAGAATGTCGGTTATGGAATGTTCTTGGTAATGACAGGTACAGTTTTCCGGGGAATGTACGTTATAGAGTGTTCTGGAGAATGTTAGTTTTGGAACTAAAGTGCAGAAAGTTCCAGGAATGTTGGTAAGGTAATGCCACAGGGAATGTGAGGGATACAATGTTCTGAGGAATAGTCGTTCCAGAAAACCGGATGTAGACCATTCCTGGGATTGTCAGTAATAGAAGGTTTCCAGCAATTTCAGTTCTCGAATGTTCCAGGCAATGTTGGGTTTCGTATGTTCAGGTGAATCTTAGTTATATAATGTTCAAGAGAATGTTTGTTATAGAAAGTTGCGTGTAGATTGTTCCAGAGAATGCTCGGTCCAGAATGACCTGGGCAATGTCAGTGAAGGAATGTTCCAGGCAAAATTAGGTGTAGTATTTTCCGGAGAATGTCAGTTATAAATAGTTCTGGAGAATGGCAATTAAAGAATGATCCAGAGAATATCAGTCTTATAATGTTCTGAGACATGTTGGGTGTAGATTGTTGTTGGAAATGTGGGTTGTAGAATGTTCTGAGCAATGCTGTGTTCAGAACGGTCCGGAGAATGACCACTGTAAAATATGCGTACAGACTTGTCTGCAGAATGTCAGATGAGGAATGGCCAGGAAAAGGTCAGTTATAGAATATTCTGGGGATTGTCGTATATAAATTGCTGCGGGAATGTCGAATGCGGAATTCTCCCGGGAATGTCGGGTATGAAATGTGGCAGAGTCATAGAGACTCACATCACAAAGGCACGTCTTCCCATTGAGTTTGCTGAGAACCACTCAGCCTCATGGTGAGAATCTCGCCCCAGGCTCAATTCTACTGGCACTTTGCAGCAAAAACAACATTATTAAGACAATACATCAATCCTGATTTGTACCATCGTCTTTTGTGATCGTCCAGATACCATTCATTATTCCGAGAACTCTCGCACTTCCTTTTCATTTCTGTATATTTTAGACGGTACGGGAGTAAACGCTCCTGTTAAATTTAAAACCAGGAACAAAGAAAAGATATATTCAATGCAGTATTCTGTAAATATTCGAGTCGCCAAGAACTATTCAAAGTAAAAATTAACAAATTAATTTCCTAAACTAAAACAGAGCATAATTACTTAACCTTTATTTACAATTGCGGTCTCTAAGCTATCTTTACATGCCTTCCTTTATACTAGGTTGACAAAACGCTCAATTAAGATCGTAATTAAGAAAAAAAAACTTTGTATCTTAAAACCATAGAGCTTTCGGTTCTAAAAATCTTCCTGCGTCTTTTTTTCCTTCTGGTTAGGAATTCCTGCTTAATTGATCGAAATGGTGCCCTTTTTAAAAGAGCAATTTTTTTAGGCCATCTGCTTAAATGCTGGTCGTGGCTGTTCACCTCCAGTTTGTTCAATTTTCCCTGGTCTTATACTCGAGAGCATCGGAATGCGTCATCAGCCCTCAAGATTGTCAATATACTCGGTTCAAACTTTATTGAAGTTTGATATGTTTCGGTTATAATTTAAACTGTTTGGCCTAAATCCAATATTTTTTTTGTCTTCAAGCAAAAAACCAATCGAGTTTTTCAGCCCAGTGTTACATTGTTGCCTTTCTGAGAACACTTGGTGCTGTGTCCGTGAGTCTTCTGCTGTTAACTCTGTGAAAGTGCACCCACACCTTCATAACATTTGCACTCCAAAATCGAAACAGCTCTGGATATTGAGTTTCCAATCTCGGTTACTCTACAGCCATGTCCGTCTAATATCATTGAATGTTATGCATTCACTCAATGTGTACAGTGAATTCCTTAGTCTGTTTTGAGAATAGAAAACACAATCTGATAGCGGGCGTTTCATTCTGCATTTTAACCCGACATTTCCTGCTCCATTTTCGCCTTTATTTCTCATGTTGATCCCGTCTTGAAACTGGCAGACACCGTCATAATCACAGAATCAGGACTGATGAGCAATGTTTCATGAATCCCCAGTCACGATCCCTGGGTATATCCTGCCCCACTGTCAGGCAGATCCATCAGTGCTGGTTCATCGTGGGATGCAGTCAAGAAAGGGGTTTCCCTGGAATTCCTCAACATTGATTCCAGAACCCGGGAAATCTCTTTTTTAGATTAGATTAGATTAGATTCCTTACAGTGTGGAAACAGGCCCTTCGGCGCAAGAAGTCCACACCGACCCGACGAAGCGCAACCCACCCATTCCCCGACATTTACCCCTTTTACCTAACACTACGCGCAATTTAGCATGGCCAATTCACCTGACCTGCACATGGTTGGACCGTTGTAACACGAGAGAGATGATCAAGGAAATAGCCTGATGATGGACATCTATTGACCTCCACTCTAGCTTTCAGTGATAACTCAGTTCACCATGATGTGGTAAACAAATCGGAGGCAGCACTGTCAGTGTCTCCACAGGCCCAACACTCATCGAGTAGGGCGAGTCTTCCAATACTCAGTAGCCCGACTGTGAGAAGTGATGGGTCAACCAATAAGAGTGAAACATTCTCACCAAACTATTTGTCACAGATGGATCTGCTCCTAAAACCTTCTGTCGGAGCATTACGCAGATTGCCCTGGCGGAGGGAAAGTCTCAACGTCATATTGAAGGTATTGCAAACTGGCTTATGTAGCACTGTCCCCTGCGAAGTCGGACATAATTATAAATGACTGAGCAAATGGAAGCTGGGCATCCATGAGGGCACTGTGAGCCATCAGCAGCTGCGACATCAATAACCTTCCACTCATCAGAAAGTCAGAAGTCGGCTGTTTACTGATGGTTCCAATACTTTCAGCATAATTCACAACTGTATCTATGCTGAAGCAGGCTACTCAGCCCATCAAGAGATTTATTAAGGAACAGGATGGGGTATTTCAGCCAATCGAGGCGGTTCTCAGCAATTGGAGTCGATGTTTTTCATCTCTCATGTCTGTTACAAATGAAATGGACGGGAATACTACGCTTTCCAAAACTGCTGCACAGGAATACGGGGAGGACTGGCAACTGAGCGGGAAGCAGTGATGAATGAGAGAAATTAGTTTCTTTATCAGTTTAACAGAAAATGAGGACTGCAGTGACACAGTGACCAGTAGTATTTGCAATCTCTACCTATGATGTTTTTCATAAATGGAACAAACAACTACATTTCTGGATGACACGAAGTAGTTAGGAAACTAAGTTATCAAGGATGTAGACAATCGGCAGGTATAGAATCAGTAAATGCATCAGCAACGGACAAAAGCTTGACAGGTGGAATGCAAACTGGATAATGGCGAACCTGTGAATATTTCTTGAAGAATAAAAGACTGTCCATTACATTACTGGAGACAGAATGCAGGACTTAGCGATATTCAGTGTACACTGAATTGTTCTCTCTAGCCCGTTCAGACATGGGAAGTGTTGCTCCATCTCCCTGCTACCTTGCACCGAAGATGTTCGCTGATGTTCCCAGTTCCCACATTGCAGCAAGCGGGTGGGTGTTTTGAGCTGTGTATCAAATGGACAACGTTTAACCGAGAGGCCATCCTTTATTTCTGTGTGGAGACCTAAAGATGAAGAGAATGATGACTGCTTCTGATTGAAGAGGCTGTGGTTGCTGCCAGGACAGTGAATATTCACAAACACGATGTACTGTGAATGATCACACTGCATCAGACATGGAGTGAGAGACAGAGGATCCAATCACAAGAATAAGAAGTGAAGGCATTGTCAGATCAGCTGAAATGATTATTTATCTCACATTCTGATTTCACCTCACCGAATCAGCCCAGACATCATAAGCCAGAGGAATTAAATTTTTAACACAGTGCACTGTGTAGATCAAGATCTGCTCGTTCCAAACTAGCAATCTGCCGAGTGTGGAATACGCTCCAGATCACAGCAGCACATCCGTAAACAAGGACAGATATCTGTTCAGCACCGGTTGCTATACTGACCACGGCAGTGTATTTATCTATCAACCTGAGTGGATATCTGGTCAGCACGAAGAGATTGGGCCTGGTGCGGTCTGGAGACTGAGTCTGATTTGGTTTGGAGACAAGGCCTGGTGCAGTCTGCAGAGTGGGACCAGTGCAGTCTGGAGTATTGGCCCAGAGTAATCTGGACAATGGACCCGTCGTGGAGTGGAGACTTGGGCAAATGTGGTCTGGGGGACTGAACAGGTGCAGTGTGGAGATTCTTCACGGTGTGGTCTGGACTCTAGGTCTGGTAATCTATACAGACTGGACACAGTGCAGTGAGGAGACTGTGCCGAGTGCGATATGTTGCATGGGCCCAGTGCATTCTGGAGACTGAGCCTGGCACATTTTGGAGACTGGATCCAGTGCAGTCAGTCGACTCAGTTCTGACGCAGACTGTCATGAAGCGATTTTAAATCGTGCATGCTCTTTGATTTTCATATTTTTCTTCAGCTGTACTTTCACTTATTATTCTTTTCATTTTGGACCAAATACTTAAGATATTTTACCTAGCTACCTTGAACCTAAGATGTTGCCAGATGTGAAGACACTGCAAAACTCCCACTCCATTCATTGCAGTGCATGTGACAGTGAAGCTAATTCAATTTATTTGTGAGAGATTCAATGTCCTTGATACATTTTCCAAACAAAGCTGCCTCTCGTGCAGAGGTGCGTGTCTGCTTGCAGAAGTTGGCATGACATCACTTTAAACACCAGAAGGAGAGGGAATTGCAGAGAGAGTGAGACATTGAAGAGGGACGTTCTGATCCTCATATCAATGGATTCACTCCCAAAACAACAGAAGCCCAAATGCTCAGAGATGCAGATGCAGAGATACACACGTTGATACCCTAAAAGACACATCGAAACACAAAGACAAACGCACACAAATACACAACTATGAACATTCAGGGAAATGCAAATATTCGGCCAATCATCCCTGCCTTGCCATTCAATGTGATCATGGCAGATCTGATATAGGCCTCAACTTTATTTCCTCTTGGGAAATAAGGCAGTGCAAGTGATTGACCTGTTCGATTGGGAGCATTTTGGGAGCAGTGACTAAAATTACATTAATTTGAAAATAGTTCTGGAGAAGGAGCGGTCTGGTCCACAAGTTAATATTATAAATTGGAGCACGGTTACTTCTGATAGATTCAGCAGGATCTTTCAAAACAACTATTGGGGTCAGCTATACATATTTAGACGGACGTCAGGCAAGTGGAAGTCTTTCAAAAGCCAATTCATTAGAGTTCAGGGACAGCATGTTCTTCTTAATGTGAAAGGCAATGCTCGCTGTAGTAGGGAACAGTCCATGAATAGGGATTTTGAGGCTTTGGTCAAGAAAATCGAACGAGGTATACGTCAGGTGTATGTTTCTGGGAAGCAGTGAGTCCTTTGAGGAGCATATGGGTTACAGCAGTGCACTTCCAAGGCAAATCTGGAAGGAAAGCAGGGAACATGAGATAGACTTGATGAACATGGTTAAAGAGAATCGAAAGGGACTCTTCAAGGATATTAAGGGCAAAAGAGCAATTAAGAAGAGAATAGGGCCCCTGAAAAACGGAAATCAATCTGTGTTTGGACCCACGTAGGGATGAATTCGGCTTGTTAGGTTTAACGTCAAATGTATTCACATGAGGAGAGCGAAGATTTTACAAGTCATCACATATGATGTAGTATGAGAGTAAAAGGTATCCCTCCCAACCCACCCCAGGGACACAATCCTCTTGCTAAGCAGAAAAATAAAGAAAACCAAGTTAAAATATAAAACATTCTGAAGATGCATATAGAAACGAAAAAAAAGCACAATGAACCACACTTATCTGTTCAACAACACAGTTTATAAGTGCCTGGCATGTTGGGTTCACATTCCGATGCATGACAGCCTGTTCCTGATATATGTCTGATATCCTACAGGAATATATCATGTCAGTATTGACTGTGAAGAAAGTCATGGAAGCGACGGAACTCAAGACAATAAATCAATTTCATGATGTTTTGAATAGAGGCCGCGTGACAGAGGAGGAAGTGCTTGCGTTTTTGAAATGCATAACCACAGATAAATACCCAGGACCCATTCAAATGCATCCAAGGTCATTGTTGGATGCTGTGGAAGAAATTGCAGGACCACGAGCTGAGAAACTTCTATGATTCTGCAGAGTTCAGAGAAAGTGTCACTGGATCTGAAACGTTAGCTCTGATTTCTCTGCACAGATTCTGCCCGCCTGCTGAGCGTAACCAGCAACTTCTAACTTTGCGATTAATAGCATCCTCTGTTCTTTTAAATTTATTTGTATGATTTACAGCCACCGGTGAGGTGCCAGAGGACTGGAAGACAAATGATGTTTTGACATTAAGTTTACAAAGATTGCAAGGAAAGCGGAGTAATTGCAATCATGTGAGTCTGATGTCAGGGTTGGGAAATTGTTTGCAGGAGATTCGGAAATGCAAGGATTGCTTTTGGATAGTCAGTACATGTTTGTATTTGGTAAAACTGATCTCACGAACTTGATTAAAATTATTCAAGAGATGACCAAGGAGATAGATGACAGTAAAAGAGCAGACGTTGTCGTCAACTAACAAGGTTCCAGGTAGTACACTGGTTGATAAGTTGAGATCACAGGGGATCAGGGACAGCTAGCCAATTAGATATAAAATTGGCTTGACAGTAGGAGACAGTGGGTGTTCGGAGTGAATTATTGTTCTGCCTGGAGGCCTGTGATCAGCGGTATACCAGAAGACGTTTTGCTGGGATCAGTATTGTTTACGAGTTTCAAAAATGATTTGGATGAGAAAACAGGAAAAATTGTAGACCGTTTATAGACGACACTAAAATCGTGGGCAATGAATATAGTCATTTAAGAGAATAATGAGATCTTGATCAACTGGGCCAGTAGGCCGAGGAATGATGGATCGAGATTGAAGCAGACAAATGTGAGGGGTTGCATTTCGTAATCAAACCAGGGCACGATTTAGAGTTAACAATAGGGCTCTGGGGAGAGTTGTCAGAGACAGACATCCAGCGATGCAGTTAGGTAGTTCCTTCAAAGACAATCGCAGGTAAACAGGGCAGTTTAGAAGGAATTAGACGCACTTACCTTCATCGGACAAAGCATTGAATACAGGAGTTAGAACATCATGTTGCGGCTGTACAAGAATGATGAGGCCACGTTTGGAGGACTGAGGACAATTCCTGTCGACCTACTACCGGAATGATGTTATAAATATTTCAAATGATGTAATTAAGACTGGAAAATTTGAGATAGAAGTATACTCTGGACAATGCGTGATTCCGTTATTGCAATTATATTTTTCTTTATTAGGGAAGGAGACCAAAACTGCATGCAATACTTCACAGTGATCGAGAGAGGATGTCACTGAGGCCTGTAAAGCTGCAGGGAGCATAAGACCTTTCACAGACTAATATTTCGAATCAATCCGTTTTCAAATGATAGTCTGCCGTTCTATATTGTCTTCATAGTGCACAATGTAACATCTGTCTACATCGCTCTTTATCTGCCACGTATTTGCCCATTCATTCCATTCGTCTCAATCACCTTGGAGAGTTTTCACGTCTTCAGCCACTCACAATATGGCATCGTTTAGTGCTGTCAGAATACTTCAGATATTGCATTTAAT
Source organism: Chiloscyllium punctatum (assembly GCF_047496795.1). Lineage (NCBI taxonomy): Eukaryota > Metazoa > Chordata > Chondrichthyes > Orectolobiformes > Hemiscylliidae > Chiloscyllium > Chiloscyllium punctatum. The sequence continues at coordinate 42,113,531 of NC_092781.1, forward strand.
TGACGCAACCAAATATTTCATGTGTTTTGGGAACAATTGCGTCACAAGGCCCTATTCCTCTGATAGTATCCGAGCCTTCGTCTCTCATAACACGCTCCTTTATTTTGGTGGTTGAGTTCCAAGGTCTCTTTGGTTGGACTTTGTCCGCTCTGACATGTTTTCTTGTTCTAACTTTCTCCCGCTCTCTATTCTCTCTGTAACTTACTGACCTTGTAGTTTGGATAGCATCTACCGTGGCAAGAGCTTAACATACGGATTTTGAACACACGGATCAGGTCGTGGATATTAAGTGCTTTGTACCAGGGACCAGGGAACGGACATCGATTTGGACCCAATGCATAGGAGATTGAGTTCCTCCTTACATTTCCAGAGCAAGCACACGGCCTGGAAGCTGCAGCAGCTACATGGGCGGAGAGGAAATGCGCGAGATTGGGTCCAGGAGAAGATGATGATGCCTGAGGATCGGAGAGTTCGTTTTTGCTTGCATCCTGCGCTGGTGGTGATGAGGCTGATTGTGGAAGGGCATCATAGAAATGTCGATATGGTGGGCCCAGTGTAAGTGACATGTCTCTGTCATTGGAGGGTCAGGCACAGGGGAGATGATGCATTGATGAAGGAGTAGTGGTTCAGCGGCAAAGATAGCACTGTGGATCAGCACGTACGATATTGGGAAGGTCCGGTGTAGATGGTGGTGAAGCTGTTATGGAGGGATGGCGGTGCAGGTGTCATCGATGTGGAGGAGCTGATTCAGCGCCCATGGACTTTCCTAACTCTATATCTGCTGTTTGTTCGATTTTCTTAAATTATGCAAAACAGTGGGGTTTTGTAAAATCTTTTCACTGACTTTTTTCCTGAAAAAATACACGTGGTATGAAAGTCAAAATCGAAAACTTTGACTCACTGTTTCCTGCCACCTGTCCCATTCAAAGACTATATCCTTAAGTGAGCCCCAATCCGACAAGATTTTATTTTGCATTCGCGGCTTCGGGATTCATGAAAAATCCGTCTGAAAATCCCAACAACTTGCACAGGTTGCTTCCCCATAATATATCAGCCTGTGATTTTATCAAATATAATTTTCATTTCGTAATTCTATGTTGACCTTGTCTCTGTCCAATGCTTTCAGTCCCAATAATTTCTCCAAAACCATGTATTTACTAATTTCATTCTCTACTCTTTTCCCACCAGCTTAAAACAATGAACATGGAACATAGATCATAGGACGTTACAACGCATTCGGACTTCGATGTTACACTGATCAGTGAATTTCATCTGATGCCCATCTATCCTATTCAGTTCCATTAAGCTCCGTATGAATATCCAATGCCCATTTAAATGGCCTTAACGTCGGCGACTGTATTACTGTAGCAGGCAGGGCGTTCCATTCTCTACTACTCCCAGAGAAGAAACTACCCATAACATCTGTCAAAAACCTATCACCCCTCAATTAAAGTTTGTCCCCTATTTTAGCCTTCACCATTCAAGGAAAAGCGCTCACTGTCCACCCTACCTAACCCTTAGGTTTGCCAGTTTTCTTGGAAGATTCTTTTTAATTCTTCTGGAAGACAGAACTGAAGGCAGAGTTTCTTCGTGGTTCTGCCACTTACTTGTTCTCCATTCTCTGCTTTCAGACTACAGACGCTGCACTTGTTTTATATTTCCATTTACATCGACATACCATTTATAAGGCATGAGAGTTAATTTCTTCAACCATTATTAATATGGTCTCCGGAAACACAGCACATTCTGTCATGAGCTGCTCAACGATTGACCTTTCTCAATCAGAGAATCATCGACTCTGCACCGTCAGTAATGCGGCATGATCTACATTCGTCCCATTTTCAATCACGAAGCCCGGAGCCGGGAATGTTAGGACACTTGAAGTGCTTATAAATCTAATTCTGAACGGTTGTGAGTTTACGCTTGTCAACTACCCTCTCAGAAAATACAGTTCAGATTCCAACAACCTCTGCGTGAAATCAAATTATCAAATCGTCTTCAAATCTCGAAGCATTCACTTTCAAAGTGTGTTCCCTTAGCATTGGCCCTCTGACTAAATAAACAACTCCTGTATATCTACACTCTCCATGCGGTTCGTAATCTTATCTTCCTGAAACACATCCCCCTCCGCCTTACCTACTCCACAGCAGAAAATCAGAACAATTCCAACTCGTCTTCACAGCTGTTAGGCTCCATCCTAGGGAACAAACTGGTGAATCTAATCTGCAGCCCCACGCGTGCAATCAAATTCTTCCTGTAATGTGGCACTTAGAACTGCACACCGTATCCCATCTATGGCCGAAACAAAGATCTGTCTAGCTTTTGTAATCTGCGTCTCACTGAATGAATCGCTATCACCGCGGTCGCTGCTGCCTTCTCAACTCATCTTTTACCCTGCCCAGTTGCATGGAGGCACCTGTGGAGATTCATCCCTGAACTTCCCAGTTTGCTGCCATTGATTGAGTTCTCCCCTGCCGATTCCTTTTTCCAAAATACCACCTCATATTTATCAGGGTTCCATTCCTTCTGCCATTGATCTGCCCATCTTACTATTCCATCTTTGTCTTCATGTAACGGCAGACCTTCCTCTTCATTGGCAACCACTCGGCAAATGTTTGTGTCAAACTGAAACTTAGTGTTCACATTGGCCACACACCGCTCGGACGCCCTCCAACATGTACATCTGCATCAGTTATGAATATCACCAAAAATAAGTGACACAGCACTGATTCCGCTGGTGGAGGAGGAAACACGGTTCTCCAGTCACACAAACAGCTTTCTCCAACCACCCTCTGTCTCCTGCCACGAACTTGAATTTCGATGCAACATGGCAAGGCATTAATGAGTCCTTGCTTATTATGTTCCACTTTACATGCGTGTAGAATATCTGGGGATTCTCGTTAATCTTGTCTGCGAGTAGGTTTCTATTCTTCTCTTCGGCAGTTTCCTCAAAGCGAAGAATATCTTCTTTATTGCAATCTTATATGGACTATCCATAGTCTTGAATTTTTTCCTTGTGTAAAGAATAGACAGTGAGAGAAACATTCTATTTCTTTCCATCATGTCATATGCGTTGTGACTTTCCTAAGTTTCGCTTGTTCTTCGAATTTCTATAGGTTAGAAACGAGTATCTTCATCAGATAATCTCGCCATCTGAAGGTCGAACATGAGGAATATACATTAGAGTTCCTTTGTGGTCAGTAGTTTCTGAGACTGGGACATGAAAACTGAACATAACCTTCCAGGTATTCTCACCAAGACGGTATACAAGTGCTTCATGATATATTTATTTTTACATTCCCATTTCATTCAGTGAAGGCAAACCTAACTTTAATTTTCCATTTACATGTATTTCTCCAAACACCCTTTACCTTTATTGCCTTTCTGAAATCACCATGTAAGATCTTATAGAAAGCCTTCTCAAAATCCAAATATTCCACTTCCAATGTGTCGACACTGTCCAAGCTGCAAGAAACAACTTCAATCATTTCTTAACTTTGTCAAGTATGATTTCCCTGCCAGAAAGACAGACTGATTATCTCCAACGTTGCCGTTAATTTCTAAATATCCTATATCTCATCCTTAATGATGGATTCCAACAGGTTTCACACAGAGAGTACAAAGGATATAGAATAGTGTAGGTTAGATGGGCTTCAGATTGGTTTGACAGGTCGGTGCAACATCGAGGGCGAAAGGGCCTGTACTGCTCTGTAATGTTCGATGTAGATGGTAAGTTTACGATTTAGTAGTTTTGACTACACAACACCAAATCTGAAAAGCCTGGGATAGAGCTCGATTCACAACACTATCTTCAACCGACCTCATATACACTTATGAAATTTATTTTTCACAAAATTCGCAGTCACTTGGTTGAGGCAGTTCAGATGCAACTTGACATCATCCATTAAAATTGCAGCACCCAAGATAAGTACATATCAATTTTCTATAATGTAAAATGCACACAATGTGTGCAAAAGTTTGCGGTAAGATATATAATACATCAATGCTGGCTTCTCCATGCTATTTGTAAGCTCCACTCGAACAGATTCTATGGAATCTTGAGGCACGTGGTTTTTGGCGATATTAGAGATAGACTTGGACAAAACATTCGGGGACACTCACCTCGACGCAGAGATAATCTGAAGAAATGCCGAGCAATAATGAGCAAGCAACAGTAACCTTCACAGCTTTGCCAGGATAAGTCTCACCATATTCTCTCTGTTCCCTGACAGTCCCTGCATATCCGTTACAGCACCGAACCCCGAACGAGTCCAATGCTCCAAGACTCTCAGTAATGCAATGCAATCCTCCAATCTGTCTCTGTCTCTCTCTCTCTCTCTCTCTCTGTCGTCTGCACTATACTCCCCACACTAATAACACTGCATGATTCCAACACTGCTGACTAACTCCCCCTGGGCAACTCACATTCCGAACCCACCCCCAACGTCTACACCAGCACTAATACTTACAACATGAACATGCCGACCTTCACAACGCCCCTCCCTTTCTCTCATCCCCGCAGAAATAGCCTGGAAAAGGACAGAAGGATACAAGTCGGGTGGTGGATTCTCCAATATGCGTTCGCTCACACTTCCCCATTTTCTCCCCGGCAAACCCGATGTGTATTGAACTCTGGGAAAAGCCAGAGATGACCACAAAGAATCGTATGGAGATTGTACAGCATCCACGTCCCACCAACAATGTTCAGTGTCGAAAATATTTCACTTGAAACTCTCTGTCGGTTCCAATAGTTCTCTCCCTCCTGAGGCAGCGACAGAATTACACAGAGACGTATGGAAACGCCCTAACATACTAGTACTCACAGTACATACACGGAGACAGACACGCACACATGTAGAGGGAGAGAGACATGCATAGTATCAACATATAATAATCACGTACAAAGATACAAAGCTCAGGCAATGATATAGATGGGCAGATAGAGACACATAATGGACAGACACGTCACCTTATCGACACATTGTGCCACACACAGACTCAAACACTGGTATCTTTAAGACGAGTAGGTCTTTTTTTATTAATAACAGGACAATGGCTAACAGAGTGAAAGCAAAATAATGAATTTCAGAATCATATAGGCCATTGTTAATCAGACTCGATGGGCCGACTGTCCTAATTTTGTTTCTATTTTATGCTTGAATGGAGTCATGCTATCTTGTCTTTATTTGCGAGACACGAGCTGAGGCTGGGTTTGATACATGTTTGATTAGAAAGAGTCAGTGGTAACAGGCTTGGAAAATTGAACAGTTTACATCTATTCCTAATTATTGTGCTCTTATGTTTCAAAACAGGTGGCGATTTGATGTTAGATTAACACAAGTTTTATAATGACGTCCTTTGGATCTTTATGGTTATATTATCGGTAATGTCCTCATCGTCAGGGAGCAGTGAAGATTCGGTTAATGAAGGTATTCATGGCTGAGCTCGACCAATCTTTTCTGGGCTGGAGAGTTGATGTTTATTGAGTTTAGATTGGAGAGGCATGGTCAGACATAAGTGGATGGTGAGACAACCCTGGGATGGTCAGACGCAGTCGAATGGTCAGACAAACTCGGGTGGTCAGACAAGTCGGATGGTCATCACAACACGATCGTGACACACAACTGGACTTTCGGACACACTGGGATCAGCCATGCGCATTCCGAATGGTACAGCCTATTGCCCCATTGAGACTGTTGCCCCAACTCCGTGTATGTGTCTCCCTATGCAGTCCTCGAGGTCGCGACCAAAATAGATGACGAACCCATTCACACAGACAGGATCGTTGCAATGAGACATGAGGAGACCATTCTGCCCCTCTAACGACTTTCACAGGAATAGAGAGTGAAATTGTTTACCTCGTTGAGTACATGACACAGCCCGGAATGATGCTATTCAACGCGGCTGCGTTGCTAAAAAGGACGCTGTCAATAACAGGAAACAGAGAGTAGTGAGTCTGCAATTTTGACTTTGACAGGGAAGGTTAGTGAGCGAAGTTGTAGCAGAAATGACATACGTGAGTGGCCTATTTTGGCAGACCGGATACAACAATGGTGAACAAATGAAATGGAGAGGGTTTGCAGACCTCTGTGACAAAGATGGTTTCCGTGTTCCTGGTTCATGTTCCATGTGAAGCCGCTCTTCAGATGCAGCAAGTGACTTGGAAGGTAAGTGAAATGATGCTGTTTCATGCAAAGGTTATCAGGTTCAATCCTCGGAATGTTTTATTGCATGTGCACAGGGAGAAACTGAGGACTGCAGATGCTGGAGATCAGAGTCGAAACATATGGCCCTGGATAAAAAAAAGTAGCATCCGAGTAGCAGGACAGTCGACATTCCAGCATAAGCCTTTCGTCAGGAAACTGACAAAAACGTTCAACCCTCTGTTCCTCAGATGCTGCCTGACATTCTGTGCTTTTTCAGGAGCACACGTTTCGACTCTGCACTCGAACAAGGCACTGTGTGGAGTTCTGATTCCCTAAAATAAAAAAAAATGGAAAAAAAACCCTTTCAATTGTAAGATTTCCAAAGCTGTTTGGCTTTACATGTTACGAGAATGAAGGCTTTTTGATATGAAAGATTATCAGTTTGGGTTTTAGAAAAGAAATGAACGACACACGAATTTGAGAAAATTATAGTAGATGGATAGAAATTTTCTCTTGTCAGGGAGACTAAAACGAGGGAACCTTTTTTTTAGGAATCATACGTATTGATTTTGCGCCGATATTATGAAAACATCAACCGATTTTGAAAAAAAAATCCGTGCATTATAAACATAACATCAAATTATGGAGCGGATTTTTAAAATCACGAATGAAAGCTACTTGGTATGAAAACAGCAATGAAGTACAAGCATGTAGTCAATATCAGACACTCCATAGAATGTTCATGAAGCGTGCACATGATCCAGTTCAGTATTCAGTTGACGTTATTGTCTGTTTTAACACACAGTGAGGAACAGCAGCCGAGTGCTCCCTAAGTCTTTCTTTGTTCCAGCTGACAGCAAACTTTGATTGCACAAAATTCCTGAGTCATGTTTTCCACGCGTGGAGCATTCCTGATGAGGATTTATTGGAATCTGCCCACTGCTGAAGCAAGGGAATACAGCCAAATCCCACCGTTCGAGGAACAAATCCCATAATCAGCAGCTGACGTGAGAAGAAGAGCCTGAGAGGGCAGAAGAACAGTTGGGGCTTTCTGTCATGATCCCATTTGTTATGATTTAAAGTATTAGGAAACTCTGGAAGGCTTTCATTTTTCTGTTTGTCTTAAGATGTGTGTGTGTGTGTGTGTGTTTGTGTGTTTGTGCACGTGTGTATGTGTGTGTGTGTGTGCCCGTGTGTGTGTGTGTGTGTGTGTTTGTTCACGTGTGTGTGTGTGTGTGCCTGTGTGTGTGTGTGTGTGTGTATGTGTGTGTGTGTGTGTTTGTGCACGTGTGTGTGTGTGTGTTTGTGCACGTGTGTGTGTATGTGTGTGTGTGTGATGTGTGTGTGTGTGTGTGTGTGTGTGTGTGTGTGTGTGTGTGTATGTGTGCATGCGCCTGACGGATTACAAGTAAAAGGCCCCAAACTGAACTTATATCATTGACCTTATGACTAAACTTTGAATTTTAATGTTGCCAGTGAAGGACTGGATCTGCATAATCGACCAGTGGACCTGCAGCATGGATCAGAACACACACAAGAAATTCAGAAAAGGCGTCCAAGTGGGAATTCCCTTCCCCAGAAGTTCATGGTGCCTGGGCGTTTACATTCCCTGAAAGTTGAGTTCGTTGAACATTTTAAAGACAAGTGAATGAAGGCATATAGAAAGCAGGCAGAAAAGGGCTGCTGAGACTCACAATCAGATCAGCTACAACCTTCAGCTCCAACACGTTTTGGTGTTTGTTGGAAATTGTTATTGGAAAATCCAGTCTGGCTGCAGAAGACGCCAACTATCTCTTTAAAGGGCATTTCCTCTCATTGTGCTTTTATTGTTGGTCATGTTGCAGACCCAGATTCACTTTGAATACAGCCCCCATACTTCTCCCAGATATTGCTCCCAAAATACTTGCCTCTCTGTGACTATAGCATTCGATATCTGAACGTCCTTCAAAACAGTAATCATTACATTTTCAATGCCTGAATGTAATTCGGATGCTGAATCTTGCTGTGTCGTTGTGTAATATCATGCCTTTTCAACTTTGACATCAGGTCCTGTTGAATACACAATTCTTCACACACTTCATCTCTCCAACAGGCCCAACTTATATCTCCCTCCTCATTCAATATTTCCTGTGAACCAGCTGAACTAACTCTTGATGAGAGAATACCTGACATTCACTACACTCTGTGAGAAGAAATTTCCTCCAAACATGTATAAAAACCTATTCCTATGTTGAAAAGACGTGGTCACAGGGGTTCAAATAAGAGTAAAGATTAACCTGAACCAAGACAATAGTTGATCAGGATGATATCAGAGATCGCTGACTAAATTGAGTAAAAGGGCATCAGGCGCAATCTCTCCACGGTCTGGAGTCATTCAGAGGACAAAAGAAGATGTTCGTGGTTGGTGGACATTAATCCCCTCTGTTCCATCACATCTCCGCAGGAGATCCTCAGCGTAGCTTCCTTGCCAGGAACATCCTCATCTGCTTCATGAATGTCTTTCACCAATCATAAGATAATAAGTGTGCGAAACAACTGAAGATTACACCACGTTCAGAACAATTTCCTCTCCCCAACCCCTCAGTTCCAGAAACAATCTGTGTCCGTATGCAGCAAGACACGGACAACATTCAGGCGTGTGCTGTCAAAGTATCGGGAACATACATATAACAGCGCTGCCAGTCACTTCCAAAATTAAAAGTGGAGCTCATTCGGCATCTTAAGCTGGTTGTACACAAATATAAGGAAGCCATTCAACCCATCGAAACTACTGAACAAGATCATTGAAAGTCCATCTCAATACTCCTGCTTGTTACACAGGGAGAGAACGAGTCCATTCAGTGTCTTGATCTGTTAAACCGGGACAGGCATAGCCTGGTCATGCTCTTGAACCTGTTCTATGAGACGGAGAGAAGGCCATGTAGCCCTGTGAGACACTTATCCAAGAGAAAGGCATGATATTGAATCTCCAACATGACAACCCTGTGATGGAGACACTGCACAGATTGACTGCTCCATGATGTTTTTCGTGTGTCCTTAGCCGGTCGAACACAGGATACTTTAACGATTGCTGGTAAGGAAGAGGGAAGCCAAATGATTTGCGCCAAGTCTGAAGGAGACATCTTCCATCTCCGAGAAGGCAGACCCATTGAGGTCGGAAGCTGGTGTGAATAATTAATCCTCTTACATTAAACGTATTGTGGCTGCTGCCGGCATTGAATATAACATGATGTTCAGTGCAGGGGCACACACCAACTGCAATGTATTAATATGGGAAGAGTTTATTCAAAGACTGGAATCCTCGTCTCTCCATCGAAATGGGGAGTGGGTGTGGGTTAGGGGAACGTTGTCAGAGCCACATAACTATCCAGAATCATGTTACCCAACTGAAAAAAAGCCATGGATTTGTTGGCTTATCCATATCTGTTTATGATTTAATGAGGGATAGTACATCTCCCTCAAGGGTCAATGCAATCACCTCTGATACTCTCACAACACTACAGAGTAACCTTCACTAACTCTTCATTGTGCGATCATCCCAGGGGCTAGATTGGTGAAGCTCCTTTGCACTTTGTGGCAAGGGGTATATTTTTAATACAGGAGAGAAAATCTGTCCACAATACCCAAAATACGCCGTAAACCACACTTTCAGCGTTGATCACCATAATTTTATCCCTCACCTTGCCATCTCCCTTGTTTTGTCATGACATAAAAAGCCATTCATTCTCTGTGCACTCCGACTGACGTGAAATTTAAACGTTCCTTACATCTGTATTTCAGCAACAATAAAGCCAGTACCCGAGATGTCTATGGAGATAAACATCAGTCTCTGGAAGAATTTGAATGGGACAGAATACACCTGAATTCGGGAATGACCGCCTCCCTGAATGCAAATGACTTGTAAGAAAGTGGGAAAAACTTAGGGGAAGGTAGCGAAGCTAACTTTCCTTTTCGTCTTCTCTCATCGGATGTGAGTCACCGTTATTAGACCAGTGTGTTATGCCTGTCTTGAACTGAGATTCTGGTTCAGCTCTTCCCCGGATCAGTCAAAATTAAAACACATTACCGTGTGTCTGCAGTCATCCGGAGACCTGACCAAGGGAAGAATGATCCATTGCCTTCCCTAAAGAACATAAGGCAAGCAGATGTGCTTATACCAACAGATTATAATTCTGTGGTTGCAGATTATGAGTCAATGACTTGACCACCATGTACTTTCTTCCAGCCTGTCAGATTCTGTGGATAGAACAAGTTAATATCTCAAGTGCAATCATTTGTTAACGGAGGTGTAGTTAGAATGGATTGATACAGCTGTATCCGAATTTTACAAAGATACAAAGAATGGTTTATTCAGCAGATCAACAGATGATAATATGGAGACTGAGACATCTTGATGTTGGCTCTGGACAGGGTTGCTGAGAGTAGAGAACATGGACATGTAAATCTGTGCTGGAGAATAAAAGAGGTTGACAACAGTCTGTTATCTCTTTGTATTCCAGTGACTAAATTGCAAATATTAAGTTGGTAGCTATAAGTTATAAGGTAATAAAATCTTGATTTGAATTGAAAAAGTTGACTACCACTTTTCCAAAATTTACGTATCAGGAACAGCAACTGATTTCAACCTGTTTTAATAGACAGATAAATGGACTTACCAGGAACACCGACTACAGCAAGGATGGGATAGTAACCGCCTTGAATGATCCAAACAATATCCTGGATCCGAAATGCTAATGATATCCAAGGCTGAGAAAGATTAAGAAGTCCGTCAAATAAACTCCTGTCCGTCGTTGGAACTTTCCAGTCTATTGTTCTCAGATTCTTGTCCATTATGATAATATTCCAGTCTAAAGTTCTCCGATTCCAATCTCTCCTACTCCTCTCAGTCTGCTGATGCTTGTTCGTGCAGGCGGTGATGCTCCCACTCAAACTGTGGAACAATGCATTGAAATTAGTGCCTTGTATATAGAAGGAGCTAATCCTCGACTGACACACTTAGAATCCACGGGGACTCACTTTAATCACATTCGCTAAACAAATAAATCCAGTTAACCGCTTCTAATTCAATACGGTTAATATAATTCAAAATAACTTTTACAATTTAAGCGTTCTGAATGGCATATATGAGGGTATCTGAGAGAACAGATTTTTGACATGGAATATAGATTGAGTGTAATCATTCAAACTGTTCTGGACATTGGCGCAATGGAAGAAGATTACCAGAATTCAAACATGCTTCTCTGTCCTCTGATAGATGTATCCATTTAGTAAATGCTGATCTATCATTACAATAACAGTAAAATATTTTGAGAACTTTTATCGTCTATAATCTAACTGAAAAATTCTCCGAAAGCAACATGGGTTTATGACAGGCAGATGTCAATATATATGTTAACAGCGAGTTGTACCTGACAAACGCAATTCTGATTGGTATTCCAGGATCAGAGCGGGCAGGTGAGGTGATGCTATTGATTTTATCGATGCCAGTGAACTGTGATATAGTCTCATTTACTGGACTTTTTGACAGCGTGATTAAGGCATTGGACAAGAGAGAGAAAACGGTACAAACTGGGGGAAATGGCTTCTGAGCCTGGATGGAGGGAGATATTGTCGAGTCATCATTATTGGAACATTGCTGTTTATAAATCATATGTAAAACAAATTCAGGAACTCAGAGTGGGCTTAATCTTTACTGTGGTTTCCTCAAAGGTTGGGGAGATACCATCGTTGAGTTTATTGAAGATTAAGCTTGATAGAATTCTGCAAAACATCAAAGTGACAATGAGATTGCAAGGTATTGTTGATATATCTCTCTCCACATCAGTGCTGTTTAACAACGGTTACATCACCAAAAACCTCAGAAAACAAGTAACATCTTCTGTGCAATATCAAAAAATGCCAGTTCACAGATAGGAATCAGACATACTAAGTGGCACAGCACCGAAAATCGAACTGAAACTGGGATGTGAATGAGCGGGCAGATGTGGCTGCAGTGATGCAATCGCTGAGAGCGAGAGATTTACCTCATGGTTTCGAGTCGCGTGAAATGCCGAGGCTGGGAGCACCCACCTCACTGAGAGCAGACTCTATTGACATGAATTAGGGAGCATTGGGGCATCAGGTTTGGGGGCAAGAAAACTCAGCTCCTTTGTTCTGACATGAAAATTTTTCAGCAGGCCAAATATTTGTGGATTGAGGGAGTATCTGTCCCAGGGAAAGGTCTCAGTCATATAGAGACCTCCTGCAAAGTTTTAACTCGTGGAGGAGTACGTGAACAGAGAAGAACAGAGGTAATGTTTTAGTCCTAGAGTCATCGGTGTTCACAACATGGAGACAGACCCTTCGGTCCAAACCGCCCATGCCTACCAGATGTCCCCAACTCAATCTCGTCTCACCTGCCAGCACCCAGTCCAAAGCCCTCCAAATTCTTTCTATTCATATATACATTCAGATGCAATTTAAATGTTGCAATTGTACCAGGCGCCACCACTTTGTCTGGCAGCTTATTCCATACACGTGAAAACTGTGCCCCTTTCGGTCTCTTTCATATCTTTTCCTCTCACACTATACCTATCCCATTTCGCTATGTGACCTTTGCCATATGGTTGACTCTGCACTGACTTAAAATGCTGCAAGTGATTTTGGTACGTTTCATATTATTCAATTTCCTGCAAACCAATACAGGTCAATAAAGGGATCTAAACCCCAAAATCTAAACGGAATACACGATGCAATTCGGCTCGAGGTTTTTTTCAAATTTTCCAGGAAAATCAGGAAAGTGGATTTGAAGTTATTCAGAACAGCGGTGGAACCTTTGAATGACTAAGCAGGCACAGGGTAAATGGAAGCTTCATCGGTACAAATGTGTTTTCATTGGGAAACTCGCTGATTCACAAAGTGGTGGGCATTGGAATGAAGCAGTCATAATGCTTATCTTTCCTGGGTTGTTCTTCCTGAAAACATGACTGCCGTTGCTCATGTCCATGATAATATCACGACCCTAGAGCAGAGGCGTTTGGTCTGTGAGCAGAACGAGTGGTACAATGGACCAGGCGCCTGATTGTGGATCTGGCCGTAGGTTCGACTCTTACATAGCTCGAGGGCAACGTGGACTTTGGTTACTCCGACCAAACGATATAATCTCAAATCACTGGGAGCTTCATTTCATCTACATTGCCATGATAGTGACGGAGACTTCAGAAATACTCACCAGCTCAACTCTCGCGAAACATCCATCACCAAAAGGTTGAAAGAAAGCTGTTCCTGTTCTAATGTACTCACAGACCTGTCATTCACAGGCCCAAATCCCGCTCAATGCCCTTACCCATCGTTCCGGTCATGTGCTGCTATCCCATTGTAACAAAGTAATTTCCTCCCCATTCCCCTGGTGATATTGCAACGTGTGTATGGGTGAGTGTGTCTGAAATGGCCTTTCATTGCTCAGTGTCTCTCTTCTTTCAGATTTGACCCATTAACAACGCTGTTGCAGTTCTATAATCCGGACTAAACATTAGCAATAAGTCAATTCATACTTCTATGTGTGTTTTAGTTTCCCATGAAACTGTGATTATATTATGAACAGATGTTCTGGCAAAAAACGTAATCATGACTGCAATGAAGCAAACTGCCCAATTGGAGCACGTTTTCTGGCAATAATATGAGTTCCTCACTGAACATCCAGGGCTGGTGCATATAAGGTGGAAGGCAGATGGAGATCAGATATCATGCAGTCACTTTCTCAATTTATAAAATCGTAGACGCAAAGCAAGGTACCAGATCATACTCTCGAACCAGTCTGTGCTAAACAAAGCCCGAAACTGAATTACTCCCATCTGTCCGTCCAACCCTTTCCCATTCATGTAATTATTCCAAAGTCTTTTAAAAGTAGTAGTTGCACCCCCATCCGCCAAATTCTCAGGACATACATTCCATACGTGAAGCAATCTGTGTTATTAATGCCCCTTATGCGTTTTTAAAATCTGTCTCTTCTCACCTTAAAATTGTGCGACGCTATTCTTCAAATCACTCATTCCTGGAAAAAGACAGGAGCATCAACACTTTTTTTAGTCTAATTCATTTATAAAGTTCTATAAGTTCGCCTCTCAACGTCCTATGCTCGAATGAAAAGATGCCTTCTGAAAACTCTCCAGCTTGAAAATTTTCTTCCTATAACAGTGTGATAAGAAATAGATATCTTTTGTTTCCAGAATAGGCTTCACCAAAGTCCAGGCGACCTCAAAATCACTTCCCAACTCCGACACTCAAAGGACTGAACCATCTGGCAAACGTATTGGACGCCTCTTCATCCTACCCTGTGGCGCAAACTACAACAATTATTAATTGGAACCTGACATCCCTCTGTTCTACAACACGACCCAAGTGTCTCCCATTAATTGTATACTCCTGACCTTGTTTGTGTTTCAGATTACAATGTTGGGAAGTTGAGGTTGCATCGTGATTAAGTGACAGGGAAAGAGGAAGAGATGCAACCAGAAAATATCGCACAAAATGGTTGCAAAACAGGGCGGGTTCGTAGTCAGCTTGTGGAGATGGATTGCATACCAGGAAAACGTGAGGACTGCAGTTACTGGAAAGTTAGAAATGAAAAGTATGACACTGGAAAAAAAATCACAGCATGTGACATTCCTGATTAAGTGCTTCTGACCGATCGTAGACTCTCCTCGCATGCTGACTAGCCCGCTGTGTTTTTCCAGCGCCACATTTTTCAACATAGAACGGATTTTACCTCGTGTTGAATTCTGTGCTAACAGGCCCGATGGCCCAACAACTCCACAGTGACTCAACGAAAAGTAAGCCACCCAGACCAAGTCCCCTACCCTGCTACCTAATTTTACACCTGACAAATGCCCCCAACCAGCACATCCCTCAACAGTATGGGAAGTTTAGCATGACTAATTCATCTAACCTGCGCATCTCTGGATTGTGTGAGGAAATTCACACAGACACGGGGAGATTGTGCAAACTCCAGAAAGACAGTTGCCAGAGGTTGGAATCAAACCCAGGGCCCTGGCCCTGCGAGGCCACAATACTAACCAATCAGATACTGTGCCAAATAAGCAACTAACTTTACCAACATCTGATGAAAATATGCACGAGATGTTAATAAACAGAAATATGATCATTTCTGACAAACAGGAAGTAAATTGGAAACCTGCTGCTACAACTTCCGAGTTTCTCCAACGTGATGTTTTCTGTTACAGTCAACTGTTTGCTCCATTATTGAATATTAGACAACAGTTCTGCAAATGCAGAGTCCTTCTACTTGGGGTTTAACATTCATCTGTTTAATTCTGCACTTTGTCTCAGATCAGGTTCCTGATTCCGTCTTCTGACTGTTTATATATCCAGAGTTTAAGGGGAGTGTGAAAAGTCTCTGACTGCGGTTCCAGGCTTTCTGGGTGATCAGCGCATGATCGAGCGCCTTGGCATCATTGCTGTGGGAACTGACGGGGATGTATCTGGATAATCAGAGGAATAGCTGGTCCTCCAACCAATGGAAGTGCATGACGGACGGGAGTGTCGTGTTGCGTTGGAAAGGCTGGTTTTCCAGATAATGTAGTAAATGGGAACGAAAGTAGAAGACTGATCTGGAAGAGACTGCTCCTCCAACCAGTGGGCTTGAATGAGGGGCGGGGCTAGAGAACGACCTGGAGTGGCCGGTCTTCCAGCGAGTGTGTGGGAACAAGTTGGGTTTCAACATCAATTCAGCAGCTTTGATGAGAACGTTCTCCTCCAATAAGCCCCACACATTTCCAGTTTGAATCAATTGCATTTCACAACCCGCCTTTACACATTTATGTGTTCACCCATACTTCCTTTTCGTGTGTTTCAGATTTCTGTTTAACAAAACACACGGTATATTAACAGTATTTAGGGACCGAACAGTGTCTCAGTAGTTTACAATGCTTCCTAATAGTGCCACGGTGCCCATTTGAATTCCAACCGCCGTTGCCTGTGTGGCGTTTTCACATTCTCCCAGTGTCTGAGTGGGTTTCCTCCCACAGTCCGCAGGTGTGTCGGTTACGGGCAATATTCATGGGTACTGCAGGGTTATGAGAAGAAGGTATTGGGAGTGTGCATCTGATTGGGAGGCATTTCGAAAGGTTGGCGTAACCTTCATGGCCCGAGTGACCCCCTTCCACACTGTCAGGATGTTGTATGCTTTACTGTGCCATTGGGAAACTAGGATTTCCCACTTTTGTGTTACCCACTTCCAGATTGTCAAGATTTTCTATGCTTTAGTGTGCAGTTGGGAAACTATGATTTGTCACTTTTATAAGTACATATATGTTCTGGTAGCCTTGATGATCCATGAATTGTTATCTGCAATTAGAACATGTGAATGTCTTCTCCCTAAGGGTAACAATGTCTTTTTCCCTTTGCATGTTCAAAATTCAGGCTAGTATACCTCTCTGACTGTCAGATCCGGAACTGTTGCTTGGTTTGGCAAATGCGAGGATTGTGGAAAGAGGTTTTTCTTCCATGTAAACTATTTATGCACTGATGTAATTACAAACAAGAGAGTTCACCTGCTCTGACTGCAGGAAGGGATACTCATAGTTAACCAATCTGCTGACACGAGAGCAAATTCACGGTGCGAAGAGCCAATCGGGTACTCTCATTGCCAGACTGCGTTCGAAAACGTGTCTCAACTCACCGCAAAGCAGTGTCATCACACTGGGAGAGAGCTGGGAATTTACAGCCTGCGATAATGACTGATTACAGACAATTGCCAGGCAATGTTCATCTACAAAAGGAGATGTTCGAATCATCTTGTCTTAACATTTAAGTGCATTTCCATCACTGAATCCCCCACCATATGTACGTTTCTTGTTTGTATCATCCAGACCCGAACTGAGCAAAACATATATACTATGGGACCACAACAGTTCAGAGGCTTGGAAAACTGCACTGACTTCACAAAGCTGATGTGCAAGCGCCAGTGTTGGATTGGTTGGAAAATCGAGTCACGTGACATCAGATTATTGTCAAACAGTTGTATTTGAAATCACAATCTGTTATAGCGCTGTTTCCTCATTCTGTGAAGTGAAGGGAGGCACACAGACACCAAAAGTTTGTGATTTTATATAGATCCGTCGGACTATAACTGGTTGCTGACATTCTTCCTCAAAGTCTGCCCACTATCCACATTGCATGAGTCAGGAATTTCACGGAATATTTCCCATTTTGTAGATGAGTTCACCTGCAAAAACACTAAAGAATTACAACTCCATCCATGACAAAGCAGACCCTGCAATCTGAGTACGTTCATTCGGAGGATTCCTTTGTTCACTGTGAAGAAACAATGCACAGGGTTGAGGGAGACTGCAGGTGAACTGCGCTAAGCGAGATGTTTATTCTGAGAGCTGGTGCAGACACAATGGTCAAATGGCTTCCTTATGTACTGCACCAATTCTGTGCTTCTACATGGTTCAGCCACCTTTAACATTCACTATTTTCACCATTGGTGTACAGTGGTAGTATTTAGAATGAACAGCAGGACGCAGTCCAGCAACTTCACCAGGGTCCATCAAAAGTATTTCACAAAACCGTGGGGAAACAGGGTACTCATCAAAGCCTGAAAGCAAAGGCCCTCAGTTTAAAACGAGAAATCAAAACAAAATGAGAAATGCATAACAGGTAGTTCATGACGGGAAATATACAAACTAACGCTCATTGTTGCGGGTGACACAGCTTCAGAATGAACACTTCCCAACACTACTGGAAACTCCCTACCCCTGTTCACTGTCATTACTTCAGCTACTCGTTACACACTAACTTTGACCATTACACACCAACTTCATCACTCCTAGTCTGGATTCACAGTCAGCATTGGCTGATATTTCACATTCGAAAAGTGTGACACTGGAAAAGCAGAGCTGGTCAGCTCATTCCCTTCAATGCTTATGCCCGCAATGTCGATTATCCTGCTCCTCCACGCTACCTGACCTGGTGTAGTTTTCCAGCACCACACTTTTCCATTCTGAACTCCAGCATCTGCAGTCCTCACCTTCTCCTGAGACGTTCTAGTTGTTGTTTAAGGAATGGCCGTATAATCTGCATATACTCACATTTCATTTGAAGAAACCTCACCTCACTGAACTATATGTTGTTGTGCAACTTCAGTATTGTAATGTTTCCATCAGTGTTACTTTATTCATTGACAAAAACTTCAAAATCTATCTTTCCGTTTTTGCAGCATGGAGTGAAAGCGCAATCTGGCTCTCGAGATATTAGAATGACGAAGGGCTGTTAGGCGCTTCAATCTTTATATTTTGTGTCTCTTGTAAAGGCAAAACTGAGCATTTTTTCAACCCCATCCATGTATTCACTTGGTTGGTGCCAATTAGAAATCCAGATGCTTCCTATTCCTTCTACTGGTCCATTAGAACATAGAACATAGAACAATACAGCACAGAACAGGCCATTCGGCCCACGATGTTGTGCCGAACATTTGTCCTAGCTTAAGCACCCATCCATGTACCTATCCAATTGTCACTTAAAGCTCACCAATGATTCTGACTCTGCCACTCCCACAGGCAGCGCATTCCATGCCCCCACCACTCTCTGGGTAAAGAACCCACCCCTGACATCTCCCCTGTACCTTCCACCCTTTCTCTTAAATTTATATCCCCTTGTAACACTCTGTTGTACCCGGGGAAAAAGTTTCTGACTGGCTACTCTATCTATTGCGCTGATCATCTAATAAACCTCTATCAAGTCACCCCTCATCCTTCCTAGTTCCAATGAGAAATGGCCTAGCACTCTCAACCTATCCTCGTACGACCCATTCGCCATTCCAGGCAACATCCTGGTAAATCTTCTCTGCACCCTCTCCAAAGCTTCCACATCTTTCCTAAAGTGGGGCGACCAGAACTACACACAGTACTCCAAATGTTACATAACCAAGGTCCTGTATAGCTGCAACATCACTTCACGACTCTTGAATTCAATCCCTCTGTTAATGAACGCTAATACACCATAGGCCTTCTTTCAAGCTCTATCCACCTGAGTGGCATCTTTCAAAGATCTATGGACATAGATCCCAAGATCCCTCGGATCCTCCACCTTACTAAGAACCCTACCTGTAGCCCTGTATTCTGCTTTGTTATTTGTCTTACCAAAATGGACAACCTCACGCTTGAGAGAGTTGAACTCCATCTGCCACTCCCCTGCATCATATCTAAGACACTGTGCATCCGACAACAGCCCTCCTCGCTATCCATAACTTCACCAATCTTCGTATCATCATTCTGTAGCTTCCAGCACAGGTTACAGTTAGATTGCGCAAATCCCTACTCTCACTATGATGAAGATTTTGGTTTCCACTCAAAGTGTCAGAGACCTCAGGGTTCCTACGAAGACTGTTTCACCTCGACCTTCAGAGGGCTATTCACGCTATCACGGGACAGGGTCGTATGGTGAGAGGTGAAAGTATTTTTTCTGTTAATTAGTGTGTTAATGTAGAAAGATATGTTTCCTGTATGCTTCGTCATTCCTCCCCTGGGAGAATGGTCATTGTTTTATATCAGGGCTCGAGGGAGTCACGCGGGGAATGCAGATTGGGGCACAAGGCTGGAGATTACTGCTCGATATCAAAGAGTGACCAAGAATGTTTCATGGGGTAATGTGTGAGAAGTTGCATGCACTAACTTCCTTTGTCACAACAAAGAGAACAAAGAGAAATATTTGAATCTTCTGTCAGTGACATACCTCTTTTTCTCCAATCACCTTTTAAAGACAGGAAGGACTTGCAGAGTCGAAACAGACATCGTGCAGTCACTCCTTTCACCAGGACATGGATATCATTGCCCTGATGACTGTGGAAGGAAAATGATTTATTTCCTCAATCAGTCGGAAAGTATTTCAGGTACTGGTTTGGCTGTAGGTGTTCCGACATATTCATAATCCTGGTTAGGCTACTCTGGAGTATGTGTTCAGTTCTGTGTACAATACCTGGCTGCCCTCCCATAACACAACACAACAGAGTGAATATTACCCTCTGTTGTGGAAGGACAACCTGTCTTGGTCTGAGGTGGAGCACGGAGCAGATTTGCCTAAATGCTAATGTAATCCCGGAGACAAGCGACCCGAAGTTAAGCAAGTACAAGAAAGATGTATTATGGCACAGAAAGAGGCGACTTAGCCCACGAATTGAAGCTAGCTCTCTATCGCTCAATGCCATATTCTCATGCACCACCTGTGCCCCAGACCCTGCATGTTTATTTCCCTTAGGTCTGACACAATTGAATACGTCAATCAGTCATCATCTCTACCTGAAACACCCTAATATGTAGTATGTATTGCATATTTCCAGCTAACACAGTCAACGGAAACATTTCTTTTCTACCACTTTTTGAAATTCATAATTCTGATCTTAATCCTTGTTCAATCACACACTGGATACAGTCCATTATTTTTCCTCTCTTCTATATCTAGGTCTGTTGTAATCTGGCACAGCTCCATCAAAAACACATTCAACTTGGCATATTCTAATCCTTAAATCTGATCTTAATCCTTGCGCTATCAATTATTGCATACAGTATCTTTTATTTTATTGCGAGCTATATCTCGATCCATAATGCTCTTGCACAGCTCAATCAAAAATACATTCTAATTGTTGTCTTCATAGAAAATAACAACTTTTTCCCAATCAACCCAGGAACTAAATTTATTTGTTAATGAACCTCTCCGGTAAATCTGTACAACACATTGTAAAGGTGCTAATCCACTTCGTGACCAAGACTGTGGTAACCACATTCAGATACAGTGAATCACTGCGACTGAACCAGAACTTTATCAAGGGGCAATGTCTTTTCCATGAGTGCGTTCTCATTTCCTCTATGAATGAAACCCAAGATCTAATATGGTTTAATAAGTGCATTCTATGTCATCTCCTACAGTGCCATGGAGTCATAGAGATGCAATCACAGAAACAGACCCTTCTATCCAATTGGTCAATGCCGAACCAGATACTCGAACCTAATCTAGTTCCACTTGCCAGCACCCGGCCCATGTCCCTCCAGATCCTTCCTATTCCTACACACATCCAGATGCCTTTTAAATGTTGCAATTGCATCAGCCTCCACTTCCTCTGGCAGCTCATTCCATATGTGCACGACCCTCTGTGTGAAAAAGTTGCTTCATGTCTCATTTTATATCTTTGCCATCTCACTCAAAACCCATGCCCTCTATTTCTGGACTTCTCTAAACCAGGGGAAATACATTGTCTACTCATACTATCCATGCCCTCATGATTTTATAAACTTCTACAAGTTTGCCCCTCAGCCTCCGAGGCTCCAGGGAAACAACCCCAGCGTTTATAACTCTTGCTCAAAACCTCCAACCATCTTGCTCAAAACCTCCAACTCTGGCAACATTCTTGTAAATATTTTATGAATCCATTCAAGATTCCTAACATCTTTCCGAGAGGAAGTACAGCACAGTAGCAGCAACATGACCTCCCTACTGTGACCTCAATATTTGATCGAGAAAAGAAAGCATACCAAACGCGGTAATCGCTGTCCTATCTCCGTGCGACATTACTTTCAAGGAGCTACAAACCTGAACTCCAAGGTCTCTTTGTTCAGCAACACTGCCAAGGAACCTACCATGAAGTATATACTTCCTGCGAAGATTTGCTTTTACAAATTGCAGTACGTCCCATTTACCTAAATCGTTTAAAGATTTGTACACCTTATCCACTTGTTCTCGCTGTCCGTGCTCTTTATTTAGTGCCATTCAAATATATATTCCCTTTCCACATTTTACCTCTCAAAATGCCTCCACTCGTTGTGTGCTCGAGGAAGAGAATTATTCTGCTCAAAATATTCACTCTCAATTCACACATACTGTCACACAGAAAGTTCACTACCGGAATAAATCCTTCGGCCCATCATGGCTTTACTGATCATGATATTATTCTGAACCAACCCCATCTTCCTGAACATGTTCAATTTCCCTCTATTCTGTGCCCATTTATTTATGTGTCCGAATGCCTCTTAAACACTGTTGTTTCTGCTTCTGCCAACTCCAAGGTGTAGATTCTCGCAAACTTCCATCCTCTGCATAAGGAACTTGCCTTACTCAACTTCTTTGCCCATTCACAGGAGTGGCTGAAAAATCATAGCGAGTCTGGCAGAATCTGTGAAGAGAAATGAGAGGTTATGTTTCGAGTCTGGTTACCGTTCTTCAGAATACTACCGAAGGACAATTGAACTTTTACAGCAACGACCGTATTTGTTTCTGATGTACAGCATCTACATGCCTTTTGGTCTTCATTCCCTTTTAAATCCTCCTCCCCCCCACTTTCCTTCAACATATGACTCTTCGGCTTTGTCTTTCCGCCCTTGGAAAAGAGTCCGTCTGTCCACTCTATCATGGCGTCTTGGGGCACTCCAAAGCCACTGGATTTCTTTTGATAACAGTCCAAAATTGTACAAAATCTCCTAATCCCCTCCAGTCCAGAGAATATCCTAAACCTCTTTCACTCTCTCCAAAGCCACCACAGCCGTTCATAATCTGGCAATCAAAATCACACATGATACTATAAATGTGGACGAATTCCAGTTTTATTTTCCCTTCCTTGATAAAAGAAGACAAGCATGCTATACCCCATGTTTATCACTTTATGTACTTGTGTTGCCATTTTAAGGAACATGCACCTGAAGATCCTTCTGTATACAAACGCTCCTGGGATCCTTTCTTTTACTGCATACAGACCTTTTGCAATTTGCCTCCAAATATTCATCACGTCACACTTTTCTGAATTAAGCTCGACATGCAAATACTCTGAATAACTTTCCAAATGTTCAGTATTCTGCCTTTATACTTTGCCCTAGACCCCAATTCACGCTAAACCACAATACATGCTTGATGCCATGTAATATTTCTTAATATTAATCATTCAGTTCTCTGTTTGATATCCATTCACAGTGTGCCTTGGTCAGGGCAGGACTGCCATAGATAGCATCACCTATTCCTGTTCCATTCCACCAAAACACACATTTCCATGGCAACTGCTCCCAGGCTTATTTCTTACTTGCAATTTTCCCTTTACAATATCATACAGGTAATCAGACTTCCCGTCCTCTGCTTTCCAAATCATTTGTCTGTTTCCAAAGTGGATGACGGTACTGGCCTCCAGCCTGAAAAGAACAAGGATGGAAAACAACTTACATAAGAGATTAATGATCATGTTGTGGCTTCACATAACTTCAGCTGGCAACAAATCTTCCATTGTTACCCACTTTGATAACGACATGAGTGCATGTATTTCCTGTAATAATTACCTGGTAGTGGTTAGCATCTTGCTGTCCCACATCTTCCGGAAATATGCTTCCCAAGGCTAAGCACTTGGGTATTGAATGTCAAATCGAATGCTTCTGTTGTCCGTTTCCCAGTCTTTCATTGTTTCCCTGTCTGCAACTTCCCTTCTCACCTCATGCAGTTGCTTTGCTAGTTCTTTCACAAACTGTATAACACAATCCTTGTTATTGCACATCACATGTCCGCCCGCTACCGTGCCCTCGGGGAGTTCTGTAGTCTGTCCAGTCACGAAATCAAAGCGGTCACCACTGGACGTAGGTTTGCTCACTGAGCCGGAAGTATTATTTCCAGACGTTTCGTCACCCTACCAGGTATAATTATTACTGGGCCTCCAGGCGAAGCACTGTATATGGTTCCTGCTTTCTATTTATATGTTTGCGTTGGTCATGTCATTTACTGTGGTGAAGTCATTTCCTGTGATGATGCCATTCCCAGTTGCTTTTCTCGGGGGGTGAAAGCTGGGGAAAAACTCAATGTGTTTGTTGTGATTTGGAGGTGCAGACTGACATTTTACTTTGCTCAAACACTGCATTTAGACTCTGTCAACACACTTTTTACATTGAATCAGTCTAAATATTATGGCACAGACAGGGAACACCAGAGTTAACTCATACAACATATCAATTGACTCACTCCAGTTGGTACAGTTAACCAGAGAATGGAACTTTTTAAAGAATGTTTTGTGATTTACATTTGAAAAAAGCGAAGCTATCATGGTATGCTGACAGATGAAATACTCAACAAACAATCAAGGTATTTTTCCATGTATAATTTTAGTTACATCACACTGAAAACTTTTACAATAAATTGTCTGTCTTACAATTATGTCCTGCACAATTCTTTGGTGAAGGACTTGTGCTCTGTACGCCAGTGCTTCCAATTAGAACTGTTGAACTATAAACTGGTGTTGTGTGATTTTTAACGATGTGGTTGTTTACAGAGTTCCAGTTGGAATGTGATGCATCTAGGAATTCGCGTACATGACTCTGTTTGGTTTGTCCTAATATGGATGTGTTATCCCAGTCGAAGTGGTTATGGAGTTAACTAGGTTGCCGTGTTGCACCCTGTAGATAATCATGTACAAGAAAGCAGGGATAGTTTAGTAAACAGCAGGACTTAAGGTGAAGAACAGAGATGAAGTAGAGGGTGAGATAGATGGAGAGAGTCACGGGATTGCTGATGAACCATTAGAAGGTGAGAGAACGCTTTAGTTATTTGCATACCAGTATAATAGTGAGAAGAGTAATGTCGTTTTGTGGCTAGTTGATGTTCATGTTTCCTTTTGGTTAGTCTTCTGCCTGTTTGTCCAATGTAGTGTTTGTTACAGTTCTTGCACGGTGTTTTCTTCCTGGAATTTGACCTGAGTTTCATGAGGATTATTCTAACCTATTGCTGCCCTCTCCCCATCAAGGCCTTGGTCCGATTTTCCTTCAGTGCCCGCTTCAATCCTGCTTCTGGACCTGAACACTGGAGATAGCACTGGAGATGGAATATCCATTCCAAACCTAACAGGCCACATACCTGCTTAATTGCTTTTCCGATAACATGCGCCCCTTGGTCTGAATCTCCAGGTGAAAGCTTCTAACGACTGAGTAAACCTGTTTTTGAGATCCAGTGGGATTTCTTTCGATGGGACTGGGTGTTTGCTCTCTGCCGGCGGGTCCAAATTATTTTGATTGCATTCCTTGGTTCGCAGTATGTACGGAATACACACCTTTGAAAAAGTCTTACTGTGACTCTGCCTAATTCAAGCCACGAACATCGACGAATTAAGTTATATTGCAGTGTATCGAGCCAGATGTGTGACACAACATGACAGGTTTTTAATATTTGTGGGTGGCACAGTGGCACAGTGGTTCGCACGACTGCCTCACAGAGCCAGAGAACCGGGTTCAATTCCCGCCTCAGGTGACTGACTCCGTGGTGTTTGCACGTTCTCCGCGTGTCTGCGTGGGTTTCCTCCGGGTGCTCCGGTTTCCTCCCACAGTCCAAAGATGTGCAGGTTAGGTGAATTGGCCAGGCTAAATTGCCCGTAGCCTTAGGCAAGGGGTAAATGTAGGGGTATGGGTGGGTTGTGCTTCGGCGGGTCGGTGTGGACTTGTTGGGCCGAAGGGCCTGTTTCCACACTGTAATGTAATGTAATCTAATCTCCTAAAGATTGTGTTGTGCAGTCTGATGCCGATGCTTGATCCGACATGTTCCAGACTCTGTCTTTTTTCGTTTGCCCCGACGTTTTCCCATTCCTGTTTGTCCACTTGTGGGGCTGGTTCTGGGAATGTCCTGAGACTTTCCTCTCTTGCTTCTGCAACTGCTGCCAGTGTCACTTCATCAAATGTCTGCACTGTTAAAGTCAGTAGTTCAGCTGCATTAGCCAGAAACTGATTGGCCTGTCGTTGCAGGATTTATGCTTTACTATGTGCATTAATCTTAATTTCTACTGAGTCACTGTGTCCAGCAGCTCCCCGACCTGTTCTTCGTGCTGTATGTGGCCACGAGGCAAGGTAATATA
The DNA here is from genome assembly GCF_047496795.1 of Chiloscyllium punctatum. NCBI lineage: Eukaryota > Metazoa > Chordata > Chondrichthyes > Orectolobiformes > Hemiscylliidae > Chiloscyllium > Chiloscyllium punctatum. The sequence goes on from NC_092781.1 coordinate 42,139,535, forward strand.
CCCTGACCAAGATCAGTCCAACATATGGCCATTAACTATATCAAAGGAATAACTGCTATTTGTGCATCTTGTGAGTCCCAGGCGCTTGGATATTTTCGATGCTTCTGGCAGTCCATTAATCTGCCCCTTTGGTACAGTGACACCCAGGAATATGCTCTCCAGCGAAAACATTTCCCTCGCCATCTACCACTGTCAAAGCAGTATACGGTTCTCCATCACATTATGTCCTTCATCCATCTCCAAATAACTGAAGCACTCCATCACCTTCTAATGGTTCATCAGCAATCCCGTGACTCTCTCCATCTATAATCTATATCCTACCCTCCACTTCATCTCTATTCTTCACCATAAGTCCTGCTGTTTACGAATCTATCCCTCTTTGTTTGTACATGATTATCTGCAGGGTGTAACACGGCAACCTAGTTAACTCCATGACTGTCTGATGTTGCCTTTAGTTCTCCTGTCTCCAACAGTCACCAAACTGTGAGGTGTGTGCAGGACCATATGTCCCTTCTAGATAATGGCTTCAGAGAGTGCGACGGCCCATCTGGAACAATTCAAGACCTGAGCACACCGGCGAAGTTCCGACAGCACCATTCCTCTCTGAGTGGAATAATGCATCACCTTCTCTCTGACTACCATCGTTTCATTGACACAATGCTGCTGTCTAATATCCATTCTTATCATTGCAGATAATACAATAAAGCTTTGACTCGTTTGGCAGTTCCACTACTAGGAATAATTAGAAGGCTTCCTTTAAAGTGGTCAAAGTTTCCTCCGTCTGAGGGTCCCATTCTTTTCTTGCTCTAAACTGTTACCCGGTTTTGTAACAGGGCTTGTAATGCTTCTACCAATTCTGATGATTGTTCATGACATGCCGAAAATAATGAACAATCCCTGAGATGTCTTATCCACATCACAATGTGCATTGATCGTTTTAAATTCCTAACCTTTCAGTCCACTGGAACTGTCGCCTTTCACTTTCTGATTTATACCCCAGATACGTTTCCCACTGTCTTCTCACTTGCGCTCTCTGTGGGTCAATTTCAATGCCAGTAGTAATTATTTGTGCACTTGAAGTCCGTATTTGTGCACTTTGAATGATAGAGGAATTGATGTAATTGCGGTTTTAAAGAGACTATTGATTTGTCCAGCTACCTTCATGGATAGGCCTACACTGAATATGTTCTCATTTCTTGTGCATTCCTCTTTATTGTTGATGACCCAAATGACCTTGACTTGCATCTTTGTGGGTTCCTGGCAGCATTCACCTGGAACCCATGGTTTCTATTTTTAAAGTCTGCCTTTAATATCCTGTCAAATCGAAGAAAAATATATCAGTTTATATGTCACTGCCTCAAACCAATACAATCAGATTAATTCCACACGATCGTTCTTCAACAAATCCAGGCCTGCAGCCCTGCAGTCACCGGGAAATTCTCAGTGACTGTTTCTCCTCTATCCCAGAGTTCTAACCTCGAATTAATTAGTCATCCGTTTCTCCAAATTAACGAAAGCTGCGGTGTTAGCCGTTCTCCAGTTCTTCAGTACCATCCATGTATCCAGTTTGAACTGCATAATGGTGATCAGTGTAAGGCCAGGATTTTGCCAGGATTCTTTCAAAAACCTATTACATTGTGTTAGTCAATTTCAAAGAGGTGAATCTCCTTTATAATTCCCCTCTTCATAATTCATAACTCCCAAACTTTCACACGACAACGTGTGGAGCCGTTCTCTGTTTTTTGTCAGATCGACAAAGGCCGAAATTATCTTATGATTTAGTCAATTGTCCTCAGGGATAAGTGCGTTATCTCATGATTTCTTCCCCATTCTGTCTCATTAATTGCCTTCGCTACCCACTTGGTCTTCCTCACACCTGACACTACCACTATTATTTTCCCATTCGTACTAAAACTGCCCACTGCCTGAATTACTGAGAATGGACCGATCTCCCTGTTACAGGTGAAAGTGAGGACTGCAGATGCTGGAAATCAGTGTCTAGATTAGAACAGTGCTGGAAAACCACAGCAGGTCAAGCAGCATGCGAATAGGAGCAGCCCTTCCTGATAAAGGCCTTTCACCCGAATCGTCCATTCTCATGCTTGTGAGATGCTGCCTGACATGCTGCGCTTTTCCAGCACCACTAAATCTTCTCCTTGTTACAGGTCCCAACCTTCAAAACGTCTTTACACTGTTGTATTCATAATCCGAATTGCCCTGAGGAAGGAAGATGGGGTAAAACGAGCTCAACTTTGTGGACAAGTCCACGATATTGTGGTGAATGGCGTAGTGCAGGAGCAGTTTATTATCTTTCTCCAGGATTGGCAGCCGAGGCCTTGACACCAGTCCCAGTCAGCGTGGATCAATGAGGTTCCAGCCTTCTAGGTAAATGCCCAACCATGAACTTCCCCACTCCACCAGGGTAAGTGACACCATCTGCACGTTGTAACTTCGCACTCACTCTGTATCTGTTATTACAAACACCTCCCCATCAAGGCTCATGCTTCCCCTCTCCCACTATGGTTGCAGCACCGTTCTCTTGGTCTCTCTCTGAACTCTTCTCTGCCACTCCCCACAACTCTGCTTCGTGTCTGCGCTGTCAACTCATCATTCTGACGCGTCGCCACCTTTCCACCTGCAAGACCAGCACCAAACGCTGTGCGAACCACTGCCATCGCCTTTATTACCTCATGGTACTCCCCTTATTCCAGAAGCCACTATCCCTCAATAGGGCAGAAAGAGCCAAGATGGATAGAGGTCTCCCCACCATTCAGATCTTCACGCTTAACAGGGGAAGGAACCTGACTCTTACAAACACAAGAGACTGCCTGACATGTCCAATCTCCCGGACTGGTATCTGAGACTCCCCTTGACTCACTGTGCTGGACACCTTGACTGTTTATGAACAATGATGTTAAAATTCCTGTTTTTTTGTCTGTACTACACAACAATCAAGTACAGTAGCGTACTGAAAGCTCTGGTTAAAGGGCAACACTGCTAAAGGCAGTGCAGAGAAGGTCAATGATTCTGTGAGCCTTCAGTTCAGCTCAAAGTGACGTTATGTAAATATCCAGCGAGCAGCCAAGAGATGGAGTCGATGAGTTGGGTGTGTGTCCCTGCACATAGTGTCGTTGCATCAGCATTGCAATAAGAGTTGTCAGTGCACTCTGACAATCAGCAGTGAGGTGCAGAAACTTACTGTCAGTCGATGTGCTGTGATGGTGTAGTGAGGCTGGCATATAACAAATGCCAGCATTGATGGGTGTGGATTGAGTGCACCTTCTGTTTGTGCAGTTTACCGCGCGACGTTGAAGTCCGTGGTATAAATCTGCAGGAGGGAGGGCCGAGGTGGAGATACCAGTTACCAGCTCTGACTTCCATTTCAAATACTCCATATTGAGTTTGCCCACAGTGGGAGCAAGGACACAAAGTTGCAAATTGATGAGAAGAGAGCTGCATTAAGTTGTATGTTGATCATCGGTAATCCTTCAATTAGCATCTCACCGCTCCCTAACTAAAGTTTTGGCTCTAAGAATAGAATCTCTAAGGAACAGGATCTTCAGCTCAGCAAGCCTGCACTGTCAAATGATGCCCGTCGAAAGTTAAAAGGAAAGGTTCTGCTCCTGCATGTCCTTTGTCATTCCATTCCGCGTCAACTCATCTCTGTGTCAAGATATCTCTTATTCGTTGTTATTTTATCCTATTCTCCTCTACCAGTGTATTCCGGGCCCTTTCACATTCTGTCTGGAAAAGAAAAAAGAAAGGTCTGCCTGTCAAATTTCCATCAAACTTTGCCCCTTTCATCTAAAACCTATGGCCGCAAGTAATTGGCATTTCTAGTCTGGGATAAAGCTTCAAATTAGTATTTTACAAGTGCCTCTGATGAAATTGACCATGTCGCTCAGGCAACCACTCAGCAATTGAGTTCCCTCAATTTCTCCTTGAGGATCTTTTGACAGTGACCCGTTTTATTTTCGGAAACACGTTTCCACAGAGCCACTTCAACTTTCCCTCTGAATATCTGCGACTGTTCTGATTCTGATTTATCTTCTTCTTATTGTTTTCTGTTCAACTAATTGAAATGTCTTTTTACTTAATAAAACTGTTCTGGATCATTCTTAAACTCCAACTCTTAGTATAGCTTTGTCTTTTGTTATATTTATGTTTGAATCAAACGAATTCAGATCACTATTCCCGAAATACTTTTCCCTCCAGATGGCAATGGCAATGTGTGTGTGTGTGTGTGGAAGGTGCTCTCTAGGGAGTGGCATAGTACACACACCTGATGTGAGTGTCAAAATGTTTGAATACTGTTGGAATAATACTCATTCAGAAACGTAGAAATTGTTTCTTAATATTCATGACTTGCACCTCGGAGATAATGGACAGACTTTGGTCAGACAGAAGAAAAGTTACTAACTGCAGGATTCCTTACATCTGATCTGATATTCTCAACACAGCAGCTGAATTGTTTGGATAAATCTGAAAATGTTAGTGACAATAGACTCAGCAATAGTAATGTCTTTCGATGTTGAGTAGCAATGGTGAGATGTCTTATGATGGTCGTTGACTGACATTGATGTAGCAAGATTAATTCTTGCCATCTCCCAGCAAAAGGGAAAAGAGGGGACTGCAGATTCTGGAAACCAGAGTTGAGATCTGAGTGGTGCTGGAAAAGGACAGCAGGTCAGGCAGCATCAGAGGAGTAGAAAATTCGACGTTTCGATCATATGTCCTTCTTTAGGAATGTTCTTGATGAAGGAGTTTTGCCCGAAACGACGATTTTCCTGCTCCTCGAATGCAGCCTGATCCGCTGTGTATTTCCAGCACCGCTCTGAACTGAACTTCCCAGCCCAAGGAGCCCGGCTGTTGTCCAAATGTTGCTGCATTTGGACAGATTTTCGGGTCTGAGGAGTTGAGAATTGTAAACTTTTGTGCAAGCCTCATTGCATCTGACCGGATCAAGTAAATAGCTGGCAGGCAGCTGGTTTTACAAAGTACCTGCTGCATTTGTTCTTCCAGATAGCAGTGGGTTTATGAGGCGCTGTCTAATCATTCTTCGTGCAGTGAATTGTGTAGATAGTGCATATTGCGAGTGCTGAGCATGAGTGGTGGAGCGATTGGAGGATCGTGGAAGTGATAGCCATTAATTGCGCTAGGTTTTTCCTGAATGATTGCTGGGATGTAATACATTATAGGATTGAGGGTGTAAGGAAGAGAGCTACGCACTGCAGTATTCCTGGTCTCTGACATCCTCTTGAAGACAATTTTATTTACGTGGCTAGTCCATCCAATTTCTTGTCGATGATAGCACTCAGCATCCTGATAAACACCGTATTGGTGACGCAGTAATGAGAATGTTATTGAAACTTGAAAACGGATGGTTTGGTTCTTTATCGTCTAATTTGTCTATTACTTCTGTGGCCTGAATACTACTTGCTATTTGTCAGACTAAACCTGAATGCTTTCCAGGTAATATTGCATTGAACGTGGTCTGTTCAGGAACGGCATCATCAGTGAACAATCACACTGTGACCTCATAATGGAGAAAGGGTCATTGAAGCAGCTGGAGTCTCACACACCCGTTTTCCTGAGGAATGGCTGCAGAGCCGTTCTTGAATTCGAATTACTCACACTGACAATAACCAGATATTTTGGTCAGCAAGCTTTTAACCAGAAGAGTACATTCTAAAGGTTCTGATTAACGTTCAGTTTCGTCGGTCTCCTATTGTCACGCACTGTTCAATGGTGCCTTAATGTTAAGGGAAATTAGTCTCACTGCTCATTTGGAATTCCATTCTTTTGAACTAATCTTGAAACGGGGTCAGGAGATGAGTGAGCTTGCCGGGATACTAACTGAAACATCTGAGGAGGTTGTTGCTGATTGATCATATTATTGCTGATCCTTCCTTCGCATTTACATGGTACACCGTACGCCGATAGGTCAGTGACTGGCTGCAAAGCTTTTTATGTACAGGACATAATTGGATCATTTATAACATTCTTTGCAGAGGGCTGTGTGGTTGCTGGAATGGAACAGGTTGGCGACAGATGTGGTAATCTCTATAGTAAAATCACAGTGCTCAGTGTTTCCAGCCATATCATGACATTTTGTGGAGTGAATTGAATTGTTGGAAGATTGGGGTCTGTGATGCTGGGGCCTAATGAATGAGGTCGACATGGATCATATACTCCGTCCTTCTGCCTGAAGATTGTTCCAGCTCATCTGCTTTGTTGTTATTTTCAGATGTGCTGCACGTCACGAAAACTGGGGATTTCATTGTTGGCGAGCAGCCTCCTCCACCAATGGTCTCTTTCATTTTCTGCTATGTTTTATGAATAGATGAGGCACGACTGGAGAAATAGATCGGAACCAATTATTTGTGAAATCACTGAGCTGTCCATCACTTGCTGCTTATCCTGTTTCGCATGACTGTCAGACTGTTTTGTAGATGAAGACAATAAGAGCTTCTCCAGCTTGTCACCTCATGTCTAGGTCCCTCTGACGTTGCTCCCACCATGTCCTTCCAAAGTCTTCATCGAACGAGCGTGAATCCCTGGTTTAATGGTTACTGCAGATGGGGAGATATCGCGGGCCATGAGTTTGTAGCCTGTACAAGCTGTCCAGACTGTTATTCCACTGCTGCCGATGGCCCACTGTTGCTCATGGATGCCTGCCTGTTAGTTTCTCGACATATTCAAAGTCTGACCCATTCAGCACACGGGGGCAACATAAGGGTCTGCAAATTGTGAAAATGGTTGTTCTCCTACACAGGAACGGTATCTTAAATATTTTTATCGATATATTAAATGCGGAGCTGCATCTTAACAGGTGGATTGGTGAGGAAGTGGTCAATTTTCATCTGCTGCACAGCAGTCTGTCAGTTACAGGATTCAGCATCAATGCAAAAGTCTGTATTGACTCTGTACGAAGAAGCTGCAGGCCCTCCCCCACTGTCTGGCTCTGGCCTGTCGGCGGGAGAGAACTGACTAGAGCGGATGATCAGCTTGCCTATGAGAAAGTCCTGTTCACTGAATCCTGTCTTACAATATCGGACATTGCTTGATTTGCCTGTGGGAAATACATAACAGGTCACCTTTACATCTTGCACAATGAAGAGTTAATATCTCTTTATTTCTTACATATTTCAAAATAGACCTAACATTATTGTTTTTCAGTTAAAACTTAATGAAGTGAACAATGATTAAATTACCACATTACAAAGCTAACTATTACAGAATTCAGTAACTTTAGTAAACGGCTGATTCATATTCAGTCAGTGAACACACCATCTTTGACTCAGCAAAGGTGTGGAAAATAAGTTTGAAAAAAGTCTGATTCAGACACCGAGCAAATGGGCCTCACCACTACCTGCAAAAGGCTGACCATCTCTACAGTCTGTCCAAAGAGCTTCGAAACTGAAGCGGGACAGTTATTCACACAATCCCTTACGATGGACAGTTGGATACATACCGGAACAAGAGGGAAATGTTTGGCCCTGGCTGGCCAATGCACAAGAAAAGGAATTTGTGCTGGCCCAAACACATTTCAACATTTGTATTCGAGACTTGAAAACAAGCATGTCCTGCAAGTTTACCTCATCTGGTAAACCACCAAAACTGAGTAACTCTGCACCTTGGACCCGATTCTGAATGAAGGTATCATAAAGATGAAAGACCCCTGCAGCACATAGCACCTGACATCGAATCCCTCATAAACAATGTTCAGTGTATGTCAGCTCAACAACTTCAGTACGCAAACAGAATTGTGGAGCTGCATTGATGGCCATTCTGATCCCAGCCCAATGTCCTTGTGTATGACTTGGGAGAGAAATTTCTCTGTACATGTTTGCAGCATTATTCTGAACATCAACAACTAACACATTTTTCATTGAAAATACTACATGCTTTATTAATAGGCACTTTTCAAATGCTCATTAAGCATAAAATCCGCCCATTTATTCAGTTTATCTTTAAGGCAACATGTTGACAATTTTAACCGAATCACAGTAAGAGGCTTGGAAATGACGACTGTCGTTACCGTACCTAAGAACACTATATTAAGAAGTGCCAGGATTTCAAATATGCAATCATTTTCATTTATACTAATATTGTGCTAATATTCACAGCAACACTCTTCATGGCAACAACATCACTGTGTATCTACACATTCTACAGCCAGATATGAGTACATTTTCAATAGTTTCTGTCTATCCTACAGTTCCCTAATGTGGTTACTGAATGACAGTGTTTGTGTGCTGCTAGCGATGTACTAGATACCACTGAACGACTGACTGATTGTTTCTAATAGCATATCACTCCAACTGTTCACAACAAAGAAAATATTGCCTGGACTCAACCAGACTGCGCTCAAAACAACACCGAAACTCAGTGTCCAGCAATGGGCATGGTTGGACAATATTTTTCATTCTAATTTATTCCTGGAAAGTGATTGGGCCGGTATTTATTTCCAATCCCTTGCTGCGCTTAAGAAGGTGGAGATGAGCTGCCACATTGAACCGCTTCATTCCACGTGCTGAAAGTAGACTGACAATAACCATTAGGGAGGGGACCTGAAAGGGTGACTCTGAAGAACCAGTAATGCATTTCCAAATCAAGATTGTGTTTGGCTTGGAACAGGGTGTGAACATAATGGTGGTCTCAGACATCTGCTGCTCTTGTCCGTTTTTCTGTTTGTGATTCCAGAGCCAACATTTTTGTAAGGAGATTTGGTCAGTTTCTGAAGATCACCGTGCAGATGGCAGGCATTGCTTCTCCTGAGTGTCAGTGGATGAGGGGTGAGGCTGCATTCAGCCAGACAAATGGATGGTATTGGTGCTGGAAAAGCACAGATGGTCAGGCAGCGTCCGAGGAGCAGGAGATTTGATCCTTTGGGCACAAGCCTTTCAGCACGAATAATTATGAATGGCTTATGCACGAAACTTCGATTCTCCTGCTCCTCGGATGTTGCCTGACTTGCTGTGCCTTTCCATCACCTCACGCACGATTCTGATCTCCAGCATGCGCAGTCCTCAATTTCTCCGCGTTATTTCATCGCAGAAACGTTAAAGTTGCGTGGAATAGAGGGTGGGCCGGCTTTCGGAAATCATGAAGTCAGTTACTTCTGCAGGATTCCGAGCTTGTGGAATATTCTTGGATGCAATGAATTAATACAGGCCGAAAGGAGTGTTTCTGGCAACACACAACAGATTAGACAGCTTTCGAGGCAGAGGAGAATTCACATTTCGGGCAGAAGCCCTTCACAGGATGGGTAATGAATTTATATGGTCACTCCAGTTCGAATTAATATTAATTTCCAGGACATTGGTAGTTGGAGTTATGTGCTGACAATGGCATTGGATGTTAGAGAATGATATTTCAATTCTGTATTGTTAGAGTTGATCGTTTTCTGGCATGTGTATAATGTAAATGTTGCTTGTCAAGTTTAAGCTCATGACACAATACTTTGCAGATCTGAGTAATCGCAAATGGTTTCAAATACGGTCTAGTCATTGGCAAACATACCCAGTTGTGACTTTACAGCAGAGGGATGTTCATTTATGAGGCAACTGAGAATTATTGATCCTCGGAGCGAGAACACTTCTCTAACTCACTGATCATATCTTTCCCTCTGATCTAAAAAGTCTTCTTCAAGTTCCACCTGCAACAGTGGTGTGTTACAACAAATGGTAACAGATTGACATGAAAGTTCCTACCCGTAGGAGCTGAGTGAGGACTTGGTTAGCTCATTTGGTGGCACGGCTAGTCTGTAATTCAGGTTAATACCAACGGTCTGGATTTAATTCTTGCACTGTCTAAAGTGATTATAATGGATTGTCGCCAACCTCTCCCTCACATGAGGCATGATGACTGATTAATAAAACTACCACCAGTCGTCTCCGTTAAACGATTGAACAACCTGATCATCCCGATCTGAACAGGGAACTGCTGCAAACCTGTTGTGAAGCTGATATGACTCCTTTCAAACAACCCCAATCATATTCTTTGTCCCAGGCATGACTTCAAACAGGGCAGAGGATTCCCTGATCCCCGTTTGCTCCAGATTTGCCATTAATCCTTGATGCCACACTTCATCAAATGCATTTAAGATTATTCGAAGCGCAGTCACTCTCGGCGCACCTAGAGATTTAAGCTGTGCGTTTTCTGGTTGTCTATCTTTAAAGCAAGGCATCAATACGGTCAAGGGATGAGTGTATCTACCAAGCCCTAACTGAGCTTCAGTGAACAGGTTGCTGATGAAGAAGTGCTGCTTGATACCACTGTAGATGGCATCTTTCATCACATTATTAATTATAACGATTAGAGCAATGGGACAGTCATTGAATGTCTGATGTTTGCGTGTGTACAGTACACACCCGCCGTTTTCCACATTGTCAGGTCGGTTCTCGTGCTGTCGCCGACCAGGAAGTTTGAATGGAATATTATCAGTGCAGACAACCTTTGCATTATCAAATCCCTTCTGCCGTTTTTAGGATACCACACAAAATGAATAGGTGGATCTCAGACTGCCATCTAAATAGATCATTGCATCGACACTTTGTCTGAAAATTGCCGTGAATATCTCAGCCTCATCTTTTCTATTGTTGGCGCTGCCATCATTAAGCAAATTTACAATTGTGGATCATCCTCCTCTCGTGAGTTGTTTAATTAGCCACCACCATTCACACTGACTGCATGTGACAGGATTGCAGAGATTACATCTGATTCATTGGTTAACTCTGTCGATCACTTGCAACTTTCGCTATTTAGTGAATAAGTGATCCTGGTTGGTCACTTCATCTCACTTTGAGGCATACCTGGTGCTTCGCCAGGCAGGCACTTTTTGTGTTCTCCGCTGAACAAAGATTTATCTTCTGGCTTGATGATCAGGGTAACGTGGAGTATATGCTAGACAGTGATAGTGCGTCTTCTGCAGGGGTACAATTCTGTCGCTGTTTGTAAAGACCCAAATCAACTCCCACAGCCCAGTGTGAAGTTACTGGATCTATCAAAGTTTGTCCTGTTTAACACGGTAAAAGTGTCACACACAGCGAGAGATTATTCGGAATACAATAGTGGAACATCGTCTCTGGAATTAATGTGTGCAGTCGACACAGTTAACAAAATGTTAATCGATCAATGTGTCTGGAGTCTGTCGATTGGTGGCGATGAGATGAAGTATGTTTCTCGAGCTGTGTCTTCTCCTCCCCAAACAGCGCAGACCCAGTCCAGCATCTGTGTCCTTTTGGACCGATCATATCGATCAGTAACGCTGCTGCTGAGCCCCTCTTGGTAGTTCTTTTGAAATAACCTACCTCGTATACAATCTCCAGTTTGTCACATTCTCAGAGCTTCCTCCATTCGGTCTCTTTGCAGCAACACTGATCCAGCAGCTGAGGCAAGGGAGTCAGCAGGAAGTTGCTGTGTCAAAGTTCGATTTGATAACATGAGGCGAAGGGAGGTGAGTCAGCAGGAGGCTTCCGTTTCAATGTTTGATCTGACACCGTGAGGCTGAGGGAGAGGAACCAACGGGCTGTGATGATGAGGTAGAGTTCGCAAATAAATATTGATAGGCCATGAGAATGGGACAGAACCTGGAAGACGGTGATTAATTTAGAAAAGGAGTCCGTTGTGGCCGGAAAAATAAAAGGGCAGATTTCTATTTAAATGAGAAGCAGATTCAAATGAGTCAATGATTATGGATCAGCGTATCTTTCTGCGCGTTCATATATGTCAGTAAATGAAATTCTCGCATTTATTGCAGAAGGCATGGTAGATAAAAGTAGGTAAGTGTGATTAAAATGACATAGCTTACCTCACTTGGAAAGTTGTGTCCAGATTTGGGTTCCTTACATGAGGACGGATGTTGTGGCACTGACAGCAGATCAGAGTAAAGTCATCAGGTTTATTTCTGGCATCAACGTTCTGTCGTACGAAGAGCAGTTGAAGAGCATGAGGTTCCTCTGGGTGGAATTCATAAGACTGGGACAGGGGAGGGGTGTATCGGTAGAACATCAGTTCAGACGCTAGGAATCCTGCAGCTCGTAACTTTTCTCCCGTCTGTCCATAGCCTGTCCACTACCTCTAAGTCTTAAGTCATGAATATGATGCAATAATATCCACATGTCTGAATGAGTGCAGCTCCAACACCACTCAGAAAGCGTAACATAATCAGAGAACAAACAGCCCATTTGATTGGTCCCTATCCACAATGACTCACTCTCTCCACCACCGACACTGAGGAGCAGGTGTGAGTACAATGGCACAGCATCTTCCACACTCTTGATCATTGCCATCTGGAAGGAAAAGGGCAGCATCTGGGGAGGAGTGATCCGAACTCATTTGGTTCTAACATAAGTCTTGTCAAGAACAAAGGTAGAGGAAAAGTTGGTTATTTAATATGACTCGGTTTAACTTTAATAAGTTGAGAAGAGATGTCATTCAAGTAAATAGGAAACAATAACGAGAAGATAAATCAGAATCAGATCAGTTATTCTCAGAGGAAATGAAAGTGGCTCTGAGAAAGCGTGTTCTCAAAAGTTAAACGGGCCAGGCTGCGAAACCCAGAGTTCCCAGGAGCTCTACGAGCTTACAGACACAAATGGTACATCAGTGTCAGATAGTGGGACATCCGTATTACAGAGGAGTGTCGAATGTGAAGGAGCGAGATCCAAAAGGATGTGAGAAAGCAAACAGTGAATGAGCAACTATGCTGCCAAGAAGTATCAAGCAATCTTTAGCAGATTATTTTTCAATAAAGAGCACGAAAATAAGTAAAGTAAGGAAAACCAAATACAAAAACAGAAGCCACAAGTAAATGTAAAAGGTTTGGATATGGCTCTGAACTTCAATTGAAGACTAAAGGAGACTCAACAATTAGGGCTATCGTTATGAATCTAGAAGAATTGTCTGAGAAGCTAACCCGATCTTTCTCAATGATACTGCATTGAGCAATATGTGATCCGGTCATCTTGGCAAGTTGGTAAGGATGGCAAGCTTTGGGAATCTTTGCTGACAATTGTGAGCTCAGTCAAAAAGTAAAAGGAGGCTTATTTCAGATTTTGGAACCTGATGACTGCCAGAAACCTTAAAAAAAGATAAAAATAAACAGAATAAAAACGTGTGCAAAGGGTTAGCAGAGCTAATCGGCATCGTGAAATGTCTTTGATCAACAAGATTAAGGACAATCCCAAATCTGGTTATCAGGATTATGCGAGTTCGCAGGGAAAGAGTGGGTCGACTCAAGACCAAACGGGAGAATTAATGCATAGAGGTTGAGGAAGCGGGTGAGATCCTTAAAGTTTAAGGGATGCCTGCAGAAGCTGCTGGTGTTTAAGGGCGCTCAGTACAGGAAAAGTACAATATGAGAGAAAATTGGCAGCACTTGAATGAGATCACAGACACCCGGTGGTTTGAAGATGTGACACAGACGAGGAAGGTCGTAAGTCTCTGAAATATTTTACTCGCCATTGAACTCGTCGAGCTACTGCAATCCTTTAGGTTTTAGTGAGGGGAAATATGCTGTAATTCGCTGTGGTGACTATAAGAGACAGAGGAACTGCAGAGGTTTACAGAGCTCAGAAGGTTTGGAGGGATCAGAGCAATTACAGAGAAAGGGAATTTTTAGACACAGTAACAGGGAGCACGGATGGAAAGTTTCGGAGTTACCGAGAGATGTGGTTTGTGCTCCGGGGGGAGTTGTAAGGGGTGGAGGAGCAAACAGACATTATGGTCTGCCTGCTGTTGCAACTGGAGAGGTTTACAGATTGTAGGAAAACCTGATGGTGGCTGAGAGTCAGTGGACAACAGAGTTTGTCGGGGTTGCAGTAGGCCTGACAGAAGGGGAGTAATATGGGGGTTGGAAGTATGGACAGACACAGCAAGTGTTGCAAGGATCGGAGGAGTTTAGAGATTGAAGGAGGGCGACAGCGACTGGTGCAGCTTGCAAAGACAGGAAGAGCAGAAAATCTAAAAATGGTCAATCAGACAACGAAGTGTGAAGAGCACGAAAAGTAAAGAGAGATAGTGAAGATTAGGAAGATTTGTCAGTGTGTGGGGTAAGGTTACAAAGACGTTAGGTTTTCGGGATTGGAGAAGCACGCAAAGGCAGTGACGCTGTTGTATATGATGCAACAGAGATAAAGAGTGTTCCAGCTACTAAAGGAAGTTACAAAGATAGGGAGTGTTTTGGGCTGAAGTTCGAAACAGAATGGGAGGGTTGTTGGGACTGGAGGACTGATCAGGAGTAATCTGTATCTGTGAAAGTTCCATTGTGAGGAGATTTTGTTGGTTAAACAGGTAGGGAGGGTGGTAAATACTGAAGCAAGTCATGGAGACAGAGTGTTACATAAAAATGCATGTGTAGGCCATTCAGTTCCACTAGCCTACCACTGTCCAATATAATCACGAAAGATCATCTAACTCGTTGCACTGTTCCTGCATTCACCATATTTCTTGTGACATTGTCATTACCGGAGTAAGTGCAATAAGAAGCAGGGTTCGAATGATTGGAAGAAAGGATAGTGATCGGGAGGGTTGGAGTGACTGGACAAGATTATCGAGCTTGGCAGGGTGGTGTTAGCAGGTGACATCGATGGGGAGGGTTGGAGTATCTGGAGGACGTGACAACGACAAGGAGGTTCGTGTGACTGGAGGAGGTGACAGCCATAGGGAGGGTTGGAATGTCTGCAGGAGGTGAAAGTGATCGTGAGGTTTAGAGTGACTGGACGAGGTTACATAGATAGGGAGGGCTGTGGAGTTCAGTCAAGGTGAAAGATATAGGTAGGGTTGCTCACACAGAAGGGTATGAAGATGTGAGGGGCACGTTTTGTGCACAGAGCGTTGAAGGAGTCTGAGGAATGTTGTCAGGCATGGTGGTGGACACTGACACGACGCGGAATTCGAGATGGCTTTTAGACGTGCACGTGACTACACGAAGTATGGCGGGAATGGAACATGGGCACGCAGAAGGGATGAGTTAAATTTGGCTTTATACTCAGCAAACATCGTGGGCCAGTTCCTGTGTTGTTTTTTTTTTCATGTTCTACGTAAGTCTTTTACAATTATCTATTAAGGAAGGGCCTGGACCTGCAAAAGCGTCTGGCCACTCAGTGATGAAAGAGAAAATACGAACTGGGTGCGAGCACGTAAGAACATGGAAAAAGGAAGTGCATGTAAGAGGGAGCACGACTAGTAAAGGCAATCAGGACCATAGTAGAGTCCGAGCAATGAATGTGAAGGAGGCCCACGTAAATTAGTGGAACAAGTTAGCAGCATATAAATTAGGGAGCTGCCGTGATGAATCCCTCAATTGAACAAGACTGACGAAATAACGAAACACTAACACATCAGGTTAAAATATTCATTATTTGAGGAAGCACTGGTTGGACAGTGGCAAAGAGATAATCGTGGAGGACAGTGATGAAACAGAACAATGGATGTACATGGATTCAGATCCACAGGAAAGGGATCACATCAGAGCGTGACCCATGAACCACAGCAATGCAAGTTGGGTGTTGTATTATAGATGAATGCTAAATAATATTCACCGCTGAAACAGTTCCATCATACTTCAATGTAAACTCTCCTGCTGGACTTTGTAGCTCATAGGATAGCACAGAACTGGAATCAGAGAAACACTACAGTTTACTATCATCCGATTCTTTGTAAGATGAGTTGACAAAATAAGTGTGTTCAGAGATACTCAGAAGAAACTGACATATCTCTTTGTTTTCGTCCTCAACATCCACCTGCTGAAGGTGTTTCCAAAATACATCACAATCAGTTCAGGATTTAAATGTACACAATGATTTGAGTGATCAAGTATTTCAATGAAAAGGTTATATTGCAGAGAGGGTTTGAGAGATTTGATGGATGCATCGAATTGTAAGGTGTCTTTACATACGCCAATTTTGATCTTTCAAATTATATTTGTATCGCAGAAGCTTGTAATGCAGGAAAGAGGAAAGCATTAATGAATAGAAATAATTGCCTGTAAAAATTGAATTAAATGGCGGGAAACTAGACAGCATTGCCGCGGTGTCCACTGTACACATCGAGGAGAGGGAGTTGAATTCGCAGTTTTGGTTTCATCTCCGTGGTAATTGGGGAGAGACATGCTTTTCGTGACGGTAAGTCTTCAGGACCGAGAGGGAGGGATGGAGTCAATATCCTTTATAAACCTTTATAAAGTGACATTAATGCACTATAAAAATAAATTGTGGAAAAATATTTTGCATCTCCAAGTTGAACAGCCACCATCTTGCCCAGGGATCTGGAAGCATGGGGAGGGGGGGGGGGGGGAGCGGAACGGTGACGACATAAATCTGGGTGGAGCTTGAGGCACTTCATGAAGCGATCGAAAATCTGAGACGAAAACCGGAAGTGCTCCAGGAAGTCAGCAGGTCTGGCATTATACGTGGACAGAGAAACAATTAACACTATCAGCCCAATGTGCATCTTATTCAGAAATCATTGCCGGTGTTGTGCAGTGTCCTGTGCGACACCTTTTGTAGCAGCTTCGCCCACAAGTGATATTTATGTCAAAAAGCAGCCTCCTTGAAAGCTTGGATTTTTCTGCATGAAGCTTTTTTAATCAAACTCTTCAGACGTGTGATCTCACACTTGTGAAGTATGTGGGACTTGAGAATCCAAGCGTTCTCAGTCACAGTGGAATTCTTCAGGGTCACGTACTTGCGCCAAATTGCTTCAGCTGCTTTGTCAATGAATTTCCCTTCTGAAGTGTGGTTCTTAGTTGACGATTGTACAATATTCTGCATCGTTTCCATGTGCTCAGATGCAGATTTACCTCACATCCATATGTTCACGCTGTAAGTTTGCTCGCTGAGCTGCCTAGTTTGTTCATACTGAGAACACATTTACAACGTGACCCTCAACCTGCGCTAAGACCCTGCTCAAAATCTCATCCATATATTGTAAAGCGTGTGCAGCATCTAAAATTCCCATAAATATCAAGTAACAGTCATATCACATAGCTACCTGGCAATGACAATCTTCAACAAAAGAAAATCCAATCATCCCTTTTTGACATTCAACAGCAATATCATTGCTGAATCCCCCATGAGCAACATTTTGGTCGTGTACTGTTGACTGGAAATTGAAAAGGACTAAATATATAAATGCGGCTGGTGCAAGATCAGAGCAAATGCTTAATATCTAACAATGCTCAACTCACGATATGACTGCCCACCATTTACAAGACATAAGCTGTATGTGATATGAAATCCTCTCCACTTGCCTGGTTGAATCCTGCTTCAACAACACCAGTAACGTGTCAACATCTGGAACAAAACACCACCTTTGATTGCCAACCACTTTCCCTAATCACATACCTCCCCATTGGTGTCCAGTAACAGAGAAGTGTATCATATCTTGTGTAACATTATTCTGGTTGGGGAGTTTCTGGTATCCATCAGTTAGCTCAGGACGTCCCCTATCCAGATTTGCACCTCAGGATGGACAATGCCTCATAGAGGCTGAGGGAACAAAAACAGCTTTTGACAGTGCCTTTTGCATCATTCAATATGATTGGATCATTTGCTTGTGAGAGAGTGCGTAATAAAGCACAGATGTCGTTCTGTAATTGGAATTATTTGTTTTGAGACTGTACGCAGTTAGAACAGTGATAATATTTGTATCTCACTTGAGTAATAGATGGAAAGAATTGAAGATGAATGAGTCTAAATCAAACATGAGATGATGATCCAACAGAGTCAATCAATTCATCACAACATGAAGGAAGCATGTTTCCCTGGAAGGTCTGTGGGAAAAGCTTTCAAACCCCACCATGAGTGGTAAAGCGCCAACATACAAACACACACACACACGCGCGCGCACACATACACACACACACACACACACACACACACACACACACGCACGCAACAAGCACACCAGTGGGAGATTTCCAGTGAACTGACTGCAAAAATTATTTAACATTATCCAGTTAACATTCCAAAAAAAATCTATGGATAGACAAACCATATCTGTGTTGTGTTTATGGGTAAATATTCAACAGATCATTCAACTTCTAGGTATGTGGGGAGATCGGCACCATGAAATGAGAGGATTGTGGGAAGAGTTACAAATACCCAGGCCAGCTGGTCGCTCATCAAGAGAGACATTCTGAGGAGGGACATGCTTCATTTGTGCGAAGCGAGTTACTTTGTCATCCAGCTTCCTGTAACACCAGTAGGTTTACACTAACAAGAGACTTTTCCTCTGAATGAGGGAAAAAGACACAAATTGTAATACCCGTAGATGTCTTAAATTCAAATATCTTAATTCAACATCATCCTTTTCACATGGGGAGGAGTCATTCCGCTGTTCCGTGTGCGGGAAGGTTTTCACCTGGGTATCCAACCTAATGTCACACAAACATGTTCATCATCGGGAGAGAAGCTTTGTCCTCTCTGTTTGGAAAGGGATAACATTCACCGTCCCACCTAATGTCACCCAGCTAGGAACAATGACTGCAGAAGCTGGAAACCATATTCTGGATTAGTGGTGCTGGAAGAGCCCTTCCTGATGAAGGGCGTTTGCCCGAAACGTCGATTTCTAAGCTACTTGTCTGCTCTTCCAGCACCACACATGTCACCCAGTCGAGTTGATAATGGAGAGAGACCATTCGTCTGCTCTGTATATGCGAAGACATTTATTAAATCAGCAAAGCTTTGGATACACAAGCGTGGCCATACAGTAGACAAGCCTGCACAGAGTGGAAAAGGATTAACTTGGCCATCTCCTCTCAGAGAGAACCAGCGTATTCACACGAGAGAGAAAGTTTCACTTGTACCTTCTATGGGAAGAGATTAACTTGATTCTCCAGTCTCAGCAGACGTGTGCTTATTCACACCAATCAGAGAAAAGTTTAATGCTCTGACTTTGAAAACAGCTTTAGGAGTAGCGATGATTTGATGAAATACCAGAAAGCACATGGGAATTAAAATCCCTACAGTTCAGAAACAGGTACTTCGGCCGAACAAGTCCACACAAAATCTCCAAAGAACACCCCGACCAATTGCCCTATTTTACATTTAACCCGACTAATAACCTATACTACGGGCAATTTAGCATGGGCAATACATCTAAATTGTACATCTTTTGGATTGAGGGAGGAAACTCGAGGACACCCACGCAGACAGAGGGAGAAAATGCAAACTCCAAACAGACAGATGCCTGAGGCTGGAATCAAACCCGGTTCTTTTTGCTCTGAGGCAGCAGTGCCAAACACCGTGCGACATCTTGGAAGATGCACTTCACCTGCACATTGTGCGCCAAGGGATTCAATCATTCATCTGTACCTGCGACAGGCCAATCAGGTGAAATAGCTTTAGCTCAGTTGGCTGCAATGATGGTTCTCTACAGAGTCTGATGCTAATAGCGTGGATTCAAATCCCATCCCTGCTTTGTGGTTATTATAAAGGCTGTCCGTTGCAACCTCTTTCCCCAACTTTGATCTCGTGGCCCTCTGGTTAAATCACCGCCAATGACTTCTTTCTCTATTGAAGGGAGCAGCACCTGTGGTCTGATAATACCATGGTAGCGGACAAGTTCCAGTGAGGTCGAAGGTGATTGTGTTCTTGTGTTATTTTAACTCGAACTAAACTGTGTTAATTCTGTCAGCAGGTGTTTACGTCATTGGATATGAATACGCTCTTTAATTGATGTGGTATTTTATTGTTCGTTTATCAATCACATCAAATATACAGCTTTTTTCCCGCTGATTTTGATCCAATGAGTGGACAAGGATAGATATCGATTTAGCGCCCTGTTCTTGGGCATTTTCTTCATCGTTAAAGATTGATTTGTATTTTAAAAATATATTTTCACACAATCAGGATTTCTAAATGTGATTCGCCACAACTGATGTCCTTGAGAACTGCAATCCCTTTTGTCTGAGTTGCTAGAGCGAAATTGTGCCAATGCATAGTGGGAAATCAGACCCACAGTCAGAGCAGAAGATTGGTTTGTTATCAGTGTGAGCATGTCGATGAGACTTCAGTTCCTGGTAACTTGTAAACCACTTCCCATTCTCTGGTATTTAAACAGTTCCTTGCCACTGTGAACCCGTTGGTGTATCAGGAGGATGGATGATATAAGTGCATCCTTTCCCAAATTCGGAAAATGTGAATGGCCTCTTGCCAATGGGGATTCGCTGCTATGTCAGCAAGTTGCTGCAATCAATTAATATCTTCAAAAACACATGAGATGAATGGTCTCTCCTCTGTGTGAACTCGCTGGTGTCTCAGTGGAATGAATGCCTGAACGAATCCTTTCCCACACTTAGAGCATGTGAACGGCCTGTCTCCAGTGAGTTCGCAGATGTATAGCGAGATCAGATGACGGCCTGACCCCACTCCTACTGCGAGAATACTTGAATGATTTCTCATCAGTGTGGACACATTCTTGGAACATCAGTTCCTGAGAACTTTTAACGCGTTTACCATACTCTGGACAATTAAATTCTGTCTCCTCCGTGTGAAACCAGTGGTGTATCAGCAGTGTAGATAATTGAGCAAATCCTTTCCCACACTCACAACAGTTGAATGACTCCCCCACCTCCCCCCCCCCACCCCGCCGCAGTGTGGTTGCATTGATGGATTTTCAGTGCAGACAAGTAATTGAATTGTTTCCACGGTTACCACATTTCCAGAGTTTATCTCCACCATCCCTCCATTTATGCATCGTCAGAGAAAACGTCTAAAAACACCAAAACAAATATATTTTCATTCTTCGTCGGATGTGGGTATTCCTGAAATTTATAAACCATTCCAAATTTCACTGGACAAAATGACGAGAAGGTTCCTTTTTGAACGGCAGTTTCCATGTGGTGTTAATAGACTAAATTTAGAGGGGAGTGAATTCCACAGTTATGACCAGTGACAAACGGCAGGAATGGCATTATGGTATCCAGATCAGGATGGTGAGTAGTTTGGCGGGTTTTCCTATCAACTACTGCCGTATCCTGTTTTTTAGATGAATATAGTTGTGAGTTTGAAAGGTTCTGTTGAAGAAGCTTTGTTGAATTTCTACAGTGCATCATGGGGATGGTACTGGTTGTGTGTATGAGTGTTTGGTGTTGAAGATTGTGGATGTTTGTCGATGTTCGAAAGACTTTCGAAAACTGATCGCACAGGTAAAGGGACGGCTGGAAAACGGGAAGCATTCAGAAATGAGATAACGAGAATCCAGATAATATATGTTCCATTTAGGGTGAAAGGAAAGGCTGTAATATATAGAGAATGCTGGATGACTAAAGAAATTGAGGGTTTGGTTCAGAAAAAGAAGGAAGCATATGTCAGGTACAGACAGGATAGATCGTGTGAATCCATAGGAGGGCACAAAGGCAGGAGAAGTATACTTAAGAGGGCAATCAGAAGGACAAAAGGGACATGAGATAACTTTCGCCCGTAGAATTACGGAGAAACCAAATGTTTATTAGAAATACATGAAGTGCACAAAGGAAGTAGGGAGAGAATTGGGCCTCTGAAAAATCAGCAAGGCAGCCTTTGCATGGAGACGCATAAAATGGGAGACATACTAAATGACCATTTTGCATCAGTGTTTACTGTGGAATAGGACATGGGAGATACAGAATGTAGGAAAATACCTGGTGACATCTTGCGAAAATGTCCATATTACAGAGGAGGAAGGGCTGGATGCCTGGAAACGCATGAAGGTGGATAAATCCCCAACACTTACCACGTAGAGCCGTGGAATTCGCGGGAAACTCGGAAACTCATTGTTGGGCCTCGTGCTGAGATATTTGTACAATCGATAGTCACAGGTGAGGTGCCGGAAGACTGGAGATTTCCGAACGTGGTGACACTGTTTAAACAGTGTAGTAAGGACAAGCAAGAGAACTGTAGACCACTGTGTCTGACGGCGGTGATGAGCAAGTTAATGGAGGGAATCACGAAGGACAGGATGTGCATGTATTTGGAAAGGCAAGGCTTAATTAAGGGTCGTCAACATGTTGTTTTCCATGTGAAATCATGTCTCACAAACTCGATTTTTGAAGAAGGAACAAAGAGGACTGATGAGGGCAGAGTGTCAGATGTGATCTTTGTGGACTTCAGTAAGGCGTTCGACAAGATTCACCATGAGACACGGGTTGGCATGGTTAGGTGTCACAGAATACAAGGAGGACTAGCCATTTGGATGGAGAACTGGCTCAAAGGTAGAAGGTAGAGGATGGTAGTGGAGGGTTATTTTTATGAACTGGAGGACTGTGACCAGTGGAGTGTAACAAGGATCAGTGCTGGGTCCACTAACTTTGGTCATTTATATAAATGGTTTGGATGTGAGCATCAGTGGGATAGTTAGTAAGTTTGCAGATGACCACAAAATTGGACAGCGAAGAAGGTTACCTCAGATTCCAACAGAATCTTGATCACATGGGACAATGTGCTGCGAATTCCCAGATGGGGTTTAATTCTGATTAATGCGAGGTGCTGCATTTTTAGGAAAGAAAATCTTAGCAGGACTTATGCACTTAATGGTAAGGTCCTCAGGAGTGTTGCTGAATAAAGAGACCTTGGAATGTATTTACATAACTCCTTGAAAGTGTAGTAGCAGGTGGATAAGATGGTGAAGACCGCGTTTTGTACGCTTCCTTTATCGATCAGAGTATTGAGTACCGGAGATGGGAGGTCGTATTGCGGCTGTACAGGGTATTGTTTAGATCACTGTTGAAATATTGTGTGTAATTCTGGATTCCTTCCTGTCAGAAAGATTCTGTGAAACTTGAAAGCTTTCAGAAAGTATTTACAAGAATTTTGACAGGGTTGGAGAATTTGAGAGGCTGAACAGGCTGGAGCCGCTTTCCCTCCATCATCGGAGGCTGAGGGGTGACCTAATAGACATTTACAAAATTTTGCAGGGCATGGATAGGACAAACAGACTAAGTATTTTACCTGCGGTGGGTGCCTCCAAAACTAGAGGTTTAGCTTGAGAGGAGGAAGATATAAAAGTGACCTGAGGGCCGTTGTTTACACGCAGAGAGTGTACGTGTATGGAATGAGCTGCCAGAGGAAGTGGTGGAGGCTGGTAACTTTTCAAGAATTCAAGGGTATTTGGATCGATACATGAATAGGCAGAGTTTGGAACGATATGGGCCGGGTGCTGGAAGGTGGGCCTAGATTGGGTTGGGTAATCTAGTCGGCCTGGACGGGTTCTGCCAAAGATTCTGTTTCCATACTGTACATCTCTATGACTTTTTGACTGTAAGTAAGTTGTGATTTCCGACGCAGAAAACCATATTGACTCCAATCCTTGTTGTTCAAATCTCATGAAAAGCTTTCCCCTCAGAATCCCCTTCGACAATCTTTCTGTCACTAACCTCAGGCTGACATTGCTCTCGTTCCCCAGCATTTCCTTGCCAACTTTCTGAAATAATGACTCAGCATTACCTGTCCTCCAGTCTTACAACACCTCACTCGTGACTGTAGGTAGTACAAATATTTTAGCACTGGTTCAAGGAATGCCTTCCTTGGTTTCCCACAAGTATCTGCAATACAATTATTTAAGACACGAAGACGCATACAATTTTATGTGCTGAAAACCGTCTAACACTACCTCCTGTAATGTGGATTCTTCTCAAGACATCAGTATTAATTTCACAAAGTTCTCGAACTTCTATGCCGTTCTGCACATATAAAAAAGCAACTGAAATATTTATTTAGTGTCTTAACAATTTCCTGTCGTTCAGCACGTAAAAAGCCTTGTTGATCCTTAAGGAGGCTAATATTTCCCTATTTACTCTTTTTACCCGTCCTGCATTTGCACTATCTTCATTTATTCGAACTTGGCCTTATTTTGCATGGAAACTTTTTTCACCTTTCTCCCGCCGACTTCCCCAATTTCCCAAGATGAAATGTCAGGACTTCAAACATTGCGTACAGTGTTGCAGGGTCGGTGCCTCATGCACATTCATACAAACCATTTAGTGAAAACTATATTGACATTAAACGGGGCATATTTACCAAAATCCGTTTCTCTCCATCAAAGGGATGAAAGAAAAGATGTTACCTTATTTATGTAAGCAAGTTTTAATATTGTAAGTTACCTCGATTTGGGAACACTTGCTGACACTTTTGAAAACAATCAGTATGACATAACAGCTCAGTAATAAATTATTATTTTTTCCATTAGTGTGTACACTCTGCGAGTGAGATTCTATCAATATATGGGATTGCGACACTAGATTTAAAAATAATCGAAATTGTGCAAAAAACATTGAATGTTGACTGCAATGTATTGACTAATTTGAAATGGAGCAGAATTAGTTGTCGATCAAAATTGCTGGACAACAAGTATTGAAGTAAGAAATGTCATTTATAGTGTAAATATCAAAGTAGACAAAAATCATTGATGAAGTTGTTTGTGAAACAGTGCCAATAGATTTTAAAGAATCA
The DNA here is from genome assembly GCF_047496795.1 of Chiloscyllium punctatum. Lineage (NCBI taxonomy): Eukaryota > Metazoa > Chordata > Chondrichthyes > Orectolobiformes > Hemiscylliidae > Chiloscyllium > Chiloscyllium punctatum. The sequence goes on from NC_092781.1 coordinate 42,163,972, forward strand.
GTGAAGTTGTTGGTAAAATGAATCCTGAAATCATAGATACTCTTCAACCAAATAGAAAAAGGCTTCCGAGAAGAGGAGAAAACAGTCACAACTCGAAAAGGGAACAGTGATGGTTGAGTGATATTATAGCTGGACCGTTCATCCAGAGATGAAGTTAATGTGCTGAGCACCGAGAATTAGAATCCCGCCTTAAAATGAAATCGGACTTCAACAATCTAAAATTCAGAGTCTCATTATGCCCATGAATTCATTTTTGATTCTTGGAAGGAAAAACAGGTCTGGATAATAAATAGCGTTTAGTGAAGGATACTGCAATCCTTACGCGCTCTGGTCTTCACGTGAAGCCAGACCCATAAGAATGTAGTTGAATCTGAACAGCTCTCTGAGGGATCAGCCATAAATTACAATCTGAAAAGCCACAGACTCATCTGTTGAATGAATGAAAAAAATCTCTGAAGGCTGCGAACTGACAATTTCATTACGTTAAAAGTTATCTTGATGCGATCTGAAACACACAATGCTGAAATAAGGCGAGAAGAGATATTTTTCGTCCTCGTTTGAAATCAGAGAGACAGAGTAATAGAGATGTACAGCATGGAAACAGACCCTTCGGTCCAACCTGTGCATGCCGATCAGAAATCCCAACCCAATCTAGTCCCACCTGCCAGCACCCGGCCCATATCCCTCCAAAACATCCTATTCATATCCCCATCCAAATGCCTCTTAAATGTTACAATTTACCAGCCTCCACCACATCAAGAGTTCAGAAATGATTTACAAGGATGTTTACAGGGTTGGAGGATCTGAGCTACAGGGACAGGCTGAACAGCCTGGGGCTGTTTTCCCTTGATATCAATTTCGTTTGAGTCAAAAACATGCAGATTTAATCTGCGTACATTAATGAAAGAAGAGTGGTAAAATGGAAAGGTGTGGTGGTGCAGTGATCAGCACTGCTGCCTGGTTTAGCTCTCGCTTCAGGATTGGTATATCATGAACAGGTGATTTTTTTTTCCCAATCGTAGGGGATTCCAAAATCCGAGCGCCTGGTTTTGAGATGAGCTGGGAAATCTTGAAAGGGACCGAAGGGAAAACAATCACAAGCAGATTTTTGTCCATCTCTGGAATGACCTGCAGGAAGACGTAATAGTGGCTGGTTTAATTATTCATTTTATACGTCATCTGGATAAGTACATGAAGAAGAAAAGTTGAGAGACTTTGAGACAGTGAAATGTGTGTCGATTAATTTAGCATATCTGGAGTACAAGTCCGAAGTCCTCCAACGGGATATTTGACATGTTTAACACTCTGATGGTGACCATATCGCACTCCAGGATTAAAGACGGTGAATGCTCACTGCACGTGCAAATGATAGATAGTAACAGCAGCGGATGGTTATAATCTTTCATCACATTGGATTTGCAAAGCTGGCAGAATATCATGTTACAACATGTGACTGCACATATGGAGCAACTTTAATGGACTTCGATGTACTGCATTGTGATCAGTTCATCTGTGGTCAAGTAAAGTAGGGACTGAAGCGTTTGCAAAGATGTGATAAAAGAGAGTGTGAGACGATTGTCAAGAAAACTATTAATAGTGACTTCTTGTCAACAGCGAAACACTGCAACTGTTGGACTGATAGCATCTCTTCCTCATCAAAGGAACTCTGGATTTCCTTACTCTCTCTTTTTTATCTAATTTGAGGGATTGTTACTTGCCTGCACTCGAACCATCTCCTCCTCCAAATCAAAACGGAGCCGAGTGCAGATGGAATTAATGATGAACACTCAGGCAGTCTTATATTTACCAGTGAACAAACTATTAACAACATGATGACTGAAAAAGCAGGAAATGAATTATGTAGAAGTTCAGGAAGTTTGTGAAGTGGAGAGAGTTGGAGGTGTCAGTTTGTATTTTGTTGTGGGGACGATGGGAGATTTAACAGAGTTATATTAATGGAGAACCTCCCATGTCACAATCATAAGAAGTAGACTCCAAACAACACCGCGAGCCTGTTTCTTTCAGTTGCATGTCATATTTCATTCAAGAATGTTAGATCAACTCCAGTGTTATCTTCTTTGGTGGACATAATTGCCACGAGTACATTTGTGAAATGACATTAACAATATCAAGGATGCATCAACTTTCTTGATTCCCGGTAGCTTTGTCATTGGTACAAATACGGAGATCCTTCTTTTACTTAAGGTACTCATCAATCAGAATCCTTCAGCTCTTACAGACAAAATCTTACTCTGACAACAAAAAGTACAAAGTTTCTATTCAGGCCAAATTGAATTATGACTGAGTACTTGCATTGGGTGCCCTTCCTGGTGAAATATTTTTTAAAAGTCAGTTGTGAACTGGTATTAAACGTTTTCTTGTTCACTCATCATATTGGACGTTAGTGAATTATTAATGCAACATACACAAAAATTCTGTTTCTGTAATGTCCACATCACTCTTTGAACATGATGTTATTTTTACATTTAAAAACACCTGGACAAACGATAAACAGAATGTGGCGACCATTTTGTCTATCATGTCTCCTGTATCTTATTCATTTTATTGAATATGTGGATCATTCGCTCATTTTGATAGTTACACTGAGTGGACTCCTACATTTTCAATAGTTACCTTCTTTCAAGTAACTGGAATATCAATTGTCTGCTCCATCTCTCTGACAGAGAACGTGACGACAATCCTGAATTTGACAAAAGGAAACTGTGGCCCTTCCAAGTGTATCTCTGTTTCTTTGGTGGAAATGACAATCGCGGATCTACTGTTCATTATTATCAAATCTGTGATGTATCATAACTTCATTTATCATTTTCCAAAATCGTTCACGCCCTACACATCGGAGTGCACTGTCATTTAATATGTGATTGCTGACTCAGTCGATTTATCTGTTTGGAGCTTTTTGTCATTCGCACTTGTCAAGCTGACAGTTTTGAAACGTGTTTAATCTTTTTTTATTTATCGGAATTTGGATATTTGTTCGAGGAACAGTATTGTAGAGGGGTAAGTAAATGATAGCGTTGGAGAAATGAATTGTAAATATTACTTAGTTAATTGTTATTCGCTGGATTTTTGAAGAAGTTGTTAGTTTTTACTTTAAACATTAACGCTTGCGGTCGTTTGCTGCCTCTCGAACATTCGCAGATGACAGCACGGAGGTGGGTCTTTTCTGTGTTGCTCGTTTATCAGAGCAAAGGGGTTTACCCGTGTCGTAAGATTGCAGATGCGTCGACGGGGATTTGGACAGCTTGAGTCTCGGATTCGTTGTTTGACAAGAATTAGACATTGTCTCTTTCCTCACCTGCCAGTCTCTCTCTTCCTCTGCCACTCTGCTTCTTTCTCACGCTTTCGCTCTTATCTTAACACACACATTCTCTCCTCCTCTTATGCTACATTGTTTCGATCCCTTTCCTCAACTGCCCCACTCTCTCATTGTCTCTTTTCTCTCCCTGCCAGACTCTTTTTTTCTCTCCTCCCCTGCTGAACACAGGATGTGATTTTTTTTCAAGTCAACGTTGACACCATTGAGTGGCCGAGCAGATATAGGTTGAATGTAAGATTCATCAGGTCAGATGTGTTTTCTTTGACAAGCTTAACGCTTCACAAAATGGTGGCTTGAATGAAGCAGTCGTGATGATTAGCTTTACTGATTGTTCTTCTTGATACCATGATCGTTGTTGCTCATTTACGTGTTACCATCACCTTCCTCATAAGTGTATAAGCTAAACTCCACCACGGGGGCCAGTGATGCAATGCCTGGCTACGACATGGGAGATTATAGGTTCGTCTCCTACCTGGCTTGAGAGCAGAATTGATTTGATGACAGTTACAAACTAATTGTACTTATTATTCATAAGCCAAAATGAGTATTGAGTTCCAAGTTGCCAGCAACGTGATTCCCTTCAGTCAATTCCCTTTTTAAAAACAACAGCTTGACCATCCTCATTCCAGTTTCCATCACAGACATTTGAATACTTCTGAAGGATTTTTGAGTATCTGCCTTGCAAACCCTTTCAAACAGTGCGTTCCAGATTAATGCACCATTTGACTGATAAAGGTTTTACTGCATCTCTGCTCAAACCTGTCTATCACTTACATTAAATTTGGGCTCCCTAGTGATTGATCAAGAAGATACGTTTCCTTCAGTATGTCCTACCGATTTCACTCATTATTTTGTATGTCTCAATCTTATCTCCTCACAATCTCGTCTGCTCCAAGGAAAAGTACCCCAGTATGTCAAATCTCTCCTTATAAAAGAATCACTTCGACCAGATAATATCCTGGCAAATTTATTTCGAATTTTTTCTAATGCGATCACATCACTGCCAAAATGTCAGTTACGGAACTGCACACAAATACTCGAGCTACAACCGAATGATCAAATAAAATACATGCCCCAGAAAGCCATAGAAACTGGTATTTTGCAATGCAGTATTTTTTGACAATTATGCTCTATGTCTTTTTCCTGAGACTGATGCTCCAATAATGTGTTGTGTCAGTCAGTTAAATATGTAAAATGTAGACTGATCTCACATCCTGGCATCCAAACGGATGGTTCGAAAGTGGCGGTGGTGGTATTAGGGCATGTTCACTGAACAACAGTGACTGGAGCAATACAGATTAAACAGTTTAATACAATGAATGCGTTAAGCTCGGAAAAGTGAATGAATGAGAGAAGCTCTACTCGTTGAATGAACATGGGCAGTTTCTTTCATTCAATGAATGAGTGCAGTTTGGTTCATTAAAATGTCTGTGTTTTTTTATAATTCATTGGCTCAATGCATAACATTTGATCTATTGAATAGATGACAGTAATTTGTTTCCATGAATGAATTGAGTTTGATTCTCTGAATGAATGAGTTTAGCTTGAGGCATGGAATATTTGCAGTTAGTTTCATGGAATTATTGTGTGCTGTTTGCTTCATTGAATGAATGACAACTCGGTGTTTAATAGAGTGAATGCGTTAAGCTCGTAACATTGAATGAATGAGGAAAGCTCTACTCATTGAATGAACACTGGCAGTTTGTTTCGTTGAATGAATGAAGGCAGTTTGATTCATAAATGTCTTTTTTAGCTTCATTCATTGAATCAATGCATAACATTTGGTTGATTGAATTAATGACTGCAGTTTGTTTGTAATTAATGAATGAATGCAGCTTGATTCGATGAATGAATGGGGTAAGCTTGAGGCATGGGATGAATGTGAGGAGCTCCACTTATTGACCTAACATGTGCAGTTAGTTTCATGGAATGAATGAGTGCAGGTCGTTTCCTTGAATGAAGGAGTGCAGTATGCTGAAACAATGAATTGAATGAATGCGTGAAATTCGTGATATAGACTTTTTTGAGAGAAGCTGTACTGAATGAATGAACACGGGTAGTTTGTGTCATTGAACGAATGAGTGCAGTTTGATACATTACATGGCTAAGTTTAGTTTGATTCATTTAATCAACGCATAACATTTGAATTATTGAATGAATGTCTGTAGTTTGTTTCAAGGAATGACTGAACTCAGTTTGGTTGCCTCAATGAATGAGGTAAGGTTAAGACATGGAATGAACGAGAGAAGCTCCACTCATTGACTTAACACGTGCAGTAAGTTTCATGGAATGATATGCGCTGTTTGCGTCATTGAATGAATGATTACACCGTGTTTAATAGAGTCAATGCGTTAAGCTCGTAACATTGAATGAGAGAAGCTCTACACATTGAATTAACACGGGCAGGTAGTATCATTGAATGAATGAGTACAGTTTGATACATTAAATGTCTGAGTTTAGATAGATTCATTGAAACAACCCATAACATTTGATTTATTAAATGAATAACTATACTTTGTTTCAATGCATGAGTGAATGCAGTTTGATTCACTGAATGCGGGTGTTTAATTTGTTTCATTGAATCAATGCATAACATTTGGATTATAGATGAATGACTGTAGATTGTTTGTCGTGAATGAATGAATGCAGTTTGATTCGCTGAATGAATGAGGTAAGCTTGAGGCATGGGATGAATGAGAGAAACCCTACTCCATGAATTAACACGTGCGGTTTTGATTCATTGAATGAATGAGTGCAGTTTGATACATTAAATGTCTGAGTTTTGTTTGATTCATTGATTCAATGCAAAACATTTGATTTAATGAATGAATAACTATAGTTTGTTTCATTGTATGAATGAAAGCATTTTGATTCACTGAATGCATGAGTTTAGTTTTTCATTGAATCAATGTGTAACATTAGATTTATTGAATATATGACTGAACATTGATTCAATGCATGAATGAATGCTGTTCGATTATTTGAATGAATAAATCAAGCTTGAGACATTGAATAAATGAGAGGATTTCCACTTATTGTCTTAACACTTGCAAATTGTTTCATTGAATGAATGTCTGCTGTTTGCATCGTTGAATGAATGAGAGCACCATGTTTAATAAAACGAATGCGTAAAGCTCGTAACATTGAGTGAATGAGAAAAGCTCTGCTCATTGAATGAACACGGGCAGTTTCTTTCATTGCATGAATAAATGCAGTTTGATTAATTCAGTATCTGAGCTTTGATTCATTGAATCGGTGCATGCCATTTGGTTTATTGAATGAATGAATGTAGTTTGTTTCAATGAAAGAATGAGATGGCTCGGGCCGTGTTTTCAGAATCCTAAAGGGGGAGAGTGTGCAGCCACAAGTCGTGATGCACATGGGCACCAACAACATAGGTAGGAAGAGGGGTAGGGAGGTCATTCAGGAGCTCAGGGAGTTCGGCAGGAAGCTGAAAGATAGGACGGACAGAGTCGTCATCTCTGGGTTGTTGCCGGTGCCACGTGACAATGAGGCAAGGAATAGGGGGAGAGTTCAGTTGAACACGTGTCTGAAGGATGGTGTAGGAGGGAAGGTTTCAGGTATTTGGACAATTTGACTGCATTCTGGGTAAGGTGGTACCTGTACAAGCAGGACGGGTTGCACCTGAAGCAGAAGGGCACCAATATCCTGGAAGGTAGGTTTGCTCGCACACTTCGGGGGGTTTTAAACGAATTTGGCAGAGGGATGGGATCTGGACTTCTAGTCCAGCAAGAAGTTTAGCTGTTTTTCCGGATGTCCATGAGTGGACAGAGGATGTGCAGCAGCTAGCGATGATAGGGCATACTTGTGGACACAAAGATGGGCTCAAGTATGTATACTGCAATGCAAGGAGCATCAGAAATAAGGTGAATGAAATTAAAGCGTGGATCGGTACTTGGGAGTACGATGCTGTGGCCAACACGGAAACGTGGATAGAAGAGAGACAGGAATGGTTGTTGGAGGCTCCTGGTTACAGTTGTTTCAGTAAGATTGGGGGTGCTAACAAAGGAGGGGGGTGGCGTTGCTAATTAGAAATGGTATAACGGCTGCAGAAAAGCAGTTCGAGGGAGATCTGCCTTTGGAGGTATTATGGGCTGAAGTCAGAAACAGGAAAGGAGCAGTCACCTTGTTGGGTGTTTACTCTAGGCCCCCCATAGCAGCAGCGATGTGGAGAATCAGATTGAGAAACAGATTTTAGAAAGGTGCAGAAGCCACAGGGTAGTAGTCATGGGCGATTTCAACTTCCCAAATATTGATTGGAAGCTCTTTAGATCAGGTAGATTGGACGGGGCGGTGTTTGCGCAGTGTTTCCAGGAAGCTTTTCTAACCCAGTATATAGTTTGTTCGACCGGAGGGGCTGCCATATTGGATTTGGCACTTGGTAACGAGCAAGTGATGGGCTTGTTAGTACGTGACCATCTTGGTGATGAAAATGTCGTGCTGGAAAAGCACAGCAGGTCAGGCAACATCCAAGGAACAGGAGAATCGACGTTTCGAGCATAAGCCCTTCTTCAGGAAGAAGGGCTTTCCTGATGAAGGGCTTATGCCCAAAACGTCGATTCTCCTGTTCCTTGGATGCTGCCTGACCTGCTGCGCTTTTCCAGCAACACATTTTAATCTCTGATCTCCAGCATCTGCAGTCCTCAATTTCTCCTTGGCCATTTTCGTGATAGTGACCACAATTCTGTGAATTTCACCTTGGTTATGGAGAGAGATAGGTGCGTGCAACAGGGTAGGTTTTACATTTGGGGAAGGGTAAATACGATGCTGCAAGACAGGATCTGAGGAGCTTACGTTGGGAGCATAGGCTGTCAGGGAAGGATGTCTTTGAAATGTGGAACGTCTTCAAGGTACAGATACTACGTGTCCTTGATATGTATGTACCTGTCAGGCAGGACAGAGATGGTCGTGTGAGGGAACCTTGCTTGATGAAGAAGGTTGAATGTCTAGTAAAGAGGAAGGAGGCTTCCATAAGGTTGAGGAAACAAGGTTCAGACAGAGCGTTGGAGGGATACAGGATAGCCAGGAGGGAGCTGAAGAAAGGGATTAGGAGAGGGAAGAAAGGGCATGAAAAATCTTTGGCAGCTAGGATCAATTTAACCCCAAGGCCTTTTATGCGTATGCGAGAAACATGAGAATGACGAGAACGAGGGTATGTCCAATCATGGGCAAGAGTGGGAGACTGTTTATTGAGTCGGAAGAGATAGGAGAGGTCTTGAATGAGTACTTTTCTTCAGTATTTACAAATGAGAGGGACATTGTTGAGGAGGAGAGTGTGAAACAGACTGGTAAGCTCGAGGATGTACTTGTTAGGAAGGAAGGGTATAAATCAGAAAGTGAAAGGTGACAGTTCCGGTGGACTGAAAGGTTAGCAGTTTAAAACGATCAATGCACATTGTGATGTGGATAAGACATCTCAGGGATTGTTCATTATTTTCGGCATGTCATGAACAATCATCAGAATTGGTAGAAGCATTACAAGCCCTGTTACAAAACCGGGTAACAGTTTAGAGCAAGAAAAGAATGGGAGCCTCAGACGGAGGAAACTTTGACCACTTCAAAGGAAGCCGTGTCATTATTCCCAGTAGTGGAACTGCCAAACGAGTCAAAGCTTTATTGTATTATCTGCAATGATAAGAATGGATATTAGACAGCAGCATTGTGTCAATGAAACGATGGTAGTCAGAGAATGGTGATGCATTATTCCACTCAGAGAGGAATGGTGCTGTCGGAACTTCGCCGGTGTGCTCAGGTCTTGAATTGTTCCACATGGGCCGTCGCACTGTCTGAAGCCAATATCTTGAAGGAACATATGTTTCTGCACACACCCCACAGTTTGGTGACTGTTGGAGACAGGTGAACTAAAGGCAATATCAGACAGTCATGGAGTTAACTAGATTGCCGTGTTACACCCTGCAGATAATCATGAACAAGCAAAGAGGGATAGTTTAGTAAACAGCAGGACTTATGGTGAAGAATAGAGATGAAGTGGAGGGTAAGATATAGATTACAGATGGAGAGAGTCGCGGGATTGCTGATGAACCATTAGAAGGTGATGGAGTGCTTCAGTTATTTGGAGATGGATGAAGGACATAATGTGATGGAGAACCGCATACTGCTTTGACCGTGGTAGATAGCGAGGGAAATGTTTTCGCAGGAGAGCATATTCCTGGGTGTCACTGTACCAAAGGGGCAGATTAATGGACTGCCAGAAGCATCGACAATATCCAGGCGCCTGGGACTCACAAGATACACAGATAGTAGTTATTCCTTTGATATAGTTAATGGCCATATGTTGGACTGATCTTGGTCAGGGTATATTACCTTGCCTCGTGGCCACATACAGCACGAAGAACAGGTCAGGGAGCTGCTCGACACAGTGACTCAGTAGAAATTAAGATTAATGCTCATAGTAAAGCAAAAAATCCTGCAACGACAGGACAATGAGTTTCTGGCTAATGCAGCTAAACTACTGACTTTAACAGTGCAGACATTTGATGAAGTGACACTGGCAGCAGTAGAAGAAGCAAGAGAGGAAAGTCTCAGGACATTCCCAGAACCAGCCCCACAAGTGGACAAACAGGAATGGGAAAACATTGGGGCAAACGAGAAAAGACAGAGTCTGGAACATGTAGGATCAAGCATCGGCATCAGACTGCACATAACAATCTTTAGGAGATTAGATTACATTACATTACAGTGTGGAAACAGGCCCTTCGGCCCAACAAGTCCACATCGACCCGCCGAAGCTCAACCCACCCATACCCCTACATTTACCCCTTGCCTAAGGCTACGGGCAATTTAGCATGGCCAATTCACCTGACCTGCACATCATTGGACTGTGGGAGGAAACCAGAGCACCCGGAGGAAATGCACGCAGACACGGGGAGAACATGCAAACACCACAGAGTCAGTCACCTGAGGCAGGAATTGAACCGGGGTCTCTGGCGCTGAGAGGCAGTAGTGCAAACCACTGTCCCACTGTGCCGCCCACAAATAGTAAAAACCTGTCATGCCGTGTCACACATCTGGCTCGATACAATGCAATAGAACTGAATTCATCGATGTTCGTGGCTTGAATTAGGCAGAGTCACAGTAAGATTTTGTCAAAGGTGTGTATTCTGTACATCGTGCGAACCAGGGAATGCAATCAGGATAATATGGAGCCGCCAGCCGAGACCAACCACCCAGTCCCATCGAAAGAAATCCTACTGGATCTCAAAACCAGGTTTACTCAGTGGTTGGAAGCTTTCACCTGTAGATTCAGACCAAGGGGCGCATGTTATCGGGAAAGCAATTAAGCAGGTATGTGGCCTGTTAGGTTTGGAATGGAAATTCCATCTCCAGTGCTATCTCCAGTGTTCACATTCAGCAGAAGGATTGAAGCAGGCACTGAAGGCAAATCGGACCAAGGCCTTGATGAGGAGAGGGCAGCAATAGGTTAGAATAATTCCCGTCATCCTCATGAACCTCAGGTCAAATTCCAGGATGAAAACACCGTGCAAGAACTGTAACAAACACTACATTGGACAAACAGGCAGAAGACTAACCAAAAGGAAACATGAACATCAACTAGCCACAAAACGACATGACTCTTCTCACTAGTATACTGATATGCAAATAACTGAAGCATTCTATCACCTTCTAATGGTTCATCAGCAATCCCGTGACTCTCTCCATCTATAACCTATTTCTCACCCTCCACTTCATCTCTATTCTTCAGCATAAGTCCTGCTGTTTACAAAACTATCCCTGCTTGCTTGTACATGATTATCTACAGGGTGTAACACCACAACCTAATTAACTCCATAACCACTTCGACTGGGTTAACACATCCATATTAGGACAAACCAAACAGAGTCATGTACACGAATTCCTAGATGCATGACATTCCAACTGGAACTCTGTAAACAACCACATCGTTAAAAATCACAAAACACCAGTTTATAGTCCAACAGTTTTAATTGGAAGCACTGGCGTACAGAGCACCAGTCCTTCACCAAAGAAATGTGGAGGACATAATTGTAAGACAGAATTTATAGTAAATTTATAGTAAAAGTTTACAGTGTGATGTAAGTAAAATTATACATTGAAAAATACCTTGATTGTTTGTTGAGTATTTCATCTGTTAGAATACCATGATAGTTTTGCTTTTTTCATATGCAAATCACAAAACATTCTTTAAAAAGTTCCATTCTCTGGTTAACTGGACCTATGTTCAATGAGTTCACTGTCTGGGCCATAATATTTAGACTGATTCAATGTAATAAGTGCGTTGACAGAGTCTTAATGCAGTTTTTGAGCAAAGTAAAATGTCAGTCTGCACCTCCAAATCACAACAAACACATCGAGTTTTTCCCCAGCTTTCACCCCCCGAGAAAAGCAACTGGGAATGGCATCATCACAGGAAATGACTTCACCACAGGAAATGACATGACCAACCCAAACATATAAATAGAAAGCAGGAACCATATACACTGCTTCGCCTGGAGGCCCACTAATAATTATACCCAGTAGGGTGACGAAACGTCTGGAAATAATATTTCCAGCTCAGTGAGCAAACCTCCGTCCAGTGGGGACCGCTTTGATTTCGTGACTGGACGGACTACAGAACTCCCCGAGGGCACGATAGCGGGAGGACATCAGATGTGCAATGAGAATGATTGTGTTATAGAGTTTGTGAAAGAACTAGCAAAGCAACTGCATGAGATGAGAAGGGAAGTTGCAGACAGGGAAACAATGCAAGACTGGGAAACGGACAACAGAAGCATTCGATTTGACATTCAATACCCAAGTGCTTAGCGTCGGGAAGCATATCTCCGGAAGATGTGGGACAGCAAGGGGCTAGCCACTACCAGGTAATTATTACAGGAAATACATGCACTCATGTCGTTATCAAAGTGGGCAACAATGGAAGATTTGTTGCCAGCTGAAGTTATGTGAAGCCACAACATGATCATTAATCTCTTATGTAAGTTGTTTTCCATCCTTGTTCTTTACAGGCTGGAGGCCAGTCCCGTCATTCACTTTGGAAACGGACAAATTATTTGGAAAGCAGAGGACGGGAAGTCTGATTACCTGTATGATATTGTAAAGGGAAAATTGCAAGTAAGCAATGAGCCTGGGAGCACTTGGCATGGAAATGTGTGTTTTGGTGGAATGGAACAGGAATAGGTGATGCTATCTATGGCAGCCCTGCCCTGTCCAAGGCACACTGTGAATGAATATCAAACAGAGAACTGAATGATTAATATTAAGAAATATTACATGACATCAAGCATGTATTGTGGGTTAGCGTGAATTGGGTCTAGGGCAAAGTATAAAGGCAGAATACTGAACATTTGGAAAGTTATTCAGAGTATTTGCATGTCGAGCTTAATTCAGAAAAGTGTGAGGTGATGAATATTTGGAGGCAAATTGCAAAAGGTATGTATACAGTAAAAGAAAGCGTAAGAGGAGCGTTTGTATACAGAAGGACCTTCAGATGCATGTTCCTTAAAATGGCAACACAAGTGCATAAAGTGATAAACATGGTGTATAGCATGCTTGTCTTCTTTTATCAAGGAAGGGAAAATAAAACTGGAATTCGTCCACATTTATAGTATCATGTGTGATTTTGATTGCCACGTTATAAATGCTGTGGTGGCTTTGGAGAGAGTGAAAGAGGTTTAGGATATTCTCAGGACTGGAGGGGATTAGGAGATTTAGTACAATGTTGAACTGTTATCAAAAGAAATCCTGTGGCTTTGGAGTGCCCCAAGACGCAATGATAGAGCGGACAGGCGGACTCTTTTCCAAGGGCAGAAAGACAAAGCCGAAGAGTCATATGTTGAAGGAAAGTGGGGGGGAGGAGGAATTAAAAGGGAATGAAGACCAAAAGGCCTGTAGATGCTGTACGTCAGAAACAAATATGGTCGTTGCTGGAAAAGTTCAATTCCTTCGGTAGTATTCTGAAGAACGGTAACCAGACTCGAAACATAACCTCTCATTTCTCTTCACAGATTCTGCCAGACTCGCTATGCTTTTCCAGCCACTCCTGTGAATGGATAAAGAAGCTGAGTAAGGCAAGTTTCTTATGCAGAAGATGGAAGTTTGCGAGAATGTACACCTTGGAGTTGGCAAAAGCAGAAACAACAACAGTGTTTAAGAGGCATTCGGAATCATAAATAAATGGGCAAAGAATAGAGGGAAATTGACCATGTGCAGGAAGATGGGGTTGGTTCAGAATAACATCATGATCAGCAAAGCCATGCTGGGCCGAAGGATTTATTCCGGTAGTGAACTTTCTGTGTGACAGTATGTGTGAAGTGAGAGTTAATTTTTGAGCAGAATACTTCTCTTCCTTCGATCACACAGTGAGTGGAGGCATTTGGAGAGACGAAATGTGGAAAGGGAACATATATTTGAATGGCACTAAATAGAGAGCACGGACAGCGGGAACAAGTGGTTAAGGTGTACAAATCTTTAAAGGATTTAGGTAAATGCGACGTACTGCAATTTGTAAAAGCAAATCTTGGCAGGAAGTATATGGTAGGTTCCTCGGCAGTGTTGCTGAACAAAGATAGCTTGGAGTTCAGGTTTGTAGTTCCTTGAAAGTAATGTCGCACAGAGATAGGACAGCGATTACCGCATTTGGTATGCTTTCTTGTCTCGATCAAATATTGAGGTCACAGTAGGGAGGTCATGTTGCTGCTACTGTCCTGTCCATCCTCTCGGAAAGATGTTGTGAATCATGAATGGTTCAAAAATATTTACAAGAATGTTGCCAGAGTTGGAGGTTTTGAGCAAGATGCTTGGAGGTTTTGAGCAAGAGTTATATACGCTGGGGCTCTTTCCCGAGAGCGTCGGAGGCTGAGGGGTAAACTTGTCAAAGTTTATAAAATAATGAGGGCATGGATAGTATGAGTAGACAATGTATTTTCCCTGGGATAGAGAAGTCCAGAAATAGAGGGCATGGGTTTTGGGTGAGATGGCAAAGATATAAAAAGAGACATGAGGCAACCTGTTCACGCAGAGGGTCGTGTATATATGGAATCAGCTGCCAGAGGAAGTGGAGGCTGATGCAATTGCAACATTTAAAAGGCATCTGGATGTGTGTATGAATAGGAAGGATTTGGAGGGATATCGGCCGGGTGCTGGCAAGTGGAACTAGATTCGGTTCGAATATATGGTTCGGCATGGACCAATTGGACAGAAGGGTCTGTTTCTGTGATTGCATCTCTATGACTCCATGGCACGGTGGCAGATGACATAGAATTCACTTATTAAACCATATTAGATCGTGGGTTTCATTAATAGAGGAAATGAGGACGCACTCATGGAAAAGACATTGCCCCTTGATAAATTTCTGGTTCAGTCGCAGTGAATCACTGTATCTGAATGTGGTTACCACAGTCTTGTTCACGAAGTGGATGAGCACCTTTAAAATGTGTCGTACAGATTTACCGGAGAGGTTGATTGACAAATAAATTTACTTCCTGGCTTGATGGGAAAAAATTGTTATTTTCTATGAAGACAACAAGTAGAATGTATTTTTGATTGAGCTGTGCAAGAGCATAACGGATCAAGATATAGCTCGCAATAAAATGAAAGATACCTCATGCGATAAGTGATAGCACAAGTATTAAGATCAGATTTAAGCATTTTAATATGCCAAGTTGAATGTGTTTTTGATGGAGCTGTGCCAGATTACAACAGACATAGATATAGAAGAGAGGAAAAATAAAGGACTGTATCCAGTGTGTGATTGAACAAGGATTAAGATCAGAATCGCTTCAAAAAGCGATTGAAAAGAAATGTTTCTTTTGACTGTGTTAGCTGGAAATATGCAATGCATAGTACATATTAGGGGGGTTCATGTAGAGATGATGACTGATTGACGAATTCAATTGTGTCAGACCTAAGGGAAATAAACATGCAGGGTCTGGGGCACAGGGGGTTCCTTAGAATATGGCATTGAGCGACAGAGAGCTAGCTTCAATTCGTGGGCTAAGTCGCCTCTTTCTGTCCCATAATTCATCTTTATTGTACTTGCTTAACTTCGGGTCGCTTGTCTCCGGGATTACATTAGCATTTAGGCAAATCTGCTCCGTGCTCCACCTCAGACCAAGACAGGTTGTCCTTCCACATCAGGGGGTAATATTCACTCTGTTGTGTTGTGTTCTGGGGGAGCAGCCAGGTATTGTACACAGAACTGAACACATACTCCAGAGTAGCCTAACCAGGATTATGAATATGTCGGAATACCTAGAGCCAAACCAGTACCTGAAATACTTTCCGACTGATTGAGTAAATAAAACATTTTCCTTCCACAGTCATCAGGGCAATGATATCCATGTCCTGGTGAAAGGAGTGACTGCACGATGTCTGTTTCGACTCTGCAAATCCTTCCTATTTTTAAAAGGTGATTGGAGAAAAAGAAGTCCATCACTGACAGAAGATTGAAATATTTCTCTTTGTGCTCTTTGTTGTGACAAAGGAAGTTAGTTCATGCAACCTCTCACACATTACACCATGAAACATTCTTGGTCACTCTTTGATATCAAGCAGTAATCTACAGCCTTCTGTCCACATCCGCATTCCCCGCGTGACTTCCTTGAGCCCTGATATAAAACAATGACCATTCTCCCAGGGAAGGAGTGAAGAAGCATAAAAGGAAACATAGCTTTCTACATTAACACTCTAATTAACACAAAAAATATTTTCACATCTCACCA
The DNA here is from genome assembly GCF_047496795.1 of Chiloscyllium punctatum. Taxonomy (NCBI): domain Eukaryota; kingdom Metazoa; phylum Chordata; class Chondrichthyes; order Orectolobiformes; family Hemiscylliidae; genus Chiloscyllium; species Chiloscyllium punctatum. The sequence continues at coordinate 42,180,046 of NC_092781.1, forward strand.
TACGAACCTGTCCCGTGATAGCATGAATAGCCCTCTGAAGGTAGAGGTGAAACAGTCTTAGGAGGAACCCTCAGGTCTCTGACAGTTTGAGTGGAAACCAAAACCTTCTGCATAGTAAGAGTAGGGATTTGCGCAATCTACCTGTAACCTGTACTGGAAGCTACAGAATGATGATACAAAGATTAGTGGAGTTATGAATAGCGAGGAGGGCTGTTGTCGGCTGCATAGTGACTTAGATATGATGCAGGGGAATGGCAGATGGAGTTTAACCCTGTCAATTGTGAGGTTGTCAATTTTGGAAGGACAAATAAGAAAGCAGAATACAGGGCTAACGATAGCGTACTTAGTAAGGTGGAGGATCAGAGGGAACTTGGGATCTATGTTCATAGATCTTTGAAAGTTGCCACTCAGGTGGATAGAGCTTGAAAGAAGGCCTATGGTGTATTAGCGTTTATTAGCAGCGGGATTGAATTCAAGAGTCGTGAAGTGATGTTGCAGCTGTACAGGACCTTGGTTATGCCACATTTGAAGTACTGTGTGCAGTTCTGGTCGCCCCACTTTAGGAAAGATGTGGAAGCTTTGGAGAGGGTGCATAGAAGATTTACCAGGATGTTGCCTCGAATGTCGAATAGGTCGTACGAGGATAGGTTGAGAGTGCTAGGCCTTTTCTCATTGGAATGGCGAAGGATGAGGGGTGACTTGATAGAGGTTTATTAGATGATCAGCGCAATAGAGTAGCCAGTCAGAAACGTTTTCCCCGGGTACAAGAGAGTGTGACAAGGGGATATAAATTTACGGTGAAGGGTGGAAGTTATAGGGGAGATGTCAGGGGTAGGTTCTTTACCGAGAGAGTGGTGTGGGCATGGAATGCGCTGCCCGTGGGAGTGGCAGAGTCAGAATCATTGGTGAGCTTTAAGTGACAATTGGATTGGTACATGGATGGGTGCTTAAGCTAGGACAAATGTTCGGCACAACATAGTGTGCTGAAGGGCCTGTTCTGTGCTGTATTGTTCTATGTTATATGTTCTAATGGACCAGTAGAAGGAATAGGAAGCATCTGGATTTCGAATTGGCACCAACCAAGTGAATACATGGATGGGGTTGAAAAAATGCTCAGTGTTGCCTTTACAAGAGACACAAAATATAAAGATTGAAGCGCCTAACAGCCCTTGGTCATTCTAATATCTTGAGAGCCAGATTTCCCTTTCACTCCATGCTGCTAAAACAGAAGGATAGATTTTGAAGCTGTTGTCAATGAATAAAGTAACACTGATGGAAACATTACAATACTGAAGTTGCACAACAACATATAGTTCAGTGAGGTGAGCTTTCTTCACATGAAATGTGACTATATGCAGGTTATACGGCCATTCCTGAAACAACAACTAGAAAGTCTCAGGAGAAGGTGAGGACTGCAGATGCTGGAGATCAGAATGGAAAAGTGTGGTACTGGAAAACTACACCAGGTCAGGTAGCGTGGAGGAGCAGGATAATCGACATTGTGGGCATAAGCATTGAAGGGCATGAGCTGACCAGCTCTGCTTTTCCAGTGTCACACTTTTCGAATGTGAAATATCAGCCAATGCTGACTGTGAATCCAGACTAGGAGTGATGAAGTTGGTGTGTAATGGTCAAAGTTAGTGTGTAACGAGTAGCTGAAGTAATGACAGTGAACGGGTAGGTAGTTTCCAGTAGTGTTGGGAAGTGTTCATTCTGAAGCTGTGTCACCCACAACAATGAGCGTTAGTTTGTGTATTTCCCGTCATGAACTTCCTGTTATGTATTTCTCATTTTGTTTTGATTTCTCCTTTTAAACTGAGGGTCTTTGCTTTCAGGCTTTGATGAGTATCCTGTTTCCCCACGGTTTTGTGAAATACTTTTGATGGATGCTGGTGAAGTTGCTGGACTGCGTCCTGCTGTTCATTCTAAATACTGCCACTGTACACCAATGGTGAAAATAGTGAATGTTAAAGGTGGCTGAACCATGTCGAAGCACTGAATTGGTGCAGTACATAAGGAAGCCATTTGACCATTGTGTCTGCACCAGCTCTCAGAATGAACATCTCGCTCAGCGCAACTCACCTGCCGTCTCCCTCTAACCCTGTACATTGTTTCTTCACAATAAACAAACGAATCCCCCTAATGAACGTACTCAGATTGCTGGGTCTGCTTTATCATGGATGGAGTTGAAATTCTTTAGTGTTTTTGCAGTTGCACTCATCTAAAGCATGGGAAATATTCCGGGAAATCACTGACACATGCCATGTGGATAGTGGGCAGGCTTTGAGGAAGAATGTCAGCAGCCAAATGGCAACCAGTTAGAGTCCAACGGATCTATATAAAATCACAAACTTTCGGTGCCTGTGTGCCTCCCTTCACTTTACAGAATGAAGAAATAGCGCTATAACAGATTGTGATTTCAAATACAACTGTTTGACAATAATCTGGTGTCACATGACTCTATTTTGCACCCAATCCAACACTGGCGCTTGCACATCAGATTTGTGAAGTCAGTACCGTTTTCCAAGCCTCTGAACTGTTGTAGTCACAGAGTATATATGTTTTGCTCAGTTCGGGTCTGGATGATACAAACAAGAAACGTACATATGGTGGGGGATTCAGTGATGGAAATGCACTTAAATGTTAAGACAAGATGATTCGAACATCTCCTTTTGTAGATGAACATTGCCTGGCAATTGTCTGTAATCAGTCCCACTATGAAGCTTGTCAAGGTCATGCACCGCATTGATTAAAGAAAATCAGTGATTAGGGACCAGTGAATTGTGCTGAGCATTGTATAATCAATGGGGCTGTCACCATCTCTGACATTCTGATGTCGCCAAGTTCATTGATGAAGCAATTGAACAAGTTTGAGCCGAAGACATCGCTCTGAGGAACTCCTGCAGTAATGTTGCGAGGCTGAGATGTTTGGAATCCATGAATCATAATCATCATTCTTTCTGAAAAGGATGACTCCAACTGTTCACACTGATTTCAATTTTGCTCCTTAATGCAATACTCCATCCAAAATTGCCTTGATGTGACGGGCTGTAAATTCCCAGCTCTCTCCCAGTGTGATGACACTGCTTTGCGGTGAGATGAGACACGTTTTCGAATGCAGTCTGACAATGAGAATACCTGATTGGCTCTTCGCACCGTGAATTTGCTCTCGTGTCAGCAGATTGGTTAACTTTGAGTATCCTTTCCTGCAGTCAGAGCAGGTGAACTCCCTTGTTTGTAATTACATCAGTGCATTAATAGCTTACATGGATGAAAAACCTCTTTCCACAATCCTCGCATTTGCCAAACCAAACAACAGATCGGAATCTGACAGTAAGAGAGAGAGTTATACTAGCCTGACTTTTGAACATGCAAAGGAAAAAAGACATTGTTACCCTTAGGGAGAAGACATTCACATGTTCTAAGTGGGGATAACAATTCAATGGATCATCAAGGCTACCAGAACATAAATGTACTTACAAATGTGGGAAATCATAGTTTCCCAACTGCTCACTAAAGCATAGAAAATCTTGACAATATGGAAGGGGGTCACACAAAAGTGGGAAATCCTAGTTTCCCAATGGCACACTAAAGCGTAGAACATCCTGACAGTGTGGAAGCGGGTCACTCGGGCCATGAAAGTTACCCCAACCTTTCGAAATGGCTCCCAATCAGATGCACACTCCCAATACCTTCTTCTCATAACCCTGCAGTTCCCATGACTATTGCCTCTAACCTGCACACCTGTGGACTGTGGGAGGAAACCCACGCAGACACTGGGAGAATGTGAAAAGTCCACACAGGTAACGGCTTTGGAATTCAAATGGGCACCCTGGCACTATTAGGTTGCATTGTAAACTACTGAGACACTGCACGGTTCCGAAAGTCTGTTAATATACCGTATGTATTGTTAATCAGAATGGAGAAACACACGAAAAGGAAGTATGGGTGAACACATAAAAGCCTAAAGGCGGGATGTGAAATGCAGCTGATTCAAACTGGAAATGTGTGGGGCTTATTGGAGGACAAAGTTCTCATCAAAGCTGCTGAATTGTTATTGAAACCCAACTTGTTCACACACACTCGCTGGTAGACCGACCACTCCAGCTCATTCTCCAGCCCCGCCCCTCATTCAAGCCCACTGGTTGGAGGAGCAGTCTCTTCCAGATCAGTCCTCTACTTTCGTCCACATTTACTACATTATCTGGAGGACCAGCCGTTCCAACGCAACACGACACTCCCGAAAGTCATGCACCTCCATTGGTTTGAGGACCAGCTATTCCTCTGATTATCCAGATACATTCCCGTCAGTTCCAACAGCAATGATGCCAAGGCACTCGATCATGCGCTGATCACCCAGAAAGCCTGGAACCGCAGTCAGAGAATTTTCACACTCCCCTTAAACTCTGGATATATAAACAGTCAGAAGACGGAATCAGGAACCTGATCTGAGACAAACTGTAGAATTAAACAGATGAATGTTAAACCCCAAGTAGAAGGACTCTGCATTTGCAGAACTGCTGGCTAATATTCAATAATGGAGCAAACAGTTGAATGTAACAGAAAAAAATCACTTGGAGAAACTCGGAAGGTGTAGCAGCAGGATTCCAATTTACTTCATGTTTCACAGCAATGATAACATTTCTGTTTATTAACATCCGGTGCATATTTTCATCAGATGTTGGTAAAGTTGGTTGCTTATTTGGCACAGTATCTGAGTGCTTCGTATTGTGGCCTCGCAGGGCCAGAGCCCTGGGTTTGATTCCATCCTCTGGCAACTGTCTTTATGGAGTTTACACTGTCTCCCCGTGTCTGCGTGAATTTCCTCACACAATCCAGAGATGCGCAGGTTAGATGAATTAGTCATGCTAAACTTCCCATAGTGTTGAGGGATGTGTAGGTTGGGGGCATTTGTCAGGTGTAAAATTAGGTAGCAGGGTAGGGGAATGGGTCTGGGTGGCTTACTTTTCGGTGAGTCACTATGGAGTTGTTGGGCCAAAGGGCCTGTTAGCGCAGAATTCAACACGACGTAAAATCCATTCTATGTTGAAAAATGTGGCGCAGGAAAATCACAGCGGGCTAGTCAGCATGCGAGAGGAGTCGACGATCGGTCAGAAGCCCTTAATCAGGAATGTCAAATATTGTGCTTTTTTCCAGTATCATACTTTTCATCTCGAACTTTCCAGTAATTGCAGTCCTCACGTTTTCCTGCTATACAATTTATCTCCACAAGCAGACTACGAACCCGCCCTGTTTTGTAACCATTTTGTGCGATATTTTCTAGTTGCATCTCTCTCTCTTTTCCTGTCACTTAATCACTTTGCAACCTCAACTTCCCAACATTGTAATCTGAACCACAAACAAGGTCAGGAGTATGCAAATAATGAGAGACATTTTGGTCGTGTTGTAGGACAGAGGGATGTCGGGTTCCAATTAATAATTGTTGTCGTTTGTGCCACAGGGTAGGATGAAGAGGCGTCCAATACGTTTGCCAGATGGTTCAGTCCTTTGTGTGTCGGAGTTGGGAAGTGATTTTGACGTCGCCTGGTGTTTGGTGAAGCCTATTCTGGAAAAAAAAAGATATCCAGATCTCATCACACTGTTATAGGAAGGAAATTATTAAGCAAGAGAGTTTTCAGAAGCCATCTTTTCATTCGAGCACAGGAGGTTGAGAGGCGATCTTAAAGAATTTTATAAATGAATTAGGCTCATAAAAGTGTTAATGGTACTATCTTTTTCCGGGAATGAAGGATTGGAAGAGTAGGGTCGCACAAGTTTAAGATGAGAAGAGACAGAGATTAAAAACGCATAAGAGGCATTTCTAACACAGATTGCTTCACGTATGGAATGTATTTCATGAGGAAGTGGCGGATGTGGGTGCAACTACTACTTTTAAAAGGCTTTGAAATACATGAATGGGAAAGGGTTGCACGGACAGATGGGAGTAATTCATTTTAGGGATTTTTTTTAGCAGAGACTGGTTCGACAGTATGATCTGGTACCTTGCTTTGCGTCTACGATTTTATAAATTGAGAAAGTGACTGCATGATATCTGATCTCCATCTGCCTTCCACCTTATAAGAATCACCCCTGGATGTTCAGTGAGGAACTCATATTATTGCCAGAAAACGTGCTTCAATTGGGCAGCTGGCTTCATTGCAATAATGTTTACGTTTTTTTGCCAGAATATCTTTTCACAATCTGATCACAGTTTCAGGGGAAACTAAAACACACATAGTGCTATGAATTGAATTATTGCTAATGTTTACGCCGGATTATAGAACTGCAACAGCGTTGTTAATGGGTCAAATCTGAAAGAAGAGACAAACTTAGCAATGAAAGGCCATTTCAGACACACTCACCCACACACACGTTGCAATGTCACCAGGGGAATGGGGAGGAAATTACTTTGTTACAATGGGATAGCAGCTCATGACCGGAACGATTGGTAAGGTCATTGAGCGGGATGTGGGCCTGTGATTGACAGGTCTGTGAGTACATTAGAACAGGAACAGCTTCTTTTCCACCTTTTCATCATGGATGTTTCGCGAGAGTTGAGCTGGTGAGTATTTCTGAAGTCTCCGTCACTATCGTGGCAATGTAGATGAATTGAAGGTCCCAGTGGTTTTAGATTATACCGCTTCTTTTATCACTTCCCCTATCTGCGACTCCCTGTTTCAGGAGCAAGGTTTTTGGGTGCTCTGGCGGATTCGCGGCTGTGGCCAATCTCTGTGCTGCTTTACGTGTATAAATGGCGGTTTGGAGCTGGGTGATAAAGGCAGATATTTCACCCAGAATTGTTGGGAGAATAGGATCTAATCTCTCGCAATCAACAGGGAACAACGCGATCGCATAAGACTTGGGGTAGTTTATTTTGAGCAGTACAGACTGCGGAAACCTAACTGAGATGTACAAAATTCTGAGAGACACAGACAAGGAAAACAGGCATTTTTATTCCACCTTGCTGCCGGAATCAATATGAGGCACGGGGGTATCGATCGATGGTAAGGGGCAGAACGTTTTGAAGAGGTGTTGAAGCTATGTTTGTCACTTGACGAATTGCTGGAATCGGAAATTCATTGTCTCGACATGGGTAGTAGAGGCGGAAGGTCTCGTACCATTTTAGAACAAGTTACATGCATAATTGCGATACCATTACAAACACATGAATGGACGAAGTGCTGGAAATGGCAGAAGCTAGTTGAACAGTTCAGGTCGCTGATTCTGGGCACGGAGACGGGGAGGGACGGTGAAGAATGGGAACGAGGGTTGAAAGGAAGGAGAGATTCACTGCTAAAATGTTTGATATTGCGAAATCGGGGGAGAGCTAATGGAGAAGTTAAAAGAAAAAATGATGTGCCTGGATGTGGTGTGAAAGGAACATTAGCAATCATGCATACAGCGAAAGGACATTCAAGAAGACATTTTGACACACAGGTGCAGTTGAAAAGCATTTCTCCAGAGATGAGAGATATTATTTTCTCCGAGAGAGTTGGGATCCTGTGGATTTTTTTTGTAACAGTAAACGGCTGAGCCCAACGTGATTTTTGCATGTTTTCTCCAAGGAGTTAGTAATATTTCTGACACCAGACGAAATGATAGAATATGGACAGAAAGCCGGAAGAGAGTATGGTATAGTAGAGGAGTCTCATACATGCCAAAACATCACAGCTTCTGAAATAAACTAGGCAATGCAGAGGAATGATCGGGTAAACCCGAGAACGAGGTACAATAGCAGTGTTTGGGAATCACTGCGAATGGAGTAGGGAAAGGTTGAGAGAATGGGTACAGTAGAGAGGGTTGTCATTCTGCACTGTATGTGACCAGACAGCATGATGCTCACCAAGGTAAACCAGCCATCACCATTTAGTGTTTAGAGTGTAATGGGTATGGGATCCCGCATTACCCCCACAACCCCCACCCTTCCAGGCGCTGTTTCCACAGAAACATGCCTTGGACTGTCCACTCCTGGGCATGGCCTGGGACAAGGTGCAAAAAGCTACCAGCTCAGTGTACGGAGATCAGTGAGCTAGGCGGGGTTGTGGCTCTTTCTTGTCGCTTTTTCACTGAAGTTATGTTGGTGTGTGTTTAAAAAAAATTCTGCTACTCCATTCCTGGAATGTATCTTTCTATTCGCTGTAAGTGTGAGGTCATCTCGCTTCTTCTTATCCTTAATGATTTTCCCAATTCCAGTGCCAGGCTGGAGGTTTCAGGATCAGTGATAGGGTTGAGGGCTGCTTGCAAGTTTGTTTCTCTGTGGATCAGCTTAAGCGTGAGTGGTGATAGTGCAGAGAATGCTGTGATTGTGTCAGTGGCATTGCAAAATGAAAATGTGCTAATCAGAAACGTGTGGGTCTCTTTTAGCTTCATCTCCTGTGATGATCCTGGGTCATTGATTCTGATGTTCTCGGTGACATTGATAATAGGGATTCTCGTTCCTGCAGATCAGGAATTCAAACGTCATTTCAGATTCCGAAAAAGAAGGAAGATTAGTTTGTCAGTGCACTAAAAGCCGTAATTGCACTCGATCAGTTAATGCCCTAATCAGTAATCAGGCACATTATCCCTTGCACCATTGGCCGTGTGCAAGACAAGTCTTGCATGCTCCAGAGATGCGATGATAACACAGACATGAGGAATAGCAGTGATGTTCACATGTTGAACAACAGAAAAAACAATCACAGTTGCTGCTTCATTCCAATGGCACTGCTCTTTGCGAATTGGCGAGTTTTGCAAAGCAAATACGTTTGTCCTCATGATGCTTCCATTCACTCTATGTCTGCTCAGCTATTCAATGGGATCACCGCTGATCTGGGAAATATAAATTAACCTGCATGTTTTTCCTTCATAACTCGAGGTAAATTCAAGCCAAATCACAACATCGCATATTTCCAATAATTTTCTGACGTTTAGATTACTTTAATGTGTGTTTGCAGGAAATTGAACGACATGAAACTAGCTGAACATCTCGAACTGCATTTAATACAGTGCAGAGTCAGCCAGATAGGTCGGGCTAAAAGTTAATTCATTTCTGATTAAAATGGCTAAGTATCTTTCCCCCAAAGCCTGATGTCTCAATGCTCCCTGCTCTATGTCAATAGAACCTGCTCGAGGTGTGGTTGGAGATGCGAGCCTGATGTCCCAATGCTCCCTGATCTATATCAATAGAAGCTGTTCCTGGTGAGTTAGATATTCCCAATCTCATGTCGCAATGGATCCAACTCCATGTCAGTAGTAGCTGCTCCAGGTGAGTTAGGACTCACAGCCTGTTCTCCCAATGCTCCCTGCTGAAAATCACGAGAAGCTGCTCCAAGTAAGGTTGTAGCTCTTCGGCTCGATCTTTCACGCACCTGCAAATTGTCAGAGAAGGATCTCCCATTCACCGATTGACTCAGTCGAGATACACATGTGTGCACTCATCCCCATCACCATTCCCTGTTGTATTCTTCGGGAGGCACAACGCGGAATATATGATCATCTGCAGCAGTGTGTATTCCGTTGAATGTGGAAATTGGAGAAGTAATCTATATTAAATTAAATTGTTTTTGAGTAATAGGTTTCGTCAATGCTGTGCACTGTCCGCTGATCCTTTGAAGTTTTGTAGAAATCACTAATCTCAGTCTTCAACAAATTCAGTGTGAGCTGGAACTTTAACTTTCATGTCACCAGAGGCTGTGGAGATTGAGGTCACACATCCCTGTCACTAGTTAGCAAGTATTCCTGTTGAGCATGCGGTGCTGTTCCTGACATATTCTCTGGCAGTATCCTTTTTTTATTCTCAGGTTTTGGTCTCCCATGTGGTATTGGGCATGCTGCTTTGCATTGTGGCTGTCACAAAAGCAGTTCGAATCTGAATTACAGACTTTTACTCTTTTACTGCACGTAATATGTGCTGAGAAAACGCTGGAAGGATTTTTTTAACACGAAAATATTTTTCGAGGCAATGATTTCGCTCTTTGAAAGACCCGACCCCACATATCGATGTGCTTCAAACTGACCCATTCTCGTAGATGTCCCTTCCTCAAACTATAATTAACCTCTTTTATGTCACTTCTCCTGTTTCATATCGGCGATGCACAATCCAACTCTCACATTGAGACCGATTAGTGTGTACTGCTGTAGACACTGTTCCTGGTTAAACGTCTCCCAGTCCCGCTATCGGGACTTTCAAACAAGTCCTACATTTCCGTGCTGCTGGTCTGAGATCAAACCTCAAGTTGCCGCTTTCACTGACATGTACCAGAGATTATTGAGCATCAGGCTCAGGAAAATGACACCCGGCAGTATTGAGCAGAAGATACTCTCTTGGACAAATAACAGAAGCTTTGTCTTTCTGCCTCCTAAATTTCAGTTGTTCATTCGCCTCTGGCTTGTGTGTTGTGTGGAGTTCGACAATTCGCATTATAGCAGGTAGTTGACAGCACTGAGAACCGTGCAGAAAAGATTTACTCGGATACTGTCCATTTCAAGAGCTTCAGTTACGAAGAGAGAATGGGGCTGTTTTTGTTCATAGCTGGGTAGATTGTGAGGAGTCATGACTGAGATGTACAATATAATGAGAGATATGAATAGGGTCGTCTGAAAGTCACCTTTCGTCTTGATCGATACCGAGGTGCCATTGATTTTAGATGAGAGGTAGAAAGATTTGAGTCGATATGCAGTAAAGGCTTATCAGCCAGGAAGCGGTTGAATTTGAAACTCACAGTTTGAAATGGTCGGAAAGGCAGGAATCCACATAAACTTCAGAGGCATTCAGATTTAAATTTGTGGTGCGTAGGCATACAAGGTGAAGTGATTAAAAATGGGTAAAGGATAATCATGCCTCCGTTTCTGGCAGCAGCACGTCCAAGGAGTTTGAGGGTTTTTACTCCATTATTGCCTCACTCTTCTCCAGTCATCCATGATCATCCAGGAGTTTATATTCAAAACTTCGAACGCCGTGGTTCTTGCCCTCTTCCCGAACAGGGAAAGAGAGATATTTGATCCTGAAAACGATAACAGCAAAAAAAAAGAGCATCAGTGACGGGAGTCCTTTGAATTCTACGGATCAATTAATGGCTCCGAGAACATCAGAGTCAATGTCCCAGCTTCTGAAAGAAGGGAAAGGTTCATCAAAAGTCCCGGCACAGTTGGACAGTTTACCCTTTGGTCTCTCAGATTCGCTTTCCCAAGCGTTTCTGAATATTCTCAAAGCTGAGACAGGGCTATTTATTTTCTTTCATTGTCATTCCCAGGAGTGGCAGTGATTGGGTAGCAGCATTTGGGAAATGGAAAGATGCCCAGGAACAACGTGTGGGGCGATTTCAGATTGACCATCTGCGATGACGCCAGGATATTGACTCTGATGTTCTCAAGAACATTTACAGAAAGGATTATCGTTCCTGTAGACCAGGACTCCAAATATAATTTCAGTTTAAGATCACTGAAAAATATTTTTTGTGGGAGTAACCAAAGTCCACGTTGCCATCGAGCAATGTAAGAGTCGAACCTACAGCCAGATCCACAGTCGGGCGCCTGGTCTATTGTATTACTCGATCTGCTCACAGACCAAACGCCGATGCTCTAGGGTCGTGATATTATCATGGATATGAGCAACGGCAGTCATGTTTTCCGGAAGAACAACCCAGGAAAGATAAGCATTTTGACTGCTTCATTCCAATGCCCACCACTTTGTGAATTATCGAGTTTCCCAGTAGAAACACATTTGTAATGATAAAGCTTCCATTTACCCTATGTCTGCTTGTGCATTCAAAGGTCCCACCGCTGTTCTGATTAACTTTAAATCCACTTTCCTGATTTTCCTGAAAAACTTGAAAAAGTCTCGAGCCGAATTGCATCGTGTTTTTCTTTTAGTTTTTGGGGTTTAGATCCCTTTATTGACCTGTACTAGATTGCAGGAAATTGAATACTATGAAACGGACCAAAAGCACTTGCAGCATTTTAACTCAATGCAAAGTCAGCTAGATGGCAAAGGTGACATAGCGAAAGCAGATAGGTATAGGATGAGAGGTGAAAGATATGAAAGAGACCGAAGGGGCAACGTTTTCATGCAGAGGATGGTACGTGTATGGATTAAGCTGCCAGACGAAGTGGTGGTGACTGGTGCAATTGCAACATTTGAAATGCATCTGCTTGGATATATGAAGAAAAGGATTTGGAGGGCTTTGGACTGGGTGCTGGCAGGTGAGACGAGATTGGGTTGGGATATCTGTTAGGCATGGGCGGTTGGGACAGAAGGGTCTGTCTCCATGTTGTACACACCGATGACTCTAGGACTAAAACATTACCTCTGTTCTTCTCTGTTCACGTACTCCTCCACGAGTTAAATCTTTGCAGGAGTTCTCGATGTGACTGAGACCTTTCCCTGGTACAGATACTCCCTCAATCCACAAATATTTGTCCTGCTGAAAAATTTTCATATCAGAACAAAGGAGCTGAATTTTCTTGCCCCCAAACCTGATGCCCCAATATTCCCTTCTTCATGTCAATAGAATCTGCTCTCAGTGAGGTGGGTGCTCCCAGCCTCGGCATTGCAAGCGCCTCGAAACCATTAGATAAATCTCTCGCTCTCAGCGATTGCATCACTGCAGCCACATCTGCCCGCTCATCCACATCCCAGTTTCAGTTCGATTTTCGGTGCTGTGCCACTTAGTATGTCTGATTCCTGTCTGTGAACTAGTATTTTTTGATATTGCACAGAAGATGTTACTTGTTTTCTGAGGATTTTGGTGAAGTAACCGTTGTTAATCAGCATTGATGTAGAGATAGATATTTCAACAATATATTGCAATCTCACCATCACTTTGACGTTTTGTAGAATTCTATCAAGATTAATCTTCAATAAACTCAATGATGGAATCTCCCCAACCTTTGAGGAAACCACAGTAAAGGTTAAGCCCACTCCGAGTTTCAGAATTTGTTTTTCATATGATTTATAAACAGCAATGTTCCAATAATGATGCCTCGACAATATCTCCCTCCCTCCAAGCTCAACAGCCATTTCCCCCAGTTTGCACCGTTTTCTCTCTCTTCTCCGATGCCTTAATCACGCTGTCAAAATGTCCAGTAAATGAGACTTTATCACAGTTCACTGGCATCGATAAAATCAATAGCATCGCCTCACCTGCCCTCTCTGATCCTGGAATACCAATCAGAATTGCGTTTGTCAGATACAACTCGCTGTTAACATATATATTGACATCTGCCTGTCATAAACCCATGTTGCTTTCGGAGCATTTTTCAGTTAGATTATAGACGATAAAAGTTCTCAAAACGTTTTACTGATATTGTAATGATAGATCAGCATTTACAGAATGTGTCCATCTATCAGAGGACAGAGAAGCTTACTTGAATTCTGATAATCTTCTTACATTGCGCCAATGTCTATAACAGTTTAAATGATTACACTCAATCGATATACCATGTCAAAATCTCTTCTCTCAGATACCCTTATATATGCCAATCAGAACTCCTAAATTTTAAAAGTTATTTTGATTTATAGTAATAACGTATTGAATTACAAGCCGTTAACTGGCTTTATTTGTTTTGCGAATGTGATTAAAGTGAGTCCCCGTGGATTCTAAATGTGTCAGTTGAGGTTTAGCTCCTTCTATATATAAGGCACTAATTTCAATGCATTGTTCCACAGTTTGAGCGGGAACATCACCGCCTGCACGAACAAGCATCAGCAGACTGAGAGGAGTAGGAGAGATTGGAATCGGAGAACTTTAGCGTGGAATACGATGACCATGGACAAGAATCTGAGAAGAATAGACTGGAATGCTCCACCAATGGACAGGAGTTTATTTGACGGACTTTATTTTCTTTCTCAGCCTTGGATATCATTAGCATCGCGGATCCAGGATATTGTTTGGATCATTCAAGGTGGTTACTATCCCATCCTTGCTGTAGTCGGTGTTCCTGGTAAGTCCATTTATCTGTATATTAAAACAGGTTGAAATGATTTGCTGCTCCGGATACGTAAATATTGGAAAGGTGGTAGTCAACGTTTTGAATTCAAATTAAGATTTCCTTACCTTACAAATTATAGCTAACAACTTAATATTTGCAATTTAGTAACTGGAATGCAAAGAGATAACAGACTGTTGTTAAACTCTTTTTTCTCCTGCACAGATTTACATGTCCATATTCTCCACTCTCACCAACCCTGTCCAGAGCCAACATCAAGATGTCTCAGTATTCATATTAACTTCTGTTGAACTCTATCTTTGTAAAATTCGGATACAGCTTTTTCAAGTCCATTCTAACCACACTTCCGTTAACAAATGATTGCACTTGAGATATTAACTTGTTCTATCCACAGAATCTGACAGGCTGGAAGAAAGTACATGGTGGTCAATCATTGACTCATAATCTGCAGCCACAGAATTATAATCTGTTGGTATAAGCCCATCTGCTTGCCTTATGTCCTTTCGGGAAGGCAATGGATCATTCTTCCCTTGGTCAGGTCTCCGGATGACTGCAGACACACGGCAATGTGTTTTACCTTTGACTGATCCGGGGAAGAGCTGAACCACAATCTCAGTTGAAGACAGGTATAACACACTCTCCTGATAAGGGTGACTCACATCTGGTGAGAGGATACGAAAAGGAAAGATAGCTTTGCTCCCTTCCCCTAAGTTTTTCCCACTTCCTTACAACTCATTTGCATTCAGGGAGGCGGCCATTCCCGAATTCAGGTGTATTCTGTCTCTTTCAAATTCTTCCAGAGACTGATGTTTATCTCCATACACATCTCGGGTACTGGCTTTATTGTTGCTGAAATACAGATGTAAGGAACGTTTAAATTTCACGTCAGTCGGAGTGCACAGAGAATGAATGGCTTCTTATGTCATGACAAAACAAGGGAGATGGCAAGGTGAGGGATAAAATTATGGTGATCCACGCTGAAAGTGTGGTTGACGGCGCATTTGGGGTATTGTGGACAGATTTTCTCTCCTGTATTAAAAATATACCCCTTGCCACAAAGTGCAAAGTAGCTTCACCAATCTAGCCACTGGGATGATAGCAAAATGAAGAGTTAGTGAAGATTACTCTGTAGCGTTGTGAGAGAATAAGAGGTGATTGCATTGACCCTTGAGGGAGATGTACTATCCCTCATTAAATCATAAACCGATATGGATAAGCCAACAAATCCATGGCTTTTTTTTCAGTTGGGTAACATGATTCTGGATAGTTATGTGCCTCTGACAACGTTCCCCTAACCCACACCAACTCCCCATTTCGATGGAGAGACGAGGATTCCAGTCTTTGAATAAACTCTTCCCATATTAATACATTGCAGTTGGTGTGTGCCCCTGCACTGAACATCATGTTATACTCAATGCCGGCAGCTGCTGCAATACGTTTAATATAAGAGGATTAATTATTCACACCAGTTTCTGACCTCAATGGGTCTGACTTTTTGGAGATGGAAGATGTCTCCTTCAGACTTGGCGCAAATCATTTGGCTTCCCTCTGCCTTACCAGCAATCCACGTTAAAGTATCCTGTGTTCGACGGGCCAAGGACACACGAAAAACATCATGAATCAGTCAACCTGTGCAGTGTCTCCTTCATAGGTTTGTCATGTTGGAGGTTCAATGTCATGCCCCTCTCTTGGATAAGTGTCTCGCAGGGCGACATGGCCTTCTCTCCGTCCCATAAAACCGGTTCAAGAGCATGACCAGGCTATGCCTGTTCCGGTTTAACAGATCAAGACACTGAATAGACTCGTTCTCTCCCTGTGTAACAAGCAGGGGTATTGAATGGACTGTCAATAATCTTGTTCAGTAGTTTCGATGGGTTGAATGGCTTCCTTATATTTGTCTACAACCAGCTTAAGATGCCGAATGAGCTCCACTTTTAATTGTGGAAGTGACTGGCAGCGCTGTTATATGTATGTTCCCGGCACTTTGACAGCACAAGCCTGAATATTGTCCGTGTCTTGCTGCATACGGACACAGATTGTTTCTGGAACTGAGGGGTTGGGGAGAGTAAATTGTTCTGAACATGGTGTAATCTTCAGTTGTTTCGCACACTTATTATCTTATGATTGGGGAAAGACATTCATGAAGCAGATAAGGATGAGGCAAGGAAGCTACGCTGAGGATCTCCTGCGGAGATGTGCTGGAACAGAGAGGAATAATGTCCACCAACCACGAACATCTTCCTTTGTCCTCTGAATAACTCCAGCCAGTGGAGAGATTGCGCCTGATGCCCTTTTACTCAATTTAGTCAGCGATCTCTGATATCATCCTGATCAACTATTGTCTTGGTTCAGGTTATTCTTTACTCTTATTTGAACCCCTGTGACCACTTCTTTTCAACATTAGAATAGGTTTTTATACATGTTTGGAGGAAATTTCCTCTCACAGAATGTAGTGAATGTCAGGTATTCTCTCGTCAAGAGTTAGTTCAGCTGGTTCACAGGAAATATTGAATGAGGAGGGAGATATAAGTTGGGCCTGTTGGAGAGATGAAGTGTGTGAAGAATTGTGTATTCAACAGGACCTGATGTCAAAGTTGTTCAGCCATGATATTACACAACGACACAGCAAGATTCAGCATCCGAATTACATTGAGGCATTAAAAATGTAATGATTGCTGTTTTGCAGCACGTTCAGATATCGAATGCTATAGTCACAGAGAGGCAAGTACTTTGGGAGCAATATCTGGGAGAAGTATGGGGGCTGTATTCAAAGTGAATCTGGATCTGCAACATGACCAACAATTGAAGCACAATGAGAGGAAACGTCTTGTAAAGAGATAGTTGGCGTCTTCTGCAACCAGACTGGATTTTCCAATAACAATTTCCAACAAACGCCAAAACGTGTGTGACAGTGTTGAGGGACTGAGTGATATCCTAATTCAGTGCCAAGCAGGCGTTTCGAGCAACTGGCCTTCATCCGCTCCCGTGCAGGAGGTTTTAGTGGCTAAATATTGCATCGGACTGAGGAGCAGGTGTGTGTCATTGGAAACTTTGTCATGGCTTACCCAGACACGAAGGTTGGAGCTGATCTGATTGTGAGTCTTAGCAGCCCTTTTCTGCCTGCTTTCTATTTGCCTTCATTCACTTGTCTTTAAAATGTTCAACAAACTCAACTTTCAGTGAATGTAAATACCCAGGCACCATAAACTTCTGGGAAAGGGAATTCCCACTTGGACGCCTTTTCTGAATTTCTTGTATGTGTTCTGATCCATGCTGCAGGTCCACCGGTCGATTTTGCAGATCCAGTCCTTCACTGGCAACATTAAAATTCAATGTTTCGTCATAAGGCCAATGATATAAGTTCAGTTTGGGGCCTTTTACTTGTAATCCGTCAGGCACATGCACACATACACACACACACACACACACACACACACACACACACACCCACACACATACACACACACGTGCACAAACACACACACACGCACACACACATCTTAAGACAAACAGAAAAATGAAAGCCTTCCAGAGTTTCCTAATCCTTTAAATCATAACAAATGGGATCATGACAGAAAGCCCCAACTGTTATTCTGCCCTCTCAGGTCCTTCTTCTCACATCAGCTGCTGATTATGGGATTTGTTCCTCGAACGGTGGGATTTGGCTGTATTCCCTTGCTTTAGCAGTGGGCAGATTCCAATGAATCCTCATCAGGAATCCTCCACGAGTGGAAAACATGACTCAGGAATTTTCTGCTATCAAAGTTTGCTGTCAGCTGGAACAAGGAATGAGTTAGGGAGCACTAGGCTGCTGTTCCTCTCTGTTTGTTAAAACAGACAATAACGTCAACTGAATAATGAACTGGACCATGTCCACGCTTCATGAACATTCTATAGAGTGTATGATTACTGAGTATATGCAGGTGCTTCATTGCTGTTTTCATACCAAGTGGCTTTCATTAGTGATTTTTAAAATCCGCTTCATAATTTGATGATATGTTTATAATGCACGGGTTTTTTTTCAAAATCGTTTGATGTTTTCATAATATCTGCGCAAAATCAATATGTATGATTCCTTAAAAAGATTCCCTCGTTTTAGTCTCCCTGACAAGAGAAAATTTCTATTCATCTACTATACTTTTCTCAAATTCGTGTGTCGTTCATTTCTTTTCTAAAACCCAAACTGATAATCTTTCATATCAAAAAGCCTTCATTCTCGTATCATATAAAGCCAAACAGCTTTGGAAATCTTACAAGTGAAAGGTTTTTTTTTCATTTTTCTCTTTTTTAGGGAATCAGAACTGCGCACAGTGTCTTGTACGAGTGCAGAGTCGAAACGTGTGCTCCTGAAAAAGCAGAAAATGTCAGGCAGCATCTGAGGAGCAGAGGGTTGAACGTTTTTGTCAGTTTCCTGATGAAGGGCTTATGCTGGAAAGTCGACTGTCCTGCTCCTCGGATGCTAATTTTTATCCAGGGCCATATGTTTCGACTCTGATCTCCAGCATCTGCAGTCCTCAGTTTCTCCCTGTGCACATGCAATAAAACATTCCGAGGATTGAACCTCATAACCTTTGCATGAAACAGCATCATTTCACTTACCTTCCAAATCACTTGCTGCATCTGAAGAGCGGCTTCATATGCAACATGAACCAGGAACACGGAAACCATCTTTGTCACAGAGGTCTGCAAACCCTCTCCATTTCATTTGTTCACCATTGTTGTATCCGGTCTGCCAAAATAGGCCACTCACGTATGTCATTTCTGCTGCAGGTTCGCTCACTAACCTTCCCTGTCAAAGTCAAAATTGCAGACTCACTACTCTCTGTTTCCTGTTGTTGACAGCGTCCTTTTTAGCAACTGATTCTTTCTAATCAAACATGTATCAAACCCAGCCTCAGCTCGTGTCTCGCAAATCTAACAAGATAGCCTGACACCACACAAGCATAAAATAGAAACAAAATTAGGACAGTCGGCCCATCGAGTCTGATTAACAATGGCTTATATGATTCTGAAAATCATTCTTTTGCTTTCACTCTGTAAGCCATTGTCCTGTTATGAATAAAAAAAAGGACCTACTTGTCTTAAAGATACCAGTGTTTGAGTCTGTGTGTGACATGATATGTCGATAAGGTGACGTGCCTGTCCATTATGTGTCTACATCTGCCCATCTATATCATTGCCGGAGCTTTGTATCTTTGTACGTGATTATTGTATGTTGATACTATGCATGTCTCTCTGCATCTACATGTGCGCGGGTCTGGCTCCATGTATGTACTGTGAGTACTAGTATGTTAGGGTGTTTGCATACGTCTCTGTGTATTTCTGTCGCTGCATCCGGAGGGAGAGAACTTTTGGAACCGACAGAGAGTTTCAAGTGAAAATGTTTCGACACTGAACATTGTTGGTGGGACGTGGATGCTATACAATCCCCATACAATTCTTTGTAGTCATCTCTGTCTTTTCCCAGGGTTCAACAGACATTGGGTTTGCGGGGGAGAAGATGGGGAAGTGTGAGCGAACGTATAGTGGAGATTCCACCACCCGACTTGTATGATTCTGTCCTTTTCCAGGCTGTCTCTGCGGGGATGAGAGAAAGGGAGGGACCTCGTGAAGGTGGGCATGTTCATGTTGTAAGTATTAGTGCTGGTATAGACGTTGGTGGTGGGTTGGATGGTGAGGTGCCCAGGGGGAGTTAGTCAACAGTGTTGGAATCATGCAGTGTTATTAGTGTGGGGACTACAGTGCAGGCGACAGAGAGAGACATAGAGTGAGAGAGACAGAGAGACAGAGACAGATTGGAGGATTGCATTGCATTACTGAGAGTCTTGGAGCATTTGACTCGTTCGGGGTTCGGTGCTGTAATGGATATAGAGGGACTGTCAGGGAACAGAGAGAATACGGTGAGACTTATCCTGGCAAAGCTGTGAAGGTTACTGTTGCTTGCCCATTATTGCTCAGCATTTCTTCAGATTATCTCTGCGTCGAGGTAAGCGTCTCCGGATGTTTTGTCCAAGTCTATCTCTAATAACGCCACAGACCACGTGCCTCAAATTCCGTAGAATCTGTTTGAGTGGAGCTTACAAATAGCATGGAGAAGCCAGCATTGGTGTATTATATATCTTACCGCAAACATTTGCACACATTGTGTGCATTTTACGTTATAGGAAATTGATATGTACATATCTTGGGTGCTGCAATTTTATTGGATGATGTCAAGTTGAATCTGAACTGCCTCAACCAAGTGACTGCGAATTTAGTGAAAAATAAATTTCGTAAGTGTATATGAGGTAGGTTGAAGATAGTGTTTTGAATCGAGCTCTATCCCAGGCTTTTCAGATTTGGTGTTGTGTGGTCAGAAGGACGAAATCGTAAACTTGCTCTGAATCAGCTGTTGAGAAAATTTGACAAGAAAATATTGTATTTTACGCAGCATCTGCATACAGTGTGGACTTTTTGAGCATTACGGTCAAACATCATGGAAGCCTGGAGATAAGATGGCCTCGTTCGTTTGATTGTCACTTATTTTTGGTGATATTCATAACTGATACAGATGTATATGTTGGAGGGCGTCCGAGCGGTGTGTGGCCAATGTGAACACTAAGTTTCAGTTTGACACAAACATTTGCCGAGTGGTTGCCAATGAAGAGGAAGGTCTGACGTTACAGGAAGACATAGATGGAACAGTAAGATGGGCAGATCAATGGCCGAAGGAATGGAACCCTGATAAATATGAGGTGGTGTATTTTGGTAAAAGGAATCGGACAGGGGAGAACTCAATGAATGGCAGCAAACTGGGAACTTCAGGGGTGAATCTCCACAGGTGCCTCAATGCAACTGGGCAGGGTAAAAGATGAGTTGAGAAGGCAGCAGCGACCGCGGTGTTAGTGATTCATTCAGTGAGACGCAGATTACAAAAGCTCGACAGATCTTTGTTTCGGCCACAGATGGGATACGGTGTGCAGTTCTAAGTGCCACATTACAGGAAGAATTTGATTGCACGGGTGGTGCTGCACAGTAGATTCACCAGTTTGTTCCCTAGGCTGGAGCCTAACAGCCATGAAAACAAGTTGGATAAGTTCTGATTTTCCGCTGTGAAGTAGGTGAGGTGGAGGGGTAGTGTTTCAGAAAGATAAGATTATGCAAAGCATGGAGAGTGTAGATATACAGGAGTTGTTTATTTAGTCAGAGGGCCAATAATAAGGGAACACACTTTGAAAGTGAACGCTTTGAGATTTCAAGACGATTTGTGAATTATTTTTCACGCAGAGGTTGTATTTTCTGAGAGGGTAGTTGACAAGTGTAACCTCACAACCGTTAAGAATTTGTTTTATAAGCACTTCAAGTGTCCTAAAATTCACGGCTACGGGCCTCGTGATTGAAAATGGGACGAATGTAGATCATGTCGCATTACTGACGGTGCAGAGTCAATGCTTCTCTGATTGAGAAAGGTCAATCGTTGAGCAGCTCATGACAGAATGTGCTGTATTTCCGGAGACCATATTAATAATGGTTGATGAAATTAACTCTAATGCCTTATAAACAGTTTGTCGATGTAAATGGAAATATAAAACAAATGCAGCGTCTGTAGTCTGAAAGCAGAGAATGGAGAACAAGTAAGTGGCAGAACCACGAAGAAACTCTGCCTTCAGCTCTGCCTTCCTGAAGAATTTTTAAAAAAATCTTCCAAGAAAACTGGCAAACCTAAGGGTTAGGTAGGAGGACCGTGAGCGCTTTTCCTTATATGGTGAAGGCTAAAATAGGGGACAAACATTAATTGAGGGTTGATAGGTTTTTGACAGATGTTATGGGTAGTTTCTTCTCTGGGAGTAGTAGAGAATGTAACGCCCTGCCTGCTACAGTAATACAGTCGCCGACGTTAAGGGCATTTAAATGGGCATTGGATATTCATACGGAGCTTAATGGAACTGAATAGTATAGATGGGCATCAGATTATATTCACTGATCAGTGTAACATCGAAGTCCGAATGCGTTGTAACGTCCTATGATCTATGTTCCATGTTCTAAGTTTTAAGCTGGTGGGAAAAGGGAAGAGAATGAAATTAGTAAATACATGGTTTTGGAGAAATTATTGGGACTGAAAGTATTGGACAGAGACAAGGTCAACATAGAATTACGAAATGGGAAATATATTTGAGAAAATGACAGGCTTATATATTATGGAGAAGCAACCTGTGCAAGTTGTTGTTATTTTTTTTCAGAAAGATTTTTCATGAATTCCGAAGCCGCGAATGCAAAATAAAATCTTGTCGGATTGGGGCTCACTTATGGATATAGTCTTTGAATGGGACAGGTGGCAGGAAACAGTGAGTCAAAGTTTTCGATTTTGACTTTCTTACCACGTGTATTATTTCAGGCAAAAAGTCAGTGAAAGGATTTTACAAAACCCCGCTCTTTTGCATAATTTAAGAAAATCGAACAAACAACAGATATAGAGTTAGGAAAGTCCATGGGCGCTGAGGCAGCTCCTCCACATCGATGACACCTGCACCGCCATACCTCCATAACAGCTTCATCATCATCTACACCGTACCTTCCCAACATCGTACGTACTGATCCACAAGTGCCATCTTTGCCGCTGAATCACTACTCCTTCATCAATGCGTCATCTCCCCTGTGCCTGACACTCCAATGTCAGAGACATGTCACTTACACTGGGCCCACCACATCGAAGTTTCTATGATGCCCTTCCACCATCAGCCTCATCACCACCAGCGCAGGATGCAAGCAAAAACGAACTCTCCAATCCTCAGGCATCATCATCTTCTCCTGAACCCAATCTCGCGCATTTCCTCTCCGCCGATGTAGCTGCTGCAGCTTCCAGGTCGTGTGCTTGCTCTGGGAATGTAAGGAGGGACTCAATCTCCTATGCTTTGGGTCCAAATCGATGTCCGTTCCCTGGTCCCTGGTTCAAAGCACTTAATGTCCACGACCTGATCCGTGTGTTCAAAATCCGTATGTTAGGCACTTGCCACTGTAGATGCTACCCGAGCTACAAGGTCAGTAAGTTACAGAGAGAATGGAGAGCGGGAGAAAGTTAGAAAAAGAAAACATGTCAGAGCGGACAAAGTCCAACAAAAGAGACATTGGAACTCAACCACCAAAATGAAGGAGAGTGTTATGAGAGACGAAGGCTCGGAGACTATCAGAGGAATAGGGCCTTGTGACGCAGTTGTTCCCAATCCACATCAAATATTTGGTTGCGACAATCAAATGCAATATCTGAAGTATTCTGACAGCACGAAACGATGCCATATTGTGAGTGGCTGAAGACGTGAAAATTCTCCAAGGTGATTGAGACAAATGGAATGAATGGGCAAATACGTGGCAGATGAAGAGCGATGTAGACAGATGTTACGTTGTGCACTTTGAGGACAATATAGAACGGCAGACTACCATTTGAAAACGGATTGATTAGAAATATTATTCTGTGAAAGGGCTTATGCTCCCTGCAGCTTTACAGGCCTCAGTGACATCCTCTCTCGATCACTGTGCAGTACTGCGTGCAGTTGTGGTCTCCTTACCTAATAAAGAAAAATATAATTGCAATAACGGAATCACGCATTGTCCAGAGTATCCTTATATCTCAAATTTTCCAGTCTTAATTACATCATTTGAAATATTTATAACATCATTCCGGTGGTAGGTCGACAGGAATTGTCCTCAGTACTCCAAACGTGGCCTCATCATTCTTGTACAGCCGCAACATGATGTTCTAACTCCTGTATTCAAAGCTTTGTCCGATGAAGGTAAGTGCGTCTAATTCATTCTAAACGACCCTGTTTACCTGCGATTGTCTTTGAAGGAACTACCTAACTGCATCGCTGGATGTCTGTGTCTCACAACTCTCCCCAGAGCCCGATTGTTAACTCTAAATCGTGCTCTGGTTTGATTACGAAATGCAACCCCTCACAGTTGTCTGCTTCAATCTCGATTCATCATTCCTCGGCCTACTGGCCCAGTTGATCAAGATCTCATTATTCTCTTTAATGACTATATTCATTACCCACGATTTTAGTGTCGAGTATAAACGGTCTACTATTTTTCCTGTTTTCTCATCCAAATCATTTATGAAACAAGTAAACAGCACTGGTCCCAGCAAAACGTCTTCTCGTACACCGCTGATCACAGGCCTCCAGGCAGAACAATAATTCACTCCGAACACCCACTGTCTCCTACTGTCAAGCCAATTTTATATCTAATTGGCTAGCTCTCCCTGATCCCCTCTGATCTAAACTTATCAACCAGTGTACTACCTGGAACCTTGTTGGTTGACGACAACGTCTGCTCTTTTACTGTCATCTATCTCCTTGGTCATCTCTTGAATAATTTTAATCATGTTCGTGAGATCAGTTTTACCAAATACAAACATGTACTGACTATCCAAAAGCAATCCTTGCATTTCCGAACCTCCTGCAAACAATTTCCCAACCCTGACATCAGACTCACATGATTGCAATTACTCCGCTTTCCTTGCAATCTTTGTAAACTTAATGTCAAAACATCATCTGTCTTCCAGTCCTCTAGCACCTCACCGGTGGCTGTAAATCATACAAATACATTTAAAAGACCTGAGGATGGTATTAATCGCAAAGTTAGAAGTTGCTGGAAAAGCTCAGCAGGCGGGCAGAATCTGTGCAGAGAAATCAGAGCTAACATTTCAGATCCAGTGACACTTTCTCTAAACTCTTAAGAATCATACAAGTTTCTCAGCTCGTGGTCCTGCAATTTCTTCCCCAGCATCCAACAATGACCTTGGACACATTTGAATGGGTCCTGGGTATTTATCAGTCGTTATGCATTTCAAAAACTCCAGCACTTGGTCCTCTGTCATGCGGCCTCTATTCAAAACATCACGAAATGGATTTATTGCCTCGAGTTCCGTCGCTTCCCTGTCTTTCTTCACAGTAAGTACTGACATGATATATTCCTGTAGGATATCAGGCATATATCAGGAACAGGCTGTCATGCATCGGAATGTGAACCCAACATGCCAGGCACTAAAAAACTGTGTTGTTGAACAGATAAATGTGCTTCATTGTTCTTTTTTGACATTTTTATCGGCATCTTTACAATGTTTTATATTTTAACTTGGTTTTCTTTATTTTTCTGCTTAGCAAGAGGATTGTGTCCCTGGGGTGGGGTGGGAGGGATACTTATTACTCTAATACTACATCAGATGTGATGACTTGTAAAATCTTCGCTCTACTCATGTGAATACATTTGACATTAAACCTAACATGCCTCATTCATCCCTATATGGGTCCAAACGTAGATTGATTTCCGTTTTTCAGGGGCCCTATTCTCTTCTTAATTGCTCTTTCCCCCTTAATATCCTTGAAGAGTCCCTTTCGATTCTCTTTAACCATGTTCATCAAGTCTATCTCATGTTCCCTGCTTTCCTTCCAGATTTGCCTTGGAAGTGCACTGCTGGAACCCATCTGCTCCTCAAAGGACTCACTGCTTGCCAGAAACATACACCTGACGTATACCTCGTTCGATTTTCTTGACCAAAGCCTCAAAACCCCTATTCATGGACTGTTCCCTACTCCTGCGAGCATTGCCTTTCACATTAAGAAGAACATGCTGTCCCTGAACTCTAATGAACTGGCTTTTGAAAGACTTCCACTTGCCTGACGTCCGTCTAAATATGTATAGCTGACCCCAATAGTTGTTTTGAAAGATCCTGCTGAATATATCAGAAGTAACCGTGCTCCAATTTATAATATTAACTTGTGGACCAGACCGCTCCTTCTCCAGAACTATTTTCAAATTAATGTAATTTTAGTCACTGCTCCCAAAATGCTCCCAATCGAACATGTCAATCACTTGCACTGCCTTATTTCCCAAGAGGAAATAAAGGTGAGGCCTATATCAGATCTGCCATGATCACATTGAATGGCAAGGCAGGGATGATTGGCCGAATATTTGCATTTCCCTGAATGTTCATAGTTGTGTATTTGTGTGCGTTTGTCTTTGTGTTTCGATGTGTCTTTTAGGGTATCAACGTGTGTATCTCTGCATCTGCATCTCTGAGCATTTGGGCTTCTGTTGTTTTGGGAGTGAATCCATTGATATGAGGATCAGAACGTCCCTCTTCAATGTCTCACTCTCTCTGCAACTCCCTCTCCTTCTCGAGTTTAAAGTGATGTCATGCCACCTTCTGCAAGCAGACACGCGCCTCTGCACGAGAAGCAGCTTTGTTTGGAAAAATGTATCAAGGACATTGAATCTCTCACAAATAAATTGAATTAGCTTCACTGTCACATGCACTGCAATGAATGGAGTGGGAGTTTTGCAGTGTCTTCACATCTGGCAACATCTTAGGTTCAAGGTAGCGAGGTAAAATATCTTAAGTATTTGGTCCAAAATGAAAAGAATAATAAGTGAAATTACAGCTGAAGAAAAATATGAAAATCAAAGAGCATGCACGATTTAAAATCGCTTCATGACAGTCTGCGTCACAACTGAGTCGACTGACTGCACTGGATCCAGTCTCCAAAATGTGCCAGGCTCAGTCTCCAGAATGCACTGGGCCCATGCAACATATCGCACTAGGCACAGTCTCCTCACTGCACTGTGTCCAGTCTGTATAGATTACCATACCTAGAGTCCAGACCACACCGTGAAGAATCTCCACACTGCACCTGTTCAGTCCCCCAGACCACATTTGCCCAAGTCTCCACTCCACGACGGGTCCATTGTCCAGATTACTCTGGGCCAATACTCCACACTGCACTGGTCCCACTCTGCAGACTGCACCAGGCCTTGTCTCCAGGCCAAATCAGACTCAGTCTCCAGACCGCACCAGGCCCAATCTCTTCGTGCTGACCAGATATCCACTCAGGTTGATAGATAAATACACTGCCGTGGTCAGTATAGCAACCGGTGCTGAACAGATATCTGGTCCTGGTTTACGGATGTGCTGCTGTGATCTGGAGCGTATTCCACACTCGGCAGATTGCTAGTTTGGAACGAGCAGATCTTGATCTACACAGTGCACTGTGTTAAAAATTTAATTCCTCTGGCTTATGATGTCTGGGCTGATTCGATGAGGTGAAATCAGAATGTGAGATAAATAATCATTTCAGCTGATCTGACAATGCCTTCACTTCTTATTCTTGTGATTGGATCCTCTGTCTCTCACTCCATGTATGATGCAGTGTGATCATTCACAGTACATCGTGTTTGTGAATATTCACTGTCCTGGCAGCAACCACAGCCTCTTCAATCAGAAGCAGTCATCATTCTCTTCATCATTAGGTCTCCACACAGAAATAAAGGATGGCCTCTCGGTTAAATGTTGTCCATTTGATACACAGCTCAAAACACCCACCCGCTTGTTGCTCCCCATCGCCAAGTCACCACATCACAATATATCGCGTGTACTGAGAGCAATGTGGGAACTGGGAACATCAGCGAACATCTTAGGTGCAAGGTAGCAGGGAGATGGAGCAACACTTCCCATGTCTGAACGGGCTAGAGAGAACAATTCAGTGTACACTGAATATCGCTAAGTCCTGCATTCTGTCTCCAGTAATGTAATGGACAGTCTTTTATTCTTCAAGAAATATTCACAGGTTCGCCATTATCCAGTTTGCATTCCACCTGTCAAGCTTTTGTCCGTTGCTGACGCATTTACTGATTCTATACTTGCCGATTGTCTACATCCTTGATAACTTAGTTTCCTAACTACTTCGTGTCATCCAGAAATGTAGTTGTTTGTTCCATTTATGAAAAACATCATAGGTAGAGATTGCAAATACTACTGGTCACTGTGTCACTGCAGTCCTTAGTTTCTGTTAAACTGATAAAGAAACTAATTTCTCTCATTCATCACTGCTTCCCGCTCAGTTGCCAGTCCTCCCCGTATTCCTGTGCAGCAGTTTTGGAAAGCGTAGTATTCCCGTCCATTTCATTTGTAACAGACATGAGAGATGAAAAACATCGACTCCAATTGCTGAGAACCGCCTCGATTGGCTGAAATACCCCATCCTGTTCCTTAATAAATCTCTTGATGGGCTGAGTAGCCTGCTTCAGCATAGATACAGTTGTGAATTATGCTGAAAGTATTGGAACCATCAGTAAACAGCCGACTTCTGACTTTCTGATGAGTGGAAGGTTATTGATGTCGCAGCTGCTGATGGCTCACAGTGCCCTCATGGATGCCCAGCTTCCATTTCCTCAGTCATTTATAATTATGTCCGACTTCGCAGGGGACAGTGCTACATAAGCCAGTTTGCAATACCTTCAATATGACGCTGAGACTTTCCCTCCGCCAGGGCAATCTGCGTAATGCTCCGACAGAAGGTTTTAGGAGCAGATCCATCTGTGACAAATAGTTTGGTGAGAATGTTTCACTCTTATTGGTTGACCCATCACTTCTCACAGTCGGGCTACTGAGTATTGGAAGACTCGCCCTACTCGATGAGTGTTGGGCCTGTGGAGACACTGACAGTGCTGCCTCCGATTTGTTTATAACATCATGGTGAACTGAGTTATCACTGAAAGCTAGAGTGGAGGTCAATAGATGTCCATCATCAGGCTATTTCCTTGATCATCTCTCTCGTGTTACAACGGTCCAACCATGTGCAGGTCAGGTGAATTGGCCATGCTAAATTGCGCGTAGTGTTAGGTAAAAGGGGTAAATGTCGGGGAATGGGTGGGTTGCGCTTCGTCGGGTCGGTGTGGACTTCTTGAGCCGAAGGGCCTGTTTCCACACTGTAAGGAATCTAATCTAATCTAATCTAAAAAAGAGATTTCCCGGGTTCTGGAATCAATGTTGAGGAATTCCAGGGAAACCCCTTTCTTGACTGCATCCCACGATGAACCCAGCACTGATGGATCTGCCTGACAGTGGGGCAGGATATACCCAGGGATCGTGACTGGGGACTCATGAAACATTGCTCATCAGTCCTGATTCTGTGATTATGACGGTGTCTGCCAGTTTCAAGACGGGATCAACATGAGAAATAAAGGCGAAAATAGAGCAGGAAATAATGGGTTAAAATGCTGAATGAAACGCCTGCTATCAGATTGTGTTTTCTATTCTCAAAACAGACTAAGGAATTCACTGCATACATTGAGTGAATGCATAACATTCAATGATATTAGTCGGACATGGCTGTAGAGTAACCGAGATTGGAAACTCTATATCCAGAGCTGTTTCGATTTTGGAGTGCAAATGTTATGAAGGTGTGGGTGCACTTTCACAGAGTTAACAGCAGAAGACGCACGGACACAGCAGCAAGTGTTCTCAGAAAGGCAACAATGTAACACTGGGCTGAAAAACTCGATTGGTTTTTTGCATGAAGACAAAAAATAGTGGATTTAGGCCAATCAGTTTAAATTATAACCGAAACGTATCAAACTTCAATCAAGTTTGAATCGAGTACATTGACAATCTTGAGGGTTGATGACACATTCCGATGCTCTCGAGTATAAGACCAGGGAAAATTGAACAAACTGGAGGTGAACAGCCAGCATTTAAGCAGACTGCCTAAAAAATTGCTCTTTTAAAAAGGCACCATTTCGAGCAATTAAGCAGGAATTCCTAACCAGAAGGAAAAAAAGACGCAGGAAGATTTTTAGATCCGAAAGTTCTATGGTTTTAAGATACAAAGTGTTGTTTTGTTTATGAATTACGATCTTAATTGAGCGTTTTGTCAACCTAGTACGAAAGAAAGGCATGTAAAGATAGCTTAGAGACCGCAATTGTAAATAAAGGTTAAGTAATTATGCACTGTTTTACTTTAGGAAATTAATTTGTTAATTTTTACTTTGAATAGTTCTTGGCGAATCGAATATTTACAGAATACTGCATGGAATAAATCTTTTCTATGCTCGTGGTTTTAAATTTAACAGGAGAGTTTACCCCCGTAACGTCTCAAATATACAGAAATGAAAAGGAAGTGAGAGAGTTCTCGGACTAATGAATGGTATCTGGACGATCACAAAAGACGATGGTACAAATCAGGATTGATGTATTGTCTTAATAATGTTGTTTTTTGCTGCAAAGTGCCAGTTCAATTGAGCCTGGGGCGAGATTCTCACCATGAGGCTGAGTGGGTCTCAGCAAACTCAATGGGAATACATGCCTTTGTGATGTGAGTCTCTATGACTCTGCTACATTTCATACCCGCCATTACCGGGAGAATTCCGCATTCGACATTCCCGCAGCATTTTCTTTACGACATTCCCCAGAATATTCTATAACTGACCTTTTCCTGGCCATTCCTCATCTGACATTCTGCAGACAAGTCTGTACGCACATTCTACAGTGGTCATTCCCCGGACCGTTCTGAACACAGCATTGCTCAGAACATTATATAACCCACATTTCCCACAACAATCTACACCCAACATGACTCAGAACATTATAAGACTGATATTCTCTGTATCATTCTTTAATTGCCATTCTCCAGAACTATTTATAACTGACATTCTCCGGAAAATACTACACCTAATTTTACCTGGAACATTCCTTCACTGACATTGCCCAGGACATTCTGTACCTAACATTCTCTGGAACAATCTACACGCAACTTTGTATAACGGCCATTCTCTTGAACATTATATAACTGAGATTCACCTGAACATACGAAACCCAACGTTGCCTGGAACATTCGAGAACTGAAATTGCTGGAAACTTTCTATTACTGACAATCACCGGAATGTTCTACACCCGGTTTTCTGTCACGACTATTCCTCAGAACATTGTATCCCTCACATTCCCTGTGGCATTACCTTACCAACATTCCTGGAACTTTCTGCACTTAAGTTCCAAAACTAACATTCTCCAGAACACTCTAAAACTTACATTCCCCGGAAAACTGTACCTGACATTACCAAGAACATTCCATAATCGACATGCTCTGAGATATTCAATTACTGATATTTTCTGTAACATTCGAAACCCAACTTTCCCTGGACTATTATTTAACTGATATTCGTCAGAACATCGTTAAACCGATATTCCCCGGAACAATCTATGACGGACATTCTCCAGAACACTCTGTCACCATCATTCTTTGAAATATTTCGCACCTGACATTTCCTGAAACACTCAATCAATGAATGTTGTTTTGTGACTGACCGAACGTAAGTTAATTGAGCAACAGCTAAGACCGCAAGTTAAGATGCTGTTTCATGGAGAAGGAGACATTGGTCTGAAGTCTTCTCACGCATTTAAAGAGGTGAGTATGGTTTTCCTGCGTTTGCATTTCTTTCCGACACAGGATCAACCATAATTTAAATCAAAAGACAGAAGCTTTCACCTCTATTTGTCTTCAAGGAACTGAGACAGAATCCTTCAAGACGGCGACGTTTTCACTCTTCGTATTAGGAAATGGAAAGAAGTGACCTGTGTCTGATCTCGAGTGATCGAATGTGCAGAAATGTTCCAGAAACCATCAATTATTATGACTGGGTCTTTGTGTGTTTGGGGACGGGGGAGGCGTTCTTGTACTATATGACTATTTTTATCATTAATTTAGAACGTCTAATTTGTTATTTCACCTTCAATTATTATTATCTCTGATTACGGTGACACGTATGAAAGCCTCACTCGGTCGTCAATCAAACTGGTCAATTTGCATCCAGGCTGATGTATAATGCCTTTGTTTGCTTCCTCATAGTTAACGTCGTGACGATCTACGTCCTACTTTGTAAAGATTGTGGATTATCTTCATGTGTCAGACGTTACTTGGGGGCGATGTCAGTGGCAGATCTACTCGTCATTATCCTTGACCTGATATTGAGACAAATTCCCATCGTATTTCAGAAACCGTTTTATTTCCTATTCTCCATCCGCGTGTGTAACATCCACGCCGTCCTGCTTTACGCAGCAACTGACTGTTCTGTCTGGTTCACCGTCACTTTCACCTTTGATCGGTTTGTGGCCATTTGTTGCCAGAAGCTGAAAATTAAATATTGCAGTGAGAAAACGGCAGCTGTGGTCCTGGGAGTAGTGACTGTGCTGAGCTGTTTAAAGAACATTTTCTGGTATTTTATGCTCGGAGGTCGCTATCAGCTCTTTAACTTACCCTGGTTTTGTAATGCAGTAAAATCTGGTGATTCCTTATTAACCTGGGCCATCATCGAGTTCCTCCACTACATTATTACCCCGGGTCTCCCTTTTCTCCTGATTCTGCTGCTCAATGTTTTCACTGTAAGACACATTTTAAAGACCAGTAGAGCGCGGAGGAGACTCCGGGCTCACACCAAGAAAGACGCTCAGTCTGACACAGAAATGAGAAATCGAAAAAAATCCATCATTTTATTGTGTGTGATCTCGGCCAATTTCATCCTGTTTTGGTCAACGTTAATGCTGTATTCTATTTGGTACCAGATGCGATTGTTTGTGCATAGCAGTTTGCGACTAGATTTCTTTGTGCTTGATTTGGGCATTATGCTGCAGCTCCTCAGCTGCTGCACAAACACCGTGATTTATGCAGTCACCCAGACTAAGTTCAGACAGCAGCTGAAGCAAGTGCTGAAATTCCCCTTTACACAAATTCATCAATCAATCAAATTCACTCAATAATCAATCTATCCGTGGGTTTCGCATTTCAGTTCAATGTTTCAACAATGAAGCAGCGTGTCGCTATGATAACAGACTGAAGTTAGTGCTGGTTTGTTCAATCTTGTCCCACAGCGGATTACAGGGACGTATTTCAAGGTTTCTCTCAACCCAATGATCAGCAAGATAAGGCACCATCCCATTGGCTGTACCAAATACTTCAATTTGTCAGCAATAGAAATGTTCATTGTGAAGTTCCATGCAGCAGAACCAACGATATTGGTGTTTGTTATTGTGTTGAAAAAGCTGAGCTGAGATAGACAGACTCAGCCCCAAGCCCTGCTCCTCAGGGAAGTGGAGACGAACGGGACTGTGCTAAAGAGTTGTGTTTAAATCATCCTGTGCATGTTTTCACCTGTGGGTCAACCACCGTAACCAGGCCATGGGCATAATTCATCTTTCTACCCGGTTGATACAATTTCCACTCAATCGCATCCGTCTATCTCTCTCTATCCTTCCATTCCTCTTTCCCCTTTGACTCCTCTCTTGCACCATTTCGCCAGATGCTCTCCCCCTCTCGTCATTTATTTCCCTCTGTCTCTCTGCACACACTCTATTTCTCTCCCCTTCTGCCTTTCACTCTCACTCATCCTACACCACCGCCACCCTCCATCTCTCACCACCCCGATTTCTTCTCCGTCATTCTTATTTATCACCCTCCCTTTCTGTCTCACACCCCTGCTGTCTCTGTCTCCCTCATTTTTATCTCTCCCTAATTTTCTCCCTCCTCCCAACAACCCTACAGCTGACTTACCTTCCACGCCTCCATCAAGTTCTCCATATCTTTCCCATCACTGGGTCAGCGGGAGAGAGAAGGACGAGCGAGTGTGTGTGTCTGATAAAGTCGGAAGGAGCGGGAGAGCGAGAGATTCATTGAGACTGAAAGGTAAGTGAGAGAGAGTGGGAGTGTGAGCGAGAGAAAGAGGTGATAGAGAATCGCGCAGGAGACTGACAGGAAGGTGAGCAAAAAGTTTTAAAACTCACCCTTAGCATCGGTGCCCGCCATTGCTTTTCGAGCAGTAATGTGCTCGCGAGCGTCGAGCAAGTGGGTGTCGGGAAGGTAAGCAAAATATTCCTAACCACTCGTCTGAGCGCGACACAGCCATTGTTGTTCCAACAGGATGTGTGGGAGCTTCGAGTAGGAGGCTGTCGGAGAGGTCACGAGTTTCCATATTTGGGCATTTGCTTTAGCTTAAACATTACTCATGTGGTGCCTTCCAGCAATCCTTCTCTAAACAAACAAAAATCAGTGCATCGGTTAGTGAGGTGATGTATTTTCTTTCGTGTTTCACTTTTTTAGCGGTGCATTTGGAAATTTAGAGCAGTAGGAGAGAAGGTTCACGCAGTTGAATATTCCTCCTGCAGTATGTGGGAGGACACGGTCACCTCTAATGTACCTGCTGACTATATTTGTGGGAAGTGCACGCAGCTGCAGGTCCTTGAGGACCCTGTCATTGAACTGGAGCTGGACCTGGATCAATTTCGGATCATTCAGGAGGCAGAGGGCGTTATTAACAAGGTTTTCAGGGACTTAGTTATTCGACAGCTCCGTGAAGAAGGTCGTTGGGTTACCATCAAGTGGGAGCCTGCAGGAAGTGCAGGTGTCTCCTGTGGTCTTTTCCCTCAAAATACGTAAAACATGTTGGATGCTGTTGCAGGGAGGACCACATACCAGTGATACGCTGTGGAGCAGAGCAACCTCTCGAAGACTCTGTCCCTGTCACTCAGAGCGGAGTGGGGAAAAGGAGCAGAGCTTCAATCATTGCAGATTTCATAGACCTGGGATAGATATGAGATTCTGTGGTAACTAAGGAGAGACTCGCGATGGGTGTGTTCCCACTTGTGTGCGACAATTCGTGATGTCTCTGCTCGTGTTTTCCAGATCCTTGATTGGGAACAAGAGCAGTTCCAAGTTGTGGGCCACATAGGAACATCGAGGAAGAAAAATAAGGATTGGAGACTGCAATTCAGATAGCTAGGATGGAACCTGAGAGCAGGAACAAACTGAGTTCTTATCTTTGGTTTGTTGTTCGTGCCACATGCTAGTGAAGTAAGGAACAGTGAGAATGCGACGCAGAACCCGTGACTGCAGGACAGTACAGAAGGGAAGGTTTTGGATTGTTGGATAATTCGAGATCTTTCTGAGGAATGTGGGACTTCATAAAACAGCATGGTCTTCACGTGAATCAGAGGGGGACCAGTACCCTGGAAGAAATTTGGCAACTCCATTCGGGGAGAGTGTTTATACTAACGCAACAGAGGTTTGGGACCCTGAGTTGGCATTACAGTGTACAGGATGTTGAGGGTACTGATGTCAGGGATAGGTTTGAAATGTTGCGAGAGGGCACTGTCAATCAAGATGTTGGTTTGAAATGTGTGTGCTTCAATGACAGGAGACTCAGAAACAAAGAGAGGGTTAAAGTGCAGAACTGATTTTAATGTGGTCGTTGTCGAGACATGGCTAGAGGAGCGAAAGGGATGGTTGTTCCCGATTCCAGGATAAAGATGCTTCTGCAAGAATAGAGAAGATGTTAAAAGAGCCAAGCATATGTCGTATTTTTAAACAAGGGTAGTAATACTGCAGATGAGATAACTCATATTGAGTTTGAGGATTCATCCACTGAGGTATTTTGATGTGGTTAGAAACAGAAAAGGAGAGTTCACTCTACTGGGAGTGTTCTGTATGCCTCCGAAATATTCCATGGATGTAGAGGAAGGGATGGCTAAGATGATACCCGATTGGAGCCAGACGAACGGGAACTTTGACTTCCCCAACATAAGCTGGGAATACTATAGTTACAAGCAGTTTAGGTGGGTCAGTATTTGTTCAATGTGTGCAGAATGGTTTTTGACGCAATATGTTTAATGGCCAACAAGGGAAGATGGCATATTGGAGTTGGTAATGGGCAATGAACCCGGCAACGAGTTAGATTTGTCGGCAGGTGAACTCTTTGGCAATAGTGAACATAATTCGGTTATGTTTACAATAGCAGCGATAGGTATATATTGCAAGGAAAGAGGTAGGAATGGGGGCGAAAGCAATTATGATGCGATCAGTTAATTTTTAGGATGGACAGGATGGGGAAGGAAACTGCAGGAGACTGGCACGCCTGACCTATGGGGCTTAATCAAGGAACAGCTACTGCAGGTTCCTGATAAGAATATATCTATTAGTGGTGAAGGCAGTTATCAAAGAATATAAATCTCTTGTCAGGAGGAAGAATGCTTATGCGACGGTTAGGCAAGACGTCCAGGTTAGCGGACATAAGACTTATTAGTTAGACAGAAAACTTATGTCTAACGTAAGAGGGCTCAGAAAAGACAGTAGGGTGCACGACAAGTTGTTGTTGGATATGATCAAGGAAAAACCCAAGACGTTTTACAAGTAAATCAGAAATAAAAGAATGACTGGATTACGTTGAGGGCCAATCAAAGACAGTCTTGGCAATTTGTGTGTGGAATCTGAGCACATGGGGAAAGCACTTCATCAATACTTTTCGTCAATTACCATATTGGAAAACCGTAATGCTTTTGATAAAGCGGAGATACAGGCTAACAATTTAACTGGGATTGGGGTTGACAAAGAGGAGATTTTAGTAAGTCGAGAAGATCCGAATTTAGGTAAAATCCCTGGGCCGGATGAGATTTATCCTCAGATTCTTTGGGAAGCCAGGGAGGAGATTGCAGATACTTTGGTTTCCATCTTTATGTCGTCATTGTCGTCAGGAGTATTGCCAGAAGACTGGAGGATAGGGAACGTTGTTTCTTTGTGTCAGAAGGGGAATCAGGGCAACGCTTCTAATTATAGAAAGACATTCTGGCTATTGAGGGAGTGCAGCGTAGGTTCAGGAGGTTCATTCCTGGAATGGCAGGATTGCCTTACACGGAAAGACTGAAGCGACTGGGCTTGTATACCCTTGAGTTTAGAAGACTGAGAGGGGATTATGAAAGGATTGGACACTCTGGCAGGAGGAAACATATTTCCGCTGATGGGGGAGTGCCGAACCAGAGGACACAACTTAAAAAAACGGGGTAGACCATTTAAGACAGAGATGAGGAGAAACTACTTCACCCAGAGAGTGGTGGCTGTGTGGAATGCTCTGCCCCAGAGAGCAGTGGAGGCACAGTCTCTGGATTCATTTAAGAAAGAATTGGATAGAGCTCTTAAAGATAGTGGAGTCAAGGGTTATGGAGATAAGGCTGAAACAGGATACTGATTGGGAATGATCAGCCATGATCATATTGAATGGCGGTGCAGGCTCGAAGGGCTGAATGGCCTACTCCTGCATCTATTGTCTATTGTCTATTGTCTATTGTCTGTTGTCTATAGGTGACTGAGACATCCTTCGATTGTGGGTAAGTTGTGAAGAGATTTCAAGAAATAGGATGTATAATCAGCTGGAAAGGAATAAATTGATTAGGGGTAGCCAACACAGTTTTGTGAAGGATCGGTCGTGCCACAATTGATTATTGCGTTCTTCAAGAAGGTGACAAAAACCAGGTGGATGAAGGTCAAGCCGTGTATATGGACTTCCGTAAAGCATTTGATTAGTTTCCACGCAATAGGCTATTGCGTATAATACGGTGTTTTTGCATTGAATGTCATAGCGGTTTGGATCAGACATTTGCTCGCTGAAATAAGGTACAGGTTCGTGGTTGATGGGAAATGTTTATCCTGGAGCTCTGTTGTCAGTGGTGTTCCGTAAGGATCTGTTTGGGAGCCACTGCTGTTTGTTATTTTTATAAATGATCTGGACATGTGCGGAGAAGCATGGATTATTGACTTTGCGAATGACGTGAAGGTGGGCAGAGTTGTGGATAGCGCTAAAGGATGTCGTGGGTTACAGAGGAACACCGATAAGATGCACAGCTTGTTTCAGCAGTGGCAAATAAAGTTTAAAACAGATAAGTATGAGGTAGTTCACTTTGGAAGGAGTAACAGGAATGCACAGTACTGGACTCATGGTAAAATCCTTTGCAGAACAGCGAGATCACGGTGTCCAGACGTAAAACTCACTAAAAGTTTCTACACGTGTTGGTAGGGTTGTTAAGAAGGCATAGGTTTTGTTGACGTTTCTTTGTAGAGCGACTTACTTTCGGAGCCAGGAGGTTATGCTTCAGCTGTCCAAGACACTGTTAAGTTTGCGCTTGCAGTATTGAATGCAGTTCTGGTCACCGCATTAAAGGAAGGATGTGGAGGGTTTGGAAATAGTGCAGAGGCGATTTACTCGGATGTTGTCTGGTTTGGCAACATCTGAGGAACGTCTGAGGCTTTCTTCGTTGGAGAAACCAAAATTGAAAGGATTTAATCGAGACACATAAGGTACTCAGAGCGTTCAACTGGCTGGACAATCACAGCCATTTTCATCCAATGGTAAAGGCTAACACGACGAGACATCGGTTTAAATCGACGGCTGATATATGTAGAACAGATATTAGGGGTAGATTCTTTACTCAGTGTGTAGTAGGGGCGTGGAACGGCCTTCCTGCAGAAATTGCAGACTCACCGACGTTAAGTGAATTTTAATGGACATTGGGCATGCATATTGTGAGTTATCGGATTGTGTAGGTTAGATGGGCATCAGATAATTTTGATAGGTCTGCGCAACATCGAGGGCTGAAGTGCCTGTGCTACGCAGTAACGTTGTATGTTCTATATTCGATCAGTGCGAGTGTTACAGAGAGAGGGGGAAACTTTTAGCCTGAGAGGGAGTCAGGGCAGAGTAGAGAGAGAGAGAATGGGACGGGAATAGAGGAAGACTGTGAGGAAGATATAGAGAGTGAGGGATGCACAGACAGAGTGTTGGAGGCGATGAGAGAGAATGAGGGAGAGTTATGGGGTGTCGAGAGAGATAGAGAGGCAGAGGATAGAGAGAGACAGTTGGATTTCGGCAAAAATGAGATACAGAAAGGAAGGTGTCTCGAGAAAAGGAGGGTTACCAAGAGAGTGGGAGAAAGAGCTATGGTGGTAGGAAGAGGAGAGTGGTAATGGAGAATAGAAAGAAAGATTGGGGAAGGTGTTGGAGAGAAAGAAAGATAGTGGGAGGCCTGTAGACAGAGTGGGGCGAACTGAGGAGAGACAGAGATAATGGGGCCGTTAGACAGATAGTTGAAAGGGGGACGGAGAGACACAGAGAGGTAGGGGTGTCGAGAGAGAGAAAGCGAAATTGGGAGGTTGACGAGGAACAGACAGAGTGGGGCAGGAGAGAGAGGAAGCGTGGGGGAGTGGGGTAGAGTGAAGTTCAGTGAGTGGGATAGAGGGAGAGAGGCAGCGGTAGCGGACTGTCGAGAGACAGTGGTGGGGTGAAGATGTTGAGAGTGGAAAGTGGGTACACAGAGAGAGAGTGAGAGGTGTGCGGTGAGAATGCGAGGAGATTATGGAGACTGAGCGAGTGGAACAAGATCAGAGAGAGTAGGAGTGTTTTAGAGTGAGAGATTGAGAGCGGGTTAGAAAGAGGGAAAGAGAATCAGAGGGTGGTAGGAATAGTGTGAATGTATTGGAGGGGTGATGAGAGAGACAGGGTGAGGAGAGCATAGAGATATCGGAAGAGCAAGAATGGCGGAGCAGTCCAGAGCGAGAGTAGGGGAGTAAAACGAGAGTATGCTTGTGGTCGGGGGAGATGTAGAGTGAGCAAGGGCGCTAAAGAAAGAGAGCGTATGTGAGGTGGCAAGGAGAGATCACAGGGATAGAGAGGACTGACGATCGAGAGAGATAGGCAGGCGGGTAGTGTGAGTGCGGGATTGGAGAGAGGATGGGGTGAACATTCGCGAGAGAGGAAGAAACAGTGGGCCAGGCGAATAGAGTGAGTTGGAGTTGGATAGGGAGGAAAATTGGGAGGGGGATAGAGAGAGGTTGAGCATGTCTGGGCATGGGGTGGTAGCGAGAGAGAGAGATAGAAAGAGAGTGAGGGACCAGGGAGAGAGACTGAGAGCGTGCTCGAGAGGCTGGGCAGGGTATGGAGTGGCCGTGTGTGAGAGGGTGGTGAGAGAGAGAGAGAGATGGATTCGGTGTTTCGAGACAGAGACAGAGAGAGGGAGAGAGAGAGAGACAGGGAGGGGGTAGCGAGTGAGTGTGGGATCGGGCAGGCAGAGAGATGGGAGTGTCGAGAAAGAGAGCATGGGACTGTGACAGAGAGAGAGAGTGACAAGGATGTTCGTGGGAGGAAGAGATTGTGGGGTGTGTGGAATAGAGAGCGCGGGAGGGATGTAGAGACAGGGAGAATGGGAGGAAGGAGGAGAGTGAAACAGAGACGGAGCTGGAGGTAGAGGAGGGGGTTGAAAGAGTGCGAGAGATGCTTACAGAGAGAGCAAGGAAGTGGGTGGTGGGAGCGAGGGAGATTATGGATGGACTAGAGATGGAGATCGTGGGCGAGGTGTCGGCGAGGCAGAGAAACACAGTGGGAGGCAGGCAGACAGACAGAATGGGGGAGAGATGGAGAGAGAGAGAGGCAGAGGGTCAGAGAGAGGGATTTGGAACAGAGAGAGGCTGACTTGGAGAGGAGGGGTGTCGAGAGAACGTGCGATTTGGAAGTCGTTCAGAGATGGAGAAATAGTGGGAGGGGAGACACAGATACGTAGAAGTCGGCGTGAGAGAGAGGGAGAGGGTAGGGGCGCCGAGGGAGGGTGGACCAGGTATATAGAGACAAACAGTGGATGGTAGGTAGAGCGAGAGAGAGAGTAAGGGATGGAGAGGGAGGAAAGGAGAATACAGAGAGAGACAATGATAGGGAAAAGAGAGAGTGCGAGGAGGATACAGAGAGAGATGAAAAGGGATGTGGATGGAGTGACAGAGGAAGATGGGTGTTGAGGGACAAAACGTTGGTGGGTTAGAAAGTGAGAGAGAGAGGTTGATGAGGGGAGGGTGAGAGAGACAATACCCCAGAGTAGAGAGAGGAAGAGTTGGCGGGAGGTAGAGAGATTGATCAGCATATACAGAGAGAGTGGGAGGGATGTAGAGAGGGGGGTGCGAGTATCATAGATAGAGAGAAAGAGAGTGGGGAGCGGACTAGAGAGGGACAGATTTGCAGCTGTCATTGAGATAGAGTTGGATATATGTAGAAAACGAGAAGGTGGGGTTGTAGAGAGAGGGTGTGAGCTTCAAAGGCAGTGAGTGCGAGGCAGTTGGAGAGAGAGTAAGAAGGCGGCAGAGGGAGATTGTGCGACAGGTGTAGAGAGAGGGGGAAGGTACTAGAGTGAGATAGAAAGAGATTGTGACAGGAGAGAGAGAGAGAATGACAGGTATGTACCGAGACAGAGAGTGCGAGAAAAAGCGACTATCAGATAAAGGGAGTGAGGCATAGAGAGAGATGAATCAAGATGGTGAGGGAGGGAGAGAGAATCAAGCATGGAGAGGGAGACAGAGAGAGGGTCTGTAAGGGAGAAGGAAAGAGATACCTGCATTTATTGGGAGAGTCAGACAGACGGAGATGAGGAGACAGCATCAGATAGAGGGAGTGAGGACGGCAGAGTAAGTCAGAGTGTGAGGGAGACGGAGTCACACATACAGAGATGGAGACTGACAGAGTCTGACAAGGAAGAGGGAAATAGGGAGTCAGAAGAGAGGCAGAGAGAGATTCAGACAAAGGGAGAGGGAGAGAGAGAAATTCGGGGAAGGGATTGTGTGAAAGATTCTGGCAGTGAGGCGGGCAGGTGGAGAGGGAGAGAGTTAGGCACAGAGAAGGGAAGAAATAGAGAGTGAAGGACAGTAAGACAGAGGGAAATGTAAAGAGGGGAGAGAATCAGACAGAGGGTAAGGGTGAGAGGGAAATGCGGGGAAGGGATTGTGAGAAAGATTCTGACAGAGAGACAGGCAGTTG
Source organism: Chiloscyllium punctatum (assembly GCF_047496795.1). Lineage (NCBI taxonomy): Eukaryota > Metazoa > Chordata > Chondrichthyes > Orectolobiformes > Hemiscylliidae > Chiloscyllium > Chiloscyllium punctatum. The sequence goes on from NC_092781.1 coordinate 42,221,389, forward strand.
GAGAGGGAGAGTGAGAGAGTTAGGCCCAGAGAAGGGGAATGGTGAATGAGAGAGTCAGACAGAGGAAGATAGAAAGAGGAAGTGACGGAGTCAGCTATAGGGAGAGGGAAAGTGGAAGACTCAGACATTGGCGGGGGTGGGGGGGTGAGAGAGAGTCAGCTAGCGAAAGAGGTAGAGAGAGCGTCAAACACAGGGAGAGGGCGAGGAAGAGTCAGACAGATTGGGGGGGGAGAGAGAGATAGAGAGATGGAAAGGGCGAGAGAGCGTCACAGACAGAGAGTGGAAAGAAAGAGAGTCGGACAGAGGGAGCAGGGAGAGAGACTTTAAGACACAGGGAGAGAAAGCGATGGCGAGAATGAGAGAAAGAGTCCAACAGAGAGATGGAGAGATGGACAGAGCGTCAGAGGGAGAGGGAGACAGAGAGAGCCGGGCAAAGTTAGAGGGAGACAGAGAAAGAGTCAGGTAAATGCAGAGTGAAAAGGATAGAGCGTGTCAGACAGAGGGAAAGGCAAAGTCAGACAGACTTAGGGAGTGAGAGAGTTAGACAAATAGACAGGGAGATTGACTAATACAAAGAGCTGAAAAGGGAGAGAGTCAGAGAGAGAGGGAGAGGGAGTGTCAGACAGTCACTGGGTGAGGGGCTGACGCAGAGAGTATGTCAGGCAAGAGGCACGAGAGACATAGTGAGGCAGAGTCGGGGAAAGGAAAATGGAGAGTTGAAGACAGAGAATTCGATAAGCAGGCAGAGGGCGAGGGAATCGGAGAGACAACATCAGAGACAATGGGGAGAGAGGAACAGAGAGAGAAAGAGAGTGATACAGAGGGAGAGCGAGACGGATTCAATCAGAGGGGGAGGGGAGTGAGTGTGTGTGTGTCAGACGGGAGTGATACAGAGAAAGAGTCAGACAGTAGTGTCAGGGTGAGAGAGAGATTCGGAGGGAGAGAGAGAGAATGGGAGAGAGTTGGAAGGAGAGCCAGACAGAGGTAAAGGGAGAGGTAGATACTTAGGCAGAGAGAAGGGGAGAGGGAGAAGAGACACATTCAGACAGAGGTAAAGGGAAAGAAAGACAGTCGGACAGAGGGAGAGGGAGAGTCAGACAGAGGGAGGGAAGACAGAATCAGACAGATGGACAGGATAAGTAGAGATTCGAACAGCGGGAGAAGATGTGAGAACGTCAGCCAGAGGGAGAGAGTGAGAGCACGTCAGACAGAGGGAAAGGGAGAGACGGGTTGAATGTCAGACAGATTGACAGGGAGAGGTGGACTGTGAGTCAGGCAGAGGGAAAGGGAGAATGAGAGAGAATAAAACAAATGAAGAGAGACGGTCGAAAGACGGAGGTGAGAGAGACAGACAGAGGGAGAGGGATGCAACGACAGACAGGGAGAAGGAGAGGGAGTCAGACAGAGGGAGTGGGAGAGTGAGTCAGGTGGAGGAAGGATGAGAGGGAGAGTGAGACAAAGGGACGGGGAAGAGAAAGAATCAGATATAGGATGGGGAGAAAGAGGGAGACAGACAGAGAAATACGACATTGAGAGTCAGACGGAGCGAGAGGGAGACGGATAGAAAGAGTCAGAATGTGGGAGAGCGAGAGGGCCAGGAGGAAGGAATGGGATAGAGAGAGCCTGACGGATAGAGAGAGAGATATCGGACATCGGGTGGGACGGGTGAGAGATTCAGACGGAAGGGGGTAGAAAGAAAGAATCCGACAGCTGGTAGGAAGAGGGTGAGTCAGATGAAACGAGAGGGAGAGACAGTCACAGAGAGATAGAGTTTGAGACCCAGGGGGAGAGAGTCAGAAAGTGGAAGAGTAGGTGAGGTAGAGTCAGAGGGGGAGAGTAAGGGATAGAGCGTCAGACAGATGGAAGATGGATGGAGAGACAGAGAGAGACAGACAACGAGAAGGAGAGACGGAATTCAGACAGAGGGAGGGGGAACCGAGAGACGGAGAGAGTCAGGCAGACGATGAGGGAGAGAGTGTCGGACAAAGGGCATTAGAGAGAGAGACAATCAGGGAGAGGGAGGGAGAGAGATTCTGACAGAAGGAGAGAAAGAGACAACAGAGAGTCAGACAGAGGGGGAGACAGAGGGAAAGAGAGTGTCAGACGGGGTGTGGAAAGAGAGAGTAGAGAGCCAGACCGGCGGGTACGGGGGAAAGAGAGAGAGAGGGTGAGAGAGAGAGGGCGAGACAGAGAGAGAGTGTCAGATAAAGGGAGAGGTGGAGACAACGAATCAGATGGAGGAGGTGAGTGAAAGAGGAAGAGACAAAGGGAGAGGGAGGGAGTGAAAGGGGGAGTTGAGCAATAGGAGGGAAAAAAAGAGACAGTATGCCAGATTGAGAGGGAGAGAGAGAGGCAGACAGATGGTGGGGGCGAGACAAAGAGTCAGAGAAGGCAAGAGTATTTCAGATAGAGTGAGACGGCGAGAGAGTTTCAGACTGAGGGAGAGGGAGAGCGTCAGACAGATGGAGTGTTACAGGCTGAGTGAGTCTGAGAGAGAGGGGTGAAGAGTCTGGCAGAGGAGAGGGAGAGAGAGTGCCAGTGTGTGATAGAACGAGGTAGAGTCAGTCGGGGTAGAGAGAGGGAGAGAGGAAGAGTCAGTCAGAAGGAGAGAGAGAGTTAGGCAGTGAGAGAGCGGAAGAAGAGAGAGAGTAGGCAGAGGGTAAGGGGCAGACAACGGCACAGACAGTAAATGGTCGAGGAAAGTGAGACTCAGACGGAAGGAGAGGAAGAGGGAAAGATAGAGAGTCAGAGAGAGAGGGAAAGCACGAGAAAGAGTCAGACAGAGGGAGAGGACAGAGAGTTACAGAGAGAGAGAGAGAGTCAGATAGATTCCGATCGATGCAGTTAGACAGTTACAGAGAGAAAGAGAGGGAGGAAGGAAGTCGGAGAGAAAGAGAAACAGAGAGACGGAGAAAGAGAATTTGGAGAGAGGGATGAGGAGAGATAGGGTGAGACAGCGAAGGAGATTGCGGGAGAGAGAGAAATTGTGAGAGGAAGAGATGGAGTGTCAGGCAGTGGGATGGGTGAGAGAAAGAATTGGGCAGTGAGAGAAATAGAGAGAGTGTCAGAAAAAGGGAGGGGGAAAGCGGGAGAGAAAGTCTGACAGAGGGAGAGGAGATAGAATCAGAGAGGGAGAGAGTGAAAGACAGCGTTTCAAACAGAGGGAGAGTGAGAGAAGAGTTGGACAGAGAAAGAGGGACAAACCGAGTTGGACAGATGGAGTGCGAGGGGCGGGGAGATAGAGTCAGGCAGAGGTAAAATGAGAGACAGACAGAGTCATACCGAAGGAGAGAGTGAGAATCTATCAGAAGGAAAGGAAGGGAGAGAGTCAGACAGAGGTTGAGGGTGGGGAGAAAGAGAGAGAGATTTCAGGCAAATAGACGCAGAGGAAAGTGGGAGTCAGACAGTGGGAGAGGGAGAGAAACACAGAGGGAGAGAGAGTGAGTGTGTCAGGGAGAGGTTTGATGGAGAGGGTGTGAGTCAGACAGGGGGTGGGATGAGAGATTGATAAACAGACATAAGGAGAGGAAAGTGAGAGCCATACAGTGAGAGAAGGAGAGGGATCGGGAGAGAGTGAGGCAGAGGGAGAGAGAGAATGTGTCAGACACAGGGAGAGGGGAGCGACAGATAGAGTCAGATAGAGAGAGATACATGAACAGAAATTGCAAAGGGGAAGAGTGTGAGAGAGAGCTGGAGATGGAGACAGCTTAAAACAGAGGGAGAGGAGAGATGTCAGGCAGACAGGGATTGAGCATCAGACTGAGGGAGAGGGATGGAGAGAGACTCAGAGAGAGGGGGGATTGCCAGAGGAAAAGAGAATTGTAAACAGTTTGTGGAAGACGAAGTGATAGAGATGAACAGCATGGAAACAGAGACTTCAGTCCAACCCGATCAGATATCGCAACCAGTCTTGTCCCACTTGCCAGCATCCGGCCCGTAGCCCTCCAAACCCTTCCTATTCATATATCTATCGATCAGAGAGTGGGAGGGGCAATAAGGGGGAGAGAGAGGGGAAGAGATAGGGAAAGGGAGAGACAGGCAGAATCAGAGAGTGAAACAGAGATTCAGACAGAGGCAGAGATAGACAGAAAGAGTCAGACAGAGGCAGACGAAGACACCGTAAGAGTGTCAGACAGATGATAAATGGGGAAGAGAAAGTCCGAGAAAGGGAGAGGGAGACGGAGAGAGACAACGTGTGACAGAAGGTCAAGAAGAGGGAGAGTGTGTCAGAAGGAAATAGAGGGAGTGTCATAGACTCATGCAGAGGGATATTGAGGGAGGAATATTCAGTTAGAGGAAGGGGTGGGAGGGTGTGTCAGGCAGAGTGACAGGGACAATGACCAACTAAGACAGGGAGGGAGAGAGAGTCAGGGAGAGAGAGAGGAGGAAAACAGTGAGTGAGGCAGAGGGTGAGGGGGTGAGATAGTGAGAATCAGACAAACATAAGAAGAAAGTGAGTGCCAGACAGCGAGAGACAGGGAGGGATGAGAGAGTGTCAGACCCCTGAAGAGGCGGGAGGAGAGAGGGAGAGAGTGGAAGAGCGAAAGAGAGAGAGAGATAGTCAAACAGAGAGAGAGGCAGAGAGAGAGAGACAGGGAGAAGGCAGAGGAAGTCAGACAGAACGGGAGACTGTGTGTGTGTGAGAGAGAGATAAAGACAATCAGATTCAAACAGCACGAGAGGAAGGGAGAGCGAGAGGGAGAGAGAGGGGGAGAGAGACAGAGACAGAGAGACAGAGCCAGACAATCGGAGAAGGAGATTGAGAGAATGTGCCAAGCAGAGGGACATATATATATATATATATATATATATATATATGTATATATAAAATATATATATATAGGGAGAGAGTCAGGCAGAGGAAGAGGGAGAGTACCAACAAAATGAAGAGGAGAGGGAGACATCGAGCGGGAGATGGAAACAGAGACAGACTGAGATATACAGCGGGAGAGCGAGAAACAGTGAATGTCAACAAGTGAGGATGGGTGGGGAGAGAGAGTAAGATGGAAGGAGAGATAATCCGACAGATGGTCACAGAGACAGAGAATCCGACAGAGGGAGAGGCAGAGATAAAGAAAATCAGTCAGAGGGAGAGAGAGGAGGGAGAGAGAGACTGAGACTGAGGGACAGGGAGAATCAGACATATGGAAAGGGAGATAGGCAGTCAGAAAGAGGGACATGGTAAGAGAATGGGAGAGTCAGACAGAGTGAGAGAATCGGAAACTGGGATGAGATAGACAGAGTGTCAGGCAGAGTGAAAGTGCCACAGAGAAACTCAGATTGAGACAGAAGGAGAGAGAGATAGAGACAGACACTTGGAGAAGGAGAGAGAAAATGTGTAAAGTAGAGGAAGAGAGAGAGAGTCATAGCGAGTTCGGGGAGACAGATACATGGAGAGTCAGACAAAGGGAGGGGAATGGAGGGACAGAGTGAGTTGGAGAGAGAGAGGATCAGGCATCTGGGGAGCGAGAGAGAGAAAGTGAGACAGAGGATATATATATCGGAGTGCGAGAGAGAAAGAGAGATAATGAGTCAGACAGAAGGAGAGTGACACCAGGAGAAATAAAGAGTTTCTTTGTGTCAGACCGAGAAGAGAGGGACAGAGTGTCAGACAGAGAGAGACTGAGAAAAAAAAAAAGTCAGACAGAGGCAGAGGAGAGAGAAAGAAAGACAGAGAGAGCGAGTAAGAGAGAGACAGACATACGGGGGCGGGAGACAGAGATTCGGACAAAGGGAGAGGGAGGGAGATAGAGACAGACAAAGGGAGAGGAAAAAAAAGAGTCAGTCAGAAGGCGAGCGAATAAAAGTCAGCCAGAGGGGCAGAGATGCAGAGGACGTCGGATAGAGGGTGTGTTTGAGAAACAATGAGAGGAAGTCAGTGGGAAGGTGCAGGAAGAGAGATTAGGACACAGGGAGAGAGGGGTTAGAGGAAGTGAGAGCGTCAGAGAGATATAGGGAAGGAGAGACAGATACAGATCGAGAGTTACGCAGTGTGACAACGTCAGACAGCGGTAGAGTATGCGAGTGAATCAGATGGAGGGAGGAGAGAGCGAATGTCTGTCAGAGGGACAAAGGAAAGGAGTAAATATTAGAAAGAGGAAGAGATAGATTCAGCCAGGGGAGAAGGAAAGTAAGACAGTCAGACACAGGGAAAGAGAGACAGAGTCAGACAGAGGGAGATAGAGTGTGAGTTTGACAGAGTGAGATGGTGTGAAGGAGAGAGTCCGCAAGTGGGAGAGAGAGAGTCAGAGACAGTTAGAGAGACAGAGCTAGAGTTATACAGTGGGAGAGGGACAGGGAGTCAGAGCGGTGGTGACAGGATAGAAAGACACAGAGATATACATACAGAGGGAGAGGAGAATGAGATTCAGACAGTGCAGGAGGGAGGGAGATAGAGAAATAGGCAGACGGAGGGAAGGACTGGAGAGTGAGAGGTCCAGATGGAGATTCGGGAGTGTCAAAGCCTAACATTGGTAGAGGATCTAAAAATTGGAATTTAGGCAAAAAAGCAGATTTCTATTATTAAAAAAATTGTTTCCTGATTTAAAAGAATACCATAAAATGGCCTGTGAAACATATTACTGATTGCAGAATAAACTTGCAGTTCAATGATAAGGGGAAAATAGATTTTTCATAAGATGAATGCTGACACATTAATTGACCATTTCAACTAACCTTGAAGTGATACATGACATGAAAATTAACGTAAATAAGATATCCTTCATAAACAAATACCATTGGATTACCCTGTCTTCATTCATATCACCATATTACAGTTCAATTGATTTCTTTTGTAATGAAGACCCCTTTTCCAGGAAATATCATTGAATTAAATCGCTGTAAACCATGTCACCTTATTGTATGTGATCCGTCTTTCTTGTGATTAAAGTTGTATTATTTTTAAAACATACATAAATATTGCGTAATATTCAAATGTAATTGTGCAACTTCACCACAGAACACAGTCGCTTTCATCTCTGTGTTGCTGGATAGAATTGTATCAAAGTAACTTAATTCAATAAACTAATGATCCTTGCTTTTGCAACAGACCGCATTTGTCGATTGTTTCGGCTGATCTCGAACCAAGAGACCCCTATTGAGGGTTCGACATCTTCATTTTGGAGCTTTGATACGGTTTAGCTCAGACAGATTGTAAACAGCGGTGTAAGAGTTAAATATCATTCACGACTGAGTGTTGAGGAATTCGGTCGGCCAGATGTGAGTATTTTGACAGTGTTTAGTTTTCCTCTCATTCAAATTGTGTTTGATGTGACCCCTTGTTGTTATTTTTCCAGTCCAGCCTGAAAGGAACAGTCAGAGTAAGATAGGGCATGGTGGACTTTTAAAAAAATGTTTTAAAACATTAAAAGAGATTAATTGAAGTTGAGGGTCTTTTGATACTTGGAGAGTGGTCTTCGAAAATTGCTGAATTCTGAGGGGAGGGTTAAAAACTGAATTCGTTATTTTCTGATCTTTCAAAAACAAACTCCCGAATTTTCTTGGCTTCCAAAGATCTCTCGAGGTTTGTAATAAAAGGTTTCTGATTTTGAAAAAAAAAATTTGCTTATTTTCGGGTTTGGACTGTTCTAACTTTTTTTTCATTTTTTTAAATGTTCGATTGTTTAAACTTCGTTTATTTTGGGCCTCAGACTTTCATTTTCGGATCTTAGAAAAGTCGATTGCTTAAACTTCATTTCCTTTCGATTTTGGAATGTTTTAACTTCATTTTTTCGGTGTTAAAAAATTTAACATCCTCAGCACTCCTCCTACCTATGTCATTGGTGCCAATATGGACCACGACTTCAGCTGCTCCCCCTCCCCCTTAAGGACCCGGAAAACACGATCAGAGACATCACGTACCCTTGCACCTGGGAGGCAACATACCAAACGTGAGTCTCTCTCGTTCCCACAAAACCGCCTATCTGTGCCCAAGTACCGAAATCAGGGAAGCAGTCGGCTCCCGATGTTTGATGTTTTTTAGGGAAGACAAAAGGCCTCCAGGTTTCACATAGGTTATTGTTAATATAATTAAAAATACAGAATAATAAGTTAATAAATAATTAACTTTTATGAAAAAATTGCAATATATCTGGTCTAAAAATACACTTAAGGATTGATTGGAGTTTTTTTTGAAATGGGCAATTACGGAACAGAACAGATGATCTGTCATCAACATTAGAGAAATTTCCCGAAACTTCTGAGGCCTTCAGAAAACTGTCTGGAGCTATAAACAAAACATTGTTTGCTGAAGAATGACCGTTATGTGGCCATAAAGCTGTTCAATTGGTTTAATCAGCTCCGCAATTGATTTGGCAACATAACAAGGGAGCGGGAAGGGAAGAGTTAATTGGACTATGGCGACAGTTTTGTGATGAGAGGCACGAAGAATCAATTTGCCGGTCGTGATCGGATACTACCTTCAAATTGGGGATTGAATTGACTGCAAATGGTGCTATGGAATCTGTTGAGGTTGTTTTAAGTAAAGGTACTTGAGCAAAACAATTGCAGAAACAAAATGAGAAGTCGCAAGTGACTGGTAAATAAACTGAACTGCGCAGTTCGATGGTCGGCTTTCGTTTTAACGAGGAAGACAATGATCATTCAGGTATCGATGAGTGTGTTTTTGTGCGGTTCCCATTTCAAACAGGCTAATCAGTCTTTGGAATGTACAACTGTTTCACTTAATTCTCAAATTCCCGTCACTCCCCCACAGCCCATTTCTCTGTCTTCCCAGTTCAGACCTGTAAATGATCCTTGTACTTCGAAATCTCAAACTGTTGGAAGTTCAGCCGTTATACCCCGATCCGAAGCATGCACTACTGAAGCTACAAAGACCCTTGATCCTCATAATCCTTTTCAGAATGGAGATCACATTCCTTATAATACTCATATAAAAAAAAGTCCAGATCAACAATCAGAAACTTTCTCAAATTCCTCTTCTGAAGATACAGAAGATGAGTCACCCACATTAAGCATGTTCCCTGTAACGGAGCTACCGAACCCTCAACCTGCTGCTCCGAACGCCACTTTCCACATTTATTGCCCATGGAAGCCCCATGAAATTATATCTGTCATTAGTAATGCACCGGAACCTCACAAGGCACCTCAGCCTTTTGTTGATTTCTTAAATACTACAAATACTTTTTATGATGGTAGTGCAAAGAATCTTTGGTCTCTTTTACAGAATTTTTTTACTCACTCTGAATATGCACGTTGTATTGGATACATTAATCATAACAATTTTACTGATTTTGCTAATTCTATAATTCAGGAGCAACAAAGACAAGATTTCATTTTAGCTGATGCATCTGATGTATTGGCAAAAAACTATTGACTTTGCTCATGTTCTGGAACATCGACCGAAATATAAAGAGACGGCTGAGAATTTTTTGGAACGTTTTAGTGAATGGTATGAATCTTATTCTGGAGATCAAGACCGAAATTTTAATGCTCTTAATACACAGCTGACCTTTGTTTTATTGAACGGTTTGCTGTCTTCTGTTACCACAACGGTCAAGAAAAATAACTTGAAATGGGTTAAAGCCACTCCGAATCAAATCCATCGTTCTATGAGCGTTTTATGAAAACATCAAAGTGAAGAAAAGCCTCAAGTCTGTGTGAAATCGGTATTTATTTTTCGAGAAGGAATTATTCCAATCAAACATGCCTGAGTATTAATATAGGTTTTGTAACTACAAAACAATAATCGCGTGCGTAATCAAAGGGCACATTACCCTCAATCCAGAAATATGCCTATTGGCTGTTTTAATTGTAAGAGGCGATATCATTAGGTCCGTTACTGCCCGATCCAATGCTGCTCTACGATTGGGGTGCTGTTTGCCCTAAAAAGGTATTAAAGAAAGAACAAAGAAGACAATTTACCAATTTTTCTCAGAATAATCCTTTTTTTCAACGGCTATGTAATTGTCCTTTACGTGTCCACTCTTTCAAGCATGAACCCACAGTCCGACTTAAAGAAACCGACAGGTGGTATCCTTTTCTAATTGACACAGGAGCTTCAATGTCTTCTGTAAAATCTGTCATGGACGTGCCAATTACAAAACGAATGAAGAGTTTGTCTGGTCTGCAACGGGAGAGCAAAGATTATCCAATTTGTGAACCAGTTCCTGTTTATTTTTGAGTTTATTCCCTGTTTCATCATTTTGTGATTAGAAAGAAAATATCTTGCAACTTGATGGAACGAGACTTGCTTTGTGACTTTCACGTTAATCTTGCATGTTCCCCTGATGGTGTCCAGCTTGATACTGACTCATCCGAATGTCAGTTTTCTGTATCCACTAACTGCAATGGTGGCAACATGATATTGATCCTCATAAATTTGCCGATCACATTACTCTTGCTTATTATCGAGCAGGCCAGGATAAAACTCTTGAAAATTTTTTCACAGATTCAATGAGAATCAAATGGACTGTTCACATGGACTGGCCCATGTCACTGGTCCAGAAGGAGGGGCAGATTTCGTTGAAATGTATCCTCATCCATGGACGCCAGGGGACTTATCAGCACCTCATAATATTGTAAAAGTTAACCCACCGCACCATGCTCAAGAACTTGGCCCTATGGTTCACTGTGCAATTATCAAGGTTGACCCAAATTGTTACGTGTTGCAGATGATACAAAATGTTATGACTGTTCAAAATTACACAGCTCCTACCTCCTGCAATGCTACACTTCAGCATCATGAGAGTCGGGACAGCTTTAACTTAGTCAATCCGAATGTATGGTCTGAGACATTGACCCATAATGGACTTACAGACTGTGAATCTGTTTCCGTCGCTTTAAAACCAATTGTTTTGCCATCCATTCACCAGTATCCACTGAAACAGCAAGCTATTCCAAGTATAATATTTTGCTAGAAAGCTTTCACCATCAACACATCTTAGTCCCATTCCAATCACCTTGTAATCCGCCAAATATTGCTGTCCAAAAACCTGGAAAACCAAATCAATACAGCATGGTTCAAGATTTGAGAGATATCAATGCCACTGTTGAGCCATTTCATGCCTTAGTTCCAAACCCATCTCATATTTTATCAACTATCCCTGCGGATGCTAAATATTTTGCTGTTGTTGACTTCAGCGTGTAGTTTTCTCACTCCCACTTCAAAAGAATACCCAGAACTTATTTGCCTTCACCTTTAATGGACAACAGCGAACGGTGGACTCGACTACCACAGGGCTTCCTTCATTCTCCAACACTTTTTTCTCAGATCTTGCAGAAACAATTGAAATGTCTAAACTTAGCAAGTGGGTCTACATTAGTTCAATATGTGGACGACCTCCTTGTAGAGAGCGTTGATGAAGAATCAAATCGATCTGATGTTGTCCCTGTTCTGAATTACTTGAAGCAATTCGGTTGTGCAGTCTTATCACAGAAAGTTTCCATCGCACTACGCCAAGTCAGGTTTTTGGGTTTTATTGTATCAGTTGATTCATCCACCCAGGAACAGAGCCGCATCAGTCCTCTTGTCAACTTCCCAGCTCCAACTACTGCGAGGCAAATGCGCCAAAAGCTGGGCATGGTCAACGTTGTAGACAATAGATTCCCAGATCAGCTCTCCTCATGAAGAAATTCACCGCATATATCTCCAACGAGGATAAATTTATACTTTACGCCGGAAACTACACCTCTTTTTTCCTCTTAAATGATCCCCACAAGTGCTTGAGAGAGTGACGGAGCTTAGAAAAATAGGGAGCAACAACAAGGCTAGAGGGTTTTGCAGACCTTGGGAGCTTTTCTGGAGAAAAAGGAGGCTTCAGTAATTTTTACGGTTCATGGTGATCAAGGAGGGTGGAGCGGGAGAAATGTATGTAGGGACGTTCCAAGTTTTCGTAGTATGGATTTCTCTTGGGGAGTGGATTCGTTTACAGAGTTAGGTAGGGTTTAAGTACTGGATGATTTCATACGAAGAGAAGAATTGCGACAACAGGACGTTGATTCAGCAAATTGGGAAGTATGGAGTCTGCGCGAAATTTCAAACGTGAGAAGAGTTTTCTGCAATGGAAGGAATTGCGGAGGCATCAATTGTCTCATCTAAAGCAGATGACCCAAGTTGGGAGGGCTGTTGCTACTGGAGAATAATATCAAAGGGAGGAAGGATCGTAAAGCCACAGGAAGTCATATAACTGTGCAGAGGTGTAGGGTCGGCCAGAGTTCATGGAGGATGGGAGTGATAGAGCAGTTTACAGGGATAATAATGTTTGTAGGACAGGGTTGGTGTATGCAATCAGGGAGTGTTTGATTAAACTGAGCTGATTTCAGAGATAAAAATAATTTTGCCGACTGGAGTAACAAATCGACAAATGGAAGATAGTCATCAATAATGATGGTTATAAATATAGGAAGACTCAGCTTCTGGAGGTTACTTAGATATGGAGACTATGGAATCTCGCAGATTTTCTCGGAGATATGGACAGCAACTTTGTTTTCACAGTTAAGGGAACATTGCACAACCCGGCGGATGGTCCTGTGGTAAGTACGGTTGAAAAAGAGGCAGACGTTTCCACAGATACGGGAGAGAGCGAGATATTGTATGGAGGCCACTCGACGAATGTGGAGACTGGAGGAGCTTACATGACCAGGGTGGGTGATAGCGACTGAAAGATTTGACATTGATAGTGAGTCTTCTCGGAAACTGTTTACAGAAGTCCCATACATTGGACTAGCTTCGACAGATCGAGAGTATTACAGGGTCCAAAGAGGACTACACAGATCAAGATGATTGTAATGTGTCCAGAGACTGATGGTGTTTTTGGGACTGAAAGAGGTTATTTAGGAAGGGGGGCAGTAGGATCTGCAGCAGTTTATGGATACTTGAGGAGATGGAGTAGATTACTGAGACAGAGCGGTTTCTCGGGGAGGATTTGTTCCAGATAGTGAGGGTTGTGCAGCCTGGAAAAGTCAAAGATGGGGAGGGTTTTTGGTCCAGAAGAGATTACACAAATAGGAACGTTGGAAGTTACTGAAGTAGTTTTCATGAAGAAGGTTGCACAGTTAAGGAGGAATATCGTGACTGAAGGTAAGTTCACAGTCATGGAAGGTTCGTTTGGTAGAAGGAGCTCCAGGATAGGAACTGCAGTAAGGGTTTACATGGAAAGGATAGGTTGTATTTCTTGAAGAAGATTACACTGAATCAGACAGTGTTACGGAGAGTCGAAGAGACTGGAGAGGAGGTCACAGCGAAGATGTTATGGGGAGTGGAGGAGATTGGAGACACAGTGTAGGCGGTCGGTCTGGGACGAGCTTATACTGATGATCCGTGTTGGAGGGCTACAGGATTTTTACCACAATGAGATTTATCAAGACTTGATTACGTGTTTAATACAGAGCTGATTTGAGGACATGACTGTCAAAGTTGAGACAATCCAGGTGAGGTTTTGCAGATATATAAATGGTTCGAGGAGGACCAGTAGATTACAATGATTAAGAGTGTTGTAACGAATGACGAAAGTTACAGTCATAAGAAAAATTGTAAGGACAGGAAGAAATGACAGTCAAACAAAGCTTTGTTACGACTATAAGAGCTGATATCGGCAAGGCTGTAGCATTTTACAGAGATAACGTGAATATTGAGGATAAGGCAAAAATAGGTGACAGGACTTTCGGAAGATCTGAATAGAATCTTCATCGCGTGGAAGATGTCATCCGGCCCTCTGAAGAGAATCCCAGCCAGGCACAGCCCTCAACATATCCACGTAATCCTGCATTTCTCAAAAGAAACTCACCTGGCCTGCACATCATGAACACGATGGCCAATCCACATATTTGCACATTCTTGGACTGTGGTGGAAAATAAGAGCAATCAGATGAAATTAGCAGAGGCATGGTAGACTTGCGCAGTCGACAAAGGCAGTCGCCCAAGACTGGATTGGAGCCCAGCTCCTTGGGCTGCGAGGATGAAGGGCGGACCACTGAGCCAATGTCCAATCATGTATCTGATGAACCAGAGAATTCAGACATTGCAAAAGAACGCAAAGTTCCCGAGAGTTATCAGAACAGGAGGATGTAGTTAGGAACAGGAGAAGGTGACATAGATGGTGAACATTGGAGACACTGGAAATTTAAACGACAATAGGTACGGCTGTGGAGTCTCTCGACAAATGCAGGGTTTGGAAGAGAAGTCGTGACTGGGGAAGTTAGTAATACTCTGTCCTGTAGAACTTGCCTGAGGTTACTGGGTCAGCAAGGAATGTATGGGTTGTCTGGGGTTAGAGACAGTGGTAGTTGAATGGAATGCAAGTTTTTAAATCAATCAAGTGGATATTAAAGCCACAGATGTTTTTGTGACGACAGGATGCTCGAGAGCGAAGAAGGCAAACAGTGACTGGAGATGGTCAGAGGTAAGGAGCATTACAGTGATGGGAAGTGTAACGGAGATTGAGAAGTTTGTAGGGAGAGGGTAACGTTGACGTGCGGAGCGCTCAAAGAGTTTCAGAATGTTGCACAAAGCGAGGGTTGTCACGAAAGGCTGTAGAAACTGGAGGCCTTTCTCCTGATGAAGAGGAGTGAATGGATGATAGAAAATGATATACTGGGAATTCAGAAACAGTGAGCTCGCCGAAGAGTGAATGGCAAAGGCAGGAATTCTAATAACCACTGAACAAGTGATGTTGCAAGTTTGATAGCAAAAGAACAGTGCAATAAAAAAGGCGAAGCACTTCAAAACTACAAAGTGTGCAAGTGGGTCCTTATAAACGATGGGCAAATAAGGCCATTAAATAGCCTTGGCAGAACAATGAATAAAAAGTCACAAGGTATTCGATAAGTATAGCTAAACTAAGAGGATTCACAGATAAAGGTTGTTTCCTGTTCAGCATTCAAAAAGGAGAAAGGCATTGCAGCCGGAGAATTCAGTTGGGATGTTGAGTTTCCAGATCATGTGAGGATTAATAACGAGTAGGTATTATACGTATTCGCTGACATAAATTTGAAGGCATCTCCAGTGCACTACGAAATGTGTGCCACAATGCTACGTGAGGGAAGGAGGAGGTTTTTGGGGCGCTGTCATACCTATTAAATAAGTTGCTGGCCACAGCTGGAGTGCAGAAGGACTGACGGTTCGCAAACGCGGTGCCGTTTTTCAAGAAGAACAGGAGTGATGGACCAGATAATTACTGAGGAAGGTGCTGTTTGAAGAATTCTGTCGAGCTTTTCTTTTTAAAATGGTTTATAAAAATAATGTTGAGGGCAGTGCAGATGATGTATTTTACCTCGTCTTCATGAAGGTCTTTGAAAAGGTCCCAAATGGAATGATTGTCCAAAAGGGAGGAGCCCATGGGATCCAAGGCGAGTCGGTAAATTGGATCCAAAATTTCTGTTTGATATCCTTTCACCAACGGTGTACCACAGGGATCTCTGCATAATCCATTGGTATTTACTCTGTATCATTTTAACTTGGACGTGAAACCTGAAGCTACAATTAGTATATTTGCAGATAACATGAAAGTTGGGGTTGTTATCCACAGTGAGGCAGATGGTCTCAGGCTACAGTCTAATATCGATCAGATGATAAACGCAGCAGGGTAATGGTAAGTGAAGTTTAATTCTAATCAATTTGAGGTAATGAGTGTTGGTAAATCTAATCAGCAAAGGGCGGAAATAGTAAACTGTAGGTCACTGGCGGGTACTGCAGAACAATGAATCTTGGTGAAATGTTCACAGGATACTGAAGGTTCTGATGTAAATTTGCTCCTGAGCTGGAAATTTCGTGTTCACCTGTTTCGTTACCATACTTGGAAACACCATCAATGAGCCAAAAGTGGAGCACGGGTGTTAGTGCCACGCTTTCAATCTATGTTTTCACTTTTCATTCGGTTGGTGATGTCATTTGGTGTGGTGATGTCAATTCTTGTGGTGATGTCCTCTCCTGTTCTTTTCTCGGAGTCTAATCCAATGTGCTTGTTGATAGAATGCCTGTTGGCATGCCATATTGATATGAATTTTCTGCGCATGTCCCTGATTGGCTTGTCCTCAGATGGATGTGGTCCCAGTCGAAGTGATGTCCTTGTTCATCTGCATGTAAGGATCTTAGTGAGATTGTGTCATGTCCTTTTGTGGCTAGTTGATGGTAATGTACCCTGGTGGCTAGTTTTCATCCTGTTTGTCCAATGTAATGTTTGTTACAATTCTTGCAAGATATTTTGCAGTTGTCAAGAGTTTGCTTGTCGAATGCATATTGCCTTTTAATTCATTAGCTTCTGTTTCAGTTCGGTGGATTGTTTGAGAGTTACTATGATGCCAAGAGGCCTGAGTAGTCTGGCAGTTATTTATGACATTCCACAGATGTAGGGGAGAGTGACAAACGTTTTCTGGATGCGATTTTCTTGCTTGTGTGTTGCAGAGAAATCCGTGGATAGTGTTCATTGGACAATATTTTCCACAATCTGAAAGAGCAAGTAAAACAGGAAATGATAAAACCCCAGGAAATGATCTAACCAGAGGAAATGACGTCGCCAACCGAAGCGAGTCTAAATACATAAATATAAAGCTGATTACCACCACCAGTGTTTGACCCGAGGGTAACTGATTATTGTTACCTACATTATGATGCAATATCTAAAAGCAAAACTTGCACACCAGCGAGCAAACTTGGATCCAGAACTTCAACTGTGCGACAAACCTTCGAGAAATTCGCTAATCCCTGAAGACGTCAACACAGTTAGAAAGGTTGTGAAAGGTATCTGAATTGGGGACAGGGCTGGGATTCTAATTCTGTTGGGGCAAGTTGCTAGAGATACTGGAGAAGAGTTAAACTGGTCTGACAGGGCTGTGTGACATGAAACAGCTGTGATGACCAAAAGAAGGTGGAGTTTTTTATTGAAGTTGTACGATAAGTTGGGGTTCAAATAACTGACCACGGTACAGCGCTCCAGAATAATGTACTGCCAAATAAAGCTGTTGGCTTGTCACCTGCTGCCCTGTGATTTTTAACAGGCGTTCAAGAGAGGAACTTAGCAAGACAACACAAGCTAGAGCACTGAAGAATATGAGGGAAATTGATGAATTAAATTGCATTTGTTTCAATGCAACGGACCTGACAGG
The DNA here is from genome assembly GCF_047496795.1 of Chiloscyllium punctatum. Classification (NCBI taxonomy): domain Eukaryota; kingdom Metazoa; phylum Chordata; class Chondrichthyes; order Orectolobiformes; family Hemiscylliidae; genus Chiloscyllium; species Chiloscyllium punctatum. The sequence goes on from NC_092781.1 coordinate 42,238,450, forward strand.
GCAGCAATAGGAACTCAGGGCATGAATTGGAATTCTATGGATATTATGAAGCACAGCTGAGTAAGGTCAGCACTGACAGTTCAATTTCCCAAGATACTGATGCTACTGGAAGGATAGAAATGGAGACAAGATTAGCGAAAACAAAACAATGGAACTAAGAGAAAATATTCCTGCGGGATTTCCCAGGGAATCTTCATTACTGGAATGAAAAAATAAGATTAGGTCAAGATGCAATTCTGCGACTGACTCCTCATAAACATTGGGAGATTGAGATGCAAATTTATCGGAGATCTCAGCCATCAGGAAGAAAAATAGGACTATAATGATACTGTTTTTGTGTAATCTTTCCAATCCTAGACGAGCAGAGCGACAATATGAAGCATTTCGAGGGGAGAAATTTGCCAAGTGTATTCCAGGCAACTTTCGATCAATATGCAAATGGCCCGAAAGGTGAAAGGGGAAACTGAATTCCCTTTGGGAAAAAAAGGTCCGCAAATACTGAGGTGTTAATGGGTGAGCAATTTGGTAAAGTTTCTACGATCCTATTAATTTACAAATATCTGTGGAAAAGGAGAGGGGTAGTCCAAAAGTGGAAGTAATAAAATAGGAGAACACCAATCTTGATAGTATTCGACATGAACTTTCAAAAGATGTTTGTGGAAGCTATTTCAGTAAAAGTGAAGTTTGACACGTGAGATTGATATAAAAGTGGATGGAAATCGTGAACGCAAAAAGGGGACATGAAGTATCTTTGAGAGAAAAGTTTAAGGAACATCCAAAGAGATTTTGCAAGTAAATTGAGAACAAAGACATAATTGGGAGAAGATAGGGGCCCTCAAAGATCAATGCGGCCATCGATATCTGGAACTATGGAGGATCTGTATGATCCAAAACAAGTATTTCACTTCAAATGTTACTGTGGAGAATTATAAGGGAAGTCAGGGAACGAAACAACGATTGGTTAGACCACTCTTGGGATATTGTATGCAACTCAGGTCTCCGGGCAGAGAATGGTATTGTTGAAATTCACAGGTTTAAGAAAAGTTATAGAAGATGTTGCCAGGTTCGGAGAGTTTGAGGTGCATGGAGAACCTGAATAGTCTTGGAATATTTTCACTGAAGCGTCGCAGGGTGAGAGATGACCTCACAGAGGTTTATGAAAGCATGAGAAGCATCGATAGGGTAAAGAAAGAAGGTATTTTCCCATGTGTTTGTAAATACAAAACTAGAGGACATGGGCTTAATTTAAGAGGGAAAAATTTGAAATGGATTGAAGGTTTATTTTTCTTGCAGACAGTGATATATGTACGGAAACAGTTGAAAAAGCAGGCAGCGGACACTAATATAATTGCAACATTTAAAAGGCATTTGGATGAGTGGATGAATAGTAAGGATTTAGAGCCATGTGTGACAAACGCTAGCAACAGAGATTAGATTTATCTGGATTATCTGATCGGCATGAACGATTTGGACCAATGGGTATCTTTCCCTTTTGTACAAGTTTATGACTTTAAAAACCGCCATATTTTAAGAAGAGGTTTTGATGAAGGTATTATGACACAAAGGTAGCAAAGTCCCTAAGACCTGATCAAGTATATCACATAAATTGTACGAAAATAGGGAAGAGATTGATTGACGAACCCCTGGCAGACATGTTTGTACATTGACACCAATGAGTGATGTGCTGGAAACTGGAGGGTGGCATGGTGGACAGTGAAGAAGGCGTCTTAAGATTACAAAATACAATTGATGGAATCGGTGCATGGGTTTAAACTGAAAGTGGAGTTCAATGTGGATAAATGTGAGGACTTGCATTTTGGTACAGCAAACGAATGCAGACTTTATCCACTTAAAGTTAAGGCCTTTCGTTTTGTTGTCGGGCAGAGGAACTTCAGCCACATAATTCTTTGACCTTTGCATCTCGGAGAGATAGGTTGGTTAGAAAAAGGCCATGGCACACTTGTCTTCGGTGCTCAGTCCTTTGAGTACAGGATTTAGGAAGTCATATTGAGTATTTCCAGGAGTATAGTGAGGTGTGTCCTGGAATATTGTGTCCAGTTCTGTTCGCCCAGTTATTTGAAAGATGTCATTAATCTTGACAATTTCCATCGCTCTATGCTGGGCATGGAAATTTTCACTTATACTGAAAATTTCAGAGGCTGAGACGTTTATCACTGGTGCCTGGAGGTTGAGAGGCGACCTCATAGGAGCTTTGTAAAATAATGAGGGCTATAGATACTGTAAATTGTAATTTTATTTTCCCGAAGATGGGAACGTTTCGAGACCAGGAGTCGTATATTTCAGTTTAGAGGAGAGACACGTACATACAAAGACGTGGCAAAGGTTTGGAAGTGTATGGGCCCAGGAAGGGGCAGCTGTGTTGAGCTAAAATTCCGATTATGGTCGGCTTCATCCAAAGGGTCAGTTCGCGTTTTGTATGACTATGACTAAGAACATAATGCATTTTTGAACAATCTCGAGACATTGCAAGGGAACTAAACGCCAATTAACTTGACGACAAATGTGTGTAAATTGTTGCAAGAGATTCTCTGGTCAGGACTGACACACATCTGGACAGGGAAGGATTGGTTATGGATAGTCAGCACGTCTTTATTAATGCAAATCCGTGTATCACAAACTTGATTGAGTTTATTTAAGACGTGGCCGAAAAGATTGACTAATGCACTGCAATGACTTATTTAATGACTTCAGCAAGGCCTTTGACAGGGCTTAGCATGGAATACACGGAAGCTAGTTAATATTAGATAGGATCAGGAAGATCTAGACAACTGGATACAAAATTGTATTCATTATAGGAAAAGGAGAGTGGAGGTTTAGTGCTGTTGTTCAGACAGGAGGCATGTGACAAGCGGTATAGAGTAATGTTCTGGTCTGTTTCCACTGATGTGTATCATCTCCAGTAACAATTTTGGTGAAAGGATAGGAGGCACTACTAATATTTTTGTAGGCTACCAAACATGAGTGGGCAGTGAACACAGTTTACAGAAGGGATCATGATCAATTGTATATTCGGCCAAGGACAGAATATGGAGTTTAATTCACGTGTTCGATGCTGTTAAGTCAAACCAGGAAGGACTAACATAGTTAATGGTAATGCCATAGGCAACGTTGTCGAATGGACAGAGAAAGCAAGGGTGCCGTTGCAATTTACTTTGGAAATGATATCACATGTGGATAGTGAAATGAAAGCGGTATTTGGCACACATGACTTTATTGCTCAGAGTGTTGTGTACCTGGAGGTATTTCTAACATTATCCTGAATAGATCCCTTTGGCAAGAAGGCCGACAGGTTGCCATTATAATGGTTTATATATCGATGCGGGACATGCGGAAAGGGACTAGTCAAGGGTCGGCTGGATCAATAAATAATGTAAAACCTTGAATGAGAAAGCAAAGATTTAAAGAGGGGCGTGACGTGCAATATATTCCACACAGAAAAGTACGTATATGGAAGGAACTGCTCGGCGAATTAGTGAAAAAAAACCAAAACAATTCCAAGATATAAAATACATTTGAACAGGTGCACAGAGAGGAGAACGTTCGAAGCCAAACGCAGGAAAATGCAACTCATTCAGTTTACTTAACCTGGTCAGCATGGGAAAGTTGGGCCAAACGATCTTTTTCAGTGCATCATGGCTCCATGCATCCAGGTACTGGAGGTGGAGTCTACCGAGATAAGGTATGTTTAGAAACTGAACCTAGTTACAGAGATAGGGACGGTCGTCAAGATTGGAACATTTATCAAATACATAGAGGCATTCTAGACCTAGGTGGGGTTTCCAGAGATTGGAGCTGTTACAGGAGTTCGAATAATTGAATACACTGGTCCAAAAGACGTGTCATCAATACAGTGCTGGAGAGAGAACACAGAACAGAAAGATACTACCCTCTCCTAGCAGGCCTGCTTTAATCTCTGTTGTACTGATCCTTCCAAAGTGAACATACGTTTGGATTGATCACTGAATTACCGATACTGTCTTTGCACAACAAAACGTCGTGTAAGTTTGGTGAATGAGCTTTGGAAATTTCTGTATTTTTCCCACACCCCCTCCAAACAAATTGCATCTATGGCATGTCATGTCCCCCCATGTTTTGGACACCAAACCTTGTTCTCTGCTCTGTGTCCTGAGAGTGAATTTACCTGCTGCATGATTTTAAAAAAGCCTGCAGACCTCCCCACCCGGTCGATGAAGGCAAACATACCATATATCTTGTTGATCACTCTATCAGCCAGCACAACCACCTTTGTGTACAATGGAACTAAACTTCCAGATCTCTCTGATCATCAACCTTTCCCATGGCTCGTCCGTTTACAGAATGGTTTTCTCCAGAATTATACTTCATAAAATGCATCACCTCACATTTGCCCGAAGTGAACTCCATCGGCTACTTCTCTGCCAAACTCTCCAGTCTATCTAAATTCTCCTGTATGCTTTGACAATCTGCCGTGTTCCTGTTACGCTACCGATCCTCATGTCATCTTCAAACATGCTGACGGTACCAACAGTGCTATCTTCAAGATGATTTATGTGTATCACAACGAGCCGTGGCCCCAGCATTGTTCCCGGTGGAACATCACTGGTCATCTTTCTCCATTTCACGAAGCACCCTACAATTACTACTCGCTGTCTCCTGTTGCTCAAGCAGTTGTTTATCCACCTATCTAGAACACACTTCATACCGTGTGTCTTCACTTTCTGAATTAGTTTACCCTGGGAAACCTGATCAAACGCCTGACTAAAGTCCATGCATATACCGCATCCACAGCCATTTTTTCTTCTATAAAGTTGCACACTTCCTCAAAGAACTGTATTAAGTTGGTAAGGGAAGATCTCTCCCGCGCAATATCATTGTGCCTGTCACTGATACGCCCAGTATTTTGCAAATACACATAGATATTATCCATCAGTACCTGTTCCAGCAACTTTCCAGCGACTGACATCAGGCTCACTGCTCTGTAGTTAACTGGAATACCCCTACTGTCTTTCTTGGACAGCGGGACCACATGAACAAGTTGCGCGTCTTCCAGTTCTTCATGTGTGTTTAAGGATGCTACAATATTTGTCATGCACACAGCTATTACTCTCTAGACACCCTCAGTTACATGGGACAGATCACATCCTGACCAGATGATGTGCCTAAGTTTATATCTTTTCACCGACTCAGCAAATCTGCTCTGCAAATTACAACCTGATCCAGATTTATCAACCTTTTTATCTCTAATCTCAACTTTCATGATGTCCCCTGACTCAGTGAACACTAATACAAAGTAATCATTGAGAATCTCAGCCATTGTCTCAGGTTCAACACAAAACCTTTCTTCCTTATCCCTTAGTGGAGCAACACTTTTTCTCATGACCCTGTTGCTTCTTAAAGATAAATAAAAGGCCTTGAGATTCTCCTTAATTCTGCTTAATAAAGTTATTTAATGGCTCATTTTCACCCGCTTGTATCCTCAGTTCACATTGGACCTGCTCGGCCGATATACCTCAAAGATGCATTCTGCTCTTAGCTGTCTGGTCATTGCATACGCGTCCCTCTTCTTCTTGGATCGTGGAACGATTTCTCCTGTCATCCACGTTTCATGAATCTTGCCTCTCCTATCACATTTGGTCAAATTATATTTGAACGCCTCCCACATATCAGATATGGACTTCCCTTCAAATAGCTGCTCCGAATCCACATTTCGAAGTGCCTCCAAATTTTGATGCAATTGATCTTAGCCCTGTATAGCACTCTTTCCTTAGGACCACTGTCAACTTGCTGTGCGTGTATTCTAAAACTGACAGAATTGTTTCCGCTATTCCAGAAGAACTTGTGCGAACTGGTCTGGCTCATTCCTCAACATAAGGCCCAATATGGCCCCTTCCCTCATTGGACCATTGAGAACCTGCTCTCGAAAAATGTACTGTACGCTCCTTTTATATTTTGCCCTTTCCAAACATCTGACATAAATGTTTCCCAGTCAAAATGAAAAAAATAAAATCTGTCCTGTATTACTGCCTCAATGATGTTACTGCATCCTTCTTATTTCTCTGCACCACACATATTGCCTCACTGGTCCAGCCCTTCATTGTTGCCTCGTTTTGCACAGCCTTGATATTATCCCGGATCAGCAATGTAACTTCTCCACCCATTTTATTTCCCTCTCTGTCCTGTTTGTATCCTGGAAAATTTCGTTGCCAATCATGCCTTCCTTCAAACAAGTCTCTGTGATTGCGATAACTTCATACACGCAGGCTCCAATCCAAAGCCAAAGTTCATCTGCATTGCCCACAATACGCCTTTCATTAAAGTTTATATACTTCAGACCAACAGTTCGTTGCATTCATCTACTCTCTGCCTACCATTCTGTTTGGTAATGTTATCTTCATATGATCCTAAGTATTTCTCGTTTTCACTTCACAGTCGAATAGAGGTCTCTTCTAGTTCCATGTTGTACCATTGTTCATTGGCTGTAAAGAAACACCTGGGAACTACAGAACGAAGGCCAAGATCTGTCCTGAATACGTTCCTTGAGGACAAGGAAAAAGATATGCATGCTTTTGGAAAACAGGGTTTGACTGCGAGTATGGTTTTGTGATTGAGAGGTCATGACTCACAAATGCTTTAGATTTATTTAATGGAAGTGACCAGGAAAGTTGACGAGGGCTGGTCGGCAATAAAATTCTACACAGATTTCAGTCAGTGTTTTGGTCTGTCTCCACGTGATAAGCTGCTCTGGAAGGTTAGATCACATGGAATTCAGGATAAACCAGCAAGTTGGATACACGATTGGTTGATGACAGGGAGCAGAGTGCAATATTGGAAGGGGTGGAGGCCTGTGACTAGTGTGGTTCCTCAGAGGTCGGTGTTTGGGCCAGTGCTGTTGGATGTCGATATCAATGATTCAGGTGAAAATCTGCAAGGTATGATTAGTAAGTTTGCAGATGATACTAAAATAGGCAGTATTGTAGACAGTGAGGAAGGTTCTCAGTAATTGCAGCAGGAGCTTCACCAGATGTAAAGGTTTCCTCTGAAATAGACAATAGAGTTTAATATACATAAATGTGAGGTGTCGCATTTTGGAAGGAGTTTCAAACCAAGGTAGAAGTTTCATGGTGAATAGCAGGGAGTTAATTAGGGTAGTGGAACTGAAGGACCTTGGTGTTCAGTCTCACATTTCTCTGAAAGTGGAGGCAAAGGTAGAATGGACGGTGATGAATGCTTTTGGCACACAGTCCTTCAACTGGCATGGCAATGAGTAAAGAAGATTTGAAGTAATTTTTCAGTTATGCAATACGTTGGTGAGACCACACGTGGAATACTGGAAAGAGTGCAGAAAAAATGTGACTCGGAATCAGTGGTCTGAGTTATGGAGAGACGTTGGAAAATTTAGAACATATTTCTTGACAGCGTAGGGAAATGAAGCAGGACTTATTCAGATGCACAAGATCATGACAGACAAGCATTGGGCGTATGCAGTCAGACATTTTTATAGCACTGGGGACTGGAGGACGAGTGGGCATCATTTGAAGGTTAGAGAGAAAAGATTAAAAGGGGAACTACGGAGGAACATATTTACACAGTGGGTGGTACGCTTATGGAATAAGTTGCAAGCTGAAGTGGTTGAAGCAGCTGCATTCACAATATTTAAATTGCATTTGAATGAACACTTAGCTCGGTCTAGACCAGCTTGGGCCTAAGGCTCTATCAATGACCTGCAGGTCTCTAAAACTCTAAGATTATGTACTCCAGGTACAGTCGCACTAAGACCTCATGCAGCTGTAGTATCTTTTCCTTATCTTTCCAACATTACCTTTATAATATTTGCCAACATTCCAACATTCTGCCTGTTCAGCTGGTACAGTAATAGCCCCAGTGGGCTGAATGACCTCCTGCTATCCGTCTGAACCAGGCACATTGGGGCATAAATGCTTCTTCCAGTCTTTGAGCAGCAGTGTCAATGCTCTGAATGATGTTTCAACATTGTAAAAAAAATATATAACAGGTCTCTTAAAACTAGAAGCAGGATTACACAAAGTCAAAGAACAATAAATATTGTTACCTGTCCAAAATTCCAGCAATTGGCACATATTCCGTAAATTCTTTCCTATTCATAGAATGATCTAGATGTATTGTGAAATTTTTAAGTTATCCCAGTTGCCATGAATTCCTCTATCAACTGACATCATATATGCCCCATCCTCTGCGTAATAAATGTTGTCTCAAAGATCAATTTTAAATCGTTCCCCTCCACATCTGGTCTTGCCCTTCCCAGCGAAAAGACCGTGTCTGTGGGACACATCATTTCCCTTCGTGGATTTATAAACGCCTATAGCGACCAACACCCACATCCTCAAGAGAATTCATACTCTCAACTAACAATATTTCAATTCCCTTTATTCCTGATGAAGGGCTTTTGCCCCAAACGACGATTTCGAATCTCCTTGGATGCTGTCTGAACTGCTGTGCTCTTCCAGCACCACTAATCCAGAATCTGGTTTCCAGCATCTGCAGTCATTGTTTTTACCTCATTGTTTGTAATATGTCCTCCATGGAAGGGCCCGGGATTACCAGAGGGAAAGTACTGTGTTGGATGACGATATAGATCGAATTTTATATCTGGTGCTTTGATGAGACAGGAATTATTCAGGAGGGGTAGTTTGCGAAGGTGGTAAGAAGATGAAGGTGCAGAGAGAAGGGCAATTACACAGGAGCGTTACTCCTGATATAAGGGAAGCTGAGAGAGATTGACAGAGGAGGTACGGTAGGGGATGAGAAAGATTGACAGAGAGGGCATGGGACAGGCTGACAACGGTTGACATGGAGAGTAGGGGAGAGGTTGAGAGAGATCGGCAGGGAGGGAATGGAGGAGGCTGAGAAACATTGACAGTAAGGGTATGTGAGAGGCTAAGGGATGATTAGGAAGAGAGAAAGAGGTAAAGCGAGACTGGACAAGGTGCAGACATTTTGGGGCCGGGCAGGTTATCATGAAGTTGGAATCGTTTCCCATAGGAACTGTAAGAGATGAGGCTGGTCAGGAGCATCAGGTAGATGTATCGAACGAGGAGCTGTTTCTCTGTTTACAATTTCTATCTTGACGTTTATTGCATGTAAATTAGAGACAATGGAATTCCTGTCCTCTCAACTGTTGTTAATCGATGGGCTTTTTTATATAGAGGTGGATAATGGAAGAGCCACAGAGGGGACAATTCGGTGTTGATGAAGATGAACAAGAGTAGGCAGTTAGACAGTCGCAAGTCCTTATTCCTGAGGCGGTGAGAGATTAGCCGCAAATTGACAGTGAACGTTTTGGGCAGGGTTGGGTGTGTTTGGTGAGACAGACTGGGAGACAGATTGTTACGGAAGAGAGTCTACATTACGGGCAGAGTGTGCACGGGAGAGAGTAATGTGGATTTGGCATCTCAAAGGGTAATTGTATTATATGAGGCTTTCTTCAATCTGCGATTTCGGCGTAGAAAAGAATTCCAACGTTTGAAAACAGGTCACTTGGCTCAAAGAAAACCCACCAAATGTCCAAGTTACCCATATTCAAACCCGACCTGCAACGCTGCAATCCCCATGCCTAATTCATCCAACCTGCGCCCTAAGGGCAATTTAACACGCACAGCTTTGGACTGTGGGATGAAACCGGAGAATACCCGCACACACACAACGCGAGTGTGAGAATGCCACGCGAACAACTGAATGAGACTGGAACGGAACGTGGGTCCTAGGTCCTGTGAGGCAGCGGTGCGAACCACTGAGCCATAGTGTCGTACTTTTGTAACGGTATTTCTATCCTTCTTTCTCTCTCTTTGGTTTTCGCTCAGTCTTTACGTATCTTTCACCCTCCCTCCGTCTTTTTTGCCATTCTGCATCCTGGAGTTAATCTACCCTCACTCTCTTCTCTCTTTTGGCGCGAATCACTTGGCGCCGATCCCTTAACTGGGTTATATTTGGATTCGTTGGTGCAGGATATGTGAATAGCTAATAGTGGGCTTTTCCTGTTCCTCGTGTTATCTGAGATTGACATCCTGCGTCTTTAAACACTTCCTCAATGAGAGACAGTCCGGGGATGCCGAAGGACTGAGATTTTGCTGGACATGAAGGCAGTCAGTCAAAGTAGGTTTAATGACTGTATATATTCACTATGTCCTCCTACCCAGGGTCTGGGACTGAGCGAGGGGTGGAGGGTATGAGAAACAGATGAGATACCAATGGTCTTTGTACACATGAGTGTTTAATGGAGGAGCAATGGCAGGCCACTTTTGGTCGGTATTGAGACAGGGCAATTGAGGGGAAAGGGTCGGAGAAGTTGTTATATTGGAACACTGAAAGATTCAGTGAGCGAAAAACCCTGAGCTACCCATGCCTTGGGAATGATTGATGGGGACAGTGCAGAGTGACCTTTCCTCTGTATCAAACCAAGGGCTGTCCCTGCCTTGAGAATGCTTGGAGGGGGCAATGTGCATACTGATTTAAACAATTTCAAACCCCATGCTGAACATGGCCTTTGTGTTTGACCACGGCCAGTGTGGCAGGCTCTTCACGCTGTACATAAATCTGCCCTTGACATATCCTGAAGTGATTTATGGGTACAGTGCAGAGTGAATTAATCCTGTGTCTAACATCGTGCTATCTCAGTTCTGAAAGTGATCAATAGGGATACTGTGGGAATGATTTTATGAAATGATCTGCATATTTTACAAGGGGAAATGCAGGAGGAACTTTATGCCCTATCGAATCCCATTTGGCCTTTATTCCCTTTGTAATCCCATGTGGTCCTTATCCTTTAACCAAATCATTCAGAGCTGGAAAAAGACGGCAGGTCAGACAGCATCAAAGAAGCAAGAGTGGTGAAGTTTCGTGCAAAAGCTCTTCAACATTTCTGATGAAGTCACTATTACCGAAACATCATCTCACCTGCTCGTCCAATGCTGTCTGATCGGCTGTGCTTTTCCAACGCCACCACTATAGACTCTGATCTACAGTGTCTGCAACCCCCAACTTCTCCTTGATGGAGAGAGTGCAGAGTGAGTTTTAATCTATTTCTTGAACAACGAAAAAAAGAACTAACAAATTTACAGCCCAGGAACAGGCCCTTCGGCACTCCAAGCCTAAGCCAATCCAAAGCCACTGTTTAAACCTATCGCCCAATTCCTCAGGATCTCTATTTCTTCGCTTCCCACCAATTCATGTAGCTGTCCAGATGCATCTTTAAGGAATCTACAGTGCCTGCGTCTACAACCTCTGCTGGCAACGTTTTACAGGCACCTACATCCTCTGTGTAAATTATTTTCCACATATATCGCCTTAGAAATTTCTTCTCTCACCTTGAATGCATGACCTTTCGTTATAAAATCCACCACCCTGGGAAAAAGCTTATCTCGATCCACAATGTCTGTAACCTTCATGATTTGGGAGGTCACATTCAGATCCACCCTCAATCTCCTTTTTTGTAATGAAAACATTCCTATCCTACTCAATGTCTCGTCATAGCTTGCACTCTCCATACCAGGCAACATCCTCGGAAACCTTCTCTGCACCCTCTCCAAATCGTCCTCAGCGTTTTTGTAATGTGGTGACCAGAGTTTTACACCGTTTTCGAAATGCGGCTGAATCAGAATCTTGTACAAATTTAAAACTACCTGTCTGCTCTTATGCTCAACACCACGTCCGGTTAAGGCAAGCATACTATATGCCGTCTTGACAGCTCTATCCACCTGTGCAGCGTCCTTCACGGTAAAATAGACCCGAACACCCAGATTTCTCTTGCTCATCAACATTTCTGAAGGCTCTTCCGTTTACAGTATCGTTCGCTGTGGAATTAGATTCTCCAAAATACATCACCTCACATTTGTCAGGATTGAACTCCAACTGCCACTACTCTGCCCAACTCTCCAGGCTGAGACGGACAAATGCTGTCTCATCCCGTAATGAACATGTCGTTCCTTGTTTAATGGCGACAGTGCAGTAAAATTTATTATGCATAGAACGATATGTTTTGTATTTCATGAGAGTTTTTGATGGGGGCATTGCAGATGGAGCTTAAATTTGTACAGAACACCACACTATACCTGCCCTGAAACTGGCTGATTGCGACATTGACGTGGGAGATCCAAATGTGCTCCATATGTGTCCTAGGAGTGTTTGATGGGAACAGTATCAGAGGAAGCATTAAGTTTGAACTAACACCGTGTTGTACCTCTCCTAGATGATTTTTATGGAGACAGGGTATGGCATGTTTCAATGAATATCCAACTCCATGTTGAGCATGACCCAGGCATACATAAAGTGCTCGCGTGGGGAATGGTTTAACCCCATGCTGTGCCTGTCCTGGGAGTGTTTGATGGGGGCAATGCAGCGTGAGTTTCATTCTAACCACTGTCCGTTTTCGAGCAGAGTTGGCTGACACAGTGTGCGATGTGATTTAATCAACTCGTACCCATGCTGACCCGGGCCTGTGTTTTGGACAAAGGCCAGTACAACAGGAAGTCTCCTTCATATCGAAGTCGATGCTTTAGCTATTCTGGAATACATGAGATGGAAAGTGCACAATTGCCGTTATTCTTTCTCTGGCACTTTGCTGAAAGTGCCCTGTAAGTGTATGATGGACATTAATACAGATGGATCTTTATTATCTTCCCAATATCGCATTTAGCTGTCCTTCAATGTTTCATGGGGCTCGTGTAGACAGAACTTTAAAAAGTATCTACCCCGTTCCGTACATCCCCTGAGATTGTTTGATGGGCACAGAGTAACGGAATACCTAACATGTATCAAAAGCTGTTCTGTATCTGTCCAGATAGAGCTTGATGAAGACAAGAGATGAGGATTTAATTGGTACCCAACCAGATGATGCACCTGGCCCGGGAATGTTTAGTGGGGACAGCAGAGAATGAGCTTTAACTTGTATTTTAAATTGTCTTCACCCGCTCCTGAGAATGTTTGATCTGAACAGCTTTGAAAAAGCTTTAACTTGTTTTTAACCCACTGGTGTACGTTCCCATGAGTGATCGATGGTTGCTGTGTAGTCTGCTTTACTATGTATCGAATGCTGTGGGTATCTCAAACCCTGGGAGTGTTTGATGGAGGAGAGCGTCGATGAAGTTGATTTCAATGTAACAGCATGCTGCATGTGTCTCAATATGTTACTCAATATTGTTCCTGTCCCAATGGATTTCTTGGTGGAAGTTTGTGTGTTGATTTAATCAATACCTAAGTGTATGCTGAACACAGACTGGGAATGTGAAAATACCGAGTGTAGTAGGAGCTTTACTCTGTGTCTACCTCCGTTCTATAAGCATCCTTCAGTGTACCTGCAGCTTTATTCTGTCTCTAATCCCCGGATGCATCTGTTTTAGAGTGTTTTGGGGGGAAATAGACTGAGCTTTATTCTGTATCTCACACTAAACAGTCTTTGTCCAGGAAGTCCTTGACAGATAAAGTGCGTGGTGTGAATTATTCAATGACTAACACATGCCAAACATATCCCGCAAATTTGACCATTGACCAGTGTATTTGGAGATTCACGTTTCTATCTAGCTCAGTCTGTTCCAGTCCTGGGAATGTTTGATGGGGACAGGAAGAGTGGAAATTCAATGAACCTCCAACCTTGTGCTGAAACTGCCTTGAGATTGGTTGATGGCGACAGTGTAAATGAAGATATTAATCTAAAACTAACGCTGTGCTGTGCCTGTGATTCAGTGGTTGACATAGGCAGGGTGGGCTGATGATTTAAGGAATATAAAACCCTTCAGTGAACATGCTTTGGAAATTTGAAAAGGGGGTTCACTCTGTATTTAAGCCCGTGCTGCACCTGTCCTGGAGTGTTTGTTGAAGAACAGTGTAGATGATGATCCAAATATATATTGTACCTGTGCTGGGAATATTTGATGCGGAAAGTATGAAGGGAGTTTTAATTTGAGAATTGTGCTGCGTATGTCCTAGGACTATTCGGTGGGGCATAGAGTCGACAGATCTGTACTGACAGTTTAAAAGCATAAAAGTAGTCTTACTTTCAGAATAAAGGTTTAGAGGCTGGATATGTTCCGAGTATTAGAAAAGTACTCGGTTTCAGGTGCGCTACTTATGCCCCATAAGTTCCATTCAATACCTGACCATGTGATGTAACTGTCCTTTCGCGTTTGATGTGGACAGTGCAGAACGTGATGATGTTGCTCCGTCAAAGAGGGTTTTTTGTTCTCGTCTTTTTGAAGTAGTGTCCCAATGACAGAGTTGCCGAAATATCTGAATTGGCAACTTTAATAATGACTAACAGATACTACCTAAGGAAACAATCAGGGATTTTTTTTAGGTTTGGTTGTTTTTTAAACATTTCTGCGATGAAAGAAAAGTGACCAGTCCTCCCAGTTCAGCGTTTTATTTTTTATTGGTTTAGGTTTAATGCTCCAGGTCAAGGAAAGCTGCTGTGGAAAAAGGTTGCTGGATTAACAGAGATTTTCTTACTGATTCTCTCTTACATTTCTCTCCTGTAAGATCCTGCGTTTTAATATACCCATTTTCCAAGGAGTGTGTATGCTAGAAATTGGAACAGCACCATTAAGTTGCAATGGAGTCAATTTTGTTTTTATATATTTTAAGTCTTTCTATATTCTGCTGAATTTTACATGTGTCTCATTCTTTACTTTGTAAATACCTTCTGCTGCTTTTATAAACCAGAGTAGCTTGACAACCCACATTACTCTTGGAATAGCCACCTCACATTTGTTTAAAAAGCTAAAAAAATTACGGTCTGGGCGATCTTCTTGTAATGTTTTGAGGGGCTCTGATTTGGTCCATAGCAAGAGTGAGTTTCAATTTCACTCAGGTGCTGTGGCTCACTTGTAACGAGTGTGCTTCATGTCGGAGAGTTTAGATTTTTTTTAACTTGTAACTTATCCAGTGTTGTTCCTGTCCTGGGAGTCCTTGCTGCAGACAGTGCTGATCTGATTTATTCATGCTGAACGTGGTCAGAAATTCTAGAGAGGTTCATTTAGGTGTGGCTTTTCAGTGTATCTAAACCGGTACTGTCCACATCCTGGTAAGAAGATGGAGATAGTGCAGTGTGAGAATTGTTCCGCATCTAACCATTTTATACATCAGTCCCATTTACCTGGATGAGTGCAGATTCCCCCCTGATCCACTGACCGCTCAGTCGTAGCAACGACTACGTTCTAACACGTGGTCTGCAGAAATTCATCAAGGATCCTTCCACCGCACGTTTCAATTTAATGGCACACTATATGGTTACCTTCTGTTCCAAAGCACTCACTATCCTTTCATGAAAATATGTCGCTGTTCAATCAATGTCACTGGTTTAATAGTCTCCATTATCGCATTCTAAGTCTTCCCAGAGCTTACAGGCCACAACAGTTCAAGACGGCAACTCACCAACACCTTCCCAGGGGAAACCAGGGAAAGGACAATCAATACTGGTCTAACCAGCAATGCCTTCGTCTCATACATTTATTAGAAATGAAAAAAGAGCAAACATTTCTCATGTCGGACACAGGTCTGGGTTTCGCGAGTGAAGGCTGATCGGGTCCAGTCAGTTCCTTGGTTGTTGTGAACAGTGAAAAGGATATGTTTTGAAATATTCTGTTAGTCTGGCAGAGGAAAGACCTACGTACCTAGCATGATATGTACACTGACTATCATTTACCACATTACTGAGCTGTGAGATGGACAGAAGAATTGAAAATGTATTCGTACCTGGATTCGAGAACATTTGTGGACGATGGTAATATTGCCATGAAAATTATTATATGTGAAGATGAACACATTACATTTGTTCAAGGAATGTGTAATGGTACGTTTCCAAGTCCATGCATTTAATATTAGTTTGACCTTGGATAAGCAAAAATGAGGGATTATCCAAAGATGACATGCCATTCGGTCGTGTGGAGGACCACTGCTTAGCACTTCTGCATTACAGCACCAGGACCCTGGTTCGATGCAAGCAATTCATAAATGATGTGATTTTGCTGTTAATATTTAGGACAATACTGAACACATTTATTTATAAAATTTCATCTTGAGTCAGAAACAAGGATGTTGACCTGGCAATATGCTTGGCCATGAATGTGGCTGCAAGGTTCTGTTTCAACACTGACATTGTCGACCTGACGTGCACTGGATATGGTTTATGAGGAACACAATTTCAGTAAAAATGCGCTGAACGGGTCTATCACCTTCAAACCTCCTTCATTTAGGATTGGATACAAGGTGCAAATTTGCAGACCCGAGGTGATTCAACAGAAGTCATCAGTAGCAATAAACTTTTGAAGCATGGTTTTCTGGAAACTCATTTGTATGACTGTGAGACTATGTTTGAACCTGAACTGATCCCAGTGCCAGTCGATTTCCAGTCTTCCCTATATACTTCGCAGTTGTTCAGGGATGTGCTTAACTGCTCGGTTGCGAGTGGTTGTGCGAACAATCGTCCAGAACAAGTCTGGAAGCTTTCTGGACAAATATGGGAGATGTCCCCTGCGTTGGAGGCAGTCGTGGAGCCCAGTTGTACTGAACCTGAATGCAAACTGTTTGAAATCGATTTTCAATGTATTTGCTGATGGTAAAATGGTGTGCACACTGATCTGAACATGAATCAGTTGTTTACGGTGTTGGCTAACTTCTGTAATAATTTACTGTGTATTCTGGTAATTTAATTATTGATCACTGTAATTACCTTCAACTGAAAAGTTAAAAAAATCGTTTTATTTGAAATAGAGTGTTATTAACTCTATCGTGGAAAGTGTAAAACTGGACTCCTGAATATTTCTCCCAGAGAGATCAAACAACAGTCGGACCATTGTCTGCAGTGTCACATTCTGTCATCTTGAGTGTTTCCCAGACAGCGCCATCCCCATATCATTAAGGTTTACAGCATGGCAACACGCCCTTCGGCCCAACATGTCGTTGCTGGTCAGTTTTCAAAGCTAAACTTCTCTCACGTGACTGCGCTGAATTCATATCCTTCCATCCCTAACTGATCCATGTACCTGTCAAAACCTTCCTTATAATACAAAATTGTACTCGCTTTCCAATTTAGTTAGCATCATAATAACCTTGTTCTGCACTCTTTCCATTTTAATGATATCCTCTCTGCAGGACAGTACTAAACACAATTCTCCAAATGTAGCCTCATCCATGCTTTGCAAAACTGCAAAAAGGCGAACCAAATCGTCTTCTCAATGGTTTCACCATCGAAGCATGCCAAAAGGCTCCTTCACAGTCTCTCGACCTGTGATTCCAATTTCAATTAACTGTGAATCGACACCGCTGGATCCCTTTGTTCTGCAGCACTCATCAGTGCTGTATCATTGACTGTTGCTACGACACAGCGGGAAACCGCTCTGTTAATTATACCAGACACACAGAAAAACTCACTTCACCTTGTTATCTATTCAAGCAATAGAGAGCTCACCAAATCCCACTGATTAACAAAAATATCGGCTCATCTCAGTGGTTCGATATTCTCAAAGATTCAAAGTCACATTTGATTGTGTTTAGTATTATGGGGCATTATTTAAACTGTTGGCAAATTCAAATGGTGGTTAAAACAACTGAGGTATCCAGTTGACAGCCAACTGCTACATATTTTCAACTTTCCAATACAGTTACATACAGGTGCTTTATGGTTTTAGGCTTTCACACTAACTTAAAATTCGAACCCATACCGTCAAATTCATAACACCTCCACCATTAAGAAAAAAAAAATCTTCATAATGAAAAGGTGGCTTCACTTTTCTCTCGAATTCTTAATCGTATTCGCATAAAATACGTTGGACATTCTTCAAAATTTGTATATATATAGTATATATAGGTATCTGATCAAACTTATAGACACTTCTTTCCTTTAAGTCCGCAATAACGCATCTACTATCACAATATATACGCAATGTATACTGTATGCAACATGTGAGATTTGGAAAGTAATTTCTGTAACTTAAGACCCCAACGACATAGTCTCATTTCATTTTCTAAAAATCGTTCCAAATATGTAAGAAGCTTGTGATCTGTGTACAAAACCGCCCCTGACACATTGCTCATCACATAAACATTAAAATGTTTTATGGCCATTAGCAAACTCAATAACTTCTTTTCGATGACATAGGATTTTTGCTGGTGGGTGTTGAGTTTCTTTGAAACGCAACCAAATGACAGTTCAATTCCATCATCATCTACCTGTAGCAGTATACATCCACTCCTATATCGCTAGCATCGTATGTAACTTTGAAGGGTTTTGAAACGTTTGGTGTAGCTAAAGCTGATGCCGTCGTTAATAATGCTGTTGCATTGTCAAATTGTTTTTGGCATTGCTCTGTCCACCGAACTTGTGTTTTGTTCTTCAACAAATCTGTTAATGGTGTCACTGTGCTCCTGAAGTTTGCAAAAATTTGCGGTCGAATGCGCTCAGTTCGAATAAAAACTGAAGCATTTCTTTCTTCCAGGTCAGCAGTGGTATTTCAGCGATGGTTTTCGTCTTTGCATGCATTTGGTCCAATCTACCAAGACCGAAGTTATGTTCCAAGTATGTCACCGCTGCCTCTACGGATTCTGTTTTCTTTAGGTTTATGACTAGTTTTGCTTCTCTTCAGTGTTTAAAGAGATCTGCCAACTGCACCATGTGACTTTCGAGGACTCATTGACGATCACTAAATAATCTAGACAGAAGGCTTACGTTGTCAATGCAGTCACAAATCTGTTCATGAGTCTTTGGAATGTGGTTGGTGCTTCCTTCCTTCCAATGAGCATCATTTTGAATTGATATCGCCTATTTGGATTGACAAATGTGAACATTCCTTTCAGTTTCTTGGATAAAGCGACCTGCTAATAACCACGGAGGGAGTCAACATTTGTGATTCAACTGGCTTGTCCAACATCCTCTCAATGGTCCTCCAAAATGTTTATTGTGTATAAGTCAGATATTGATACGACGTTAATCTTCCGGTATTATACACAAAGTCATTGAATCCCCGCAAGTTTGAACGAACTTGATTGGCGAACCACACCCAGTCTGACTCATTTTGATGATACCTTTCTTGAATATCGCATTCTCTTCAGTCTGGCCCTGTGTGGTTTTGAAAGCATTCAGCCTGTAGGCGTGTTGCTTTGTCGGAACAGAATTTCCGACGTCAACCTCACGCATAATAGCATTCGTCCTCCACAACATTCTTCTCCATATGTACTCATACTGTTGCAACATCCTGTCATCTGGGTTCTTTGCTCGTGAGGAAGGTAATTCAATAAAGAACCACATTACTAACGAACTTCCTCATTGTTTAACGAATTTTGAGACATAGCAAAGTCCAGAACGTCTCAATTTGATTCCTCAGTAGGCGAGTCACCAATTTCACCAGTTCCGTCTTACTGATTTCACCATATTCACATGACATAAGCGAAACAAGTATTTTTCCGATCTGGCTTTATTACCAGATAGATTACCTGCTCAGCTATTTCTCAATTTGCTAGGGACAATTAAAATTGGCTTTGAATGGATTTCTACCACTAATAACAATACTAATACATCATGCCCACAGGAAAACGTCCGAATTTCAGAGTGTTTGTTTTATCAATCTATGCCGTGCCCTCTTCAGGTGTTGTTTAAATACCACACATAATTGATTTAATCTCTCCCACCCCTGCGATACATAAGCCAAGTGTAACATGTCTGACTTAGTTTCTGTCCATTTCTTTTCAAATAATTTAAAAGGGCCTCTCACTTCATGTCCGAACTGAGTAGATTCATTTGGGGCATCTCTAATGGCAAACAACAGGAGTGGGATACCATTATGCCAATCATTCAAGTAATCCTGACAACACACTTTTAACGTGTCCTCCAGACTCTGATGACACCTTTCTAAAGGTTCCTCGGATTCAGTATGGCACACATTTGATTTTAAACTGCTGTGTGCCGAACATATCCATAAATTCATTGAACAGCCCAACAGTCAAATTAGACACTTGTTTTGAGTGAATCCCTCTGAGTAGTTCATAGCGCGTGAATAAGCTTATAACTCTTCTTCAACGCTTTGCGTTAATACTTTGCAATAGCATACCGGAAATATGGTAGACACGTTCATTATCGTTAGCAAGTACTGGTTCCCTCTTTTCGGTATCGGGATGGGATCGACACACACAAACAGAAACCACGTGGAAGGATCTTTGCAAGTGGGAATCAGCAACAAAAGTTCCGGTTTTATTAATGCCTTATTGGCATTTTGACATTGACGTCCAAAATTAGCAATATCCTTGTGCATTCCAGGCCAATAGAAATGTGTTTGCAGCTTAGCCTGAGACTTTTGTGCAACTGAGTGAACTCCTACCGGTATTTCATGTGCTAACCGTACCAATTTCTGTTTGCAAGCTACTGTCAACACAATCTGGTGGAGTTCAGCTACTTTGTAGTCTTCCCTTACCTGCTGTGGTTTCCATTTTCGTCTGAGGATTCCATCTTTGAGATAATAAAACTCAAAATATTGTTGGGCACCTTTTATGAGTATCTATCTATCTATCTATCTATCTATCTATCTATCTATCTATCTATCTATCTATCTATCTATCTATCTATCTATCTATCTATCTATCTATCTATCTATCTATCTATCTATCTATCTATCTATCTATCTATCTATCTATCTATCTATCTATCTATCTATCTATCTATCTATCTATCTATCTATCTATCTATCTATCTATCTATCTATCTATCTATCTATCCATCCATGTATCTATCTAGGGTGTAGATTTACTCGCTGAGATGTAGGTTTGATATCCAGACGTTTCATTACCCACATCATCAGTGACGACCTCCAAGTGAAGCGAAGCTGTTGTCTCCGGCTCTCTATTTATATGCTGGTCCTGGATGGGCTCCCTGGGGTGTGTGGTGATTATATTTCCTGTTCGTTTTCTGAGGTGTTGATAAATGGTATCTAGATCTATGTGTTTGTTTATGGCATTGTGGCTGCAGTGCCAGGCCTCGAGGAATTCTCTGGCATGTCTTTGCTTAGCCTGTCCCAGGATAGATGTGTTGTCTCAGTCGAAATTGTGTTTTTTTTTTCATCCGTGTGTAGGGCTATGAGGGACAGAAGGCCGTCTCTTTTTGTAGCCAGCTGGTGTTCGTGTATCCTGTGGCTAACTTTCTTCCTATTTGTCATACGTAGTGTTTGTGGCAGTCCTTGCATGGAATTTTGTAGATGACGTTGGTTTTGTCCATGGGTTGTACTGGTTCTTTTAAGTTTGTTAATTTTTGTTTGAGACTGTTGATGGGTTTGTGCACTACTAGGATTCCGAGGGTTCTCAGTCGTCTGGCTGCCATTTCTGAAACTTCATTGATGTATGGTAAGGTGGTTAGGATTTCTGGCTGCATTTGGTCTGCTTGTCGTGTTTTGTTCTTGAGGAATCTGCAGGCTGTATTTTTTGAGTATCCGTTCTTCTTGAACACGTTGCTACAGTGATTCTCCTCTATTTTCTGAAATTCGTCTGTGCTGCAGTGTGTAGTGGCTCGTTGGAATAGTGTTCTGATACAGCTTCGTTTGAGTGTGTTGGGATGGTTGCTGGTGTAGTTACGTATTTGGTCAGTGTTCGTTGATTTTCTGTATACGCAGGTTTGTAGTTCTCCGTTGTCCTTTCTTTCGACTATGACATCCAGGAATGCGAGTTTGTTGTCGGTTTCTACCTCCTTGGGAACTTTATGCTTGTGAGGGTGTTGTTGATGATGTTAAATGTCTCTTCTATCTTGTTTCGTTTTTTGATGACAAAGGTGACATCTACATAGCGGACCAAGATTTTTGGTTTGATGGTTGGTAGGGCTGTTTGTTCTAGTTTTTGCATTACCGTAGGGTTCTCAAGGAAATCACAGTTAACCTGATTTATAGCTCCAGTGTGATTGGAAATTGAAGGTAGGGAGACAGTTCTGCAAGTATTAGTGTCTGAAGAGACGCCAATTAACTTGTTCGGAGGGGATGCTTTACTACATTTAGAGGTAAGGTTGGAGTGCACACAGCAGGGCTTGGTCATAGAAAAGGCCAATACACAATTAGTGATGCAAGAAGTTATAGATGTTAATGTGTATTGGATAGGAGAGAGAGCAAGTAATATTCAAGACTTTTGGGAGACGTGGGAAGCAGAAGTGTTGACGATGTTGATGAAAGCAAGACCGCCTAAGTCTAAGCTGCACTCGACAGTGATATTTGATAAGTTGAGGTGTTGGAGAGGCAGTGGCAGCAGGAACTCACTGCTCCCCAGCATTTGAGAAGTGAAGCAATGCTCTTAGGGGAACAGGGAGTGATTCTGCAAATAGAGAGACAAGCGTTCCTGGAATAGTGATATGGTATATCAGGCGCCAGACCACATTTACCAGTAAGGGATATTAATCTAAAGACTTAAGAGCTCTTGTCAGGCTTGGCGAAACAGTTAGGTAATGACATATGCACACGACAGGGGTTTGGGAATCCAGGGATGGCAGCTGTATTAAAATCCTAACATGCTGCAACTTGACAGGGAATCCGAAGGAAGCCAAGGTCACACCCCAGCGGAGCACGCCAGTGCCAGTGGAGGAAGGTTATCAACATGGTAATGAGCGATTGGATGCATTACTAGCTACTTTGTGGTCACAGCATGATACAAATGTGGGGAGACTAAAATCAGTTAGCCCCGTGGAAATACGCTTCAAACCAGGAGCTCGGGCAGAAGTGAAATTTCTGACGAATGGAGTTATCCTAAGGTTAGTTATACCATCGAAAATTAGTTCATACAATGGGTTTGCCTTCATGCAGAAAGTAGTTCAGCAGGTGCTGCAGTCTTTGAGAATCAATCAGTGGTTTGGGTGCATGTATCATCCCCAGTCACAGGGTATGGTGCGAAGGTTTAATGGGAATTTGAAAGCCAAATTAAACAAGATCTGCGCAAGCACCAACCTTAATTGGGTTGATGCGCTGCCACTAATGAGTTATCGCATGCAGACTAATCGCATGACCAATCTAACACCGCGTGAGATGCTCACAAATAGACCTTCGCCAGTGCCCAGGGGGAGAGGCCCATACAAAGGACTAGCTTGGA
The DNA here is from genome assembly GCF_047496795.1 of Chiloscyllium punctatum. Classification (NCBI taxonomy): domain Eukaryota; kingdom Metazoa; phylum Chordata; class Chondrichthyes; order Orectolobiformes; family Hemiscylliidae; genus Chiloscyllium; species Chiloscyllium punctatum. The sequence goes on from NC_092781.1 coordinate 42,261,520, forward strand.
GCCGTTAAGCTTCGAACTTTAGTAATATATGCAGCAGCTAACTATGATACCTGAGACTATCCACCTGCAGGAAACACAAAGGGAACCGCCACATGTCAACGAGGAAGGACCTACTAAACCCGGGGAGTGGGTGTACGTACGGGTTTTTCAAAGACTCTGGAATGGGGCGAGGAGAGAGGGACCTTTCGTAGTGACTAAGGTATCACCTACCGCCATCCATATGGTAGGACAGCACATATGCCTTAATCATGCTAATAAGTCTCTCCCACCGGCACAAACTAACTTTGACACAGAGCTAAGTGGAGCTGAAGCTGAGGAACTTGGACACGGGCAGGACACACAGAAGGCTAGTACTCCTCAGCAGGGTTTCAAACAAGGTATAGGTTATTGGGGATACACATCATTCTCGAAATGATTGTGATGGAGATGTGGAGCATAGTACTCCTGGCAGCGGGGAGGGGCAAGACATCGGGGATGCCCCTGATACACACCTTGCTGATGCCAGACGTGCATACTCAGACTTGGACACCATTCAATTGGCAGACCTAGACTTGTAATACCAGCGTCTATCATGCTGGGGGGTAAAGACGTTTGAGAAGTGCAGACCTCGCTGCCCTAACATGGGCACGCGGCTGTGACAATGCCTGGTATCAATGGGCAAGCTATACGGTTCTAATGATGGCTAGACAGGACTTTTTCTTGTGCACAAAGGCAAACCCCAGATTCTATGTTCTCCCTATCCCTTATAACTGGACCACCTGTACTCATTGGTGTTAGCAGCACTCCAGCCGAACTCTTAACTTGGATGATCCGGATTACAAGCAATCGCATTGCCACTTGGTGACTCCTACTTCAGGCCTCTACGTTGTATCAGCAGGATGATGTGGGCAGGCAGAAACTCCAATGGTGGTGTGGCTATAGCACCCCGTGGTCCACCAGTAAGACTAATTACACGTTCCCCGTGGTTGCTTCCGGGCTCTGGAAGAGTTGAGTTTTGAATCCCTTCAGCGAAATGGCTCCACAATAGTAGGTTATTTTAAGGGTCTTTGCGGGAATACGATTAAACGTGAGGCGCACACCACGTTTGGGTCTGTTTTAAATTCTCAATGCATCCCATTGGCAGAGACTTGGTGGCTCTGTGGTATAAATGAATGTTGCTCCCGTCGCTGCCTGCTGACTGGTGTGGCAGCTGTGCCTGTGTAATGCGAGGTGGTTATATCACCACACACACAGCTTGACGCTACGTCACAGTCAGCTTTGCGCCAACTAAGTGACAGTATGTTCCTGATCCGACAATTCGGATTGATAGCAGACGACAGCCAAGAGATATTCCGAATGAAGTTAAGGCCCGCAATGAGATTGCTGCGGGATGAGAAGCTATCATCCCTGTGATAGGGGGTAACAAGAATGCTGAAAGGATTAATTACCTATTAATTAATTAATTTGTAAAAATTAAAAACACAGAAATAGAGAACACACACCAGATCATCAAAGCCACACTCACAGGAATCCGATTCACTAGAGAGGAAGAAAAGGACAACCAACTCCCATTCCTAGACGTGACGATACAGAGAACACCGAACGGAGAATTCACCACAAAGCTTTACAGGAAAGCCACACACACAGACCAAGTCCTAAACTATGAAAGCAACCACCCTAACACACACAAACGAAGTTGCATCAGGACACTATTCAAAAGGGCCACAACACACTGCAGCACACCAGAACTACAAAAAGGGGAAGAGGAACACCGATACAAAGTATTCGCCAAAAACGGATACCCTCGCAATTTTATCAACAGTTGCCGAAAAGAGAGACAACATAACGAGGACATGCCGCAACCCAAAGGACTAGCCACACTACCATGCATCAGGCGCATTTCTGAACTGACAGCCAGACGACTGCGACCACGAGGACTCATAACAGCACACAAACCAACAGCTACACTCAGACAACAACTCACCAGAACAAAGGACCCGATACCCAACATAAGCAAATCTAATGTAGTGTACAAAATCCCATGCAAGGACTGCAGAAAACACGACATCGGACAAACAGGAAGACAGTTAACGATCCGTATACACGAACATCAACTAGCCACGAAACGACACGACCAGCTATCCTTAGTAGCCACACACAGAGACGACAAGCAACATGAATTCAACTGGGACAGCACTACCATTATAGGGCAAGCCAAACAGAGAACAGCCAGGAAATTCCTATAGGCATGGCACTCATCCGCAGACTCTATCAACAAACACATCGACCTGGACCCAATATACCGGCCACTACAGTGGACAGGTCGAACTGACAACCGGAAGCGGCAGACACAGGCCAGGACAAATACCGGAGAAAACAGCACAGAAGCGCTTCACAGGAGGCTTCCAAGCACTGAGGATGTCACCTGGACAGGGGACGAAACGTTTGCAAGACAAATTCCCAGCTCGGCGAACAGAAACACAACAACGAGCACCGGAGCTACAAATCTTCTACCAAACTTTGATCTTTATATCTTCCTCTGACGATTTGTTCTACAGGCTGGTGTTGATGTTTTTCTTTGTACAAACTCCCTCTCTGAGCAGGCACCTCACGGAGAGTTCTGACTAGCCACCTACATCGTCATTTCTCTCTCAACTGTTCGACTGTTCCCTGCGTTATACTCGCCCAAAATTAGATTGTGTAATTGGATATTAATTTTGTCAAATATTGAAATCAATCTTGGTTTGAAGTTGCTGTTTCGGGGTATAATGTGAAGTGATTAGTCGAATTTTAATTGATTTTGTCTCCAGGCAATCTGCTGGACCGAAAGGTTACATTCTGTCTTGTTCTGAACACTTCATGTTGTCAGGTAGTTCTACTCGCTCTTAAATTTCTTAAAATTCATAACGCCTCCCCCTTAAGAATAAATTAACCATCCTCATAAATAATTACTTCATTCTTTTTTTTCTGTTCTTGAAACGCATTACACTAAACGCACCAATAACTTTAATTTAAGTGCACCATAACGTTTTCCCATATAACTGTTTATGTATGTAATTTTAAAGAAATCCAAATCTCATCTAACTTTTATCAGTTATCTCCATGATAACACATCTGCAACTACATTATTATGAGCCACAGATGTGTGATTTTTAAATTAAAAGTTTGTGAGATAACATTCCAGATAAATAGTCTCATATTCTTGTCTCGAGAGCGTTCAAAGAATGTAAGAAGATTGTGATCCGTGTACACCACCGTCTCTGACACATTATTCGTGACATACACCATAAATGCTTAGGCCAGTCCCATACTCAACAGGCGTGTTTCAGTCCAGGAACATTTCCACTGGTGGATGATGACCATTTCCGAGTCCTCCTATCTTTGAATTGGATATGAGTCCGAGTTTGAAATGGCGTTGACTTGCCAATAATCCAAACAAAATTGTTGAGTGCCATCCAGTTTGTGAACTAAGAATATCGCCGAAAAACACTCACTCTAGCTTGGTTAGATGATGTCCACGTCCTACTGGATCTGACTTGCTTTGGAAATATTAATCCGATAAGGGTATTGTTTGATTGGAGCAGTATTCCGTACGTTTCCTTCATTAACAATAGCATTACTCCTCCTCATTTGATTCTTACAGAAGTCCTTCTACTGCAGTAGCATTTTTTTTCAATTGCATTCTATGCTCCTGAGACAGCCAGATTACTAACCTATCCCACTCCTCAAGGACTTCTGCATTTTGAAATCTATTTTGAGGCGCATCAAAACCCATATCATCTGGATGTGCTCCATTGTAACACAGAATTTATAGCAACAATTCACAGTGTGATGTAACTGAAATTATACATTGAATTTTTCAATGTATAATTTCAGTTACATCACACTATAAAGTTTTGATATAAATTCTTTGTTATGATCAAGCCCTCCACTATCACCGGATAGCGTCGCTCCGAAAGCAAGTGTGCTTCCAATTAAACCTGTTGGACGATAACCTGGTGTTGTGTGATTTTTAACTACTTCTTTCAGATAATAAGCCTTCGGAAATTCTCTGCCTCGTTTTCAGGGTACACGTCCACATATGTATCTTTTGTCGTCTTGTCTCGCTTTTACAAGTCCTTTAACCTTTCAGGACTAAACACGTCTGTCTGACCATCTGCCTGTTGAGATTATTCCTGCACCATTACATCAAACAGGGTGTCCGTGAACTGAGACTCAACTCATTCAAATTTCTCTTTAATTTTAGCTTCGTACTCTGACTTTTGGTCGTAGGATCTGGTTACCGGACAGTCTGGAAAATAGCAGGATTGTTTTAACTTTTCAGTTTCTAAAACCTCCTTGGATTTCTACACAACAAGCGGTGTCACTCTCACTTTGGAACCTGCCAAGTCACTTCTAAGGACAAACTGAGTTCTTGGAACTGACAATTTTCAATCACTCCCACTCCAACTTCCCCAGTCTTGGGTTGGTGCAACAACATGATCTTACATCGGGGAGCGCTAAATATCTGTCCATCTATCCCAAAAATTACCACACTCTCAAGTAACAGATCAGAAAGAGTGCCTGTTCGCTTATCCTATACTACCAGCGATTGGCTACATGCTGTATCTCTCAAAATTATGTCTTTTGCCCTCCTCCCCCTTTACTTTCTGAGTAAAAATTACACATTTAGTCGAATTATTTGATGAGATCAAGGTACGAAATCCATACCCAGCCCCTGCCTGGGCAGTGCACTCTCCTGCAGTTCCTTGGCTCTTTTTGGGGTCTCCTTTATTAGCTTCAACAATGCCATTGGCTTAACTTCCCTTTTCCACACCTTTACTATCAGCGCATTTCTTCAATGACCAGCTCTGTGACTTTACATGCCCCACTTTACCACAGTGTTAACAGTGAGGCCTTTCACGTCCTTTCCACGCTCTTGGGCTTCTTAACGGCAAATTATTACCAGGCTGTCTACCTTTGGCTGTCATAGTGTAGGATCTTCCCTTCTCCCAACTTCTATATCTCACAAGATGAAATTCTGACTGGAATCTTGTCATATGCACGACCATGCAATCATCTGCTAATTCTGCTGCCCTTCTCACTGCATTAATTTTTAAGTTCCTCCTCGTGAATTCTTATCATCTCTGGAAATTATTTTTTAAACTTCTCCAGCTGAATAATTTTTGTCAGAGCCTCATAGGTCATATCTATTATAGAAATGTGCTTCCATCTCTCAAAATGCCGAGGTTTAATTATTTTGAACTCACAATACGTCTGACATGGTTCCTTATTTGTGTTTCTGAACGGCTGTCTATATGATTCAAGTACCAATTTAAATGATCATAAAATAGCCTGTTTCATCTTTTCATAATCTCTCGACCTCTTATCTGACAGCGGGTCAAATACCTCACTAGCTCTCCACGCAAGTTCAATCTAAAATACCATTACACATAAATCCTCAGAACACTCTATGTGCCGAGCCAATTTTTCAAATGCAATAAAGAAGTCTTCAAAACCTTTCTCATTGAAATGTGTTAGCCTTTTAACACATTTGCATGCATCACTGTATTCTGGTTTTATCTCAATCCTGTTCCTTTCACATTATTCACTTCTTGCAACGTCTCAAGTACAAATTCACGGCTCTTTCTGCTCAACGATGCACCTTTTTTCTCTTTCTTTGTCCACTTTCTCTCTTCTCTCTCAGTTCCTCTCCCTTGTCCCTTTCTTTCCTCAGCTAAGAACGTTTTCTCATTTTCTACCCTCTCTCTCTCTGTTCTAACTTCATTTTCCTCAAGTGTAATTTACATTTTTCTGATTCAACTGTTTCTCTGACATAGCTAAGTGTTTGAGTAACTCTCCTTCTTTCCTGCTAAACTTTCTTGGCAAATTTCAGAATCATCTTTAAATACCAGAACCCAATAGAAATTTAAGAGACATTTCTCTCACTTTTGATTTATCCAACTACAAGTAACCGAAATGGAACAAATAATCTCACCTACGTTTTATTTTGAAATCTCTGGCAGCAACCTGCAGGTATTTAAATCTGCAGGGATTTTTCATACCGATAAATCTATTCAAATCTGTCTAAACCAGTTCCAATCACAAATCTAGGACTCAATCTTTTCAAATCGCGGACAAAAGCCTGCATACCATTCAAATCCCAACGACGTGCCACCAAGCTGTTATGAAAAAGTGTTCAACAAACCCCCTACCCCCCCCCCCCCCCACAAACACACTCTTAATTTAAACCAGTAACACAGGAGCGATTTATCCCGTGTGATAATCTGTGAAAATTCAAAGGCCTAGAACTATTTAAAGTAAAAAATAACAAATTCATTGCTGGAACAGAGAATAACTAACTAACAACTATTTATAACTATTTCCTCTAACCTATTGTTAATTTTCCCTTCTAGAATACCAGTCGGACGAAACCCCTGAATAAGATTTCACGAGAATTCAAATTTCAAAATCAGCCAGCTGTCGAAACTTCTCTTGACATCTTCCTCTTTAGATTTTCTTCTTTTTAGGGATTTCTGCTTCAAAGGTCATTGATCGATAAAGTTAAAAACTCCCGTCACACCAGGTTATAGTCTAACAATTTTAGTAAAAAGCACTAGCGTTCTGAGCGCTGCTCCTTCATTAGCTACTCCATAATCACCTGATGAAGGAGCATCGTCCCGAAAGCGAGGGCTTCCAAATAAACCTACTGGATTCTATTACATGGTGTTGTGTGATTTTTTAACTTTGTAAACTCCAGTCCAACACTGACACCCGCAAGTCTTGTTTGATAAAGGTAGCTTTAAGAGAGCTAATAATCCAGGCACTCTGCAGATGTTGGTGGCTTGGCAGCTCTCTCTCATATTCAAGTTTTCCCAATCATATACCCCAAAACATCCGATTCTGTCGCTGGCTTTTAATAATGTCAAGATTTTCAAACTTGATTTTAGTTTGGTACTTTTAGGTTATAACTTAAGCTGATTGGTTGAATTCGAATATGCTTTTGTCATCAGGCAACCAGCTACTCTGTCTGCTGGACCAAATGTTATAAGGTAAATTCTCCAACACTCTGTATGCCTGTCTAAGCCTTTCACTTATTGAAGGTGTAGTACCCTTCCACACCATCAAAATAATGCTTCACTCACGACTGCTTGGACGATTCGGCATCATATAAGCTGAATGAAACTGTGACCCTAACAACAACTGGCAGCGCCATTTCTCCCTCTGCAGTGAGGCTGATGTCCTATTGAAGGAGGTACCACTACTCTGTGACAAGCTCCATGTTCAATCAAGGTCCTGTCATACTCTACTCCTGGGTTAAGTGTAGTTTGGGAAGCTGTTTTTGGAAAACCCGAGATGGATAGGAAAGATTCCTTTCCCCCAACACACACACCCAAGCATTCAGATCTTCCCGTCACTGCACCCTTTGCTGCATTTGTTCATCAGGTTGAAGACCCAAATGCTGTAACTACAATCTCCATGCTCCGCCCAGAGTTGGTTCACCAAATCCTCAGGCCTCCCTGAATGTCTGAGGCAGCTCACAGCGCAACCATTCGCAAACAATCCCCAGCACGGCCCACTAACCTTTCAAGAACAGGAGTCAGTCAGAAGACCATCAGTTCCAAATGTTATGGAACAGACCAATCCCCCTAGAAATACTTTTGGAAGGAACGTAGACCTTACCTTTTCATTATTTTAAACATCGACATACATTGGATATTCCAGATGTCTTGCGACTTGACATTAAGTGAAATAAAATCTATTGCAACGCTCTATCTAAAATGAAAACAAATAACAATTTGGAATAGCTTGTACACTGGAAAACATACAAAAACAGTTTCAATGCGGTGACATCACATAAAAAAAATACCTTCACAAAAACGTTGGTTTAAGCACAAATTCTTCCGTGCAGTTCTCCAAACCGGAAAAAAAAAACACCGAGAGAGATTTAAGAAACAATAGCTGCTCGTGATCATTTGCTGAAATTCCAACCCTTCTGGGCCTTCAAGCTGCTTCTGAATGCTCAGTAAAAAAAAGTCGAGATAACCTGATCTCTGTGACCTTGCAACTGCCCTTCATTATCACCACCATTATAATAAACCGAAAGGGCTCCTTAGTTACTCATTTAAGCCATTTCAGGCGGTACTTCGGGTCGTCTGAGTTGAGGACGTCTCTTTAGAAGAGAAAATATATTTTTGAAAGTGACAGTATCGTGACACCTTCAGTTTTTTAAAAAAAAGATCTACCAATTTAAAAGGATTGCTTCATTTTAAACCTCTTCCTATTCCACTATAAATAGACTGCAATGCACATATTTTACATTGACTCTAAGCATGCACACATTCACAACTACATTCTATTTCAGTCAGCTTATTCCTGCCACAGATCACCTCCGTCTGTCTTTACCCAAGTCCCGACAACGTGTTTGCAATTCCGTTTTCTCATACAGTCACCTGTATAATTTTCGAACTAATGTCAGCAATAATACGCTACGTCGAAATATATGGGATTTTTTTCTCCTTAAAGTTCTCCAAAAACATTAAGGGGTTATGATCAGTTCATAGGTTTGTCTCAGTTACGTTATTCGGAAATTAAATACTGTCATGTTGCAGGCCAACACCAAGGTCAAGGCCCATTTTTTAAGTGTAGAATAATATATTGATGGCTTCACCGGACACTCCAACCACTCTTTACATCATGGATCACTTCTATTTCTCCTTCTGAATGACAGATCTTCTTCGATCTCAGCATCAAAATGTACATACTTCTCCATGTCTTAATACTGTAGCTTCTTTACCTGCAACTCTCTGCCTATGCCAGTAAACCTTCTTCTCACCGGTATATCGTTTCGACAGATCTCACACATTTTTGTTAACCCACCTCCAATCAGGTTGCACCTTCTGGTGCCGGCTTTTAGATTCCAATGTGTTTTCATTTACCACATCAACAAAATTCAATGACTAATCCTACATCTGGCTTCCCAATGTTTTCTTTGTAACCCTCCAACTTTGCGATTTCATCTGAATTACTTTATTGCAGTGATAACACCTGAGCTTTTTTTTACTGTCCTTTCCCCTTCGAGGTTCACTTTTTACCCTTTGTAAGTGATCTTCATTAGATTCAATAAGATCTACCACATTACCACCTGCGGATTACTCTTTTCCACAGTTTATGTCCCTCACAGAAGCCAAAGTTTGATTGATGGACCTTATCCTAATCAACCATTTCAACTTTTCATCTTTCCATTTTACCTCTGTTCTTCCACATGAGTCCTCATGACATCAGGAATTGTGTTTTGTGCTCCTTCAATATAAGAATCCCTGTAAAAGTGTCACAGTTCCATCTTTAATTCCTTTACCCAACGACAAAAAATTACTTTGTTTGATCCTTTCAAACTTATTTTACGTTTAAGCAGAGGCACTTTTCAGTTTCCTGAAACGCTGTCTGTAGGCTTCTGTCTCAAGCTCATTTGAACTTCAGATGACTTTCGTCACCTCGAGATGCAGATACTCGTTATACGTATTGGCTTTGTTTGAATCAAATAACGCCTCGTGGTCACTGAACAACACATTAGTTTAACCTTTTTCTCAAATGATATTAAAAGGCTTATACAACATTCTCATCAAATTTAAACAATTCCTGCATATATTTAAACAGAACCCCATCAGGTCTTTGTCTACGTTCGGGTTGCTTATCTCCACGATCCTCCACGTTCAGCCTACACTTTATCTTCATGTCTGCCCTTCTCTAACTTTTAAAGTTGAAATTCTCTCTTTGTGATTTTCTTCTCTCTTTTACTCTTTTTATTCTTCATATCCTTCCCTTTTAATCATAACTGAAACTGTTTCAATTCCTTTTCCTGTTCAAGTTGCTTTATCTGCAATTCCGCCATTTCCAAAGATTCCGATGGCGTTCCACAAAATTTAATTGACGAGATATTGTTGTAATGACCTGTCCTTTTCTCACAGAAAAACGCATTCCAAACTTCAGCTTTTCTACCAATTCCAACTATTATGGACTAGTCCAGACCACACAAATCATTCTTAGGCAGGCTGCCTGGAACATAGCTATGCAATTTGTCTCGGTAGGAGTACAGCTGAAATTACCTGGATTGTTAGCGAGGTTGACACCAATACTAAAACAGGCAAAGTATTTATTCACAAAATTACACAATGAAACACGAAGATCAGAATAGAGAATCACTACAGAACTCATTCTATCCAAACTTGTCTCAAGTATACTGTTCCAAAAAAATACACACAGTTCCATTATGCAAACTCCCTTTGAAACATAGTACAAAATAAGGTTCCTGCGTACAGGTTGAAGTTAGGGCAGAAGAGAGAGTTTCCACGCGGCTCACTGTTGAACTTCCAACCAGTTCTGGGCTGAACAGCTCAACTAGAGGGCTCCTTTCATTACACGTATCACCTCTAAAACATGGGTCGAGAGTATGTTGTTGCGAAAGCACAGCAGGTCAGGCAGCATCCGAGGATTAGGCATACGATTTCATCACTTCTAAAACATAACCACTTTGGCCTGAAGCCTCATCTGTTTGCGTATACACAAAAAAGTATTCTCAATATCTTTGAACGTCTGAACCAAACCAGACTGACCAGAACCGAGATGATTTACTACCCCTCTGGAAAAAAAGCAAGGACATTGCAACCTTTAGAAAAGGAACAGCTTTTACAAAAACAACGAGCGTTGTGGCACAACAGCTTTGCCAGGCTCACCGTGAGTTCACTTTCAATAATTTCACTTCTGAAACATTGCCTTTCTCATAGTTGTTTTTGAAGAGTTGAAACATTCTTAAAGACTCAGAAACGAGGTAGAGAGGGCAAAGCTTTGGGAAGCAATTAACCTCCCTGAATCAAACTCTGCCTCACTGTAGATGACCACTGCAAAAGACGATCAAATTATTTTGGCTAGATGTTCATGTTTTATTCGAGTCAAACGCTTCGGAAATGTTCCTCTTCAATAACAATACAAAAAACTACATTTTCTCCCATGAATGTTGGAAAAATAATTCTGTTACAAGAAATGAAAGCCAGCTGTGAATTTAATGCGCAAGTCATTTACTTCAGGGGAAAAGAACAGTGTCCTCCCATGAAAGATTTGCTATCAATGGCAAAGCTGAACAATTTTGCATAATGAAAGCAGTCAATTTTTTATAATACCTACAAATATCAAAATTCAACAGAGATTCAATGAAAAACAAAATCTATTTATTTAATTTTCCCTGTGGATCGAAGACATAATCCAGGATGTCCTTTTAACGCCAAAGAAATGGTACACAAACAGATCAAATATATCCAAGGTCTTAAATTAGATGGCTATCATGTGGGGTTCCTCACCTTAATCATTGAAATCCTTTGATTCCTTTTTATTGGCGTGTGAACCATTTCGGAATCTGGTACTTTAACGTTGTCATATCGAAGCAAGTTGTTATTATTGTTGACACAGGAGAAATGTGGAGAACTGTTGTATACCTGAGCCGCAAACATGTGGCAGCAGCCAGAATCTTCTTCGCACAAAATGCAAATGGCACACTGTTGCTCAGAGTTTTCCGGATTGTACGTATTAAAATGTAATGTTCTCAGGTTGCAATTTTCCAACGGCACCTTATGTATGATGCTTGTTCTTTCAAGGGTGAAACCGCTTTGATGAATTACAGGTTCCATGCGGTAATATAATTCTCGCCATTTTACCTGCCACGATTAACTTTGCAGCAGCTTCCTTTTGTTCACATGTTGAAAAGTCGACCTCTGAACTCCAAAGCCTCACTTATATTTCCCACATGGACGGGGCTGCCATCTTCTCAATTGTTGACTCAGTTGGCTCGCGGGCTGGTGTGCGATGCCAGGTGATCCCAATAGCATTAGTTCAGCTGTTATTATTGATTGAGGTTACTGTTCTTTCGTTCCCAAAGAGAAGAACGTGGAAGCAGGACATGACACACCAGTTATTCCAACCTCCAAAGTGTGGAGCAGCAGTGTTAACACGCATTTTAAGGAGGTGATAGCACAACATTTAGCAGTCACCAAACAAAATGAAGCAATGCAAACAGGAGTTTATGAAAGACAAAATACAATGACTTCTTAACACAATCAATCAATCTTGGTTATCGAAATCCAGTCAGCAAATGCAGAAAATAAGGATTTCTAAAGTACGTTTCATGATATTCCTGACGTACACTTGGTGTGAAATATAAGAGCATATCGGGGTTGAAGTAATGTTTGTAGTTTAGATAGAGAATTGGTTCATGATGAGACACCGCGATTCAGTATAATTATGGCATTTCTAGGTTGTATCTGCATCTAGTGAAGTCTTTGAAATAAGGCTGGGAATGTTTTCACTGGAGCGTCTGAGGCTGAGGGGTGACCTTATAGAGGCGTACAAAAGTATGAGGGGTATGGATAGGGTAAACAGGCAAAGACTTTTTCCCTGGGGTCGGGGTGTCCAGAACGAGAGGGAAGAGGTTTTTGGAGAGAGAGGAAAGATATAAAAGAGACCTAAGGTGCAACCTTTCCATGCAGAGGGAGGTCCGTGGATGGAATGAGCTGCCAGAGGAAGTGGTGGAGCCTGGTACAATTGCGACATTTAAAAGACATTTGAATAGGTATATGAATAGGAAGCATTTGGAGCGTTATGGGCTGGATGCTGGCAGGGGTGACTAGATTGGGTTGGGATACCTGGTCGTCATGGATGGGTTGTCCCGAAGGGTTTGTTTCCATGCTGCAATCTCTATGACTCTCGGATTCTGATGGCAAAGCAAAAATAGGCAAAAAAAAATAATTGTTGAGCAGGGCAGCAGGAGTCTGCAAATAAAATAACACAAGCCACGTTAACTGAGAAAAAGAAGTCAAATGGACGAAATATAATATGCTATATTTTCAATCTCGTGTTGAACATACAAAATCAGAATATCTTTGACATCAACATTGGAGAATTTTGACATACAGGCAAGTTGAATGAACTCACATGCAAATAAAAACAAATTATCTTACAGGTATAAGGAACTCCCTGCAGAAGTTATAGCCTTGAGCCTGCTGTTGCAGACTCTGCCTGTTCCAGTTCAGTTTCTGATCACTGCTCTGATTTTGACAACGGGGCGATTCGGTGATTGTAAACACCATTCAATGTCAAGATGGCAATGGTTAGATTCTCTCCTGTTGGAGATGACAATCCCCAGAATGTTGATGGGGGAATTCAGTGATGGTAACAGCATTGAGTGGCAAGTGATCATGATTATATTCTCTGTTGGATATGATAACATCTTGGTGCTTGGGTGGCGCGAATGTCACTTGCGCCTTGTCAGGGCAGTGTTATATTTTCTCCAGGTCTGTCTGCATTTGGTCATGAACTGTTTCAGAATCTGAGGAGTGGTAAATGATGCCATCACTGCGTAATTCTCAGCGAATTCTCCAGATAAGAGCTCCCAATAGAGAGGAATCTTTAATGATGCAATTGATTATGATTAGGCCTGGCACACTAACCTGAGGATTTCCTACACAAATCTACTGGAGTTGCGATGACTGATCTCCAAAAGCCAGAAGCATCTATTTCTACCAGGCAGAACTCCAACCAACAGAGAGTCTGTCGCGTGATTCTCACCGACTCCAGACTTCCATTGACTTCCTACTTTCACATCCAGTAGAGAGTGGTACTAATGTCAATGACAGTCAATTTCAGCTCACCAATGGAATTTATCTGTTTTATGCAGGTTTGAATTGAGGCCGTAACGAGGTCAGGAGCTGACTGACAATGGTATCCATGCGAAACCATTTCACATTTTCTGCTGCATGTCTGCAGCCCCGAAGTCCCATTTTCTCTATGTGAGTAGTGTTTCTGGTCCCATTTCACAGTTCTTGCTTGTACACACATATGCTACCGTTTTTCACCGCCCTCCTCCTAAAGATTTGAAATCACAGGATCACTGAAGCTTTATGGAGCAGACGGAGGCAATTCTTCTCATTGAACATGCAACCAGTCTCTCAACTCATGCATATTTACTGCCCTTTCCCAACTCGCTTCCCACCACTTAAATCCACAGACTCAGCCAATGTCTCTCGTGAGTGCTTGCCATTGAACCTGCCTCATTGACATTTCCAGTCAATAGATTCCATAACCTAAATAGGCAATGTATGGAAAACCTCGCTCTCCTAACTCCACAATTCCAAATTAAGGCTTCCATTATGTGAGCATTAAGTTCCCCTTGAGTTTTTTAAATTCCATTCTTAAACTATTTAAATTTCAACGGTTAACGTGTAATTGCATCAGTACTTTATTCCCTATGAACAATGAGATTAATGATTATCACACAGATGTTAACACATTTCATATGAGTGCTAATGCCAAGCAATGATTGCTGACAGAGCGAGCAGCACTGATTTCCCGTGAGTGAATAATATCTAAATAAGATTAAAATTATCTGATAATACTGACTGACCTATGAAATATTCCTGGTCATTTCTGTGTCAATTTTTGATATACACCATCCACAATGGTTGGGTCTTCTCAGTGTTTACAATTTTCAGGTCGACATCAATTACACTACCTCTGCATAGCTTTGCTCGAAACATTTTCACAGCTCTCTTTTTGAGAATGTAAGCGTGTGACCAATTCCTTAGTAAACCGTTTAGAAGCTGGAAGGAACTTGCTTTCTATGCCTGTAGAAGCCTTCGAGATCCAGAGACACAACAGGGGTGTTCCTGGATTTCAACCTATTAAGAGGGAAGGAATGTTGAAGGAGTTTTCAGTCAAGGGTATTTGCGACTTGTTTTAAAACAAATCAATCATGCCTTTTTCCCCCACAGATGTGGTGTCCTAGTTCATTCAACTCCGACAATACGAAGTTTTAAAAGTGGTGATAGAAGGATGGCTGGTAGCTTCGTGCATTTTCTATTGCTATGCAGAAATGTCATCACAATGATTGTGGAAGGCGTGAAAACCTAACCTGATAGATGCACCTTGCACTAATTAATTGCTGCATCTGGACCATATGGAAGTGGGTTTTTTTGGAGCGTCATTCTTCAAGGCAATTGTGGAGTTGCCATACCATTCTTCACTTGTGCTGAGAAAGCTAATAGATTTTGAGACAGCAGGGGGCGTGACTTCCATGTGCAGAACTGCTCATTGTGTATCGAGATTTTATTTTTTAAAAATTCTGTCTATTTTAATGATGAGAATGGTAGCAGTTGCAGTTTTATATTTCTGCTCAACATTTGAATGTACAGACGATGACGGTAGCTTTGTCCATATTATTTCGTGAGTTATAACTAGGGCATGTTCAGAGCGTATTTGAACGTCCGGCATTGTCTTTTTGCCCTGGAATTGATGTGAGGCAATTGAGGGGAAGCAATATCCTCGTGGTGTTATTGTGAAAACATTAATCCAGAAATTGAGCTCATGTCCTTCGTTTAAACTGGGTTAAAATCCGTTCATGACAGTTGTTCGAATTTGAATTCAATGAAAACGAACCAGGAAATAAATGGTTTCATGGTAACCCACGAAACTATTACGGATTGTCAGATCCACAAAAAAAAACATCCGTTTCACTAATCGGGAAAGAAATGTGACATCTGGCCGACATGGGACTGCAGACTCACAGCAACACTGACTATTAATTGTCCGCTTGACAATTATGGTTGGAAGATAAAAGCTGGCTTATCCAGAAATGCTTGCATCCCGTGATTGAAATCTAAAAAACTCCACTGCCATGGACATTTTCCCCTTACCCTTGTCAAGTAGATTTCAGATTAAAGCGCAATCCCATTGACAAAGAATAGTATCAAGTCAATGGATTAAGCTCAACAAGTTATTTAACGTACTTCAGTCCTCTTCTGCGTTCCCAGTCTAGGAGGCAAATTGGACAATTCTGGGGCATAGTATTTTTATCAAACTATCAGGGCCTTGCAATTGCTAGACGAGACTGAAGAATCATCACGGAGTCATCGTTGGTGTATTTCATCAGTGCGTTTTGTCAAGAAAACACAATGGTGTTAATGCCCATCTACCACTCTCAGGGCAATAATCTC
Source organism: Chiloscyllium punctatum (assembly GCF_047496795.1). Taxonomy (NCBI): domain Eukaryota; kingdom Metazoa; phylum Chordata; class Chondrichthyes; order Orectolobiformes; family Hemiscylliidae; genus Chiloscyllium; species Chiloscyllium punctatum. The sequence goes on from NC_092781.1 coordinate 42,277,515, forward strand.
AATGAGACATTAGCTTTTCATTTAAACTTTTAGCCTCGCCTGAAATTGAGTCATTCTATTCAGACTGGGTGCCTGCCACAGAACCTATTACCTGAAACTGAAAGAAAGGATATTTTTAAAAATATTGATTTCACCTTCCTGCATATTGATGAACATGTGCTGACCATCGAATTTCGTTTGTAACAAACTAATGTAACCGAGCAAGTGCGGTCGGGAATTTCATTAGTTTTGCGAGTGCAACTGTGAATGAAGGTGAAGGTTTGACTTCGAGCATACGAGAGAGGAAACATGTATGAGGCAGAGTGATGGTGGCAGTAACCAGAATGTAACCAACCCAGAATGCGTCCTGCCTCCCCGTTTTCACTGCAGACCTTTTCCAGAACCCAAAAAGCCACAGAGTAGTCGGTCATGCAATCAAGTTACCACGCTCTGTTCAGAACTGTGTTACTGTTTTCCATTTTCTGCTTGTTTGTTTGAGTTTGTGCATCTGTGTGTGCATGGGTGCGCGTGCGTGTGCATGTGCTTCTCCATGTGTGGGAGAGAAAGCGACAGGAATGGATAGAGATGGATATGCAATAAACGAGCATCGGTAAATTATTAATGGGAATCAAACAAATGAATATGGGAAGATAAAGATAAATCGTACACAATAAACTTACGGGATTTTTTTTGAGGATGCCATCAAGAAAGAATGAGGGGTAAACACTGGCTATGAAGCATTTGATGTGTCATCTGAAAGCTTTTGGCAACGGAACTCGTTAGTGGTTGGTGGAAGAAAAGTAAAACCGATATGTGTGTCGCAAACGGATTGACAGCGATCAATAATTAACTGATCGAGACATAACACAAAGTGCAAACAGCTATTTCTTATATAATATAATTTAAAATAGCCAGCCAGGGCCTCGTGATCTGCGAAGGGATACTATATTTGTCCAAGCTGTTCAGAATATCTGAAAATGATCTTGATGGGCAAACGTCTGCAAACTCAATGACGTCTCGACACATCTCACAAGGATTGCACACTGGAACGATAGCGGAAGGAGACTTCATCAAAACCAAAGGAATTGCAAGATCTGCAAAGCATAAACATGACAAAAGTCACTGGGAAAGCTCAAGCTGTCTGGCTCGTTTGGAGGAAACCCAACTTAACGTTTTGGTTTCAGTGACCTTCCTTCAGATCTAACGTTAGCTTGAGAGAGTTTTTATTTATGCAGAAGTTGGCTGAGGAGACAGTGGGTAAATGAAAATCGATCGATTTGGTCTGATCGATCAGACGAAAAAGCAAGAAGAACTTTTGGACAGACAAAGGAGGGGATGACAATCAGCCTTAGAGAATGAATAGCGACAAATGGGGATATTTAGTTGCTCACATTCCATAGTGTGAACCAAGAGACCATGCAATTACAAGAATCGTTGTCTGGGGTTGGGTTGAATTTGGGAATAAATGCTCGAACACTAAAATTGTTGAACTGGTATTGGGCCCAGAAAGGAGCAGACGTCAAAATCAGAAAATTAGTTTTTCCAGCGTGGACGCTGCAGTAAGCATGAGACAGATATTTTGGCCAGGAAACAACGTTGACGTGGCAGGCAATGGGAAGCTTAGGTTCTTTTAGTTGTTCTGCGAGGCAGTCACCCAGTCTACACATCATTGCCCTGATGTAGAGAAGACCACATTTGAGCAGCGAATGCAGTGGACTAAGTTGAGTGACGTGTAAACAAAGCACTGCTTCACCCGAAAATTGTATTTTGGGCGCTTGGGATATTGAGGAGTAAGGAAGGAAAATGACATACGTTGTACCTTCTGGAATTGCAGGCGAGGGGACCAAGGGGGCTTTGGAGTGAGGTTTGAGTGGATTAGAGTGCCCATGAGGGCCCTAACTCTCCGTGACCTCACTGCACTTTATGATCACGAATTCGATGCTGACTTTGTCGTGAAACTAGCCAACAAGGGTGATGATATCATTGCCTCGTGGACTGACCTCTAAACGACAGAGGCAGGATGCCCGCCCGCAGATGCCTTCTTCTACCTACTCTGAGAACATCAGCCCACCATGTAATATTAGACCATTGTGTCCACTGTGGTCGTTAACCATGTTTTGTCTCGTAATCTCTGCTCACCCCACCCTTGGAATACCAATTACCTCCAAGCATATAATCTCGCAACACTGCACAGCACTCTTACACCGTATTTACAAATTCAACAAACAGGACTGCCTCGGCAGATCCATTTATTCTACTTGTACCTGCCTTAAACTGCTCGTTTCTTCCGAGCTCGATGCGATATGTCCTCCCCTTGTTCAGTCCCTTGCCACTAACATCTGAGACTCCTCTGATGCTTTACTGTAGCCTCCTGTTTATCCTTGGCACACAATCCCTTTATATGTCCATTCCTATCAAGCTGGTATCGGGGCTGTCTGCTCCTTTCTGGAAAAAAAAAGCCTGACCTGGCCCCATCTAGTACCATTAATCCTTTGCCTTGTGGAGTTTATCTTTAACTTCGCTTTTAACTTCTCTCACTTCCTTCCGGTCAGTGTGGTGGTCACATCGGACTCTGGTATGCCTGTCTGTTCATGGGAAACTTGCAAACCTCCTCGGTCCAGTCGTATTCCGGTTCCCACACACAAATCCTCCTCCTGTAGAAAATGAAAATATTATTGTTGCTTCTTTCTGTCATCCAGAATTGAAAATGTTTGTCAATTTCGCTTTCAATTTCCACCATGCTCTCAACTTCACCTGATCCATCGCTGAATTCTCCCTTCCCTCTTTAGACATCTTTGTTTCCATTATTGGGCATAGAGTGACAACCAATATCGTTTATAAAACAAGACACTCAGACAGTTAACTTGAATATGCATTCTCCCGTCCTATTTCGTGTAAAGATTCCAGTCCATTCTCCCAGTTCCTTTGACTCCATCACATCTGTTCAATTCATTCACAAGAGTCTACAGTGACAACGTGGCCTATGAACTGTTTACTTTACTCCTTCGCTGAGGAGACTCCAGCACGACAGTTGATAGGCCGCTAAACTGGATCCAGCTCATCTCCCTCAGTTCAGCCCATCACCCCTCTCTTCCATCATCCATCAGTTGAAACCAATTGTCCTTACCTACCATCCCACTAGCATCGACGATCCACAGCATCATTAGGAGAAATATGCATCCTTGCACCGGGATCCCACCATCAGAAAGAAACATCCCTCCTGTTTCATGTCCGCTTTTGAGAAAGACCATTCCAACCTGCACACCTGATTCAAGTCCATTCCCCCTTCAAGCCCGACACAACCACCCAGACCACACATGCACAAACACTAGGAACATTATGTCAACTTCCACTGCAACCGTAAAAGGTGTGATACCTGCTCTTTTACTTCTTCCTTCCTCACGATCTAACAACACAAAGACAGCTTGAATGTTAAGCAGCCTTTTACCTGCTCGTCACTCAATCATTCACTGCTCAAAATGTGGTCTACTCGAAGTGAGACTGGGTAATCATTTCTCGCAACATCACATCTGTGAACAAACTAAAAGAAAGGATATTGAGCTGTCAGTTGCCTGCAAGTTCAATATAATACCTAGGCCAATGGTCACCACCTTTGCCTCAGACTTGCTGCATTGTTCCAGCGAAGCTGAGCAGCAGATGGACGAATAGCACGAGTGACAACTCTACACGCTTCTGGACGCAATATTGAGTTCATAACATTTTCGGGTTTGCCCATCTTTCCCCATCGTTTCCCCCACAGACTACAGGCTTTGTCATCACAGGGGCTGCAGTTACGCACAACCAATTGTCAATTACTAATCGTCCTCATTTACAGCTGTTAATTCTGCGAAACTAATCATTATTCACGCATTTGCCTGTCCAGCTATTGAATTTTCGCTCTCTTTCGCATCTATCTCCATCTGTCGTTTACTCCTTCCCGCACTCCCACTTTACATTTTGCATGTGTACATATGTTGCTTTCCTCTCTACCATGTAATGTGAAGAAGCGTTACTGGATCCTAAGCGTTCATCCGTGTTACCTCCACAGATGCTGCCAGAACTTCGTGGTTTTCCACCCATTTCTGTTCTTTTCTCAACCAAGCGAATCTTCTTTGACCTGCGTTCAATGAAATGAGATCTTTCTGTAAGAGATCCAAACCGCTCACAAGACTCCAATTGCAGCCTTGCCAGAATCGTGTACAATTGCATTAAGTCTTAAATAGTCTTATTCTGCAAACACCCCCGAAAAAAAGTGCCATCATTCCATTTACATTCCCGATACTTTTTTCCTCCTTTTAGGTGGTTTTATCCCTTTTGTGTTGCAGCTTTTTCCATTGAAATACTGTTCCGATGTATTATGACTAGAAGAGGAACGATTTCACGTCTTCCAACAAGACAAAATAAAATGTCAACTATTTGTTTTCCAATGGCAATCTATCAGAGTTTTTCTCGAAATTGATTGTAACCATCTCGTAACCTGCCGTCCAACCATTGCTATGTCAACTGCAATCGTGGTGACACAGCTTACACTGCAATCATTGATGTCATTGGTTACATATTTTCAAACTCTCACCATGTCTGACGTGAGGTGACCAACAGGTTAAATAATCACCAGTTGTGTCTCAATGGTTACACATTTCTTACGAATGACTTTTGTTTCTGAAGTGAACAAGTCGCCATTCTGTCTAACATACTTTCCCAGTGTGCTGGGGAACTGTAAAATGATTGTGAACCAAAGGTTTACTCACTGACTGATTGACAGGCGGCTGCAAGAAAAGCCAATGGTCTGTTGGCAATCATTGCAGGAGGATTGGAACTCAGAAGCAGGGTTGCCTCACTGATTTCATACATGGCCTTGATGGGATCACCCCTTGGCTATATTCTGTTCTTTTATTTCAGTTATCTTAACGAGGATATTCTCGCCATCGAGAATGTTCCAACTTTCAATCAGATGTTGGCTGATCAGATCATGCTCTGCTTTACTCTCTTTTCCCCATAACCCTCGGTTCCTTTCCGACTGTTTTAAAAAAATCTCTATCAGAGCCTTGAGTGTAGTTAATGGTCATTCCTACAAAGCCCTCTGCAATAATTTAAACAAGAAAAGTTCCCACAGATTCTTTGCCTCTGAGAAAAGAAATTCCTGCTCGTCTATGCATGGAATGGGAAACTCCTTCTGAGTTGAGTCCCTCAGTCATGGACACGGCCAGAAGGGAAAACGATATTTTCTAGATTGTCAGGTATCCTCACAACCTCACAACGAGTCAGACGTAATCGTCTCAAACTCTCCTCCTGAAACAGTTTCCCTCTACAACTCAGATGAACCTTCTCATGAAGTACATGTACAGGTGGCCTAAGGTTGAATAGGTGGTGTTAGGGGTGCGATGCATCCTTCAGCTATTGATCAGCTGTACTGGACCAAGATTAGCAAGTGGAAAGATCAATGTTTTGCAGACTTCCTCCTCAGCTGCTCAGGACTGTGTCCCAGGCTCGAGCTGTCCTTCACGATTTCTGCAAAGGTCTGGATTAGTCTGGGAACCATTCAGAAGTGGTCTCTTGGAACTCTATACAAATTTGCTTCAGCCACAAAGAGGGTGTTGCGTGCATTTTTGTAAACCACATGGTCGGAGCGTTGTGACGTCACTGAAAATTGGATGCACAAGTGAGTGGCCAGACTGTTGCCTCAATTGAAGTGTTTCTTTTATGAAGAGATATTTCACAGTCTCGAATTGTATTCCTCAGAACAGATGAAATTGGGAGGCGACATGAGAGAGGTCTATCAATTCAGAGAGGAATAGTCAGAAGAGACATGGAAAAATATTCTTTTGAAGGAGGCATCAATGTTGAGGCGGCAATGATGACCAGGAACGAGGAGGGGATGGCCAGGGAACAAGGGCTTTTTCTTTATCACTCAGAGGGTTATGGGAATCTGGAACTGAGTGCTTGTCACTGTCGGAGAGACAGAAACCTTCATTACACTGAGGAGCATTTAGAGGAAAACCTATAGAAGGATCTTGACGTCCAAGCACTTTGCTCGTTGAATGTGGATAAGATGGTTTAGAAAAAAGATATCCGGGTGCTCGACATTTTCTCTTGCAGCATTGAGTACAAAGGTTGGAGAGGCACTTTAGCCCGAAAAAGACATTTGTGAGATCACATTTGGAGTATTGCGGGCACTTAAGTTGGCCACACTACAGCAAGGATGGGCAGGATGCATAATATTTGACCAGAAAATGCTCGCTTGTATGGACAGGTTGGAAAAACAAACATGTATTGGTTTCACTAATGCATCAGAATTTGAAAGGTGACCTGAAAGAATTATTTATAATTATGACAGGCATGGATAGGTTGTTTTTTTAAAAATTTAATTTCGAGGAGGAAATGACAAATATTGGAGGATATATATTTGATTCGGCAGGATGAATATTTTAAAGAAGTTGTGCGTGGTCAGACTTTTGTTTTGCTGAGTTGTATAGTTGTCTGGATAGTTAAGAGGTGGTAGAAGCTAATACATTAGTTAACTTTACATTTAGATGAAAATATGAGCAGAAAGGGAATAGAGGATACAGTCAATGGCAGATAGGTGCGATTAGTTCAGAATAGTAGCATGGCTGATGCAAATAATGTGTGTTCAAGAGCCTATTCCTGTACTGTACTTTACAATGTATGATCTTTTTAACTTTACATCTCTCTTTGAAGCTGTTTCTCGTCCTCTGCCTCACTCTATTTCTTTCTATCTTTAGGAAAACAATTAGGGCCAGTCCATTCAGGAAAGATGACAGAACGCACTCGACACAGCAGGACAAGTGGAGGATCGGAACTCTCTTCCTCAAACGGTGTTTGATGCGAATTCATTTGTTAAAGTTAGATCTGAGATTGACCTTCCTTTATTTAGTAATGGTAACGAAAAGACATGGGTCCAAAGCAGTAATATCGAGTGATTTTACTGAGTGGTTGAGCAGGATCGAGGGTTTGATTGTCGTACTCCTGTTTCTACGTCCCTATGAAGAATCGATCTCGGTCTTCGAGAGATTAATCAGTACTCGGGTCAATATCTCTTCATTATGATCTGAACATCCAAAAAACACATTTAGTGTTTGATTTCATTGCTGAGTTGGAACTAATGATTTACATCATAATAGAACCCAAAGTGTCATTTAGTCGCCGTTGTGTTAATGAATAATACAACTTAAACCATAAAAGGAGCAGGTGTGTTCCAGACTTAGCATTATTCCACTGAGAAACACAGCGGCAATGCGGACCACAGTGCTTTTGATACTAGTTCTCCTCGTGGTCGTGGAAGCCACTGTAGCTGGTACGTAAATCTGTTAAGCTCACCTGCAGAGGTATGTACAGTACCAAATCGGTCAACAGGGGAACCATGGTTTGGAATATAAATTGCGCTCATTCCATCATCCCATCCTATCTATAATTTTGGAGGAAGATAAAAGATTTCACTCAGAAAGCTACCAGAAGTAATTACACGCCTGTCCAAAAGCTGCATGTTTGCATTTTTTCGCATTACATATATTGTTGAAGGAGTTATTCCCTGTCCTCTCAGACGTTAAATCGGCTTGCTGCAATTCAATGACAGCGGGCTGCTGCGGTGCAGCTTTAGTATTCCTGGTTCAGTAGGGAACAGATGCGAAACAGATATTGTTCCGTGTACAACATCTCTCTCTAAGACTTTCTTTAGTGCTCCCACACAATTTCACAACCTTCTGGACTCAATATCATGTTCAACAATTTAAGAGCTGGTACGCCTTGATCACAACCCAGGCCTACTCACCAGGCCTAATTTTCACGTGTCCGGATAATACCCACCATCCATTGGTAGACACTAATAGCTCTATTTAAAAGTTATTAATTCTCCCAGGCTGATCGTTACCCATCATTTTCCTCCCCGACTATTCTGACTTTTTGGGCTTTATCTATAACAATTGTTTATTTTATATTTTTGGGCTTTATCTGTAACAATTGTTTATTTTATCTTTTTGGGCTTTATCTCAACCTTTTGTTTCGTCAGTGGTCCATTCCTGCAGCGCAATACTCTGCATTAAAATGAAATAATTTCCAGGTAAGTCGGTTCTGAGGAATGGTTCGGACCTGAAAATTTAATTTTGATTTCTCGCCACAGATGCTGCCAGCAATTTCTGTCTTTGATTCTGATATACAACATCTGTGATTGTTTTGGTTTTGTGTAAACTTCCGGTAGTTCTGCTAAAACCTGAAAATAACCCAATCAGACCATAGATGAAATACTATAAACAGTTTTGGTTGCTTGTGGAAGGAGAGATATACTGCCATTTGCAAGCAGCATTTTTTGTCCTGTACACATTCACGGGATAAGGGCGTCGCTGATTAGGCAGCATTTATTGCCCATCCCACATTGGCAAGAGGGAAGTTAAGTCTGACACACATTGTGGTGGGTCTGTAGTCCCATGTGGGCAAGACCATGTCAGGATGATAGTTTGTTTCCCCAAAGAGAATGAGTGAATTGGATGGGTTTTTCCCGATATTCGACAACAGAAACATGGTCATCTTTAGATGCTTAATTGCGAATATTTATTGGATTCAAATTTCACCACATGCCATTGCGAGATTCGAACCTCTTAAGTCCATTATCGGGATCTCTCGATTAACTTTACAACAACAATACCACGAGTTCCTCACCTAACCAGTTCTCACTCGGACAGTTCCCACGGTGCTGACTGACCAGGTATCACCAATGGTCAGTCTTACGGAGAGGCTTACTCGGCTAGGTCTACAATCGAAGGAATTCAGAAGAACGAGAGAAGAGCAAATGGAATCAATTAAAGTTCTTAGAGGACTTGACAGGACATATAAGGAGAAACTGTTTCCATTGGGTAGAGTTTGTGATCATGAATGAGTGGTCGCCAAATTGAGTCAAAGAGGAGTAAAATGAACATTATTTTCTCAGGTTCTCAGTGTAGAAAAGGACGACAACCATCCGTTGGTTTGGCTCCCCAGTCAGACCGCAGGTGCATCATATGTTTTGTCAGACTGTTAACATCAAAACACTTCTCATATTATTTATTCTCTGCCTAGGTGCAATGTTTACATGTGATGGAGGAGGAAAGTTCTGCAGTAAATTCGGATGTGATGAGCGTGTGGCAAGGAAAGCGAAGGGAACATGCCCGATCTTGCATTTATGTTGTGTACCTCTCTGACCTAAACGTCGAAAAGGAGTTTTACTCGAAAACATCTGAGCTTCTTTCAAGAGAGATGTCATCTCAAAGATTTTGGTTCCGTTTGTGTGGATCAACTCAACTGAACCTTGACCCTCTGTCTTCTAAAAATCACCTGAATAAAACTGATTAACCCTGACAAACATCGAACTTCCATGTCTTCATTCTCATTTAGATCAATGCTTTAATGTCGTGACAGCGGGCCAGGTAAATTAGCAAGGTACATTCAGGGCGTTCTTACCTCAAAGAAGTAACTTCTGTGCAGACCTTTAGTCAGTGCACAGCTGAAGGACCATGTGCAGTTCTCGTCATCACAGATGTGGCATCTTTAAAGAGGCTGCATACGAGATTTATCTGGACGTTACGTGGATTTGAATGGATTACCGATAACGAAAGGATGATCAAAATTAGATTATTCTTCTGAGAAAGGATGAGTCTCTGGAATGTCCAACTGGAAGCAAATAAAATTATGAGAGGCGCGGATAAAGAAGATAGTTGGAGTCTTTTGTTACAAGTTGGAGGTATCTTCAATTAGGGTGCAATTCGGTTTGAAAGAGAGTGGGGAGACGTTTCAAGGAAACGGGCATTTAGTTTTACGTGCAGTGTGAGAGGTGACTGAAATACCACGTCGGAAATTTGGAGGAAGCAGTTACTTGAACAATTGTAAGAGGCATTTCGACAGACACGTGAACAATCTAGCTACAAAAAGTTACACACAATGTAGAGGCAGATTGATTCGATTTGACTGGTGTCATGGCCGCACAGACATGATGAGTCAAAGAGCTTGTCCTGTGTTGTACTGTTATGTGGAGCAGTTTATCTTTGAAGAGAGGTTGGTAAGTCACGTGTTGTCTTCTTTGGGAGAGACACCTTTGAGACAGGACATGGTGAGTTATATAATTTTATGAGAAGTAAGGGACAAGAAACAGAAATCAGCTGCGACCCTCTGTCGAAGTATGATTAATAAGGGACACAATTTGAAAATGAAAAGCTTTTAGAGTGAGTTGGGGACAAACGTTTCAGGTTGAAGGCGATGGAGGTGCAGGAGCGTAGCTGTGGTGGAAAATCTCACAACATTTGAATGAGCAAGTATTATAACATTCAAGGACATGCACCAAATTTTGGAAAGTGGTGCAGTTGTAGATTTCGAGAAACAATTCATGTCCTGGACTCAATGGGGCAAAAGGCCTCTTCTATACACTCTAATTCTCTGAGTCAGTGGTCAATCTCCCACAAGGTAAAGCCTTACACGAAAGTTGTTGTTTCATTCAGCACTCTTCCTTTGGGGGACATGCTAATAAGGCAAAGAGCAGTTGTGCAGAACAATGCGAATCTCTGCTGCCTCGTGATCTGTGCTCAAAGACTGGAAATCAAATTTGGGTCCACACTGATATGCTGAAGGTGAGAAAATGTACCCTTCTTGACGGGTTACAAATTGTGGTCCTGTAGCATTAATTCTTATCCACAGTGTTCCAAACTATTGGAAAGTATTGAGCAACATTAACTGACATCAGGATGTGAATGAAACAATATGTGGGCAGAATGCACAAAAATATACAAACAACACATAGCTGAAGGAGAAGTCACCAGGAATTATATATAAAGCCACAAAAACGAGGAGCATAAGTAGGCCACTCAATCCTTCGAAACCACTGTCCAAAAATTCAAAAAGTTCACGGCATTTCCAATTTTCTCATCGACCTTGGATTCCTGCATTTCGCCTGGTAATCTTTCAGCTCCACTACCATCAAACATCTGTCTCCATTGGCCTTAACATAGTGAGTTAGAATAGAATCATAGCACGTGGAAGGAAGCTACTCAGCCCATCAAATCAGGAACGACCCTTCGAAGAGCTCCTCATCCAAAACCCAGATCCGTTCCTTTCACATGACCGTTCCTTTATCATGGATAACTATCCTAACCTGCAGATACCTGCACACTATGAAACATTTCACATGACCCGTTCCCCTTCGCAGCATATCTCTGGGGTATGGGAGGAAATCAGAGCAGATGGCAGAAGCCTTCGTTGACAGGGAAGAACATGCGCTTCCATGTCGGCACTCGTCTGGGACACAGACGATGGTAGAGATATTGAACGTGCTGTGTGCGAGTGTGTTTAAGGCATGTAAATAATTCCCTTTGGATAAAGTGAGGATTTCAGATGTTGGAGATCACAGACAAGAATGTGGTGATTCAAAAGCGCAGCAGGTCAGGCAGTAACCCAGGAGCAGGAAAATCCACGTTACGGGCATAAGTCCTTCATCGCTAATTTTTTACACAGTGGTGACCACAGTGGAGTAGGTCTGCTATCACGCGTAGTGTTAGCGAAGGTCAATATTAAAGAGTGTGCTGTGGGTTTGAAGTCACATTCAATACCAGAGCTGGTTACTGACAACCGAAATGCTGTGGGTTTGCAGTCTCCTGCCCAGCGCCAGCAGCTCAGTGGTACCAACAAAGCCGCATGTCTGGTTTTCCATTTCGACACTGTTATGAACCTGGCCATCCACCCTCAAAATATTTTAAGAAGACCCTGACTTTTTCTTACTTTAAAGGCAAATGTACTGTGATTATTCCAGGTGTGATGCAGCTGTTCAAACCAGCTGAAACACAAACAAAAGTAAAGAGGATTTGAAAGCCCAAATGAATCATTATCGCAACTTAGCGAAAGGTTTGTTCCAATTCTCGTAACATCCCGTGAACACCCACTTTGGCAAAGGTGAATTCAAACACAGGATCTTTAAGGCATAAGCAGACAACTTCCACAGAGATTTCTGACAGAAGACCATTCAGGAACCATCTGCTGAAGCTAGGAACCTTTCTGCACTGCAGCAACTTCTTACTCTTTCAACTGAATAGAACTAGAAAAAATCGTGAAGTGGAAGAACTGACCACTTCATTGCCATTACTAAACTTGGCTCTTATCCAAACCTGTTGCGACCGCTGTCTTTACAGCCTCGCGGGAAAATAAAGAACAAAAGCAAAATATTTGTGAAAGATACAGCATCATTGGTAATTCGTGCTTAAAAATTAACCTGCAACATACAACAATGGTTTCATTTTAAATCTCATTCCTTTTATTATTTTCGTCCACAACAATACGTTGACATTACATCGACTTTTACCACGCAAACTCTACCAGCGTTACCTCGTGCTCACACAAGGAGTTTGAACACTTCATCAACATCACTTACACCTTTCACCCCGACCTGAAATTCACCTCGACCATCTCAGACACTTACGTCCCCTTTCTGGACATCTCCAGCTCCATTTCCATCGCCGACAATCAACTAATCATGGACCACTACTACAAACCAGCAGATACCCACAGGTACCTTGTCGACACCTCCTCCCATCTCGCTTCCTGTAAAAAATAAATCCATCATTCCCAATCCCTCTGCCTCTGCCGCATCTGTTCCCAGGATGACCAATTTCACCAGACAAAATTCCAGATGGCTTCCTTCTTCAAAGATCGCACTTTCCCATCCCATGCGGTCGATGATGCCATCTAGCGCATCTTCTCCACTTCACACCTCTATGATTGAACTCCATCCCTCCTAATGGAAAAAGGACAAAACACCCCGAGTCATCAACCTCCACCGCACCGATCTTCGCATACATTGCATCATCCTCCACCACTTCTTCCACCTGCAAACAGACGCCAACACTGGAGATTTGTTACCCTTCCTACAGCATCTCAGTAAGGCAATCGCCTTGTCAGATACACGCCCATCATCTGCCCTCAACCTACACCCGGTACGTTCCCCTGCCACTGCAGGAATTGTAAAGCCTGTGCACACACCTCCCCCCACTTACCTCTGTCGAAGGCTGAAAAGTATCCTTCCACATCCGAAAGAAATTTACCTGCACACCCACAATTGTCATCTACTATATCTATTGCAGCCAATGTAGTCCCCTCTCCATCGGCGAGAAAGGATGCCAAATTAAGGATAACCTCGGAAAACATCCCTGGGAAACCCGCAACAACCAACCCCACCATCCCGTGGCTGCACACTTTGACTCCCTCTCCCACTCCACCAAGACCATTCAGGTCTTGGGCCTCTACCATCGCCAAACACTAAACACCCACCAGCTGGAGGAAAGATGCCTCATCTTCGGCCTTGGGACCGTGCAACCACACTGGATTAATGTGCATTGGGTTCTTCATTTACCCTCCCCCACCTTATCTCAGTCCCAATCCCCGAACTCAACATCGCCCTCGTGACCGGTCCATCTTCTTTCCCAACTATCTGCTCCACTCTCCTCTACAACTGACGATCACCTTCCCCCAACTTCGCCTACCTATTTCATTCTCAGCTACCTGCCCCCCACACCCCACCCTCCTCTGATTTATCTGTCAGCCCCCCGGACCATAAGTCTCATTTCTGATTCAGCGTTGACGCCCAAAACATTGACTCTCCTGCGTCTCGTTTTTTGTCTGACTTTCTGTGTTTTCCAGCACCAGACTCTCGACTTTGATCTCCAACATCCGTCGTACTGACCTTCTTTTACATTATAGATCAGCCTTTATAGTATTGCCACCGAACGCCATCGTTTGTTCTTCCAGGTCTGGCCAATATGTCGGCCATTGCATTTTATTGCCTGTCTTGCTAAAGGTCTCATTTTCTTATTGATTGGTTGGAGCATCATACTCCATCTCAACAGTCGAGAATGTTTGTGCTTAAATTTCTCCAAGAGATGCTTGTCCTTTATGATCAGTATATATATTGTCTCAGACACATTACTGGCAACATAAGTGTTGAAGTTTCGTAACGCCAATCCCAAGATAAAAGTCTCCTTCTCAATTGTTGAATCTTTCTGATGATGTACGTTCAATTTCCTGGTGATTAAAAAAAAATCCATAGGGCTTTCTATCTTCTCATGGTCTGTTGAAAAGTGTAACTCTGAAAGCCACGTCACTTGAATCAGTAGGCACCTTAATGGCTTCATGTAATTCATTGTGGCGAATGCAGGGGCAGTGTTTAATACAGCTTTCCGGCTGTGAAATCCCTCTGACAGCTTGCCTCCCATTGAAATTTCTTGCATTTTATTTCGCAATTCCGTGAGCACAGCAGCCAAGATGTAAATATTCATTACGAATTTATGATAAAACCCACTCAGTCTCAGGAATCGAAATACGTCTGTTTTCGTCCAAGGTATGGGAACTCTCCAGTAACCTTCATCTTCACATTCCGTTTGGCTGTCAGTCCAGGACCAGTCCAGGATCCGTGGCCCAAGAATGTGACTCTTGATTTGGCCAATAAATTTTGAACCAGGTTTATCAGCAAGCCTGCCTTCCAAAGGCTGTCGAATAATTCTGAAAAGTAATGTAAATATTCCTTCCACGTGTAACTGAAATTAACCGGGTTGTTGATGTCTACAGACTGCTGGGTAATATAGAAATGAATTTATTCATTAGTCTTTATAATTTTCTGGTGGATTCTTCATACGGAATGACATGAGTTCAAATTGATACTGTTCGCTGTGAGTTACAAAAGCCGAAGTTGTCTTCGCTCTTTTGGATAAGAGTTCGTGCCAGAATCCTCTCAAATGGTCGAACTGGAAATATACGTTGCCTCTTCCACCTTCTCAATACAGTGTTCCAAACTAGTATGAATATGAAGGAGATTTTGTAACTGAATTGACTCTGTGTTACTCTGCACAAAAATGATGTTTATCATTTTGTTTGACATCATTAATCTAGGTAAGCTCCAATTACTGTAACATACTTCGAGTATGATGCTTTGGACATATGTTCAAACTCTTTTTGAAACTGTGACAAATTGAGAGCATTAAGTTTAGAATGATACTGCTTAATTTGAACAGCATTTCCTATGCCAAAATGATGCATAATTAGATTTGTACTTCTCGGCTTATTTCCACATATCTCCCCCGAAGATAAGAAAAACTCTTTGAGATCATTTCAATCTTCGTCTGGAAAGTAACTCAATAATTAATACCAGTTTGTGAGAACTTGCTCATTGTCCAATTTAATTCAAGGAATGTTGAATTCAGAATCCTCTGAAATTGATTACTCACTCTGTGTTGTAACCAGTAATGCATTTTTTGTCTTCTTTCTTTCCCTGTCAAATGTTAGGCAATGCTTGGTTGTTTGAACAAATCCCAATGAAGCCTTTAGCTAGGATGCATTTGTTCTTCCTCACTCTCTTTCTCACCGAGCCTACTACCTACCTTCATTTCCAACCTTTTAAGCTGACTTTCCTGTCTAAGTGAAAATGTCTACAGTTCGAACTCTCTCTCTTCATCTTTTTCCTCTGTCTTTCTCATCTGCTCGGGCCTTGCTCTCATTATCTTCTTTTGTTTTTACGGGTGGTTCGTTCTTTTTCACTTTCTTCTGTTTTTAACCGTAAGTAAAATTCTTTCAATTGTTTTCACGTTCAACTGCCTCACCTGCAATTAAATTCCAAAACGTTTCCAAAGTTTCCAATGGTGTTTCCGGGAAATTTAAAGAACGATCTAGTACTGATATTAACTCTTTTTTTTCTCACAAATGAAGACAGTAGTTTGTCCGGTGAAAGAACTGGGGAAGTCTGTTGTTTTCACAAAAAGGTAGTGACAATAAGCGTAAGTATAGTGCTGATAAATCGAGTGTAAAGGGCAGCTGCAGACAATGATTAAATCAGCAAGCACGAGGCAAATGCATAATTGGGGACTAACTTTAGTGCATAATTATTCAATGAAATAATTTATTTCATCATGATATTTTAAATAGTTTAGTCTCAGAAAAATAGCTGAGGTAGCTGAAACACATAAACTAGGCAAGAAAAGACACATTGTTAAAACGTCTATTCAGGAATGGAATGTACCTATGAACAATGGAAGATGTTCCGAGCAAAACAGATAAAGTGAAAGGAACATCAAGATCCAAGTTTAGCAGAATCTTCCTTATGTTAGCACTAACAGAGGGAAGGGTCGCCAACTTGGAGAAGGGGGGAGGGGATAATAAGACCAGATCGCAAGTTAGTCAGAAAATAAAGTTGATTGGGTAATGCAGGAGTCAGAAGTGGTGAGCTCACGCAGCTCAAAAGTATAACTGTGTACTAGTTTGAATGTTCATTGCTCATTTGCTGCTGCATTTGATGCCCTTTCTTGCATGATCGTAGAATAAATTATCTTGTTTCCAGTTTTGGTGGTCTCGTCTAAGTATTATTAAATTTGTTTCTGACAGATATGGGGGCTCGTCTCGAGATCCCAAGCTCTGGTCGCCCGGCATTTTTGGGAAAACGAAGAAGGTGCACCTCACTGATTTAGGTGGTCTC
Organism: Chiloscyllium punctatum; assembly: GCF_047496795.1. Classification (NCBI taxonomy): domain Eukaryota; kingdom Metazoa; phylum Chordata; class Chondrichthyes; order Orectolobiformes; family Hemiscylliidae; genus Chiloscyllium; species Chiloscyllium punctatum. The sequence continues at coordinate 42,293,977 of NC_092781.1, forward strand.
TAGTTTCCCTCCTTGCCGCACCAGCTTAGGCGAAAGTGATCCGGACTGAGAGACCCTGGAAACAAGACGGGTAGACGTGGCGGGTTCAGTCGGGTGACGCTTGTGTGCACAAGACCCTGGTAAGAAAGTTCTTAAAAGATTTATCGCAGCGACCGAGATAGGCAGGGGTATTTGCTGCCTGTTGGATATATCCAGGGATCTGGGGAACCGGTGTGCTGGGCGACTGGGGTAGGCAGCGATAGTTGCTGTCAGGTGGATACATCCGGGTATTGCCGCGGGGCAGGGCGCGCTGAAACGATCAGGTAACTCTGTGCACAGTCCATGGTAAAGAACATGGACCTTTAAGTATTGCCTTGGTGGTCGGGGACGTACGAGAAGGAAGGGGAATTGGCAAAAAATAAAATAAAGTATTTAATTGTCTAGATTATTCTGACATGTAAGGTGTCTACCTGATTCGTCGACCCAGCCTTAGACCGGTTGTGAAGAGGGAAATCCCCCATGCGAAGGTCGGGACCCTGAAATGGACGTGGAAGAAGGTGACACCGGAACTCAGTAAGGTTAATTAAATTACATAAAGAAACCGCCGAGTATTAAAATGCAAAATAAGAATAGTTGCTTAAGTGTCGAAGGAGACGTGAGAAGGACGTCCGAGCACCACATCCCAATGGACAGTCCTTTAGGAAAAATGTTAAGAGATTGGAAGGACAATCGACGGACGCGAGGAAAGGATTAATAACAAATTCTAAAATATCAATGAAAACCAGCCTTTCAGTCAGGAGGAATCAGATTATGCTGCGTGTCAGAAGGGCTAGTAGCTGAAGGGCTACTGAGGGTACACTTCGTAACTAACTTAGAGCCAGACATCCAGAAAAATATTCAAAAAATAGAGGAGTCTTGGTGGGAAGCTCAAAGTGTCTGTGAGATATGGTGTCTGTGTGTGTTTATGTTTGTGTGTGTGAGAGAGAGAGATAAAAGCTTTACAGCTAACAGAAAGTTTTACCTTTGGAATTCTGTTTGAATGCACATTTGTTTGTTTTTGATTGTATGTTTGTGCTTTGTTCCCTGGAGTTTGAGATCCGGGACTGTTTTGAATCTGATTTCTATTATGGAAATTTTAACATTTCTTTTAAGATTAAGGATTTTACAGATTACGAAATAAAATGTTATCGCCTGCTCTATTTACAGGTCATGACTGCCTTACTATCAGTTTCTAACTAATCTCTTTTATCCTTACATAAAAGCGTTTTATGGAGGACAGTTGAAGTCTCAGTTCAACATTCTATTATGGCTTTTAAGGTTAAGGATTTTACAGATTATGAAATAAAATGTTGACTCCTCCTCCTTTTACAGGTCATGACTGCCTTACTATCAATTTCTAACTAATCTCTTTTATCCTTACATAAAAGCGTTTTATGGAAGACAGTTGAAGTCTCAGATCAAAATTAGATTGTAACAAATAAATAAAAAATCTTATGGTTAAAATCGGTAACCTTGGATTCGGCCATTATTCATGCATTAGAAGTTTTTTTATTAAGTTGAATAGACTAACCCTTTATAAGGCAGCTCTGGTTATTTCACGATCTATGGCATTGTAATTGAGCAATGACTAGTCAGGAAACTATTTTGGATTTATTAAACTATTAAGGAAACTATTAAGAAAACTATTTTGGATTTAAAATTAAAGGACTAAAACCGGATAATTATAGTGGATTTCAAAGTTGGGAACTGTATGCATATTCCATTTTAAATATTAAACACTGAATAAATGAATTTTAATATATAAATATATATTTACAAGTAAGATTCCAAAATGTATAGTTAGGAACAGGCTTTAAAGTTAGACAAGCATAAATCGATAAATTGTATTTGATATTACATTGAGCAAGAAATATTGCAATACTTGTTTTTATAAAAAAAGCAAAATCTAAACAAACATTGGGTGATGAGGAATGACTATGAGGTGGCCCCAAATCTGTTCAGTTCGTTAAATCGGCTCAGCAATTGATCTGGCAACGTACCACGAGAAGCAGAAACAGAAGGCAAAAATAATGATAGCCACAGTTGATTAGATAATAAAGAAAAGGACAAAACTAAAAGGAGAAGGAAACCGGAATAGTGGCGGGCAGCATGTTGAAAATAAAGGGAGAAGAAGGGATCGGGGAGGAGATGTTAAGGGGTCTGGTAGACAGGAACAAGAATCAAAATGGAAACCCCCACAGGCGGGATGTTATTATTGTGGAAAGACAGGTCACTTTAAGAGAGAGTGTCCAGATCAGAAAAAGGAAGTAAAGGCAGTGCCGTTTGTAAACCTTGATGATAAATAGGGGTGTCAGGAGTTCCTGCCCCCGGGGACGCACCAGGAATCCTTGATAAATTTAAAGGTGGGACCTTACAAAGAGGACGTAATTTTCCTAGTCGACACGGGGGCACCAAGGTCAACCTTAAATTTTAAGCCCAAGGGAATGGGAACGAAAAAGTTAATTGGATTATGGCAGCAGTTTTGTGATGAGAGGCATGAAGAATCAGTTGTGCACTCATGACGAGATATTGCCACCAAATTGGGGACTGATTTAATTGCAAATAGTGCGATGGAATCTGTTGAGGTTCTTAAAAATGAATGTGCTCGAGCAAAACAATTACAGAAACAGAATGAGAATCACAGGTGACTGGTAAACAAACAGAACTGCACGATTGAAGTTGTTAAAATGTTTTACTCACTTGTTGCGCTTCTACCCTGAATTATATAAAATATATAACTAATAATTAATATTTATAATAAATCAATTGTGTTAGCCAAAATCAATATAAATTGACAGGATTCCTTCCCACATTCTCAGTGACCTGTCATATTGATTCATGGTTTATTTAAACCATGACTGCATTAATTCATTGTTAATTAAAGAATGGAAAGCTACATTACTGGCCAGAGTGTGTGCAGGCAGTGGCAGCAACAGCCTTATTGGTAGAAGAGAGTCGGAAACTTACTTTTGGGGGACCCTTAATAGTCAGCACCCCACATCAGGTACGGACCATACTAAATCAGAAAGCAGGACGATGGCTCACAGACTCTAGGATCTTGAAATACAAGACAATCTTAATAGAGCAGAATGACCTTGTGTTCGTCACAGACAGTTGCTTGAATCCAGCTGCATTTCTGTGGCGGGGAGAGGGGGTGGCCCTTGTCAATCCAGAACATGACTGCCTTGATATTACTGAATATCAGACTAAAGTGCAAATGGACTTAAGAGACGTACCATTGCATGTAGGAGCTCAGTTGTTTATCGACAGGTCCTCCTGGATGATTGAGAGTAAAAGGCACAATGGATATGCTGTAGTAGACTGGATAGATCGAGGCGGAAAGACTGCCTAACCGCTGGTCAGACCAAACTTGTGAACACTATGCCCTAGAAAAATCTCTCAGAACCTTAGAAAACAAAGAAAAGGAACGGTATGTACAGAGTCCAAATATGCGTTTGGAGTGGTACATGCTTTCCGAAAGATCTGGAAAGAAACGGGACTGATAAATACCAGAGGAAAAGCACTAGTTAATGAGGAATTGATAAAACAAGTGCTGGAATCCCTGTTACTCCCGAGAGAAACAGCGATAGTTCATATAAACGGACATCAGAAGGGGAATGAACCGGAAGTAAGAAGAAAGAGACTGGTCGATGAGGGAGCTAAAGAAGCGACCCTGAATCCACAAGGACCAGTGATATTCTCACTAATACCTACAAATGCAGATCTTCAGGGTTCCCTGTTGTTTACTGCAAATGAGGAAAAGGGACTAAAAGTCTGAGGAGCTGCAAAGACAGCAGATGGGCGCTGGATGTCACCCGAGCTGGGAGGGACCATTCCGAACCCTCCTGACCACTGAGTCGGCTATCCGGACAGCTGAGAACGGGTGGAGTCATCACTCTTACGTTAAAGGCCCTGTGAACGCCCCAGTGGCGGAATGGCACGCTCATCCTATAGACAGCACTCTGAAAGTTAAGCTGAGAAAGAAGGGATGAACTGAGACAAAATACGTGTTTTTAACGTCTGATATAGTCATTGATTGTAAGGGCTGCGTGGACCCAGCTCTTCCTGGCGCCTAAAAGATTAAGATAGGTAGACAGGACGATAGGCAAGGGTCAGAGATGGGCGGCCACTGGTATAGCATTGTAACGTTAGTAGGACTAACTTTTCGGGGGGGGGGGGAGATCACTTCACTTCACTATGCCAAAATTATGCTGAACAAAAATGACGTGCCAACTGTTGGGTCTGTGCAGAGGTCCCACACCATGGCGGGTCTGGGATCCCTACCTTGGTAATGCAGCTCACCAAAGGAGAAGTGTACGATATACAACAATTTGACTCGGGTTCAAATGATACGATGCGGAGTTTTGACAGGAGTAAATATAACTTTATGGGATAGTTCCCTCGACCAGCCCCGAAAACCCAGGGTGGTATCGATGGCCTCAGAGTTTCCCCACCGAAAGGATCAGTAAATACCATCAGAATGACGCCACACCCTTCCAATTACGAAAATCATCTTGTGTCCACACCAGCCAAGCCACTACCACGACCATTCATCAAATATTAAATGGAACATATGCGGCCTGAAGGCCTATCCTTTTACTCCTGGGGGAAAACACATTCGTGTGACCGAATGTATAGGAATGCATGCATGTTATGATGTTGATGAAACAGTGCCTCAAAGCCAGAAAGGCTGGAGTGGCAGCTGTTACCACGCTCTATAGTTCCTCACCTCCGATTAGATAAAGAAAGCACGACTTGAGAATGGAGGGGGGACTACGACTTAAGGCCCGAGAGGTCTATTTGAGTGTCTCCCTTCCTCACGCACTGTCCGATATTCTCTCTCTAACCCCGCCCTCTAATTGACACTCTCGAAGCTTCTCAAGATTCATTTATCTGATTCTCTCTAGCTTCCTCTCCCTCTTCTCGACTCTCTCTCTTCATCTATCTCTTTAAAAAGCTCTGTCCTTTTCCTCATTTCCCTGTGTCCGACACTCTCTTCCTCCCACTCGCTCTACCTGAAACTGTCCCTCCTTCTCTCCCTCTGTCTGAAACTCTCTCATCCTCCGCTCTGATTCTCTCTCTCCCACTCACTCTGTCTGAGTCTCTCTCTCCCCCGCTCCCACGGACTGACTATCTCTCTCTTGCTTTCCCCCTTCCTCTCTCTGGCTCTCTCTCTCCCCCTCGCACTCCGTGACATTCCCTCTCTCTCCCTCTGTCTCTGACTCACACTCCCTCCTCCATCCCCACTTCTGTGACACTGTCTCTCTCCTTCCCCTTCTTTTTGACTCTCTCTAGCTCTCTCTGTCTCTCAATGTGTGACTCATTCTTCCTCTCCCTATGACCGACTCTATCTCCCTCTTTCCCTCGTTCTCTGTCTGATTCTCGTTCTCTCTCTCCCCTTATCTCTGCCGAACTCTCTCCTTCTCCCTCTTCCTGACTCGCTCTCTTCCTCTAACTCTGTCTGTATCTCTCTGTCTCTCGCTCGCCTTCCCTCCGCTGACACTCTCTCTCATTCCCTCATTCTCAATTTGACTTTCTGTTGACTGTCCCTCTCCTTTCAGAATGTCTGTCGCTCGTCCTACTTATTCTCTCTCTCGCCTACTTCCTTTGCCCGAATGTCGCACTCCGTCTCCCTCTTCCTGACCCTCTTCCTCCCTCCCTCTCCCTCTCTCCGTCTCGACCTCTCAATCCATCTCTCTGAAACTCTCTCTCCCTTGCCATTTGTCTGAGTCTGTTACACTCCCTCTCCATCTATTTCAACTCTCTCTCCCTTTTACTCTCCATGTATCTGACTCTCTCTCGCTCCCTCGCCCTCTGTTCGACTCTCTGTCTCTCCTCCTCTGTCTGAAAATCTCTTTCGCCTCTTTGTGACTCTCTCTCTCGTGGTGTCTCACTGCCGGACAATTTCTCCCTTTCTGGAACTCTACTCCTGTCTGACTCTCTCTCTCTTCTTCACCCTCTGTCCGGTTATCTGTTTCCCTCTATCTGACTTGCTCTACCTTCCTCACTCTTCATTTACTTGACTCTCTCTGTCGCCCTCTCCCTGTATCTGACTCTCTCTCAGTCTGTCCCGTTGTCTGACTCTCTCACCCCCTTCTGTTTAACTCTCCATCGCCCTCTCCCTCTGTCTGAAACTGTCTCACCCCCTCCCTCAGCCAGATTTTCTCTCTCTATCTGGCTTTCCCTCTCTCCATCGCTCTGTCTGACTCTTTCTGCCTCTCCCTCTCCCCGTCTGACCCTCTCGCTCCATCCTCATGTGTGAGACCGTTTCTCTCCCTCTCGCTGACTCTCCCTTTCTCTTTGCTTCACCCAGTGTCTGACTCCCATTGTTCCTCCCCGATGCCTGACTCTGTATCTCCATTTTCCCTCTGTCTAACTCTCTCTTTCCTTCCGACTCTCCTCTTCCTCAACTCTCCCTGTCCCTCATTTTCATTCTGACTCTCAGTCTCTCTCTCCCTCTCCTCGACTCCCACTCTCACCCTCTCTCCCTGTCTGATTCTTTCTCTCTCCCTCCCGCCTGAATGTCTTTCTTCGCTCCTTATCTCTGACACACTGTCACTCCATCTCAATCTGTCTGAGTCCATATTTCACCCATTCTCTCTGTGTGACTCCGTCTCCCTCTCCCTCTGTCTGACTCTATCCCTCACTCTGACTAACTCTCTTCGTTTCTCTCTATACCCCTTCTATCTGTCTAACTGTCTCCTGCTCCCACTTCCTCTGTCTGCTTCTCTGTCTGACTTCCTCTCTCTCCAATTCTACTTCTCACTTTGTCTGACGCTGTCTGACCACATCCCTCACTCCCTCTGTTTGACTCTTTCTCTACCCCGTATACTCTCTCTCGACCACTTCCACTCTCTCCCTATGCACCTTCCCACTCTTTCGACCCCATCCCTCTCTGTGTCTCTCCCTCCCTTGTCTACACTCCCTCTTTCTCGTTCTGACTCACTTCCCCAACCACTCTCTCTTCCTCCATCCCACACTTTCTCTCAGCACCCCATTTCACTCCATTTCTCTCGACCTCCTCCCTGTCTGTGTGTTCGTCTGTCCCCATCCCTCTCCCTCTATCCCACTTCCTCTCTTTCTCTCGAACCTCCTCCTCTCACTCAACTCTGTATAAAACCGATCGACTTTCTCTCTCTCCACCTACCTCGAGCTCACTTGCTCCCCCTCGGTTGCGACCTCACACTTTTTCTGCCTATCGCCTCCCTCTCTCTCTCTTTCAAGCTCCCTCACACTCTCGCTTTAACACCATTCCACACTCACCCTCTTTGTCTTTCTCTCCCCTTCTTCTCTTTCTCCATATCGTCCCACACTATCTGTCGATCTCCTGCCTCCGATTCCCTCTCTCCAATCCCCTCACACTCTCTCTCCATCTCCCCCTGCACTCTCTCTCCAGCTTTCTCTCACATTCTTGTTATACACCAGCCACACTCTCTCCAGCTCCCCTCACCTTCTCCAACCCATACCCACCCTCTCTATTTTAAGCTCTCTCTCTCTCTCTCTCTCCTGCCACTCCACACTCACTCTCTGCCTCCATCACACTCGTTCATTTTCCCGGCCCTCATTCCCTCTCTACCCCGTCCCATTTTCTCTCTCCAACACCCTCCCACACTCCCTCATGCTCACTCCCACGCCCTCTCTACCTCCTCCCACTCTCTCTATAAATCCTCAAACACTCTGTCTACCCTCCTATAAGTCTCTCTATCTATTTCCCCATCAATTCTCTGTATCCTATCCCCATCTCCTCTCTGCCTTACTCTGAAACCCTTCCACTCTCTCTCAACCCCTCCCTCACTGTGTCTTTGTCCCTCCTCCCACTCTTTCTCTTTTCCTTTCCCTTTCTATCTCTCTCTAACCCCTCCCTCTCACTCTCTGTGTCTTATTACCTCCCCTCACATCCTCTCCCTCTCCAAACACTCCCGTCTTCGATCCCCTCCGACACTTTCTGTTGCTCCCCTCTCTGTCAATACACATTATATATTCTCTCTTTTACGACTACCCCAATCTATTGCACTCTCGTTCTTCGTACTCCCACTCTCTCGACACCTCTCCCATACTCTCCCTCATCCTTTCCCACTGCGTCACTCTCTCCAACTCCCTCGCACTTTCACGTTTCCAAGCTCAATCCCACTCTCTCCCTCCACCCAAATCTCTCTCTCTCCCCATGCCGCTCTCACTCTCTCCTACTCTATCACCTCCCACTCTCTTTCTCTACATCTCGACCGTCTGCCTACTCTCTCTCTCTCCAGCTTCCATCTCTCTGCCGTTCTCCCTCTCGCTCTGTCTACACCCTCCTCACACTATCTCACTCTGTGCCCTCTCCGGTTATCTAACCATTCCCACTCTGACTGTCGTTTCCCAATCAACTTTTTTTCTCTCGATAACCATCTATCTCTGATTCTGTCCTTTCCTATTCTCTCTCTCCACTCTTCCACCACTTTCTCCCTCTCTTTTTCATGCCCACTCCCGCTCTCTCCGTCTATCACATCCCAATCTCTTTCTCCCGACACCCTCTCTCTCTCTGTTTGTCTCTCTCAACCCACTTCCAGTATTTTGCTCCCTGCACGAACACTCAACCTCTCTCTCCACTCCCCTCCCTCTCCCTGTCGGCCTCTCTCACCGCTCCCACTCTCTCTCTAAACCCCTGTCGCTCTTTCTCTCCCTCTTCAGATCTCTGCTAATCTCTCCCTCTATCTGCCTCCCACTCTGTTTCTCTATGTCACCAACACATAAACCAGTGTCTCCCTCAGCATTCCCCCACTCTTTCTCTCTCTCGCTCCCCATCACACTCTCTCGTTATCTGTCTGTAACCATTGGTTTCTCTCTCTCCAACCCTCTCTCTCTGTGACTCTGTTTCTCCAAACTCTCACTCTATGTCTGTACTGCTCACTCTCAATCTCTCGCGAGCCCTTTCCCTCTGTCTCTCTCTCTTCCCGTTTCTCTCTCTCTCCTCCTCCCACTCTCTGTTTCTGCACCCCTCCCAATCTCTGTCTATACCTTCCTCACACGATCTCTTTACACCCTCCCATTCTTCCACTCTATTCCCCTCCCCACAATACCTCTCTCGCTGTCCCCTCGCTCTCCCTTTCTCTCTGTAACCCTTCCATGCTCTCTGTCTCGACCATCCTCTCTCTAACTCTCTGTCTCCTCTCCCACTGTTCTCGCAACTACCCTCCACCTATCTCTTTATTCACCTCTCGATTTCTCTAGAAACTCCCGTCTCAGTCTTTCTCTTTACCACCCACCCAGTCTAACTCTAAACAACATTCTCTGCCTCCCTCACTCGCTCCCATTCTCTGTCCATACTCCCGCACTCTCTCTCTGCCTTTGTCTCTCGACCACCCCAACCCCACGAGTTCTCTCGCATTCCCAATTCTCTGTCAATCTCTCTCTCTCTAGCCCACTCCAACACTCTGTCGATACACCTAGGCCTCTCCCTCTTCCTCCATCAGTCCACAGACCTCTCCTTCTCAATCATCGTAACTGCTCCCTCTCTACACTCCTAAAAACCACTCTCAACACCTCCACCCTCTGTGATTCCCTCCCTGTTCCTCCATCATTCCATTTCTCCCAACGCTTGCCGCTCCTCCTCTCAACTCCAGCACTCTTTCTCTCCCCCTCCCTCTCTCTCGACCACTCCCCCACTCCTTTTCTTCGTATTTCTATATGCTCCTCACACTGGGTCTCTTCACTCCACACACAGACTTACTTTCTCTATTCCCCCATCCACTATCTCTCTCTTTCCCTGTCTCCACCCTGCTCCCAATCTCTCACTCTCTCTCCGACTCTCCCACTCCCTCTCTGCCTTTCTCCCACTCGCTCAATCACCATTACCTCCGCACACCTCTCTCCACACTCCTCTCATTCTCTCTATGTTTAAGCCTCATGGTCTCACTGAGTTCCCTCTCACTCTCTCGCTCGATACCTGACTCCCTCTGTCTCTCTCCCTCTAACCCCTCCTATTTAATCTCTTACTACCCCCTCTCAATCCCTTCTCCTCTCTCTACCCCTTCCTACTCTCCATTTTCCTCGACGAGCTTTCCATTTCTCTTTCTCTCTCTTGATGCCACACACTCTGTGTCTGTCTCTCGTCCCCTTCTGACGCTGTCACTCACTAACTCCACCCAACTTTATATCACACTCTCCCTCCAGCTCACTCCCACTCTTTCGCTGTCTACCTGCCTGCTAATCTCTTTCTTTCCCTCCAACATTTTTCCCAGTCTCTCTCTGTGTTCCCCCCAGTCTCGCTTTTACTATCGCCATTACTCTCACTCGCTCTGTTACCGTATCCCCCCTTCACCTAGTCCCTTTCTGTGTCTCATTCCCTCTCAAATCCCACACACTCACTCTACCCTTACTCTCTATCTCACTTTCTTCCTCTATCCGTCACGCTCGACATCCTCTTCCCCCTCTCTATCTCTGCGTCCGTCACATTCTCACTCGGTATTTTTCTCACAGTCTCTCTCTATACCCCTCGCAATCTCTCTCTCTATCAACCACATCCTCACACAATCTCTCTGCTTATCTCTTCTATCTGTCACTCTCTGTAACCCTCCCACTCCTAGAATGTACAACATGGAACATAGAACATTACAGCGCAGTGCAGACCCTTCGGCCCTCGATGTTACACCGATCAATGAAACTAATCTGATGCCCATCTAACCTACATCATTCCATTATTCTTCACATGATTGTCCAATGCCAATTAAAAACCCTTAATTTCTGCAAGTCAACTACTACTGCCAGCAGGCCGTTCCTCGTCGCTACTGTACCCCGATTGAAGAAACTAAACCTAATATTTGTCTTAAATCTATCACCCCTCAATTTAAATTTAAGTGCCCTCATATTGGTCTTCACCATCCGGTGAAATACCCTCTCACTTTCTGCCCTATCTAATTCTCGGATTATCTTTTGCACCTCAATCAAGTCACCTCTCAAATTCTCCAACAAATAACAACCTCACTTCCCTCAGTCTTTCCTCATAAGACCGACTCTCCACACCAGGATACTTCCCAATTAATCTCCTTTGAATCTTTTACAAAGCTTCCACATCCTTCCTAAAACGGTGATCAAAACGGCACGCAATTCTCCGGATGCCGCCTTACCAGTGTCCTGTAAACCTGAATCATGACCTCATGGCTGCGAAATTCAAACGCCCTACCAATAGACACCTTCACACCATATGCCTTCGTAAGAACCCTACCAACCTAGCTGGTAATGTTCAGGGTGTTATGCACCAGGAAACCGAGATATCTCCGTTCAACTACATTGTCACGAATTTTACCACGAGCCGAGTACTCTGCATTCCTATTATTACTTCTGAAGGACCTCCACTACACCTTTCCGCATTATCTCCTTTTGCTCATTCAGAGCCCAGCTCCTCATATTATCGATGTGCCTCTGTAACACATAACATATTTCAGCACTATCCACAAATCTGCCGACCAAAGTGCCTTCGGCAAATTTAGTATCGCATCCTTCTTGGCCCACATCCAGATCATTTATAAAATTGCCGTACAGCAACGGATCCGCAACAGATCCTTGTGACACAACACTGGCACAGAGCTCCAGGATGAACATTTCCCATTAACCACCATACATTGCTTTCTTTCAGCTAACCAACACTGATCCAAACCGCTAAATCACCGCCAATTGCAAAATTGCAGATTGTGCACAATAGCCTCTCATGTGGTACTTTATCAAACGCCTCACTGGAGGCCGTACAGACCACAGCAATCACTTTACATTTACTCATCTGTTTTGTCATCTTCTCGAAGAAATCAATAAGCATAGTGAGGCACCTCCTACCCTTCACAAAACCCAATTGATTTTCCTTAATAAAATTATTCCTTTCCAGATGATTACAAGTTCTATCACTTATGTGCCCTTGAAACACATTACACGCAACTGAAGTAAGGCTCTCTCGCCAATAATTACCAGTGTTGTCCAACTCCCATTCTTAAACAAAGGAACAATATTTGCTGTGTTCCAGTCTTCTGGAATTAACCTTTCAACAATGATGACGTTAAAATCAAACTCAAAGGCTGTGCAATGTATTCCTTGGCTTCCTATAAAATCCCAAGATAAATCCATTCCTGCCCAGGGATCTTTTCTAGTTTCTGATCTTCCAAAATTCCTGAAAATAATTTTTGCCAACTTGAATCCCATTTAATCTTAGTGAATGTATCTCCGAATTCTCACGAGCATTGCCCTATTCCAATGTGAATACTGACGAAATGTTTTCATTAAGCGCATCCACTGTATCCTAAGATTCCAGACAAATTTCCACTACTATATTCGCTTGGCCCAAATCTTATTCTCGTCATTCTATTATTCCTGATATATCCTTAGAAGCTCTTAGGGTTTTCCTTGACCCTATCCACTAACAATTTCTGATGTCCCATCCTAGTTCTTCTTAGGTCTCTCTGTAGATCGTTTTTGGGTAAGCGAAAACTCTCAAGCCCTCTTAACTTAGCTTTCACTAAGCAATCTGCCACAAGCCTTCTTCCTCTTGAGACGAGCTTCAACGTCTTTGGTAAATAATGGCTCCGTCTATCAATAACCACCTCGCTGCCGAATAATTATTTGCTTATCAAGGAACTATTCGTTGTTCGTTGAATAAGCTTCACATTTCACGTGTGTCCATCTCTTGCAGTTTCCTTCCCCATCCTACGCTTCCTTCATCTTTCCCAATCGCGTCATAATTGCCGTTCCCACTGTTCCAACTCTTTCCCTGCGGTGTTCACATATCCTTGCCCATTGCCATTGGAAACATAACCGAATTCTGATCACGAACGCCAAAGTGTTCCACTACCAGTAAATGTAACACCTGGTGACGTTCATTACCAAAAACAATATGGCATCGCATCTTGTTGTCTTTTCTACATACTGTGTCAGAAAACCATCCTGCACACATTATATGAAAAGTGATCCATCTAAACTACTTGGAACTCCTGTATTCCCAATCTTTATTGGGGACGTTACAGTTTCTCATAACAATTACACTGTTAATCTCGCTCCTATCCTTTCATCTAAATCCATGGAACAATTCGGAGGTCTTTAGAAAGCATGCAACAGAATGTGACCTGTTTCAAACCACAGCCCAACTACGTAAGTGGTTGAGTCCTCGAGCGTTCTCTGTGCTGCTGTAATATTACCCTCGATTAACAAAGTCATGCCGTCCACCTCTTTTGACATCATCTCTGTTCGTGCTAAAGTATCTAAATCCTGTAATCTGCAGCAACCATTCCTATCCCTTCCCAGACATGTCTCTGAAATGTCAACAACATCGAAATCTCAGGTAGCAACAAATGCTGCAATTCTACCCATCTTATTTCGGATGTTCCTGGCATTGAAATAAACAAACTTCAATCCAACAGCCTGTTTGCTGGTGCCTTATTGCGACCATATAAACCTATCCCTGATCTCTCTACCCTAAACGTCCTGCACACTGCACTATAATTCTGGTTCCCAACTGACTGCTGAACGAGTTTAAACACCCCAGCCCCCTGAAAAACATTCACATATCTCTCCCCAGGATACTGGTATCCCTCTGGTTCTGCTGAAGACCATACTGCTGTAGAGGTCGTATGTTCCCTTGAAAGAGCTCCAATTATCCAAGAAACCAAAACCCTCACTCCTGCACCATCCCTGCAACCACGTGTTCAACTACACTCCCTCACTGTTCATCGCTCCACCAGCACATGACACGGGCAACAAACAAGAAGTAACAACTCTGTTTGTTCTTGCTGTCAGTTTCCACGCTAGGTCTCTGAATTCTTACTTAAATCTCCATTCTCTTCCTCCCGACGTCGTTCGTGACTTTGTGGATCACGAGTTGTGGCTGCTCCCCCTCCCCGTCAACGATCAAGAAAACACAATTGGAGGCATCGCTCAGTCTGGCACCTGGGAGGCAACATAGTAATCGCGAGTCCCTATTTCGCCCCAAAAAGACCACCTATCCGCACCATAAACAATGTATAAATCTCTGCTCCTCTTCCCATTCCCCTTTGAGCAACAGGGGCAGAATTTGCGAGAGAAACCATTTGTTACGCCAGTTAAGTCGTCACCATCCCACCCGCAACAGTATCCAATATGGTATTCTAGTTGAGCACAACGACCAGAGAGATATCTGCTGCCCACCGCTTCCATTTCCTACTCCAGATGGTAACCCATCTAACTTATTCAAGTGACTGTGGAGTAACTTCCTTTCTGTAACTCCTCTTCATAACCCCTCCGCCGCTCGAGTGATCCGAAGTTCATCATGCTTCAGCTCCAGTTCCCTAACGTTGTAATGGAGGATCTGGAGTTGGGTGCAGTGCCCACAAATAAACTCAGCAGGGACACGAGAGATGACACTTACCACCCACATACTGCAGGAGTAACATTCAACTGCCTAAGCTCCCTTCCCACGATTCCAAGTTCCCCAATAAACAGCTGAAAAACTGAAACAAAAAAAGAAAATACTTGTTAAGTTACCGTCCTACACAACGAATTCCTCTTTGGTTAGAGAAGGATTGGTGAGAGACATGACCCAAGTCGTGTTTTCGGTAAAGCGACTGCCAAAATATGTGAACTGATGATGTCTTCGACAGCCTCCTGCTCGACCCTCCCGCACGTCCTGCAGCTGGAGCAACAATGGCGGGCCCCGACACTTGAGGTGAGTTTTAAAACATTTTGCTGACCTTCCGCCAACGTCCTGCTCGACGTTCTCTTGATTCTGGATTTATGGTGCTGGAAGAGCACAGCAGTACAACCGGCATCTGAGGAGCAGTAAAATCGACGTTTCGGGCGAAAGCCCTTCATCAGGAATACAGGCAAAGAGCCTGAAAGGTGGAGAGATAAACCAGAGGAGGATGGGTGTTGTGGTAAAGTAGCATAGAGTACGATAGGTGAATGGGGGAGGGGATGAAGGTGATAGGTCGGTGGGGAGGATGGAGTGGATAGGTGGAAAAGAAGATAGGCAGGTTGGACAAGTCGTTGGGACAGTGCTGAGCTGGAAGTTTGGAACTAGGATGACGTGGGGGAAGGGGAAATGAGGGAACTGTTGAAGTCCATATTGATGCCCTGGGTTTGAAGTGTTCCGAGGTAGAAGATGAGGCATTCTTCCTCCAAGCATCTGGTGGTGAGGGAGCGGCGGTGAAGTAGGCCCAGGAGCTCCATGTCCTCAGCAGAGTGGGAGGGTGATTTGAAATGTTGGGCCACAGGGCTGTGTGGTTAATTGGTGCGTGTGTCCCGGAGATGTTCCCTAAAGCGCTCTGCTCGGAGGCGTCCAGTCTGCCCTATATAGAGGAGACCGCATCGGGAGCAACGGATGCTATAAATTATATAGGTGGATGTGCTGGTAACAATTTCATGGATGTGGAAGGCTCCTTTAGGGCCTTGGATGGAGGTGAGGGAGGAGGTGTGTGCGCAGGTTATGCAAATCCTGCGGTGGCAGGGGGTGGTGCCAGGACGGGAGGGTGGTTTGTAGCGGGGAGTG
Organism: Chiloscyllium punctatum; assembly: GCF_047496795.1. Lineage (NCBI taxonomy): Eukaryota > Metazoa > Chordata > Chondrichthyes > Orectolobiformes > Hemiscylliidae > Chiloscyllium > Chiloscyllium punctatum. Next base: position 42,309,476 of record NC_092781.1, read on the forward strand.
GACCTGAACAGGCAGTCACGGAGGGAACAGTCTTTGCGGAAGGTGGAATGGGTTGGGGAGGGAAATATATCCCTGGCGGTGGGGTCTGTTTGAAGATGGCGGAAATGTCGGTGGATGATTTGGTTTCTGCAAAGGTTGGTAGGGGGGAAGGTGAGCACCAGGGGCGTTCTGTCTTTGTTACGGTTGGAGGGTTGGGCTCTGAGGGCAGAGTTGCAGGATGTAGACGAGATGCATTGGAGGGCATCTTTGTTCTCTTGATTTGTTCTCTCCACCATTCCCACTATCTCTCTCTATCCTCCAACATTTCACTTTCCCTTAATATCTACCTTCCACCCTCTCCATCTGCTACATGGTCTAGCTCGTCCTTTCCTCCCTCTCTGACTACTTAACGGCGAAAGGTGTGAAGAGTCTGACGATGGCGGCAAGTGCGTGTGTTGGGTGGACAGAGGAAATTTGGAAGAGATAGAAAGGAGGGGGACACAGCAGGAGCGTGAGAGAGAAAGGGACGGACAGAGAAGACAGTGAAGGCACAGAATCTGGGGTGTGGATGAGAGAGGGAAAGCAAAGGTTTTGTTGGATGACAGAGTGACATGCAGAGGGGAGAGAAAGAGAGAGTGTCCAGAGAAGGCGTGAGGAAGAGAAATCGGAAGAAATATATGTGAAGAGTAAATGAGGAAGAGTGCAAGTGAAAGGACGAGCAGGAAAGAGACAGCGAGGGGTGGAGATCGAGAGATAGTCAGATGCGGTTGAGTGAAGATTGGGTGAACTGGGTAGAGAGATGAATTCTGCCAAAGGCCTGGTCGGAGTGGGGAACCCAGAGGTGAAAACAAGGACACGGTGACTTCAATGCAACTACTGAGCTCAGGCCCAGTCCGCTCCATTTCTGTGAGGACCAGGACTTGGAGATGAGTCTGCATCAGTCAGCTCAACTTGTTCAACACAAAGACAATCAGCAGTATGTTCATTCTGTTGCTGAGTACTTTATAATGAACATTTTTATTGTTAAATGATTACATTGTACGGTACAGTCAATGGGATGGTGTCTTTTCTCACTGATCCCCGTCAGTTGAGTGAAGCCTGGAAATGAGTCCCTGTATCAACATGTGGGATAAGATTGGATCAACGAACACTACCCTCGTTCTGTTACCATAGCGACAGGCTGCTTCATTGCTAAAACATTGAACTGAATTAAGAAAAAACAGGATGGATTAGTTATTGATTGAATATGATTGATGAATGAATTTGTGTAAAGGGAAATTTCATCACATTCTTCAGCTCATGCCTGAACTTAGTCTGGCTCACGACATAAATTGCTGTATTTGTGCAGCAACTGAGGAGCTGTAGCATAAAGCCCAAATCCAGCACAAAGAACTCTAGATGTACAGTGCTAAGGAAAATCCATCGCATCGGGTTCCAGATAGAATACACCATTAACGTTGACCATAACAGGATGAAGTTGGCCGAGATCATAAACAGTAAAGTGATGGATTTTTTTCGATTTCTCATTTCTGTGTCAGACTGAGCGTCTCTATTGGTGTGAGCCCGGAGTCTCCTGCGGGCTCTGCTGGTCACAGAAATGTGCCTGACAGTGAGAACATTGAGCAGCAGAATGAGCAGCAACGGTAAACCCGGAGTTACAATGTTATGGAGGAATTCGATTGTTGCCCAGAGAAGGGAGCCATAAGCAGTCCATTTCAAATGGCAAAACCAGGGTAAGTTAAACAGAGTATAACTACCTTTGAGCATAAAATACCAGAAAACATTCTTTAAACAACTCAGAACAGTCACTGTTCCCAGAACCGCAGCCGTCGTTTTCTCACGACAATATTTATTTTTCAAATTCTGGCAACAAATAGCGACAAACCGATCAAAGGTGAAAGTGACAGTAAACCAGACAGAGCAGTCAGTGGCTGCATAAAGTAGGACGGCGTGGATGTTACAAACGCGGATGGAGAACAGGAAATAAAACGGTTTCTGATAAACAATGGGAATGTGTCTCAAAATCAGGTCGAGGATAATGACCAGTAGATCCGCCACTGCCATGGCTCCCAGGTAGCGTCTGACACAAAGAGACAATCCACAATCTTTATAAAGCAGGACGTAGATCGTCAATACGTTAACTAGGAGGAAGGCAAACCAACAGATTATACAACAGCCGAAAGGCATATTGAGCAAATTGATTGAAGACAGAGAGCGCGATTTTCATACGTGTCACGGAAATCAGAGATTTATTAAAATAATTGGAGCTGAGAAAACAAAATGGATGGTATGAATTATTGGCAAAAATTGTCATAAAACACAGGAACGCCTGTCCCCCAAATACACAGTGATCCATCCATAAGAACAAATGGTTTCTAAAATATTCCCACACATTCGATCACTTGAGAACAGACACAGGTCACACCATTCCAGTTCCAAGTGAAGACATTGCTGTCCTGAATGATTCTCTCCCAGTTCCTTGACGACAAACGGAAGTTGGAAATTTCTGTCTTTTAGTCTGAATTATCGTCGATCCAGTGTCGAGCAGAAATGTAAAAAGGGAAACTGTACTGAACCGTTTATGTTCGTGAGGCGACTTCGGATCAGTGTCTCCATCTCCCTGGAAAGGTATCTCTTCCATCAGGATCTTACCTTTTGTTCAATTAACTTACGTCCGTCCAGTCACAAACAATGTCAAGGAAAGAGTGTTCCCGAGAATGTCGGGTCCAGAATTCCCCAGGTAATGTCGGTTTTAGAATGTTTTGGGGAATGTCGTGCATAGATTGTTCCGGGGAATGTCGTGTTTGGTGTTCTGGAGAATGTCAGTGACAGAATAGTCTGGGAAATGTCAGTTATGGGATGTCGGGTATAGAATGTTCCGAGGGATGTCAGTTGTAGAATGTTCCAGGGAATGTTGGGTACAGAATGTTCCAGAGAATGTCAGTTATACAACGTAGTGTGAAGAATGTTCTGGGGAATGTCAACTGCAGAATGTTCCAGCGAATCTCAATTATTGCATATTTTATATGGATTTGTCTGGAGAATGTGAGGTAGAGAATGATCTGGGGATATGTCATTGAATATTCTCGGGAAGGTTGGGGGGAGAATGTTCTGGGAAATGTCAGTTATAGAAAGTTCCGAGTAATGTCTGCTATAGAATACTCCAGGAAATGTTGGGTACACTGTATTCAGAAGGATGTCAGTTTGAGGAGGTTCCTGAGAATGTCAGTTATAGAATGTTATGCATGGAAATATTCTGGAGAATGTCCATTCCAGAATGATCTGGGGAATATCAGTTAAATAATTTTCTGGGGAATGTTGGGTATACAATGCTCTGGAAAAGTCAGCTATAAAATGTTGGGCAAAGAACTGTTCAGAAAATGTCAGTTATAGAAAATTGTGGGGAATGTCAGTGCGGAATGCCTTCGGGAATGCCGGGTATGGAATGTGACAGAATCATAAAGACTCACATGACACTGGCTCTTCTGCCCATTGAGATTGGCAAGACTCACTCATCCTCACGGTGGGAATCTGTCCCCAAACTCAAGACAACTGGCAATTTGGACATAAAATGAATAGGATTCAGATAATAACCCAAAAGTGTGATGTGACATCTACTCTTAACGATCATAAAAAGTGTCATCCCTTATTTCGTGATCTCCTCCACGTTCTTCTCGTTTGTGTATAACACTCCCAAATCTAAACTGCTCTGGGTATTCAGTTCCCATATTCGGTCATTCTATCGCTATGTCTGTCTAATACCATTGAATCAAATGCGTTTTCCATCATGTATGTACTGAAGTCCTGAATCTGTTTGGGAATACAAAACACAACCAGATATAGTGCCTCTCCGTCACCTTTATACCCCATTTCTTTCCTGCTCCATTGTGTCTTTAATTCATCATATTTTCCCGGCCAGGAAACTGTCTGATATCGTCATACTCACAGTATCCATCCTGCTGGCTACTGTTTCATGAAGCACAATCACTATCCTTGTGTAAATCCTGGCCCACCGGCTGGACAGAACAATCAGTGCGAGGAGGACTATGGGTTGCAATCAGGAAAGAAGTAACCCTGGAATTGCTCCACGTTGATTACAGAACCAGGCGAATGTCACGGTAACACCTCAGAGATTATCAAGGAAATCTCTGATGTTCGACCGTTTTGCACTCCACACCACCCCTCAGTGATAACGCATTTCCCTCGATTTTGAAAACATATCGGAGGCAGCACTGTGAGTGTCTCCAAAGGCTGGCCAATAACTGAACAGTGTGAGGCCTCAAATATGCCGCAGGCAGACAGTGGGAAGTGATGGGTGAAACAAGAAGAGGAGCATTTTCTCACCAAACTACTTGTTTCAAATGGGTCTGCCAATAACAGTGTCTGCAGGAGCAGCCAGTATTCCTGATTCCTGATAAAGGGCTTTTCCGGAAGCGTCATTTTTCCTGCTCCTCGGATGCTGCCTGTCCTGCTGTCCTTTTAGAGGACCACTCTGGTCTTGTCTCTCATCTCCATCATCTGCCATACACATTTCCGCATAGGAGCAGCCAGCACTGACTCCTGGCAGAACGAATACCTCAGTTTCATATTGAAGATACGGCAACTATGTTATGTTGCACTGCCTCCTGCGAAGTTGGATGTAATTCTATAGGAACGACCAAATGAAAACTGGGCATCCATGATGCACTGTGGGCCATCAGCAGCTGCAGCATCAATGGCCTTGCCCTCATCATAAAATCAGAAGTGGGCTGTTGACTGATGGTCCCAATACTTTCACCATTGTACACAACTAGACCGAAAATGAAGCAGATATTCAGCCCATCATGAGTTGTAAACAGGAACAGAATGATGTCATCCAGCTATTCAAGGCTGTTATTCAGCAATTAGAGTAGAGATTTGTATCCCTCATGCCTGTTACATAGGAAATTGAAGGGGATTGTCAGACTTTTCGAAGTTGCTGCCCAGGATAACGGGGGTCGGGGTGGTGGTGGTGGTGAGGAGCTGGGAACTGAACTGAAGGAAGGGATGAATGCGAGTTATTATGTTAACAGAAACTAACGACTGTGGAGACACCGTGACAAGTGCTCGGACCACAAATGTTTGAAAACTCTGCCTGTGGCTTTGAGAAATGCAAGAAAACAGCAAAACGTGTGGATAACACGAGCTTAGACTGGAAACTATGTTGTGAAGAGGAGGTAGAGAATCGGGAGTTAGAGAATCATTAAATGGATAAGCAATAGTCATCAATTTGGCAGAAGGAATGCCACGTACGTAACTGTGAACGTGTGAATGTTATCTGAAGAGTAAATTACTATATTACATAAATGGAGGCAGAATCCACGAAATATTCACGCAATATGCATTGGAGTATTCACTCCAACATGTTCAAACATGGGAAGTATTGCTCCATCTCCATGATTGTCTACGACCTGATGCTCCCAGTTTCCCCAATTGCTCTCGGCAAAAACACAGCATATTTTGATTTGGTTAGTTGACGGCAGTAGGCAGTGCTCGGGGGAGGGTGTTTTGAGCCATGTTCCAATGGTACAACCATTCGTTCTATGTGGAGAGCCGAAGACGATGTAAGAAGCTGACTGCTTTTGAATGAAGAGATTTTGGCTCCTGCCAGGACAATTGTTATTCACAAACATGCTGTAATGTGCATCGACATAATGCAACATTAATGGAGTGAGTTATGTAGGGTCCAATTACAGGAACAAGAACTAAAGGCATTTTCAGAACAGCTGAAATTGTTAGTTATCCGGTGACTGGGCTCAGTGCGGTTTGGAGACTCGTTACAAAGGCAGACTGTCTTGAAGGGACATTAGGTCGAGTCTGTTTTATGTTAGTTTTTACTCTTCTGCTGGACTTTGATTTATTATTGTTTTCATTTTGGACCAAATACCTAAGATACTGGACCGAAGTACCTTGTATCTAAAATTGTGTCATAAGCGAATACACTGCAAACGATGCACTGCATTAATTGGTGGGCACCGGACAATGAAACCAATTCAATTCCAATGTGAGAAACGAAGCTGCTGCTTGTGCAGAGGTGCAAGTTGCTCGCACAGTGTGGTCTGACTTTGAACACCAGAAGCAGAGATAGACGGAGAGAGATTGCGAAAGTGAGGAGGGATGTTTTGATCCCCATTTCAATGAATTCACTCCCAAAGCAACAGAATCCCAAAAGCTCAGGAATACAGATGCAGAGATATAGACTAAAGAAGGCTCGCAAAGACAAAAGCAAATGCACACCAACACATAATCATGAAAAAACAGGTAAATGCAGACATTCGACACATCATCCATAACTTGCCATTCAGTAAGATCATGACTGAGCAGATATAGGCCTTAACATTACTTGCTCTTGGGAAAATATGGAATTCTAACTGATTGAGCTGTTAGATCGGGAGCACTTTGGGACCAGGGACTGTAATTCTAACAGTTTGAATATAGTTCAGGAAAAGGATAGACCTGGTCCACAAGTTAACGTGATAAAATGTGGGCAAGGCCAGTTGTGACAGTATTTGGCAGGATCTTTCAAAAATTGATTGTGGAAGCTGTACACAGGTAGTGAGACGTCAGGCAAGTGGAAGTCTTTCCAGAACGAGGTAATGATAATTCAGGGACGGCATGTTTAGTTAGTGTTAAAGGTAACGTTAGCAGGAGTATGAAATAGTATATGACAGAGGATTTTGATGCTCTTGCCATTAAAATAGAAGGAGGTATACTTCATGTGTAGACATCTATAATCAAGTGAATTCCTTGAGGAGCATACGGATTGTAACAATGCTCTTATGAGGGAAATCAGGAGGGAAGAAAGAAAGCTTTGACAAACAGTATGAAAGCGAATCCAAAACGATTCTTCAAAGGCAAAAGAGCATTTAGGGAGAGAATAGGTCTTCTTGACAATCAAAGAACGATCCAAATGCGGATACACAGGAGATGAATTACGCTTATTGGGTTTATTGTCATATGTATTCACATGAAGAGAGTGAAGAGTTTAGGAATCATCATATGATGCAATCTTAGGTCCGAATGTACCCCTCCTAACACGCGCTAGGAAAATAATCCTGGTGTAAAGCAGAAAAATAAAGAAAACAGCGTTAAAATGTAAAACATTACCGGCCTTCCGATATAAATTTTAAAAATACACAAAATAACATAGTTAACAGTTCAACGTGACAGTCCAAAAGCACCTGGACATGCTGGGTTCACTCTCCTCACAAGGACTCTACCTTCCCCATTCCGCTGCCTGACATCCCGCAACTGCTGGATGGCTGAGATCATACACGAATGTATCATGTCTCGACTTAGTGTGAAGAAAGACATAGAAGCTACGGAACTCGGAGACGGAAATCCATGTCATGATGTTTCTAAACGAGGCAACATTACAGAAGAGCAAGTCACTGATTTTTTTTATCCATAACCTTAGATAAATAAGCAGGACTTGTTGAAGTGTAGTCCAGGTTATTGTGCGACGCTGTGGAAGAAATTGTGGGGCCATTGCTGAGATACTTGTACCATTCCACAGAGCTGTGAGGAAAGGTCACTGGGTCCGAAACGTTAACTCTAATTTCTGTGCAAAGAGGCCGTCAGACCTGACGAATTTTTCTCTCAACTTCAGATATTATTTCTAATTTGCAACATGCTCAGTTCCTTTGGTTTTTTTTTGTATGATTGACAGCCACGGGTAAGGTGCCGGTGTATCAGAAGCCAACTAATGTTGGGACATTTGGCGTAAAAAGACTGCAAGGAAAGTCTACGGAATGACAGTCCTATGAATCTGATGTCAACGGTGAGTAAGTGTTTGGAGGAAATTCTGAGAGACAAGATCCTCATGCCGTCAGAAAGCCGTAGACTGATTCTAGATGGTCAGCACAGGGTTGGTTAGATTAGATTACTTAGAGTGTGGAAACAGACCCTTCGGCCCAACAAGTCCAATACCAACCCGTCGAAGCGCATCCCACCCAGACCCCTTCCCCTAACACTACGGGCAATTTAGCATGGCCAATTCATCTAACCTGCACATTTTTGTAGGAGGAAACCGCCGCACCCGGCGGAATCCAACGCAGACTCGGGGAGAATGTGCAAATTCCACACAGTCAGTCGCCTGAGGCGGGAATTGAACCCGGGTTTCTGGCGCTGTGAGGCAGCAGTGCTAACCACTGTTGTGCTGTGCCGCCCACTGAGTTCTGTTTCGTAAAACTTATCTCACAAACTTGATTGAAACTTTACGAGAGATGCCCATGGAGACAGACAAATCTCGATCAGCAGACGTTGTCTACATGAAATTCCGTGAAGACCACAAGGTTCCACATGATAGATTGGTAATAAGGGAAAACCACAGGGGATCAGAGAGAACTAGCCAATTAGATGCAAAATTGGCTTGAGTGGAAGGGACAGAGGGTGCTGAGAAAGGTTTATTGTTCTCACTGGAGACCTGTAACCAGCCGTGTACCACAGGAATTGTTCCTTGACCACTATTGGTCATTCGTTTTATGTTTGATTTGGGTATGAAAACAGATACCACGGTTGGTACGTTTATAATACGACACTAAAATTGGTAATATCATGCACAATTCAAAAGGTAATTTAAGAAAACAATGAGATCTTGATCAACTGGCCAGTAGGCTGAGAAATTTTCGATGGAGTATAAAGACAAATGTGATGCGTTGCATTTTGTAAGACAACCGATAACAAGATTTACAGTTAATGTTAGGACCACGGGGAGTGTTTTCAAACAGAGGCACCCAGATAGTTCCGAGAAAGTGGACTCGCAGGGAGACAGAGCACTTCAGAAGGCAGTATATATACTTAACTTCATCTGATAGAACATTGAATATAGAGTTGAGACATCATGTACAAGAGAATGGTAAGTCCACTTTTGGAGTACAGAGTAGAATTCATGCTGCTATAGGAAGGATGTTATAAATATTTCAAATGACGTGATAGAGATTGGGGATTTTGATATATATGTATCCTCTGGATAAACACAATGTCACATTTGCCTTGACTGGGTAAGGAGACCAAACCTGAACATATTACAGCACAGTGTTCGAATGGGTTCTCACTGAGGCCCCGTACAGTGCGGTAAAGCTGTCCTGTCCTCAAATCCCCTTGAAATGAAGTTCAACATATCATTTATGTTCCGAACTGAATTCTGTTCTGTAATATTGCTTTCAGTAACTGGTGAACAATGACATCCTTTTTATTGCAATGTTACAGCTGCACGCTTGATGACTCTATATACACTGACTTGTGTGCAAATGTCATGCCCAGTTTTAACTTCTGTCTTCAGAACTCATTGTGCTACACATACCTTCAAGGTCTGCGCAGATTAAAACAAAACAACGTATGTCCCTTTATGGAATAACATTTTTTACCAAACCGTTTTCAAATGTTAGACTGCTGTTCTACATTTCCAAACAAAGTGCCCAACGTCACATCTAACCACGTTGCTCTTCATCTGGTAAACATTGGCCCATTCACTCTGCCTGTCTCTATCACCATGGAGCGTTTTTACCTCCTCCTCACCCACTCATCCTCACATCCAACAACGCTTTGTGCTGTCTAAAGACTTGGAAATATTGCATTTGATTCTCTCAACCAAATGTTGGATGTGTATTGGGAACAGCTTGGGCCCAAGCCCCGGTTCCTCTGATACTCCACAAGCCTTCATCTCCCATATTAGGATCACGTTATTCTTGTGCTTCCAGACTAAGGGCTCCTGTGCTGGACCTTGTCCGCTCCGATATCTTTTCTTTTTTTGAATTTCTTCCCCTGTCTTTTCTCTCTATCACTTACAGACGTTGTAGCTTGGACAACATCTGCACCAGCGAGATCGTAGTTTTTGAGCAGACTCAGGGCGTGGGACCCGAGAAGCCTCAAGCTGGGCACGGGGTACGTACCTTGAGCTGGGCCCAATCCAGAGAAGACTGAGTCCCGACTTACTTTTATGGAGCAAGCACGGGACGTGGAATCAGCAGCAGGGACATCAGCAGAGGCGATGTGGGCAAGATAGCGCCCAGCAGCAAAAGGTGATGCCTGAGGACTGGAGACTTCGTTTTTAGTTGGATCCTGGATTGGCCTTGATAAAGCAGATGGTGGAACAGCAACATGGAAACATCGATGAGGGGGGCGCAGCGATAAGCAATATGTTTCTGACCGTGGCAACGAGGCGGTGATGGCGGAGTAATGGCCCAGCAGCAAAGATGGCTCCTGAGGATCAGCAACATCGATGATGGGAGGGTCTGGTGTCGGTGATGATGAAGCAGTTGTGGAAGGAAGGAGTTGCAGTGACATCGATACTGAGGAGATGCCGTACAGCCCACGGTTTATTTTCAAGCTCCATCTTTTTTCTTCCATTTTCTTAAATTATTCACATCAGCGCTATTTTGTGGCGATAAGTGTATTTTATTCTACTTTTCTTGCAAAATACACCGGTGATAAACTTAAAATCAAATCAAAAACTTTGACTCAGTGTTTCCTGCCAGCTCTCCCATTCTAAGTCAACATCTATTTATAAGCCTCAATATCATAAAATTTGATTTTGCACTCTCGGCTTGGGGATTCATCAAAAGGTTTTCTTTAAAGCGCAACACATTGCGTAGAGCGTCTGCCAATAATACATCTCCCCGTCAGTTTCTCAGATATGATTCCCATTTCAAACTCTTCGTTGACTGTGTCTATGTTCATTAATTTTAGTCCAAACAATTTCTCCAAAACCATTCATTTACAGATTTCATTCTCATCCTTTTTACAAACAACTTTGAAATTATGACATTAAACGTTCCAGTGCAGCACAGATCCTTCGGACTTTGATGTTACGCTGATCTATGAAAATAATCTGATGTCCATTTAACCTACTCAGTTCCATTATTAAAACTATGTCTGTCCAATGCCATTTAAATGCCATCACCGTCGGCGACTCTACTACTGTTGCAGGCGGGTCATTCCACGCTCCTACTACTCTCTGAGTGAAGAAAAGGCCCCTAATATCTGACCGAAATCTGTCACCCCGCAATTTAATGCAATGTTCTCTCGTATCAACCTTCACCATCCAAGGAAAAAAGCTCTCACAGTCAAATCTATCCATCCCTTACATTTCCCAGTTTTCTGGAAAGATTTTTTAAAAAATTCTTCTGTGAAGATAGAACTTACACAGTTTCTTCATAGTTCTGCCATTTCCTTGTAATACATTCTCTGGTTTCAGACTGTAACGAATCTGTGCTTTTTTTTCCTGTACCTATTGCATCGATATAATTTTAGAACATATAAGAGCCCATTTCTATAACCCTTGTTCCTGTCTTCTCCAGCAGCACTAAATTGCTATCTTTAGCTTCACAATCATTTACTTTCCACAAACGCAGAAACATCGACTCTGTACCATCAGAAATCCAGCTTGATTCACATCACTCCCACTTTCTGACACGAGACCAATAACCTAGAATGTTTTGAGACTTCAACTTTTCATCCAAGTTCTTCTTAATGGTTGTGGTCTTACCGGTGGCCACCACCTTCTCAAAAAAAATCAATCCAGACCCCAAAACCATACAGGTGAAAAACAATTTGCAAATACTCTCTCGACATCAAGCGCTTCACTTCAAAAGTGCGGTTCCTTGTTCTTGGCGTTCTGACTAAATGAACAGCTACTGTATGTCCACCCTGCCCTTTGCCCTCGAAATCTGAGCCTTCTGAAGCACATCCCCTCAGCCTTCCTTGCTCCTCAGCAAACAACCCGAGGTTATCCAGCAAGGATTTCATGGCTGAGATAATCCATCCAACCGAACACACTGGTGAATCTCCTCTGTACCCCGTCCAGTGCAACCACATTCTTTCTGTAATCTGACACCCAGAACTCCACACCGTATCCCAGCTATGTCCTAACCAAGGCCCTGTATGGCGTTAATAATCTATGTCTCGCTTAATGAACGCGAGCGCCATGGGAACGGATAACGTCTTATCTCACCTTTTACCCTGGCCAGAGACATTGACACCCGTGGAATTGAAACCCTGAACTTCCTAGTGTTCTGCCATTCATTGATTACTCCCTTGTCCGGTTAATTCTTCCAAATTGCATTAGCTCATTTTTATCAGGATTACATTATTTCTGCCATTGATCTGCTCATTTGATCATTACATCTATATCTTGCGATAAGATAAGACATTCCCCTCACCCCAACAAACCAGCCAATTTTTGTGTCAAACTCAAACTTACTGATCACACTCTCCTCTCCCCCCACCGCCCCCCAAGCTTTACATCTGCATGAGTTATGAATATCACAAATAAGACAGGACAGAGCACTGATTCCTGTGGTACACCAGGGGACACTGGTCTCCAGTCGCACAAACAGCCTTCTACCGCCAGCATTTGCCTCCTGCACGAAGTTGAGATTGGATGCAAATTGGTAAGTCATAACTGGGCCCTATCTATTCCTTGGTTATTCTGTTCCACTTGATATGTCTGTCGAATATCCGGGGATTTTCACTAATCTTGCCTGCCAACAGTTTCCATGCCATTTTGTTCGCCAGTTCCCTCCAAGTGAAGGATTTCCTCCTTCTTGCTGTCTTATATGGTCTGACACTTAGCCTTGAATTATTTGCCTTTAATATAGAGTAGGAAGCTAGAGAGACATTCTGTTTATTTGTGAATTTTCTAAGTTTCACTCGTTCTTTGAACCTTTCAAGGACACAGGCGAGTTTCCTCATCAGATAATCTCGACATCAGAGGGAGGAACTGGGGAATATCCATTGGACTTCGTCTGTGGGCAGTATAAATATTCTGAGATTCGGACACCAACGTTGGACACAATACTCCCGATACAGTCTCACCAACACTCTTTGCAGCGGCTTCAAGATATATTTACTTCTACATTCCGATTCCATTCAGTGAAGGCCAACCTAACTTTAACTTTCCACTTACACGTATTTCTCCAAATATCATTGGCATTAATTGCGTTGAAGAACTCACTATCAGTGTCTACTTATCAGTCTCATAGCCGTTCTTATAAGCATCATAATTTTTCAGAAAACTCTGGAATTCCTTTGAACCCACTTCCTTTTAGTAACACAATCGCTAATTTCTAAATTTAACCATTGTTGTTTCACCTTCATTTTTTTTACTGTTTGTACCTTAGAAAATTATATACAGTTTTCAGATGTTGCAGCGATTCTAAAAGTAGCGAACATTGCTGTCTACCACTGAATGTTATATTGCACTTTCCCAGTTCACTGTAACCAACTTGACCCTTCAGCCTTGGGGTGTCAATCTAGATTGACGGCAATGTTCAAAAATTCTATGTTGTGTGCAATCGCCGAGTAAAATGTAGTATATCGTTGTCATTATTGCTAAAATACTGCCTCATAGCAAGTTTATTAATTAATCATTCTGACCACGCAACACCAAATCTTAAAAGCCTGGGGTCTAGTTTGGTTCACAGCATTCTCTTCAACCTCCCTCATATAAACTATGGAATTCACTTTTCACAGTTTAAGCAGTCACTTAGTTAAGGATTGTTTAGATGTAACTCGAGATCATCCAGTATTACTGCAGCGCACCTGATACTGGATATCAAATTTCCAGAGCGTATAATGCACAAAATTTTTGCAGCAGTTTTCGGTAAGGCACATAATGCACCAATGCTTGCTTTTCCTTGTTATTTGTAATTTCCACCGAAACTGATTCTGTGTAAGATGCGGAATATGGTCTGTGACGTTATCAGTGATAGACTTGGAGAAGACATTAAGTGAGGCTCACCTCGACACAAAGATGATCTGAAGAAATGTCCAGCAATATAGGACAAGCAGTAAAACGCATCCTCGCTCTGCCAGCAAAAGTTCAACGATATGCTCCCTGCTCTCTCACACTGACTGTATATCCGTTATATTACCTTCCCCGAACGGGGCAATGTTCCAACATTGTCGCCATTGAACGCAGCACAATGCTCCCCTCACTCTCTCTGTCGCTTTAACTCTATTTTGTCCTAATAACACTGTATGGATTCAACACTGTTGATTAACCACGTTCGGACACCTCACTGTAAAGCCCCTACCCCACCCACTACTAGCTAACCCATCATGAAAAGTAGGGCCAACCACTTGCATTCTTCCTCATTCCCTGCCTTTGTCTCATTCCAAGAGAAACAGCCTGGAATTAGACAGAAGGGTGCAAGCCAGGTATTGGAGTGCTTGATGTCCATTCGTTCACACACCTCTACCGCTCCTTTCACACACCCCCAGTCCCAATGTAGATTAGTGCCTGACACGTGCCGGAGTTGACCGGAGGAGACCGGAGCGAATCGTGTGGATATTGCGAATCATCTACGTCCAAACAACAATGTTCAGTGGAGGACATTTCTCACTTTAACAACTCTGTCTGTTCCGATACTTCTCTCCCTCTCAAAACAACAAATATCTGATCGCATAGTTAGACAGAGACATGTGTAAACACCCCAAAAAACTAACACTCTGATTACATACACAGAGGTAGACACACACACACATGTTGAGGCATACATAAACATATACAGTCACAACCGCCCAGTCCGTGACACAGATGGACAGATATGCACACAAAATGCACAGTCACATTAACTCATTGACAAATGCACACAGAGAGCCAGAAGCAGACATTGGGGTCTTTAAGACAAAGAGATCAGGTTTTGATCACTAACAGGTTCAAGGGTCACTGGGTGAAAGCAGGAGAATGATGTTGAGAAACATATAAGCCGTCATTAATCTGCATATCAAAATGGTTGGGCAGAATGGCCTAGTTCTGTTCCTACTTTATGTGTGTGTGATATCATGCTATCTGGTATTCTCTTCCCGAAATAGGAGCGGAGGCTAGGTTTGATACATGTTTGCTGGAAATAGTCAGTGGTAATGTGAGACAGATGAATGGTATACGTCTATTCTTTAGTATTACGTCCTTAGGTTTCAAAAGAGGTGGCGATGTCATGTGAGGTTAACTCAGTTATAAAATTTGGGCTTCACCATCTTTAATGGTCTGTTCCCTGTGGTGTCCTCATCCTCAAGGAGAAGTGAAGATTCGGTTATTGGAGTCGTTCAAGGCTGAGCTCGACTGATATTTGCTGGACAATAATCAATGTTTATTAGGTCCAGACAGGAGGAGGTTGGTCAGACACAATCAGATCGTCAGACATAATCGGAGAGTGGGATTCAATTGGATGGTCAGAGAGAGTCCACCATCAGACAAAGTTGAATGGTCAGACATGCTCTGATCAGCCATGAACATTCTGAATGGTGTAGCCAAATGGACAACTGCTGTACTTTCCCATGTGTTGGTCTCTCAATCCACACTTCGAGGCTGTTGCAGAGGAAGAGGACAAACGCGTTCAGCCAGAAAGGATCGTTATCATGAGGCGTGGGGAAAGAACTCCGGCACGTGTCAGGCACTAATCTACATTGGGACTGGGGGTGTGTGGAAGGAGCGGTAGAGGTGTGTGAACGAATGGACATCAAGCACTCCAATACCTGGCTTGGACCACGAAGACGTGACAAAGGAATAAAGAATTCAGTTTGTTGAGTACATTATGCAGCCGAGGAGGAGGCCATTCAACACGCCTGCAGTGTGAAACAGGAAGCTGTCACGAACAGCTTATTTTCAAGTGCAAATTTATTACTTATGTTAATGCAGGAGAGATATCAATGTGGGATCAGTCGTGATCAATAATCAGCATCAAAGACCTGGATGAAGTGACTTCATGGATTAAAGCTCAATTAGTTTGTAAACCAAGATGCTCTATCAACACGTCATCAAATTGAGGTAGTGAGTCTGGAATGTTGAGGTAGACGTGGAAGGTTACTGAGCAACCCTTCTGAAGAAAAAACAGACATGAGTTGCCTATTTTCACAAGAAGGATATAACAATGATAAACAATTCAAATAGAGAGAGATTGCTGAGCTCTGTGATTCAGACAGTTTCGTGTTCCTGATTAATGAAACATGTGAAGCTATTTTCCAGATACAGCAAGTATTTTAGAATGTAAATGGAATGATGCAGTTTTATCCAAAGAATATCAGGTTTAATAGTATGAATGTTTTATTTCATCTGTACAGGGAGAAAGTGAGGACAGCAGATGCTGTAGATAAGAAACGAAAAGTGTGGCACTGGAAAAGCACAGCCGGTCAGGCAGCATCTGAGGAGCAGGACAGTCGACGTTTCGGGGATTAGCCCTTCCTCAGGAATGTTCCCAAAAGCTCAACTCTCTTGCTGCATGGATGCTGCGTGACCTGCTTGCTCTTGCAGCACAAAACGTTTCGACTCCGTATCCGTCCAGCACACTTTGTTCATTTTTGAATCAGAAGATTTTCAAAGATGTTTCCCTATATGTGTTCCTGGAACGAAGACCTTTTGATATGAAGCATTATTTGATTAGGTCTGAGATGAGAAATCTCCTTGAATCATACACGATTTTGAGCAAAGTGTATCAGATGGAAAGTTATTTTCTCTTGGAAGGAAGACCAAAACGACGGAATTTTTTTTTCAAAATCAATGTTATGATTTTAACAGATATAATGAAAGCATCAAATGATTTTAAAAAAAATACCCAGATTGATATAAACATCTCATCAAATTCTAAAGCAGATATATCTTTCTGATCACGAAAGGCACTATGTACGAAAACAGCAATGATTCACATTAATTTAGTCCACAATTGTATACTGCAGAGATTGTCCATGAAGAGCACACACAGTCCAGGTTGGTGTTTAGTTGACATTATTGTGTGTGTCAACACAGAAAGGCTGATAAATATTACCTGTCTTACGAGGAGCGATGTATTGCTCTCTTTCCTCTTACTTTGTTCTGGCTGACAGCAAAATTTGAGAACAGGAAATCCCTGAGTCATCTCGACCATTCGTGGAGACATTCCGATGAGGATTCATTTGAATCTGTGCAGTGACTTCAGCGAAGGGAAATCATCCAAATCCAACTGTCCTGGGAAGAAATCGCTTTACTCACAGCTTGTGTGAACAGACGTACCTCAGAGGACAGAATGACGTTTTGGATATTCTATTATTTTACCATTTGCTATGAATTCAACTGTGATTAAGCTATGGAATGTTTTCATTTTCTGTTTGTCTTAAGATGTGGTGTGTGTGTGTGTCTTTGTGCTTGTCTCACATTTTACAAGAAAATGACCCAGTTGGATCTTAGACCATTCGCCTTATGACGAACTTTGCAAATTTGCTGTAACTAGTGGTGGGGTGGGGCTACAAAAGGTATGAGTGACATGGAATATTGACCACAACACGCATGCTGAATTCTGAAAAGGCTATTCAAGTGGGAATTCCCTTGCCCAGAAGTTTGTGGTGCCTAGTGTTTGCATTGATTCAAAGTTAAGTTTGTTACACATTTCACAAACAAGTGAATGAAGGCAAATGGTACACAAGAGAAAAGGACTACTGTGACCACAATCTGATTAGCTGCGAGCTTAGTGTCTTGTGGAGCAGTGACAAAGTGTCCAATGAGTCATTCCTTCTACTTAGCCCGATGCTCCACTCAGCCCAACAAGCCTCCTGCACAACAGCAGATGGAGGCTACTTGCTACAAATGCCTGCTGTGCAGAAACACAGTATACCACTCAGTTCCTCAAGACTGTCACACACGTTTTGTGGTTATGGGAAATTCAGACTGGTTTAAAAAAATGCCTCCCGACTCTTCACAGAGCGTCTCCCCACAGCTCCTTGTGCTTCATTTGTTGGTCATGTTAGAGACCCAGATTCATTCTCAATATAGTCCCCATACCTCACACCGAGATGACTCACAATATACATCCATCACTCTGACAACAGTATTCAATAACAGAATGTCCAGCAAAATCGCAAACATTACATTTTCAGTGACAGAATACAAGAACATCAGGAACAGGAGCATGTAATTCGGGTGCTCCATCCTCCGGGTCGTTGTGTAAGATCATGATTGATCAACTTTTGAATCAAGTCCACTTTAAAACTCAATTCTTCACCCTGCTTACCTCTCGAACAAATCAAAAACCCATCTCCATCCTCTTTCAATCCTTTCAGTGATCTAGATCAACGAACTATTTTGACGTGAGAATTCCTGACATTCACTTCCCTCTTTAAGAAGAAAATACTCCACAAAAATATTCCATAACCTATTGATATATTCAAAAGAGATGAACACATGGGCTCAGGTAAGAGAAACAGACACTGATAAGAGGGCAATCGTTGAGTAAAGATATTATCAAGGAAGGCAGATTAAAGTGAATTTAATGGGAATCCGGCAGAATCTGTCCACTGGCTGGGGACATTCAGAGGAGAAAGAAAGTTGACCCGTGGTTGGTAAACATCAATCCACTCGGTCCGGGGACATCACTGGAGAAGATCCTCTGGGTAGCTTCCTCGGCAGGAACATCTTCAGCTGCTTCATCAATGTCTTTCCCTGATCATAAGATCAGAAGCGGGAATGATCACTGAAGATTGCAACATGTGCAGATCAATTTGTTATCCCCCGACGACCGACCCTCGCCCTTTCAGTTCCTGAAGCAATCTGTGCCATGTACAGCAAACCCGGACAACATTCAGACTTGTACGGTGAATGTGTCGGTAACATACATGTAACACCGCTGGCAGGCACTTCCAAACTTCCACAGTTCAAAGAGGAACTCATTCAGCATCAGAATCTTGTTGCATACGAATACGAGGAAGCCATTCAGCCCATCGAATTTACAGAACAAGAATAGTGACACCGAAACAGAAGAACACTGTTTTGCACATCGAGCTGTTAAATAGAAAATGGCAGAGCCCTATCAGGCTCTTAAAAACGTTCCATGGGACCAGGAGAAGGCGATTCTCCCCTTCAAGGCACTTATTCAAGAAGAGAGGATGACTGTGATGCTCCAGCTGGACAAACCAATGACACAGGCAGACTGCCCCATGATGTTCCTCGTGGCTCCATTGACGGTGGAACACATGATACTTTAATCTGGTTTGCTGGCAGTGAGGAGGGAAGCCAAATGATTTATGCTCAGTCTCAATGAGACATCTTTCATCTCCGAGCAGTCATACCCATGTTCAACAAGATGGTCAGAAGCTGCATGAAATAGTTAACACTTTTACAATCAATATTTATTTAAAGCCTGGACTTTCTCGTCTCTCAATCGACAGATGGTGTGAGATGGGGGAACACTTTCCGAGGCACATAAATTATCCAGTATCATGTAATTCAACTGAAAAAATACGCCATGGAATTTTTCACCATATCCGTGTCTGTTTATAAGAAAATGAGTGATTGTCCATCATGCTTATGGTTCAGTTCAATCCCCTCTTATTCTCTCACAACACTACAGAGTAATCTTTACTCACTCCTCATGGTACCAGCATCCCAGGGATTAGTTTGGTGAAATTGTTTTGCGCTCTCTCTGTGACAAGTGAGATTATCCCTTATAAAGTAGAAAAAAAATCTGTTCACAATTCCCGAAATACAACATCAATCACAGAGTCAGGGTCGCTCACAATAATTCTTTTCCCTCACTTCACCGTCTCCGTTGCTTCATTGTGATGAAACAACCCATTCTTTCTCCGAGCACTCAGACTGATGTGGAATTAAACTTTTCCTTGCATCTGTATTTCAGCATCAATAAACCCAGCAACAGAGGTGTCCATGGAGAAAAACATTGCTCGCAGGCAGAATTTAAATGGGATAGAACACACCACAAATAAGGAATGGCCGCCTACCTGAATCGTAATGAGCTGTAAGAATGTGAGATACAGGCAGAGGAAGGGGGCTATCTTTCCTTGTGTTCTTCTCTCACGGGATGTGCGTAGCCCTGTGTCGTCCTGATCAGGCCAACGTTTTGTGCCTACCTTGACCTGAGTGCCTGCTTAACCTGTTCCACAGGAGAGTAAAGAGTAAAACACATAGCCTTGGGTTTGCTCATATCTGGAGACCTGACCAGGGGAGAGTGAGCCATTTCACTCTCTAAAAGGGCATGAGGCAAACAAATGTGCTGATATCACCAGATTTTTGTTGTGCAGCTGTCGATTATGAGTCAATTTCTTCACCACCATGGACTTTCTTTCCACCTGACAAACTCTGTGTGGGGAAAAAGTTCAACGTCTCAAGTGCAATGATTTTGCAACAGAAGTATGGTTTGATGGGACGTGAAACAGATGTTTCCAAATTGAACAAAGTTCCAAATGATGATCTATTGAGATGTTGCACTGAGGCTAAGGAGCAGACTGGGCATCATGATGGTGGTCCCGGAAAGTGCTGATGCGGGGGTGGGGGGAAGGATATGCAAATCTGTAAAGGAGAAAAATAATAGAACTTTCTGGTTCCTCCTCGCAGGTCTGTGAGTATTTTTAAATAGTTAGATGTAATTTATAAGGAAAGGGAATTATGTTTGGCATTGAAAACGTTGACTTCTAACTTTCCAAAATTTACATGTCAGGAGCAACAATTCTGTTCAAACTCTATTAATAAACAGATAGAGATACTTACCAGGAACACCAACTACAGCAAGAATCGGATAGTAAACACCTTGAAGAACCCAAAGGATATCCTGGATCCGAAATGCTAATGTTGTCCAAGGCTGAGAAAGCCAGTAAAGACCTTCGTAAAAACTCCTGTCCATTGTTGTAACATTCCACTCTGGCATTCTCAGATTTTGACCTATTGTTAAAACATTATAGTCGATTGTTTTCAGATTCTGATCCATTGTTGGGACATTACTGTCTATTGTTCTCAGATTCTGAATTCTCCAACCACTCTCTCCGACGCTGCTGATTCGTATTAGTGCTGTCGGTGGTGCTCACGCTCATATTATGGAACAACAGACTGAAATGAGTCTCTCATTTAAATAAGAGGCACACATTCGACTGCCACATCGAGGATCCACTGAGACTGACATTAATCACGGTCGCTGAACAAATAACTCCAGTTAACCGCTTTTAATTCAATGGTGTTTTATTATTAATTTTTAAAATACTCAAAATTTACAAGTTCTGAATGGCATACGTGAGGGTGACTGAAGGAAGGTTGAGATGGTAGATAGATTTTGTATAATCACTCAAACTGCCTTGGATCTGGGAGTAGTACGAGAGGATTGTCTGAAAATAAACATACTTCTCTGTTGAGAAATGGAAACATACAGCTGTAACTCCTGATCAGTCATTGCAATATCAAGAAAACATTGTGAGAATCTTTTTCGCCCATAATCTGATGGGAAAATGTTCCAAATACAACATAGGTTTAGAACATTGAAATGGCATGAATATGCTCAGAGAGAATTGTACCTGGCAAATGCAATTCAGATTGTTATTCTAGGAGCAGAGAAGGCAAGTTAGGGGGTGATGCTGTTGATGTTATCAATTACAATGAACTGTGATGAAGTATCATTTACTGGCCTTCAATTACAGCATGTGGAAGAGAGCAAAAAGAGATAATTGGGAAAATGTCTGGGAGCGATGGAGCATGATTTTGCCCAGTCATCAGTGTTGGAACATTACTCTTAAGAATCCTTATGATGAACATTTTCACCGATACATCTACAATCATGAACGAGAACAACCAACTGTAAAAAGACCATAAGACATAGGAGCATAAATTTGTCCAGTCAACCTATTGAGACAACGCTGCCATTCAATCATGACTGATAGATTTGTCAAACCATTCTTATGCTTTCTCCCCATAACCCTCAACCCCACTGACAATCAAGTACCTATTTATCTCCGTCTTAATTGTGTTCAATGACCTGACTTCCACAGACTTCAGTGGCAGTCAATTCCATAGATTCACCACTCTCTGGCTGTAAACGTTTCCCCTTATCTCTGTTCTAAAATGACTTCCCTTTACTCAATGGCTGTGGTCTCGGGTTCCCGTCTCTCCTTTCAATGGAAATATTTTCTCAACATCCACTCCCTCCAGGTCTTTCATTAATCTCTAAGTTTCAATTATATCCTCCTCATAGTTCTAAACTTCATCGAGTACAGACTCAAGGTCTCAAATGCACCTCATACGTTTAGTTTTTTCATTCATGGGATGATCCTCTTGCACCTCCTCTAAAATGCTCTGGGCCAGTATATCCTTCCCTAGAAAGGGGGCTCAGAACCGCGCACAATACTCCAAAAAATGATCTGAACAGAGCCTTGGAGAAATTTCAGAAGTACGTCCTGCTTTTATATTCAGGTTCTCTCAGAATAAATGACATCATTGCATTTACCTTGTGAACTATTGATTCGACCTGCAAATTTCACTTGAGAGGACGACAACTCTGAAGTGTTCATACACTTCACACTGCTGAATTTTTTCCCCATCTGGAAAATATTCGATGCATCTATTCATTCTACTAAGGTGTACGACTTCACAATATGTCATATTATAATGCATCTGCCACTTCTTTGCCAAGTCTCCTAAACAGTCTAAATTTTCTGCAGCCGCCCATCCTCCTCAACGTTCCCTATCACTCTATCCATCATTGTATAACCTGCAAACTTATTTAAATTGCGCTCAGTTCCTCATCTTCGTCATTAATGTATAAAAGGAAAAGTTGTGGTCCAAATACTGAGCCTTCTGGAACACTACTTGTCACTGGTTGCCATCCTGAGAAGGACACTTTTATCACCACTCTGCATTGGACCAGACAGCCAAGCTTCTATCCATACGAACACGTTGTATCTAACATCATGGACCCTTACGTCAAGAAGTAACCTCCTGTGTGGCACAGCCTGTCAAAGGAATTCTTGAGTTCCAGTCAGATAGCATCCGTTGGTTCTCTTTGATGTGATCTGCTTGTTATTTCTTCAAAGAATTCGAACAGATTTGTCAGGCATGACCTTCTCTCGATGAAACCATGCTGACATTGCTCTATTTTACCATACAATTTTAAGTACTCAGAAATCTCATGCTTCACAATGGATTCCGAGATCTTATCCATGACCAAGTTAAGGCTAACTGGTCTGGAATTTTCCGTCTTCTACCATAAATTGTTATGCAACAGCGGTGTTACTTTCGCGTTTTTCCAGTCCTGTCAATTCTGCCTTGTCACTGTTTTGAATCTTTGGGATATTACTCGAGTCTTCCACCACGAAGACAGATGCCAAGTCATTATTAAGCTCCACAGCCATTTCTTTGCTCCCCATTACTTTATCTCCTATGTCACTTTCCAGCAGACTAATGAGCACCTCTTCCTCTCTTTTGCACTTTATGTACAGATATAAATTCTTCGAGTTTTCCTTTCTATTGCTGGCTAGCTTGCCCTCCTAAATAATATTCTTCCTCCTTATTTCTGATTTTGTTGCCCTCTGTTTTTCTTTGTAAGAATCCCAAACATCTGGTTTCCCACTGCCTTTCGTCACATTCTGTGCTTTCTCTTTCTCTTTTACGCTGTTCCCGAATTCCCGAGGCAACCGTGTTTGCTTCATCCTCCCTGTACCATGCTTCTTTCTCGTTGGAATGATTCTCTGCTTTATCTCCTGAATTGCTCCCAGAACCTTCTGCCAAATGCGAGTCCACTATTGTTTTCTCTTGGGCTCCTCTCTCATTTAATTGTATCCATCTCCTCCCTCATGCCTCTGTTGTTGCCTTTATTCAGCTCTAATAAGTTGACCTCTGATTCTATTTTTCCCTCTCGAATTCAATCATGGTATGATCACTTCCGCCTCACTGCTCCTTCACGTTATGTTCACTTATCAACTGTACCTAACTGTTCATAATAAATGCAGTAATGCCTGTCCCTGGTGGGCTCCATCACAAATTGCTCCAAAAGGCCATTTTATTAATAATTTTCTAATTCCTTTTCTTGCAAACGACTGCCGAATCGATTTTCCCTGACCAACTGTGCACTTAGTTCCTACATGATGCATTTAACTTTGCCTTTGCAAAACAGTTTTTCTAACTCTTGTCTATGATGCACCCCAGCTCCTGACCACGAGTTGGAGGCTTGTTAGTCACCCCAACTATTTCTGTTTTTTAGCTTCTGCTCTTTCTCAATTCTACCCATGAAGATTCTGCACGATCTGACAAACTTTCTTCCTTTATTGTCGATATAATTTCATTTCTTCTGAAAAATACGACCCTGCCCCTATTGCCCCGTTGCTCACATTTTCGATAGGATACACATCCTTGAATATTGTGGTTCTGTTCGCCAAGCTGGGAATTTGTGTTTCGGACGTTTCGTGCCCTGTCCAGGTGACATCCTCAGATCTTGGGACCCTCCTGTGAAGCGCTTCTGTGATGCTTCGTCCGGCATTTATAGTGGTTTGTCTCTACCGCTTCCGATTGTCAGTTCCAGCTGTCCGCTGCAGTGGACGGTATATTGGGTCCAGGTCGATGTGTTGTTGATAGAATCTGTGGATGAGTGCCATGACTCCAGCAATTCCCTGACTGTTCTCTGTTTGGCTTGTCCTATAATCGTAGTGTTTGCCCAGTCTAACTCATGTGGCTTGTCATCTGTGTGTGTAGCTACTAAGGATAGCTGGTCGTGTCATTTCGTGGCTAGTTGGTGTTCATGGATACGGATCGTTTGCTGTCTTCCCGTTTGTCCTCTGTAGTGTTTTGTGCAGTGCTTGCATGGGATTTTGCACACTATGTTGGTTTTGCTCATGCCGGATATGGGGTCCGTTGTCCTGGTGAGATGTTGTCTGAGAGTGGTTGTTGGTTTCTGTGCTGTTATGATTCCTAGTGGTCGTAGTAGTCTGGCTTTTAGTTCAGAAATGTTCTTGATCTATGTTAACGTGGCTAGTCCTTTGGATTGTTGCATGAACTCATTTCGTTGTCTTTCCCTTTCGCCTTGAATATTCAGCTCACCATCCTGATCCCTTTTAAGCCACGTCTTCGCCACGTCTTAAGAAGGTATGATGCCCACCACATCATATCTTCCAATTTCAACCTGCGAGACAAACTCATTTACCTAATTTCTTCTGCCGCGTGCATTCAGGTACACCATCTTCAGTCCTGTATTAAGGATGCCTCTTCACATTGTTGTTCATTTGAGCAGTGTGCTTGAAGTTTAATGGCTGACCCTTTCCATACACTCGCTCCTATTTGTGTCTGTGCTAGGGATTTTAAAAACGTTTTTGAATTAGGCACTTCTATTTCCCCTTTTTAAATTGGGAATTTCGAATATCCCCATAACTGAGCACTCAACCCATCACTCCTATTCATTTTATAGCCCTGTCTAGAGCCTCAGTTTGCGACTCACTTGGAGTGTCACCCCAGCATTGCTCAACTGAATACTGTCCCATCGTAACAGGTTGCTTCTTCCCCAGTAATAAAATACGTTTAGTCAGCAGAAAACACATGATGGAATGACTTTCTGTACTTACCAAATTATGGAAAGTACAAAAAGGTAAGGTTGTTAAAATGCACTCATAATATTGAGCGATATGATTTGAAATGTGCATTACAAAATCATGGAAGTTGTGTGTAAACGTTATCTATCATTGTTTGAACAACGGCTGAGATCATTATTTTCCACTTTGACAGTGATCGTCCTCTCTGAGACGCTCTGGCCCAGTCTCTCACACAGTGTTTCGGGGTGGTTATGATTTCCTGCTGCTGTTGTCCCAGTCTGTTTTAATTAATCCATCTTCTCTCTGGAACCATTCCATTGGTCTACTGGAATCTGTTTAGCTGTCAGCAATGCAGTTCTGTCATATTATTGGAGATAAATGATCAGGGATATCAGCCAGTATTAGCAGGGTGCTCACAGAGTAAGTGAACAAAGGGATGGAGACCATCAGACTTTCTAAATAAAATTTTCGTCTCATTTATTTCTCCTCATGCTGTCTACTAATCTGTCTAACTTCACTCTCGCTTAACACCCCTAAGCGAGAATTCCTATCGCCCAGTTTGTAACTCCCTTTTTCTCTGCATTTAGTTCATCTCCCTTCAATTTCCTTCTCTCTGTCTCTGTCTCGGTCTCTCTCTCACACACACATTCTCACTCTCTCGATTACCACTCACGCTGTTTTCAGGCTTTGCAGCTGGAGAGCTCGTGAAAGCACGATGGGCTGAATAGTCTCCATCTGTGCTGTAATATTTCTGAGATTCTGCGACCCACAAGAAAAAACGAGATGCCGGGAGAGACAAACTGTTAATTGAAGGACATAGTGCATAATCAACTATTATCTCTTCTGTTCCCTGATATTCAAGGACCTATGTATTCAAACAAAACAGATTAAAGTTCGAGCAGGCTGAAGGACGTTCACTAAATATTATTGCAATCAGGATGTAATAACTATTTCCCACAAATCAAATGTATGCTTCTCTGTTGGCTACTTCTGTCAAATAACTCCCTCTAGCTCCCGCCTTGTACTGACTTATTTACCTTCTCCAAATTCAGTAGCTTCACCCAAACTCCTGACGTTTCCATGATCTTAACTATCTTAATATTAAGGAGTTGTGATCATTGTTTCCAAAATGTTCTTCTTCTGCAAGTTCAGCCACCTGGCTCGCCTCATTAACATCTCCGAGATCCGGCATAGTCCTTTCTTTTTGGACTATTCACAAGCTGGTTACAAGTAAGCCTCTTGAATGCATTAACAATTTCTGCCCCGTCTCAATCTGTTGTTCCAAAGTAGCTCCAGTCAATATTGTGAATTTCCAACTCAACCACTATGACAAGTTTGTTTTTCATGCACCTTTCCATAATTGGCTGACATTTATGTTTTGCAATGTCTCGGTGGCTATTGGGGGGCTCCGAAGTATAATTCAGACACAGCAATTTCATCCATTTATATTTGAGCTGTACCTGTACTGCTGTCGTGGTTGAACATTCTAGTATGTCCTCTCTGAGTGCAGGTGTAACATTTTCCCCGATCCATAATGCAACACTTGCACCTTTTTACCTTGCTCTTTACGTCGTCTAAAACAATAATAACCGGGAAAGTTGAGCAGCCAGTCCTGTCCCCTTCTCAACGAAATCCCTGCAATTGCCATACATACTCCCATGTAAGGTTTCAGGGTCGAAGTTCATCTACATTAGCAGTAATGCTCCTTGC
Organism: Chiloscyllium punctatum; assembly: GCF_047496795.1. Taxonomy (NCBI): domain Eukaryota; kingdom Metazoa; phylum Chordata; class Chondrichthyes; order Orectolobiformes; family Hemiscylliidae; genus Chiloscyllium; species Chiloscyllium punctatum. The sequence continues at coordinate 42,336,443 of NC_092781.1, forward strand.
ATTGAAATAAACACACTTCAGCCGAACTCAATCAGATAATGACCTGTTAATTAGTTTGAGTTTCCCTGTTGGAAATAATTCTTCTCTATTATCCGGTGGCAGGATTTTCCAAAATACTAAAGCAGGAAAGTATTGTGAATAGACAATTCTAATGTCCTCCCTTGCCCCTTCAATCTCAAGTTTGGATTATGCATGATGTCCAATTCAAATAAAGAGTTGGATAATTATTTTGAATAACAATCATTCAAACAACTGTCTGTAGCCACTCCCTGCAAATTCTGGAAGTCTTTCTGGACGAATTGAATTGATTGGTCACTTTTCCCTCTCTCAATCAAATCTCTATAATATTGTCAATGTAGTTATATACACGGAACTAAGATCCACGTTCATCTCTCTTACCTGTCATATGCCTCACATTAAATTTAGCACACTTCAGACTGCCAGTCCCACTGTTTTCAGCAACTTCTGCCTGTTTGTTATTGGTTTTAGCTGTACGCATGTTAGTCTCCAGCTCCTCCTCAATCCCTGTACTTGTGTACCTACTGTCAGTCACATGAGTATTCAGCCTGCTTACTGTGCTGATTATTTAAACGAGTATTAGCTACTCTGTTGCTCCGAATGGGAGGTTTTTTACTTCGTATACCTGGAGCGTCAGGAAGTGCCCAGTAACTTTCGTTCCATATCCATGCGTAATGAGTAACCACGGACAGGCGATGGGTTTTCGGGAGCCCAAGGGCTGGGAAGGGAAAGGCTGCATGTAATTACGGATAGGCTGAAGCAGTGAGAAGAAAGAGTGTGCAGTCTGGGGCACTGCACTCACAGAAGTGGGCGAGCAAGATTCCCAAACATACCAGGGGACTCCGAAACCAGGGCTGCTTTTATAACAACCTGCTGCATTTACCACACATCTCCATAAAGGAAAATCAAAATTACTGCAGATGATGGAAACCCGAAACAAGCACTGAGACATACTGTGTAGAGATAAAATAAAAAGTGAATAGTTCTGATGCAGACACGAGGAGAATGTGCAGCCTCCACGCCGACATTCAACTGAGATTGCATTTGAATCCCCGTCCCAGTCCCAGTCGCACCGTGCCACGCGATGATGTACAGGTACATGTTTGCTTTCCACTTTTAATTCGCCACAACACTCTCACTCAGTCTGCGAAAGTTTTGGAAACTGTTTTATTTTAACGCAGCAGAGGACAAGTAAATAAAAAAAGAAGGTGGAGAACATGAAATATAAAAGCTAGCTCGCTATAGAAAAGGAGATTGCAGAAGTTTCGTTCAGAGAAATCAAACGAAGAGAGGCAAGAGTGTACATTGGGCCACTGACAATTGAGGTTGGCTCCAGAGAAACGGAGAAGAAAGAAGTAAACAGGTACTTCGCGTCAATGCTCACAATCAGAGACACTGGTCGCAATCCACAACTTCAAGAAAGCCAAGGGCAAGAAATGAATGCAGTGATCTGCACTGAGAACAATGTGCGAGGGAAGTTGCAATGTTTGACGATTGATAAAACACACGGACAGGAAGGATAAGAAACCAAGGTTCCAAAGGATAGATCGGAGGAGATTGTGGAGGCACTGGTTGTGAATTTTCAGGGATAACTGTCTTCAGAGAGAAGCCCAGCAAAGTGGAAAATAAAAATGCAAAATCTCAGTGAAAGGAAGGAAGGCAAAAGGCAAATAAAAATCGGCTAGTAAGCCTGATATCGGCCACCAAAATGATTTTAGACAGCTTTATTAAAAATGAGATTGCAAAGTCCTGGACGTGCCTAGTAAAATAGGGCTGAGTCAGCACGGCTTTGTCAAGGAAAGGTCCCACGTGACAAGACTGTCAGAATTCTTATGAAGAGAATCGGCACGTTTGGTAAAAGGAGGGCTGCGATTTCTTTTGCTAATAGTCAGTCCATTAAATTTTAATTCGCGTTAAATCGAATCTTCTTAATTTATTGGTTACAACTTGCATAACCAAAGTTACAAAAACAGGTATTTTTGTTTAAATTGAAATAGAACACTAGTTAAATAAAATAAGTACAGGCGGTCTGGTAATGAGTTGTCTCTGTATGATGTGGGAGATGGTGGAACCCACTGGGCTCACAGTGATCATGTCTGCAGCAAATGTAGTTTTCTGGAAGAATTCCAGCTCAGAGTCGATGAAATATACGATGTCGTCTCACCATTTGTATCGCTGTGCGCGTCAGATGGTGAGGAATAGAAACTCCATGGTCACGCACAATCCTAACCTGTATCTATACCATTGCCCTGTCACTGTCATTTGTTCAGAATCATGTGCCTTCTTTGAAATATATTTGTTCGTGTCCCTGCACCACATGGAAAACTGGTTCCCCACCCTATTATGAATGGAAATTAGGCAAGGGCATTAAATGCTGCTCTTGCGAACCGGATTTACTTCACAAGTTAACTTAAAGGAATCTGCATTTTAAAGCTATCCATTCGGCACCATCTGATTTCGAAGGCAGTTTTAATGAGGCTTTCATTTTGAACTAAGTCTCTGATCTTCCTGTAAAATTATGAAGCTTCTAGAAGTGCGTTCCAAGTTGTGCTCATAATTAAGCAAGGGAGAGTCTTTGTGGCCATGAGAATGCTTTCGTTATTTTTCAGTACCTACGGACAACAGGAAAGTAGATACTAATATCAGGAGATGGTTCTTGTTTAACCCAAAACCACTATGCCATGCGGGAAGGTCATGGATGACCTGATTGTAGCCTCAAAGACACATTCCAGGTAGACTTGTGGGAAAGACTGTGAGTTTGTAGAAAACGTATGTCGGGAGTCTGTTATGCGGGCTTGCAGTGATCTGCTTGGACGAGTGGAGACGCCACTCTCAAGCATCCCAGATGTCCACCTATTTAGAACACCATGCGTTCCCCCTTTCATTCAATTCCCATTCCTCCTCTCTGAACATTCTCGTCAAAAATGCAAAAAGACAGAGGCTCCCTTGTCATCACTTGCTACACAACTTGGGTCCGCATCCAATGCATCATCCTTAAACACTTCCACCACCTCGAACTAGAACGAACATAAAAACATCTTCCCATCCCAACCGCCCTCCACCTTCTGCAAGGACCGTTCCTTCAGACAATTCTTGGTTTCTGCCACTCTTCCCACTAAACGCCCGAAACAACCATATACATAACCCAGCAGACGAAGAAAATGTAACACCTGCCAGTGAACCACCCCCTCACACCCATAAAAGGCACCAAACAGTCCTTCCACGTGAGACAGAGGTTCTCGACTCTCTCTTCCACACTCGGAAAAAGTGAGGACTGCAGATGATGGAGATCAGAGTCGAGAGTGTGGTGCAGGAAAGCACAGCAGGTCAGGCAGTATCCGCATAGCAGTAGAATTGATAATTTGGGCATGTACCCTTCATCAGGAATTATTCCTGATGAAGGGCTTACGAAAAAAACGTCATTTCCCCAGCGCCTCGGACCAGCCTGTCCTGCAGCACCTTTCCAGTAACACACTCTCTACTCTGCTCTAAACTACGTTTCTCCATCAGGTGGTCACGATATGGTCTTATCTACATCGGGGAGAACAAGTTTTAACGTAGGGAATGTTTCACCAAGCATGTCAGTTGAGCCCAAAGGGGCGTCCGTGACATCCCAGTCACCATCCATTTCAATTCCCCCAAACACTTCCTTTCCGACATGACCATCCTTGGCCTTCTCCATTGCAAAAACGAGGCATAGCATAAATTGGATGAACAACACATTAGCTTCCGCTTGGGCAGCCCTCAGCCCAGAGGACTCTACACTGAGTTCTCCAACATCAAAAAAAATCTTTCAAATTCTGAGTTATCTTCCCAGGCCATCGCCTTCTGCTATTCCTCCGTGTCACCGTCTGAAATCATTCCTCCCCTTGACCAACTGGGTCACACATTGAAACTTTCTTCACCTCTCCCCACTTCACCACCCTACCCCCGCCTCCTGCTTTATCTGCAGCTCCCCCTACCACCCCACCACCCAAGTCCTGAAGAAGAATCCAAACTGACGTCTGGATAAAAATGCTGCTTGTGCCAGCCAACTGAATGTATTTTGATACATTGTGTCAATTTGGACACTTGCAAACTGCTTACGCACAGACATTATTTTTTTTCTGTTTAATACATTGAAAAGAAGTTTGCTTCTTCACAGGTCGTCACAAAGCATTCTCTCATTTTACAAATTTAACACTTTGACACACCGATTTTATGCTAATTGACTTATGTCCACTACATATTTTCCTTCCTTACGTTTTCAATGTTAATATTCTTCCATTATACAGTCAGAATGTTTGCCGAAAATGTTACCACATTCCACTGGAATTGATAATGCAATATTTTAAAATCTTTTCAAGACCATTACCCAGTTTCAAAACTACAGTTTCAGAAATTAATACCGAAATTGTGAAAGCATGGTCAACACACTTCAATTTCGATCTAACTGGTCAATTTCCATTTTATTATGAACTGAAAACGGTTATTAAGGATTGGATATCTGATTGGAACATTTGATTTTGATTACATCAGGCAATGAAACAACACGAATTGGGACTGAGAACAGGCAATCTGGTTTCCAGGCCTGCTCTGGCAGCCAGCAGGACTAGATTGTGATCTTATCTCCACATGCCTGCCTTATTTCCATTTCACCGAGCAGACCTGCCACTCCATTCACCAACATCCCTGGCGCCCACTACCCTTACCATCAACGATGACTAGAAATCATAAGAAATGCGTATGGAGCAATATAGAAAGGTAGGAATTAAGAGTGGCAGTAAGCAATTCAACCTTTGCTGTCCACTATATTATTTGATGCGATTATGGCTAATTTATCCCTAAAGCCATTTACCCTGCTTTTCATCAGAGTCATACTAATTTTTTTCTTTCATCTGCGGTGTGATTCCGACTCCACGACACTTTGGGAAGTGCGTTCCACAGATTCACTAACTTCTAAAAAAAGTAGTTTCTCCGCAAATCAGTTTTAAATATTCCTTGGGTCACTCTACATCTATGACAACACGTTCGAGATGGTCCAAACAGGGAACATCATTCCAACGTTCAGTTTATCATTCTCCTTTTCCATTGTATAAAAGTTAATCAGATACACCAATCCCTGTTCCATTCTTATGAATTCCACTGAGGGGAACCCCATGCTTTTCGTACGACAGACCTTTGATGCCAGAAATAAACCTGGTGACCTTCCTCTGAACTGTTGTCAGTGCCATACCATCTGTCCTGATGTAAGGAAACCAAATCTGGACACACCTTTCCAAGTGTGGTAACATATGTCATTGTAACCACACTTGTCTACTTTCATCATCCATTCCTTCTGCAATAAATGCCAGAATTTCGTTTGCATATTTATATGGTCGTGCAGAAAGACGCTCTGATGCAGAATCATTGACTCATTTGAATCTGCTTCTCATGTAAATAGAAATCTGCCCTTTTATTTTTCCGGCCACAATGGATTCCTTTTCCAAAATAAACACTGTCTGCCAGGTTCTCTCCCATTCTCCTGGCTTGTCAATATTAATCTGCATGCTCTACCTCCTCATCACAACCCGCTGACACCTCTCCATCAGCCTCTTGGTGTCAGATCAAACATTGAAACAGAAGACTCCTGCTGACTCCCCTCCCTAGCCTCATGTTGTCAAATCCACCTTTGACACGGAAAGTTCCAGCTGAATCCCTTGCCTCAGCTGCTGGATCAGTGTTGCTGCAAAGAGACCGAATGAAGGAAGCTCTGAGAATGTGGAAAACTGGAGATTGTATACGAGGTGGGTCATTTCAAAAGAACTACCAAGAGGTGCTCAGCAGCAGCGTTACTGATCGGGTCCAAAAGGACACAGATGCTGGACTGGGTCTGCACGGTTTGGGAAGTGAATGATGCAGCTCGAGAAACATACTTCAACTCATCACCACCAGTCGACAGACTCCAGACACATTGATCGATTACAATTGTGGTAACAGTGTCTACTGCACACATTATTTCCATGGAAAACGTTCCACTGTTACATTGCGAATAATTTCTCTGTGTGTGACTTTTTACCGTGTTAAACGGAACAGATTTTGATAGATTTGGTGACTTCACACTGGGATGTGAGGTGATTCGCGTCTTTACCAACAGCAGCAGAATTGCACCCCGGCACAAGATGCACTATCACTGTCTTGCATATGCTCCAAGTTACCCTGATCATCAAGCCGGAGGATATCTCTTTGGTCAGTGGAGAACAGTAAGCGCCTGCCAAACGAAGCACCTTAAAATGAGGTGAAGTCACCAACCAGGACCACTTATTCACCAAATAGCGAAAGTTGCAAGTGATCGACAGAGCTAACTAATGAATCAGACGTAGTCTCTGCAATCCTGTCACATGCAGTCAGTGTGCATGGTGGTGGCCAATCAAACAACTCTCGAGAGGAGGAGGATCGACAGTTGTAAATTTGCTTAATGATGGCCGAGCCACCAATAGAAAGATTGAGGCTGAGATATTCACGGCAATGTTTGCACAGAGTGTCAATGCAATGATTTATTTCAGATGGCAGTCTTAGATACACCGATTCATTTTGTGCCGTATCGACAAACGGCTGAAGGGATTTGATCATGCAATAGTTGTCGGCACTGATAATATTCCATTCAAGCTGTTCCTGCTGGGCCGATCTACCTGACAATGTGACAAACTGCTGGTGTGTCCTGGACACACACAAAAATCAGACATTCATTGACTGTCCCATTGCTCTAATCGTTATAATTAATAAAGTGATGAAAGATGCGGTCTACACTGATATCTAGCAGGGCTTCTTCAGCATCAATCTGTTAACTGAAACTCAGTTCGGGCTTGCCAGATACACTCATCCAGAGTGTATTCCAGATAAACCTGTCGGTCAGATCGGGGTGATCAGGTTGTTCCCTTGTTTAACGGAGATGACAGGTGGTAGCTTTATTAACCAGTCATCATGCCTCAAGTAAGGGAGAGGTTGAATGTTAAAATCCATTATACTCACTTTAGACAGTGCAAGTATTAAAATCAGACTGTTGGTATTAATCTGAATTACAGACTAGTCGTTCCAACAATTGAGCTAACAAAGTCCTCACTCAACTCCTTGGGTAGATATTTTAATGTCAATTGTTACCCTATGTTGTAACACAGCACTGTAGCAGGTCGAATTTGAAGAAGATTTCCGAGCTCAGAGGGAAAGATATGATCTGGGAGTTAGAAAAGTGTTCTCGGTCCTAGGATCAATAATTCTCAGTTGCATCTAAAATGAACATCCCTCTGCCTTAAAGTCACAATTGCGGATGTTTGCCAATGACTGGACCGTTTTCCACAACATTTGCGATTATTCCGATCTACAAAATATGATGGCGTGAGCTTAAAAGTGGCAAGTAACATTTTCATTATCCACATGGCTGAAAATGACCAACTCTATAATACAGTATTAAAATATCATCTTCTAACAATCCAATGCCATTGTCAGCACTTAACACACAACTACCAATATCCTAGAAATTAATATTAACTCGAACTGGAGGGGCCATATAAATTCATTCCCCACCCTGTGAAAGGCCTCTGCCCGAAATGTCAACTCCCCTCTACCTCGAAGGCTGACTAAACTGCTGTGTTTTGCCAGAAACACACCTTTCGCCCGATATAAATTCATTGCATCCAAGCATATGTGATAAGTTCGGAACCCTGCACAAGTAACTTACTTCATGATTTCTGAAAGCCTGCTCACCCTCTATAAGATGCAACTTGAATGTTTTTTGCGATGAAATACCGCGGAGAAAGTGAAGAGTGCGACTGCTGGAGATCAGAATTGAGCGTGTGGTGCTAAAAACGCACAGCAAGTCAGGCAACATCCGAGGAGCAGGAAAATCGAAGTTTCGTGCATAAGCCATTCATAATTATTCGTGCTGAAAGGACTGTGCACCAAAGGTCAAATTTCCTGCTCCTCGGACGCTGCCTGACCTGCTGTGCTTTTCCAGCACCAATACCATCCATTTGTCTGGCTGAATGCAGCTTCACCCCTCATCCACTGACACTCAGGAGCAGAAATGCCTGCCATCTGCACGGTGATCTTCAGAAATTTACCAAAACTCCGTACAAAAATGTTGGCTCTCGAATCACAAACAGAAAAACAGACAAGAGCAGAAGATGTGTGAGACCACCATTACGTTCACATCCCGTTCCAAGCCACACACAATCTTGATTTGTAAATGCATTACTGCTCCTTCAGAGTCACTGTTTCAGGTGCCCTCCCTCATGGTATTGTAAGTCCATCAACTCCACGTGGAATGGAGCGGTTCAATGTGGCAGTTCATCTCCACTTTCACAAGTACAGCAAGGGATGGGAAATAAATACTGGCCCAATCACTTTCCAGGAATAAATTAGAAAAATATTGTCCAAACATGCCCATTACAGGACATTGAGTTCAGGTTTTGTTTTGAGCGCCGGCTGGTTGAGTCGAGGCAATACCTTCTTTGTTGTGAACATTTGGAGGGATATGCTCTTTCAAACAATCAGTCAGTCCTTCAGTGGTATCTAATAACATAGCGAGCAGCAAGCACTGCCATTCGGTATACACATTACTGAACTGTAGGATCGACAGAAACAATTGAAAATGTCCTCACATCTGACTGTAGAATGTTTACATACACAGTGATATTGTTGCCATGAACATTTACACAAAATATTAGTACAAATGAAAATTATTGTATATTTAGAAAACCCTGGCACTTCTTAATTACTTGTTGTTACGTACGGTAATGAAAGTCATCATTTCAAAGCCCCTAACTGTGATTTGGTTAAAATTGTCAGCAAATGGTCTTAAAAGAAAACTGATTTTGTGCTTATTGAGCAATCGAAGGGTTCCTATTAACAAAGCATGTAGTATCTTCAAATAAAATTGTGTAAGTTGTTAATGTTCAAAATAATGCTGCAAACATGGACATAAATATTGCTACCCAAGTCATACACATGGACGTTGGGCTGGGATCATAATGGCCATCAATGCAGCTCCACAATTCTGTTTGCGTACTGAAGTTCTTGAGTTGACATACATTGAACATGGTTTATGAGGGATTCAATTTAAGGCGCTAAGGGCTGCAGGAGTTTTTCCTCTTTACGATCGCTTCATTCAGAATCGGGTCCAAACTTTTTAAATACGCAGTTTTGGTGGTACACTAGAAGAGGTAAACTTGCAAGGCATGCTTGTTTTCAGGTCTTTAATAAAAATGTTGCAATGTGTTTGGACCAGCACAAAGCCCTGTACTTGTGCATTGGCCAGTCTGGGCCAAACATTTCCCTGTTGTTCCGTTATGTATCCAATTTTCCTTCGAAAGGGATTGTGTGAGTAACTGTCCAGCTCTAGTTTCGAAGCTCTCTGCACAGACTTTAGAGATGGTCAGCGTTTTCGAGGTAGTGGTGATGCCCATTTGCTCAGTGTCTGAAGTCAGGCTTTTTTCAATTATATTTCACAGCTTTGCTGACTAGAAGACCTGAACATGAATCAGCCAATTAATACAGTTACTGAATTGTGTCGTAGTTAACTTTGTAATCAGGTCATTTAATTATTGTTAACTTCATTAAGTTTTAAATGAAAAACAATAATATTTGGTCTATTTTGAAATATGTAAGAAATAAAGTGATATTAACTTTTCATTGTAGAAGATGTGAAAGTGACCTGCTATATATTTCCCACAGGCAAAACAGGCAACAGTCCGACATTGTAAGAGAGGATTCAGTGAATAGGAATATGTCCTCGGCAGAATCATCACCTGTTCTGTTTAGTTTTGTCAAACCGACAGGACAGAACCAGACAATGGGGGTGGGGGTGCAGCTCCGTCGTATGTCGTCAATATAGAGCTCAGCATTAATGCTGAATCCTGTGGCTAACAGACTGCTCTGCGGCAGGTTATAATTGGCCACTTCGTGATTAATCCACCTGCTGCAGATGCAGCTCAGCATTTAATATATCGATAGAAATGGTTAAGGGACCGTCCGTGTGTAGGGGAAAAGTCATTTTCACAATTTGCAGACTCCTCACCATATTATGTTGACACCTGTGTGCTGAATGGGACAGACTTTGCATATATCGAGCACCGAACGGTCAGGCGTCCATGAGCTGCAGTGGGCCATCGGTAGCAGTAGAATAATACTCTGGACAACTGATACAGGCTGCAAACTCACGGCCTGCGATACCTCCCCCTCTGAAGAAACCAGTTAGCCACGGATCCATGTTCGTTCGGTAAAGATTTTGGAAAGACATGCCGGGAACAGCATCAGAGAGACCTAGGTATGAGGGGACAACCTGGAGAATCTCTTATTGTCTTTCATCTAAAACCATGCATGTAAAAGAGCATACCAGCAAGTGATGGACAGCTCAGTGATCCCACAATAAATAGTTCCAATCTATCTCTCCGGGTCTGCCACCTCTATCCGTAAAGGATAGCAAAAAATTAAACAGACCATTGGTGGAGGAGGCTTCTCTCCAACAATGAAATCCTCAGTTTTGGTTGTGTGCAGCACAACTGAAAATAACATCAAAGAAGATGCATTTGTAACAATCTTCAGCCAGAATGGCAAAGTAGATGATCCATGCTGACCTCCTTCAGTGGAACCCAGCATCACAGATCCCAATCTTCAGACAATTCAATTCACTCGACACAATGTCAAGAATTGGCTGGAAAAATTGTGGACTGTGATTTTACTTAAGTGGTTGCCACATCTCTCGTGTACCTGTTCCATTCCAGCAAGAACACTGCCCTCTACCAACAATGTTATAAATGGCCCAATTATGTCTTGTACACAAAATGTAGAGCACTTGCATTGCATCCAGTCACTGACACGTCGGTGTACGGTGTACCCTGTAAATGTAAAGGAAAGTTCAGCAATAATGTAATCAATCTGCAACAACCATATCAGATGTATTCAGTTAGTTTCCCGTCAAGCTCACTCATCTCCTGACCCGACTACAAGATTAGTTCAAAAGAATATCATTCCAAAGGAGCAGTGAGACTTATTTCTCTTAAAGTGAAGGCACCATTAAAGAGTGTGTGACAATAGGAGACCGACTAAAATGAAAATTAATCAGAACCTTTAGAATGTACTTTTCTGTTTATAAGCATCGCGACCAAAATATCTGCTTATTGTCAGTTCAGTAAATCGAACTACAGGACAGCTCTCAGCCATTCCTCAGGAAAACGGGTATCCGAGACTGCAGCTGCTTCAATAACCCTTTCTCCATTATGAGGTCAGAGTGTGAATGTTCACTGATTATGCCATTCCTAAACAGACCACGTTCAATGCAACAAGACCTGGAAAATATCCAGGTTTAGTCTGAGAAATAGCAAGTGATATTCCGGCCACAAAACATATTTGACCAATAAGATGACAAACAAGGAAACCAACCACCTTTGATTTTCAATGCCATTTCTATCTCTGCGTCCCCAATACGGTTTTTATCAGCATCCTGGGATCTATAATTGACAAGAACTAGCATGGACTAGCCACACAAATAAAATTGTCTTCAAGAGGATGTCAGAGGGCAGGAATTCTGCAGTGCATAACTCATCCTAAATCCCAAAATCCTATGATGGATTACATCCCAGTAATAACCCAGGATAAAACCAGCCGATTTAATGGCTATCACTTCCATGATCTTCCATCCCCTCCACCACTGATGTTCAGCACTCGCAATACGTACCATCTACAAGTTTCACTGCACGAAGAATGATGCTACAGCACCTTACAAACTGACTGTTACCTGGAAGAACAAATGCAACAGGTACTTTGTAAAAACCAGCTGTCTGCAAGGTTGGTCCTTGATACGGTCAGATGAAATAAGACTTGCAGAAGAGTTTACAATTCTCAACTCCTCAGACTCGAATATCAGTCCAAATGCAGCAACATGTAGACATCAGCCGGGCAAAAGCCATTCATCAGGACTATTCCTGGTGAAGGGCGTTTGCGCAAAACGTCGATTTTCCTGCTCCTCGAATTCAGCCTGACCTTCTGTGCTTTTCCAGCACCCCTCGGATCTAAACTCTGGTTTCTATGATCTGCAGTCATCATTTTTGCCTTGGGGTGGGAAGTGGCAAGAATCAATCGTACTACACAACTGTCAGACAATGACCATCATAAAACATCTAACCATTGCTATTCAACATCGAAAGACATTGGAATTGCTGAATCCATTGTCACTAACATCTTCAGATTTATCCAAACAATACAGCTGCTGTGTTGAGAACATCAGATCAGATGTTCGGAAACCTGCAGTTCGTAACTTCTCTCCTGTCCATTATCTCCGAGATACACGTCAGGAATATTATGGGACAAACTCCACTTGTGTGAATGACTACAACTCCAACAGTACTCAAACAGTTTGACACTCCACATGATGTGAGTGTGTGCTACGGCACCTTCCACACTCATTGCCATTGCCATCTGGTTGAAAAAGGACAATATTTCGGGAATAGTGATCTCAATTCATTTGTATCAAACATAAGTATTTCAAAGGACAAAGCTATACTAAGACATGGAGTTTAAGAATGACCCAGAATAATTTTATTTAACGAGAGGAGATTTCGTTCAGTTGAACAGGAAACAATAATGAGACGATAAATCAGAATCAGAGCAGTCGGAGATATTCTGAGGGCAGATTGAAGTGGCCAAATGGAACATGTTAACAAAAGTAAAACGGGTCACACTATCAAATCCATCCTTAAGGCGAAATTGGAGAAAATTGGTTTGTTTTTACGTTGTCATCAGTGGCTGCGAGGTTTATTGATAGACATGTAAAAATTTATCAGAGGAATAGACAAAAGAATATTTCGAGGTTTTATCCAGGACTAGAAACATCAATTACTGGCCATAGGTTTTTGGTAAAAAAAAAAGGGGGCATAGTTTCATGGAAGTTTGACAGGAAAATCTTTTCTTTTTCTTTTACAGACAGCATGTGAAAGTGCCTGGAGCGCAGTGGTAGACGAGAACAGGATAAAATAACAACTCATAAGAGATATCCTGACACAGAGATGAGTAAGCGCGGAATGGAATGACATCGAACATTCGGAAGCAAAATCTTCCTTTTTAACTTTAGAAGGACATCATCTGTCAGTGCAGGCTTGCTGATCTGAAGAGCCTGTTCATGAGATATTCTATTCTTGGGGCCAAACCTTTAGTGCGGGAGTGGCGAGATGCGAATTGAATGATTAACGAGGACAAACAGACAAATTAATGTCGCTCTATTCTCATCAATTTGCAGCTTCGTGTCCTTGCTCCCACTGTGGGCAAACTCAATGTGGAGTATTTGAAATGAAATTCAGAGCGGGTAACTGATAACTCCATCTCAGCCCTGCCTCCTGCAGACTTCTATCTTGAACTTCAACGTCTCGAGGTATACTGCACAGACAGAAGATGCATGCACGCCACACCCATCAATGCTGGCATCTATTATATGCCAGCCTCAGCAATACATCACAGCACATCTCCGACCTACTGACAGTCCGTTTCTGCGCATCAATGCTGAATCTCAGAGTGCACTGATAACGCTTATTGCAACGCTGCTGTAACGACACTGTTTTCAGGGACACACACTCAACTCATCGACAGCACCTCTCGGCTACTCACTGGATATTTGTACACCTTCACTTTGACCTGAACTGAAGGGTCACAGAATCATTATCCGACAGTACACTGCTTTTAGTCCTGCTGCCCCAGAGCTTCCAGGGCCACACGCTGCTGTACTTGCTTCTTGCTTAGCACAGACACAAAACCAGCAAGTTTGATATCATTGCCCCAAATGCAGTAAAGTTGTCCAGCATATAAGAGTCAAGGGGTGTTTCAGATACCAGTCCGGGAGCTTGGACAGGTCAGCCAGCCTCTTGTGGTTGTTAGGGTCAGGTTCCATCCCCTGTTCGGGGTGAAGGGCTGAATGTTGGGGAGAGCTCTATCTCTCTTGGCTCTTTCTGCCCTATTGTGGGATAGTGGCTTCTGGAATGAGAGGAGTACCAAGAGGTAATACAGGATATGGCAGTGGGTATCACAGCTTTTGGTGCGGGTATAGCTGATGAAAAGATGGCGACGTGTCCTGAATGATCGAGTCGCCAGCACAGAGACGATGCTGAGTTGTGGAGACGGGTAGAAGCGAGTTAAAGAGAGTAGGAGAGAAGGTGATGCATTCATAGTGGGACAGGGAAAACATGAGCCTTGGTGGGGAGATGGATGCACTTACAGAGCTAGTGTGAATGCGAGGTCACAAAGTGCAGATGGTGTCACATAACTTGGTAGAGTGGGGACGGTCAGTGATGAGCATTTACCGAGAAGGCTGGCAACTCACTGAACGAAGGGGTAAAACGTCAGAACAAACTGACAGGGTCTGGTGCCTTGGCCACTCCTGCCAAGTCTGGAGGAAGATTATGCACATCTCCTGCACCACGCCATTGACCAAAAGCTCGGGGACTTGGCTGCAAAGTTGGGCTCCAGTTTTACGCCACCCTCCGTGCCCAGGGCCATTTCAGATTAGGAATACAACAGTGTAATGACTTTCTTTAAATTGGGACCTGTAACAGGCACTACATTAGAGTGTTGCTGAAAAAGCACAGCAGGTCAGGCAGCATCCGAGGAGAAGGAAAATCGACTTTTCGGTCAAAAAGGCCTTTATCAGGAAGGGCTGCTGCTCTTCGGATGTGGCCTGAATTGCTGTGCTTTTCCAGCAACACTCTAATCTCGACCTTGATGTCTAACATCTGTAGTTCTCACTTTCACCTGTAAAAGGGAGACCGGCCCATTGTCTGTAATTCAGGCAGTTGGCAGTTTTAGGCCGAAGGGGAAAATAATATGGTTAATGTCAAGTGAGAGGAAGATAGGGAGATGTTCCACACATTGTAGTGTGAGGTTTTGGGGAGTACGAGGTGGGAATTATATCACATCTTTATAAATAGCCAACACAATGTACTAGGTTGTTGAAATAATCCTGGAACATTTCCCAGCCTTACACTGACTACCATTATCCAATTCTCGCTGGATACAAGGATGGTACCATAGAACTGGAGAAGGGCTAACACCGCAGATTTGGTTATTTTGGAGCAACAGAATGACTAACTATCTCGAAAGCAAGAATTCTAAGACACAGAATAAACGGTCACCAAGAAAGCCCCGAGGACTGCATGAAAGTCGACCTGGATTTGTTCGATCGTGTGTAATTAACCTGACTGCGCCGGTTTGAGGCAGTATCGTATAACCTGATGTATCTTACTTGGATTTGACTGGAAATTAAAAGTCAGAATTTTAAAAATAGCAACTGTGGGTTCCAGGTGGATGGAGCTAGCAAACCACAAAGATGCAAGTCAAGGCCCTTGGGGACATCAACAATAGAACGGAATGCACAATAAATGAGACCATAGACAGTGTAGGCCGATTCATGAAGGTAGCTGGACTCATCAGTAATCTCGTTCAGACAGTAAATGACATCATTTCCTCCATCAGTCAAATTGCACAAAATACGAGCGGGAGGTTTATGCTGGAAATGCATAAATAATGACTTCAGTCGCACCTTGTGTTCTGTTGTCAGTTCTGGTCATCCCATCATATGGAAGGGTAGAATTGGAGAGAGTAAACAGGAGATTCATTCCCCTGTGAAAGTAAAAATGCAATTATGAGGAAACAATGGAACGGAGGATGCTGAGAGGAGATTTGATTGGGTTGCATGTATTACCGGGTGCTGGGTAGAGACAGAGGGAATATCTTGTTCGTGTTGGAGAGCTCAGTTACCAGCGGCGAATATTTAACGTAGTTCGTTGAAATATTACAGAAATGTGATTAAAGTTGTTACTTAACCCAGTGTACGGATGGAATCTAGAGGTCACACATGGAAACGAATTAGCGGCAGAAATTCTCAAACCATTTTTAAAAGATGCTGAGTGCTGTACCTGAAGTCTTATGGTCGCTTGGGCGTCAGAATAAACACTTAAACAAAGCATTGCATTTTGTGCAACATTGACAATATTCAGTATGTTGTGCTATTTTCTGAAAATTTCATAGGTTACCAATATATGTTAGGATGAATATGCAGGGATGAGGGGAATGGGCAGAGAGGTGCAGTGTATAATATGATTATCATCACAATATTGCTGATCTCATCCTTTAATACACAATACCACTTACCTTGTTGGCATTTTTATCCTTCCTCTATAAATGATGAAAACCCTTCCATACGCAATTCTAAGTCTTGATCACACTGTAGCCACATTCCATTATGACAAATACATCTGACATAATTCAAAACATTTAAAACTATCATTGCATTTGCCTTGTAGAAATATTGTGAAGGAATTCAGGGATGACAGCAGGTGTCAAAGACCAGGATGGTTCCACGGTCCAGAGGAAATATCACAGATTGGAAAGGTATATGAATGCTGGGAGATATTACAGAGATATGGATTGTGCTAGAGACTGAAGAAGATTCCAAAGACAAGATCAGCTTTAGGTTTTGGGTGAACTGAAAACGAAGATGGAACAACCGGTTCAATATTTCGTCTACAAGAGCATGTACAAGGTAAACACTTAACGAAAGCTGTCAATCATGCGACCTGAAAAAAATGTGTTCTTACTTAGCTCTCTGTGTCTGCAGCCAAAATAAAAGTGGGACGATGACAGGCCAGTCAGGCATGTGAGGCCTGTAAGTAGCGCCCACATTGTGACAGGGGAAGTGAATTGCATGTATTTAGGGATTCTGTTCAACGATGCAGAATACTTTCATACCAGCTGATACAAATCTTTTTTTCTCGTTTATAATGCTTCAGAAATTGGTTTTTATTCTGATCTGAGCTTCTGTTGAGCAGACCTTTTTGCATACAATCATTTCTTTTGTCAGTGAATTAGGTCAGAGACAGAGACACAGAATAGATAAATACATTCAGAAAATGGAAAAAAAAACCACTGCATTAAGCATTTATTGCTATCTACATTTATTCTGTGAAACATTGCCATAATGAGATGAGGAAGATCCCAAGATCCCTCTTTCGCTTACACTTGGTCAGCTGATCCAACCTATTCTGGAACCGACCTCCAAAATCCGATTAGGAAGATGATAGACTCTCTCCCCAACCTGAACAGCATCGTCAAAACAGGTGGATGTCGCTCCTAAATGGGCCTCTGCATTTGCTTCTCAATGCCACCTTTATTTTTGAAACGCACAAACAACCAGACAAATCCTCGATTCTTTGACATTTTCTAGGTTTGCGTAAATATTTGTTGCTCAATTGCCAGTTGTCCTGGTGGTGATTATCGAGAGTGTGGTGCGAGAGAAGCACTCCAGGTAAGGGAGTATTCGAGAAGCAGGAGAAGATATGTTTGGAGTAAAAGCCCTTCATCGGGAATGATGTGATTATGGGTTGCCAAGCTCGGAAGTTGATTTGCTGACGTTTCGGCCCTTGACTAATTGACAACTTCAGTACTTTGCAGCCTCCTCTGAAGTGCTTCTGTGCTGTACATACTAGAATTAATATGGCTCCATTCCTGCTGTTTCCAGTTGCTGGTTCCAGTTGCTCGTTTTGGTGGTTTGCTTATTGGTGGAGTCCGTAGTTGAGTGCCCTGACTCGAGGAGTTCTCTGGCAGTCCACTGTTTAGCTTATGCTACGAGTGTTGTGTTGTTCTGGTCGAAGTTGTAAGCCTTGCCATCTGTGCGTATATTTAGTCGGTCAGCTGGTCGTGGCGTGTCGAGGCGAGTTGGTGAACAAGGCATGTGGATTGATAATTTTCTGCCTGTTTGTCCTATGTAGTATTTCGGGCAGTCTATGTTTTTGGAATAATATAAATGAAGTTTATCTTCCAAATGGTGAGTATAGGGTATTTTGTTCTGGTGAGTTGTTGTCTGAGCGTGGCTGTCAGTTTAGAGGCTGTCATGAATCCAGGTGATCGGAGAAGTCTGATATCACTTCCGAGATTTTTTAATGTAAGATAGCGTGGCAAACAGGTAGACAACTAGCAATCCACATCCACGAACACCAACTAGCAACTAAACGTCACGACCGGCTGTCCCTGGTAAATATGCACATAGATGACAGGACCACAAATTTGACTGGGGCAACACAACGTTCATAGGACATGCTAAACAGAGGAGAGCAAGAGAATTCCTGGAATCATGGGACTAATACGTGGACTCCACCAACAAACTCGTACTGTAATGAACAACCAAAACAGCCAACCAGAAGCAAAAAAGAAAAGAACCAAGTGAAATCCAACTGAGACAACACGGAACACTTCACAGGAGGATGCAAAACACTTAAGATGTCAGTGAAGAGCACTGGACAAGGACAAACGTCTGCAAATCAAGTTTTTAATTGTTTTTGGTGTGGCACGATGGCTCAGTGGTGAATACTGCTGCTCACAGCACCAGTGACACAGGTACATATCCAACCTCGCGTGACTGTGTATGTGTAATTTGCGCTTTCTTCCTTTCTCTGTGCAGGTTTCCTTCAGGTGCTCCAGTTTCGTCTGATAATCCTAAGATGTACTAATAATGGAGATTTGGACATGATAAATTTTCCTTAGTGCTCAGGGATAAGTCAGTTGGACGCACTAGTCGGGGTAAATGTAGAACTCTGGGTTGGATAATCATCGGTCTTGTTGGGACAAATGGCCTGTTTCCGCTCTGTCGGAATTCTAATTCCCCTGTGCCAACCACCCACACTGCTGTAAACCCTCTAGTTTCGACAGCATTCCTACTTTGCAAAGTTCACTATGCTCCCGGATATGTACAAGGCCACAGGAGTTGGTTTGAGTTTCTGGAAGCGGTTAGAGATTGGGAAGAGGTTTTCTGCTTGGAAGAAATTAAGATGGAGAGATTGAAGAAAACAGAAGAAAAGCTTAAATTAGTGCTGCAGGCGATTGATAAGAGGACTTTATACTGAAATGTATGGGACTTCCTTCGGAGAATCTTACAGAAAGAGGGTTGTAGCAGCTGGAGATGGTTTCAGAGACTGGGAGATATGTAGATGTTTATAAACACTACAGATACGTGCCGTGTTTTTGTCGTGACTGGAAGGGTGGCATGGTCTCTCAGCGGTTGTCACTGGTGTTTCATATTACCAGAAAGACGGTTTCAATTTTAGCTCCAGGCGATTGTCTGTGTACTGTTTGCACATTCGCCAGGTCGGATTCCACCCAAATTCAAAAGCATGTGCAGAGTAAATCAATTGGCCATACTAAGTTGCTCATATTGTTAAGTATGCACAGATTACGAGCATTAGTCAAGGCCAAGTATTCGTGAGGACTTGTTAGGCCAAAGGGTATACATTGGATGCATTCTATGATTGGAAGGAATGAGGTCAATAGGAAAAGATTATTCATTAGATGAACAGGCCGAATCAGGGAACTCATATTTATGAAGTTTTCTGTCTGACAGAAATAAGCAGGAGCGTCAGGAGTGATTTGGTGACCACTGTGTAGTTATTTTACTTTTATCATCTGGCAGATGTGACAGAGATAGGGAAGGCTGATGGTGTTTCAAAAGATCGGGATGTATTTACAGTCTCAATGTTGCAGAGATAATGAGCTGTATAGGGGTAGAAGGTGGTTACAGACTTGGGAGCTTTATAAGGGTGAAAAGAATGTTGCAAGGCTGGTTAGGCATTGGATTAGATTACACAGCAAGAAATAATGTCGGGACTGGAGCAAAGAAAAGAGAATGGCAAAGTTGTAGGTGTTGGAGAAATGTCCATATGTCATGAAGATTATAGTGTCTGGAGAAGGCTGCGAGGTTAAGGAGATTTGACAGGCCAAGAGGGACTTAGTGATGTTAGTGATGGTGTGGTCTGGAGAAGTTTGCAAAGACTGAGAAATTTCTATGGATCATGTTGTTACAGAGCAAAGGAGAGTTGTGTGGACTTGAGAAATGTTGCATAAAGAGGGTGAATTATAAAATCTGGATTTGATTCCAGAGAAAGGAGGTTCATATGGCTTGCATAAGTTACTGAGATAAGGACGCCAGCATGGGCTAATGGTGATTGGAGAGAATCATAGAATCTTGGCAGTTTCGGAACAGGCCATTTGGCCCAAGGGATGTCCACACCTAGACATACCCATTTCCCCACCCTGTTACTCCACATTTTCCAAATCCGCACATCCCTAAACGCTCTGAACAAATCTGCATGACCCATTTACCAAAACTGGAGCGACGGAGAAACCCACGCAGACACGTGGAAAATGTGCAAACTCCTCAAAGATCGTCTCCCGGGGCTTGAATTGAACCCAGCTTCCTGGCACTGTGAGTCAACCGTACTAACCAAAAAGGCACCATGCAAAGGTGCAGAGATCATAATATATCATACAGGATCAAACTCGTTGAAGAAGCAAGATATTATTCGATTTCGAGGCGTCGCAAGATATCAGACTGAACGAAGCAGACATCTTATGACAAAAGCATGACATTTGGCCAATCATGGTTACACCAGCCCTTCAACTGAACACAATGCTTTTGAATAATCTCCTCCTCCCACGTATTCTTACACGTTAGTTTTTGTATCAATAATCATCCAATCACCACTTGAATGTTTCCATTGAACATGCATCTACAGCACATCCAAGTGCATTCTGAGTACTCGCCGATTTTTTTTCCAGTGGAACTCCCTCTACTGGTTTCGAACCAGCCTTACTCAATCTTTTAACACGCACTCTGTGAGGTGTGCAAAGAGTATTCATGGACAGCTGTGCGTGGGCTTTCAGTTTTCGTATAATACCCGCCAGCTCTACGATCTCGAACCGATCCTTCAGCGTTCTTCTTGAATTGCAATTCGATTCTCTACCTGCCATCGATTCGATTGTTCTCCATCATCCAGGAAGCATTAGGTTTGTTTATCCTGCTCTTCCCATTTGATGGGCCATTCCTCGATTGAACCCAAGCCACCTCCTCACTAGAAGGAGCCTATGGTTCTTTTTTATTCCTTTTCTAACCAACGGGGTGTTCCAGTGAAACTTTCCCAACTTCATTCTTACCACATTGGAGGCTACATACAGTCAACGAACTTTTCTGACTCTCAATGTTTGGGTGCTATTCTCACTTTGAATTATTGCGAATCATTCTCCACCATTATCCTGAAATTCTAAAAGAATGGTTCCTGTGTCCCAAAATGATTCATTACTGATACTGGATCCACTTGCTCAATCTCTTTCCTAAGCCCCAGGTGCAACAGTGCATGCTGTCTTGGGCTGAACACACATTCCAGCAGTAAGCTCTCCTCTATGTAATCTAGATACACCCGCCCCTCGTGACCTTGCACGAGCAGGATCCCAATATATACCTGGATAATTTACGTTTCTCAAGGTATTAAGTTACAGAAGTGTACGGTACCTTCAGGAAAGTTAAAAGAAAAGAAAACTACCTGACAGCACCAAGTGTTCTAAGCAAGATAGACTATAACATTTTTGTTCCAGCAGCTAGAATAGCTGGCTGCCGAGAGAGCAAAAACTAAACTCAAATTAGGCCAATCAGTTTAAATATCAAAAAATCCAAACTCAACTCAAATTTGACCAAAGCATATTGACGACATTAAAACTAAATGACACAATGCGGTGTTTGGAGGGGTCGTCCGAGAATTTAAAGGTTTGTGTGTTGGATTTGTTATTCGAACTTGTTCGAGAGATTTGAATAGATCTGGATGTTAAAAATATCCCAGGAGGATTTAACATTACCAGGTTAGTGCCCTACATCTTTAGATAAAACGTAGGTGAGTCTATTTGATTAATTTCCTTGAATTTCGGCTGATTAAATTACAACTGAGAGAAGTGGTAAGTATAATTGTGGAAGAGGATGAGGAATGTGAAGGTGATTCTTAAATGTGCGAAGAAATTTTAGAATGAAAGAAATATACCATACTTTTAGAATGATCAACGAGGTTAGGTTTGGGTTTAACGAAGGACAAAGGGAAAGCTGTAATTGAAAGGGCATAACTCGAAATTCGACGTGTGTCAGAGAAACAAAAAAAAAAGCGCGGTAGGGGAGAAAAACGTAAATTGAAATTGAGGAAAAAATGCAGTTAGCAAATAAACAAACGGAGAGAGTGGAAAGAGAAACAGAGAGGAAAGAAAAAGGGAGAGAGAAACAGAAAGAGAGAAAAAGAGCGAGCAAAGGGAGAAAGAGAACGTTGTCAACTGAAAGGAAGAAAGAAGAAATGAAAATGTTTCTGATGGAGAATTTCTACTGAGAAATGTCGACTCAGTCAGCCAAGGTAATTTAATAGGATTTCGATTCAAAGAGAAGGTAGCAATGTACACAGATGTGTTAAAACTCTGCCACATTCTATGAAGAACATGTTGAAGTCTTATTATTTCATTTAAAACAAAATGACTCAGTAGATGGAGTGTTCCGAGGATTTATGGGAAATGCCATTTCAAACTGAACATATAAGCAGTGCAAGTAAGTTTTTTGTCACGCTGTCAGACCGGGGATCTCGACATTATCGGGAAGGTACAAAAGTTATTTTAAGAACTTATGAATTAATCGCAGAAGCATATATACAGCGATTCAGAAACATAAAGAAGGAACGAAGGCAGACTTATGTTGAGTTGGAAAAATAAACGTAATTATTTTGATGGATGTATCGTGCTCAGAAACCAGAAAAGACCTTTGAGGATCGACGAGAGATTATTCTTCGGGTCAAGTATAATAAAAAAAGTTCCAGATTTGTTTCCCACAGAAGAAGAAAGAAGGCCAAGAGAATGGAAGGAGGTGAAAGGCCACAGGTGTTTTCCTGTGATAAAATGGGTCACCTAAGGTCACAGCGCTGATGGTTAAAGAAAGGCACTGTGGGAAGAGATGTGGTCAGATTAACTAAGCCAGTGCCATTAATGAACGTCGGAAAGGAGACCTGGAGAGGAGGCGAGGGGCTGCAGAATACTGCACAGCCTCGGCAGGTACCGGGAATGGAGCTAGGACCTGATCGCTCCAAGAATTGGGGGAGAAGGAGGAAGATTTATAATTCTGAGAGATATAGGATCTAACAATCACTGATGTTAGGTGATGAGTGATTGTGCACTTTTTCTGATCTGTCAAACGAAACTGCGGTAATTTGTGGGATAGAAAAAAAACATAAATTCATCGTTTCCAATGGAAGGCCATGTTTCAGTGCCAGATTAAGATTGGGCAAGTTACAGTGGCAGAAATTGACAGGCTATCAATTCCAGGAGATAAAAATGAGGACTACAGATGCTGGAAACCAGAGTCTAAATTAGAGTGTTGCTGGAAAATAAAAGCTGGTCAGGCAGCTTCCGAGAAGCAGGGAAACCGACGTTTCAGGCAAAAGCCCTTCATCAGGAATAGAGGCAGGTAAATCTCTCCACTCTGCAGGCACCCTGCCTCTGAATATTTGCACAGGCAGTGTGGTGACCAGAACAATATCATAAGTATGAGCAAAAAGTAAAGAACAAGATGACGGAGTTGAGGTACAATTAACAGATACCCTGTTTGACGTCATGATACCAGAAGAGCTTGAACAGACAATGGGTCAGACACAAGTGGGTAGTCCTGAAAGGATAAGCGTTTTGCAACAGAAAGCCAAAAGTTACACCTCTGTATGAGGTCTCCAAAAAGGAGGCGGAGAATATTCTGGAGGGTTATTATTCGAAAGATTGAAACCTAAGAAAAACCTAAGATGGAAATGTAGACCACCACAGGTTAGTGCAGAGGAGAAATGGGCCAAAGTGCACGAGGCTGTGTTGCCAGTATAATACAGACAGGAAGTGCGAGCAGTAGAACACAACCTAACTATTGGAGATCACATGGGGGTAGGAAAGACTCAGGCTAAGGTACGAAAGCACTTCTATTGGCGAAGAAAGCACAAGGATGTGGTTAACTTTTGATGAACGCATCGTGCATGCCAAACGGTAATTAAGCCACAGGATGTAACAAAACCAGCGCCTTTGTCGCCAATTCCTGCAATCGTAGAACCTTTCACAAAGCTTGTATTTGATTGTGTAGGTCCCCTTCTGCGAACTAAATGTGGAACAAATACTTGTTACCCACAACGGACGTGGCTACCAGTTTTCACAGGCAAAGCTATAACTGAGTATCGAGGCAAAAGCGGAGGGAGACAAATTTTAGATTTCGTCACACGGTATGAGCTACCGAGAGAGAGTCACTCGGACTGAGGGTAAACTTTTATTGTGGGGACCTTTACGGGGGTTATGCATAGCTTATGTGTACAACACTCGAATTCCAGTACATATGTTTCTGAATCCAAGGGAGCTTATGAACGGTGACATCAGACCTTGTATACCGTATTGGTAACATGCTGTCAGGATTACCTGAATGATTGGAATAAAGATATTCCATTCGTATTGTTTGCAGTTAGAGATGCATCAATCGAATCTATTCAGTTCACTCCCTTTGAGGTAATATTCGAGCATGAAGTGAGACTTTCTTTGAAATTAATGATAGAAAAATTCACAGACCGAATGTCGGATATCTCACACTTAGATTATGTATTGGAGGTGCTGAAGAGCTTAAAACGAGTAGGTGAGTTAGGTAAAGAGAACCTAAAGTGGCCACAGTGTTGGATGTAGCTGCTGGCTGATGAAAGCTCTGTGACTCGGACGTTTTCCCGAAGGGATGACGTGTTAATATTATAACTAGTATTATATTATAGTATTATGTTATAGTATTGCGTCATCAACTAATAAGGAAACATTTGAATGTTGGAGGTAGTTTGATTGTTGTCCATTTGCGAGAGAATGTTACAGGTAGAGTGAGGGTATGGATACTGCCAAATATTGCAACAAGAGGTCGCGGTCTAAGTGGTGGAGTATGTGATACGAATAGGGAGGGGTGCAGGGCTGAAAGTGTTTTTTGTGATCGGCAGGAGTATGGATGATGGAATATTTTACAGGGATACGGAGGGTTGTGGAAGCAGGAGTCTGTTTCCCAGATCAGGAGAGTTGTCGACGCTGGACATGGTTAAAGAAATAAGGAGTGGCAGGGGCTGGACGGGTTTAAAGGAATACAGATTCAAGGTTGGTTCTGAAAAAAATGTTACAGGGATAGTAAGGAGTGCAGTATCTGGAGGAGGTATCAGGGTTAGGGAAGGACGTAGGTTCTGGAGATTCTTAACGGGATAGGTCTTGAGAGTAGTTTCTGGAAAATGTTACAGGGATATGAAGGAGTGTAGGTGGTGTACCATTATACAGAAAAGCGAAGAGGTGAAGGTGCTGCTGGAGAATCTCACCCAGAAAAGGATGTCTCTTAGGCTGTTCAGTGTTACAGCAATAAAGAGTGGGCAGGTTTAATCAGAACGGTTTAAACTGATAGAGAGTGGAGATGATCCTTGAAAATTTTAAGGGATAGGGATGAGTGCAGGAGTTGGAGGAGATATCGGGGGAGGAAAAGTTGTAGGTTCTGGAGAAAGTTTTAGATATAACGAAGGGTAAAGTTTCTGGAGGAAGATACCGTGGTAGGGAGTGCTGTAGTTGCTGGAGAATGTTACGAGTATCACGATTGGGTGTAGGTGAGGGAAAACGTTTCAGAGAGAGAGGAGTTAAACTGCTGGAGCATATATCAGGGATATTGAGTCTGTGTAGGTACGAGAAAATGTTACAGCAAAAGGGAGTGTGTGTAGATGCTGTCGAATGTTGCAAGGATATGAAGCGATATAGAGGCTGGGGAATACTGACAGGGATTGGGAGTCAGTGCTGCAGCGATATGAAGGGGTGTAGGTGCTGGAGAATAACAAAGGGATGAGGAGTGGTTGTCAGTGTTGGGGATTATTGCAGGGATAGCGTGTGAGTGTCATTGCTGGAGAATGATACAAGGAAAGGGAGTGGGTGCAGTTGCTGAAGAATACTATGCGAATGCAGAGGGTTGTCTGTGGTGGAGAACTTCACAGTGTTAGGGAGGGTTGGAGATTCTGGATAATGTCACAGAGAAAGTAAGTGCGGTTGGTTTTGGGAAATATCCTGGGAAGAGAGAATGGATGCAAATGTCGGAAAATATTCAGGAAGAAGGAGGGTATCGAAGATGCAGAAAGGTACAGGGATAGAGCGTGTATGTAGGTGCTGAAGAATTGTATAGCAATAAGGAGTGTCCGTAGGTGCTGGAGAATGTTCCAGCCATAGTGTTAAAGCAATGGAGAGTGGGCGTAGGTTCTCGAGACTGTTAAAGGGCTAGGAAGACGTGTAGGTGCTAGGGAATAACGACAGGGATGGGAAGTGGGTGTCAGTGCTGGAGAATGCTGCTGGGATAGGGTGTGAGTGTCGGTGCTATAGAATCTTGCAGGGAAAGGGAGTGGGTGACGGTGCTGGAGAACACTATAGTGATTCAGAGGTCTTTAGGTGCTGGGGAATGTTACAGGGATAGGGAGAGTTGGAGGTTCGGGAGAATTTCACAGAGAAAATGATGTGTCTAGGTTTTGGAGAATGTTACAGGAATCGGGAGTGGATGTGGATGCTGGAAAATGTTACAGAGACAGGTAGGGAAGAAGTGCTGCAGAAATATTTAGGGAAAGGGAGGTATGTGGGAGCTGGAGAATGTTACAGGATAGAGAGTTGTGCAGATGTTATAGTAGGTTATACGTGTAGGGAAGCATATAGGGGCTGGAGAATATTACAGGTGGAGGGAAGGGCTGTCAAATATTACAGGCATCCTTAGCGGGGTAGGTGGTGGAGAATGTAACAGGGAAAGAGAGTGTGTATGTAGGCGGTGGCGAATGTGACAAGGAGACGGAGAATGATACATGGATAGAGAGCAGAGCCGATGGTACAGATGGTTACAGGCATGGAGAATTCTGTTGGCGCTGGTGAATATTACTCTATAGACAGTTTGTATAGGGGCAACAGAATGTTACTTGGATAGTGTGTGTATAGGGTCTGGCGAATGTTACAGGAATCCAGAATGGGTACAATTGCTGGGGAATGTAACAGAGATAGGGCGGTAAGCAGGTGCTGGAGAAAGTTGCACGGATATTGAGGGTGAGGGTGTTAGAGAGTGTAACAGGTGCAGGGAAGGAATTAGGCTCTGGAGAACTTTGCAAGTATGGACGGGGTGTAGCCGCTTTAGAATGCCACAGGATAGGGAGTAGGAATGTTGCCCCTCTCACCTTAATGCTATACGCTCTAGTTCGGGGCTCCACAATATCAGGGATATGACGTTGTCTATTTATCCTATCCATGCCCCTCATGATTTTGTGAACCTTTATAAGCTCACACCTCAACCTCCGACGCTCCAGGGAAAACATCCCAAGCCTGTTCAAACCCTCCCTATTGCTGAAATCCTCCAATCCTGGCAGCAACCTTCTAAATCTTTTCTGAACCCTTTCAAGTTTCACAACATATTTCCGATGTGAAGGACAACAGAATTGCATGTAATATTCCAGCAGTGGCCTAACCAATATCCTGTACAGCCGCAATATGACCACCCAACTCCTGAAATTAGCAGTCTGTCCAATAAAAGAAAGCCTACCAAACCCCTTCTTCATTATCCTATCTACCCGTGACTCCACTTTCAAAGAGTTGAGAACATACACTCCAAGGTCGCTTTGTTCAGTAACATTCCCTCGGACCTTACTATTAAGTGTATAAGTCCTGCTATGATTTCCTTTCCCAAAATGTAGCACCTCGCATTTATCTGAATTAAACTCCATATGACACTTCTCAGCCCATTGGCCCATTTGGTCAACTTCCTTTCGTAACCTGAAGTAATTTCCTTCGCTGTACACGACACCTCCAATTTTTGTGTCATCTGCAAACTCACTAACTGTTCCTCTTCTGCTTGCATCCAAATTATTTATGTAAGTGACAAAAGGTAGGACCCAGCATTATCCTTGTGGCACTCCATTGGTCACATGTCTCCAGTCTGATAAACAACCGTCCACCACCACCTTCTCTCTTCTATCTTTGACCCAGTTATGTATCTAAGTGGCTAGTTCTCCCTGTATTCCGTGAGATCTAACCTTGCTAACCAGTCTCCCAGAGGAACATTTTCGACCGACTTGTTGAAGTCCATCTCTATCACATGTACCGCTCTGATCTCATCAATCTCTTTAGTACGTCTTCAAAAACTTAAATCAAGTTTGTTAGACATGATTCCTCACGCACAAAGCCATGTTGACTATCCCTAACCAGTCCTTGCCTTTCAAAATACATGCACATCCTGTCCCTCAGGATTCTTGCCCACCAAACTACGTTAGGTTCACTGGTCTATAATTCTCTGGATAGTCCTTACCACACATCTTAAACAGTGGCACCACGTTAGCCAACCTACCGTCTTCTGACACCTCACCTGTATATATCGATGGTACACATATCTCAGCAAAAGGCCCAGCAATGACTTCCCTCCCTTCCCACAGGGTTCTAGGGTACACCTGATCTGGTCCTGGGGATTTATCCACCGTTTTGCTATTCAAGACATCCAGCTTTCCCTCCTCTGTAATATGGACATTTTGCAAGGTGTCACCATTTATTTTCCTCCATTGTATATTTTCCATATCCTTTCCCAACATAAATGCTGAAGCAAAGTACTCGTTTAGTATCTCCCCCATTTTCTGAGGCTACACACAATGGCCGCCTTGCTGATTTTTGAGGTGCTCTATTCTCTCCCTAGTTACCCTTTTGTCCTTAATATATCTGTAAAATACCTTTCAATACTCCTCAATTCTATTTGCTAAAGCTAAGTCGTGTATCCTTTTCGCCCTCCTGACTTCCCTCTTAAGTACACTCCTACTGCGTTTAAACTCTTCTCAGGATTCACTTGATCTATCCTGTCTAAACCTTACATAAACTTCCTTCTTTTTCTGAACCAAACCATCAATTTCTTTAGTTATCCAGCATTCCTTATACCGAACAACCTTTCCTTTCACCGTAACAGGAATATACTTTCTCAGTATTCTCGTTATCTCATTCCTGACGACTTCCCACTTTCCAGCCATCCCTTGAATGTATTTCCAGGAATATTCGCCAACAGCACAGCTGTAATGCGATCTCTTTTCGAAAATGCCTCTGCGCTTCCTCATTTGCATAATCTTTGATCCTTCCTGTAGCATTTGTATCCTGGAACGTTAAGCTGCAAGTCCTGCTCATTCCTGAGGTATGTTTCTGTAATTGCGGTGATATGCCAGTCCCATGTTCTTAACCATACCCTGAGTTCATCTGCCTTCCCCGTTAGGTCCCTTGCATTGACATAAATGCAATTTAATTTATTAATCCTAACTTATCCCTGCCTGCCCTGACTCTTTGATTCGCTTCTGTTCTCAAGAGTCACAGATTGATCTCTTTCCCCACTATCTCCCTGGATCCACCCTCACACCCCCATCCCCCTTCCTTACTAGTTTAAATCCTCCCGAGCAGGTCTCGCGAATGTCCCTGCCACTATATTAGACCTCTTCCAATTTAGGTACAATCCATCCTTCTTCTACAGTTCACTTCAACCCCAAAAGAGATTCCAATGACCCAAAAATGTGAAAACTTCTGGCATACACCAACTTCTCAGCCATGCATTCATCTGCTCTATCCTCCTATTCCTGTCCTCACAAGCTCGGAAGCAGGTAGTGAGCAATATTGCACGGATAGGGAGTGATGTCGGACAAATTTTACAGGGATAGGGATTGCTCGAAGAGGCTGGAGATGTTACAGGGATCGGATCGTGTATAGGTGCTGGCGACTGTTGGAGGGATGCGGAGGTGTTCCGGAGATGGAGAGTGTTAAAGAGATAGGGAATGCCTATAAGGGATAGATGGAGAATGTTACACGAATAGGGAATGCATGGTAGTGCTGGAGAAGGTTACCGGAAAAGCGAGGGGTTTAGGGTCTGGAGAAGTTTCCGAAATAGGGATGGTTGCAAGTGATGGAGAATGTCACAGGATAGGGAGGACGTGTAGGTTTTGCAGAATGTTGCACCAATAATTAATGGAGTATTTGCTGGAGAATTTTACAGAAATAAATATGTGTGTAGGAATGTGAGACGATTCAAGCTATAAGGACAAGTGAAGGTGCTGTAGAATGTTACAGGTTTAGGGACTGGAATAGGTGCTGGAGAATGTTACAGGGTTAGTGACTGGTACAGGTGCTGGAGAATGTTACAGGAACATGGATTTGGACGAGTTACATGGATTGAGTATTGTGCATTTTCCGGTGAATGTTTTTGGGATAGGCATGGGAGTAGGTGCTGGCAAATGTTACAGGAAAATCGGAGTGGGTAAACGAGATGGCCAATGTTACAGGATAAGCGAGTAGTTGTACTGGTTGGAAGTTTAATGGGATCGGGAGGCAATTAGTTGTTCGAATACGTTACATGGATAAGCAGTGGGTGAAGGCCTGGAGAAGGTCACGCTAACAGAGTGTGGTGTAGGTGCTGAAGATTATTACTGTGATAGGGAGCAGTGTAGGTGCTTCAGAGAATTACAGGAATATGGAGGGATGTAGGCGCTGGAAAAAAGCTGCAGGGATCGACAGTGGTGAAAGTGGTGTCGACGTGTCAAGGAACCGAGAGAGGTATAGGTGTTGGAGTATGTTACAGTGACAGGGAGTGGGTAAAGGTGCTGGACAATTTACATCAGTAATGAATGGTTGCACGGCTTGGACATCTTCCTCTTATAGAGACAGGTAGAGAAGTTTACAGCGATCAGGAAGGCTGGAGGAGTTGGATAAAGTGACAGTGGATAGGGAGTGGTATTGTGGCTGTGGAAGGTGACAGGGTCAGTGAGGTGCGAAGATGCTGGAGAATGTTAGAGGGACAGGGATCAGTGTTGATGCTGGAGAATGTTACAGGGATATAGGGTGGGAGTAGGTGCAGGAGAATGTTACATACTCCATCTAGGTGATGCGGAATGTGACAGAGAAGTGGTGAGGTGTACGTGCTGAACAAGGGCAAAAATATGAGGAGTTACTGGATTCGATGGATATTGTCAGAGGGACAGGGAGTGCGGAATGGTGCTGGACAACGTTACAGGAAAATGGAGTGAACGTAAAGGATAGAAATTTTACAGGGATATGGAGGCGTGTATTTGATGGAGAAGGTTACAGTTAAACCAAGAGGTGTCGGTGTGAGAGAACGCTACGGAACAGAGAAAGAGTGTTGGATGTTCAGAATGTTACAGGGAAAGTGATGGGTGTTAGTGCTCGATAGGGGGCACAGGGATGGGGCATAAGTGTAGGTCTTTGAAAAAGTGGCAGGTTAGGGTCTGGAGACATTACTTTTGATATGGAGGTGTATAGGAGCTGGAGAGACTTACAGGGTTAACGAGGAATGTCGGTGCTGGAGAATGTTACAGGGTTAGACAATGGGTGAACGTGCTGGATAATGTAACAGGAACAGGCAGTGGTTGTACAGGAATGAAATTCGGATTGATTGGTGCTGGAGAATGTTGAACGGATAGGGAAGGGTGCATGTGGAGAAGATTATAGGAAACTGATTAGGTGCTGCAGAATATTACAATGATAGGGAAGGGTGTTATGCAGGTGGTGCAGAAGATAACAGGGATCGGGAGATGTTCTGGTGTTGTAGGATGTGATGGATACGGAGAGATGGAGGAGCTGGCGACTATTACAGTGATGGCGAGAGGAGAATATTCTGGGAATATTACAGGGATATGGAACGTTGTTGGTGCTATAGAATGTCACATGGAAAGGAAATGTTAGTGGCGCTTGAGAATGCTACAGCAGCAGGGAGTGGGTGAAGATCCTGGAGAATGTCACAGGTAAAGGGATCGGTTGAGGTGATGGAGAATGTTTCACAAATAGGGGGTGGGCTGTGACGGAGCTGGACAGAATTGCAGGAATAGGGAGTGGCAGCATGTGCTGGAGAATGTCAGGACACGGCAGCGTGTTTGGGTGCGAGAGAATGTCGTAGGGATTGTTCATAATTTCAGTTGCTGGAGAACGTTATAGGGATAGGGAGTGGGTGAATGTTCTTGTGAATATTGGAGGAATAGTGAGTGGGTGTAGGTATGGAGAATGTAGCAGCAATAGACAGCAGTGTAGTTGCTGGAGAACATCGAACATAGAACATAGAACAATACAGCACAGAACAGGCCCTTCGGCCCACGATGTTGTGCCGAACTTCTATCCTAGATTAAGCACCCATCCATGTACCCATCCAAATGCCGCTTAAAGGTCGCCAATGATTCTGACTCTACCACTCCCACGGGCAGCACATTCCATGCCCCCACCACTCTCTGGGTAAAGAACCCACCCCTGACATCTCCCCTATACCTTCCACCCTTCACCTTAAATTTATGTCCCCTTGTAACACTCTGTTGTACCCGGGGAAAAAGTTTCTGACTGTCTTCTCTATCTATTCCTCTGATCATCTAATAAACCTCTATCAAGTCACCCCTCATCCTTTGCCGTTCCAACGAGAAAAGGCCGAGAACTCTCAACCTATTCTCATACGAACTATTCTCCATTCCAGGCAACATCCTGGTAAATCTCCTCTGCACCCTCTCCAAAGCTTTCACATCTTTCCTAAAGTGAGGCGACCAGAACTGCACACAGTACTCCAAATGTGGCCTAACCAAAGTCCTGTACAGCTGCAACATCACTTCACGACTCTTGAATTCAATCCCTCTGCTAATGAACGATAATACACCATAGTCCTTCTTACAAACTCTATCCACCTGAGTGACAACTTTCAAAGATCTATGTACATAGACCCCAAGATCCCTCTGTTCCTACACCTGACTAAGAACCCTACCATTAACCCTGTATTCCGCATTCTTATTTGTTCTTCCAAAATGGGCAACCTCACGCTTGGCAGGATTGAACTCCATCTGCCACTCCTCAGCCCAGCTCTGCATCATATCTAAGTCCCTTTGCAAACGACAAATGCCCTCCTCACGGTCCACAACTCCACTTATCTTCGTATCATCTGCAAATTTACTGACCCACCCTTCGACTCCCTCATCCAAGTCATTAATAAAAATTGCAAACAGCAGAGGACCCATAACTGATCCCTGCGGAACTCCACTTGTAACTGGGCTCCAGGCTGAATATTTACCATCTACCACCACTCTCTGACTTCGACCGGTTAGCCAGTTTTCTGTCCAATTGGACAAATTTCCCTCTATCCCATGCCTCCTGACTTTCCGCATAAGCCTACCATGGGGAAACTTATCAAATGCCTTACTAAAATCCATGTACACTACATCCACTGCTCTACCCTCATCCACATGCTTGGTCACCTCCTCGAAGAATTCAATAAGACTTGTAAGGCAAGACCGACCCTTCACAAATCCGTACTGGCTGTCCCCAATCAAGCAGTGACTTTCCAGATACTCATAAATCCTATCCCTCAGTACCCTTTCCATTACTTTGCCTACCACAGAAGTAAGACTAACTGGCCTGTAATTCCCGGGGTTATCCCTATTCCCTTTGTTGAACAGGGGCACAACATTCGCTACTCTCCAGTCCCCTGTTACCACCCCCGTTGACAGTGAAGACGAGAAGATCATTGCCAACGGTACTGCTATTTCCTCTCTTGCTTCCCACATAATACTAGGATATATACCGTCAGGCCCGGGGGACATGTCTATCCTCAAGTTGTTCAAAATATCCAACACATCTTCCTTCCTAACAAGTATCTCTTCGAGCTTACCAGTCCGTTTCACACTCTCCTCTTCAACAATACGGTCCCTCTCGTTCGTAAATACTGAAGGGAAGTACTTGTTCAAGACCTCTCCTATCTCTTCCGACTCAATACACAATCTCCCACTACAGTCCTTGATCGGACCTACCCTCGTTCTCGTCATTCTCAGGTTTCTCACATACGCATAAAATGCCTTGGGGTGATCCTTGATCCTATTCGCCAAGGATTTTTCATGCCCCCTCTTAGCTCTCCTAATCCCTTTCTTCAGGTCCCTTCTGGCTATCCTGTATCCCTCCACTGCTCTGTCTGAACCCTGTTTCCTCAACCTTATGTAAGCCTCCTTCTTCCTCTTTGCTAGACATTCAACCTCCCTCGTCAACCAAGGCTCCCTCACACGACCATTTCTTTCCTGCCTGATAGGCACATACATATCAAGGACACGTCGTATCTGCTCCTTGAAAAAGTTCCACATTTCCACCATATCCTTCCCTGACAGCCTATGCTCCCAACTTATGCTCCTCAAATCCTGTCTTACAGCATCGTAATTTCCCTTCCCCCAATTGTAAAATCTACCTTGTTGTGCGCACCTATCTCTCTCCATAACTAAGGTGAAAGTCACAGAATTGTGGTCACCATCACCAAAATGTTCACCCACTAACATGCCCATCACTTGTCCCGGTTCATTACCGAGTACCAAATCCAATATGGCCTCCCCTCTGGTTGGACAATCTACATGCTGAGTTAGAAAAGCTTCCTGGACACACTGCACAAACACCGCCCCATTCAATCTACTTGATCTAAAGAGCTTCCAATCAATATTTGGGAAGTTAAAGTCGCCCATGACTACGACCCTGCGGCTTCTGCACCATTCCAAAATCTGTTTCCAAATCTGTTTCTTCACATCTCTGCTGCTATTGGGGGGCCTATAGTAAACACCCAACAAGGTGACTGCACCTTTCCTATTTCTGACTTCAGCCCATACTACCTCCAAAGGCAGATCCGCCTCAAACTTCCTTTCTGCAGCCGTTATACCATTTCTAATTAGCAATGCCACCCCCCCTCCTTTTTTACCACCCTCCCTAATCTTACTGAAATATCTGTAACCAGGAACCTCCAACAGCCATTCCTGTCCCTCATCTATCCATGTTTCCGTGATTGCCACAACATTGTAGTCCCAGGTACCGATCCACGCCTTAAGTTCACCCACCTTATTTCTGATACTCCTTGCGTTGAAGTATGCGCACTTGAGCCTATCTCTGTGTCCGCAAGTATTCCCTGTCAGTGCTACCTTCTCCACAGCCTCCCTGCAGTCTTGGACATCCTGACACACAGCTAGCTTACTTGCTGGACTATAAGTCCGGATCCCATCCCCATGCCAAATTAGTTTAAACCCCCGCGAAGAGTGCTAGCAAAGCTACCCCCCAGGATATTGGTGCCCTTCTGGTTCAGGTGCAACCCGTCCTGTTTGTACAGGTCCCACCTTCCCCAGAATGCAGTCCAATTGTCCAAATACCTGAAGCCCTCCCTCCTACACCATCCTTGCAGCCACGTGTTCAACTGCACTTCTCCCTATTCCTTGCCTCACTGTCACGTGGCACCGGCAACAACCCAGAGATGATGACTCTGTCTGTCCTAGCTTTTAGCTTCCAGCCTCACTCCCTGAGCTCTTGAATGACCTCCCCACCCCTCTTCCTACCTATGTCGTTGGTGCCAATGTGTACCACGACTTCTGGCTGCACACCCTCCCCCTTAAGGATTCTGAAGACATGGTCCGAGACGTCTCGGACCCTTGCACCCGGGAGGCAACAAACCATCCGAGAGTCTCGCCCATGTCCACAGAACCGCCTGTCCGTCCCTCTAACTAGAGAGTCTCCTATAACTAGCACTCTCCTCCTCTCCCCTTTCCCTTCTTTTTTGGTATAATTTGGTATTATATAATGAGGAAGAACTGATAAATGGCCTTGTAGTTATGTATCGTCTTGAAAAGAGTGATCACTACATGCTAGAATTTCACATTCAGATTGAAAGAGAGAAGACAGTGACACTTACAAGAGTTTTGGTGATGGGAAATGATAATTATACTGGCATAAGGAAGTAGTTGGTACTGGAATGCACTGAGCAATATACTTTAAAGGGCAGGACAGTAGAAATACTGTGGCAAATATTAGGGAGATGTCAAATACCTCTCAAAAAAAGTATGTTCCCGAGAAGAAGAGGAAATGTAACAAGGTGAAAAGTTATTCATTTTCTAATATTGGATTGAATTGAATTGAACTGAATTGAATACAATTTATCATCATGTGTACCAAGACGCAGTGAAAAGTTGTGTCTTGCGAGCAACGCAGGTAGATCACAGAGTTAAGAAGCATAGATACGTAGATAATTTAACAGCGGCAAAACAAAAACACAAGTTTAAGCGAATACTAAGTGTGTGTCTATCCATTCAGTTTTCTGACAACAGTCGGGTAGAAGCTATTACGAAACCGGCTGGAGTGTGTGTTCAGGCATCTGTACCTTCTCCCTGATGTAGGAGTTGTACAAATACATTGTCAGGGTGGGAATAGATCTATGAGAATGCTGGTGACCTTTCCTTGGCATTAGGCCTGCTTGATGGATTCTATCGATGGGAGATTAGCGTTTGTGATTGTCGCGGCTGAGTTCAGTACTCTCTGCAACTGTCTCAACCGTCTCCAATTTTGAATAGTACAGTTTTCATACCAGGTAGTGATACATCCAGACAGAATACTGTCGATGGTGCACCTATAAATGTTGATAAACGCATTCGCCATCATGCCAAATTCCTCAACTGTCTGAGGAAGAACAGGCATTGATGGGCTGCTGTAACCAGTGCAGCCACGTGAATAGTCCAAGAAAACTTCTTGCAAATGACAACTCCCAGGCGCATGACACTCTCAACTCGTTCCACTTCTGTGCTGTTAATTTGTTGGTGATCATGAGTACCACCCACCCAAAAGTCAATAATGAGTTCCTGCATTGAGACCTAGGTTGTTCTCAGTGCACCATTTTTTCAGGTCTTCCACCTTCCTTCTGTCGTCTGTTTCGTCGTAATCTGAGATTCGACCGACGATGGTGGTGTCATCAGCGAACTTGTAATTGGCATTAGTCTGGAATTTGGCAACGCAGTCATTGATACACAGTGAGTAACGTAGGGGCTGAGGACGCACTATTGTGAGGCTCCCGTGTTGAGTGTTAGTGAGGACGAAATATTGTCTCCGATCTTCACAGATTGTGGCCTGTTGTCAGGAAACGAAGGATTCAGTTGCAGAAAGTGGGGCTCAGTCTGAGATCACTAAGTTCAGCAATCATTCTCGAGGGGATAATAGTGTTGAAGGCGGAAATATGGCCAGTGAGTAGGTTTCTTACGTAGCTATACTTGGTGCCAATATGTTCATGGGAGGAGTGAAGGACACGTGTTATGGCATCTGACTTGGATCTGTTGGTCAGATAGGCAAATTGGACTGGTGCAAGGGTCGTGAGGATGCAGGACATGATTAATGTCATGACCAGCCTTTCAAAACACTTCAGGGCACAAACGTTTGGGCCACTGAGCGGTCGTCATTGGGTCATGCTGCATGAGCATTCTTCGGCACAGTGATGATGTTGGCCCTCTTGAATCAGGCAGAGAGAGTGGCCTGCTGCATGGAGACTTTGAAGATGTCCGAGAAGACTTCTGCCATTTGATCCGCAAGCGCTCCGAGTGCACAGTCTGGTGTTCCGTCTGGTCCCATCGTTTTCTTGGTATTCACAGGAAGGAAAATGATCTGACGTCTGATGCAGGTACTGTTGAGGCAGGTTCATCGGGATGTGTTGGAAGACGTTTTGACTCTCCACCGAAAATCTGCTTAAAATGTACATAGAAGGCTTTGAGACGATCTGGGAGGCATGTGCCATCGTCTGCTATCTTGCACTGTCTCTTTTTAAAATCTGTGATGTAATTCAGTCCTTAACATATTCGCTTTCTGTCTGTTTGTGTCTCTAGTTTGAATCGGTATTGGTCCTTGGATGTCTTAAAGGCTTTGCGAAGTTAATTTGTGGATTCGTTATATTTGAGTGGGTCTCCCGATCCCAAGGCTGCACGCCTGGTTTTTAGCAGGTTCTGTATGTCCTTGTTCATCCAGGTTTTCTTGTTGAGGAACACGCAGATTGACTTCCTTGGTCTGCAGTCCTCCACACACTTGCTGATGAAGACTGTGACGATTGTTCCGTACTCGTCCGTGGTACCTGCGGACCGCTTGAACATGGCTTATTCCTACGATTACAGACAGCGCAGGAGTTGATCCTCTACCTCCTCCAAACAGCACTGGACCTGTAGCCGTGACAGGGTTTCCTGCTTGAGCTTTCGACTGTTAGCTGGGAGAAGAAAAACGACATTGTGTTCGGAGATCTTTAAATGCGGTTTGGGGATGGAGTGGTAGGGCAGATAATGTTATGGTGGTACTTGGACAACACGTTCCTTACATTGACTTTACTAAAGTCGCCAGTTACAAGAAACAGGACCACGGCGTGTTCCGTCTCCAAAATGTTTGTAGTGGTGTACAGCCCATCCAGATCTTCCTCAACCTTTGCTTGTGGTGGTATGAACACAGACGTTAGTAAAGCAGCGGTAAATTCCCGTGGTAGATAGAAGGGGCCGCATTTGATGATGACGAATTCAAGGTTTGGGGAGCAAAAGCAACGCCAGGTTGCAATGTCCATTCACCACGTGATTTTGATTAAAAAGCAAACCCCTCCACCCTTTTAAAAAATTATGTAATGGATAACATCAAGGCAAAATTGGGACATATCATGCTGCACAAAGTAATTGTATTGTGCAGCATTCGAGCAGGTGCTGGCCTCTTCATATTAACACTGAACTGTTAACACTTAATTGTGTTTGAATTCTTCCACGGCAGATGTTGGAGTTTGAGTTCACATATTGAATTAAGATACTGATCGTGACCTTGAATCGATTGTCAAGAAAACCCAAGTAGTTCGTTCGTGCCCTTGAGGGAAGGAAACTGGTATCGTTACCTCGTCTGGCCTACATGTAACTCCAGACACAGCACGGTGGCTGTCTTATAACTGATACTCAAAATGTTTGGAAAACAGGTATTGATGAGGAGACAGAGATCACAGATAAATATTGACACGGTAGGAAAATGGGGAGGTATTGAATAGATGGAATTTGACGTGGATAAGTACGAGGTTGTCCATTTTGTCCCAAAAAGTGAAAGGGCAAATTATTATTTGAATGGAAAACAGATTCAAAGTGCATCAACGATGGCTTTTGCGGCTATCTGCTTTAATCGCAGACAGCAAGTGTTGAGATGCAGCATTTACTAAGAAAGGCAAAAGAAATCCAGGCATTTGTTACAGGTGTACTGGATTAGAAATGGAAAGCAGCATTGTTACAATTATGAGGTTTCCGTTCATGGCCTGTAAAACAATGTGTAGTTTTGGTCTCCTTATTTGAGAAATGATGTGTTAAGACTGGTGGCTTTTCACAGGAGTTTTCCCAGGTTGATTATCGGTACCAAAGGTTACATTAGGGGGAGTAGTTGAGTAGCTTGCTAGAGAACAGACGACTGAGAGAGAGATCTCATTGAGGTGCACAAAATGTTGGAGGGAATTCATAGTGTGAACATGGGAAAGATACTCGCTCTTTTAAGACAGTCTGGTCTAAAAGGTAATAGAATCAAAGAACATAGGTTCAAAATTGAGATCAGGTGAAAGTACTTCACTGAGAAAATTTTGAATTTGTGGAACCTACTGCCCCCAGCGTGCTGTGCAGGAATAATAGATCAACAAATTAAAAATTAATATATGTTTCCGTTGGAGAAGACTGTAAGGGCCGAATTAACACTCCGAATTCCTATGTTCCACTGCAATTCGTTGTTTTTTAGTTACCGATAAGGATGGGGTGGCCAGGGTTTGGGGGTTTAGTTGAGGGAAGTGCAGCCTTGCTCAATGTGTATGGAATAAGACAAAGTTAAAAATCACACAACACCAGGTTACAGGCCAAAAGACTTATTTGAACACACAAGTTTTCTGAGGGCTGCTGCCTCTCAACAAGTGCCATAGACATGAGGTTCAGAATATATCAGCGATTATATAGCTGCCACCATGTAGAATCGTACATTATAGAAGAGATCCAGAGTGCCTGCCGAGCCAAGTGCTCATCCAACTGTTTCATAAATGTTGTGAGGTTACTTGCTTCAACTTCCCTCCGAGGCAGTGTATTCCAGATACAACCCACCGTGTGGGTTCAAAACACATTCCAAAATCCCCTTTCAACCTCTTCACTTTCATTTCAAAAGTGTGCCCTCTCGTTCTCGACCCTTCAACAGCTGTGTCGCCACCCTGTCCATTTCCCAGATGTACTTGTACAATTCTATCAGGTTACTTCTCAGAGAAAATAAAACGTGAGCAAACATAGCCTTCTTCATAGCTTGAGCACTCTATTGCCTTGTTACTTCTGGAGTGCATTCCCTCACATTTGTGAATGTTAAATTTCATTGGCCATCTAAAAAATCCGTGTATATACCACCGCAAAAAAACCGAACACTTCCCTATTCATTGTCATCCACCAGGTTTTAGAGCATAGAACAATACAGAGCAGAGCAGTCCCTTCGGCACCCGATGTTGTGCTGACCCGTGAACTATTCTCAGCTCGTCCCCTGAACTGTACCAACATCATCTATGTGCTTATATAAGGATTGTTTAAATCTCCCTAATGTGGCTGAGCTAACTAAATTGGCAGGTAGGGCATTCCAAGCCTTTATAACTCTCGGAGTAAAGACAACTTTACTTTGCATTATCCACAAAAATAGTCATTTATCACCCCACACCCAATCTATTTTAATACTTTCTTCACTATTTAAATTCTTCTTCTTATGCTAGACGTTTCGAGTAATTCGTACACTTTCTTAAGAAAAATCGCTGCATTCCTAAACTCGACGTAATTTTGTATTTTCAATTCCGTAACCAGTACACATGTATATGTACCTAGGTATCCTGGACCAAAGATGGCAATAAAAGCAATGGCATTGCCAACATTTATCTTCTCTTATTCAAGGGCACGGAACAATAAAGCAGATTCTAATTCTAATGTATAAATATCACGAACAAACCCTGATTTTCTTATTGTTCTCCAGATGTTACTTGGAGAAGAAGAATGGAGAATCCCAGTCTCTTGTTTTTTTCCCTTTATTTCGTTGAATTAACAATGCGATGCAGCAGAGATTTTTCTGAGAGAACTACAAATAATACTTACATGGACACGAAATCTCCTTTTATCGTCTGTCCCTTCTGCATATCATATTCATAACACTTGTATCTCATTAATATTGGACTCGATTTTGTCACTTGTCTTTTTTTACATCACCTGGAGAATATGCTATGCAACATTCCCTGCAGTCGTCAGAGATTAAGGAAGTTTTCATCTGCAGGATGGACATAGACTCCTTCATTAAGTACGCTCGAATGCAATAGAGTGATGGGAATAAATATTCAATTAAATTAAACATTATAGACACACTGTAGGAGATCAAACTAAAACTAATGCCTACATTGACTCGGAAGCAAATTGTTCGAACAATTGCCGTCGTTCTTCATATTGAAAAGAAGTGAAAACTGATGACACAATGCATTTGTGGGGAGAAACATTGGTGTCTGCAATTGAAAAGACTCATAAATACAGAGTGTATGCATGATGTGAACGGGAATCAAGTATTAGAAAAAAAGAAAAATGTTCTTAATTGTCAATTGAAACTAGATCAGGATTTTCCTCAACATTTGCGTTTGATTGTCCATCAATCTCTCTTCTCCAAGTAATCCCTTTTCCCTGTCACTACATTTATCACTTCTCCACTTGCTTCCTACGCTTTCCTTACACTCCTACTTCCTTTTCACTGTCATATATGCTGACACAAATCCCCCCCCCCCACTGACCATCTCCCTTCACACTCCTCTTCTGTCATTCCCACTGTATGTCACACCACTCTGCCGGTTACTCCCATTTCCCCTGACATCCATTTTCACTTTTTAGTCTCCGACTAGGGTGATGGATGCTGCTGATTTTAATGTCGCTATTAGTCATCAGTAAATGATGAAGTTGGAAAGCTCAGAGTCGATTAGTAACAGACAATAGTGTTTCTTTGCCACTGGTTGATACACGATGAACGGGATGGTCTTGTTCCCCATGGTACAGATTGGAGCTTCTTTTTGTCCCTTTATAACGGCACTTAAACACACAGCCTCATTACAAGTCGGACAAAAGTCTGTTTGACAGAATCGGAAGACCATGTAGCAATTAGAACGTGCGAGAGCAGTGAGCACATCCTTCACAAAAATCATTATCTGTCCTTTTGGTTTTCCATGTTTCAGCTGGTATTCGAATCTCAGTTGAGCTGAGGTCAGAGTGACTCCCGTTCTCAGCAAAAAAGCACTTGGCTGAGTGTGGCATCAAGGATCTGGAGCAAAACTGTCTTCAATGGGATTAGAAGACAATTCTGTATTGGTAATTTCTTCGAATGAAAAATGGTTAATCCAGTTTTTGCAACTTGTCTTCCAAGTCTGATACCAACCTAACTCTGGTCTTATTTGCTTTTCTTTCACAAATACGTGTTAATGATTTGGAAACCCCTTGGAATCAGCTCTGCGTGTGTATGTGCATCACTTAGGGAGAAGATGCTCAGAAGGCAGCTTTCTGTCACCTGCTGCATTGCTACTGCGGATGACATATACAGTTGGCCCTGGCTGGTGGCTTCCAAAACCCATGAATGAATATGGCCAGTTAAAAATACGAAAGTATTTCATGTTTTCACAGGTTGATCTATAGTCTCAGAAACGTGAGTCCTAGCTGCATGAATGTGACCCCAAAAACAACAGAATCACGGCATGATATTGAGGTAGTATTCTCAATAGCTTTCAATCTATAAATTTCAGAGATGCTATGTCATTGTCTCTGAGTTAAACATGTTCACAGCGAGTTAAAACAATACAAAAACATTAACGACCATTACTGCACAAAATGTGTAATTTATCACTTAATGTCCATTACCATTTACTTGCGAGTCATTTCAAATACTAGCTCCGTTGTTCCTGTTCAGAAAAGATAATTAGTGACAGTTCAGAAAGAAAAATAAATAGAACATATAACTTCGAACATAGAGCAGCAAAGCACAGTACAGCCACTTCGGTTCACCACGCAATGTCTAACGTTTGTCTTAACCTACGATCACATTCAACAACACATACCTTAACTTACTGCCGTCCTTTTGCTAGTCTAGCAGTACCTTATCTGTCCGTCATGTAACTGACTTTATGACCACCGCTGGAAGTGCATTCCACGCACCCACCACTCTCTGTACAAATAATATTCCTCTGATATGTCCCCTATAATTTCCTCCAATCACCTTATGGCTGTGACAACTCCTTCTAGCAATTTCTGTCCTGTGGAAAAGTCTCTGGGTATCTACTCTAACTGTGTCTCTCATTACATTGTAGATCTTTGTCAAGTCACATCTCTCCATTTTTCTCTCCAGAATTTACAGCCTCACCTCACTCAGGTGCTGCTTTGGCAGCCCTTTACGCCATCAACATCCTTCCACCAACGTGGCGAACAAAACTGGATACAATATTCCAACTGTGGTCTAAATAGGGTTTTGTAGCACGTGAGCAAAATCTCGCGGTTTTAAACTCCTTCCACCTCTGAATGAATCCCAAAACCCCCTACGCTTTCATAGCAACCCAATCAACGTGGCAGCAATGAGGGATCTATATGCATGGACCCCAAGATCCTGCTGTTCCTCCACACCCCGATAATCCTGAACTTAACTTGGTATTCCGCATTCATTTAAGACTTTCTGAAATGAATCAAATCGCATTTATTCACGTTGAACTCCATCTGCCACTTTTCTGTCCAGCTCTGCATCCTATCAATGTCATATTATAGCCTGCGACAGCACTTGATACAATCAACAACGTTCGTGTCTCCGGCTAACTTAGTAAACAACACTTCCACTTCTTCATCCAATAAATGTTATATCCTACAAAGAACAAAGGATCAAAAACAGATCCATAATGGATACCATTGTTCACCAATCTCCTGGTGGAATACTTTCCCTCCACTACCACTCGCTGTCTTTCTTTAGCCAGCCAATTCTGCATCCAAACAGCGAAAATTTCCTGTGTTCCCCTTCTTCTAATATTCTGCATAGGCCTACCTTCGGGAACCTTTGTGAATCCGTCAGTGAAATCCATGTACAACACATCCACTGTTTGACGTTTTTCAACTGTCTCGTTACGTTCTCAAGGAAATCAATACGGCTTGTGAGTCAAGAACTGCACCTCGCAAAACGTTGCTGACTATCTTTGATCAAGTTATGTTTTTTTTATCTCCAAATAGTCATCGATCTCATTTCTCAGACCCCTTTCCATTACCTTGCTTGCCACGTAAGTAAGACTGACTCATCTGTAATTCAAAGGGATTTCCCCAAACCACTTCTTGAACAGTGGAATATCATTCACCTCCTCCCAGTCACTCGGTAGTTCTCCCATGGAGAGTGAGAATGCAAAAGGCATCCCCGGCGCCACAGCAATTTCAGTTGTCATTTTCTGTAGTATCGTTTGATACGTCTGTTACAGCCCTGGGGTCTTACCTACGTTGATGCTTCCCAGATTTTCCAGCACATCTATTGCCTTAATGTAAAACTCTTCATTACAAT
The DNA here is from genome assembly GCF_047496795.1 of Chiloscyllium punctatum. Taxonomy (NCBI): domain Eukaryota; kingdom Metazoa; phylum Chordata; class Chondrichthyes; order Orectolobiformes; family Hemiscylliidae; genus Chiloscyllium; species Chiloscyllium punctatum. Next base: position 42,380,735 of record NC_092781.1, read on the forward strand.
TAACCTGGTCCACAGTATTCTTACTTTAAACAAGTTGCCTCTTTCGAGTGAATGCTGAAGCAAAACATTCCTTTATGTCCTCCCCTACATCTTCCAACACCAGGCACAAGTTCCCTCCACTATCCCGATTCGGCCCTATCCTCCCGCTGGTCATTCTATTGTTCCTAACGTAAGTGTAGAACGCCTTGGGTTTTCTCTAATCCATCACGCCAAGTCTTATTAGCTCCTCCCAGCTCTCCTCAGTCCTTTATTGAGTTCTTTCCTAGCTACACTGCAATGCTCCAAATCTGTGTAAGAGCCTTGCCTCCTCAACGTTCAGTAAGTTTCCTGCTTAGGCGTGTCGAGAGTTCCCTTTTCTCTTGTCATCCAAGGCTTCTTCACATATCCATTCCTTGCCTGTATCTGTGGAACAAAGTTATCCAACAGTCACAACAAGTTCTCCTTAAATAGTCTCCGTTTTCTTCTGTGACTTTCCCATATATTCCACAGCTCCAGTCTCACAGCAGTTGAATTTTCCCATCCTCAATTAAATGCCTTTCAGACTGTCCGCTCCTATTCGTCACAATAGCTATGGTAAAGATTATGCAGTTGTGGCCACTGTCATCAAAAATCTCTCACAGCGAGGGGTCTAGCATCTTGCCTGGGTCTTTCCCTCACAGCAAATATTTATAGAATAATCCCTTGGCCGTCTAGCTACACATCGAGTCAGGAATCCTTCCTGGACATACCTGACACTGTCGGCTCCAACCAGACCATCTGCACTGAGGATGTCCCAATCAAATATTGTGTAAATTGAATTGACCCATAACAGCTCTGTTACATCTGCACCTTTCCAAGATTTTATGTCCAATCTGTTTTTCCATCTTTTTGTTCCAATTGTCGGGTCGATGGAAAACATCCATGAGTTGACTGCTCCTTCCAGTTACTGACTTCGACCCATAACGACTTAGTAGGCAAAGACTTCTCAACAAATTGCTTTTCAGAAGCTGTGATGCACTCTCAAATTAACAATGCAAATCTGCTCCTCTTTTACTTCCCTCTCTGTTCTTATAAGACCTAAATCCTAAGTCATTCAGCAACCGTTCCTGCAACTGGGAAAGACATGTATCTGTTATGGATTCAACACTGTAGTTCCAAGGAAAGATCCATGCTCTACGTTCATCATTGTTATTCCTGAATCTTTGTCCATTGAAACAGAAACACTTTGATCCATCCCTTTGCCCTATCAACTATGTATCCTTCCTTGACAGACATTCTGCATTATATTCTGCCCGTTCAACAACTACCATCTCCTCTGATCTGTATGTCTGGTTCACATCCCCCTGTCAAACGAGTTTAAAACCTCGTTAAATTCTTTAGCTAATTTCCTTCTCAGGTTATTGGCACCTCCTCCAGTTTAAGGGCAACCCATACTTCATGTTCACGTCTCCTCTTCTCCAGCAAGTACCCCAATGATAGTTGTACCTGAAGCCCTCCCTCCCGCACCAGCTCTGTCACAATTTTTTGCACTTCACTCGTTAGCTGTTCCTCGCCTCACTCACACGTGTCAATGATGGTAATGCTGAAATCACTACTCCACTCACCTTGACTTTTAGCTTCCACTCTGATAGCACTGTTTATGTCATCAGTCCTTTTCTTATTTATAACTTTGGCGCAAATGTGCACAACGAATTCTGACTGCTCACCTTCCCCTTCAGAATCTGGTTCGGCTCGATCATAGACATCCAGACCCTGACATCTGGGAGACAACATACATCCGGGCTGTCTTGTTTATGATCAGAGAATCTCTGTCCTTTCTTTTGACTATTGAAATGCAAGCGCTGGAGAGAACCTCAACACGTCTGGTAGGATCTGAGCAGAGAGAAACATAATTTACTGTTTGAGATCAATAAAACATCTCAGAACCATATTCAAATAAGACTCTACATTAAATATAAATTTGTTTCCAGTTTAACTCTCATTCACTGTGTCTCTCTACCATTTTTTATTTTCCTTTCAGATTTCACTGGTCTCCAGTAGTTTCTTTTACTTTACAAGTTTTGATACTTGAAATTGCTGATAATTGCACAATATTCCCCACTCCTATTCCCATGAGAACTGTTGTGTACATGTTGTGCACTGGAATCTGTTTCTTCTTCAAGTTTCCAAAAGACCTCATTTCGCAATTTCTCCTTAAGTGCGTCGATCTCACGAAATAGATTTTGATCGAAAGGGTATTTTAGAGGCAGCTGCATTTCATTGAACAACCTTTCATGGATAGTACATTGATGACGTAACATTCTGTCCTTCACTGAACAGGTTTATCTTGTCTGGTTCTGAAAGCATTTAATCCATACTTTAGGATAATTACAACAAAGATGATGATCATTCATCTCATTATGTCTGCACCAGCTTGGCATTAACTACATTTCTACCGTTATTGATTGTAATGTACATGCATTCCAACACATGATGGTCGCTGTGACTCTTTTGAAATCTGAGTATCCTGTCTAGATAAGAACATTCTTACCAAGCCTCACACCTGTAATTAAAGTGTAAATATAAACATAATTCCGTACATCGCATGTACAGTTGTGCTGTCCTATTCACAATTTCAATCAACGTTCCATTTCCCAAGTTTAAGCTGTTTCCTTGCTGTGCGTTATATTTCCTTCTGTCTATTAGAGTGGCTGTCAAATACGGGTTTCGAGATTATGACTAAACTTTACTCCTGTCTCCATAGCCGCTGGTCTCAATCTTTTCTGTCTCCTGGCCAATATCCTATTCATTCTGTCTCAGGCTCTTTAATCCATATGTTTAAATTAGCAAGTTCAATGTTCATATCATATTTCGATTTAGACTGAAGTTAAAAATGTAAATGATGCCATTTTAAAGTCAACAAACTGCAATAAGATTTGCATTACTAGAGAAATGAGATGGAAACCCAGACAAATCCATATTTCCTCTCTGTGGTTAGCAAAAGTCTGTCCAATAACAATCTTTTGGTTGTCATGTTCAAGTGGAGGAGAGATCAGCAAACGAAAAATATCTTCATTCCCTGTGCTTTTTTGGGTGGGGGTAGGGAAGATATTCCTTTGTACATCAAAAACACAGAAAAATCATTTGGCCTGCGAGGAAAAGACATCCATCATTCTCCCTTTACCGACTCCGTCAGAGCAAATGGTGATGGGAGATTAGACTGATAGTCAGTGATGTAATCATCCATTCCAATAAAGTTACTGTTGCGAACTGGAAGTACTGTTGTGAAAGGTATTAACTGGAAATGTTTGTTCAGTGACCGTGATTGATGCAACTCTCCAAGGATTCGAACTGTGTCACTGAAGGCTTTCACTGTCCTATTATTAAGAGGCTTCTTTCAGTGTAGCAGCAGATGTATCAACTCCAATACTAAGAGGGATCAGCATCTGCAGACATATGGAAAGAAGGGATCAGACTCCAAGAATAATAGACTGGAACGTTTCAACAATGGATCAGAATCTTAGAACGTTAGAATGGAATGTTCCATTAATGGATCAGAATCTGAGAACGTTAGACTGGAATGTTCCATCAATCGACAAGGGTTTATTCTGGGGTCTTATATATCTTTCGTGTTGTTCGGAAATTATATCATATCGGATATTAGGTGTCCTGCTGATTATTCAGTCGGGTTACTATCCCATTCTTGCTATTGTTGGGGCACCTGGTAAGTCTCTCTGCCTCTTTGTTTTTATAATTCCAAAACCTATGTTGAATTTCATTGTTATTTCGATTTTATTTCCATTTACAAAAGCGTGAAACAAACGTAAACAGTTTCGAACACCAACTCCACTCATTACCCACCAACGTCAGAGCTTTCACTCACAGCTGAAAACGAAACTGTTCATTATATCGAGGGCTTCTTTTTGGCCTTGAACTGATTTATGTCTCATTATTCTCTCCATTATCAAACCGATCCATTACCAGCTCCATGTTTTTCCCAGGTTCCAGGTTTGTGTCAATTTTGTTCCTGAATGAACCGTTACCTATGCTTTGGTAAAATTAGACTTTATGGCTTCAGCTCTCCACTGGCTGCTGTTCCAGTTACAAATATTTCGATCACATTATTTTTGTTGTCTCTGAAGTAGCATCACAATCGTGACACTGTGTCAGAGTAGTATTGTTGGTGAACAGTATTGGGGAGGTGCTGGTTATTACACTTGAGACACTTTCAATCCTACCACAACTGATGGCAGAACTTAAATTCAATTTATAAGAATTGTAACAAATTCAAATTTCACTCAAATCAACCATAAGACTCCAGCATTTTGCTTGAAAGTCTATCTGTTTCACTGGTGTCCTTTGTTGAACAAATCTGATGTTATTGTCTGGTTGGGTACAAGAGTGACTTCAGACCGCCTACAAGGTGCTGACCCTTTTCTGCCTTGTTGAATGGCCTCGATAACGAGGGTTATTACTCATGATCAGCAAATTTTGCCCTTCGCACTGATGCCGACATCCCATGAAACAACAAAATAAAAGGTGAAAACAAACAAAAAAAGTTGCTGATTTGGAACTGAAAGAAATAATTGCTGTCGAAACCGAGCAGGTTTGGCAACGTCTATTGGCAGAAAAACACAGTTCAATATCGAGTCCATTGAACATACATTGGGACTGAAAATAGCGAGGAAATAGTGTGATTGATGCTGCCGACAGGGACGTCTATATTGAAGAGGAGCAGTGTGTTGAGTAAATGAAGAAACACAGAGAGATAGACAGAAAAAAACAAGCAAACAACGTGATTATTAATCATAATCTGGAATGGAAATAAAATGTGAGATTAATCTAATTTATTTTTCACATTTTCCCGTTATCCGTAATATCATGCCCATGTAGGTGCTTATCCAAGACACCGTTTACAGTGAAATGTGCGCTCACTGTGTCCTTTCTCTGAGAATGAACATTAACAGGTCGTGGGGGTTGCTGGGAGTGTCAGCATTTATTTGTCTTTCCCAGTTACCGTTGAGAAGATGTTGATGAGCAGTCTTCTTGAACCGTTGCAGTCGATGTGCTGTGAATTGCTAACGTTGAAGTCCATCCAGTTTCTTGGACACTTCGTATCGCTTAATATCTCTCAGTGACTTAACAATTTCAAAGGCCAATTAAGAGTCAACCACATTTCTGTGTATGTGTCAGCAAATGTACACCAGATGGTGGGAAGATGGCAGATTTCCTTCCGTGAAGAACATCTTGAGATAGCTGGGTTTTTCCGAATCGCCGATGGTTTCAGAGTTTTATGAGATTCTAAATTCCAGCTGTTGTATTGAATTCGAATTCCACCGTCTGCCGTGGCATGATTCGAATCCAGCATCTATTATTTAAGTCCCTGGTTTAATAGCCATGAGTTAATACCAAGACCATTCCCTCCCCAGTTTTTCCAATCATCTCAAGCAACATTAGTGATGTTGCTCTTATCGTTACTGTGAGACAGACAATTGTGCAGTTACATGATCAACTAGTTCTATGGAGAGGGGAACTGTAAATATTTCAGGTCACTGGGACTGTACAGAATTGTAATCAGTCAGGAAAAGCAACTGGGGACAGGAAAGCATTTCCAGCATCGAGTGGGTGTTCCATTTCTTTGCGGATTTGACTTGCTTCTGTCATTGGAAAGCCAGTGGAGGTTCTGTGTGTCGTTTCTCAGGTTTGCGTTGTCAGTTGTTGAATTGTAGTTATTGTTGAGGCAATATTCGCGCCACTTTACACTGAGTTTCTTTTCTCTATAAGGAATGTTCAACTTACCACAGAGGCAGTGAAAATGAGATTCACCAGATGATAATGGTACCATGAGGAGAGTGAGAAGGAAATGAGTGTTTAATCTGTCGCACTGTGAGAGTAAGAGGTGAATGCACTGCAACTTGAGGGTGATGGACCGACAACCATTATGTTCAGAATAGACATCAAAGAGTAAGAAATTGCATATATTTTCCACATGGTACGTGGTTCCCGATAGTTCACGGACCAGTGTGGAACCCGTGTGTTGGTTAAGAGGGAACTCCAGGCTCTGAATGAACTCTCACCATCTCAATGTGCTTTTGGTGTGTGACTCTGCACTGTTCACAGTTCTGTCAGCACACAATGCCTTACTCCTGAAAGAGTTATCTAATCCTAAAATCTTCTCACCTCCATGGGAATACAGTCTGCCTTCTCCGAGAGAGACGATGCCTGCTTCAGACTTGTCATGCATCATTGACTTTCCATCCTCTGTCAACAAACTATGTTAAAGTAACATGTCTGTCCCATTAGCAAGAGAGCCACGAGGAATTACATAACGAAGTCTATCGGTACAGTCTCTGCTTCATTGTTTTATCACGTGAAGCATCAATGACATCTTCTTATTGTTGTGTCGGTGGCTTGATTGGCTGAATGGCCTCTTCCTGGTTCCATGAAAGTGCCGCAACGACTTGATTGGGCAACCCCTGGTTCCTGACGAAGACGTCTGTGTGCTGACTGAGCTGTTTGCCTCCCTTTGCAACGGGCAGGAAGGACTGAATGAGCTGTCCCACTTCTTATCAACTAGGTTCGATGCGATGAAAGGATTCTTCATATTCCTGTGGAATCAGTTTGAGATGTTGAATGAAATCTTTTATTACCGTAATAATGAGCAATGTCGAGCAGTACTGTTACGTAAATGCTGCTGACACATGATGAGCACAGTCCACGTCATGCTGCACATGGACAAAAAGTGTTTCAGGAGCCGAGAGGGGATACATTGCTGTGTACATTGTTTCATCTTCAGGGAATACCCACACTTCCGATTTCATGGTATGGGAAAGTTATGTATGGAGCAGCTGACAACGTTTGTGTTGTGGAAGCAAATCTGAAGAGCTCCTGTAGAGTTCTCCCGTTACGGAGTTAATTGATGTCCATTAACCAGAAACGTCACACTTTGTGCGCTGAATGACCCGGAGCAGTGGGAAGTTTACAACGGATTACATTAAATTCAATCTTTTCTGTGTTCCTTGATATGATGCTCAGTTAAATCCTGCCTTGATATCAGGGCCAGTCACTTCTACCTTGTGTTCATATCTTGTTAATGTCTTTCAGTCACTGTGTAGGTGTAGGGAATGTATCCTTTTGACAGAGAGTAGTGACTGTCGTGACTTCCCTGTTCCAGAGAGGTCGGGGAGATAGATGCTTGGAAGGGGAGCACAACACTTATTAAAAGCATCAAAAAGATGAGGGCTGCAGGGATTGGGCATAAAAGAGGAGTTGAGGCTTGGAGCAGATCAACCATGTTATCATTGAAGTTTAAATTATGATTGAGGTTTTGAATGACCGACTCCTGTTTATTATTTTCTTGAATTCAGACAGGAAAGTCAATGGTTGTAGTCTTCCTCGAATTCTCAATATTGAATGATGCTGTCCTGGACACCAGAGGACATTGTGAGCAAATTATGTGTGCAGTATTCACAGTGAACCTGGGCCAACAACATGACCAATAAATGGGGACAGGGAATTTTTGTAAAAAGAAAGGAAAGGAATGTTCCACGTTGGCACCACATTCGCTTCCCATTTACATTTTCGAAATCAATACAAAACGTGAATAACAGTCTTGAGGGCCTGAAATGTCACCTCTGTAACTTCAGGCCAGTTTTTAAAACCAAGCGGACGCTAACTGCACCTGTATAGCAGATATTTTGGGCGGACTTGAACATTGGGACACCGGACTGAGTGGCAGGAGTGGGTCATAAAACCCTTGCCCCTGCTCAAACATACAATAAGATCGTAGCTGATCTACTCGTAAAAAGAGTTGTGATTTTGAGATGCCAGCGTTGGACTGAGGTGTGCAAAGTTAAAAATCAAACGACATCACGTTATAGTCCAACAGGCTTAATTGGAAGCACGAGCTTTCGGAGCGACTCTCCTTCATCAGGTGATTCATGAAAGTGTGGTGCTCCAAAAGCTCGTGCTTCCAAATAAACCTGTTTGACTATAACTTGGTGTTGTGTGATTTTTAAAAAGAATCCCACATTCTTATCCGTAGTTCATCATCATTGACTCACTTGACTGTCAAATATCTCACGAACACAGCTTCTAATAAATTCATCACATAACACCAGAAACTTTGGGGAAGAGAGTACCAACTCAAGTGTCCCTTTGTGAAGTTTGATCAATGTTGGAGGGTCACTGTACCCTTTCTTAGTCCCATTCATGTCGAAGTTTATTTGTAGCCAGTTTGGTGATATCGTCAGTCTTATAGATCACAGACTTGTTTACGTTCAGTGGTCGGGACAAGTGAGGCAGATGACCAAAATTTGCTAAAATAACTAATCTATCACTAAATTCAAGTTAGTGAAGCTATGATGGAAAGATAGATGATAAATATATTGTTCATTGAAAATATGCACATCAATATTTATCTTTCTATAAATGCTGAGACTCGTGCACAGGATCACATGCAGATACAGATTTACACACACAGAAACACACACATACGGCTGAACACAAACACAAGAAGACAATGCTTTGTCCAAATAATTGTTAAACTCATGACAAAAAGAAAATCAGCTTGTGCTGAATGATATTTTGCCTCTGAAGTTATTCTGCCCAGACAAGCGACTGACAATGGGGTTTCCTCCTGGTATTTGACTGAATTCCTGTTGCTGAAGGCAGTGGAGACTTTCCAATGAATGTTTAACAGAAATCCTGCACGAGTGATAAGGCTGACTGACGGGCTTTCATCTCGTGTATGCTGCTGCGAGCAGGAAAAATGAAAGAGAGGGAGCAATAGGCAGTTGCTCCTCAGGTATGTTACATGTTCTCCATCTCTGAGATGAAACATACTGTAATATTATCCGAGCACAGAACTGTGTCATGTGAGGTCTGTTTGAATATTCTCTGAATGGTATGACACCATCCCTGTTCCTTACTCCATGTCGGGTCGATTTATGATTTGAAGATATGTCCCTGCCATTTTTGTACAATGCATGTCTTCATAATCTCAGTGTCAAAATGACTACTGTACATTGTTTCCTTCAAATTGAATCCTTCGATTTAGTTTCCTATAAAAGCGGAAACACCCATCAGCTGCACATCTGATATACTCCATTTAATATGTTCTATGTTTCAATATGAACATATCTCATTCTCAGCCTTGAAGTGTAATGAACTTGTGGAGGTTTTAAAATCATGGCGTACATGGATTCAGTTAACAGCCATTTTTCTAGAGTGGTGAAGTTCAAAACTAGTGGGCAGATTTGAAAGGTTTAAATGGGTGCTGATGAGTAACTTCTTGTCAGCCATGTGTGATGCGTTCATGGAATGAGCTGCCAAAGGAAGTCGTGGAGACTGGTACAAATACAGTAGTTAAAAGCCGTCTGGATAGGAAAGTGAATAGGAACGGTTTAGAGGGATATGGGCCACATGCTGGTAAATGGGATTAGATCCGATTGAGACATCTGTTTATCACGGACGAGATGGATTGAAGTGGGTGTTTCCATACTGCATGACTCTGTGACACCCATAAGACATTAATTCCCTAAAGAAATGAAGTGAACATATGTGAAACGCTTCTGATGCAATTGATTTTTTTTAAAGTTGTGCGAATCATAACTACACATAAGACATCAGATGTGATCTGAACAGTGCCATGTACAAATGCAGTGAAACATTACGATGATTATACCTATAACATTTACATGAAATAATATCATTCCAAATGCCTGGAAAATCACAAGCAGCACTTGCAAATTAACTGTGTATGATTCGTGTGCCAGAAACACATGAATTCCACTGCGCCACTCAATTCTGTAATATCTCTCAAATTATGGCGTTCACTGTAGTTTTATGCTTCCATCATAGCTTAAAAATCCCATAACCCACATTATTCCATTTTTGCTGAACGTCTGTGCACTAATCTCCCCGGACTATGTCCTAATGCAAACCCTCCATCTCTAATTAAATGACTATCATGCAGAATTAGTTAATTGAGCTCCAATCCAAACAGTCCCCTGATCCAATTCATTTATGTAAGTAGTGAATAGTTAATGATCTCATCCGGGTGCCTGAGGCACTCAAACAATTTATAGCTTTCCAACCTGAAAATAAACGTTTCTACTTGCTGTCTATTTCTTATTATCTACCCGGTGCTCCCCTGTTGCTGTGCAGCAGCCTAGAACGTTGGATAGATTCACCCTGTGCTGTGCAATTACATAAAATGTAAAATGCATCATTGTACTCCCAGCATAACACCTCAGAGGGCACAATGGTCTCCTCCCATCTCACCATAACGATACTGTATGGCCTAATGGGATCTCTGTCTTACTCTGTACCTGCTTCGTAGTTAGGGGTTGGAGAACAACACATGGGATCAGAGCATAAGCTGACATTTTGGACCAGCGAGTCTGCTGTACCATTCAGAATTCTCTGATTATGATGTGACTGCAGCCGAACATCCTTTTCCTGTTTCCCAACAGCATTGATTATGTTGTTCTGTTGAACTCAAGCTTGAACGTTTTCAGTAACGCAGACTCACTGGTGTTTGGAGATGGGAACAGCAGAAAACCACAGCCATTTCTTTTCCTGAAATGTGAAGACTGCTTATTCTCTATTTTTTCCCCTCATAACAGTCACGACACTTTTGAGGTACAGGGCCCCAAAAATTAGAAATGATATAGACCATTCATCCTCTCACACTTGTTTGCATTTGGATTAAACCTCGACCACTACATACTTATTCAATTCAGCCTCCACTGAACTGACCGGAAGGCAAATCCAGATAAAATAATTTCGCAGAAGCCTAAGAAATTGGAGCAGCCTCTGGCCATTCGGCCCATCCAGTCTGCAGGACCGTTGATTTCTGCTGAAAGGTATCTGAACCCTATTCTCCTGCCATCTCCAACTGAACATTCAACCTCTAATAATGCAAAATACAACTACTTTTTTTCCCGAAATGCACAGTGCCGCACTGCAGTTTGGAATTGCTGAGTGAAACAGTGAATGGGTGACCGAAAGGCAGAAAAAATCCCAGTCTGAAAGTAGTGCTGGTATCCTCTGCGGTCTTCTCCCTCCAAAACAGGTTTACCGTTTTTGAATACTGTTGGGTGAGATGGCTTACCAGGGAACCTTAGCAGTTGCCAAGATCATAGCACCAGAGTTGGCACTGCTGTTCAGAAGGGCAGGAAAAACTTTGGTAGGGCCATCGTCATCAAGGATTCTATTTTATGGGGAGTAAAAAGGCGTTTCTTTCGACGAAAACGGGAGTCCCGGATGGTGTGTTGCCTCCCAAGTGCTCTGGTCAGGGATGTCACTGGTCGGTTGCAGAGCATTCTAAAAGCGGAGGTTGAACAGCGAGTTGTCTTGGCGCATACAGGCACCAACAATATACGTAAATAAGGAGATGAGGTCCTGAAAGCAGAATTCAGGCAGTAAGGAAAGAAATTACATTGAGGACCGCAATGGTAGTGATCCCGGGATTATTACCAGTGCCACGTATTAACCAGCGTAGGTATGAATTAAGTAGACAAGATGAACACGTGGCTTGAGGGATGGGTGTAAGAAGAAGGGGTTCAGACTTGTTGGTCATTGGGACTAGATCTGCAGAAGGTGGCACTGATGTATATTGAACAGTCTACATCTGAATCAGACTGGAATGAATGCCCTTGGAGGAGGTTGTGCTTCTGCATTTGGGGAGGTTTTAAAATCATGTGGCAGGGGTCCTTGAACGAGACGAAAAGACAAGTCGGCAGCGAGGGAGAAACTGGAAATGGTAAGAATCATGAAGACAGCATTAATGGGGGAAGAGTAGGCAGAGAGGAGGTGAACGCAAAAGAAATGGAGTCCTGAAGTGCATATACTTTAATGCAAGGGGCATGGTGGGTATGGCAGATGAACTTCGGGCTTGGATTCGTGCCTGGGAGTATGACGTTATTCCAATCACAGGGACTTGGTTGAAGAGAGGACATGAATGGCAATTAAATGTTCCAGGATATAGACGCTTCAGACAGTAGAGATAGGGAAGTAAGTGGGGGAGGTCATTGCATTGATGGTCAGGGATGATATCACGGCTGTGCTAACGCAGGACACTATGGAGGGCATGAGTAGTGAGGCATTATGTGAGGATCTCAGAAATCAAAAGGGTGCAGTTACATTGTTACGGCTGTATTGCATGCCTCCTGACAGTGAGCGTGAGTTAGAAGAACAAATAGGGAAAAAGGTTATGAAAAGATGTTGAGGCAACGGAGTGGTTGTGACGGGAAATTTTTCAAATTCCAATATTGACTGGGATACACTTAGTGTCCTAGGTCTGTATTGGATAGAATTTGGAAGAAAAGTCCGAGAATGTTTTCTAGAACTGTATGTTAATACTCCAGCGAGGGAAGAAGCCATATTGGACCTGGTGTTGGCGAATGAACAAGGCCAGGTAGTACAAGTTGTGGTGGAGGATTGCTTTGGGAACTGTGACAATTATTCTGTAAGTTTTAGAATACTCATAGACAAAAATGAGCGTAGTACTTAGGGAAGATGACTAAACTGGGCCCAGGCTAATTATATCAAAATTAGACTAGAGCTGGGAAATGTGGATTGGACACAACTATTTGAAGGGAAGTCCACATTTGATATGTAGGATTTAGGTTAAATATTGTGCAAAATTGGCTTGTCCAGTTGAAAGCAAAGGAATGGAAGTGCAAGATTCGTGAACCGCGAATGACAGGAGAAATGGGACATTGGTTAGATTACTGTTTAAATATTGTGTGCAATTCTGGTCTCCTTCCTATCGGAAAAATTTCGTGAAACTTGACAGGGTTCCGAAAAGATTTGCAAGGATGTTGCCAGGGTTGGAGGATCTGAGCTACAGGGAGACACTGAACAGTCTGGGGCTGTTTGCACTGGAGCATCGGAGGCTGGGGAGGACATTATAGAGGCTGACACAATTATGAGGGGCATGGATAGGATAAATAGGCAAAGTCTTTTCCCCGTGGTCGGGAGTCCAGAACTAGAGGGCATAGGTTTAGAATGAGAGTGGAAAGATATAAAAGAGACCTAAAGGGCAACTTTTTCAGGCAGAGGGAGGTACGTGTATGGAATGAGCTGCCAGAGGCTGTGGTGGAGGCTGTTATAATTGCAACATTTGAGAGGCATTTGGATGGGGACATGAATAGGAAGTGTTTGGAGGATACGTGCCCGTTGCTGGCAGGTGGGACCAGATTAGGATGGGATATCTGGTCGGCCTGGACGTGTTGGACCGAAGTGCCTGTTTCCATGCTGTACGTCTCTATGACTCTATGACTAGCCAAGTGGAAAAGTGAACACATATAAGGTCAAGGCAGCAAAGAACAGAACGTGCCCCGGAGAAATATTGGAAGAGTAGGGCAAGTCTTAAATGAGGTATCAAGAGGGCTGAAAGAAGTCACGAAGTAGCGGTAACAAGCAGAATTGAGGAGAATCTCAAATCCTTTTATCCTTATATAAGACGCAAGTGCCTAACTAGAGAAAGCATTGGTGCACTAACGGATAGTTAAGGAAGACTGTGTGTCGAAACTGTGAAATGGGTAGATTCTCAAGGAGTACTTTGCCTCAGTGTCACTGAGGGGGGGGGGGATGATAAATTTTGAGATTGGAGATGGAAGATTGATTGGTCTGGATAACATTGGCATAAGTTGGGAAGATGTGTTGGATAGGCTGGTGGTTACTAAGATGGATAAATCACCAGGAATGAATAGGATCTATCCCAGGTTGCTGAGGGAGGCGACAGAGGAAATAGTTGGGACACTAACAGATATATTAGCAATGTCCTTAAACACAGTTGAGGTCCCGGTGGACAAGAGGTTTGCTCACGTTGTCTCCCTGTACAAGAAGGATAGTAGGTATATCCTTGGTAACTACAGACCAGTTAGACCCTGTGGCCAGGCGTGCGAAACTTGCTAGAGAAGGTACCCAGGGATAAAATCTATTTGTATTTGGAAAAGAATACTAATCAGTGAGAGAAACATTTTTTGAGGGGTATTTCCTGCCTTATCAACTTCATAGAGTTCTTTTACTGAGTTGGTAGATCAAGGAAGAGCTGTAGATGTTTTATATGTGGACGTTAGTAACGTGTTTGGTTATGTTCCCCACGGAAAACTTACAGAGAAAGTGAAGTCACATGGTATGCAGAGTGCTCTTGCTCAGTGGATAAAGAACTGGTTGAGCAAACACAGACAGAGAGTAGTAGTTGAAGATAGTCTCTCGAAAAGGAGAGAGATGAGCAGTGGTGAGCCACAGGGATCAGTGCTGGGGCCACTGTAGCTTGTGATATATATACATTATCTGGAAGAAGACAATGTTGGAATGATCAGCACGTTTGCAGTTGACACGAAAATTGATGGAGTAGCAGAAAGCACGGGGACGGTCAAAGAAAACTGTATAATATCGATACACTAGAGAGTTGGGAGGAAAAATGACAGATGGAGTTCAATCAAGGCAAATCTGAGGTGTTGCATTGTGGAAGCATAATTATAGAGCGAATTATATAATAAACTGAACAGCCTTGATGAGCAGGGAGATTAGATTACTTACAGTGTGGAAACAGGGCCTTCGGACCAACAAGTCCACCCCGCCTCGCCGAAGCGCAACCCACCCACACCTCTACATTTACCCCTTACCTAACACTACGGGCAATTTATCATGGCCAATTCACCTGACCTGCACATCTTTGGACTGTGGGAGGAAACCGGAGCACCCGGAGAAAACCCACGTAGACACGGGGAGGACGTGCAAACTCCACACAGTCAGTCGCCTGAGGTGGGAATTGAACCCGGGTTTCTGGCGTTGTGAGGCAGCAGTGCTAACCACTGTGCCACCGTGCTGCCCTTAAATCTGGGAGTTCAGGTCCATTGCACCCTGAATGTGAAGCACAGGTGGATTGAGGTCAATAGGGCATATGGTTTGCCTTCATCGGACGTGGTATTGTGTATAAGAGCTGGCAGGTCATGTTAAAATTCTACACGATATTAGTTCGGCTGCATTTAGAGTACTGTATACAGTTCTGGTCGCCACAATACCAAAAGAATGCAGATGCTTTGCAAATACCTTTGAAAATACCTCAGCTACTGTAACACATTACACGACTGTTTGTGTTTTTAAATAGTGTCTTTGGAAGCACAGGGCAGATTGATCTGATACGTAGCGATGTTGTTCCTGAAATATTCCTGCCAACATCGGGTGCGTTTCTGGACTTTTCAATCGTTTCTCAAATTTGAAAGACTGTCTTACAAACATTACAATTTAAAGAACGTAGAATAAAATTCGTCTCACTTATCTGCAAATCTGTTCACTCAGAGTTGCTCTTCAGCAACTGCAGTGGAAATACCCTTTAACGTGTATACTCCGTGTCAAGAATAATGACCAAAGACATATCATTTCCAATTTTCAGACTGAACACAGACATTTTTCGACATTGGCATTTTCCACTTTGAGGGGCCTCAGACCAATTGCAATCCACTGCATTAATAGCTCTCTTTGGTGGTTTGAAAATGTTATATACCAAACCATTTAAGAATATCTTGTTCTCATTCTTGTGATTGGATCCTCTGTATCTAAGTCCATTAATATTTCCGGTTTAAAATGCACTGTATATCATGTTGGTGAATACCGACTATCCTGGCAGCAGCCACAGCCTCTTTATTCAGAAGCAGTCAGTCATTTCCATCATCTTCAGCTCTCCACGTAGCAATTAGGATGGACTGTTGGATAAATGTCATCCCCTTGATATACTTTTCAAAATATCCCCCACACCAGTCCCCATCGTAATGTGCACTGAGGACAATGGTTCCACTGGGAACATCGGGGGAGATGGTACAATAAAAAAGATGTCTGAACAGGTCTGAGTGAACAATGTATCACTATGTCCTGTAATCTCTCTCCATTCATGTAATATACAGACGTGTATTTTTCCTAAAACAAAATAAAAACCACAGCTTCACGGTTGCCCACGTTATATTCCAGCTGCCAAATTGCTGCCTGTTGCTTATCCAATTCATGATTCTCGACTTCCACTAAATAACGTAATTTCCTGCCTATCCCAGTCAGAAGGCATTTGTTCCAGTTGCCTAAACCGTTGATATTGATTGCGAATAATTGAGGTCCCTGCACTTGTCACTGTGCCACTGCAAACGTGAATTTGCTTAAACTGATCATGATAATTTTATCAAAATTTATCCCTGGTCCAGGCTCAGTAAGCAGTCGCCCCGTATTCCTGTGTAGCAACTTCGAAAGCCTGAAATTTTCCTTTCATTTCTGGTCTAAAAGTCACGAGAGATTAAAAGATCTGCTCCAGTTCCCGAGTGAACTTGGAATAGCTGATTGGCTTCATGTTGCTGCTGTCTAAAACACTTGGTGTGCTGAAAAGACTAATTCAGGAAAGGTATCGTTTTGAATCTTGCTGAATCATTGGAACCATCAGCGACAGTCCACTTTTGACTTTAAAATGTCGGGAAAGAGATTGATGTTGCAACTGCTGATGGCAATGCTACAAGTATGTCCAGTTTCTATTTACTCGGTCTTTTAGAAGTATGGCCTACTTTGCAGGAGTCGTGCCAAAAAACAAAGTGGGTAGTATATTCAATATGAGGCTGAGACATCCCGTCTGCCAGGACTGAATGCTGGCTTCTCTGACAGACCCTGTTCGGGAGGTTCTGTCTGTTAAAGTTTGGTGAGAATGTATCCCTCTTGTTGGTTCCCCCATCACTTCCAAGAATCTGGTTGCTAATAATTTAAGGACTGTAACTGATCAGGTCGTGCCGGGCCTTTGGAGACACCCTCGGTTATATACAATGAAGCCCCACACTGAGAGTGCGTCTGTGTCTTGACCACCATCAGTGTTTCCTCTGATTTGATTTCAACATCGACGGAACTTGATATTTCCCTGAAGGTGTGCAGGATCAGGGTATTTCGCCGACCATCTGTGATGAGGTTTCCCGAGTTCTGGAATCAATGTTGGGGAATTCCAGGGTAATTCCTTCCCTGAATGTATCCTACGGTGCCTCCACCAGTGATGGGACTGTCCTGTCCATGGTACAGGATATTCGCTGGAGTGGTGATGGGGCTTCACTTAACCTTACCCAACAGATCTGATTGTGTGTGTATGACTGTGTATGACTGTTTCCTGACCGAGTCAATATGAGGGATAAAGTCGACAATGGAGCAAATCCTAATGGGCTAAAATACTGAATGAAAGGCACTTTGTCTGAATGTGCGTTTTATTCTCAAAGCGGATTGAGGAAATCAATACATACATTGAGGGAAATTGATTTGTTTAATGACATTAGCGAGCGACGACTACAGGGTGACCGATATTGAGATTTGAATATCCAGAACACTTTATGGTGGGGAGTGTTAGTCAGAACTGAAAAGGTGTTGACGAGAAGTAGCTGAATAAGATATGACACCGGTGTTTTCATGAAAGATAAACTTACATCATTTTTTTTGAGCTATTATCATTATCTGTTTCATTTGGTGGAAGAAGTGACGCTTGAGTTGAGTATGGGGACAAATTCCCACCATGAGGCTGAGTAGGCCTCACTAAACGTGATGGGGAGAAGGACCTCTGTGATGTAATTATTTTTGTGACTCCATCACATTCTGTACCCAAAATTGCCCTGATCATTCCATAACCGACATTCTCTGAACATTCTATACACGATATTCCCTGGAACATTTTGTCTGCAACATTCTCTGGACATTCTATCCCTGACATTATCTGTGAATGCCAGACGTAGTCATTTGGATATAACATAAGATTACGAGTGATATAATCCCGTTCCAGGGAGAAGGAGACACTGTTCCAAGGTCATCTCAGGCACGTAAATGAGTGAATACGTTTTCCCTGCATTTACATTTATTCGCGAAACAGGATCGATCAGAATTTAGACTACAAGACAGAAATTTCCAAACTCCTTTTGTCTTCAACGCACTGGGAGATAATCCTTCAGGACAGCAATGTTTTCAGGCTCCATATTCGGAGACGGAAGGAAGGTATCTGTGTTTTCTCTCGAGTGATCGAGCGAATGTGAATGTTCTCTGAACTATCTGTTCTTATGGATGTGTGACTGTGCATTTGGGGAACGGGAGGTGTTTTTTCTTTTATGACCATTGTATTTTCAGTAAATCAGACCTTCCCATTTGTTACTTCAGCTCCAATTCTATCAATAAATCTCTGAATACAATGACATGTATGAAAATCTCACTGGTTCCTAAATCAAACTGGTAACTTTGACTCCAGGCTGATGTGTAACGTGTTCGTTTTCCTTCCTCTCAGTTAACGTCTTGACGATCTATGTCCTGCTACATAAAGATTGTGGATTGTCTCCATGTGTCCGACGTTACCTGGGGGCCATGGCAGTGGCGGATCTACTGGTCATTATCCTCGACTTGATACTGAGACACATTCCCATTGTTTACCGGGAGAAGTTTTATTTCCTGTTCGACTTCCCCGTGTGTAATATCCACGCCGTCCTGCTTTATGCAGCCATTGACTCCTCTGTCTGGTTCACGGTCACTTTCACCTTTGATCGGTTTGTGGCCATTTGTTGCCAGAAGTTGAAAAGTAAATATTGCAATGAGAAAACGGCGGTTGTGGTTCTGGGAACAGGGACTGTGCTGAGCTGTTTAAAGAACATTTTCTGGTATTTTATGTTTGAAGCTCGGTATCAACTGGGAAACGACCCCTGGTTTTGTGTGGTAACAAACATTGTTCAATTCTCCCGTGTCTGGGTCACAATCGAGTTCCTCCATCACATTCTGACGCCCACTATACCTTTTCTCCTGATTCTGATGCTCAATATTTTCACAGTCAGACACATTTTAGTGACCAGCAGAGCCCGCACGAGACTCCGGGTTCACATGAAGGGGAATGCTCAGTCTGACACAGAAATGAAAACTCGAAAAAAATCCATCATTTTGTTGTTTGTGATTTCGGCCAATTTCATCTTGTTATGGTCAACGTTAATGGTATTTTCTATATGGAGACGGATGTGGTATATATTTGATGACCTTGTGTATTTAGATTACTTTGTGCAGGAACTGGGCTTTATGCTGCAGCTCCTCAGTTGCTGCACAAATACCGCGATTTATGTTGTGACCCAGACTAAGTTCAAACAGCAACTGAAGAATGTACTTAAATATCCCTTTATCCAAATTCACCAATCAATCAATTTCACTCACTAATCAATCCATCAAGGCTTTTCATATTGCAATTCAGTTCAGTGTTTCAGCAATGAAGCTTGTTGTCGATATGAGGGTATTGCTGGTTTGTCGAAGCTTATCCCACAGGGGCTTGAAAGGAGACATTCCAATGTTTCTGTCAGGACACTGACTGTATCGAACACTTCAGTTTGTAAACAATACACATGTTCATTAAAAAGTGCCAAACAGCAAATGAACGATGTTGTTGCTTCTCTATATTTTGAAGAAGGTTTGCTGCAGATAGACAGACTCAACCCCAACTCCTGGTCCTCAGGGAAGGGGAGGGAACCGTTGCCTAAGGTCACGGGCTCGGTTTTAACGACTCTGTCCTTGCTTTCGCCACTGGGACTCGCATCCGACCTGGCCTTTGGCTGAATTCATATCTCTACCCAACTCACACCATCCCCACTCAACTGCATCGTCTCTCTCCATCTCCATCTCTCTCTCTCCAACACACGCTCTCCTCTACATCACCCCGTCTCTTGCACTGTCTCGCACGGTCTTGCTTCCTATTTCACACCGTCTCTTTCCCTCTACATAACCTCTGTTTCTGTCCCCGTCGCCGTTTCACTCGCTTTCGTCCCAAACTCTCTCTGTCTCTCACCGCCTGTCGCTACACATGCCTCCACTCTTCTTTCTCACCCTACCTTTCTCTCTCACTCTCCTGCTGTCTCTCTCTCTTTCCCGTCTTTCGATCTCTTCCCCGTTTTGTCACCCTTCCAAACCGGCCCTATCTCTCTAGCCTCTCATCCACTGCACAGCCTCTCAACTCAAACCCGTCAATGGGTCAGAGGGGAGGTAAAGAGGAGCAAGAGAGAGTGTGTCAGACAGAGAGTGAGGGAGGGAATGAAGAGATATTCAGTCAGAAGGAAAGTGAGGGATGAGAGAGAGAGAATGTGCATGGGGAGAGAGGGGTAAGAGAGAGAGAGAACGTTGGAGTAGAAAGAAAGAGTGGAGAGAGAGGGCGAGTGGGTTAGCATGGGGAGAGGCAGTATTGGAGGTTGGAGAGAGAAAGAGAGAATGTGGTGAAGGTAGAGACATAGAGGTGGAAGTGTAAAGATATCGAGTTTGAACGGGATATAAAAAGATTTGGAGGCTGCAGAGAGGGGGAGAGAGTGGAGAGAAAGGAAGGGAGAGAGAGTCAGGGAGAGAGCGAGTGGAACGTGGCAGAGCGCGAGAGAGGAGAGAGAGTGGGGAAGAGAGAAAGAGATTCAGATGAGGTAGAGAGAGTGTGTAGGAGGGGCAAAGGGAGCGAAAGCGATATGTACACTGGCTTCGTAAAGTGTAGTAGGGGGCTTGAGAGAGAGAGAGATTGTGGAAGGTAAGTAGAGACAGAGTGGGAGCGAGAAGACAGAGCGTGAGAGAAAGTGTGGGGGTAGAGTGGGAGAGAGGAGAGTTATATAGACAGAAAGAGAGAATGGGAGCAGGGTAGGGAGAGAGGGTAAAGAGAGAGGAGAGGGGTAGAGAAACAGACAGAGAGAGAATGGACGCGGTTGGAGAGAGTGAGAAAGAGAGGAGGGAGATACAGAGAGGGTTTTAGAGAAAGAGAGTGTGGCAGTGGGGTGGAGAGACAGGGAGGGTGGGAGGGGGCAGAGAGTGTGGGAAGCCTGTGGAGAGAGTGAATGGGAGGAGCATACAAATAGAGGGACAAAGACAGTGTCACGGGGCAGTGTGACAGTGGGAGTGATGGAGAGAGAGGGGGAGTGGTGAAGAGGGAGAAAGTGGATGGCAGTGAGGGAGAGAGAAAGGGAGATGAGAGTGTGTTTGTGGATGGAGGAGATAGAGAAAGTGGGAGGGTTTTGAGTGAGAGAGAGTGGGGCTGTGGTAGATAGGGAGGGAGAGTGAGATATGGTTGGGGGGGAGCCGGTAGAGAGAGAGAGTGATTGACCAAGAGACAGAGAGAGAGAGAGAGAGAGACAGACAGACAGACTGCAGATGAGAGTGGAAGGGGTGTGTAGTGAGGTCCAGATAGATCGAGAGTGAGAGGAAGCAGAGAGAGATGCAAAGATCTAGAGGGAGTGGTTTGCGTGTGGAGAGAAAGAGAGAGTGTGGGAGGTGAGTAGAGGGAGTGAAAGTGGGAGTGAATTAGAGAGGGAGTGAGAAGCGGTATAGAGAGAGCGTAGGGCATGTAGAGACAGTGGGAGTATGTAGAGAGAGAGAGTTTGGAGGAGCGTAGCAAGAGAGAGTGCGAGTGTTTAGAGAGGGTGTAGAGGGTAGCAAGAGTGAGGGAATGTGTAGAAAGAGAGGGAAAGTGGGAGAGTGGTAGAGAGGTACTGAGTTGGAGCAAGTAGAGAGAGAGACAGCGAGAGAGAGAGAGCAAGAGAGAACGGGAGGGAGGTAACATGAAAGAGAGAGACAAAGAGAAAGAGGGTGGGGCATGGATGGAGAGAGATGAGGTGTCGGGGCAAGAGAGAGAGTAGGAGGTAAGAGTAAGACAGTGTGGCATGGTCTTAAAGATTGAGTGGAAGGGGGTTAGAAAGTGATCGTGGAAGTGGAGAGAGGGGAGTGGGGTAGGGTGAGAGGTGGAGGGAGAGAGAGGGAGAGTGGGATGGGGTAAGAGATAGAAAAATGGAGGAAGGAGAGAGAGTGTGTGGGTAACGGGTGGAGGGAGATTGTGTGAGGGTTTTGAGAGAGGAGGAGTAGGGTATAGAAACTTTGACTGACACAGAGACAGACTGAGAATGGGAGGGTTTTGTAAAGCAAGAGACTGAGAGAGAGGAAGTGAGTGAGATGGAGTAGAAAGAGATATAGAGACAGAGAAAGAGTGTGTGTGGGTGTGTGTGCGAGAGTTAGAGAGTGACATTCAGGTTTAGAGAGAAATAGAGAGAAAGGGAGGGGAGGAGAAACATATGGAGGGACAGCTGGAGGGGAGTACAGAGATAGAGTGGGTGTGGTGAGAGAGAGTTGGTGGAGAGAGAAGGAGTGGGAGGGGAGTAGAGAGACAGAGTGGGAGGGAAGAGAGAGAGTGTGAGTGTGAGAGAGATAAAAAAGTGAGGCGAGAGTCTATGGGACGTGGCATAGACAATAGAGAATGTGACGGGGTGGAAAGAGAGTGGTAGGTAGAGAGAGAGTGAGAGGGGGTAGATAAAGAGAGACACATAGAGAGCGAGAGAGACGTAGAGTGGGCAGAGGTGTGGGTGGCACAGTGGGTGGCACAGTGGCACAGTGGTTAGCACTGGTCCCTCACAGCGCCAGAAACCTGGGTTCAATTCCCGCCTCAGGCGACTGACTGTGTGGAGTTTGCACATTCTCCCAGTGTCTGCGTGGGTTTCCTCCGGGCGCTCCGGTTTCCTCCCACAGTCCAAAGATGTGCAGGTGAGGTGAATGGGCCTTGCTAAATTGCCCCTAGTGTTAGGTGTAGGGAAATGGGTCTGTGTGGGGGTGGATCGGTGTGGACTTGTTGGGCCGAAGTGCCTGTTTCCACACTGTAAGTAATCTAATCTAAAAAAAAGATGAAGACAGAGAGTGAGAAGGGAGTAGAAACAGTGTGTGGATAGATTGGAGAGAGAGACGGGGAAGAGAGAGAAAAAGAGGTGGCACAGAGATGTGGGAGGGTAGTAGAGATAGAGTAGGTGGAGAGATATAGGGAGTGGGAAGGGGAGAGAGAGAGAGTTGGAAGACACAGAAAGAGATTGGAAGAGTTTTCGGGAGAGCACATGTGGTGAGGACTGCTGTCCCCGATGTAGGTCAGCAGAAGTCACGGGTGAGACCTGCTTCGGCTGATGTAGTTCAGCAGCAGCGGTCAGTAGTGAGGCCTGGTGTGCACGATGTAGGGTCAGCAGCAGCAGTCAGCGGCGAAGCCTCCTTTGTCTTATGCAGAACAGCAGCAGTAGTCAGCATTCATACTTCGTGTACTCGATGTCAGTCACCAGCAGTCAGCTATGACGCCTGGTCGTCCTGATGTGTTCAGCAGTAGCAGTCCGCCATGAGGCCTGGTGTACGTGATGTACATCAGCCACAGCTATCAACGGTGCGGCCTGGTGTGCATGAAGTAGGTCAGCAGGAGCCGAGAGCGGTGAGGGCAGCTGGTGGAAAACAGGCACATCTTCGCCCCGTGCGGGAAAGCATTGCCACGGCAGGAAACAGAGAGCCCTCTTGGTGAAAGCCCAACTCAGAAAGTCTCCCGACCCATGACTTTAGGAAGGTCTGTAATGTTTTGACTTTTGTTTTAAACTTCATTCCATTTTTTCAACTGTATATTGAGAAAACTTCAGGGCTTGAAAGTTCCAGGGAATTCTTCATTGTTCACCTTCTGTAAAGAAGACTTCGTTCCTGGGTACTTTGTCCCTAACGTGCCGCTCTGTGCGGAAAAAGGATCAGTTTTCCCTGTATTCGAAGCCTGTATCTGGCAGCATGTATCGATAAACACTATAACAAGGTTCTGGCTCCAGCAAAACCTCCCACTAGCTGATCCCTTCTCTCACACCCACCAAGGGTGGTGCTCGAAGCCAGATTGAGGTCCAGCTCGGTCCCCCAGACCCGTCCCGTGATTGCTGTTGGCCGTGCGACGTCATCAAATCCACGTCACGAGTGTACTGCCAGAAAGGAATAGTCGGGCAGCAGCGGAGGAACAGGTGAGTCGATGTTGCATTTATTAGCTTCCTGATGAAGGACTGCTGCTTGAAACGTCGATTCTCCTGCTGCTCGGATACTGCCAGACTGGCTTAACTTTTCCTTCACCACACGATCGACTCCTATTTCCAGCATCTGCAGTTCTCACTTTCTCCGAGTTGACTTTAAGCTTACTGGGAAGCCTCTATTAATGAGGCCTAAATTGAAGAAGTTCACCATTGCTCATGAAGTGTTTATGCCCGAAACGCTGATTCTCCTGATCCTCGGATGCAGCATGACCGCATGTGCTTTACCAGCACCACCCTCTCACCTCTGATCTCCCACATCTGCAGTTCTCACTTCCTCCCCAACATCATCCATCAGTGGGGAAGGGACCTGGAACATTCGTTCCCTTAATGTGGATTGTGAGCATGCGTGCCGCCAGTAAAGCTGGAGTGAATTATTATTTCTCCCATCCACACGCAATCAGTGAGGGTTAACAGGGAGGGCAGCTCCAGGACCTATATTCCTGTCTGAGGTTTCATGGTTAGACAGTGTGGCAACGTGATTCAAACCTGTGGTTTTTGGGTCCTCAATGTTAACCACAAAGAGGATCAGGCTTCTTCCATGACACAGGCGCCGAGCAGTGTCCACGATACTTGGTTCAGTTTTAATTTGTTCTTTTTTATTTGAATTGCTTCACTGTTTGTTAATCTGCCCTTGGTGTGGATAGGGCTGAAGACACAGGTTATTGTGTAAAATCATTGCTGTGTTTACTGAGGAGTATGTGCCTTTGGGAAACACTATTATGGGTGTGTTCGTGATTGATTTTGATGGGTAAGTGCCCCCCTGGAAATGTCTGTCTCTGAGCTGGAGGTCAATATGAAACAGGCTGCGAGAATGGATCTGGGAGTGGACTGAGCAAGATGAGGAGTGACGTTTAGAAATCGTGGTCGTTCATTGCCCATCACCCCACCACGATACCACACCATTGTTTGTCTCATTACCCCTCACCCCAAACGTCACCACCATGCAATGTCAGCATTTTAAATTTCCTTTGGACTATGTTGCTTCTCTCACACCATTTAAGAATTTGAGATCATAATATAAAGGGAGGAATAACGCAGCGAGTGCAGAAGCTTCCAGAAACACCATGGCTGTACTCGATGTGCTGCAGACCTTGTGGTGAACCGAGTCTTGGATTGCTGCTCGGTAAGGAGTTGGACAGTTTTGAACTAGTATTGTTAAGGTAATACCGATGTCTGGGTCAGTTACAATCATTCTGATTTTATATATTTTAACAGAATAGAAACACAGAAAAAAGGAACAGCAGAAGGTTGTTGCACTGTTCGGTCCTGCTCCACTCTTCAGTGTGATCATGGCTGACCCTTCACTCTGGTCTGCTAAAGCTTTAGACACATATCCAGTGGTCCCTTGAGCCATCAGCACTATGAGGAGAAAGTGACGACTGCAGATGCTGGAGATCATAGCTGAATATGTACTGCTGGAAAAGCGCAGCAGGTCAGGCAGCATCCAAGGAAGGAGAGAATCGACGTTTAGGGCATAAGCCCTTCTTCAGGAATGAGGAAAGTGTGTCCAGCAGGCTAAGATAAAAGGTAGGGAAGAGGGACTTGGGGGACTGTCGTTGGAAATGCGATTGGTGGAAGGAGGCCAGAGTAGGGTGGGGGCGGAGAGGTCAGGAAGGAGATTGCAGGTTAAGAAGGCGGTGCTGAGTTCGAGGGATTTGACTGAGACAAGGTGGGGGACGGGAAATGAGGAAACTGGAGAAATCTGAGTTCATCCCTTGTGGTTGGAGGGTTCCTAGGCGGAAGATGAGGCGTTTTTCCTCCAACCGTCGTGTTGCTATGGTCTGGCGATGGAGGAGAGTGGCAGGTTGTATTTAAAAAAAATCCCCACGAGGCCTTTGACTACGATGGTTTTGCTCAGACATATTAACTCCTTCTCAAAGCTTACCTTCTTCTTGCACCTACATCCTTTAATTCGACTTCCCTGCTGAAATGTCAGTTTCTGAATTTGAAACCCTGTTTCCCCCAAATTCTCTCTCTTTCTCTCCCTTTTCTCATTCTCTTTTATTCTTGTTCTGCTATGACCTTCCTCTCCTTTCCATGTCTGCTCTGCTGAATCAAATCGTTCTTTTTTGCTCTTTGCTGTGTTTTAACTGCTATTGAAACGGTTTCAATTCCTTTTCTCTTCCTCTTTATTTGGCCTCTAACTTAAAACTGGTTCATTTTCAAATGAAAGGTAGCCACGTACGAATATTCTGATGGCATTCCCAGCAAATCTCAATGCCGAGCTATTGTTGCAATCGTTTTTCATACGTCGCAGAAGGAGGTAACTCGAACTCCAGCCTGTCTGCCAATTTCAGCAGCTTTTCATTGCTCACCGTTTGTAACGCTGCTGAAGTCACTTGTTTCATCGCAACAAAAACGTCTCACTCACCAAAAGTGTCATTATCAATGCTTCAGCAAACAGCATCCAACATCCAGAGCAAAATACACTCGCAGCAACCACTCACTAACTTTCACTCCAATAACCTTACACTCAAATTGAGACGATAGAAAAAAATTCTGGCAAGAGCCCCCAGTCTGTTATAGACTAAGCCGTACCCGCTGCACAGATTTTAAGAAAGTACTCCAGTACGCAGCTTTTATCAGTTATAAGACCGATGTATATTGTGTTTCCTGGGATAATACAGATTTCAACTGGATATTCTTGCAACGAAGCAGTTGGTCAATCCACTCGACTTTAAGCAGAACAAATTATTTACCCACTACAGTTGAAAGACGATCAAACGAAAACATAATCTGGACAAATGAATGATTTGAAAACCCAACTGACTCGATATAGCAACTTAACTACATTAGAGCTTCTCTAATGCTTGAAACATCCCACAATCAAAGCCCTTTGCAAAACGTAAATTCATTCATAGATTCTGACAGGCAGTAGAGATTCCAGAGAGAAAAGTCAGGCAAGAAAATTCTATTGACGCGTGAAAACTCTTTTGCCGGTTGTAGCTTCTTTGCCTATAACAAAAAACAAACTATATTTTTTAAAGAAATGAGACAATTGGACACACCCCGCCACTTGTTGAGAAGCCATTTCCTGACATACCAGCACCTCTGCCTTAACTATCAGAGCAAAATAAGCTTGTTAAGGAGGAGCGTCATCACACGAAGAACGAATCCCCGGGCGACCTTATCCTGAACGGATGTCTGTGTCTGTATTCTCCGATGCACGACGATTGCACACTGCTTCTATCACGGTATCCTCTATCTCCATCTCAGTATGAGTCTAGCTTTTGAGTACACTGTGAACGGGAGTTTTATTCTGTCTGGATTTTCGTGATCTAGTTCTCTGCTGCCTACAATTCTAATAAAAAGTGACTAATAAAGAAAAGATTGCTGATCTTCTGCCGAGAGATGTTATTTTTCTGGGGGTCGGTGGGATTCTGGTTATGTCACTGTGTTAGTAACCCAGGTCTTCAAGTATGTACTGTGGGCGACTTTGGAGCAAATTCAACTCCAATCCTTTGCAGACACTGTAATTTACAACTTATCTCTGCTGGCCATAACTCCGAGTCGACTTCAGTGAATTGATTTTACTAACTCCCGTTCATTCATTTCTGTTAGAAAAGAAATATTGCATTCCTTGTCACTCTGTGCCATCAGCGAATCCAGAGAAAGACAAACATCATAAGCTCTGAAACTGTGCCACAGAAAGGCTGAACATGCCTCTGAATGCAGGGCTATTCAGGATGGGAAAACAATGCTCGTCTTTCCAGGATTGCCCACATGTTATAAAAAGGTTCGTAAAACGAAAGTTGGGTCCCGTTCATCTGCAGTTCCAATTATTCGTGAAAGCAATTTCCATTTCTCTATGTATGTAAAGCCCTGATTGAAGTGAATTCCTTTCCCACAAAATTCACACGTACCACTGGCGTTGGCGTTAGAGTTGCTGACATTCAGAAAATAATAAGTTACACTGGAAATTAATTCAAGGGAATGATGAACTGTCCAACTTTTACAGGTTGCTGATAGTAACTGCATATTTATCGCTGTTTATTTACAAAGTTAGATAAACAGCAACAGAAAATACAGTCAAGGATGTGCTCTGACCATCAGTGAGTTGTCATCCCATGTATTATTCGAATGGAACGTACTTGTCTCATTGGGAAGTTAATGGATGTGTTGTGAGTGTTTCCTGAGGGGGTGTGTTTGAGATGCTGCATTGATTCAGTTAAAACCTGCTACATGTCTGCGCAAAGACTGAGAAGCTTTGTGTAATGGAAGGAGGTAGAATTTGGGTTAGAACAAGGAGATGAGGCAATTTCGATGTGCCCGACAAATCCTGCAATATCCAGAAAATACTTCAACAAACGGTAAAGCTAGAGAAACCGTAAGGCATGCGTGATTTAACGAGAAGGTGCTGTCAAAACTGCATCCCCCTTTCTCTGAAACAAAAACATGGATTTCTCACATTATGAAGAAGAGTGTGTTCACATCACAACATGTCACACTATAATTGAATTTTTATGATCCAGAAATTAGCACACAGGCGTGCGTATGATTTGATCATTTGTCAGGGTGCTATCCAACGATGTATACATTCATTTATAAAGATCACCCACTCCAGACGAAGTGGACACATTGTTTCTTTCTTCATGTTCGGCGGATTAAAAAATCTCGCATAAATACCAGTGAACTGAGCTGAATATGTCTGTAGGATTTGGCTGTCATTGACTCAGCCAGTGTTGGCTGTCCATCCCAAGTTACCTGGAAAATAGAATAGACGGTTGCTTTGTTTTTTGCCTGCAGGCTTGGAAACTTAACAATCAGTGAAATTTCAGCTGATCTTGGAGGAATCTGTTTTTGACAGGTCGCAGCACAGAAACAGATAAGCGCAAAATATTTAAGTGTAGCCTTGCTGTAAATCTACAACAGTAAGTAGGTTTGTTTCTGTTTTGATTATATTTTATTGACACATTTCTATTTTTGTTCATTTAAAGCCATAAGTATTACATTAGACTTGAGCAATATTTTAGAGGAATAAGATAATGCTATCTTCTGTGTCTGTTGATTGGAGGAAGAACCAATACCGTTGAATAGAGTGATATGCTATTCTTGTAGGATGTGGGAGTTTCGAGAGAGTTTGAGTGTTTCTGAGGATTATATCTGAAAAAAATCATTCGGTGCTAATCCTATCAGATTAAATAGATTGGTTGAAGCGACAGATAGAGGCAATGAGCAATTTTCAAACGCAAGGGAGTGCTATGGCTGGCAGTTATAGGAAGTGAGAAACGACACAGATACAATTCGGTAGTTGGGTTAACTTCAGGAGAGGTCGGTGAGGTAGGCATTTAGTGCAGAAATCTTCTGTGGCTATCTGAATTTCAAACGAGCATGCTATTTCAGAAAATGTATGGATTAATTTACTTTTAGAGGAATGTAGTACAACAGACAGGTGCCTGATATTAAAATAGGTTGGACTAATGTAGGAGGTAGCATGCTGTCTGAAGCAATCATCTTAGCAGCTGATCTGTGCTGATAAACGCTGCAGGAAGGCGTGATAACTTGCAAAATATGCTGTCAAACGAAGATTGCACAAGCAACATGAGTCATTGAGCAAAACGTACAATTGACTTCTGAGCTGTTGCTGTGACACCAAAGCAACTATGTCGTTCGGGTGCAAAAAGAATCCCACTGTTGATTTACAATTCAAATGCATTTGGCATAAGGTACGTAGCAGTTCATCAGCAGCACATAACCCTGACTCCAAAGGTCTGTGAGTATCCAGAAGAACAGTGTGCGACCGTTTAAAGTACGTTTCTTCAGACGATGTTTGTCGACATGACAAGCTGCAGTTGAGCTGGTGGCATTGCGATTGAAATTGCATGCGTCCGGACATTGTGCTTAATTTTGGATATCAGAGCAAATGGTTAACTCGAGTATGCGCGTTCGGGAAAGTAAATGCTTTTTTTGTTGAAAAGCTTTGCAACGAAAGGAAACACTTCAGACGATCGTGCGATCGACATGAAGCAGAAAATGAACAGCCGTCGTGGTTTTGAGCTCTGGCAATATAGGCATTTGCTTTCACGCCAGTAGTAGCGTTGGTCGGTTTGCTCAGCTGGTTAGAAAGTAGTACTAAATATACACCAAGGTCGTGGGTTCAATCCCCACATGCGAATCAGGGGCGTGGTTGGCGGCGTGTTGTCCGGGGTCGCCGTGGCTTTTTTACTTTCACTGTCTGCAAGAACTTTTCACATGATCGCTTGAGATGTGTCTTCGTTCGAAAGCCGACCATCGCTGTCATGAACATCAACTCACTGGTCCATGCCGGATCTCAGCTGCGTTGCTGTATTTCCAAACAACTTGCTCCACGAATCCACGATGCAGGAAGCCTCACCTGCGCAATAAAACATTTGACAGGGTTAGACGCACGACTTGATCGCCGTACCCGTGATGACTGGTGGATGTTGTCTGCAGCAAATCAATCAGTCTCAATTGTTTTCACAATCAAATGCAAAACATGAAATATATGCAGTATTAAGCAGACATGGCACAGTCTCGGAGGAGAACCAGAGTTCAGGCTTCAATTCAAATCAAAGCTTCGTTCATGTTATTTTCCTGGATCTCTGTTAATACTTGTCACACGACTTCCAGAGGGAATTCACCCTCACGCTTGCTCATCTCTTATGCATCGACACTGGAGTTATCATATCACCAGCAACATCATAGAGCCATTAATAAAAGCAAATTACTGCGGATTCTGGAATCTGAAACTAATAGAGAAAATGCTGGAAAATCTCAGCAGGTCTGGCACCATCTGCACGGAGAGAAAAGAGCTGACGTTTGGAGTCTAACTGAACCTTTGTTAAAGATAAAAAAGGGGGAGAATTAGGGAGCTATTTATACCAGGCTGACAGAAGGTGAGTCAAGGCTTCAGATGCAAAGGTGATAATGACAGTGCATGGAGAGATTAAAGGGAGATTAGGAGCCGTGAATGAGACAAGCTGAAGACAGTGCTATGTGACAAAATATGTGGGGGATGGGTGAAGCAGAGACAGAATGGAAGACGGTTGAAGGGTAGCAAAGCGGGAAGAGGAGAGGAAAAAGGTATTGAGAGAGTGGGGAGCGAGAGAAAGAGAGACAATCAAGAAATAAGAGGTACAGAACAGTGAAAAAAACACAACTGAAAAAGACAAATAAAATAATTGAAATAAAATTTCCTGAAGTAGTTTGAATTCAACAACTTCAGACAATTTTACTTCATTTATTTTATTTATCTTTTGTAACATTTCACCTGCACTATCATAGAGCCATTCGATATGGACAGCACTGAAAAGACAGTCTTCAGTCGAACTCGTCCATTCTGAACAGATGTTCTCAACTGATCCAGCCGCGATTGCATGCACTTGAGCCATTTCTCTCGAAACCCTACCTATACAAATACACGTCCAGATTCCTTAAAAGTAGTGGAATTATACCATCCATCACCAGATCGTCTGGCAAGTTATTCCAAAACGCACCACCTTCTGCGTGCAACGTTGCACCTCATTGCCTTTCGAATTCTCACCCGTCCACACCCCCAGATTCATACCCTCTCGTTTTGCAATGCCGCATCTCAGCGAAAGGAACTTGTCTATTTATCTGCTGATCTGTCGCTGACAAACGCTGCAGGAAGGCGTGATAACTTGCAAAATATGCTGTCAAACGAAGATTGCACAAGCCACATGAGTCCTTGAGCAAAATGTACAATTGACTTCTGAGCTGTTGCTGTGACACCAACGCAACTGCATCTTTCGGGAGTAGAAAGAATCCCACTGTTAGATTACAATTCAAATGCATTTGGCATAAGGTTCGTAGCAGTTTATCAGCAGCACATAACCCTGACTCCAAAGGTCTGTGAGTATCCAGAAGAACAGTGTGCGATCGTTGAAAGTACGTTTCTCCAGACGATGTTTGTCGACATGACAGGCTGCAGCTGAGCTGGTGGCATTGCGATTGAAATTGCATGCGTCCGGACATTGTGCTTAATTTTGGATATCAGAGCAAATGGTTAACTCGAGTATGCGCGTTCGGGAAAGGAAATGCTTTTTTTGTTGAAAAGCTTTGCAACGAAAGAAAATACTTCAGAAGATCGTGCGATCGATACGAAGCAGAAAATGAACAGCCGTCGTGGTTTTGAGCTCTGGCAATATAGGCATTTGCTTTCGAACGGAAAGCAGCGTTGTTCCGTTAGCTCGGCTGGTTAGAGCGTGGTGCTGATAACGCCAAGGTCGAGGGTTCAATCCCCACACTGACCATGCGAAGCGATGGCGTGGTTAGCAGTGCGGTGTCCGGAGTCGTCGTGGCATTTTACTTTCACTGTCCACAAGAACTTGTCACATGATCGCTTGAGATGTGTCTTCGTTCGAAAGCCGACCATCTCTGTCATGAACATCAACTCGCTGGTCCATGCCGGATCTCAGCTGCGTTGCTGTATTTCCAAACAACGTGCTCCACTAATCCACGAAGTAGGAAGCCTCCCCTGCGCAATAAAACATTTGACAGGGATAGACGCACGACTTGATCGCCGTACCGTGATGACTGGTGGATGTTGTCTGCAGCAAATCAATCAGTCTCAATTGTTTTCACAATCAAATGCAAAACATGAAATATATGCAGTTTAAGCAGACCAGGCACAGTCTCGGAGGAGAACCAGAGTTCAGGCTTCAATTCTCTACATATGTACCTATACACGGTGAGTTTATCCAACAATTTCTGTTTTAATTTTAGTTTGTCCTACACGTTTCTCCTGCAGATGCCTGAAACAATGCTTTTCTTGTGCATCAAACAATTAAGATTCTGCAATTGGTGACTGTAGCGTTAACATGGTACGATGGAGTTTTTTGCAGAAGGACTTAGTCATGACATTCCTTGTGTGTCTTACATCTGGAATGACAACCACGAACAGCTGATAATGTCAACATTTAATTCTGATCAGGTTTTGCAATTTCTGTCCTCAAAATGTTAAAATATTAACGTTCTAATATCAAAACCAGACTATACATATTTTATTGATCCAGTCCTTTATTTTCTCGTAGACCTAACAATGCGATTAAAAGTCATCACGCTGACATCATCACCTTCTGAAGTGCAGCACTGAAAATTAATGCTAATCCCTCAATATTTACTCCCGATGAGTGAATCATAATGAAATAACCTTCACGCGTACCAGTATTGCTGCCTGACCTATAGAATGTTATTGGAATTTTCTGTTGTCCATTCAGATTAGGACCATCCAGACTTTTCAGCTTCATGCAGAGTTCAAACGCTTCAGGTTGTAATCAGTGACTGTTTCCACGGATATCGTTGTCAGAAAGTGCTTCAAAATGGCAACGTTGAGTTGGAAATGTGTAGCCAATGCTGATGTGAAACTGACAAAGGTCGATGCCTTCTTAAACCAGAGGAGCCTTACTCACGCAGCAACAGAAAGAGTGCTGTTAGGAGGGATGTTTCAGAAAGTTGTTCGCTTGACAGTGAAGGAACGGTCAAAGATGTTTTAAGTGGGAACTGCTTAGATCTTGTTTGGAAACGTGGTTTTCCCACACTTCCGGTATCCTTCCTCATCCAGGTGTTCTAGAAAGCAGGTTCAAGAGTCATGCTCAACACGTTTTAACCGGTTACTTCAGTGCATTGCATTGATGTTAATCAATGCTGTCATTACACCAGTGGCAGAGTGAGAGAATGCATAGCCTGGTCGATGTACTGTCTCTCTGATGGCCTGTCTAATCCTATCGTGTGTAATGTTTCCGAACATTGATTGGTGCTTCACTCATCCAAAGAAGTGCGCAGTATGCTATCACAGACTTGACTTGTGGTAATGAAACCATGGACGTCATTTGGGGTTACAGGACTTGCATTCCGCTCACAGATCTGCGTGCATATGCATCGAATCCTTTTTTTCTGAACTTACTTTTTATCTCATGAAAAGTAGAGCAATTCCAGTTTTCAATTTCTAGACAATAATTAAACCTATATATGAGGACAGAATTTCCTGCGTGCATATAAGTGGCGCTTCAAGCGTTATTTAAAAATTACAAGTTTTACTTTATGGCACAGGGTTTTTGCTGCACTGTGTTCCCTTTTTTGTTCTTGGCATGTTCCTCCTCACAATGATAGGTGGACTTCAAATTAATGCCACAATGCAGTTTAAGGAGGGTGATAAACCACTATTGTAACAAATTCTTCAGACCGTATAGCACACTGTGGTTCTGACATTTTTCAGGATTCAGAAAACAAGTTGAAAATTTCTGGTAGCAGGATCTTACTATTAAGAAAACTGTGTGCCGAATCTGTATTTTGAAGCATTGCCTGAGGTCTCTGACGGTTTTCCGCAACGGGACTATTGAACTACTCTTTCTCTGACTGGCCAATGCTGACTGGATATGCCAGTTTTGGATTGTGGTGGACGAAGTTAAAAATCACACATCAGATTATAGTCCAACTGGCTTATTTCGTAGCACGAGCTTTTGGAGAGCTGTTCCTTCTTCAGGTAACTTTTGGAGAAGATCGTAAGACACAGAATTTACAACAAAATATTACAGTGTCAGGAAACAGAAATGATATACTGAACATGCGTGATTTTCGTTAAGTCTTCCATCTTTTAGAATGGCTTGCAGGTGTCAGTTCATTAATATGAAAATCCCAGAACTTTTATTCAGTCACGTTTCCGAGATAACTTAAGATTTTCTATTTTAAAAAGCTGAAATCTCAGCTCAGACAATGCTTTAAAGCTGCAAGGTTAGAATCTGTCTTTATCCCAAACTTGAGTTGGACTGGTTGTATTTCCACAGTAGGAGTTTATAGAATATGACATGAATTGACTGTCTGCATTTACTGCCCACAGAACGTGTGCGTTTTGAGCAAAATAAAATAATATCTCCATGTGCAATTCAGAAAATGCAAATTCACCCCATCTCCTTGTATGTGTGTGCCTGTCTATGAGAGATGGAGACTGTGAGTGTGTGCATGTAAGTGTGTGTGCTTGTGAGTGACTTGAGAGAGTTTGTGTTTGTGTTCGTGTATGCCGGGTAAATTGTGTGTGTGTGTGTGTGTGTGATGGAGTACAAAACTGTAAGACGGTGTCTGCACGTGGGTTTAAGTGTGACGCGTATATGTGTGTGTGCATGAGAGAGAGCGTGTGTCTGACAGCTGGTCTGCGTGAGTGTGTGAGTATGTAGGAGTGTGTGTGTGTGTGTGCTTGTTTGTGTGTATGAGAGAGAGAGAGTGCAGGGTGTAGTGTGACATGAACCCAAGGTCACGTTTGAGGCTATCTTCATAGGTATCAAAATTTGCTGTCAGACTCTTCTCTGCCACACTGCATTGGTGCATATCCCAAAGTCCACCTTGGAAGATGGTCACTCAAATATCTGAAACTGAATGTCCCTGTCAGCTGAAGCATTCCCTGATTGGGAGGGAACACCCCTGTATGGCGTTGTTGCGCAGTGCCTCTTCAGCAGTTGTCACACATCTGTTTGGTCTCGCCAATGTACCATGCTTTGGGCCATCCATGCTCGTAGCGTACGAAATAAGCAATGTTGGCCGAGTCACGTGAGTGCATACCTCGTACATGGGGGGTGGTTTCCTCACGTGTGATGCTGGTATTCATGTCGATAGTCTGACCCGTCTTGCAGTGCTTGCCATGACAGAGTTGTACGGTATTGTGGTCGATGTTGCCTTGAAAGCAGGGCAATTTGCTGCAAACAATGGTTTTGGTGCAGCAGGTACGAAAGGCGAGAAGCGGAGGCATAGGGAAGGTCTTGACGAGGTGCTGACCCTCATCGATAATGTGTACCAGGCTGCGAAGAATATAGCACAATTTCTCTGCTCCTGGGAAGTACTGGACAATCCTATCCGTTGCATCCCATGTCTATCTCCGACTGAGGTCATCACAATATCTCGTTGTGGCATGTGTGAACTGGCTTTCAATGAGAGAACATTGTATCCCGTTCTTATGAGGGAGTCCTTGAGCATCTTCAGACGTCCGTCGCATTCCTCATCAACTGAACGGACCTTGTCTGAGCTGAGATGTCACCTTTCTTGAAACAAAACCTCAAGCTATCTCGAGAATGCGACTTCAAACAAGTTCTGGGGTTTACAAATTAATGAACAAACCTGCAAACCTTTATAACAGATGAAATACTGAGCAGCAATCTCGGTTTGTTCAATGTATCATTTCAGTTGCAGGACACTGTAATCTTTTGCTTTAAATTCTGTGTCTTATGATCCTATTCCAATGCTACCTGATGAAGTTGCAGCAGTCCAGTAAAGGCATCTCTTGTGCAGTACTGATCATTCCTCAGCAGCGGAATCTCGTGAGATTGGAAAATTCCAGCCAAGTGGTTGAACGAGAAATTCAAATTTTGGATGTAGGTTTGCTGAGATGGGAGGTTCACCCTCCTAGGTAACATCTTCAGTGGGCCTCAAACAAAGCAATGTACATGATTCTTGCTTTCTATTTATATGTTTGGGTTTCTTTGGGTTGGTGATGTTATTTCCTGTGGTGATGTCATTCCCGGTGGTGATGTCATTTCCTGTTCTTTTTTCTCAGGGGGTGGTAGATGGGGTCTAATTGAATGCGTCACCCCCTGAGAAAAAGAACAGAAACTGAGATCACCACAGGAAATGACATCACCACAGGAAATAACACATCACCAACCGAAAGATATAAATAGAAAGCAGGAGTCATGTATACTGCTTCGACTGAGGCCCACTGAAGAGGTTACCTAGTAGGGTGATGAAACGTCTAAATATGAACCTCCCAGCTCTGCGAGCAAACCAACATCCAGAACCTCAACGTGAGCTACGAATATTCTCAAAACTTACAAAGTCTAATTTTGTCACCCTCGTTAGAACAGTTCACACTCTGACGCAGTTGGGAGCTTTCTGTTGCTTTCTCTTCATTACTCCGAATTAGTATGTAAGAAGTTATTAATCATGGATGTGGGTATGTCGTGAACTTGATGAGATTTTGACGGACCTTATCACGAATTGTTTTCACTCTTGCATTCCAATTTCAACCCTGCCGTTCTTACTCACTCGAAAATTATTCTCACCAACAATTTTCTTACTCAATTCTCATTCATCTGTTGAAGTTAATCTGTGAGCCATTGCGATGCTGGCCCGAGGGAAAGTGTGACCATTCCACTTGCACAACATATTACCTGGTGGCCATGGCCACAGCGGATCGAATGGTCATCATCACTGAGGTCATATTGAAACAGTTCAGAAATGTTATTTTAATTATTTTTTACCTGGACATCACTTCCGTGTGCAGCATTATACATTTTCGAGCTCGTGAAGAAACAGACTGTTCCGTCTGGTTGGCCGTTACTTTTAACATTGATCGATTTATGGCCATTTGTTACCAGAAGCTGAGAATTGTCAGACTGAAGTTCTGGCAACTGCAGTTCTGCTTTTCTCCAAAACGTGTTTTTTTTTAAAAAGAAATATTCGCTTCTACTTTGTGTAAGAATCTGGAAGGAATATTGATAAAGTATCATTGTTCTGTTAGAGAAATGCACGTTTTTGTATTAATCCTGGAATTTTGATTTTTGACTGGCAAGATATGATTTTAACACCAATTCTCCCATTTGCTCCAAATTATATTCCTTAATGCTCTTACTATAATGTGCATTTTATTGACTAGTCAGGTTCACAAGGAACTGAAGGGGTAGAGGAAGAGCCAGTGTCACAGAGACCCAGAGTTGGATCGCAGAAGGAAATCAGTAGTTTTCCTCTTCACCATGTGTGACAGTTTCATACCCTGTGGCTGACCGATATTAAAGAACATAGATCATAGAACATTACAGCACAGTAGAGGCTCTGTGTACCGACCTGTGGAAGCAATCTGAAGTCTATCTGTATTACACAATTTCATTTTCATCCATATATTTGTCCAATGACCATTTAAAAGCCCTTAAAGGTTGCGAGTCTCCTGTTGCAGCAGGCAGTGTGTTCCACGCCCTGAATACATTCTGAGTAAAGAAACTATCTGCGACATCGCTCCTATACCCATCACCTCTCAATTTGCAGCTATGTACCCTGGTGCTAGCCATCACGATTCGAGGAAAACTGCTATCACTGTCCACCCTAGCTCACCTTCTGATTATCCTATAGGTCTCAATTAATTCACTTCTTAACCTTCTTCTCTCTAACTAAAGTAGCCTCAAGGCCCTCCGCCTTTCCTCATAAGACCTTCATTCCATACCAGGCAACATCCGAGTAAATATGCTCTGAGCCCTTTCCAGAGCTTCCACATCCATTCCGCTGATGCATTGATCAGAACTGCATGCAATACTCCAAGTGCGGTCACATCAGATTTTTGAACAGATGTAGCATGACAATGTGGCTCTGAAACTCAATCCCTCTACCAAGGAAAGCTAACAGATCGTATGCCTTCTTCGCAACCCTATCAACCTCGGTGGCAACTTTCAGGGATCTCTGTACATGGACACTGGTATCTCTCTGCTGTTTTACACTACCAATAAACTTACCATTAGCCCACTGTTCTTTATTTCAGTTACTCCTTCCAAACATGTATTACACATTTTACAGATTCACAAGCGTTAATCTCAGTGATTATGTTATGTCTTTGTGTATACTTGGAGAGGTTGGGTGGAAGCGGTGCAACTTAAATTGCTGCAGATACATTTATTTATCGGGTGACTCAGTCCAAGTCCAGAAAACAGTGCTGTGAACCATCCACTGACAGCAATTATTCGATGAATTAATAATGACATTATACGAGAAAAAGCCCATTGCTTCCACTCCATCAATCAACTGAAGTGTGGACTGTCTTTAGGTCTATTCATGCATCCAGAATGAAGATGGAGAACGCGATTGTGCGAGTGAGGAATTGAGTGCTGAGAGAGACACAAAGCTGGTGAGAAGCGGCAACAGCAGCTGCACACACTTCCCCTCAATCAGTTTAATACTCGGAACCTTACCGCTGCCCAAAAGACCGAGTTGATACATTTTGTTTACTGGCTTTGCAGACCCGTCATTTATGACCATTACCAACTGTGAAGGAAAGAAATACTGCGTTGGGGGGAGGGTAGTGGTGAATTGGTGTTTAACTTCTGGTAATGTGAGGTACAAGCGCTTGCGCGGTGATCCAGAAATCTGGGCAACGCGATTGTGCGCAAGGGACAACCTGGCTGCTGTTTCACATCAACCTGGGTGAACAGGGATAAATGGTTTCTTGTCTTCCCGTGATGTGGAGGTGCTCCCAAAGCGAGGCAATTCGGCACTTGTGAGCCAACGTGGTTTGCTCACAACTCGACAATTCAGTGTCCCTATTCCAATGAAGCGGGTTTGGTCATTTAAAAATGCAAATGTGTGACTGTTCACTGTTATATAGATAGAGGAGGCTTGAGATTATTATTTACATGTTAAGCAGATTCGTTTCCTTAAGGTGGAAGGAAAACTCGTCTTCACCACAAACGACACAGTTTGAGAAATCTTAAAATGTTCTGAAATTTACAAATATGTCATTCATTTACGGATAATATTATTTTGTCGATTTCAAATCAGGAGAAGAGACCGATTTGTTTTTTTTTCCAGATGCTTACTTTTGATTCAACGGACTCTTACCAATCATTTGCAGGGAAAGTGGGAAGATTTCTCACAGAGAATGAAATACCATCACAAAACCGAGAACTCAGCTTCCAATAATTCAAAAACTGCTGACCAAGCACCCCAGATCTGGAATTTGAACAAAGTAATCTTCTAATAAAATAGACGAAAAAGAAAATCAGAATTACGGAAATCTGTGGTTAAAAAAAATCCTGCTTGACAAATTTCAGCAAGACTGGTGACTTCTCTGAAGACTCCTCAGATTTATGGGACAGAAAATATCAACTCTGTTTATCAACAGGTGCCGCCAGACTGCCTTAGGTTCTTCAGATATACCTGCTTGCATTTGAAAAATAAAATTAAGGGAACGGATTCTCTGAAATACTCTATACTCAGTTCGAAGAGAATAACCATATTGCTTGTCTGGAATTGTTGTGATCAATTGGAAATTGCTTTTCTTCAAAGAATATCCAAACTAATCATCGTTCTCTTTTTGGTCCGAACCGAAAGCAAGCCTCAGTGATTACAATGACTGTCATATATCAGCACCGGACTAAACATCTTCCTCCAGACAACGTTAACATAGACTGGACTGGTTCAACGTTCCAGGAGTTTTGAAACCCGTTGTAAATTTGAAAAAGCTCAAGTGTCACTGAAGAAATACCAAACTCAACTGCTCTTATCGGAGAGAAAGTAAAGGAGAGGGAGATCCTTTCAAAGCAATGCCCGTGTCGAAACTTTCTGCACATTTAACGAGTGAGCAAGAATGGCACAAATGATGGAATTAATAGCAAATGCCTAGCCTCAACCAATTCTTATCAATTCCGACATTTTACAATATCATCTGAAAATGCATACACGAATCCAATAATTCAGGACGATGCCACTGTTTCAGATTAGCTGTCTGACAAGTGGCATTGCATGAGAAGAATTGCTTTCCACTGCAACACTGGGAGGACTGACACACTATGAATCTATTACCCCCAGTCATGATTAAGATTGCTTTCACTACGCTGACAGGATTGAGGTTGTCCTCTTACCACCTAACATAAGAAAAGTTGCAACGTCCAAAGCCATCTCCAAACCAGAGGAACGAAGGAACAGAGACGTGTGGCATAATTTACAGTGGAATGACAGTGAAGTCAATTCTTTTAATTGTCCTTCTAAGCATTTGCTGGAAATAAACGTGTCTCTGCGATCTCAGGCATGCAAACGTCCTCTGAACAACTCGTCCAACAACTCCACCAAAAATTGTCCATCACCATTCAAGACAGGTTGTGTTATCACTTCTGACGTTAGACCTTATACATTGGTTTGTTTAATTCAAATCTCGAGAAAAGACAGATTTTTCTTTTTTTAGATGCTTATTCTTGATTCAATGGAATCTGGCAAATTATTTGCAGGGAAATTTGAGGGCGGCTCTGTCGAAAACCTCCTGCTTATACTGCGCAACATGCAAGTAATCATGCTCAGTACGTTCGCCAGTTTGATACCACATTGACAACTATGTTTGCTGCTGCTTCTAGCATGTGTCATAAAACTCTCCATTGAACCAGGATTGATACCCTGGCTTCATTGGAGATATGCTGAGGCAGGATTTTGAGACTGGAGATTATACAAGAGTACAATTCTGCTGGTTTTGATGATCAATAGCACTTTTGCGGATTTTCAGTCTTGAGTTGCCAATTCTGTTCAAAGTGTGTTCCATTAAGCACAGTGAACATGCCATGCAATACATTATATTGACACAAGATAAAGCGAATGATTAAACACCACACACCAATCTGTCACATTCAGGTCTGTCACACTATACCTGTACCTGAAAATGTGATGCTGGAAAAGCGCAGTAGGTCAGGCAGCATCCAAGGAGCAGGGGGATCGACTTTTCAGGCATGATCCCTTCTTCAGGAATGAGGAAAGTGAGCCAAGCAGGCTAAGATAAAAGGTAGGAAGGAGGGTCTTGGGGGAGGAGCGTTGGAAATATGATAGGAGGAAGGAGGTTAAGGTGAGGGTGATAGGCCGGAGTGGGGGTAGGCGCAGAGAGGTCAGGAAGAAGATTGCAAGTTAGGAAGGCGGTGCTGAGTTCGAGGGTTGGGACTGAGACAAGGTGGGGGGAGGGGAAATGAGGAAACTGGAGTAATCTGAGTTCACACGTTGTGGTTGCAGGTTTTCTAGTTGGAAGATGAGGCGTTCTTCCTCCAGCCTTCGTGTTGCTATGGTCTGGCGATAGAGGAGTCCAAGGTCCTGCATGTCCTTGGTGGTGTGCGAGGGGGAGTTGAAGTGTTGAGCCACGGGGTGGCTGGGTT